>NC_030822.1:31283123-32651123 GCF_001704415.2 Capra hircus
ACGCGTGCAGGGAGCCCCTTGGGGAGAGCGCGAGCGGGGGGGTCTGCGAGGGGAGCCCCACGGGGCGAGAGCGAGAGTGAGGGTTGGGCGCTGTGCTGGAAGCCCCACCGGTCCGAGAGCGCGAGTGCGGGGGGGCGGGCACGCGGGGAGCCCCACGGGGCGAGAGCGCGACTGCTGGGGCGGGGCCCCGCACGGGGAGGCCCGCACAGACACCCGTGGCGAGGCCTGCGTGGACACCAGCGTCGCCGTAGGACCTCGCAGTTCCTTGCGCCTGCAGGCTCCTAGGAGGAGGAGGGGAGATAGAGGTATTATGGAGAGAGGCCGCCCTTTCCTGCCCGTGGACATCACACTCTGTCGGTGGATCCGGGCACACCCAGGTGGAAGTGGGTGTGCTTGACGCCACCCACATGGGCTGATAACTCCCCAGAGACATCCCCTTGAAGAAGCATCATCGTGAGAAGATAGAAAGAGCTGACAAAAAATCTGCTGGAAAGAAGAGGGGGAATATCACTGTGGAAAGTAATGGTACAGGTGCTCTTCCTGGTTTTAGGGAGTTTGCAGTACATTTTGCAGTGAAAGGACTGAGGAATAAACCAAGGTCGGCGTGAAGTCTGGTACAAAAGTACTGGAAGGCGGCCTGCGGGCACGCCCACGGGGGCATCATCCTGAAGCTTGCTGGCTTATTGAGCACCCTGATTCACAGTGTGAATGCAGTCCACTCAGTGCTTCTTTCTGAGTTATGTGGCTAGTCTAAAATGCACATTGAAAAAACCTTTTCTGGAATCAAATAGTCTTGCTAGGTAGTTAGAATAGGAAAAAGGGGCCCAGAATGGTGGTGGCTAAAAGACAAAGAAGGGAAAAGCCCCGAAGATAGAACAAGGGAAGGTCCGAGGACCAGTGGATCTTAAAACAGAAAGCGTTTCAGCTTTTCACTAATACCGATGTTTGCTCTTAATTTGTTAATAGGTTTATCCCTATTGAAAGTAACTTAGACCAGTGCGTCAGCTGACACGGCAGTATTCGCAGCCATGCCAAGTGAAACCTCACGACGAGTGCTGGTGAAGAGCCAAAGTATGCTTAGGATAGTACACGCGCCAAGCAAAATCCTTGGATCGAGCCAAGGTAGCGTTTGCTTCTCTCAGCATCTTTAGGGTTGGCCTGCCCTCACACCTGGAGGATGTATTTTCCTTTACTTTCTAAGTAAAACAGCTGTAACATGGAGCTCTACAACGCGGACCATCCATTCGGCGTCAAATTTTGCCTGCCGGGTTGAGGGATGACCCTAGGAAATTACGAACTTCCCTGACAGTCTGATGGGAGAGTTGAGAGAGAGCTGGGGAGAGAGTTCACTAAGCATAGACTCTTTATGGCGGCTGTTGAAATAGCTCCCTTCACACTGCACAATTTTTCAAGAAAAGAAAGAGTGACTGAAAGAGTGACTGAAAGAGTGAATTCAGGTAAAGTGCTTTCCTGCTGCTGCTGCTGCTAGCTGCCTTCAGTCGCGTCGACTCTGTGCGACCCCATAGATGGCGCCCACAGGCTCACCCGTCCCTGGGATTCTCCAGGCACAAAGAGCACTGGAGTGGCGTTTGCCATTCTCTTCTCCAATGCATTGAAGTGAGCAAGTGGACAAGGAAGCAGTCGCTCAGCCTGCCTCGACTCTTAGCAAACAAACATCCCCATGATCAGCCAAAACCTACACTGATGAAAGCACAGGCAACTCGAGGAAGAGATCAGCTTTCCGGTGAGTTCTGCGTCTGTCCCCTTTGTTGGGGTCTGAAGAAGCAGTTAAAGCGGACCAGGCATTCCTGGGATCTGCCCAGTGAGACTGGAATCTACTAGAATCTCTTGGGAATCTGATGGAATTATCTGGACCTTCAGATCTACTTAGAAACGTTATGACAGATCATAACCTCTCATGATCAGATCCCTTAGGAGAAATCACTCACAATCTACAGAAAGTTTTACCTGGGGCCAGGTCACTTCTGTTGGAGTATCTCTGGGCTTGGCTCTCTTAGAATCCATTAGGATCAGTGAGAATCCTTGGATTCTGCTTTTTTCTCTCCTAGTTAGGGAAGACTCTTAAGTCCTTCATAGGGGATTCTGGTCAAGAGCCTACTCCCCCCAACCCCACCCCCATTCCTCAATGTTGACTCCATCCTCGATTTGGACTGACTGAAGAGGTAGTTGAAACTTTCAGACTTGATGAGGGGAGAGGTCTCACATGGCCTGATCTTGGAAAGAGTTGGGCCCTGACTGGCTCTCCTCACTCCCTCAGTTGACCACAGGACGCCTGGGCCAAGTGGTGGAAGACAAGAAGTCTATCCAGCTGAAAGATCTCACCTCTGTAAGCCATGGCCTGGCTGGACCAGGGGAGGATACAGGGGAGAGCCCTCTGCCCAGTCCCCAGGGCCAGGTTCTCTGGGCCTGGGCAACCTAGGAATAGGGGAGACAAGACCCGGGAACTTTCTCCTAGCCCACCCTGTGTCATAGCACTTCCCACCCTGCCTGAGCCCTTCAGACCCTCCTGTTGCAGTGTGTGGTGGAGGGCGGGGGAGGGAAGCATGTTCTTCCTTCCCTGCCCTGACTTGCCTCCCCTCTTGCTTCTCCTTTGCAGGAGGATGTGCAGCAGCTGCAAAGCATGCTGGGCTGTGAGGTGCAGGCCATGCTCTGTGTCCCTGTCATCAGCCGGGCCACTGACCAGGTCGTGGCCTTGGCCTGCGCCTTCAACAAGCTCGGAGGAGACTTGTGAGTCTGGGTGGAGGGATATGGGTCAGGAGATGGAGCTGAGAGGCTGAGCAGGGCTTGAATCGGGTAACAGTGTAGGAAGGGTACTGGACAGGGGGTACTATTCTAGCAGTGGTGGGCTGAATGGTTTGTCTGTGCAAGAGATGGAGATTATGGGAGCAATAGACCCTTATTGCTGCTCCATTGGGCTTTGTAAAATCATGCTGAGGTCCAAACAAGTTCCCCTTCTCGTTTCCACTTCCTACAGTTTGGATTATCCATGTTTTGGTATTGGCCTTCCCCCGACTTGCCATCCCTGTATTAGCATTTCTGCTGGTAACTGATGGAGGAGCGATGTGCTCTAGGACGGTTGAACTCTCTGGGACCCACAGAGCATCACTGACGTTGTGCACAGTGGCTCAAGGGAATAGGCATGGGCGTGGGACTAAGCTGAGGCTCTTCAGAGGCATTGATAGGGCAGCTGTAAGAATCATGTAAAACAGAAGGGTGGACAGGACAAGAGTCAGGTACACAGGCTTAGTCAGGAAGTATGTCTCAAGAACTGAGGTCAGATTTGTGGTATAGAAGTAGTATCACAGATTTCATGTCCTACACCAACTCATTAATTGCTGCCTGAAGCATTGTATTAGTTTACTGAGAAACAGTGCTGTGATCAGCCACATCTGTCCTGGGGGCATATTTAGGATGTGAATGCTGCCACAGGTGGTCCAGCATGCCCAGTAGTCGGGAGTAGTGGGCAGGTGAGGGGTTGCATTCTGATTCCAGGATGCAGAGAGATGCTGACAAGATGCTTGGCCCCTGGGGCCCAAATTGGCAAGCTGGGTTTGAGGCATCAGAGCTCCTGCAGGAAGTGGAGACTGGAGATGTTGGGACTAGAGAGGTCAGAAGCCCAAGGACAGTGTCTGCAGGGGTGGAGCAGAGATCTGGGAGTCAAGTCTGAGTAGCAGGACCTGCCAGCATGGAGGCCTGGGGAAATGAAGACAGGAACAAGGCAGGACTAATTGAGGCGGGGAGGATGGGGATCTGTGTCATGGGGAACTGGTGAGCATCCTGGTGTGGGAGTATTTGTGCCATTCAGTAAGCACACATTGAATGCCTAGTGTGTCTGACCCTGTGCTGGCTGGATGGCCTTGAGTAGGCCTTTGGTGAGGGAGAGTGCAGAGTGGGAAGTCCAGCAAGGGTTGTGTCCTCTGGCTGCCGGCCTGGGTTCTGAGATGGTCTTAGACCTGGAGGAGAGGAAATATCAGAAGGGAAATGAGATGGGGACTGGGTGACAGCCTTTAGGCTCAGGGCAGAGACAAGGTCATCTCTAGGTTCCACATCTTTCAGGAAGTAAGTGCTGAATAATTGCATGAGCCAAGGTGGTGCTCAGCTCAGAGCAGGCTCTGTAGAGAAGCAGCCCGGAATCCTGAGAATGTCCCTTCATCTGAGTGCGATGAGGCTGGTGGCAGGGGAAGAGGTACATTTAAGACTTTAGCGAACACTTTGCAGACATCTCGCCTGTACCAGGCTCTGCACTGGACAGGGGGTGATACAGTCAGAGTTCAAGACTGGCTTCAAGACTCGATGTTTATTTTCAGGTCACAGAGCGGGGACGGTGGGAAAGGTATTCTAGGCAGAGCAAACAGTGTGAGCAAAAGCATAAAGGTGTGAAAGAGCCTGAGATTTTCTCAGAATGATGAGCATCTTACTCTGGCTGAGGCTCAGACGCCCATAGAATAGGGGAGAGAGGTGGGCGGGACCAAGTGAAGGGGCCTCAAATGCAGTGAGAAGGCAAGTGGGGAGACAGACACAGCGCGTTGGGGATTGGGGTCTAGACCCGAATCACTGGATGGCAGCATTAGTGGGGGATACCCCAGCAGAGAGGAGCGCTGCAGGTAGCCCCCAAATGGGGAGGGCTCTTGGCAGGGAAATCTGGGGGCTGAGAAATGGTCAGAGTCTCTGAGGAATACTCCACCTCCCCATGATCCCCATCCAGAGAGGCTTACCCACGTCCACAGCCCAGGTCCCGCCCCAGCCCAAGGCCCACAAAGCTCCCTGGTGACAAATCACTGGGTGGCCGGATTGAATTACTTCCTCAGGATTTCAGGCCAATCTTGTCAGATGCCCGCCAGCTCCGTGAATATGATATGGGCCCTGCCCTGCCCACAACCACCTCAGGACTTGTGGGGGCACCAAATCGGGGCCTGCAGGTTCCAGGGAAGGGAGGACAGTGTAGGAGCTGGATGAGACAGGGCAGTGCACCGCCCCTCCCTGAGGTTGGAGGCGAGGGGCAGGAGAATACATAGCCCGCGGGCGGGTGGGTCTCCAATCTGAGGGGAAAGACTCAGCCTCAGTCTGGGTAAATCTGAAGTCAGAGGAGGGAGACTTTGAGAAGTCTCTGGCTTTGAGAAGCAATAGTCTGAGGAGGAAAACACATTTGGGGCAGAGGAGGATTAGAGCCCCCCAGTCTGAGGTGGAAGCTGGCCCAAGCCGCTGGGTGGTGAGCGGCCCCAGCAGAGGAGGGTGAGGTGAGCTGGTGGGTTTCTGGGTGGGCTTCCTGGAGGGACGGAGAGGAGGCGGAGCGGGGAGAGCAGTCTGTGGTCTGCCCTCTGCGGTGACCCCCGCCACCCCGCCCCGGCAGGTTCACAGACCAGGACGAGCGCGTGACCCAGCACTGCTTCCACTACACCAGCACGGTGCTCACCAGCACCCTGGCCTTCCAGAAGGAGCAGAAGCTCAAGTGTGAGTGCCAGGTGCGTGGGCTGCCCTGACTGCTCTCGGGGGCCAGCTCCCCCAGCTCTCAGCCCCGGAGAGTCATCCGCAAGGGAAAAGCCCATGGGTTTTGGGGCCAGTGGTGGGGAGACTACCTAGGCCCCTGGAAGTCTCTGAAAGAGGAGAACTGGAGCTCCTCAGGACGGCACCTCTGGCTGCAGGCCCAGTATGCGACCGCCCTCTAGTGTTCGGATTGGGCATCACAACAACGTCTGGATGGCTAGAGTCCCAGGGGACCGCACCTGTGACACTCAGGTTTCCTGCTCACCCTCCCTAGGGCTAGAACTCCCACTCCTTCCCTTAGAGCCAAATGATGCAGTTAGACTCTCTCAGTCTCCGGCCTGTCCCGTGAGCCCTAGGGAAAGAATGAGAAGACCCTCGGGCTGACGGAGGCAGGGGGCTGAAGAGGGTGAACCCCTGCAACCTGAGTCCCTGTGATCTCCTTGTTCTCCATTCCAGGCTCTTCTCCAAGTGGCGAAGAACCTCTTCACTCACCTGGGTGAGTGCACTGCCCTCCTCCATGCCTGGCTGTGGGGTGGGAGTCGGGGGACTGGTGTTTCGAGGAGGGGAGGCAGGCAGGCTTGTCAGCACTCCAGCCTGTCTCACTACTGCCCCCCACACTTCTCCCTCCGGCAGATGACGTCTCCGTGCTGCTCCAGGAGATCATCACAGAGGCCAGGAACCTCAGCAATGCTGAGATGTGAGTGAATCCACCCAGGAGTGGGGAGAGAGAGAGAGGCCCTGGCCCTCAGTCATCACCTCTCTTTTCCTCCCCTCTTTTTTCCCCCTCTGTTTTCGTCGTAATTTATTTGGCTTGCACAGCATGTGAGATCTCAGTTCCCCAAGCAGGGACTGAACCCATGCTCCCTACATTGGAAGCATGTTGTCTTAACCACTGAACCACCAGGGACGTCCCCCCCATTGCCTTCCTGCGGGACCCACGTCTTGCGTGATTTTTAATTTCAGGCTTGTGTCCCTCACTAGATTGTAACATCCAATGATAGCAGGCACGCTGCTTGCTTTGCAGGCCGTGGGTACTCAGCTCTTAATACAGTGTCTGGTACATGGTAGGTGCTAGCAAAAAAAAAAAAAAAAAATTATCCATCTGAACTAATGTCTGGAGTCAGCTAGCCCTGAGGAGAGTCTCACCATAGGTCACCCCCTCCAGGCCTCAGAAATCTAGGCTTTACCTCAAGTCCTGAGATTTGAGAGGTGGTCACAGAGAAGGAAATGGCAACCCACTCCGTGTTCTTGCCTGGAGAATCCCAGGGACTGCGGAGCTTGGTGGGCCGCCATCTATGGGGTCGCACAGAGTCGGACGCGACTGAAGCGACTTAGCAGCAGCAGCAGCACAGAGGGGTGTCAGGGCCCTATGGACCAACGCCATCTTTCCACAGCTGCTCTGTGTTCCTGCTGGATCAGAACGAGCTGGTGGCCAAGGTGTTCGATGGGGGCGTGGTGGAAGATGAGGTGAGGCAGGGCTGCGTGGAGGGAGGATGTGGCCGTGGTCCTGGGGGCCGGGAGTCCTCGGGGGAGCAGGCCCTACGTTTGATCGTCCGCTCTGTGACCGGCCACTAACCCTCCTCTCAACTCCATTCCTGCCCTGGCAGAGCTATGAGATCCGCATCCCTGCTGACCAGGGCATCGCGGGTCATGTGGCGACCACCGGCCAGATCCTGAACATCCCAGATGCTTACGCACATCCGCTATTCTACCGAGGCGTGGACGACAGCACCGGCTTCCGGACGCGCAACATCCTCTGCTTCCCCATCAAGAACGAGAACCAGGGTGCGGGCAGTGGTGGCTCCGGAAGAGAGCCGGGGCGGGGCCTGAGAGGATGGGGCGGAGCCGAGCAGAAGGTCCAGAAGCCGTCTCTACCACCCTAGCATCCCCGGGCCGAAGGGATGGGGTTTCCCAAGCCTGTGATGTCCCTTGAGGGTACCCTGGGCGGACAGATCGTCGGACACGTCCACTGGCTCATCCTAGCTCCTCTTTGGTCCCCAGAGGTCATCGGTGTGGCCGAGCTGGTGAACAAGATCAACGGACCATGGTTCAGCAAGTTTGATGAAGACTTGGCTACAGCCTTCTCCATCTACTGCGGCATCAGCATTGCCCATGTGAGCGGGACAGGGGCAGGCCCATGCAGGACCCTCTGTTCTCCTCTCCACAGTGGCTCTCCTTGCTCTGTCCAGAAGGGTTTGTGCCCGCCCCTGGGGCTCAGAGCCCTGCTGCTGGGTTGCTGTGCAGTCTTCACTACCTACTGGTCACTTCTGGCCTCAGTTTCCCATCAGAAAATTGGGGATACTATTTCCAATCCTGTCCAGTTAGCCTCCTAGGACTATGGGAGACCTGTTTTATTTCCCCCTTTTCCAAAAGCAACCTCAACTCGAGCCCCTGTTTAGCTTCTTGTGGGGATATGTTGGGTCTCATTGTCCACAGCTGGCAGCTCTGACCCGGGAATCCAACCCTTAGATCTCTAACGCTATCCCCCACTCCTTGCTTCTCTTTCTCCATTAAGGGCCTCAGGCTCCATCACTGAAGCTAGGGCAGGCTCAGGAGAGCATGCAAAGTGCTAGATCAAGTGCTAAGAGGCCCTGGGGAGGAGGAGCGAGGGCAGGTCTGGATGAAAGTTGGAGAGGGCTTGCTACTCTGGGCTGGAGCTTGAAGGCTCAGACTGGGCCCAGCATGGGACAGGAGTTGGGGGAGGTTCTATCTGATCCCTTTGTCCTGGTCCTGGGTATTTCACAGCCACCTTGCTTGAGCCCTATCTTTCCCTCTCTCCCCCACAAGTCCCTCCTATACAAGAAAGTGAATGAGGCGCAGTATCGCAGCCACCTGGCCAATGAGATGATGATGTACCACATGAAGGTGAGCCCTGCACAGAGCTTCTACCCTCTTTCTTAGGGCCCCAGGGTCCCCTGTAGTCCCCCTGTTCCTCCCCTAGCTCCATGAATCCTCTGGTGCCCCGGATCAGGCTGGGCTTTCTGATCACCCTCTCTTGAAGATAAGAGCAGTGCCTGGCCTCTTCCTCTCCTGCTCTCCTTCGGGGCAGCCTCTCTGCAAAGCAATTTCTGGTTCAGCCCCAAAGCTGGCAGCAAGACTCAGCCCAGCAGAGAGCATGGTTCAGCCAGGTGTTCCCCATGTCCAGGGATAATTCCCATCCTGGGAACTGCTGACAGCTGGGAAGCCCACTCAGGGTCCTCCCGCAGCTCCCTTAGGAACAGTGGTCCTGCAGTCCTAGGCAGTCCCATCCCCAGACCCTGTGCAAAACTAGCTGTCTGGAACTTTAGTTCAGAGTATGTGATGGCCATTGTTCATTTGAACATTTCCTCTCCTCTGTGTCCAAACCAAAAGGCTGCAGACTTTGTGACTGGGGTCAAAACTGTAGCAGGAAGGATTGGCTCTGGGATGGTCCTCCCCAAAGAAGGAATCTTTGAGTTATTGTCTGTGGAAGGCCACCATGGTGTCAAGAAGAGGTGTTCTCTGCCTTTAACAAGGAGAGGCGGTTACAGATGAGGGTGGGCCCAGGCAAGGAGGCGCAGTAGGTTGGCTATAGGATGGCAAGGGGAGGATGGTGTTCTCCTGCCCAGTGACAACCCATGGAAGACCCAACTGGGGTGCATTCGAGTGTGAGGTCCCCGCCACTGTGGGCATTTGAGGTTGAAGACATTGGATGGGGTAGAGGCTGTCTTCTAATGCCCTGGCCGCTCCCCTCCAGGTCTCTGATGACGAGTACACCAAACTTCTCCACGACGGGATCCAGCCTGTGGCTGCCATTGACTCCAACTTTGCCAGTTTCACATACACTCCTCGCTCTCTGCCAGAGGATGACACTTCCATGGTGAGCTGGCTTGCCCCGCTTGACTGTGGAGGATGGACAGCCAGAGATCGAAGTTAGATGTGCATAGGAAAGTCCTGGCAAGACAGTCATCAAGAGATGGAGGGGGCATGTGGTCTGCCAGCATAGCCCACAGGGCCTGCCCAGGGGCTGGACTGGAACCAACGATGGCCTCAGGATTGGCACCTCCCTCCCTGTTTTTCTAAGATTTTATGTGAACTTGGTTCCAAGAGTT
Organism: Capra hircus; assembly: GCF_001704415.2. Lineage (NCBI taxonomy): Eukaryota > Metazoa > Chordata > Mammalia > Artiodactyla > Bovidae > Capra > Capra hircus. The sequence continues at coordinate 31,292,699 of NC_030822.1, forward strand.
CTTAGACCTCCTGTTTCTAAGTTCATGGCTCCAAGAATGCTTGGCTGTACCATTTTTTGGTTCTCAAGTTTAGATCTAAAGTTCTAAGACTCCAACATTTTGGAGGCTTCAAGAAGTGCCAAGTTGGGGAGTGGGGCCACTCCCAAGGGGAGTGGGGTGCATTTTGAAACTGACAGTCTCTCTGATCCATCCTTCTGCTCTGTCCAGGCCATCCTGAGCATGCTGCAGGACATGAATTTCATCAATAACTACAAAATTGACTGCCCGACACTGGCCCGGTGTGTACCCCCAGCCCTCCGCTCCGGGTACCGGCAGCCCTGTCTCTGCCTCTGTTTTTGTCCTCTCCTCTCACATCCATTGCTCCCTGTGCTCTGGGAAGGACCTCTGAGGATGTCTAGGGGAGACCCAGACTTGTAATGGTGGGAGGATCCACCAGTGAGAGGCAATTCACAGACACTGGGAACCTTGAGAAAAGGGAAGGAATGGGGCAGGACAGAGCCTGGAGGGCTTGCTGGAGGCGGAGAGCCTGAGGCCCATGAGCTGCCCTCTCCCCACCCCCAGGTTCTGTTTGATGGTGAAGAAGGGCTACCGGGATCCCCCCTACCACAACTGGATGCACGCCTTTTCTGTCTCCCACTTCTGCTACCTGCTCTACAAGAACCTGGAGCTCACCAACTACCTCGAGTGAGTGGCTGCCCTTGCCCCCATCTGGCAGCTGCTGGGGTCCCCTTCCTGGGGACAGAACTGCACCTCCTGTGTGGCAGACTTTGCATACATTGCCTCACAGGATCCTCTTAACAGCCCAGTGCGAAAGGTACAAGGCCTCTTTCCAAGAAGGGGACCCAGGTTCCTGAGCCCCTGTGCAGGTGATTCCTGGACATGTGCGGCCAAGAGCTCAGCCACTGGCCACGGAGCAGCTCCCCGTCTTGTGGCCATCTCCTCCAGCCGGCCCTCCTGTGGAGGAGGGAGCTGTGGCTCACCGCCGTGCCCTCTGTCTCCGCCCAACCAGGGACATGGAGATCTTTGCCTTGTTTATTTCCTGCATGTGTCACGACCTGGACCACAGAGGCACAAACAACTCCTTCCAGGTGGCCTCGGTGAGACCCTGCCCTCCTCACAGTGGGCACCCTCCCCGGGGTGTCTGGGAGCCTCACACCTCCAGCCTGAGGGGTGGTGGGAGCTCATGAGACCAGGAGCCAGTTGAGAGACAGGAGGAGGCTCTCCCAGGCTATGGGAGACGCAGGAGTGCTGAGGGGGTGGGAGGAGCTGGGCTGTTCTGACCCTAATATGCCTCCGGATGTCAGGAGTGATGGAGTTTTCTTTGATTTTTTTTCAGAAATCTGTGCTGGCCGCGCTCTACAGCTCAGAAGGCTCTGTCATGGAGGTACCACCATTCTGCCCAGTATCCCCATCCCCACTGTCCCCTTAAGGCCAATGACTCATTAATACGAACCTAGACTGTGGCTCGGCTCCTCCCCAGGCCAAGCCCTGCTTTCCACCCAGACTGGGAGAGCTGCAGCGCCCCCAGGGCACGTCTGAGTCTTGTTCCCGATGAGCTTGGAAGGGTACCCGTGCGGCTGGGGGTGCCAGTCAGGCTGCAGGTTCTGCCCGAGCCCAGGTTTGCCCAGGGAGGCCTTGTAGTTAGCCTGTTTCTCTTTGCATGTCACAAGGACACCCTGTGAAACCCCCTCCGCTCCCAGCCTGGCATGGGCTCCTTGTCCCATGCCGTCACGCTCAGCTTTGCCTGAGACTGATTTGTGTCTGCCCACCCCCAATGGGAGCTCCTGGAGGCAGAAACAAAATCGGAGACATCTCTGAGTTCCCTGCATCTGGCACAGGGCTTGGCATGAGTGGGAACCAAACTTTCAAGGTCGCCTTGCCCCACCCTGCCCCCAACAACACCCCTCTGGAACTGCTCCTGCTTGCACGCCCCCAGAGACGAGGGGCTTGCTTCCTCCTGGGAGGCCTGGTGGCAGCCTGACTCCTGCCCTCCACGCCCTGGGCTGAGTTGGCTCCATCTCTGAGTGACAGCCCTTCAGCATCAGAAGACAGGGGTCTTGCCCTCGCCTCATCACTGCCCTTCCCTGTCAGCACACAAATGTTTCCTGCATGAATTAGTGTCGAAGACTCCAAGGGATCATTTCAGAATCATTCCAGCTTGAGAGGCCCTCAGAGCTCACCTTGTCGTGTCCGTCTGACTGACAGCTGAGGAATCTGAGGCTCAGACATGGCCAGGGACTTGCCCAGGGTCACATGGAGGGGCAAAACAGAGCCCAGAAAGGGAACTGGCCCCCCAGCCCCGACTCCCCAGTTCTGCCTGCTCTGCTCAGTTTGGGGGCCAGGGCTGGGCTGGGCTTGCTTCCTCCCTTGGAGTCAGTGAGGAGGAGCACCCCCACCCCAGCTGGGCCCCTCCCGCGCCTCTCCCCGCAGAGGCACCACTTCGCGCAGGCCATTGCCATCCTCAACACCCACGGCTGCAACATCTTTGACCACTTCTCCCGGAAGGTGATGGGGCTGGGGGTGGGGGGCAGGGAGTGGGAGCTGGGAGCTGGCCTGAGATGGGAGAGGCAGACCCGAGGGGTGGAGGTTCCTGAGGTTTAGGGGAGTAGGAGGTGGGGTGTCTGGGCCTTGACCCTGTACCCCCACCCCCACCCAGGATTATCAGCGCATGCTGGATCTGATGCGGGACATCATCTTGGCCACAGACCTGGCCCACCACCTCCGCATCTTCAAGGACCTCCAAAAGATGGCCGAAGGTGCCTGCCTCTAGCCTGGGTCTCGAGATTGGGGAGGGACCACCAAGAGGGGGACTCGCCTGAAGGGCATCTCCAGGGTTCAGACCCATCCCTTCCAACATCAGCCCACCAGGCAGACCCAGCTCTGCATCCCTGGCTCCCATCCAGGGTGCTGAATTCCCTGCACCACTCTGGGATGGGCCCTGGGGCCTTGCCCTCAGAGACCCAGGATGCTGGGTCCCTCTCCTTGACCCTGGTCTCTCCCCAACAGTGGGCTATGATCGAACCAACAAGCAGCACCACAGCCTCCTTCTCTGCCTCCTTATGACCTCCTGTGACCTCTCTGACCAGACCAAGGGCTGGAAGACCACGAGGAAGATTGCAGTAAGTGCCACTCCTTGGGAAGGCGCAGGCTGTACACAGTATCTGACTCTGTGCGGCTCCTGAAGCCTGCACGCCCTCCAAGTGCTGAGCTCAGCCTGTAGGGGAGACAGAAACCTAGGCCACCTCAGGTGACAGCAGAGAGATTCAGAGAGGGGCATGGACTCACTGAGGGGTCACCCAGCAAATCAGTGAGTGGCTGGTGGAAGGCAGGCCAGAACCCAGCCACCGTCCTCCTTCCAGGCCAGGGATGGTGAGGACAGGTCCTAAGGTCCCAGTGCCACAGTTTCCCCCCTTGGGAATGGGCTATGGAGGAGTGTGGGCGGGTGGATCGCACTCACAGGAGGTAATGAGAGTGTTGACCTTTCAGGAGCTGATCTACAAAGAGTTCTTCTCCCAGGGAGACTTGGTATGTGGGGTGTGACCTCAGGGTGCCCAGGTTGGGGGAGGGTTCATAGCCTGGGCCCAGGAGGGGCTGGGTTAGCCTGATCCAGATGTTTCTGGAGTATGGAGAGGGCCAGACAGGCCTGACAACCTGATGCCTGCAGGAGAAGGCCATGGGCAACAGGCCGATGGAGATGATGGACCGTGAGAAGGCCTACATCCCCGAGCTGCAGATCAGCTTCATGGAGCACATCGCAATGCCCATCTACAAGTGAGTGAGCTCACAGGGCCTGCTGGGGACACTGCCCAGGGATGGTATGGGAATGGGACAGGGCTGGCTGTGGCCATCATAGCAGACACAAGTGCTGTGCTGGTTGGCCCTGCTCCACCTCATCCACTGCTTGTCTCTGAGCACAGCTGTCTCTTGCTTTGCCCCTAAGTGGGCCATTTGCTTCATCCTTGGTCCCTTATGGAAAGAGATGGTCAAGCTCTTCTTGAGCTTCCAATCTTATGCGTCATGCTCTTGTGGAAGTTCTACCTGTGGTCCAGCCCTAATCTTTCTTGCGGCTCACAGTCTGCCTTCTGACCTCTAAACCTGCCCCTATCCACCCCCAGGCTGCTGCAAGACCTATTCCCCAAGGCGGCGGAGTTGTACGAACGTGTGGCCTCTAATCGTGAGCACTGGACCAAGGTGTCACACAAGTTCACCATCCGAGGCCTCCCGAGCAACAACTCGTTGGACTTCCTGGATGAGGAGTATGAGGTGCCTGACCTGGATGGCGCTAGGGCTCCCATCAATGGCTGTTGCAGCCTTGATGCTGAGTGAGTCCCTCCTGGGACCCCTCCCTGCCCAGGCTTCCTCCCACAACCCTCCATGGGCCTGGCCGTACACCCTGGGACCAGAGCCAAGGGTCCTGGATTCTAGGCCAGGACTTCCCACGTGACCCCAGGTGAGGTCTGACCTTCCCAGGCCTCAGCTTTCTCATCTGTGTAATGGAAGACTTCCAGCCTCACTGAGACTTTGTCATTTGTCCTCTGAGAGCACAGGGGTAACCAATGAGCAGTGTGCCCTGCTCTGCACCTCTGACCGCACCTTGGCAAGTCCCCACTCTTCAGGCCACACCTTCTCTGAGGCAGCCGGATGGTTTCTTCTGGGCCCCATTCCTGTCCTACCAGATCTGTGCCCTTTCCTCTGGGGGCACCCTCACTGGCTCCCAGGATCCTCAGGCAAGAACATGAGACATCTGAGTGGGCAAAGGGTGGGTCTTAGAGACAGTTATCAGCCTGGCTGGAGGACTAGAAATAGCCATGAGATCATCTGTGGCCCTGAGGACTGCCCTTGTACTTATGGTGGGGACCGGGACCTGGGGATATAGGGGTCCCAGAAGGAAGCTGCCAGGGGGCCAGCGCAGTGCTCTGGGGAGAGGGGGCTCAGGAAGAGAGCAGGATAAGAACAGCGAGAAGGAAGGATCCCTGGGCTGGGAAGCAGGCCCAGCATGGGTCCGCCATGGTTCTTCCTGGCTGTGTGACCCTGGGCAAGTCCCTTCCCCTCTCTGCGAAACAGTATGGTGAGACAATCCATCCTCTAAGACCCCTTTTAGATCCAAGTCCCCATAGTTCTGTGGAGTCCCAGGAGAGGCCACTGAGGGTCCTTGGCCCCCTTAGGCACAGAGCTGACACTGAGTTCCTCAGTGACCCCCTGAGTATACCTCCTGAGCCGGAGCCCCTTCCCCATTCCTACAGCCAGAGGGGGACCTGGCCTCAGCCTGGCAAGGCCTCTCTCCTCTTCAAGGCCATATCCACCCGTGCCCCGGGGCTTTGGAGACCCCCTAGGGCTGGGGCTCTGGGGTCATCCTGGCCACTGGCTTCTCCTTTCTCTGTTTTGTTCTGTATGTGTTGCGGGGTGGGGGGAGGGGGGCCACCTGCCTTACCTATTCTGAGTTGCCTTTAGAGAGATGTGTTTTTTCTAGGACTCTGTGCAACTGTTGTATATGGTTCCGTGGGCTGACCGCTTTGTACATGAGAATAAATCTATTTCTTTCTACCAACCCTCCGCCACGGGGCTGTCTGCAGACTTTGTGCATGAGGTTGTTGGTGGTGGGGAAACAGCATCGGGGAAGGCAAATGCCTTTAAGAACTCCCAGGCTACTGGAACTCCCATCCCTGCTGCCTAGCCCCTCTTCTGTGGGAGTCCTGGACCTGTCGGGGTACCCCCAGACCAGTTCTGTGCCAGATACTGGGTACGGAGGTGGAGATGGCAGATACAGAGGCCTGAGCATGAGGCAGTCGTTTGTGGGCTGGAAATGGAGAAATGAGAGACTGAAGCAATCAAGAAGGCTGCCTGGAGCAGGGGACCTGGCGCTCCTTCTAGACCCTCTTTCTGCTGGTCTACCTTAGTCACACATGCCCTTACAGCCAAGGCCTGAGCCTCTGAACGCTCTCCTAGCCGCAGGGGTACCTGTCTGTGTCCCTGTAAATCCAGCCAAAGGGGTAGCCCCGAGTCTGACTGGGTATCAAATACAGCCCTGGGTTGTGTCTTTGGGGTTGAGTGCCTGCTTTCCTGGCTGTGAGAGTGTTTGCTTCTTCACAGACAGGGGGGGCAGACTCCAGACTGGTGACCAGGAGCAAGCTCTGATTGGCAGTCTCCAGACCCCACGCCCACCTTGCCTGTAACTCTCCCGTCTTCTCTCCATTTCTCCCAGATCAGTAAAGGTTGGCATGTTAAGGGGCTGGGCACTAGGCTCTGCTTTCCTGGTGGGGGAGGGTTGGGGGGCAATGGTCCTGTGTCTGCCCACAATGGCCTCAGGGTTTCGGCCTTGCTGGTTGACACCTCAGGGTGTCCGGGACCATAGAGCTTGTCTATGTCTCATGCCTGGCAGTTTATTCTGGTTTGGAATCTGTTTCTCTGGGCTGAATGGTCCCAGGGCTTCTAGCTTGTCTGTGGGGCTGTGGGGTCCAGGCCCCTCCCCTGCTCAGCCCCTGCTTTGGGCCCCCCAGTCTGTCCTCTCACAGCACAGATCCCAGGCCAGTCAGTGGGCCCCCAGGTGGGGGTGAGTCATTTCCTGGCTCCAGGCTGACAGAAGAGGATTACTCTAATTGTGTCCAGCTGACACCAGCGTTGGTGTGGGCTAACACAGGTGCCTATGACCCTCGACCCTGGGGGCGGGTGTGTGTGTGTGTGTGTGTGTGTGTGTGTGTCCGTGTGTGTGTCCTCTTGTGTGTGTGTGTGTGTGTGTGTGTCCGTGTGTGTGTCCTCTTCCACAGGGCAAAGTGGAAGCACAACCTAGGTACCCACCCCTGAGCCTTCCTCCCCTTCCCCCTGCGCCTGCCCTCCCTCGTGGACATTTAATTCTGTTCAAGGCCCATGCTGCGACACATCCCACCTTGCCTCCAAATTAAACAACTCACAGATATCTCCTGCGCTGCAGGACCCTATGCTGAGGCCCAGAGCTAAATTCATCCTCGACCCTGGTCTGGAGGGTCCAACAGCCTGGCAGGGGAGACACAGGCCATGATACCTATGGCCCCAGGCAAGGGCCTGAGAAAACCACAGTGAGGTTTGGAAGATGAGCAGGGGTTTTCCTGCCGGCGAAGGGGGCAAGGCACTCCTGGGAGAAGGAACTGCTCCTACAAACGCTGCTGCTCAGAGGAGAGTGGCTGACACACGAGAATGGAGAGAGCTAAGGCCAGATCAGGGAGGGCCATGAATGCCAGGCTGCAGAGTTCGGCTGGACTTTGTGGGCACAGGGGAATGGGGGCTCAGGTGTGCATTTTAGAAGGTCCTGCAAGAAGGCGAAGCAAGGACTGCAGGAGAGCGGTTGGGAGGGGTCATCCTGATGGGCTGCCACCTATGGGGTCGCACGAGTCAAGCGACTTAGCAGCAGCATCCTAAAGTGGATGCTCAGTGGCCTAGGCTGGGCAAAGGAGGAGTTCAAGACGCTTTGGATTCACAGAACTTGTGCTCGCTTGGATGGGGGTGGAGGCCGGATTGGCAAGTGCCCTGGAAAAGGAACCTGCTCTTGAACAGCCCTGGGCAGCTGCTCAGGCGCCACCCTCCCGGGCCACCAGGAGCTGGGTGGAGCCTCTGGCAGGAGGTGAGTCCCTGGGGAAGATGGGCGGGGCAGCTGTTTGGGGGCTGCCAGGGGTGGGGGCCGGAGGAGAGGCGGGAGGAGGACCCTGCTTCTGCAGAGCCTGCGGGCAGCCCTCACCCTGTTGGAGAATACAAGCTTAGGCACCCCCAGGGCTTCTGGTAACTGCCCTGCCCTCCCAACTGAATGGTTTTATTTTACAGGAAACCACGATTCTGGGCGTAGACACTATTGTCTCATTCTGCAGACTAGAAAGGTGAAGTCCAGGAGGTTAAGTAATCAGCCAAGGTTGGGATGAGAGCCTGACGGCTCTTTCTCTGGGATAGAGGAAGGAGATTCAGGAGCGCAGGGTCTCCGTCTGCCTCCTCAGGACTGTGGCGGGAAGGAGTGGTGAGCAAGTGGATTGGGGCCCCTGAGAAGGGTTTGGGATCAGCGCTGTGTGCCTGTGTGTTGCGGGGGCGGGTGGGGCACGAGAAAGGGCGTGAAGAGGCTGGTGGCGTGTAGCGCTGCTTATGGCCACCAGGTGGCGCCGAGCCCCCGCTGGCCTCACCTCCCGGGAGGTCTGAGAAGGGCACGTGGCAGGTGTGTGACGGGGGCTAACCTCACTCCTGTCCACGCGCTCACTGGGGTGATGAGTTCGCTGGAGGCCTTCGGGGTACAGGAGGGTATGTTGTGTGAGTGAAATCTGCACAGCCAGACTGTTCTCTGAGGGCGTCCTAGGATGGGTCCCTACCAGATGGGAAGTACACCCTCAAGTGTGAAGATTGGCGGGGTAGACCCGAGAAAGAAGGTGTTGCTACTCCCTGACAAGATGGCTGCCACCCTCCATTCCTAAACCATCCTTGGAGAAACCATAGGACTGAGGAGGAAGCGGGAAGCATGGAATCCTGAGAACTAACAAAAAATAGTCTGGGGTGCAGTGGGGTGGGAGTTGGGGAGAGGTGCTGGGTTGGCAGAAAGCACTTGCCTCAGGCCTGTTGCCTTGGACAGTCAACCATTGCCTGTCCCCTCGCTTCTGCACTAACATCTGGGGCTTCTTCATCTTCTCTTGAAAGTAGCTGGAGGAAAAGAACCATCTCTTCACTGGGGGGCTCTCCCAAGGATGGACAGGATTATTGTCCCCTTTGTGGACAAGAGAAACTGAGGCCAGAAGCTCAGCTGATGGGAGCCTCCCTCAGAGTAAAGTCAGCTTAGTTCCCCAGGGTCAGATGAGGAAGCTGGGACCAGGAAATGGCAGGGACCTCTAAGTCCACACAGAGATCCAGAGGTAGCATAGGGATGGGCACCAGCTCCCACTTCCTGGCCCAGAGCTCCCCACTGCCTTTCCCAGGGATGGCAGTCTTTGCTTCTTCAGGTCCCACCTAGAACTCACATTTCAGACCAGACCTGGAGAGCTGGTCTTCGTCTCCCACATCACTGTCCCCGCGTCGGCCCTGTGCTGGGGACAGGGTGGTGGAGGGGATGGTGTGGGTTAGAATCGCTGACCTTCTTTTCTCTTCACATCTGCCGCCTGAACCATTCCTCTGGCTCTCAGCTGAGACTTCCCGGGTGGTGTGTGCCTGCTGGGTGCATGTGGTTTCTCTCCTCGGTTAGATAGGAAGCCTGGTAAGGGGAGGAACGGATCTGCCTCAGCTTTGGTTTCCCACATCCCTCCTCAGTGTAGGCATCCCAGGTGGCACAGTGGTAAAGAATCTGCCTGTCAGTGCAGAAGACTCAAGAGATGTAGGTTCCCTCCCTGGATTGGGAAGACCCCTGAATTAGGAAATAGCAACCCACTAAGGTATGGCAACCCACTCCAGTACTCTTGCTTGGAAAATCACATGGATGGAGGAGCCTGCTGGGCTGCAGTCCATGGGGTTGCTAAGAGTCGACTGAGCGACTTCACTTTCACTTTTCACATTAATGCATTGGAGACGGAAATGGCAATACACTCCAGTGTTCTTGCCTGGAGAAGCCCAGGGATGGTGGAGCCTGGTGGGCTGCCATCTATGGAGTCGCACAGAGTCGGACATGACTGAAGCGACTTAGCAGCAGCAGCAAGGTATCCTTGCCTGGGAAATTCCATGGACAGACGAGCCTGGCAGTCTACAGTCCATGGGCTCACAAAGAGCCGGACATGACTGAGGGACTGAGTACACACAGGAGCTCAAAACAGATGTGTTGAATGGTAGATAGCAGCAGTCAGGACTCCAATGCATGTATTAATCAAAACTCAGCTGAACAACGAGGGAGGCCCTCTGAAATTCTCATGAATTATCTTTCTGCATCTCTTTCATCTCTGGTACTCCACCCTGTAAACTCTTGCCAACCAGCCCCTTCAGACTCACAGCTCCATCTCCTTAACTTAAGGGGACTTCCAGGGTTCATCCTGCCTTCATGGTGGCCTCTCCAGGCGGTGTGGGCAGTGGTAGTGTTTATATGTGTCTTCTGCCCCTTAGGATCCCATCATTACCTGATAAGCAATGCCTTGAAAACCTTTCTTTCATACATTTTGTCCAGTTTTGTTGCTGTTTCAGGCAGGAAGCTAAATCTAGTCTTTATTAGTCCATCTTTGATGAGAGTGTAGGTTTGTTTTATAACTTTCATTGCACTGTAGTACCCTGGTGGCTCAGAGGTTAAAGCGTCTGCCTCCAATGTGGGAGACCGGGGTTCGATCCCTGGGTTGGGAAGATCCCCTGGAGAAGGAAATGGCAACCCACTCCAGTACTCTTGCCTGGAGAATCCCATGGATGGAGAAGCCTAGTAGGTTACAGTTTATGGGGTCGCAAAGAGTTGGCCACGACTGAGCGACTTCACCTCACCTCACACCATGTAGGAATGTTGACAGACATCGTTATTATTATTGGCAGTACCACGTGGTATGTGGAATCTTAGTTTCCTGCCCAAGGATCAAACCCGGGCCCCCTGTATTGGAAGCTCTGAGTGTTAACCACTGGACCACCTGGAAGGTCCCTTGACAGACATTTGGATATGAATGTCTTGGCAATTAAAAACACTGATCCTGGACTTCCCTGGTGGTTCAGTGGTTAAGAATCTGCCTGCCAGTGACAAGGAGACAGGGTTAATCCCTGGTCCAGGAAGATTCAACATGCGGCGGGGCAACTGAGCCCATGGGCTGCAGCTACCGCGGCCAGGCTCTAGGGCCCGAGAGCCACAATGCCTGAGCCGGCAAGCCCTGGAGCCCGTCCTCCACAGCGAGAGAAGCCACCGCAGTGAGAAGCCTGCACGCTGCAACTAGAGAAAGCCTGCCCATGGCAAGGAAGACCCCGTGCAGACAAAATAAAATTAAATTTAAAAAGAAAAAGGAATCCCATGACTAGTCTTGTGTATGGGTATATATTGAGTATTCCATTGTGTGAATATCTTCGTCTACTTCTATAGTTGATATATAGCTTCTAGCTCACAACTGAGACCATTCCTTTCTATGTGAAAACATTCTATTTCCTTTAGAGTAGGTCTGCTGAGATGAATTCTCCTGGTTTTTATTAGTTTAACAATGTCTTCATTTTTCCTTTGATTTTTCCCCCTTATTCTTGGAGGATTTTTTTTTTTTCTTCCTTTCTTTCTTGGCCTTGCTGTGCAGTTTGTGGGATTGTAGTTCCCTGACCAGGAATTGAATCCATACCCTCAGCAGTGAACATGTGGAGTTCTAACCACCAGATAGCCAGGGAATTCCCTTGAAGGATGTTTTTGAAGATATTGAATTCTAGGTTAGGTAGTATTTTCTTTTAGCACTTTGAAGATAACATTCTGTTCTCTTTCTGACTTTCATTATTTCTGACAATGTGACAGCTGACAAATCAGCTATCAGTCTGATTGTGTCTTTGAAAGTAATGCATCTCTTTCTCTTTAGATTTTATCTTTGTTTTTGTTTTTCAGCAGTTTTACTGCAGTGTGCTTAGGTCTGGTTTTCTTTATATTTAGTCTACTTGAGATTCATAATATGTCTTGAATCCATGATGATTTTTCCTTTCTTCAGTTCAATCCTCATCAAGTGTAGATAAGTCATTTCTCATAATTTAATGCATGCTAAGAACGTCCTAGAAAATTTTACTAGAATCCTGGAATAAAAAGAAAGAATGATGCAGCGGTGGGGAAAATATTTTTAATCAACCACTAGATTCTTGTCTGGCTTCAAATTCACACTCCTCATCAGGAGAGAAGTGGTGGTCTCTACTTAGCTCCTGATCTATAACCAAGGATCTGTCCCAACCAGCATCCCTACCTGGAATCAAGATTTTCCACCATTTGTCTGGTGACTGATGAGAAGGAAAAACTTCTTTTTCTCTCTAAATTTTGCCTCTCAGTCAGCACATTAAAAAAAAATTCTTTTGGCCACTCAGCATGTGGGATCTAGATCCCTGACCAAGGATGGAACCGGTGCCCCCTACATTGGAACTGTGGAGTCTTAACCACTGGACCACCAGATGTCCCAATACTGACATTTTAATACAGAACAGTTTAGTATCTCATTGTTTAGGACTTCTGCAAATCAGAATAGGAGTTTGCATTTACCACTGAAGGAAGTCCCTCCATGATAGTATGTTCCTAACAGATGAGTTCTAGCCCAACAGAATAAAGAAGGACCAGTGGGCAGCCAGGGTTCCCCTGCCCTGGCAGGTTTCTTACTCCTTGCTTTGACCATTAGGCTTCAAGTGCACCTGTATGAGAAGGTAGGGGAGCTTCAGGGAGCAACCTTCACTCTTGTATCTGTGTCTACCGGCTCATCTGCACCTGGGCAAAGCCTGTGTGTGCTGACCCAGCTCACTGCTCCATATATCTTCCCTGAAAATAAACATCCAATTGCCCAATCCCTTCTAGATAGCTTTCCTGTGTTATAGAGACTGGAAAACTAAAGTAACATTTCCCACACTCCACGTAGGTCTCACCTGTAACCTGGGGCCTATATGAAGGTGTTCCCAATGAGATGTGGAGGTGGAAGGAAATTACGGGCATTGATGGCTGCATGCAGGTAGATTATGTCACCCGGAAAGCATCTGTGATGCGGGTGTCTGGGTGTTTGAGACATCTGTGAAGGAGTTTTTAACAGCTAGCACCTCATGTAGGTGCCAAGCAACAGATGGCAAGATGGTGATATTTTCACTAGAAAATTCCCCTGATGTGGATGGGCATTTTGGCTGGCTGCATTGGCACTGACTTTTAATGCCGTGTAGCACTGAACCTGATTCTCCTCTTCTGCTTAATCCTGTATGGTTTATGGTATAGACAACTAAGAACCTCAACCGATGGTTCTTGAAGCACTGATCCCATTGGTTGTGATTGTCCATCTTCCCCAATAAAAAGTGAGCTCTCTGAGGGGAGTGACTAGTACCTAACACACAGCCTAAGAGAGAGTAGGCACTCAGCAAAATTTATTGACGGCTTAAGTGAAATGTTGTTTAGTCATAAGTCATTTCTGACTCTTTTGCAACCCCATGGACTGTAGCCTGCCAGGCTTCTCTGTCCGTGGAATTTCCCAGGCAAGGACACTGGAGTGAGTTGCCATTTCCTACTCCAGGGGATCTTCCTGACCCAGGGATCGAATCCAGGCAGCAGGCAGATTCTTTACCACTGAGCTACCCAGGAAATGTTAGGCATTAAAAATCCAACCTGAGAGACTGCATCCTCTAATAGATCTGGGGCTGACCTGCATATCTTGATGGGTATCTCAGTAGTGATCACGGGCATGTAAGAGTTACCACATTCAACTGAAGAATATAGTCTTCTCAGTAAAACCATGCTGGCATGACGAACAGTCAGACTTCCCATAAGAGGAGATCATGTTCATAGTGGAGTCAGGCTTGCGTGACCAGCGCTGAACATCAATCAAAACAAACTGACTTCAACAACAGCAGGGGCCAGGACGCAAAACAGTATTCACTAAGCGTAAGCATACAGAAGTCAGACAGAGAAAAATAACTGAATTTATATTATATCACCATCAAATCAATTTAAAACTATCACCAATGGGAATTTTCCTCCTAAAGAAACATCACCACAAACTGTACTTTGTTTTCATCTCTTCAGGAAGCCTGTGACTTCTTAGCCCTAGGTCCTCTTAACAGTCAAAGCCAGGCCCCTAGTTTTGTGTACTTTCTATCTCTTAACAACTCTTGTAAGTTGCTGGGTGGGTTTGCCCAGACCCTCTCAGTGACTGGCAGATGTTCTACCAAGGGAAGGAAGGGAAGTACCACCAAGGGTAGAGCACAGTGGCACAGGACGTGGCATCTGGCATCAGGCCGACCTGGACCAAGTCTCTGCTCTGTCAGTTCCCTCCTGTGAGACTGTGCGCAGCATTTACCTTCTCTGAGTCTCAATGACCTCATTATAAAATGGGAAGAAGAGTAAACCTTCCTGAGGCTGTCATGAGGATTAACTGAGAAAAGAAAACAGGAGAGCCTTTGGCCACTGTCAAAGCTGCCAGCTATGAGACTGCAGGGCTCTATCAGGGTGCATTTCTGGGAATGAGGAGCATGAATTCATCGTTGACGAAAGCTGAGCAGTCAGGAAGCTTCCCATCAGGAAGCTTCCATATGCCTCTCATCCTTCTCCATCAGAAGGCAGACAAAATGAAAACCATAGTCACAAAAAACTAACCAATCTGATCACATGGACCAGAGCCTTGTCTAAGTCAATGAAACTATAAGCCATGCTGTGTAGGGCCACCCAAGATGGATGGGTCATGGTAGAGAGTTCTGACAAAACGTGCTATACTGGAGAAGGGAATGGCAAACCACTTCAGTATTCTCACCTTGAGAGCCCCATGAACAGTGTGAAAAGGCAAAAAGTATGACACTGAAAGAGGAACTCCCCAGGTTGGTAGGTGCCAATATGCTACTGGAGATCAGTGGAGAAATAACTCCAGAAAGAATGAAGAGACAGAGCCAAAGCAAAAACAACACGCAGTTGTGGATGTGACTGGTGATGGAAGTAAAGTCCAATGCTATAAAGCGCAATATTGCATAGGAACCTGGAATGTTAGGTCCATGAATCAAGGCAAATTGGAAGTGGTCAAACAGGAGATGGCAGAGTGAACATTGACATTCTAGGAATCAGTGAACTAAAATGGGCTGGAATGGGTGAATTTAACTCAGATGACCATTATATCTACTACTGTGGGCAAGAATCCCTTAGAAGAAATGGAGTAGCCATCATAGTCAACAAGAGTCTGAAATGCAGCACTTGAATGCAATCTCAAAAATGACAGAATGAGCTCTGTTCATTTCCAAGGCAAACCATTCAATAGCATAGTAATCCAAGTCTATGCCCCGACCAGTAATACTGAAGAAGCTGAAGTTGAACAGTTCTATGAAGACCTACAAGACATTCTAGAACTAAGACCTTAAAAAGATGTCCTTTTCATAATAGGGGAATGGAATGCAAAAGTAGAAAGTCAAGAGCTACCTGGAGTAACAGGCAAATTTGGCCTTGGAGTACAAAACAAAGCAGGTCAAAGACTAACAGAGTTTTGCCAAGAGAACACACTGGTCATAGCAAACACCCTCTTCTAACAACACAAGAGAAGACTCTACATATGGACATCACCAGATGGTCAATACCAAAATCAGGTTGATTATATTTTTTGCAGCCAAAGATGGAGAAGCTCTATACAGTCAGCAAAAACAAGACCAGGAGCTGACTATGGGTCACATCATGAACTCCTTATTGCCAAATTTAGACTTAAATTGAAAAAAATAGGTAAAACCACTAGACCATTCAGGTATGACCTAAATCAAATCCCTTATGATTATACAGTGGAAGTGACAAACAGATTCAAGGGATTAGATCTGATAGAGTGCCTGAAGAACTATGGATGGAGGTTTGTGACATTGTACAGGAGATATTGATCAAGACCATCCCCAAGAAAAAGAAATGCAAAAAGGCAACATGGTTGTCTGGCAAGGCCTTACAAATAGCTGAGAAAAGAAAAGATATACCTTTGCCTTTCTCCTTTGCCTTTGCAAAAGGCAAAGGAGAAAAGGAAAGATATACACATCTGAATGCAGAGTTCCAAAGAATAGCAAGGAGAGATAAGAAAGCCTTTCTCAGTGATCAATGCAAACAAATAAAGGAAAATAATAGAATGGGAAAGACTAGAGATCTCGCCAAGAAATTAGAGATACCAAGGGAACATTTCATGCAAAGATGGGCTCAATAAAGGACAGAAATGGTATGGACCTAACAGAAGCAGAAGATATTAAGAGGAGGTGGCAAGAATACATAGAAGAACTATACAAAAAAGATTTCATGACCCAGATAACCACGATGATTTGATCACTCACCTAGAGCCAGACATCCTGGAATACGAAGTCAAGTGGGCCTTAGGAAGCATCACTACAAACAAAGCTAGTGGAGGTGATGGAATTCCAGTAGAGCTATTTCAAATCCTAAAAGATGATGCTATGAAAGTGCTGCACTCAATATGCCAGCAAATCTGAAAACTCAACAGTAGCCACAGGACTGGAAAAGATCAGTTTTCATTCCAATCCCAAAGAAAGACAATGCCAAAGAATGTTCAAACTACTGTACAATTGCAGTCATCTCACATACTAGCAAAGTAATGCTCAAAATTCTCCAAGCCAGGCTTCAATAGCATGTGAACCATGAACTTCCAGATATTTAAGCTGGTTTAGAAAAGCAGAGGAACCAGAGATCAAATTGCCAACATCTGTTGGATCATCAAAAAAGCAAAAGAGTTCCAGAAAAAATCTACTTCTGCTTTATTGACTACACCAAAGCCTTTGACTGTGTGGATCACCACAAACTGTGGAAAATTCTTCAAGAGATGGGAATACCAGACTACCTGACCTGACTCCTGAGAAATCTGTACGCAGGTCAAGAAGCAACAGTTAGAACTGAACATGGAACAGCAGACTGGTTCCAAATTGGGAAAGGAATATGTCAAGGCTGGATATTGTCACCCTTCTTATTTAACTTATATTCAGAGTACATCATGTGAAATGCCAGGCTGGATGAAGCACAAGCTGGAGTCAAGATGGCTGGGAGAAATATCAAGAACCTCAGATATGCAGATGATACCACCCTTATGGCAGAAAACAAAGAACTAAAGAACCTCTTGATGAAAGTGAAAGAGGAGAGTGAAAAAGTCAGTTTAAAACTCAACATTCAGAAAACTAAGATCATGGCATCTGGTCCCATCACTTCATGGCAAATAGATGAGGAAACAATGGCAACAGTAACACACTTTATTTTGGGGGGCTCCAATATCACTGCAGATGGTGACTGCAGCCATGAAACTAAAAGACCCTTGCTCCTTGGAAGAAAAGTTATGATATATTACTTTGCCAACCAGGGTCCATCTAGTCAAAGCTATGGTTTTTCCAGTAGTCATGTATGGATGAGAGATTTGGACTATAAAGAAAACCAAGCACCGAAGCATTGATACTTTTGAATGGTGGTATTAGAGAAGACTCGAGAGTCCCTTGGACTGCAAGGAGATCCAACCAGTCAATCCTAAAGGAAATCAGTTCTGAATATTCATGGGAAGGACTGATGCTGAAGCTGAAACTCCAATACTTTGGCCACCTGACTCGTTTGAAAAGACCCTGATGCTGGGAAAGATTGAAGACGAGAGAAGGGGATGACAGAGGATGAGATGGTTGGATGGTATCACCAACTCAATGGACACGAGTTTGAGTAAGCTCCAGGAGATGGTAATGGACAGGGAAGCCTGGCGTGCTGCATAGCCCGTGGGGTTGCAAAGAGTCTGACATGACTGAGCAACTGAACTGAATTGAGCAGTCAGGAGAGTGGTCTCAGGAAGAAAGCTTCAGCCCCAGATCCAGGAAGGGCAGGTTCAAAAGAGTTTGAAAGAGGTGCTTCCCTGGTGGTCCAATAGTTAAGACTCCACCCTCCCAATGCAGGGAACCCAGATTAGATCCTTGGTTAGGGAACTAGATCCTGCATACTGCAGCTAAGGTCCTGTGTGCTGGCGCAGACCAGTTTAAAAAAAGGAGTTTGAAAGAGGTAACTGTGGCTTTCAGAGTTAGTATATTGAATTGTGTCCCCCCAAATATATATTAAAATCCCAACCCTCAGTACTTGTGAATATGACCTTATTTGGAGAGAGGGCCTTTGCGGATGAGATTAAGTTAGGATGAGGTTCTTATGAGAAGAAAGAAATTGGACATAGAGACACACAAGAGAAAGGCCACATGAAGATAGAGGCAGAGACTGGAGTGATGCTGCCATAGCCGAGCAACGTCAAGGATTGCCAGCAACCACAGAAGCCAGGAGAGAGACAAGGAAAGTCCACCCCTAGAGCCTCTCGAGAGAGCAAGGTCCTGCCAACACTGTGTTTTCCAACTTCTAGCTTCTCGAATCATGAGAGAATACACTTCTGTTGTTTGAAGCCTCCCCGTTTATGGTACTTTGTTGTGGCAGCCCAAGGGAAAGTTACAATGGGTGAAGCAGGGGACACGGTATCTCAGTTCACAGGGGACAGGTGGACTGGAGGGAGGAGAGGACATAGCTGACCATCATTTTCCAGCTTTTGTGTCTTGGGGCCACCTGACGGGACACCAAATCACTGAAGACTATCTGGGACATACACACGAAAGCCTGACCGTCTTGCCTCAAAGTGGGACAGCTCTTCAGTACAGCCCATGATTTATGCTCCAGCCCCTTTCTTCTGTACCAGGCTAAGGCTTGGGCCCCTTTAGGCCACATCTGTCCTCAGTTCTTTCTCCTCTCCTGTCCTGCTTGCCTTACTCCCTTATGGTTGTTTCTGATAAGCCCTCCCGTCCCTATAAGCCATGTGGTCACCATCGCTCAGAGTATTTGTTACACACTTGCCCATCCCTGTGCTGGCTGCTAGGGGACAGGGGATACAGAAAATTTAAGACAAGGCCCTTCCCTAAGGGATCTCACAGTAACGTGGATGAAACATTAATTTGTTGATTAATCAACTAATTAATTAAACAAGCACACATTTGTTGAAAACAGACTACGTGCCATCCCTGGCTGGGCATTGGAAAGGCTGCAGAAAGAGTAACAGAACCAGACAACAAGCTTGTAGAGGGCTAGTCGATCAAACTGAGATAGGCTGGGGCCTGGGACCCTTTACTGGAGTGCTTGCACCTGGATAAAGTTCTCCTTGAATGACAGAATACAAAGACAAATATAAGGGACTAAAGGTAACTACGAGCATGTGCAATTAGGAACAACAAGCTACAAGAAGGCCACAGACCAGCTGCCAGCTGGGAGGTGCCAGGAGCTAAAGCAGGAACTACATACACCCTGATCCCTGCACACAGCACCAGCAAGGGGGTGGGCAGACCACCTAAAATCACTCCTCTGGCCCACCCCTGAACCCGCCCCTACCCTCACCCCATTTAAGGAACAGGCCTTCACTCCTTGGAGAGAGAGCAAGAACAGCTGTTACTTATTTTTGATCCACTGTGCTATATAGCACAGGTCCCAACCAAGCCTTGCTTGAATTCCTCATCTGGCCTCTCATCAATTCTACTGATTAAAGAGTCCAAGGACCTGACTTGTTAACAAATTCATAAGCAAATGTAGACCTGTAAGAGTGTCAACTGGGCCATTAAAGAAAAGTAGATGCTGCTCTGAAGGGAGGGGTGGGGTGGGGTTTGACCCGATCGTGGTGGTCAGTGGGGTCTTAACAAAAAGAAGGAGGCTGGGCTGAGACCTCAGGTGAATAACAGTTAACTAGCCACAGAGGGGAGGGAGCAGTGTGAGTGGAGATCCCATGGCTAGAGGAAACACACAAGAAGGGGAGACTTCAACAAGGCCAGTGAAGGTGGTGGCTGAAGGATTATGAGAGGGAAGGGGATCATACGTAAGACCAGGGGAGTGAGGCAGGCAGAAGCCATGCTGTGTCAGGGAGTTTGGGCTTTGTCCCCAGTGAATGGGCATTAAGGGTTTTCAGCAGGCAGGTGACCTGGTGGAAAATGGAGACACCCACTCTGGCTGCGGCATGGGGAAACGTCCAGAGGATAGCCTCAGTGCAGAACAGGGAGGGAGCTCTGACAGCAGTTCAGGTGAGAACATGACACCAACGGAGGAGGGACAGAGATGCATAGGTCTGAGAGACAGCCTTGGAGATGGGCTGGATATGATGCGTGGGATGGAGAGAGATGGATTGAGGGTGACTTCTACTCTTCTGGTTGTGCAAATGGTTAGATGGTGGTGCCAATTGCTGGGAGAAGGATCTCTGCAAGAGGACTGGATTTGAAGAAGAAAATCCTAAATTCAGGAAAAAGTTCTTTGTAAACCTCTATGGTTGAGGGATGTCAGCTGTTACCCTTTACTTATTAAAAAAAAATTAATGTTCTTGCTGTATGCTGGGCCCTGTGCCAGGTGCTGGAGATTAAAGGGAAGGAAATTAGCATTTGGTGCACAGCTCTACCAGGCGGTGGGGTGGAGAGATTAAGATGGCCATCAGGTTAGACAGATTTGGCTTCAAGACCTGGCTGTAAGCTTTGTCAGTTGTATGACCTTGGGCAAATCACTTAAACTCTTTGGTGACTCAGAAACCTCTGTAAAATGGGATTTATGCCCCTGTCTCCTAGAAAGTTGTAGGGATGTGATGACAACACATTAATGCTTTTAGCACAGTGCTTGACATGCAATAAGTGCTTAATGAAAAGACGCTATTATTGGTTCTCTGTGTAAGGCACTGTCATTCTGTCTGATCCTTCCTACAGCATCACGAGGCGGGAATTATCAGTATAAGGAAGTAGGTTTCATCTTTCCACACTCAGGAAAGCTGGCCTCCTCTCTTGTCTCAGGGTGTAAATCCTGATTAGTCCAGACCAATCCTGTAAGTCCATCCCCCTATTCAATCATTGATTTAGGCAGTCATAGGGTCCATTTCAACCCAGGTGTGAACTCCCTTCAAATTGTCCTGGAATGTCCTGATTTTAGTACTATTAGTGCTGATTCCCAGGAAACACATCAGTCCTGGGCAGACTGGGTTGGTTGGTCACCCTGCTTGGCCACTGAGACCTGAGAAGGAAACTTCTACAGGTGTGAGGGTGGGGTCGGGGAGGTGTGCAGGCAGAGGGAGGGAGAGAGAGAGGTGGGGCATCTGGAAAACTTTCTATTTGCTAAGAATAAATGTTAAAGGCATATGTGGGAAGACACGCCCTTCTTTGCTGGGTGTCTTTGTTTCTATGTGCTATGCTTGGGGTTGCTGTGGCCATCCTGTGACCACGAGAGGAGATAAGCAACATGCTGAAATGGCAGGGAGAAGACATGGAAAACACCTGGGTCCTTGAGGATGCTGCTGGCCTGGAAATGCTTAGCTCAGGAGTTGTTGCATGAGAGTGATATACTACTATGTCCACTGGTATCTGTTACTTGCAGTCAAAATCATCCTGGTGTAAAATACTATCCAGAAGGAAAGAGGCAGACCTGAGAGTGAGCCGGTCTCTATCCTGGTGATTTCCTATCTTAATACTAAATACTAGGACAGAGATAAAACATAATCTGGGAACAATTCCATTTGCCTAGGACAAAGTTTCTGAAGGTATGTGACTTCCATGAGATGCTCTCTGCACAAGAATTCCATGGTCAAATCAGCTTGGAAGACAGGCATGCTGCATTCTTACCAATACATATTATAAGTGTAAAGTGTGAGTCGCTCAGTCGTGTCTGACTCTTTGTGACCAAGGGATTCTCCAGGCAAGAATACTCCTACCTACTAATCTTGGGTTAACTCAAGAGTTTCTCAAAATAATTTCAATGTGAAATTTTTAGTTTCTTTTTGTTTTTGTGAAACTCTATAGATATCTCCCAGATGTTTCACAGAACAGTTTGTCTTTTACCTCACCATTTCCCAAAGAGGCTGTCCGGAGCATCTGACCTCCTCTGGACAGGTCCACACAGGCCTTGGTCTGCCTGTTGTCTGATGTGATTGTCCACGGTGCCCCCTTTCTTGCTTCACTGTGTCCCAGTTTGGGATGATTGACTGTGTGATCACTCAGCTCTGGAGGAGTAGGAGGGCTTCCCAGGGAGAGGAGGAAGTGAGGGGCCCCTTAGGTTGAGGAAGGGAGCACTGCTTTTCCCTGGGGAGCAAGATGGTGTGGCCAGACTGTGTTGGCTGGGGCGATGGCATAGCCTGTCAGGAAGAATGAGGGGGTATGAAGCTGAGCTCCAGCACATGATATACATGTGATATAGAAAGGGAGGTGGGCCAAAAAACTAAAAGCAAAAACAAAAAAATGAGACTTCCCTGGCAGTCCAGTGGTTGGGACTCTGCACTTCCAATGCAGGGGGCAGGGAACAGATGCCATGTGACAGGGTCAAAAAACCAAGCCAACTAACAAAACCCCAGAAAGGGAGGTGGTGGCGGGGGTACAGGGTGGTTTGCTTGGCTGGAAGAAAAGAATTGCACTTTCTTGTATGGTACTGTACATTTTGGCATGGACCATTCCAGGTTTCAGTATATGGTGAGGTCTGTTCTTCATGGCGTATCTTTATAATAAATAAGATAGTTCTGGCAAGAGAAGAAAGAGAGAGAGAAAGGAATGGCAGAGGCTTGGAGGCTGCAGCAACACAAGGGAGGTCTGGGCACAGAGGCCGGCAGAAGCTCCCACGGGGCTGTCCTCCCTGACCGGTGTTTCCTGCAGGAAGCAGGGTTGCCAAATGAGTCACTTGGGCCAAGGAACCAGATGTGTAACCAATCTGGAAAGGCAGAGGCCTAAAAAAAGGGGCTGAGTTTGTTCAGCCTGCCCCCCAGCCCTGAGTCTTCCTTCTATTTGTCATCTGCCTACCTCACTGGAACAGAAACTCTCTGGGGTCCGGTACTGTGTGCGCTGCTCACGGGTGATTCCTTAGCACCTGAGACTGTTCCTCATCCATGGTAAAGGCTCAGTGTGCTGAGTTGCTCATTTGTGTCCAACTCTTTGTGACCCGTGATCTGTAGCCTGCCAGGCTCCTCTGTCCATGGGGATTCTCCACGCAAGAATATTGGAGTGGGTTGCTGTGCCCTCCTCTAGGGGATCTTCCCAACCCAAGATGGAAGCCAGGTCTCCCGCATTGCAGGTGGATTCTTTACTGACTATCAGGGAAGCCTAAGAATACTGGAGTGGGTAGCCTATTCCTTCTCTGGGGATCTTCCAGAACCAGGAATCGAACCAGGGTCTTCTGCTTTGCAGGTGAATTCCTTACAAGCTGAGCTACCAGGGAAGCCCAAAGTCTCAATAAATACATGTTAAATAAATAAATCTGAGAGGGAGAAAAGCATCTTCCTAAACCCCTTTAATGCAGAACCAGAAGGCTGGGGGTGGGGTGGGGGGCAGGGAGCAGGGGGCTTGCCATCAGGTTTCTCGCTACAGCATCCTCACTCCTGGAGGCACAGGTCATGGACGGGCTAATGATGTCACCAAATCCCACTGATCTTCTGAGGTTCAAGGCACTCAGCCTCCAGGAAACCTTCCCCTTCTGAGCCACTTCCCCTTCACTAAGCCTCCTCTCCTCTGAGCTTTATAAAGATCTGGCTCTTGACTGCATGCTGTTCAGTGTGGTATTTCATCACTGCCTCCCACTTGACTGTAAACACTTTAAGAACAGAGGCTACATCTCTTGTTTCCAAGACTCCCCCACAGAACCAGGAGCTGAACTGAAAAACAACCACCCTCTGCACTCCTTGGTTGATAGGTTTATCTTTAACACTGGTTCCAGCACCACCTTGACTCGGAGCTCTCTTTTGGCAGTTAGTTCCTGCAGCTCCGTGTGTTCTGCCTCAGTTAGGACTGCTTTCTGCTCTGCCACAGAACACCCGACAAGCCATGTCTTAAGCAATCAGATTACTTAATTATCTCTTATATGGAGAGGTCTGGAGGCAGGCAGTCCAAGGCTGGGGCCAGTGCTTCTAAGATGCCATCAAAAGCTCAGACCCATGGCAGCTTTTCACTCCATCCCCCATAATGGGCTGGCTGGTTGCCTCATGGTGCAAAGTGGCTGACAAAGTCTCAGGCTTCACCACTATATTCTCAGCAAGAAGATGGGTGGTAAAAATGAAGCCAGCTCATGTGTCCTTTTGATCAGAAAAGCAAAAACTTTCCCAGAAGCCTCTAGTAGACTTTTGCTTTACCATATTAGCCATGCTAAATATAAAGGAGCCTGAGAAAACAATTGAGGTTTTTCCAGCCTCTATAGTTAATGAGACAAAGGAAAAGTGGTTTGAGGATGAGTGTTACATTAACCATAAACAGTGATTGCTATTCATTCTATAGAAAAAAGAGAGGAAAAAAATCATCAGACTTGTCATTCTCACAGACCGGCCGTTCTGGACTCTCCCCACACTGTTTAGATTTATTTGTTCCCAGAGAGACTCTCTGTTCTTGATTATAAATAAACATAAAAGGCACAGTCCACGCCCTTCAGGGTCACAGAGGCAGGTGGGGAGGATGGGAAGGGCTGGCAGAGATAAGGCAATCATCTCTATGATGTGTGTTCCATGATTTGGGATGAGGAGAATCTACCTTCTGCTCAGGGATTGTCAGGGAAGGCTGCCCAGAAGTCGTGACCTATGAGGGTGAAATGGCAGGTAAATACATGAGAACGGGGCCAGCGAGAATATTCCTGACAGAAGAAAGTGCAGGGACAGAGTCACCCGGTGTTGGGAGGAAAGCACACACAGCCCATGTGAAGAGCATCAGGCAGTCTGTTTAGCTGGAGTGTAAGGTGCCTGCAGGAGAGAGCTGACGTTGGTGGGGCCAGGTCAAGAAAGGCATGGCGTCCAGCTTGGTGCCTGGGCATATGGTGTTATTTTCTTTTATTTTTAAAAAATATTTATTTATATTTATATATTTTGCTGCACCAGATCTTAGTTGTGGCATATGGGATCTTTAGTTGTGACAATTGAACTCTTAGTTAGGGCCTGTGGGATCTTAGTTTGCCGAGCAGGGATTGAACCCAAGCCCCTTGTGTTGGGAGCTTGGAGTCTTAGCAACTGGACCACCAGGCAAGTCACAAAGGTGCCATTCTCTGAGGCAGGAGTCACTGAACTTAGTTTGGTAATGTTGACTCTGGGGGTCTCAAGCTGTTCTTACTCTACATGACTTCTCAGGATAGTCTCACCTACTGCCTTGACTTCGGTTCCCATCTTCTGTCTCCTAAATCTATATGCCCTGTTCAGATCGCTCTTTATATTCCCAGCCTGCATATCCAGTACAGCTTTTGCTACATGACAACCGTATCCCAAATTTAGTAGCTTAAAACTAGAACTGCTTATTTAGTTCCTAAATCTGTGGGTTGGCAATTTACTTGGGCTCAGAAGTTAATGTCTCCGTGAAAGACTTAAAGGATACAGAGGTGATGGCTCCCATTATAGCCCCCATTGAATATGCCTGTATTAAGTATCTGCAAAAACCATTTGGGTCATGCTAGATCATGTTAGATCTGTCCATGTGCTCTTTTCAATCCCCATTAGTAAGGAGAACCAAGAGCATTTCTGGTGTGTGTGGGAAGAGCAGCCATGTTCATGGTCATGCCTTGAGATGATGGTAACTCTCCTGCTCTCTATCACAGTGTAGTCTACAAAGACCTCATCATCTTGACCTTCTGCAGAACATCACTTTGGTTTACTGTGTTGATGACATCACATTACTTGGATCTGGTAAACAGAAATATGGTGTTACTCTGAATATCCTAATAAGGCACGTATGTGGGACTTCCCTGGTGGTTCTCTGGCTGAGACTCCATGCTCCCAATTCAGGGGACCTGGGTTCAACCCCTGGCTGGGAAACTAGATCCCACATGGGGCAACTAAGGGTCCACATGCTGCAATTAAGACCCAGTGCAGCCAAATAAAGAAATATATTTTTAAAAAGACACATATATGCCAGAAGATAAGGAGATAAAGTCTACAAAGATTTAGGAGCCTGCTACATAGGTAAAGGTTTTAGGGAGTCTAGGTCTGAGGCATGCTGGCACGTTCCTTCTGAGGTAAAGAACAGGTTATTGCACCTTATACTCCTCCTTGCTAAGCAAGGTACACATGCTTGATGGGTCCTTTGGATTTGGGAAGTATATACTATCTTGAGAATACTATGCCAATTTATTTAGCAGTCAGGGGTCTAAAAATTGCAAGCGAGGCCCAGAGAAAGAGAGGCCTCTGCCTTAGGACCAGACTGCAGGACAAGTTGCTCTGCCACTTGGCTGTAGGGTTAGAGATGTCCCGTGAGACAGGGATGCTGGGCAGTCTCTGGCAAGCCCCGTTAGGAGATGCGTGGTACAGTCCTCTAGGCCATGCCTTTTGCATCAAGGAACTATTCCTTCAAAAAGCAACTCCTGGGCTTCAGTAGACACTGACCAGTGGACAGGCACCACGTGATTGTGAGACAGGCGCTGCCCATCATGAGCCTGGTATCGTTAGGTCCATCAAGTCATAACAAGGTCAGGCAGGCACCGTAGTAAACCATGGTGGACCCACGGTGGAAATGGTACATTCAGGCCTGAGGAAGTTCAGCAGGCACAAATGGGTCACACAAGCAGGTGGCTCAGAGGTGGCCCATGTCACAGATTCTGTTGTACTGATGCCTCTCCTGCAGCTCACACTTATGGTCTTGTGAGGACTTCCCAATGACTGGATGATGGAGAAAGAACATTTCTTGGCCTGCTTCATGTATGGATCAGCTCACTGGTAGGATAGTGTGAGCTGCAAGTAAACTGCAGCCACATTAAAGCTCTAGGCAGTGGTGGCCTTAAAATGCAATATAGAAGAAAGTTCTCCTGGTGGGCAGAGCTCTGAGCAGGAATTTCAGTTGTGAGCATTTGATGGAGTGAGAAGTGGCCGAAGATGGAGATAAATGCTTCTGAGCAGCAGTGACTCACTGGCTGGCTGATCAGGGGCCTGAAAGAAGCACTACAGGAAGATGAGGGAAGAGGCATGTGGAGGGGCTGACGGGGTGGGCACCAGTGTGAAGATGTTTACGTCTCATATCCGTGTTCACTAGGAAGCATCTTCTTTATAGGATGCACTTGGTGGCCCGTTGGACAGGATGACTTCCCTGGCAGATGGTGGTGAGCCTCTGCCTTTAGCTGCCCCAGTGCTAGAGCAATGGACCCCTGAGTGGAACAGTCACTATGGCAGGGATGGGGGCTCTGCACTGGCCCAGTAGCATGGGGCTGCCACTCACCGAGGCCATTCTACCTGCTGCCTCTGCTGATTATCTAACTTGCCACCCACAGAGTCCCCAATGCGGCTCCATCCCTCAAGAAGCTTAAGCAAGCTGATTGCATCAGATCCTTTCTAATTTGGAGGGAGAGTGATTCTTCCTCATGGAGACTTAAACTAGTTGTGGGTATGGGTTTGCCTTCCCAGCCTACAGAGTCTCTGCCAGCGCCAACACAGGGCTGCCTGATTTCCTGACAAAGCATTCTGTCTCACCGCCTTACCCTAACCACCTCACCTAATGTCTCACCCCATTTTATGATGGAGAAGGTGTGTCAAGGGGCACATTCCCATGGGATCCACTGCGTCTCCTAAGGAAAGTTTCATCCTGAAAGTACCTAGCTTGAAAGTCTTAGCAAGGACGCTAGCCTAGGGGTGACTCCGTGTGGGGTCGAGTGCTGGCCTGGAGGTTGTACAATGTGGATTGAACCAATGGCTGTTAAGTGGTGCTCTCTCCATCAGGAAACCAAGGGTAGAAGAAGAGGCCCCTCTCACCATCATTTCCAGTGACTCACTTGCAATTGTTTTGCATTGTGTTCCTACAACTCTCTGATCTGCTGGAAAGAAGATTTAGTTCCCGGGGAGGGGTGAGCTCGTCACAAGGGCGCAGGAGGGTTCCATGGAGCCTGAGGCTCTCACTGCCACCTGATCACTTTTGGGTCTCTATACCAGTGGTGCAGAAGGCAAAATGGGTTTGTGATGGCAGCAGGGTGTAATCAACCCTGATTGTCATGAAGAGAAAGGGTTGCTGGCGCTTAGTGGGGCAGAAAGGAAAGCGTTCGGAGCTCAAATTCCCTAGAACACATGACTTGAGCACTCAGTAGTAACACTGCCTGGGCAACTGAGACATCCTGGGCCTGACAAAGGCAAGGCTGCCAAGGGCTCAGATCCCTCAGGGACAAAGGTCTGGGTCATCTGCCTGGCAAGCAGCCTGATGGTGAGGGAAATTTAGTACAGGCTGCACCAGGGAGAAATGGTAAGTATCAGAAATGCAAATTCACACCACAGCAAGAGACCATTTTTTCACCCATCAGATAAGAATAAACCCCACAGTTGGACAACAATTTCTCTTGATGAGGCTGTGAGGAAACGACACACTCGCACATTACTAGGGGCAGAGGAAAATGCTGCGACCCCTCTGGAGGGGACATGGCAACACCCAGCAGAATGACATGTGCGTTTATCCATTTCTAGGAATCCATCCCAAATACACACTGGCAAAGACCTGAATTGACATTGGCACAAGATTACTCACTGCCACACTATTTGTTTTTGCAAAGGACCCAGAGGAGCATCATCAAGAGGGCTGTGCTTTGTGGCAGCTGTTGGGAAGGGCTGGAATCCAGACAAAATGCTGGGTGATTTATTTGTTTCTAACAAATGTGTACTGAGGGCCCGCTCTGCACTCGGTAGCTTACATATGTCACTCCATTTAAACCCAATGATCTTTCATACTTTCTGGAAACAAATTTATAGCTGCAGTCTGTAACACAGAAATTCTAAGAATATGTCATGAAAACATAAGCAAAAAATGGCAACCATTTTTTCATGCATAAAGATGTCTACTGCAGTATTATTTTTCAGAGTTGCTTTTTACATTTTATCAAAGTTATGTCGGCACATGGTTTAAAAGCAAAATAAAAAGCATAACTGTACAAAAGAGCTTATAACAGTATCAGCAGTCCCCAGCTCTTCATCTTCCTGTCGCAGCCTGACCTCTGGAGGCAGCCCCTTTGAATCATTTCTGGTTTTCTATCTTTTGAGAGCTTCCTTCATATCTTTAACTAATATGTGTGTTTGTGTGACTCTGCTTTTAGCAAGTTTAGATCGTATGTTTAGAGCAAACACTATTTTTTATTCTCTTTAGAGCCCCAGGACCTGGCCTTTGGACTGGCAGGGAATGAGTATTAAATAAATATTTGTTAAATAAAGGAATAACCTGGGTAATCAAGGGGCTGAGGGGAAGGCATTAGAAACAGCGAGAAAAACATGGGGGAAAGGACAGAGGCCCCTTCTTCCTGACTAATAGGACCTGGTTCTAGTTCAGGGTGGCTATGTTCCAGCCAAGACTGCTCACCTCCCATACTCCCTTGCAGAAAGTAGAGACCACACTGAGTACAGCTTCTGGGAAAGGTTTCTGAAGGAAATCTGAGGTAGTTGGTGTATCATAGGCTCCTTCTTGCTCTTCCTCAATTTTACTTCCTGGAACAAGGATGTGATTTCTGGAGGCTTGGCAGCCATCTTGCAATCACATTCTAAAGATGGAGGGCCAAAGCAGTAGAAGGAGCTGAATTTTGGGGGGCACCATTCAGTTTGACAGCAGCCTGGACTACCTGTCTCTGGACTTTCTGTTATCTGAGACAAATAGTGCTGCTATTTGTTTAAGATCATATAGTTGGCTTTTCTGTTTTCTGATGCTTCATGCACTCTTAGAGAGATGGAAAATGGCCAAAAGTTGATGGTTGTTGATGATATCAAGGGGATTCTGAAAATTTTAGGTAATAAAAAGTTTAAAAGAATGATGGAAATAAAAAATACATATAAATCATCCTTGTAATTGTGATTTCCAAAACGTTTGGCAAGACATCTGGGCTTCAGAGGTTGTTGCTATGTCTTATAACCATGCTGTAACCTCTAAAAAGTCTGTAATTTTTTTTGTTTGTTTGTTTCACCACACGGCTTGCATGGGATCTTAGTTCCCTGACCAGGGACTGAATCCTGGGCCCACAACTGTGAAGGCGCAGAGTCCTAACCACTGGACCGCCAGGGAATTTAAAAAGTCAAAGATTTGATTGGTTTCTTAATGCTTTATTGGAGAAGGAAATGGCAATCCACTTCAGTACTTTTGCCTGGAAAATCCCATGGATGGAGGAGCATGGTAGGCTACAATCCACGGGGTCGCAAAGAGTCTGAGTAAAGTTAGAAATTTTTTTTTGGACACGACTGAGTGACTTCACTTAATGTTTTATACTGGTGATGACATTTAAATTGTCATCTCTGTTTTGGAGGGTCCAACAATTACGTGGTGAATTCTCTTTTTCACCAGAAGGGGTTCATGGGCATGACCTCTTCCTCAATATTATACATGAGGTAAAATAAAACCACTCTGCAGAACTTCTTAATTAAACAAAGAGTCTGAGAGTTTTATTTCATTTAAATTAATGAACTCTGAGAAGCTAAGAGCAGGGCTTGGTGACCCCATGCAGAGCTCAAATGAGTCATCCAAAGGGAAGCAAAATTAATCATCACATATTGGACTCTTGTGCTCCACCTCACACCCTGTTAGTCCAATTTTGACTCCAGCCAAATTGCTGCTGCAACCAGATCTGTGTAGGCATCACCCAGCCTGCTAGGCATCAGCTGCATTTTATTTCTTTCCCTTTCTGCTCAGGGTTTCTTTGAAGCCTCAGTGGGAAATGCCTTTGGGAACTCACAGGCCCTCATGCATATGATCCCTGATTGTGGGTAGAATTAACACTTCAAGAGGCAGTGCTTACCTAGTGAGGGGTGAGAAGTGGCAGATAAATGCTCCCCAGTTCTGAGATGGTCTTAAAAGTTCCAGTGGGATCAAACCAACTCATCAGCTCAGCTTTGTACTGGTTTCCCTCCTCTGGGGCTAGCTCTCCACTTCCTACAGTGACCAACTTGTCCCAGTGTGCTTGGGACTTTCTTGATTTTAGCAATGAAAATTTCCCATCTACGGGAAACCCTCAAACAGGGGATTTTAGCAAACAGGCATGGCTGGTTACTCCACTAGTTCCTCACTCCTGTATCCTGGGATCACCTCCCAAATAAATCCTCTCCACGCAAGTCCTTATCTCAGGCTCTGTTTTCAGAGGGAACCCAGGCAATGACAACCCATTTGGGTCTTCTTGGGGTAGCTGCCTGTCTCTGAGATTGCTTCCTTCCTCCTTTCTTTCTTTCTTTTTTTTGGAAGTACCAAATCCCTTTATTTTCTTCCAAGCAGCTTAATTTCAGCAGTGACTATCCCATGCCATAATTCTCAGAGCTCCCTCATCCCTACTCAAACAGGTCTTCTAGCACCAAGGTTTTGGGAGGGCCCCTCAACCCCCCGTCCTTTCCCTGATTCCCCAGCAAGTACAAAAGCTGTGAGTCACCAGATTACACTTGTTGCCACGGAGACACACATCATCCTAGTCTACTGGTCCCTTCAGGTCTGGGGCTGCTGTTTCCACTCCACCCATGGAGGGATCAGGTGAGGAGGGGTGAGCCCCTTGCTGTGCTCAACCCTCTGGGTCTGGGTCCTGCCAGGGAGTAGGGTGCTGCTTCCCGATTCTCTGGGACCTGTTCTAACTGGTTCAAAACAAGGACATCAAGCTGCAGCTGTCTGAGAACATCTATAGAGCATCGGGAAGTGAAAAAGTGCATTTTCTGTTTCCTGCTGTTGTGGATTATTGTCTTGTGGCTTTCACCAGATGTTCACAGGTATGATCTAGAGAATACAGGTGGACTCTTATCTGTCAGTCTATGGCAGTCAGAGCAGATGGAAGGACTCTGGTGCCTCTGTCTCTTGGAATGAATGTTTCTGGTTTCTAGGTTAGAATTTTATCTGTTTCGAAGCTGGAGTGATTTTTTTTTCTCTTCGAATTAAGGCATGGCTAAGTGAATTTTCCCTGGAGGCTCCAAGAGACAAAACTCTGGAGTAGAGAAGGTTGCTTTCCCCCAGAAACAAGGAACTATCGCCCCCTAGAGGATAAGCATGTATACGATGGTTCTGTGAAGTTAGGGACAGCAGTTTTTCTGAATTTGTGCAGTTTCTTAGGGGTTGGACTATAAAGAAAGCTGAGCACCGAAGAATTGATGCTTTTTGAACTGTGGTGTTGGAGAAGACTCTTGAGGGTCTCTTGGACTGCAAGGAGATCCAACCAGTCCATCTTAAAGGAGACCAGTCCTGGGTGTTCATTGGAAGGACTGATGTTGAAGCTGAAACTCCAATACTTTGGCCACCTGATGCGAAGAATTGACTCGCTGGAAAAGACCCTGATGCTGGGAAAGATTGAAGGTGGGAGGAGAAGGGGATGACAGAGGGGATGACAGAAGATGAGATGGTTGGCTGGCCTCACCGATGCAATGGACTTGAGTTTGAGTAAGCTCCAGGAGTTGGTAATGGACCTGGAAGCCTGGTGTGCTGCAGTCCATGGGGTCCCAAAGAGTTGTACACAACTGAGTGACTGAACAGAACTCTCCTCCTTAGAAGGAAAAAATGCCACTGCTTAATCTTTAGGTTGTCCAGTAATTTAATAACTTTTTCTATTGTTTCAGTGAAAGTTTGGTTCCACTTGTAAAAGCCCAGCTGTGCTGTGTTTGAACTGGTATGAATTGACGGATTGGGTATAGGGAATCCAAAGGTTGGAACCCCAATAGATAGTTCAGTTTGGTTGTTTCTGGAGGACTGGTCTTGTCATTTCACAGATGACTCAATAAGTTTAATATCAAAAGTATTTCTGAATAAATTAGGCCCCCTCTGTAGATTTGTAGAAAATAGTTCTGTAATATCTCTCAACCTCCACTGAGGTTATAATAGTTAATACAAATTAATTATTTGTATTGGTTTCAAGAGATCCCTGAATGCATATTTAAGACTAAAATAAAGGGACTCAGTGTCTGGGCTGGGGTTAAGGGGACTCAAGCCACACCTCCATTAATTTAAATGTGCTAGCTCTTTATGAAAAGCCCTCCAGGATGAAAGAAAAATAAAAGAAAACCTTCCAAACTGCAGAACACCGTGTTTACAAAGAGGCTGTAAATTGCACTCTGTAATTTATGTTAATACATGTAAATAAATTAATTAGTCTTCAAAAGAATGAGTCTTTTAACAGTTTTTAAGTTAGAAAAATGACTTCCAATTGAAAAAAAATGAAACTACTCAACTGAGTATTAAGACCTTTAGGTAAAAGGTAAATTTTATATTCTTAAAGAATTATAATAGAATATGTGTAAATAACCTTGGAAAATGAACTAGGTTATTAATACAACTTCAAACACTATTCCTGTTTTCAAACCTAAGCCTTTTCTTCAAAATGTTTTTGGATGGGAACCAGGAAAATCTAACTTTGGTTTACTGGCTTCATGGTTCCTGCTGAGTTACAAAATAAATATGCAGATCAGGACCAGTGATATGCAAATTCACACCAGGCCAAAAATCGGTAGTCACAAAGGTTTTAAGAAATGCTTCAGTACTCAGATTTCTAATAAGGTGGGTTCTAAGAATTCCATTCCATTCCTAAGATTTCTAATAAGGTAGGTTCTGAGAGTGGAATCAAGGAGGCCCTTGATCCCCTTTGCCAAGCGGCCTGTCCACAACCACAGCCCAGTTCCTCCCACGGCTGGGAATTATGGGATTTCCCTTTGCTGCTTTCACAGATGACACTACCACCCAGCTGATATTTTACTGAAAACAAAGAGATTCAGCATAGTCTTCATTTGAATTCTCCTGTTGGGAACCCTGAAGCTCCCTCATTTCCTCTCCAGAGTTTCCCATTTTCTAAAGTAATTTGTCCCTTGTTCAATTATCTGGAGCACATTACCAGTAAATGACTATGTGTGCATAAATCACTGACAATGTTCTTTAACTTCTTAGTTTTAGTCTCTTCAAGGGTGTTTCCCCCTTATTTATGTTGATGACTCATCTTCCCCCCCTCCTCCCCCCCCCAGTCAAGGGAAACAAGCTGTAACCCTGCCTGAGAGTTTCAGATCCACGTTGAAAAACTTGTGTTGGATGCTGTGGGTGTTCAGAAAGGACAGAGTAAATGTACACACCACGCCCCCTGGTGGCTGCACTTGTCTAGGGTTTGAACCCATAGTGGCAGGTTACTGTATTTAATGTTAATTAACTAATTCTGTTGCCGGCAGAACCTGCAAGAGCTCCGAAGTGACTGGATAAGGGCTGGGTCTCTCTCACTTTTCCTCATTCAAACGAACACCCTGGTGAGGCAGGAGATAGGTGAACCCCAAGCTGAGCAACTGGAGTTTGTTCCCTGTGGACAGATACTCTAAGATGATGATAATAGCAAGAGGATAATAGAAGAGGCTGAGAGCTATATATTTTTCTGAATTTACGCATGAATTCCCCTTAGGGAAAAAAAAAATGCCCAGTAGTGGTGTGGATCAACTACTGCTTCTGTTCCAGAAACTCATACCCTCACCGTTAGGCAGTGTTCTCTGAACGTTGGTTTTGTTTGACCAAGAGTCTTGCCAGAATCTGAAATCTTGGACTTGTGATCCGCATGGATCCCTGAGAATCCTTGCATTTTAAGAGAGAAAAAAAAATGTGTTCCAGGTATGAATGTGCATTATATATGATCCTTCTCAGTTGGGGAATTCGTCTTAAACAAGCGTAACAGAATCCCTCGCAGCCAGAATGGGGTTGGGTGGAACAGATTAGACTTTGAAATCAACTGCTGCTTGTGATTTGGAGTTCAGGGAAGAAAGAAAAAAGCAGGAAGGAACAGCCATCTAATCTTGCTCGTGTTCATCCTTTATCAGATGGAGTTCTGCCTTATTGGTCCCCCAGGTATTTTGTAACAATGTGCCTTTATCAACTATGAGTTTTACAGGCAAAGTTCTCAAACAAACAGACATAAAACAGAAAAGTAAATAAATACCAGGAAATTAAATTCTAATACATGTGCCCTTAATATTTTCTGTCAAGGCAAACCCTTTGAGAAAATAAATTATACTGTGAATTCTGTTAAAAGATGACTGTAGGTCTTCTCCTTGATCTTACCACAGTGGGAAATGAAAATGCAAATGTGGTATTTTAGTTCCCGCAAGACTTTGAATTTAATTTCTTAATCCCCATACCTCAAAATCTAAATTAAGTGGAAATTTCAAGTTCCCTGATTATTATTACTCACACTAATATTTGAGTTTGTAAACAAAATTTGAGTATTAAACAAAATTTAATTATTTTACAGACCAGCTTTATAAATTGGTTCTTGTATAATATTGTACTTTATATAATATTGCAAATTATATAAATCTACAGTTTTCACTTTTGTTATCACATTTCTCTTATGAATTATTATAATCAATAATTATTGATTGTTTAATGTTGTTTAGTCACTAGGTCATGTCCAACTTTTTTGCCACCCCAGGCACTGTAGCTCACCAGGCTCCTCGTCCGTGGGATTTTCCAGGCAAGAATACTGGAGTGGGTTGCTATTTCCTTCTTCAGGGGATCTTCCTGATCCAGGGATCAAACCTACATCTCCTGCATTGGCAGCTGGATTCTTTACCGCAGAGCCATAAGGGAAGTCCTTCCTTATTCAGGCTATACACTAATAAAACATTTAAAAAATAACTAAGAATCCCTTGATACCACATTGCCCTAGATAACTCAAGATCTGCCTCTTTTGGCTGGGTAACTTGAGGTGGCATCCTATTAAATTAGTTTTTCCTCTAATAGCTTTTCAATTCATAGAATGAAAGCAATTTATTCAGTAAAATTTTCCTAAGCTCCTAATACATGGCAGGCATTATGCTCAATGCCTGGGATACATCAGTGAAATAAGCATACACAGAGCCCTGTCCTCTTGGAGCTTAAGTTTTAGAAATGAGAAAGAGATAGGCAATAAACAAATACACAGACAAATGATACAGAATGATTGTAAGT
This sequence comes from Capra hircus, assembly GCF_001704415.2. NCBI lineage: Eukaryota > Metazoa > Chordata > Mammalia > Artiodactyla > Bovidae > Capra > Capra hircus. The sequence continues at coordinate 31,328,087 of NC_030822.1, forward strand.
AGTAGCTTTTTGTTATGCAAAAAGAAAACTAAGAAGGACAAGAAGAACCAGGAGTATGGAGGGGGCAGGATGCAATATGAAATGACATTGAAAATACATGTACAGTAATTTAAATTGTGACAAGTGCTAAGTGGAAGCATAAAGCAAGGATAGGAGAAAGAGAGATGGAGTGTTTGTGACAGGGAGGCAAGAGATCAGATGAGATGAGATCACAATGTTTATGGGATCAGTTCAGTTCAGTCGCTCAGTCGTGTCCGACTCTTTGTGACCCCATGAATCGCAGCATGCCAGGCCTCCCTGTCCATCACCATCTCCCAGAGTTCTCTCAGACTCACGTCCGTCGAGTCCGTGATGCCATCCAGCCATCTCATTCTCGGTCGTCCCCTTCTCCTCCTGCCCCCAATCCCTCCCAGCATCAGAGTCTTTTCCAAAGAGTCAACTCTTCGCATGAGGTGGCCAAAGTATTGGAGTTTCAGCTTCAGCATCATTCCTTCCAAAGAAATCCCAGGGTTGATCTCCTTCAGAATGGACTGGTTGGATCTCCTTGCAGTCCAAAGGACTCTCTAGAGTCTTCTCCAACACCACAGTTCAAAAGCATCAATTCTTCGGCACTCAGCCTTCTTCACAGTCCAACTCTCACATCCATACATGACCACAGGAAAAACCATAGCCTTGACTAGACAGACCTTTATTGGCAAAGTAATGTCTCTGCTTTTGAATATGCTATCTAGGTTGGTCATAACTTTTCTTCCAAGGAGTAAGCGTCTTTTAATTTCATGGCTGCAATCACCATCTGCAGTGATTTTGGAGCCCCCAAAAATAAAGTCTGACTCTGTTTCCACTGTTTCCCCATCTATTTCCCATGGAGTGATGGGACCAGATGCCATGATCTTCGTTTTCTGAATGTTGAGCTTTAAGCCAACTTTTTCACTCTCCTCTTTCACTGTTATCAAGAGGCTTTTTAGTTCCTCTTCACTTTCTGCCATAAGAGTGGTGTCATCTGCATATCTGAGGTTATTGATATTTCTCCCGGCAATCTTGATTCCAGCTGGCAGATTGGATATGGCCTTTTCAGGGCACTGTAAGGACTTCGGCTGTTAGCCATTCGAGGATTTGAGAGGAGGAACAATATGTTTAGGTTTAAGTTCATAGACATTCTGATGGGTGAGAGTAGAAGGTGGAAGATCAGTTAGGACGTTGTATCAGTCAGGGTCGTGCGAAAGAAGGAAACTGTTCGGGTGTTTTAAACAGAAAAGGATTCAATGTAGGAAATTTGGAGAATTGTTGGAAGAGCTGAAGGAGTAGAAGTCAGGTGTCCTCACTGGCATTGGTCTTCAAAGTCTCACCACTGTGATGAAACCCAATTATGAGAAAGCTGATTCTGATTCCTGCAGTTATTGCTATACTCCAAACTGAGTCTCATACCCATGAAGCTGGTGGAGAGACCTTGGAAGGAAAAGGGATCCAGAATCCAGTCACCAAAATAGTCCTGTTTGCTTGCCAGCATTCACATCATCAAAAAGATGATTCCATTTCCCACCTTCTGTATTTTGTGTGTGTGATTATTATCAGGAACCAATACATAGACCCTAATTGCAATGGGGGGCTTCCCTGGTGGCTCAGTAATAAAGAATCCACCTGCCAATTCAGGTTCCATCCCTGGGTTGGAAAGATCCCCTGGAGAAGGAAATGGCAACCCACTCCAATATTCTTGCCTGGGAAATCTCATGGACAGAGGGGCCTGGTGGACTATAGTCCTTGGGGTCCAAAAATAGCTGGATACAACTTAGCAACAAAGCAATAGCAAATTGCAATGGGCTCTGGGAAATATGGCTTTTAACTTTCCAACCTCTCCAAGAGTGAGGAGAGCAATGAAGGGGGTTAAGAAAGACAGTCTGATTACTATCTACAGCAGAGGTCACTGAAGCAATCCGGGTGAGAAATAGCGGGGACTGAGACCAAGATGGTAGCAGTGGAGTGGTGAGAGGTGATTGCATGGATTCCGTATACAATTGAAAGGTAGACACAGTACATTTTGTTCATGGCCCAGATGTGGGGTGTGAGGAAAAGAGAGGAGTCAAGACTAACTCCTGGTTTCTCAGTCTGAGCTTTGGAAGAATGAGGCTGACATGTCCTCCTGAGGGTGTGTCTAAGTTAGAGCTAGAGGGTGAAGGGCACATTTAGAGAGAGGTTGATGACGTGTTTCTAACCATTCACCATAAGTTCCAGGGGCACAGTGGAAGCATTTCAGAAGGTAAAAAAGTGTGAGATAGAGAATGTGTGGAGCCTTGTATGGAGGACCCAAAAGACCTGGGCTTCATAAACAGGGGCCAAGGGCAAAATGAGATTGGTCCTTACGATCCTTGGGGAAGAAAGTGGTGGTGAGGCTATGAATGTTGGGATGAGAGAGGGGTAGGAGGTTTATTAAAACACACCGTTCTGGAGCTCCCCCTTAACCCTTGCTGCTAGATCATCATGAACCAGGATTTATAACCAATACCCTAGGTCATCCTAACATTAAGACTCTTGTGAATATGATGTCACCTTGTCCCTAGATAAATAAGAAGCCATGTCTGTACCTCACGATCCTGGGAAGCAGTAGTAGCAGTAAGTACCTAAAGCATTCTCACTCTCCCACCTGGCTCTCTAGGCCACCATTGGTGAGTCCACAACAACCAGCAAGATTCTGTCACGAACTGGGCCAAACTCCCACAAGCATCTTTGCTCAAGAATATCACAACCTTATTTCATCAGGCAGCCTCCAGCTGTCCTCCTATTACAGAAGTGTGTTCTGTGATAGAGCCAGAATCCTGCTTCCCTGTGTGACTGTGAGCAGAGCTCTGTTACGATCTGAATTAAGCAAGAAGTAAATCTTTTCTTTGTTTGCTTGTAAGAAATATCTTCCTTCTCTGAGTTAAAACAAAATAAAACAGAAAAGTAAACTCCTATGTCTTTGGTGATTGTTTTAGAGGTTTATTTTTCATATTTAGACCTTTAATTACCTTGTGATTACTTTCAGACATGGTGCAATGTAGCCATCCACTTTTTTTTTTTTTTTAACCTTTCTCATGTGCAGAGCCTGTCATCCCAATACCATTCATTGACTCAGCCTGTAGTAGGGAAGAACAATCTGACTCTGTATTAGATCTGTTTCTTTTATTTTAATCTTCCTATTCTATTGCTTTTGCTACATGTTAACTACTAAGTTGCCTATAGCCTGAGCTATACAGGATAGCCCATTCTCAGCTCTTACATTTCTGGCTCAGTCAATCAGGGCTGAAGGGCTATCTGTGACAAGTATAACACATGAGCCTCTTCAACTGTGAAAATGCCAGCATCCTATCTGATTCTTTGGGAAATTTTCTTGAGCAAATAATACAGGCTGCAGAAATACACAGTTACAGAAAAGCAAAATGTGATTATAAATGGCTTATTTCTTTAGATTGTAACATTCATCACAATGAAATTGCATTTTTAAGACTGTTCCTGCTGACAGTGCATAAAAACATTGCTTTTTTAATCACAGCAAAGTATCAAGAGATCAGACATTTATCTCAGGTAATAAATTTGAAGATGGAGTACACACTTTTGCACTCAGATCCAGCAGACCCTCAGATGTCTTAGGGGACATGAGAACTAGCGTGGGCCATGAAAAAGATCCTGTGTCCCACCTTTCCTAATATGGTACAGTTGTCCGAAGGTATTTGTGGGGAAATTGTTCCAGAATCACCTGCAAGTACTGAAATTCAAGGATGCTCAAGTCCCTTATATAAAATGACATAGTATTTGCATTTAATCTATACACATGCTCCCATATACATTAAATCATCTCTAGATTCCTTATAATACCCAGTACAATATGAATACTATGTAAATAGTTGTAAATCTCATGTAAATTCTATGTAAATAGCTACTGAGTCTGTGGTATAAATTAAGTTTTGATTTTTGGAACTTCCTGAACTTTTTTTCCAGTATTTTCAACCCGTGGTTGGTGGAACCTATGAATGCAAAGTTTCAACAGTACTGCCGATGCTGGCAAGCCAGTCAGCCCCCTGCCACTCTGTCTTCCTCCAACAGCCCTGTTCACAAAACCCTGCAGAACCAGGCCCCATGCAGGGGAGGGTTCCAGCTCAGCAGGAAAGAGCAGCAGGACCAGGAGGCCAGGCAGCAGCAGCAGGAGTTAGGATTTTCTCTCATTCCTGCAGAGGGACAGAAGAGAAGGAAAGGTTTCCGTATGGGGTTGCTCAAGGTGTGGACCTCTCAAACTTCCTGAGCTTTACATTATGGTCAGAAAACCAAGAGGGTAGGCTCTGGAGGCTCCATATACTTGGCCAGCAATTAGACTCTCCTCTTGCCTTTCAGAGGGGCTTCCCAGGTGGCACTAGTGGTAAAGAACCCGCCTGCCAATGCAGGTAGATGTAATATATAACTTAAGCTGTATATATATATATATATATATATATATATACTGTAAATATATTAAAAATACATATTTGCCAATCTGATGAACCATATTGCATTACAGTTTTAAAAAACACTTTGTGCTATGCTGTGCTTAGTAGCTCAGTCATGTGCGACTCTTTGCAGCCCCATGGACTATATAGCCTGCCAGGCTCCTCTGTCCATGGAATTCTCCAGGCAAGAATACTGGTGTGGGTAGCCGTTCCCTTCTCCAGGGGATCTTCCCAACTCAGGGATTGGACCCAGGTTTCCCACATTGCTGGTGGATTCTTTACCATCTGCTATTTATTATTTGTGTCTTCATTTTGTAAATGAAGCAGTTGATACACAGGTTATTAAGGTAACCTGGCCAAAGTCACAGAGCCAGTGGTGGTTGAGCCTGAATTATCACTGAGGTTGTTTGACACCAGACCTGTGGCATAGATCACAAATTTTGACTGAAAGTATCAAGGAAAGCTCAACATTGGAAGTGATATTTGAGATAGGTCTTAAAAGACAGTTACTAAAACGACACTGTTTTAGACCGGATGAAATATGACATGAAATCAAAGACTTCAGACTAGAAGGAACAATGAGTGTAAATGCACAGAAATCTGAGAGCCAGGACCCCTTGAGGAAGGTTGCTGGAGGTTGATCCTGGTGACACTTCTCACCCATCTTGGGAATGGACACATAGCAGTCTTTCTCTTGCTCTTTCCAGGGAAAGAGCCTCCCTTGCTCTTTCCAGCAAGTCCTAATACGCCTTCCCAGAGGTTTGTGTCCTCTGGGCTTCCTATCTCTAATCTTCATCAGGCCAGGCATCATCCCTGTGTGTGGTCTCCTACGTGGCCCTAATCCTGCAACACCTTTCAGATCTTTGATCTCAGCTCCAACACTATTCACCTACTTTTCATTCTAGCCAGCTACTTTGCTGGGAATGTCTTCTAACCTTCTCAGGAACTGCAAACCCTCCATACTAGAAATCTCAAGATTCATTATCCTCACCCTTGTTTTTCACTACACTCCTCCATCTGTCCAGCTTTCACTCTCTTTCTCTTGGAACACCTCCTAGAAACACCAATTCCTAGGCCTCCTTTGATCACCATAGCCACTGCCTCAGTTCAGGCATCTGGATATTTGCCTGGATTTCTGCCTAGAACTAGGTCTGCAACTCCCCTGACTTCACCACCACACGTTCTGGTACTTTTCATGAGTCGTGTTCCCTGGTGCCAGCACATCTTTCTGATCTTTTAATGACGCAGGGAGATGGAGAACTTAGCAAAACTAGAAATGGCCATGGGTCTCTAGGCCTGAGGTTTGATTTCTATTTTGGAACATTAGTACCGTGCTTGGGGACCAAATGCTCCTCAGTTGACTGGAAGCCTCCCTGTTGTCTGCTCTGGGTAGCTTCTCCCCTCTCGATGGCCCCACCACTCCCATCTCAAGCACAGACCCTGACTCGCCTGAAGAGAGACTTCGTAGAAGTGGCACGGACTATTCCAATTATAGGAGTAGTTTGTGTCCATATTCCTATTATTTTTCAAGCTATCATAGAAGCAGTTGTAATTGCTCCTATCATTTTTGGGATTCTCAAGTGTAATTTCAAAGTATTTTTCCTTTTCGGTGACATTTGCTTTCTGATATACTTCATACCCTGGAATGAACTAACACAACATACTTCCACTTCCTGTGGATAGTAAGAATATTCTTTAATAGGAATGTCCAAGCAAGTGGTGATTTTAAACATGTTCCACTGCCGTTTTTGCAAAATAAAAGGACTTATACCTCTTTTAGACAAAGTTGAGTCTATAAATCCCCCTAGGCTTACATTTCCAGTCCCATTGTAATGAAACCTGGGGACAGAGCATTTATATACTGTATAACAATCTCCTTGATTAAGAAGTTGAAGAGCTCTTGTCAAACAATAATGGAAGGCTTTGAATTGAAAATTATCTGAATTGCTGCGAAATTCTCTTATGGCTCTATTAAAATGTACAATGTCCCCATTAGAAGAGGCTACAAGAGCTGTTCCATGAAAATTATTGAGTTTCTTTGAAACATTGTGTTCCTTATGTCATTCCATGTCTCTGATGGCCATTTCCATTCAAATGAAAATTCTTTGTTTGCCTCCAGTTCTTTTAGCAGCTGGGGTGCCATTCCCTCCATTTCTTCAGTACAGCTCGTATACTGATCATCAAATGCATTGTCAGCCATGTCTAGGTCAACCTGGTCAGACACCTATAAGGCAGGAACAGTGTCCTTGGGAACTGTTGGGGAGTAGAGTATGCCAGGCCCAAGCATGCCACTTTGGCATGCGGGTTATTTTGAGGTGAAGGCAATCAACAACCAGCAGACTCAGGAAAAAATTTTACCTCCCTCTTCACTGCCTAAAAGAATTTAGACAAGGGGCCTATACCAGAGAAAGAACTATTACCAGAGATAACATTTTTTATCTGAAAGCCTACATCTACATTGCATGGCAAACATTTTGATGGGGAACATTTTTAAAGTCTCTATTAAATTTGTTACAATATTGCTTCTGTTTTATGTTTTTTGGTTTTTGGGATTTTCAGGAAATTAAAAGATGCTTACTCCTTGGAAGGAAAGTTATGACCAACCTAGACAGCATATGAGAAAGCAGAGATATTACTTTGCCAACAAAGGTCCGTCTAGTCAAAGCTATGGTTTTTCCAGCGGTCATGTATGGATGTGAGAATTGGACTGTGAAGAAAGCTGAGTGCCAAAGAATTGATGCTTTTAAACTGTGGTCTTGGAGAAGACTCTTGAGAGTCCCTTGGACTGCAAGGAGATCCAACCAGTCCATTCTAGAGGAGATCAGTCCTGGGTGTTCTTTGGAAGGACTGATGCTAAAGCTGAAAACTCCAATACTTTGGCCACCTCATGCGAAGAGCTGACTCATTGGAAAGGACTCTGATGCTGGGAGGGATTGGGGGCAGGAGGAGAAGGGGATGACAGAGGATGAGATGGCTGGATGGCATCACCTACTCGTTGGACATGAGTTTGAGTGAACTCCATGAATTGGTGATGGACATGGAGGCCTGGTGCGCTGCAGTTCATGGGGTTGCAAAGAGTCGGACACGACTGAGTGACTGAACTGAACTGAACTGAGGCATAGTAGGATCTTAGCTCCCCAGCCAGGGGTTGAACTCACACTCCCTACATTGGAAGATGAAGTCCTCATCACTGGACTACCAAGGAAGTCCCAGGGCAGACAACTGATTACCAAATATCTGCTCTTTTTTTTATCTTCCTCTGAAGTACTCTCCTCCCCTTTGAAGCGCCAGGCCCCTATCGTATTTCTTAGCTTGGGATGGCATATAAGCCTCAACTGTGTGATTTTCCTTTGAGTCTCATGTCTTTCTCGACTACTGTATATACATAATTAAATGTGTTTTTCTCCTGTTAATCTGTCTTATATCAGGTTAATTATTAGACCAGCCAAAGATCCTAGAGCGGAAGGGAGAAAAGTTTTCTGCCCCATGCCCTCATCATATTGACAGGGGAACTGGCGTGTACTTGGCACTCCGTACTAACCAGTTTATGTACTCCTTGCTCAGAATGATGTACAAGTCACATGACATGGTCACGTATGTCATGAATGATACATACATGTGTGCACGATAGCTACACACTAATTACATTCTGAAATAATTAAGCTTTGAGCTTTTATTTAGCTTCTCAATTTTGTCTTTAAAATTCTTGAGATTCACAATTTCTAACAAGCCCAATTTATGGAGCCCATCCTTGGAGACCTCTTGCCTATATGTGCTATGAGAGAGTAGGTGTCAGAGAGATAAGGACTCATCAGCGGGAAATGTTACCTGTACTTTTAGACACCAAGTTAGGATCAAAAAGTGAACCACTGCGCCAAGAACAGATGCCATCATCAAGGTCAGTCGGGATTGCAAAGAAATATAAGACTGTGAAAGTAAAGTATGAAAATGTAGTTTTATTGTAAATACGTCCCTGAATCCCTTTAGTGTTATTGCTGTGTTAGTCGCTCAGTCGTATCGTATCTGAATCTCTGTCCCCATGGTCTGTCCATGGAATTCTCCAGGCAAGAATACTAAAAATAGGGGGTTGAATAATGGCATACTAACAATACTAAGAATAATGGCAACATAGTGGGTTGCCAGTCCCTACTCCAGCAGATCTTCCTGACCCAGGGATCGAACCTGGGTCTCCTGCATTATAGGCAGATTCTTAACCATCTGAGCTACCAGGGAAGCCCCTCTTTAGTGCTAGTTCAGTTCAGTCACTCAGTCGTGTCTGACTCTTTTTGCGACCCCATGAATTGCAGCACGCCAGGCCTCCCTGTCCATCACCATCTCCCGGAGTTCACTCAGACTCATGTCCATCAAGTCCGTGATGCCATCCAGCCATCTCATCCTCTGTCGTCCCCTTCTCCTCCTGCCCCTAATCCCTCCCAGCATCAGAGTCTTTTCCAATGAGTCAATTCTTCGCATGAGGTGGCCAAAGTACTGGAGTTTCAGCTTCAGCATCATTCCTTCCAAAGTAATCCCAGGGTTGATCTCCTTCAGAATGGACTGGTTGGATCTCCTTGCAGTCCAAGGGACTCTCAAGAGTCTTCTCCAACACCACAGTTCAAAAGCATCAATTCTTCGGCGCTCAGCCTTCTTCACAGTCCAACTCTCACATGTAAGCGTCTTTTAATTTCATGGCTGCAGTCACCATCTGCAGTGATTTTGGAGCCCCAAAAAATAAAGTCTGACACTGTTTCCACTGTTTCCCCATCTATTTCCCATGAAGTGATGGGACCACATGCCATGATCTTCGTTTTCTGAATGTTGAGCTTTAAGCCAACTTTTTCGCTCTCCTCTTTCACTTTATCAAAAGGCTTTTTAGCTCCTCTTCACTTTCTGCCATAAGGGTGGTGTCATCTGCATATCTGAGGTTATTGATATTTCTCCTGGCAGTCTTGATTCCAGCTTGTGTTTCTTCCAGCCCAGCATTTCTCATGATGTACTCTGCATAGAAGTTAAATAAGCAGGGTGACAATATACAGCCTTGACGTACTCCTTTTCCTATTTGGAACCAGTCTGTTGTTCCATGTCCAGTTCTAACTGTTGCTTCCTGACCTGCATACAGATTTCTCAAGAGGCAGGTTAGGTGGTCTGGTATTCCCATCTCTTTCAGAATTTTCCACAGTTTATTGTGATCCACACAGTCAAAGGCTTTGGCATGGTCAATAAAGCAGATAGAGGAATTTGATCTCTGGTTCCTCTGCCTTTTTTAAAACCAGCTTGAACATCAGGGAGTTCACGGGTCACTAAGCGCAGGCGGCAGTGGTGGGCCGGCTCACTAAGTGCAGCCGAGAGCTACCCCATGTCCGAAGTCAGGGACAGCGGCCCAGAGTGCCAGGCTGCGACGGTGCAAGAAAAGTCAGGAGGAGCTACCCCGCATCCGAGGTCAGTGGCAGCCGGGAGGAACTACCCAGCGTCCGAGGCCAGTGGCGGCCGGAGGAGACATCCCATGTCCGAGGTCAGGGGCGGTCGGGAAAAGCCACCTCGTGCCCGAGGCCAGGGGTGGTGACCCTTAGGAGCCACCCACGCCCGAGGCCAGGGCCGGTGGCCGGGAGGAGCAACCTGAGGAGCGGTGGCTTAGCAGGCACAGGAGGGCCTAGAGGAGCTATCCCACGTTGAAGGTCAGGAACAGTGGAGGTAAGGAGATACCCCTCGTCCAAGGTAAGGAGCAGCAGCTGTGCTTTGCTGGAGCAGCTGTGAAGAGATATCCCACGCCCAAGGTAAGAGAAATCCAAGTAAGATGGTAGGTGTTGCAAGAGGGCGTCAGAGGGCAGACACACTGAAACCATACTCGTAGAAAACTAGTCAATCTAATCACACTAGGACCACAGCCTTGTCTAAGTCAATGAAACCAAGACATGCCTGCGGGGCAACTCAAGACGGGTGGGTCATGGTGGAGAGGTCTGACAGAATGTGGTCCACTGGAGAAGGGAATGGCAAGCCACTTCAGTATTCTTGCTTTGAGAACGCCATGAACAGTAGGAAAAGGCAAAATGATAGGATACCAAAAGAGAAACTCCCCAGGTCATTAGGTGCCCAACATGCTACTGGAGATCAGTGGAGAAATAAGTCTAGAAAGAATGAAGGGATGGAGCCAAAGCAAAAACAATACCCAGTTGTGGATGTGACTGATGATAGAAGCAAGATCCGATGCTGTAAAGTGCAATATTGCATAGGAACCTGGAATGTCAGGTCCATGAATCAAGGCAAATTGGAAGTGGTCAAACAAGAGATGGCAAGAGTGAACATCAACATTCTAGGAATCAGCAACTAAAATGGACTGGAATGGGTGAATTTAACTCAGATGACCATTATATCTACTACTGCAGGCAGGAATCCCTCAGAAGAAATGGAGTAGCCATCATGGTCAACAGAAGAGTCCGAAATGCAGTACTTGGATGCAACCTCAAAAATGACAATATGATCTCTGTTCGTCTCCAAGACAAACCATTCAATATCACAGTTATCCAAGTCTATGCCCCAACCAGTAACGCTGAAGAAACTGAAGTTGAATGGTTTTATGAAGACCTCCAAGACCTTTTAGAACTGACACTCAAAAAAGATGTCCTTTTCATTATCAGTTCAGTTCAGTTCAGTTGCTCAGTTGTGTCCAACTCTTTGCGACCCCATGAATCGCAGCATGCCAGGCCTCCCTGTTCATCACCATCTCCCGGAGTTCACTTTCACATCGATCGAGTCAGTGATGCCATCCAGCCATCTCATCCTCTGTCGTCCCCTTCTCCTCCTGCCCCTAATCCCTCCCAGCATCAGAGTCTTTTCCAATGAGTCAACTCTTTGCATGAGGTGGCCAAAGTACTGGAGTTTCAGCTTTAGCATCATTCCTTCCAAAGTAATGCCAGGGCTGATCTCCTTCAGAATGGACTGGTTGGATCTCCTTGCAGTCCAAGGGACTCTCTAGAGTCTTCTCCAACACCACAGTTCAAAAGCATCAATTCTTCGGCGCTCAGCCTTCTTCACAGTCCAACTCTCACATCCATACATGACCACAGGAAAAACCATAACCTTGACAAGACTGACCTTAGTGGGCAAAGTAATGTCTCTGCTTTTGAATATGCTATCTAGGTTGGTCATAACTTTTCTTCCAAGGAGTAAGTGTCTTTTAATTTCATGGCTGCAGTCACCATCTGCAGTGATTCTGGAGCCCCCAAAAATAAAGTCTGACTCTGTTTCCACTGTTTCCCCATCTATTTCCCATGAAGTGATGGGACCACATGCCATGATCTTCGTTTTCTGAATGTTGAGCTTTAAGCCAACTTTTTCACTCTCCTCTTTCACTTTCATCAAGAGGCTTTTTAGTTCCTCTTCACTTTCTGCCATAAGGGTGGTGTCATCTGCATATCTGAGGTTATTGATATTTCTCCTGGCAATCATGATTCCAACTTGTGTTTCTTCCAGCCCAGCATTTCTCATGATGTACTCTGCATAGAAGTTAAATAAGCAGGGTGACAATATACAGCCTTGACGTACTCCTTTTCCTATTTGGAACCAGTCTGTTGTTCCATGTCCAGTTCTAACTGTTGCTTCCTGACCTGCATACAGGTGTCTCAAGAGGCAGGTCAGGTGGTCTGGTATTCCCATCTCTTTCAGAATTTTCCACAGTTTATTGTGATCCACACAGTCAAAGGCTTTGGCATAGTCAATAAAGCAGAAATAGATGTTTTTCTGGAACTCTCTTGCTTTTTCCATGATCCAGCGGATGTTCGCAATTTGATCTCTGGTTCCTCTCCCTTTTCTAAAACCAGCTTGAACATCAGGGAGTTCACAGTTCATGTATTGCTGAAGCCTGGCTTGGATAATTTTGAGCATTACTTTACTAGCATGTGAGATGAGTGCAATTGTGTGGTAGTTTGAGCATTCTTTGGCATTGCCTTTCTTTGGGATTGGAATGAAAACTGACCTTTTCCAGTCCTCTGGCCACTGCTGAGTTTTCCAAATTTGCTGGCATATTGAGTGCAGCACTTTCACAGCATCATCTTTCAGGATTTAAAACAGCTCAATTGGAATTCCATCACCTCCACTAGCTTTGTTCATAGTGATGCTTTCTAAGGCCCACTTGACTTCACATTCCAAGATGTCTGGCTCTAGATTAGTGATCACATCATCATGATTATCTGGGTCGTGAAGATCTTTTTTGTACAGTTCTTCCGTGTATTCTTGCCATCTCTTCTTAATATCTTCTGCTTCTGTTAGGTCCATAACATTTCTGTCCTTTATCGAGCCCATTTTTGCATGAAATGTTCCCTTGGTATCTCTAATTTTCTTGAAGAGATCTCTAGTCTTTCCCATCTGTTGTTTTCCTCTATTTCTTTGCATTGATGGCTGAAGAAGGCTTTCTTATCTCTTCTTGCTATTCTTTGGAACTCTGCATTCAGATGCCTATATCTTTCCTTTTCTCCTTTTCTTTTCACTTCTCTTCTTGTCACAGCTATTTGTAAGGCCTCCCCAGACAGCCATTTTGCTTTTTTGCATTTCTTTTCCATGGGGATGGTCTTGATCCCTGTCTCCTGTACAATGTCACGAACCTCATTCCATAGTTCATCAGGCACTCTATCTATCAGATCTAGGCCCTTAAATCTATTTCCCACTTCCACTGTATAATCATAAGGGATTTGATTTAGGTCATACCTGAATGGTCTATGCCCTGCTTCATTCCGCATTCAAAGGCCAAATTTGCCTGTTACTTCAGGTGTTTCTTGACTTCCTACTTTTGCATTTCAGTCCCCTATAATGAAAAGGACACCTTTTTTGGTTGTTAGTTCTAAAAGGTCTTGTAGGTCTTCATAAAACCGTTCAACTTCAGCTTCTTCAGCATTACTGGTTGGGGCATAGACTTGGATAACTGTGATATTGAATGGTTTGCCTTGGAAACAAACAGAGATCATTCTGTCATTTTTGAGATTGTATCCAAGTACTGCATTTCGGACTCTTTTGTTGACCATGATGGCTACTCCATTTCTTCTGGGGGATTCCTGCCCGCAAGTAGGGGACTGGAATGCAAAAGTAGGAAGTCAAGAAACACCTGGAGTAACAGGCAAATTTGGCCTTGGAATGTGGAATGAAGCAGGGCAAAGACTAATAGAGTTTTGCCAAGAAAATGCACTGGTCATAGCAAACACCCTCTTCCAACAACACAAGAGAAGACTCTACACATGGACATCACCAGATGGTCAACACCGAAATCAGATTGATTATATTCTTTGCAGCCAAAGATGGAAAAGCTCTACACAGTCAACAAAAACAAGACCAGGAGCTGACTGTGGCTCAGATCATGAACTCCTTATTACCAAATTCAGACTCAAATTGAAGAAAATAGGGAAAACCACTAGACCATTCAGGTATGACCTAAATCAAATCCCTTATGATTATACAGTGGAAGTGGGAAATAGATTTAAGGGCCTAGATCTGATAGATAGAGTGCCTGATGAACTATGGAATGAGGTTCGTGACATTGTACAGGAAACAAGGATCAAGACCATCCCCATGGAAAAGAAATGCAAAAAAGCAAAATGGCTGTCTGGGGAGGCCTTACAAATAGCTGTGAAGAGGAGAGAAGCAAAAAGCAAAGGAGAAAAGGAAAGATATAGGCATCTGAATGCAGCATTCCAAAGAATAGCAAGAAGAGATAAGAATGCCTTCTTCAGCCATCAATGCAAAGAAATAGAGGAAAACCACAGATGGGAAAGACTAGAGATCTCTTCAAGAAAATTAGAGATACCAAGGGAACATTTCATGCAAAAATGGGCTCGATAAAGGACAGAAATGGTATGGACCTAACAGAAGCAGAAGATATTAAGAAGAGATGGCAAGAATACACGGAAGAACTGTACAAAAAAGATCTTCACGACCCAGATAATCATGATGATGTGATCACTAATCTAGAGCCAGACATCTTGGAATGTGAAGTCAAGTGGGCCTTAGAAAGCATCACTATGAACAAAGCTAGTGGAGGTGATGGAATTCCAATTGAGCTGTTTTAAATCCTGAAAGATGATGCTGTGAAAGTGCTGCACTCAATATGCCAGCAAATTTGGAAAACTCAGCAGTGGCCAGAGGACTGGAAAAGGTCAGTTTTCATTCCAATTCCAAAGAAAGGCAATGCCAAAGAATGTTCAAACTACCACACAATTGCATTCATCTCACATGCATATTAAAGTAATGCTCAAATTTCTTTAGTGCTAACAAATCCTAATTTCAAATTTGTGATGTAGTATTCCAGACTCCTAAATTTCCCCTCCGTCTTAAACAACTAACCTCGATGTCCTAGAAACCATTGTCTGAATCTTACCCACACCAGTTAGGTGAACCTGGCTTTGGTGCAGCCTGAGAGAGGGCCCCTGATGAAAAAAGGGCCCTTCCAATCAGACAGCTTTCTGTTGCGCAGACTACCAGTTAGAGGAAAAAACAAGGTTTCATCGACCCTCCAAAACCTCATCTTCTCTCTCCGCTTGGATGAATACCTTGACTCTTTTCTAAAGTATGGTATCAATTGTCTTTAAAAGCAGTTCTTGATATTTGCTAGTCCAGGGCACAAATTAATTTAGGGCCCCCAAATATTTCTCAGAGTTAGAAGCTTTCACCACGATCAGCTTGCCTCATTATGTATTATATCTCCAGCAAAGGTGTTGTTTTTCACTCTCCTCTTCTGGTTATAAAAAAAGAGACATGTTTAATAAGACTAGTCAAGCAGTTAAGGTGAGTTAGTCATCAGTCCTTTCTTCATGCAACAGAAGGGGAACAGAATATGCCGCTTAGGTATACTGATTATTTTGAATTCTTGTTCCTGAAGAAATAGCCAGTGCAAGAAAGACACTCTGACCTCTTTTGTCCCCCTGAGCAATAAAAGTTACACTTCCTATACCAGGAGAAAGAGAGACATCCTTATCACCAGAGATCGGGGATTTATGGCCAAGAAGACTGTATAAACAAACCTTATTAGTCCTTTACTATGTTACTACCCCAATCCCAAACTTCCTTGTCTTACCAATTCTTTACAAAGTGACCTGCTTTGGTCACTTATTTGAGTCTCATATTTTTATGGGTTCCCATACATGCAAAATTTAATTTGTTTTTCCCTTGTTAATCTGTCTTCTCGATTTAATTATTGGGCCAGCCAAAGAACCTAGAAGAGAAGAAAGGAGAATTTTCCTCCCTCACCCAGCTCTTAGTAAATAACAAGATCCTAATTGTGAGTATGTTTTGTTTCTTTCCATGGAAATGTGACCTGGCCTTGGCCAGGATATGGAGCAACCCAGAACTCGAGAAAGACAGGGGCAATGAATAGGGAATACTAATATAATGGCCCTGCCTCCTCTCCATTGGGTAGGACTATCACAGGAAACTCTGTTTTGGAGCTGATATTGATTCCAAAGGCTTTGTTGTTTCAAGCAGGGATCCAATACTGAGCCTTTCCATTTTTTCCTCATAGAAAAATACCACAACCCCTTTCAAAGGTGAGTTATTAGTCTTCATGACAAACAGTTCTCAGCATTTTCTAATATATGGCTTTGATTTTATGTCAACACCACGGAACATGTTTCAATGTTGTAATCTCTTGCTCGGACCCAAACTGCCTGTGATTAACTGCACCTAAATAAAATTCATTTTTCTTTTTTTTAAGAACACAAGCCACATACCTAGCAAGGTGAGCCGAGGATCTTTGGAGCAAGGGCCACCCAACTTCTTGGTGAGCCCAGACTTTTTTCCTTTCTGAATATCCCTCTTAGCAAATAACAGATTTTAACTCTCACCTTTTGTCTGTGATCTTTTGTTTTCCACAACAATCTAGTTTGTTCTTGTCGGAATCTGGAAGAACACAGAGCCTGTGATTCGTGGAGAGGTGTGCAGTGTAAGGGTTAAGCACACACACCAACTCTTTTGCTGCCTGAATTTCAGTTCTTCCCACTTAATTGGACTATTCCTTTACCTTCATTTTGGAGAGTTTTGCCTTTTCTTGTAAGGATTTTAAACTGAGTCTTCCCACATTTTATCTTTCCTATATGACTCATAACAACATTGGGAGGAGTCTACAAACAAAAGAACAAATAGCATTTTGCTCACCATAGCGTTTTGCTAACCAGAGACTAATCTACTGCCATCACTGACCAACTATGTGCTTCAGACAGAAGAGATTAAGGCAGTGTTATAGGATGAAGTACTCTGCGCTTCAGAGGAAGTGGAAGAAGATAACCAGATGCTCTGTGCTTAGGGCAAGCAGGCCTCATAGTTAGATGTATTTCAGGAAGAATTTTAATGAAACCAGCTTCTTGCATCTCTCCACACACACAGAAAAGCACTATAATCATTAACTTGAGATATCTGTTCTTTGTGACTAGCAGTAATCTTTTATCAAGATGTATACTTGACTGCATGTATTTCCCAGCAAAACATCATATACAAGCTAACCTCCCTCCATCCCTTTGGAGCAGTTTCTCAGTGCTGCTGGAAAGTGTCTCCTGGGCTATGGTCCTCAGTAAGACCCTGAATAAAACTTAGCTCTTACATTGTGCATTTTTTCCTTCAATTGACAAGTCTTAACTCTGCTCAATATATGTAAGGCAACTGTGGTCCCTGGTGTTTAACATCTGTTTAGGATAATGGAATTGGTATAAAGTATGAAACTGGTGTCAAAATTAGAATTTGCCCCATGGTTTCCTTCTCATGGATAAAATGAGAAACATGTTTATTCATCCCTTCCCCTTCCTAACCCTCCCTCCCAAGAGCTCCTAAAACCCTTGGAATTTCCTGAATGATAAGAGTGTCTTTGTTATTCATAACAAGCCTCTTTCAATCACAATTATGAGGTAACTAAGGATGAGGTCCCTTAGGATGTAGCTGAGAAAGACTAGTTGATTAGTGGGATGAAACTTTCAGCCCCATTCCTTACCCTCCAGAGATGATGTGGTAGAGGTGAAGGTAGAGTTTGGGTTATAAAACTCTGAACAAAGAGACTCAGAGAGTTTCCAGGTTGGTGTCCTTATCTGTGTCACAGGAAGATGGTACACTCCAGCTCCACAGGACAGAAGTTACTGGACTTGGGCCCCTCTGGACCACATCACCCAGTGTCTCTCCATCTGGCTGTGTAACTGAGCAGGACGCTATGAGACCTTCCCATTCATACATGCATGCTAAGTTGCTTCAGTCATGTCCGACTCTGTGCAGCCCTATGGACAGCAGCCCACCAGGCTCCTCTGTTCACGGGATTCTCTTGACAAGAATACTGGAGTGGGTAGCCATTTCCTTCTCCAAGGCCTTCCCAGGACAGGCCTTTTCCCCATATCTTCTGTGTTGGCCACCTCTCTGAGGTACCTAGACAACAGTATCTAATGTACATTTCCTGAGTTGTTTTATAGATGTGAACTCCCCCACCCGCAATGGAAGATGTTAATTATGTGACGACATGAGTACCTAGCCCCAGGCCTCCTGGAACCTAAGAACTAGTAATGTTAACCCCTGTGACACCTCCCTGTTACTTCACCATCAGCCAATCAGAGAACTGTGCATGAAGTGAAACCACCACCGCCGTCCCACCCCCACCTGGCTTTTAAAAATGCTTTGCTAGGGACTTCTCTGGTGGCCCAGTGGTTAAAACTATACTCTTCCAATGCAGGGGGCGCTGATTCAATGCCTGGTCAGGGAACTAGGATCCAAAATGCTGTGCCACGGGCCCCCACCCCCCGGCACCCACCCCGCACCCCTGCTGAAAACTGCTTTGCTGAAAACCTTCAGGGGAGCTTTTTAGAGTTTGAGCCAGGTCTCCTCACATGGGCCTGCGATAGCCTTCTCTGTTCCGAACTCCAGCATTTTGGCTTGTTCGGCCTCACTGTGTGTCCTTTCATGATTGAGAGTCATCCTTGTCTTCCTGGTACAGAGAGGGAGACAGCTGGCAAATGGAGATTTCCTTTATAAATGTAATTGTCATAATTTTCATCCCTGACAATGCGACAACTTCCGCTCTGTGCCTGCTGTTTCTTAAAAATAATCAGCTCAAAATAATCCTTATGCCAAAGAGCAATTATTTTGGGAAAGCATAGTCTGTTTCCCTTCATTTATAAAAGGAAGGCCAAATCCTTGACTGCCACCCACATAAGTACCTAAGAAAGGTAAAAAAGAAAAAAAAACCCACAAACAACCACATTAAGGACCTCAATAAAAAAATAACTCAAATTGAAGTCTTTTACAATATCCTTTTTTAAAAAAAATTTTATTGGAATATAGTTGATTTACAAAGTTGTGTTAGTTTCTGCCATGCAGCAAAGTGAATGTTACACACACACACACACACGCACACATATATATCCCCTCTTTTTTAGATTCTTTCTCATATAGGATATTATCGAGTATTGAATAGAGTTCCCTATGCTGTACAGCAGGTTCTTAGTTACCTGTTTCATATATAGTAGTGTGTATATGTCAGTCCCAATTTCCCAATTTATCCCTCCCTTCCCCGTTGCCCCCCACCCCGTAACCAAATTTGTTTTCTACATCTGTGACATTGTTTCTGTTTCTTAAGTAACTTCATTTGTATCATTTTTTTTTAGATTCCACATATAAGTGATATTACATGATATTTGTTTTTCTGTCTGACTTACTTTATTTAGTATGATAACCTCTAGGTCCATACATATTGTTGCAAATGGCAATATTTCATTACTTTTATGACTGAATAATAGACCATGGTATATAAGTACCACGTCTTCTTTATCTCTTCATCTGTTGATAGACCTTTAGGTTGCTGCATTGTCTTGGCTGTCGTAAATAGTGCTGCTATGAACAGTGGGGTGCATGTATCTTTTTGGATTATGATTTTGTCCAGATATATGCCCAGGAGTAGGGCTGCTAGATCACATGATGATTCTGTTTTTAAGGTTTTTTTTTTTCCCCTTTATTTCATTTGTTTTTATTGGGTCCATTTTCTTTTAAAGCAGGGGATTGACATCACCAAATATATCTGGATTTTCCAGGGTAAATAAATATTTATTATGAACTCATAGGGAAACAAATTTCATGTCTTTTAAGTAGTTATTATATCTACTGGGAAATTTCCCTGAACTATGCTATAACAGAAGGCTTTTAACAAGAAGACATTTATCTTTGAGGAAAATATTAGGAAAAATATTCTGTACTACTGTCTCTACTATATGCAAGTTTAAAAGTTTATCATAAGCATGAGATAAAATTTCCTTCAACTTCAGTAATATCTAGAGTCTTCTTATTCATTATCCCAGATTGTGTGCGTGTGTGTGCACGCATGCACATACTTGCTCATGCGGGGGAAGTCACTTCAGTCATGTCCTACTCTTTGTGACCCCATAGATCACAAAGAGCCCGCCAGGATCCTCTGTTCATGGAATCTTCTAGGCAAGAATACTGGAGTGGGTTGCTGTACCTTCCTCAAGGGAATCTTCCTGACCCAGGGATTGAACGCACGTCTGTTATATCTCCTGCATTGGTAGGCGAATTCTTTACCACTAGTGCCACCTGGGAAGAATATTCCAGATTAGAAGTCATTATAAAGCCAGATTTTAGTCCCATACTAATAATGATGATAATAGTATGTAATATATGTTAGGCATTTTGCTAAACATTTCACATGTGTTCTACCAATTAGTACTTACCATTCAAGCCCCATTTCACATATTAGTAACTTGGATCTAAAAAAGCTATATACCAGATTTCCCTGGTGGTTCAGTGGTTAAGAATTTGCCTTGCAATGCAAGGTACACGGGTTCAGTCCTTGGTCAGGGAACTAAGATCCCCCAGGCTGTGGAGCAGCTAAGCCCACAAGCCGCAACTAGAGAGTTCGTGAGCCTCAGCAAAGATGCCACATGATGCAACAAAGATCTGCATGCATCGACTAAGACCCAAGGCAGCTGAATAAATAAATAAATGTTTAAACAAAATGGCTATGTATTTGGCCCAAATCATACTGTTTAGGAAATGGCAGAGCAGATCCTTGCTAACTATGGAGTTATGTGCTAGTCTGCCAGCCCATTTCTGTGGGTCTCCATTTCCTCATCTGTAAAACAGACTGGATTGCCTTTTCTTCTAAAATGTCACAATTCTGAGATTTTGGGAAACTCTCCAAAATTATACAGAACCAACAACATAGTTTGATATACCAGTGACTCTGATAAGAGAGTTGTCAGTTTGATTTACTGATAACTCTGGATTTTTATCAGTAATTTTTGCAATACTTTTTTTTTCCATTTATTTTTAATTAGAAAATAATTGCTTTACAATGTTCTGTTGGTTTCTGCTGTACAACAATGTGAATCAGCCATAAGTATACATATATTGCCTCCTTCTTGAATGTTCCTCCTCCCTCTAACCCATCCCACGCTTCTAGGTCATCACAGAGCACCAAGCTGAGTTCCCTGTGTTATACAGTAACTGCTCACTAGCCATCTGTTTTACACATGGTAATGTATCTATTTCAGTGCTTCTCCTTCAACTTACTCCACCCTCTGCATCCCCCACTAGGTCCATAAGTCCATTCTCTAGGTCTGCATCTTTTTTCCTGCCCTGCAAGTGGATTCCTCAGTACCATTTTTCTAGATTCTATATATACAAGTTAATATATAACATTTGTTTTTCTCTTTCTAACTTGCTTCACTCTGTACTAACAGGCTCTAGATTCATCCACCTCAGTTCAGCTGACTCAAATTCATTCCTTTTTATTTTGCTTTTTTAAGGATCCTCCATACTGTTCGTTACGGAGAACAGTAATGATTGTACATTTATATTCCCATGATAACCTTTGATTGTTCATTCCCCACTGCCTCTTTCAAACACGGGCTTCTAAGATTCTCTCAGTCTGTCTACCCTGACAATCTGCAAGCATCTCCTGGCCAGTCAAATTTTTTCTCTTCCACTGCTCTTAAAATGACTTTAAACCACCTTGGTTCTATGTCTCAGCTTCACACCGAGGAATGCTGATGTTAGGGGAAGCACACTGATTGAAACTGCCCACTCTGGCCAGGCACCATAGTAACCATTTGCATGAGTTGTTCTATGACAGGAGAGCCTGCTAAGGAATACAGAACTAATAAGCCACCACTGACCGGAAGAGTTCGGGCAAGGTCGAAAGGAGACACTGTGTGTCCGTCCATTTCCCAGAATCCCTCTCGCTAGCATCCATCTTGGCTGAGCGATGTGTGTACCACCAGAAAAGACTCTGAATTAGAGTGATTGGCCAAAGACCACCCAGAAACTAATCCTATCACCATAAAACCCAAGACTGCGAGCCACGCGGCAGAGCAGTTCTCCTGGGTTCCCTTACCCTACTGCTCTCCACCCGGGTACTCTTTCCCAATAAAATCTCTTGCTTTGTCAGCACATGTGTCTCCTCAGACAATTCATTTCTGAGTGTTAGACAAGAGCCCAGTTTCGGGCCTGGAAGCAGTCCCTCCTCCTGCAACACTGAGAACTCTTTGATCAGAGTGTCTCTGTATAGGAAGCTCTCAAATCATAAACAGAACCCATGAGCATGTAGGATACAAACTTTAAAACATAATAGATTTAGAATATCTATCAGTGTCATCATCTTTTGACCCAATCAACTTGTTCTTAAAGAAAGTCCACTATCTTTTGCTCTCTTTTTTAGATATAAACCATGTATCTAGATAGGAAAATAAAGTCAATGGAGTCTACACCTTGGTGAAACCCATGCAGTACTCAGGTTAATTCAGGATAGAAAAGAATGATTAAATTTCATAATAAAATAATTGTCATAATTTTTGTTTAAGGAAATAAGCTTCAAAGCAGTCTTTAGTATGTGTGTACAATTACACAAAATACTTATATCAATATGGCATAGAGGATGGCATAGAGAAATAAAACATATTTTGCATTTAGTAAAAAATATTCAGAGACAAAAAAATTTTGTTTGCCTCATAAAAGTAAGGCATTTTAAACTAGTAACTTATCAAAATGGAAATACTATTGCCTTGCAGAAAGCCTAGAATGTAGAAGACCAAAGGAGAGAGAAATTATTTGTTTAAAGAATCTTACTCTGTTTTTATATATAGGAGATCTAATACATATATATATATATATATATATATTTTTTTTTTTTTTTGGGGGGAGGTGGGGGGCTGCACCTGGTCTTAGTTGCAGCACGTAGGATCTAGTTCCCCAACCAGGATGGAACCCAGATCCCCTGTATTGGGAAGTCCTTATAGGAGATTTTTTTAATGCATATGTGGAGCTTAGCTTGGGTCAGATGCTCTTTTAAATCCTCTGCAGGGGATTTCCCTGGTGGTCCAGTGGTTAAGACTCCAAGCTTCCACTGCAGAGGTCATGGGTTTGATCCCTGGTCAGGGAACTAAGACCCCACCCACATGCCACATAGCACAGCCAAAAAAAAAAAAAGCTTTACAAACATTAAATCACACAATCCTCAATACAATCCTATTGGATAGGCATTATTATTATCTCCATTTTAGAGATGAAGAAACTGAGACCCAGAGTTTAAGTAACTTCCCCAATCACAGAGCTGGTAAGTGGCAGCTTTGGGATTTGAACCCATGTTGTCTGGCACCTCAGCCCACACATTCATTCCCTACTATGCCATCCTCCTAGAAAGGTACATAGTTGTAAACAACTCAGTTCAACTCAATTTGACCAACAATATCTTTCTTTTGGTGATTTATACAAATATAGAGTTATTTAATTTCAAATGGTGTTCAGGGATTTCCGAGTTCCAAAACAATTGTCTATTTGGGTAAGCATTTTCTAAAGAAATATGTGTTTGAGTTGCAACTGTAAACCTTGAGTAATGAGAATAGTTCCTGTTCTGGAACAAACAAACAAGGAAGGTTTGAACCAACCATCCTTTTTATTTTCAGTGAAAAAAATTCCAAATCTCATTGTTTTTCTAAACCATTTACTCTTGAAAAATGTAGTGAGTACTTCTGTTTCTGGGAACATAGTAGAATACGACCTGGATCAACTCATTCACTGACAACAACTATTAATCCTGGGTAATATTTGTTTAAAGAAACCAAAAAACAAGACAAAACAAACAAAAAGCCTTACCTTCGTTACAAGCTTTGGGGGTCTGTCAGGGGGAAAAAAAAAAAAAAAGGGAATTCTCAGTCTAGGGAACACAGCCAGATAGGTAACTGGAGTGCCAGAACTACCTTTCACTCTGAAAGCTTTTGCTGGACCAGGTGAATGGGAGCCTCTGTTTTCACACTTCATGGTTTGCGGGGGCGGGGGGGGGGGGGGGGGGGTGGGGAGGGAAGAGATGAGGGCCTCCTGTAGTGAAGACTGCAGGAGAGCCTCTCTGCAGAAAGCTGAGCTGCACCCTCAGTGAGGGAAAATTGAGCCTTTGTGGCTGTGGGAGGGAGAGGACATTGCCACCAAGAATTTGGAAGCATTTTTTTAAAAAGAAAAGAAAAAAGAATTTGGAAGCAAAGCTACTTTAAAAAAAAGTTAATTTGTTTTTTACTGTGTCAGTCTTATTTGGGCACCTTTTATTGCAATGCTCAGGCTTCTCTCTGGCTGTGGCATGTGAGCTCAGTAGTGAGGCATCTGGGCTCAGTAGTTGTGGTGCTTGGACTTAGTTGCCCCGAACCATGTGGGATCCTAGTTCCCCAACCAGGAACAGAACAAATGTTCCCTGAACTGGAAGGCAGATTCTTAACCACTGGAACACCAGGGAAGACCCCCCGCCAAACAACATCTTGATGCTATTTGAATGACCAAAAAAAAAACTCCAACCTGATCATTTCATTTAAAGTGATCCATTTAGAGTGATTCAGTGGTCTTTCCCTGAGGCAGAAGTAACTTTAAGTCCTCTCTGAATAAAAGAGTCTGTCCATTTCTGTTTTGTAAATAAGTTTGTTTGTATCATTTTTTAAATTCCACTTATAAGTGATATCATATATTTGTCTTTGACTTTTGATAGGGACAAAGTAGTTAATTAACTAGTTAATCACACTAAGGGACTGTAAGTAAAGAAAAAGTATGGGAGACCCCTGTAAGTTAATGATCACTAAAGAAAGAGGGTTTGTTTAATTGCAAAGCCAAGTAGGCTTACTTAGTAACAAAACCACACAATAGAAGTATGAGACGTGCTCCCAGACAATAAAACAATGGTGGCATGAGACCCACATCCTGTCCAGTAAACTCAGTCAGTTAAGGATTCCCAGGGCATGCTCCTCTGGACACATTAAAAACAAAAACATAAGGAAAGGGTGACATTTTACTGAAACGTGAAATACACGGCAAAGCATGTATGTTACCACTTTTAGCTCATTTCCATTGTGCCGATACAGTCCTGTCTTGACCATATAGGGACAAGAAAATTCCCCACCTGACGTGGAGGAGAAGCTGATGATGGAAGCATGACATTCATTCAAGAGCGAGGAAGAACGTGGTCTTTTTCCCCTCCCCACTTTTTCTTTGATTGTAAACTGTAGCCCACTAAGTTCTTGGGGTGTAGTACCCTCTCACCCTCCTGCTTGTAAGCCTCAAAATCATCCTATTCTAATAAATCATTTCTTGTCTATCTCTTTGCCTCTCGTTGAATTCTTTCTGAGCTGAAACACAAAGGACCAGAGCTCCTCAGAGCCCCCAGAACACCACCTAGCAGTTTCAAACCAACTATGCTACTGCTGCTAAGTCGTTTCAGTCGTGTCCAACTCTGTGCAACCCCATAGACGGCAGCCCACCAGGCTCCCTCATCCTTGGGATTCTCCAGGCAAGAACACTGGAGTGGGTTGCCATTTCCTTCTCCAATGCATGAAAATGAAAAGTGAAAGTGAATTCACTCAGTCGTGTCTGACCCTTAGAGAACCCATGGACTGCAGCCTACCAGGCTCCTCTGTCCATGGGATTTTCCAGGCAAGAGTCCTGGAGTGGGTTGCTATTGCCTTCTCCACGCAAACCAACTATACTTGAGTTAAAAAAAAAAAAAGAGGTAGATTTCTTAGGAAGCCAACTTGGCATAGTGGGAACTAAAGAGCCTCTTGATGAAAGTGGAAGAATGAAAGGAAAAAGTTGGCTTAAAACTCAACTAAGAAAACTAAGATTATGGCATCCAGTCCCATCTCTTCATGGCAAATAGATGGGGAAACAGTGGAAACAGTGACAGACTTTATTTTTCTGGGCTCCAAAATCACTGCAGATGGTGACTGCAGCCATGAAATTAAAAGACGCTTCCTCCTTGGAAGAAAAGCTATGACCAACCTGAAAGTGAAAGTCACTCAGTCGTGTCTTACTCTTTTTGACCCCATGGACTATTCAGTCCACGGGATTCTCCAGCCCAGAATAGTGGAGTGGGTAGCCTTTCCCTTCTCCAGGGGATCTTCCCAACCCAGGGATCAAAGCCAGGTCTCCCGCATTGCAGGTGGATTCTTTACCAGCTAAGCCACAAGGGAAGCCCATGACCAACCTAGACAGCATATTCAAAAGCAGAGACATTATTTTGCTGACAAAGATCCATCTAGTCAAACCTATGGTTTTTCCAGTAGTCATGTGTAGCTGTGAGAGTTGGACCATAAAGAAAGCTGAGTATCAAAGAATTGATGCATTTGAACTGTGGTGTTGGAGAAGACTCTTGAGAGTCCCTTGGACTGCAAGGAGATCCAACCAGTCAATCGTAAAGGAAATCAGTCCTGAATATTCATTGGAAGCACTGATGATGAAGCTGAAACTCCAATACTTTGGCCACCTGACTCGTTTGAAAAGACCCTGATGCTGGGAAAGATTGAATGCAGGAGAAGAGGGTGACAGAGGATAAGATGGTTGGATGGCATCACTGACTCAGTGGACATGAGTTTGAGCAAACTTAAACGGGAGATAGTAAAGGACATGGCATGCTTGTCCTGGCATGCTGCACTCCATGGGTCACAGAGTTAGACATAATTAGAGACAACAACCACAACCCTCTTTGCGTGAGTGTATTAAACTTTGCTTTCAATCAAAACAAACTCCCATGGGTTTAACTTCCCCAAGGTGACAGTTGGGTTGCTGAGGGAGCCACCTGGCACTCACATGCAGATGGGTTGTGTCTCCTTATTGAGCAGGTCAGGGTTATAATCTGCCTATTCTTGATTCAATATACCAGTTTTTTCTTCTCAACACAATTGGCGACAAGGAGGATAGGATGGTGGGAACAGTTTGCACCCCTATTCAGTATCTTGGAGCTGTGAATGACATACTAACTTTCTCTCCCCTTCTACTCAGTCTCTATGGGAGGAAACTAGTGCTAGCAGTAATGTTGCTGCTGGTTGCTGGAAATCCCTACCCTAAATCATCAGTGCTGTAAAAGGTCAGACTTCCCTGCAGAGACTCAGGAGCCAATTAAAGGCCCCAGTCTGAGATGAGTGTGTTTCCAATTATTCTCTAAAGGAGACCCTCCTGGGTGTCAGTTCTGGAGGTGATGGGCTACGGTCATATGTGAAAATCCCCCATGTTTTGCCAAGGTGAGCTAACCAGAATGGAAGGGCTCTGACTTTTTCCTCCAGGCAGAAACCAGGGCGAGGGCTCAAGTCCTAGTGTTATGGACCTGGACGCTTGGACTCTTTAATCAATAGAAATGGATGAGGCTGCATGAATTTCAGGCAAGGACTTGCTGAGGCTTAAGCTACAGCACAAGGAGGCAGCAACAGGAAGCAGGTGCTCTTGCTCTTTTTTTCCAGAGGGCTAGCTGGTCCCTTAAATAGGGTGAGGGTAGGGGTGGGAGCTGGGTTGGAGGTGTAGTTTGGGTGAGCTCTTCAGCCTTCTCAGGGTGCTTGGTACAAGGATCCGCCCTTTGTGGAGGGCCATGTGCAAGGGTCATACACAGTCCTTCATCTCTGCACCCGTCACATCAAACATGGTGGATAAGCTCATTACTGCTGCCCCAGGAAGGTAGGAGAGTGGTCAAAACTGCCCCAGTGGCACATGCAAGCAGTTGTTTAATCACCTGTGCCTTGTGGCTGTTTTGTATCCTATTGCTTAAGGAGACGTTTGTCCAAGTGCAGGCACTCTGGCAGAGATCTCAGGTCCCAGCCTGTCTCACTCGGAGCCAAGCAGAGTTCCTCTAGATTTGTGCTGGTTGGGAAGGCCAGCTGCTGGGCCCTCTGGGCCAAGGGTTGGACTTGGGGAGCCAGCTTTACCAGGGCAACATGGCATTCTAGAATAGGGGGATGATAGCTATAGAGGGGCTGTGCCCAAAACGCCACCAGGTGCAGACATTAGCCGAGGGATTCAAGCCCTCTATCTTAAGTGGCACATATGTGTAAAGGCCACTGTCCCTGCCCAAATGGTCACTCGACATCCTGACCTGCAGCCACTGGCCATTACAGTGCCCCAATTTCATCTCTAATTGGCCAATAGGCTTATGCAGTTCAGACCCATCTCTGGCAATACAGGGCCAAGCGTTGAATTGTTGCGAGCATATAACTAAATTTTCTCTAAACCAAGGCTACACGTGGGTTTCCAACCTTTACTAGTTGTGGAGGAAGCCACCCATGTTTTGGAGGAGAGCCTCACCCAATCACTGGCAAGGTGTTTCCCTCATGCGCCCAACACTGACTACTTCCTCTGGAACCTTCCACAATAGCAGAGATGACATTAGGGAAGACATGGCGCTGATGACTGTGAGTACTGCCTGGTACTTGATTGTTTATCTAAATTCCCTGCTGCCGACTCCCTTGAGCAGCATTTTGCAGATTTAACTTGGTGTTTATCCCGGAGTCCCCTTGCTTGCTGCAATGCTTGCTGCTTCAAGGGTAAGGCAGTACTCTGACTGACAGGCTGCTCCCCACTGTGCGTTTGTCAAGTCTCACAACCTGTGGGGGCTCCTAAACACTTGACTTAGTTGCTTGCCTTCAACACACCCATCAGATTCCACATTATGTGTCCTCCTGAGAGTTAGTGAGTTTAAATATCTGTTAGGAAGAACCCCTCTGCAGCTGTGGATGCTGCCAACACCACAGCATCACCACCTTTCCCCCCACCCACCAGCACAACAGCCACAGGGTCACCTCCCTCCAGCACTCGAGGGGATCCTTCCCCACAGTCACCACCCAGGGCTCCACAACTGTCCAGTTCAAGTTTTTTGGTAGGGCAGAAATTTGGGCTCATTTTTTGGGTTACTGCAATTGTTGAGCATGTTACCTGGCTCCACAAAGGCTATTTCCCAAGTTAGTGGCCTATGGGGATGATTTTTTTTTTTTTTTTTTTTTTTCACTTTCAGCTACACAGTCCTGGCATGCAGGATCTTAATTCTCCAGCCAGAGATTGAACTCAGGCCCCCTGCATTGGGAATGTGGAGTCTTAGCCACTGGACCACCAGGGAAGTCCCCCAATGTGATTCTTTAGTGCAGATGGTTTTGGATAACTGTTTAGCTTTACATTACTCACTGACCAAAAAATGAGGTATGAGTGCTATAAAGAGCACCACCTTTTGCATGTATATTAAAAATTCTTGACAAGTTCAGACAAATTTATAGAAGGTGGCCCTAGGGGGACAAGAGTTCTATAATCTCACCTAAGTTTTTAATCAAAAATGTTGGCTTTATCTAAGGACTTTGATTATTTTTTTGACTGGACCACAACAAATGGATTTCTAGCTATCATTTGTTTTTGATGATACTGTGGATTGGCATTTTTGTGTTGCTCCTATATTTCACATACTCAGTGACTAAAACCCTGCTAGTTGGCTTGATATAGCTCTGCTGTCCAGACAGTGTGTATAATTGTCCTTAAAGATTAATGCCTAGGCATCACAGAGTCTATTGTGACGAGAAAAGCGACTTTTGAGGAAAACAACTTGTTTTGCTCAGCTGCTGCCTAGGCATTTTATGGTATGATAATCCTGCTCACTCCGAGAACCTGGAACTTAGATAAAGATTTGAGGGTAGAGTCATAAATCTTGCGACTCAACTTCCTTTGTGGGAGTGTTTTGAAACTACAGCTTCCAACAAAAGGGCCGCCGCATTTTCACTTTCTCAGAGTCAGAGCTCATAAGCCCAAGGCGCAATCTGCTACCTCCATGCGGTGGCTTGTGTCTGATCAGCAGGTCATCACCTGCCGATTCTCAATGAAATTCACTAGCCCTGGCTTCTTGATGCAGGAGAAGAGTCAGAAAGGTTTGTCTCAGTAGAGGACAATAATTAGTGCTGGGTCACTTTGATCTCACCTCACAAATCCTGAAAACAAAACCCAGAAAAACCAAGCTGTTTTCAAATAATTTAACTGTGTTCCAGAACAAAGCTCAAGAATACTTGCAGGAAAACAAAAATATCTAGTATCCAATAAGGTAAAAGAAAAAAAAAAATTCACAGTGTCTGGAATCAAACTAAAGATTGGCATGAAAAAAAGCAGAAAAAAAAACTGTCCCATAATCTGAGAAAAATCAATCAGTTGGACTGACACAGAACAGCACAGACTTGAAGATAGTTATTATAACTATATTTCTTAAGTTCAGAACACTAGAGGACGGATCAGTTACATTAAATAGTAATGTGGAAGTTATTGAATAGGCCCAAATTGAACTTCTAGAACTGGAACAGCAATGTCTGGGATGGATTTTTGCCAATGTTTAGGGGAAATAATAGCAAGGTTAAATGACTTTTAATCTGTTTAAGGGCTACTTGTAATTCTTCTGTGAATTAACTGTACATCTATTGCCCATTTTTCTGTAGGATTGCTGGTTTTCTCTTTTTCAATTTTTAAATGCCTTCTATGTTTTAGGAAAATCAACTCTAAGTCTATGATGTAACTTGCAAATATTTCACTCAGTTTGTCTTCTGTCTTTTACTTTATATATCATGATTTTGGCTTTTTTCCCTTGTTGCTTACTGCTTCCAGATTTTGAGTTATAATTAGAAAAGTTTTCTCCACCCCTTGGTTATGGAGGAATTCACACTTGTTTTCTTCTATATATGCATGGTTTTACTTCAGTTGAGTTGCTCAGTCATGTCTGACTCTGCAACTCCATGGACTACAGCACGCCAGGCTTCGCTGTCCATTACCAACTCCTGGAGCTTACTCAAACTCGTGTCCATTGAGTTGGTGATGCCATCCAACCATCTCATTCTCTGTCGTCTCCTTCTCCTCCCGACTTCAATCTTTCCCAGCATCAGGATCTTTTCCAATGAGTCAGTTCATCGCATCAGATGGCCAAAGTATTGGAGTTTCAGCTTCAGCATCAGTCCTTCCAATGAATATTCAGAACTGACTGCCTTTACGATTGACTGGTTGAATCTCCTTGTAGTCCAAGAGATTCTCAAGACTCTTATCCAACACCACAGTTCAAATGCATGAATTCTTTTTTGCTCAGCTTTCTTTATAGTCCAACTCTCACATCCATACATAACTACTGAAAAAATCATAGATTTGACTAGATGGACCTTTGTTGGCAAAGTAATGTCTCTGCTTCTTAATATGCTGTCTAGGTTGGTCATAGCTTTTCTTCCAAGGAGTAAGCATCTTTTAATTTCATGGCTGCAGTCACCATCTGCAGTGATTTTGGAGAGCCCCAAAATAAAATCTGTTACTGTTCCCTTTGGTTCCCCTTCTAATTGCCATGAAGTGATGGAACTGGATGCCATGATCTTAGTTTTCTGAATGTTGAATTTTAAGCCAACTTTTTCACTCTCCTCTTTCACTTTCATCAAGAGGCTCTTTAGTTCTTCTTCGTTTTCTGCCATAAGGGTGGTGTCATTTGCATATCTGAGGTTATTGATATTTCTCCCAGCAACCTTGATTCCAGCTTGTGCTTCATCCAGCCTGGCATTTCACATGATGTACTCTGCATGTAAGTTAAATAAGCAGGGTGATAATTAGTTCTTACTTAGCCATAAGTTATTTTTTTACTCAGCCTGGCGTGCTGCGATTTGGGGGGTCGCAAAGAGTTGGACACGACTGAGCGACTGGACTGACTGAACTGAAGATTAATGAGCTAATCTTTAAGTAATAATGGTTTTACTTAGCAATAAGGTTAATGGGCTAATCTCTGGAACCATCTGCAACTTCTTTTGAGAAACAATGTTAGATCAAATTTTGCCTTTGTTTGTGTCAACAGAAATAATTAATGTGTGTGCGTGCTCTGTGTGTGTGCTCAGTTGTTCAGTCATGTCCGACTCTTTGTGGCCCCCTGGATTGTAGCCCAACAGGCTCCTCTGCCCATGGAATTTTCTAGGCAAGAATATAGGAGCGGTGTGCCATTCCTTTCTTCAGGGGATCTTCCCGACCCAGGGACTGAACACACCCCTGTCATGTTTTCTGCATTGGTAGGTGGGTTCTTTATCACTAGCACCACCTGGGGAAAGCCCTGAATGTGCAAATTTCTTCTGTGTGTGCGCACACATGCGCGTGTGTGTGTGTTCCACAGATAATTCAGTCCTGTACATTTTCTAATCAGACAAGTTAAACATGGAGCTACCAATCAGATAAGCTAAATATGGAAATTGAAAGCAAGCATTTAGAACTTTTATAACAATTTGACATTTCCACAATATTTAAGCATATGGTTGTTTTCCTAGAAATTTGTTCTTATTGCATTTTCATAAAGTATCAGTCCTGGAGTAGGAAATGGCAACCCACTCCAGTATTCTTGCCTGGAAAATTCCATGGACAGAGGAGACTGGCGGGCTAGAGTCCATAGGGGGTCACAAAGAGTTGGACATCACTGAACATACACACACTCCAGAGAAAAAGAACCACCCAGATGGGTATATATGTAAACTGAGATTTGGCTCACTTGTTTATGGAGGGTTGGCCAGTCCAAAATATAGACCTATAGGCTGAGACTCAGAGAAGAATTGCAGTTCAAGTCCAAAGGCAAAATTCCTTTTGCCTTTTTACCTATGCCTATCCAAATGGAGAAAGTTAAAATGAAAAACCAATTGTTAAAGATATTTTGATTCACTTTCTATTTCTGGTTCCACATGTAAGAAGCCACTCCATCCCAACAAAAAGTAAAAAGCTGAACAGACTGAAAAATCAACAGTTCTGGATCTGTAAGAGAGGGGAGAACACGGGCAACCACTGCCCTCAAGATTACAGAGTCAGACAGGTGAATACAGGAATTTTTGGCTTACCAGAGCAGAGACTCACAAGCAAGAACCTCCTTGGGAACAAGTGCTAGGGTAGGAAAACCTGAATTTTAATTAATTAATTTCTGGAGACTCAGTGTGGACAAGTCTGAGAGTGAAAAATTCAGGCAGGACCCAGTCACTGGTGGGGCAGGGTGGGGCAGGGTGGGGGGACCATAATACTGTGAGATTTATCTACAGGATCTCAACTAGGTTCTTTTCCTAAATATGGGATAAAAAACCATCCCCACTCCTGCTTCTGGCTTAGAGAAAAAAAAAGGAAATAGAATACTCTATTCCTCTTGACAAGTCTAGCCCTCATGAGAAACTAATCAGAGCCTAAACCTACCTGGGGGAAGGGGAATATTCATCCCCAGACCACTCTACAGCCATTGTATCCCACCTAAGAGGAAGAAAGAGACTGAGAAACCGTAACTACACTGCATGGTATTCACCCAAAGGAATGGAAAACTTATAATTCCACAAAAACCTGGACACAGATGTTTATAGCAGTTTTGCTCATAATTGCAAAAACTTGGATGTAGCCAAGATGTCCTTCAGTAGGCAAATGGACAAATAAACTATGGTACATCCAGACAATGGAATCTATTTAGCCTTAAATGAGCCACCAAGTAATGAAAAGACATGGAGGAGCCGTTAACTTTAAAAATATTCACAACCTAAAAGTTGAGAGTTACGTTTTATTCAATGGGAAAGTTTGGACTTCAAGTCCAGGAGACAGCATCTCAGGTAACCCTGAGGGAACTGCTCTGAGGAGGAGGCACAGGGAGGAGCCAGGTTATATAGAACTGTTAATTAAAGAAAACCAGATCTCCCAAGTTGAGGAATTTAGTGGTTTTCTATGTATGGGAAGATGTAGGAGTGTGGGCTTGCTGAAATCATTTGTTTCATATCCACTTCAGCTATCCAGGGCCAGTAGCGTGTGTTTTTCACATCCTGAGCTCCCCTGTGGCTCACCATAGGGAGTAGCTGTGTGGTCTGATGGCTACTAGATCACAAGTATTCTTCTCTTTCCTGAGTGCCCTTAGGGTTCAGCAGTGCACATTGGAGGGCCACAATGCCTGATGACTGTGACATTCTTGTTTACTGATATGGCAGGAAATATTCCATTACTCATTAAGTAAAAGCAGTCAATGTGAAAAACATTTATACTGTATAATTCCAACTATGTGACATTCTGGAAAAAAGCAAAACTGTGGAGACATTGAAAAGATTAGCAGTTGCAAGGGATTGAGGGTGGGTGGGAGGAGAGATGAATAGGCAGAACACAGAGGATTTTAAAGCCATGAAAAAATATTCTGTATAATACTATAATGGATACATATTATTATACATTTATCCAAACCCATAGAATGTACAACACCAAGAGTGAAGTCTAATGTAAAGTATGGACTTGAAGTGATAATTATATGTCAGTGTAGGTTCACTAACTGTAAGAAATATACCACTCTATTGGGAGGTGTTCATAATGGAGGAGACAGTACATGTGTGGAAGGAAAGGATCTGTGGAAATCTCTACCTTCTTTATAATTTTGCTGTGAATTTAAAACTACTCTAAAAAATTAGTCTTTTAAAAATGTTTTGATTCATGTGAGATAGACTTACTGAAATTCCTAGTCTGAATCAGAAATGTATCAGCCGTATAATTTTGTGAATAAATGTGGATAAGGGAAAGTCCATTTTCCTTCTATGACTTAGCAGAGATCCTTCACAAATATTTGTATTTCTAGAGGTACGTTAGTATCAGTATGAGGGCAATAAATTTAATAAGAAATTGCAAGGCTAGTCCTCCCTTCTGTGTGCTACTCTGGCATGACTGTTTACAGCAGCAGTCTGATCTGACTGCTCAGTGCACGTGCCTTATGAGATTCCAATTTTTTCTTACATTTTTCTTTTTTTGGCTGTACCACACAGCTTTTGGGATCTTGGTTCCCTGACCAGGGATTGAACCCAGGCCCTAGCAGCAATAGCACCAAGTCCTAACCATTAGACTACCAGGGAACTCCCAGTATTGAAGACTTTTGAGATTAAAAGTATGCTTTATAGGAATTACCCTCACTCTTTTAAATCCATATATCTTAAAAGAAAACTCATTTGTTAAACAATAAACAGAAAGGGATGTTAATGCTGACGCTAAGTCACTTCAGTCGTGTCCGACTCTGTGCGACCCCATAGACGTCAGCCTATCAGGTTCCCCCGCCCCTGGGACTCTCCAGGCAAGAACACTGGAGTGGGTACAGAAAAGGATAGTTTCAGTTAAATACTGAAAAACAAGTCTTTTCACAGCAATGGAGAGTAAGACAGATAGTCTGATGAATGATTCCAACCTTATCAAAACTGACTTTGTGATGTAGAACAGTATCTGATTTTCTGCAGCTATAAGACATGTACCTAAATCAGAAGTTATTTGTTAACTAATAACTGCCAGTTATTTCTCTAGCAAAAATAATGAGCTTATTTGGGATCAAGAAAGAATTGCAATTCAAAGTCTGCAACCATGGTAAGCCAAGTGCAAGCTCCCAGCAGAAGTGAAGAGAAGAACTCTTTATAAAGGAAATAAAGAAGCTGGGGAGGCTTTTTTCTCTTTTGAAAAAAGAGTCGATAGCTGTTCATTGGCTGAGTTGTGACAGTCTCTCATTGGCTGAACTCTTGCCAGGAAAGAAGAGGAAATTTTTGTTCTTCCTGTTGGACTCTGCTACCATTGTAGGGCATGAGCACTCCCTCTCTGACCTTTTGACTGCATTTTAATTGAGGTTTCTGTTTATTAATTTTTTATAAAAAGAAAGGACATTTTCCTCTTAATTTTCTGAGATTTAAAAAGAAAGGTCACCATTTTAAAGAACTAAATATTATTATTAGGGGTTAGCGGCCACAGAAAAGGGTGGGACTTGAGAATCTTAAAACTTCACAGTAAAGGAAAGGAAAAGGACAAAAGAGACTTAAGGGAATGTAGTATGGGGCATGTAATCTTTTGTTTCTACATATTCATAAACAGGTTGCTTCTGATTCTCCTTTTTATAGATAATATCTCAATGAAAATGCTTATATATTTGCACTTATGATCAATGTTTTCCAGTGGAATAAATTCATGGGAGTGTAAGTGATAGGTCAAGTTATTTCATATTTAGAATTTTGTATCTACTGCTAAATAGCTTTCCACTAAAGTTGTACCAATCTGACCCTTATAGTATGAGTTTCCTCACATATTTCCTGTACTGGGTGTTTCTGATATTTTCAAATTTAGAAAATCTGGGCAAAAATGAAGTAATATTGTTGTTGTTATTTCTACTTCTCTGATCTTTGGTTATTTGGCTTCAGGAATGTCTGGTCCAGAAACGAATACCACTCAGTGCTTTATTGCTGTCTCTTGGTTTTATTTAATTTTGCATATTGATTTTATTTTCTCCTACTGCAAAAGAGCTTTTTGCAAGCAACCTCAGAACACGAGCAGTAGCACCTCCAGATGATACTGACACAGTGTAGTGTCTCAACTAGAAACACAGTTTGAAAGTAATGTGTTCATAGAAGAACAGTGATTGTTTTCTCTTTGGACATGTGTTCTCAATAACAATTTACTGTGTTCAGGAGGATTTAATAATAAGATTAGGTTAGTTGTAGTCACAATTTCCCACTGAACCATAACTAATCTTTAAAACCCTTCTCACTCTGCTTGGCAGAACTAAGAGACAGGGAGATGCTTTCATATACACTATACTCTGAATTCAGTTTAGAGGCACTTTGGAAGAATGAGGTTTTCCACGTCTGTGATATAATGCTGACATACGAAGTAGGCAAGATACCAAATATTTACTTACATTGGTTTATTGGCATGTCAGTTTTGTGTCATGAGAAAGGGCAGGCATTCCCATACCTAAGAATTTCTCAAGCCCACAAATTGAAATTACACATGTCCACGCAATGTCAAATTTTTATTCTTTTGTCTTCTTTCTTGGTTCCACCTGTGCTCCTGCCCAGTACCTCACTCTGGATAGTCTTTACAGTGTGGCCAATCCCCAGACTGCATTAGGTCCGTCATTCAGACCCTTCCCCTATCCCATTATTACAATATGAATTATAATTTAGGGGCCTAGACAACATTATGTTCCTGTGGTGAGAGGTTTTAAATAAATATACACCATATTATACTTCTGTGGTCAACACTAGTAATTGCTGGATGAGAATGTTTCAATTTTATTTTGCAGATATTACTTGGGGTTTAGCTGATTTGTCTGATTTTCCCCTGACCTTACATTTTGCAGAGGATTGTTCATCTTGAATTGGTTTTTGCCTTATGTGCAGTTACTTGAAAATTGTATCAAATGGTTTATAAAAATTTAGATTCTTTTAAAATTTTTCTCGATTTTTCCATCTTTCCCTTACTTATTTTATGAAAATAGTTTTTCATATTCTGGGATGGCTTGGTGAGGAGCTGTGCAAATTCTCTTCCCAAAACACAGTGACAAAACAATAAACAAACAAGAAACTGTTTAAATTGATCAAAGAGCATACAACAAATTGAGAAGCATTAATTTTTTAAAAATACTCTGAATATTGGTAAAATTAGTGGAAGTGGATTTGGGTTTGGTTCTGGAACACTGCAATAAAGTGAATGTTGTGATAAAGCTAGTCACATGAATTTTGGGGTTTTCCAATGTGTATGAAAGTTGTGTGTGCTCAGTCACTGAGTCACGTCTGACTCTTTCCAGCCCCATGAACTGTAGCCCTCCTGATTCTTCTGTCCATGGCAAGAATACTGGAGCGGGTTAGAATTTCTCCTTCAGGGGATCTTCCCGACTCAGGGATCAAACCCACATATTTTGCATCTCCTGTATTGGCAGATGGATTCTTTACCACTAGTGCCACCTGAGAAGCTCCATATAAAAGTTATGCTTATACTTTACTGTGGCCTATCAATTGTGAAATAGCATTTTGTCTTAGAAAATAATGTACATACCTTAAATAAAAAAACTTTATTGCTAAAAAATGCTAACCATCATCTGAGCCTTCAGTGAGTTACATCTTTTGCTGGTAGAGGGTCTTGCCTTGCTCAGTGTTGATGGTTACTGGGTGATCAGAGTGGAGGTTGCTGGAGGTCGGGGTAGCCATGGCAATTTTAAAAAATAAGATGCAGTTCATTGCATTAGACTCTTTCTTTCTTTTTTTTCTTTTTAGACTCTTTCTTTCACAAACTATTTCTCTATAGCCTGCTCTGCTGTTAGAGAGCCTTTTACTCACAGTAGAACTTCTTTTGAAATTGGAGGAGTCAACTCTCTCAAACCTTGCCTTATCAACTAAGTTTAAGTACTCTTCTAAATCCTTTGTTGTCATTTTAACAATCTTCACAGCTTGACCAGAAGTAGATCCCACCTCAAGAAGCCATTTTCTTTACTCATCCAGAAGAAATAACTCTTAATCTGGTAAAGATTTATCATAAGGTTACAGCAGTTCAGTCCCATCTTCAGGCTCCACTTCTAATTCTAGTTCTTTTGCTGTTCTCACCACATCTGCAGTTACTGCCTCCACTAAACCCTTGAATTCATCCAAGTCCACAGGGGTTGGAATCAACTTCTTCCAAACTCCTGTTAATGTTGTATTTTGATTTTTCCTCATAAATCAGGAATGTCTTTAATGGCATCTAGAATGGTGAATCCTTTCCAGAAGGTTTTTGATTGAATTGGCCCAGATCCATTAGAGGAATCACTATATAACCTTATGAAATATCTCTCTAAATCATAAAAGTTGAAAGTCAAAATTACTCCTTGATCCACAAGTTATAGGATGGATGTTGTATTAGCAGGCATGAAAACAACATTAACCTAATTGTATGTCTCCATCGGAGATCTTGGGTGACAGGTGCACTTTCAGTGAGCAATAATATTTTGAAAGGAATGTTTTTTGGAGCAATAGATATCACTTGTCGGCTTAAAATATTCAGTAAACCATGTGGTAAACAGATGTGCTGTCTTCCAGGCTTTGTTGCTCCATTTAGAGAGCAAGACAGAATAGATTTAGCATTCAGAAAAGGCCTGCAGCTGCTGCTAAGTTGCGTCAGTTGTGTCCGACTCTGTGCGACCCCATAGATGGCAGCCCACCAGGCTCCCCTGTCTCTGGGATTCTCCAGGCAAGACACTGGAGTGGGATGCCATTTCCTTCTCCAATGCATGAAAGTGAAAAGTGAAAATGAAGTCGCTCAGTCATGTCTGACTCTTAGCGACCTCATGGACTGCAACCTACCAGGCGTCTCCATCCATGGGATTTTCCAGGCAAGAGTACTGGAGTGGGTTGCCATTGTCTTTTCTGCAGAAAGGGCCTAGGATTTCTGAAATGGTAAATGTTCTTTGGATTCAGCTTCAAGTCACTAGCAGGATTAATACCACAAGAGCCAGCCTATCCATTGAAGCTTTGAAGCCAGACATTGACTTCTCCTTTTTATCTATTTAAGTTCTAGGGGGCATCTTCTTCCAATATAAGGAAACTACATCAAAAATTTTTTGTTTAGTGCGACCACCTTCATTTATTATTTTAGCCAGATCTTCTGGATAAATCGCTGCAGCTTCTACATTAGCATTTGCTGCTTCACTTTGCACTTTTGAGTTATAGAAATGACTACTTTCCTTAAACCTCATGAACCAACCTACGTCAGCTTCAAACTTTTGTTCTGCAGCTTCTTCACCTTTCTCAGCTTTTGTGGAATTGAAGAGAGTTAGGGGGCTTCCGTTATAGCTCAGTTGGTAAACAATCTGCCTGCAATGCAGGAGACTCTGGTTCAATTTCTGGGTTGGGAAGATCCCCTGGAGATGGAAAAGGCTACCCACTCCAGTATTCTGGCCTGGAGAATTCCATGGACTGTATAGTCCATGAGGTCACAAAGAGTGGACACGACTGAGTAACTTTCTCTTTCACAGGGCATGGGTCTGATTTAGACTTTGGCTTAAGAGAATGTTGTGGCTGGTTTGTTCTTCTGTCCAGGCCACTAAAGCCTTCTCCAAATCAGCAATAAGGCATTTTTATCATGCATGAGTTTACTGGAGCAGCACCTTTAATTTCCTTTAAGAACTTTTCTTTTGCATTCACAATGGCTAAATGTTTGACTTAGGAGGCCTAGTTTTCAGCCTGTCTCAGCTTTTTCTTTCTCACTAAACATAATCATTTCTAGCTTTTGATTTAAAGTGAGATACTTGCAAATGTTCCTCTCACTTGAACACTTAGAGGCCAGTTTAGGGTTATTAACTGGCCTAATTTCAATATTGTGTCTCAAGGCATAGGGAGGCCCCAGGAGAGGGAGAGACATGGGGCATGGCTGGTCAGTGGAGCAGTTGGAACACACAGTTTGTGGCACCCCAAAACAATTACAACAGTAACATCAAAGATCACTGATTACAGATCACCATAACAAATAAAATGCTGATGAAAAGGTTGGAAATATGGTGAGAATTAGTGAAATGTGACACAGAGACACAAAATGAGCAGATGCTGTGGGGAAAATTGTGCCAGTAGACTTGTTCCACCCAGAGCTGCCACAAACCTGTGGCACAAATTTGTAAAAACAAAACAAAAAACAACTCATGATCTGTGGAGTGCAATAAAACAAAGCACAAATAAAATGAAGTATGCCCATATCAGAACAGGTGAACATGTAGCTTAATAAAAAAGACTATATAGTTATAATTCCCTTCTTTAACATGTGTAAAAGCTATCATCAGATTATATAAAACAATATTATAACACCGTATTATTGGATATTAAAGGGAGGTGATGGTTATCAATTATGGCTCAGGGACCAACTACAGCAGCAGGAAATGTAGCTCTTTCAGTAATCCTCTTGCAGCTTGTCTTTGCAGAGATGGCAGCTGCAAAGACCCTGTGGTGGACTGCTGTTAACAGAAAGTATGAGAAGACCCATAGGGCTATATTGGAAGTGTTCAATGAAATTTTATGTACTCTTTCCAATATTCTAGTTCTCATCTCTTTCTGTAGCCTCTGCTGTAGACTCTGATTGACTTTGTGTAGTTGAAAGC
The DNA here is from genome assembly GCF_001704415.2 of Capra hircus. Taxonomy (NCBI): domain Eukaryota; kingdom Metazoa; phylum Chordata; class Mammalia; order Artiodactyla; family Bovidae; genus Capra; species Capra hircus. Next base: position 31,368,683 of record NC_030822.1, read on the forward strand.
TGACAGCACCTCACCTCTAGCTCATGATCTGAATTCCTGTCTAATACGTGGCTTGATATCATGCTGTGTGAACCCACATGCTGACTCAATGTGCTAACCAGAAGAGCAAGGAAGGTTATGCTCCATGGAAGAATTTTTGACCAATGGAAGAAAAGATTCAGTAGATAATTGCCTCTTTCTTTCTTTCCTTTCTTCCTCTTTCTCTCGCTCTTCTTTCTACAATTTATTTGTATTTCATCAGGTTTCTCTACATGGGATATAGTAACTAGGCACTTATGGTTGCCACCTCAACGATGCACACACACACACACACACACACACACACACAATATGGAATACTCAGTTCAGCTCAATTCAGTCGCTCAGTCGTGTCCGACTCTTTGCTACCCCATGAATCGCAGCGCGCCAGGCCTCCCTGTCCATCACCATCTCCCGGAGTTCACTCAGACTCAAGTCCATCGGGTCAGTGATGCCATCCAGCCATCTCATCCTCTGTAGTCCCCTTCTCCTCCCGCCCCCAATCCCTCCCAGCATCAGAGTCTTTTCCAATGAGTCAACTCTTTGCACGAGGTGGCCAAAGTACTGGAGTTTCAGCTTTAGCATCATTCCTTCCAAAGAAATCCCAGGGCTGATCTCCTTCAGAATGGACTGATTGGATCTCCTTGCAGTCCAAGGGACTCTCAAGAGTCTTCTCCAACACCACAGTTCAAAAGCATCAATTCTTTGGCGCTTAGCCTTCTTCACAGCCCAACTCTCACATCCATACACGACCACAGGAAAAACCATAGCCTTGACTAGACGGACCTTTGTTGGCAAAGTAATGTCTCTGCTTTTGAATACACTATCTAGGTTGGTCATAACTTTTCTTCCAAGGAGTAAGCGTCTTTTAATTTCATGGCTGCAATCACCATCTGCAGTGATTTTGGAGCCCCCAAACATAGTGTCTGACACTGTTTCCACTGTTTCCCCATCTATTTCCCATGATGTGATGGGACCGGATGCCATGATCTTCAGAATACTGCTGGACCATAAAAAAGAATGGAATATTGTCATTTGTAGCAACATGGATGGACCTAGAGACTGTCATGCTAAGTGAAGCAAGTTAGAGAAAGGCAAATATCACACAATATCACTTATGTGTAGAATCTAAAATATGACACAAATGAATTTATCTATAAAACAGACTCACAGACATAGAAAACAAACTGGTTACCAAAGGGATGGGGAGCATAAATTAGAAATTTGGGATTAGCAGACACAAACTACTATATATAAAGTAGATAAACAGCAAGGCTCTACTGTATAGTACAGGGAACAATACTCAATATTCTGTAATAAATCATAATGGGAAAGAATAATATATATATAATATATATATATACACATATACATATATCTGAAAAGCTTTGCTGTACACCAGAAAGTATTAATAAGATAACATTGTAAATCAAATATACTTCGATTAAAAAAATAAATAATGCAACCCTGCCTTGGTTTTCCTGTTTCCCTTTTTGCATTTTGTCTGTCACTCACTTCTGCCCCTTTGGATTGCACTCCCAATTTATCTATAAACCCTTCAAGCTTTGCCTTCAGGAAGCCTAGGCTGAACAATTCACTTGTTTCATTTAAGCATATTCTAAAATACTTTTCTAATAGGAGAGGCATGAGAGACATAATTCCTTGCATGTATGAAAATGTTTCTATTTTACCCCACACTTGATTTTGTTTGGCTGGATGTAAAATCATGGATTAAAAGTAATTTCCCCTCAGGACTTTGAGGGAACTGCTATGTCATTTTAATTTCTAGTACTGTTAATGAGCAATCTAAACCTGAAGCCAGTCTGATTTACATCATTTGGAGGGCATCTATTTCCCCTACTCACCCTCTCCTCTAAAATTTGGTAAGACTTTTTAATCTGCAAACTTGGTCTTTCAACTACAAATTGGCACTTACCAAGAGCATTGCCAACGACTGGACAACAAAGGCATTTGCCATCTCCCTCTATGGAGATTGAACCCCATGCTGCTATAACTGTTGACCTTCAACAGCCCCTGAGGGAGTTCAGGGTAGAATGAGGGAGGCACTCTGTGCTCCAGGCAATCTAGTGGAACTGCTGGATGTTTTTAAGAACAGATTTTATGATCTCAATCCTTGCATCTCCTCATATCTAGAGAAGCACTAAATCCCTTCATGGTGACATCAGATCCTCATGACTAACAAAAAACCTTTTGTAAAATGAGTGCTTAATGGTATTGAACTCCCTTCACTGAAACCTTATATATTGACCTTCCCCCACTGCTGCTTTGGAACAGTCTCCCAGAGCTATCTAAGATGCTGCCTCCTGGGCTGCAGTCCTCATTTTGCCCCAAATAAAACTTGACTTGAAACTCTCAAGTTGTGTATCTTTTGTATCGACAGTCTTTAACATCCAGGAAAAGGTCTCATTTTTATTCTTCAATGATTTCTTACCTTTGATTTCCTATCTCTCTCTCTCTCTTTTTTTTTTTTTTTGGCCACACCAAAAGGCATGCAGGATCATAGTTCCCCAGCCAGGGATGGAACCCATGACCTAATAGTAAAAGTCTTAACCACTGGAATGCCAGGGAAGTCCCTGGTTTTCTCTTTTAAGAGGTTTTTTTTTTTTTTTTCCTTTTTAAATTAGAAGTTGTACCTCCTAGATTAATCTCATTTCTATTAACTTCCATATTTTATGATTTCTTATTTTTGTTCTACCCCTTGAGAGATTCACATGAATTTATCTTCTACTCTTCCATTGAACTCAAAGATTTGGCAAATATTTTCAGTTTCCAAGACTTCATTATTGGCTTCTGATTGTTCCTTAAAACAAACAAACAAACAAATAAAAACAACCTCTTCTCATTTTATCTTGATCATCCTCTTTATTTTTCAAGCTTACTTCAAATGTCTGGTTATCTTTGTTATCTGTTTACATTTAAGAGTAAAGCCATAAAGACCTGGAGCTTTGGGTACATGCACTGTTCTTATTTATTTACTCTTTACTTTGATGGGGCCAAATGCAGTCATCTTTCCACTATGGTCAGCACATGTTAATGGCTATCCTTGATCCAGGCTCAGTTGCATGGGCCTCAACGATGGACTGGAATGGGTGAATTTAACTCAGATGACCATTACATCTACTACTGCGGGCAAGAATCCCTCAGAAGAAATGGAGTAGCCATCACGGTCAACAAAAGAGTCCGAAATGCAGTACTTGGATGCAGTCTCAAAAACTACCGAATGATCTCTGTTCGTCTCCAAGGCAAACCATTCAATATCACGGTAATCCAAGTCTATGCCCCAACCAGTAACGCTGAAGAAGCTGAAGTTGAACGGTTCTATGAAGACCTACAAGACCTTTTAGAACTAACACCTAAAAAAGATGTCCTTTTCATTATAGGGGACTGGAATGCAAAAGTAGGAAGTCAAGAAACACCTGGAGTAACAGGCAAATTTGGCCTTGGAATGCGGAATGAAGCAGGGCAAAGACTAATAGAGTTTTGCCAAGAAAATGCACTGGTCATAGCAAACACCCTCTTCCAACAACACAAGAGAAGACTCTACACATGGACATCACCAGATGGTCAACACCGAAATCAGATTGATCATATTCTTTGCAGCCAAAGATGGAGAAGCTCTATACAGTCAACAAAAACAAGCCCAGGAGCTAACTGTGGCTCACATCATGAACTCCTTATTACCAAATTCAGACTCAAATTGAAGAAAGTAGGGAAAACCGCTAGACCTTTCAGGTATGACCTCAATCAAATCCCTTATGATTATACAGTGGAAGTGAGAAATAGATTTAAGGGCCTAGATCTGATAGATAGAGTGCATGATGAACTATGGAATGAGGTTCGTGACATTGTACAGGAGACAGGGATCAAGACCATCCCCATGGAAAAGAAATGCAAAAAGGCAAAATGGCTGTCTGGGGAGGCCTTACAAATAGCTGTGAAAAGAAGAGAAGTGAAAAGCAAAGGAGAAAAGGAAAGATATAAGCATCTGAATGCAGAGTTCCAAAGAATAGCAAGAAGAGATAAGAAAGCCTTCTTCAGCCATCAATGCAAAGAAATAGAGGAAAAGAACAGAATGGGAAAGACTAGAGATCTCTTCAAGAAAATTAGAGATACCAAGGGAACATTTCATGCAAAGATGGACTCGATAAAGGACAGAAATGGTATAGACCTAACAGAAGCAGGAAATATTAAGAAGAGGTGGCAAGAATACAAGGAAGAACTGTACAAAAAAGATCTTCATGACCCGGATAATCACGATGGTGTGATCACTAATCTAGAGCCAGACATCTTGGAATGTGAAGTCAAGTGGGTCTTAGAAAGCATCACTATGAACAAAGCTAGTGGAGGTGATGGAATTCCAGTTGAGCTATTTCAAATCCTGAAAGATGATGCTGTGAAAGTGCTGCACTCAATATGCCAGCAAATTTGGAAAACTCAGCAGTGGCCACAGGACTGGAAAAGTCCGTTTTTGTTCCAATCCCAAAGAAAGGCAATGCCAAAGAATGCTCAAACTACTGCACAATTGCACTCATCTCACATGCTAGTAAAGTAATGCTCAAAATTCTCCAAGCCAGGCTTCAGCAATATGTGAACTTCCTGATGTTCAAGCTGATTTTAGAAGAGGCAGAGGAACCAGAGATCAAATTGCCAACATCCGCTGGATCATGGAAAATGCAAGAGAGTTCCAGAAAAACATCTATTTCTGCTTTATTGACCATGCCAAAGCCTTTGACTGTGTGGATCACAATAAACTGTGGAAAATTCTGAGAGATGGGAACACCAGACCACCTGACCTGCCTCTTGAGAGATCTATTTGCAGGTCAGGAAGCAACAGTTAGAACTGGACATGGAACAATAGACTGGTTCCAAATAGGAAAAGGAGTACGTCAAGGCTGTATATTGTCACCCTGCTTATTTAACTTCTATGCAGAGTACATCATGAGAAACGCTGGACTGGAAGAAACACAAGCTGGAATCAAGATTGCCAGGAGAAATATCAATAACCTCAGATATGCAGATGACACCACCCTTATGGCAGAAAGTGAAGAGGAACTAAAAAGCCTCTTGATGAAAGTGAAAGAGGAGAGTGAAAAAGTTGGCTTAAAGCTCAACATTCAGAAAATGAAGATCATGGCATCTGGTCCCATCACTTCATGGAAAATAGATGGGGAAACAGAGGAAACAGTGTCAGACTTTATATTTTTGGGCTCCAAAATCACTGCAGATGGTGACTGTAGCCATGAAATTAAAAGACGCTTACTCCTTGGAAGAAAAGTTATGACCAACCTAGATAGCATATTCAAAAGCAGAGACATTACTTTGCCAACTAAGGTCCATCTAGTCAAGGCTATGGTTTTCCCAGTAGTCATGTATGGATGTGAGGGTTGGACTGTGAAGAAGGCTGAGTGCCAAAGAATTGATGCTTTTGAACTGTGGTGTTGGAGAAGACTCTAGAGAGTCCCTTGGACTGCAAGGAGATCCAACCAGTCCATTCTGAAGGAGATCAGCCCTGGGATTTCTTTGGAAGGAATGATGCTAAAGCTGAAACTCCAGTACTTTGGCCACCTCATGCAAAGAGTTGACTCATTGAAAAAGACTTTGATGCTGGGAGGGATTGGGGGCAGGAGGAGGAGGGGACTACAGAGGATGAGATGGCTGGATGGCATCACTGACTCGATGAACGTGAATCTGAGTGAATTCCGGAAGCTGGTGATGGACAGGGAGGCCTGGTGTGCTGCGATTCATGGGGTCGCAAAGAGTAGGACACGACTGAGAGACTGAATTGAACTGAACTGAGCAACTTCCCTTGAGGCCCTTAAAGAGAAGTAGAGACGAAGGATTGGATCAAAGAGTGACTTTAAGTAAGATAGATGTACCATCAGTCCAGCAGGTGACCAGGGCTCAGATATTTGGGGGGATCCTTTGTAACACCCTCCCCTCTCCCTACTCTTATCCACTGAAGAAGAATATTTATCTTGGTCTTGCTCTCTCAAAGCCATTCCATCAGTAGAGTGGCTTATCAGTCTTTGGCTTATTTCTCCCTTACTTAGTCTCAGGGATAAGGAATCTATCATTAGTTTAATGCACATAATCACAGACAGAAGTTTAGGAAATATTCTCTACCTTACGTAACTCAGAGATCCATCTGGGAAGGGCCCTCTTAAGTATTCCACTCATCACATGAGCAATGCTCAATAAATGCTTGTTTCATCTCCAGACTACTGGACTTTCCTGGTGGTTCAGACGGTAAAGTGTTTGCCTACAATGCAGGAGACCCAGGTTTGATCCCTGGGTTGGAAAGATCCCCTGGAGAAGGAAATGGCAACCCACTCCAGTACTGTTGCCTGGAGAAATCCATGGATGGAGGAGGCTGGTGGGCTACAGTCCATGAGGCCACAAAAAGTCGGACACGACTGAGAGACTTCACTTTCACTTTAATGGCCAAGATTCATTCCAGAGACTGGAGTTGTCCTTGATTATGCAGATAATATTAGATAAATAGTAGAGAGATCATATCTATAGAGACTGAGAAATGGCTAGAGCCTCTTGCTGAATGGAAGAAAGAAAAGATAATTACTAGAAATGCTGCATACTTCTCATCTCTCTGACCTTTTCTGAAATGATGGAGCATGTAACTGCACAAAATATTTATAGAGCATTATTTATAAAAGTGAAAAATTCAGGAACAACAGGAATGTCTAAAGCTGGGGGAATCATTAGCAGACAACTATTATGAAGTCTTTATAATGATGACTCTGCAAAATCTGCATGCCTATCTAAAGACAGTAAAGAAATATGAAGCAATAAAAATAGTTTCTGAGATGGGATACTTGAGCCTAAGAGTGAAATTTAAATTAGTTTCTTTTTTATGACATTCTAAGCTGTTTCTGTTATAAATACTGAAGATTTAGCCTTTATCTCTCTCCCACACTTGCACAAATCTTTTGAAAGATAGACAGCCAGAAAATCTTAACTCCAAAACAGCAGAACAGAAAGCACAAGCAGGTTGTTTGGGCTTTTTTGAGGTTTGTCCGCATCCTCTGAACTGTGGGTAGAATGGTATTTTTTTCTGACTTCTTTCTTTCTTTCCTCAGCTTCACTCTTAGTAGAAAGTAAAATTATTATTTAATGGTTCTACCACATAAAGAGAAATACTATCATTGTTTTTACCCAGAAGTCTGCTAGCTTGGTCAGTTGACAGGAGAAATTCCTCAGGTGACTTGGAATGGACACTGGATCCTTGGTTCTCCCCCTTCTCTCTCTCCCCCAGGCACCAGCGTTCTCTTCTTTCAGCTACAGAGATGTTCTGGCCATTCTTGGCCCTTTACTCTTCCATATACATTTTAGAAGCATTTTATCATGTTCCATGCAAACTCTGTTGAGATATTTATTGGAATCACAATAAATTTGCAGATCAATTTGAGAAGAACAGATTTCTTTATAATATTCTCTGAAGGGGTTTTGAAGATCTTTCAGTATATTTACTCTTAGAGACTTTATTTTCTCTGAAAAAAACGTATTTTAGAAAATTTATATTTTATAGTTGTTTGCTGCTGGTATATAGAAATTCAAGTGACTGGTAATCTTATATTTATAACTAGCTATAATAATTTCTAACAATTTGTATGTATATCCATTTGAGTTTGTTGTTTTCAAACAATGGTATTTTTCTCTCTTCTGTTCCAATCTTTGTACCTCAATGTCCTTTTTTCTTTGCTGTATTCACTGGAATCTCCAATACCATATTGAATAAAATTGTTGATAGTGGATTTTCTTATATATTTTTTATTGATTTCAGAGGAACATTTCCAGAGTTTCCCCATTTTGGATGAGATTTGTCTAGGTATTTTTATAAAGCATGTAGTCTTTATTAGATTGAGGATTTTCTCTTAAAGAAATTATTTATTTGGGTGTACTGGGTCTTAGTTGCGGCATGTGAGATCTTTAGTTGCAGCACGTGGGATCTAGTTCCCTGACTGGGAATCGAACCCAGGCCCCCTGCATTGGGAGTGTGGAGTCATGACCACTGGACCACCAGGGAAGTCCCAAGGATTTTCTCTCCTTTATTCTCATCTCCTGTATTTATCATGACTGAGAATGGACTTTATCAGAAAGAGATTTTTTATGTATCAATTGACGTGGTATTTTTTTTCATTTTAATTAGTTAATATGATTATTTATATTTGTAGATTTTCTACTATTAAACTAGGTTGGCATACATGAGTTAAATTCATCTGAGCAATGTTGTGATTGCTTCTTACACACTCTTACATTAGATTTGCTAATATTAAAAAAATTTTCATCTGTATTCACGAATGGAAGAGGGTTATAATTGCCCACTCTTGAAGTGTCTTTGTTGATTGGTATGCCATGCCTATTCATCCATTCTCCTTTGGGTGTCTATTTACTTCCAGAGCTTTGCTGCTGTAAGCATTCTTGTAACCTGTATGTGTGTGTGCTGACACTCACTTGTGTCCAATTCCCTGTGACCCTTTGAACTATAGCCTGCCAGGCTCTTCTGTCCATGGGATTCTCCAGGCAAGAGTACTGGAGTGGGTTGCTGTTTCCTTCTCCATATTCTTGTATCTGAATCCTGGCAACTACCGAGGAATATGATTGCTTTGTCTTAAGGTACAAGAACATTCCATTTGATGATCTAAAGGTAATATTTTGACATTTTCTATTGATTGCTTTTGTGTTTGCCATCAGTTTTCTTAATATGCCAGAGACCACTTGTTACTTTTTAAAAATTATTAGTCTTTACTTTTTAGAACAGTTTCAATTTACAGAAAAATTGATCAGATAATACAGAAAATTCTCATATATACTCTGCACAAAATTTCTCCTATTAAGATTAGTACAGTACATGTTTATAATTAATGCATCAATGTCAATATATTATTATTACCTGAAGTCCATAATTTATTCAGATTTCTTTAATTTTTTCCCTAATGACTTCCCAGTCAGATCCAGGATGTCACAATACATTTGGTTGTTGTGTCTCCTCAGAATCCCACTGGCTATGACACTTTCTCAGACTGCCCTTGTTTTTAACTGCCTTGATAGTTTTGAAGAGTACTGGTCAGCTATGTTGCAGGATGTCCCTGTCCTCCTCTGTCTCTGGCAATTTTCTTTGCTCTGAGAATACTTTATCTGGTATTATTATAGTGATTTCTGCTTGCTTTTGATGAATATTTGTGTATCTTTTTCTGTCTTTTTACTTTCAATTTGTCTGTATTGTTATGTGAGGATACAGTGAGAAGGTAGAGTTCAAGCTGGAAAGAGGACTCCCATTAGGAACGGAACTGACTTGCACCTTGATCTTGAACTTCCCAGCTTCTAGCACTTGGAGAAATAAGTTTCAGTTGTTTAAGCCACCCAGTCTATGGTGTTTTGTTATGAAACCCTAAGTAGACTAACATAGTATGAATAGTGATTTTCTATTTAAACCTAGAAAATTTAAGTATTGTGTTATGAGATTCTGGATCTCATTTAAATCTCCTGTTTAGCTGGATTAAGTGTGTGTGCGTGTGTGTGTGTGTGTGCATGTGCATGTGTGTGTGTGTGTGTGTGTGTGTGTGTGTGTGACACTGTTGTAGCAAGAATAGGGGAATGGTACCATCCCATTACTTCCAGGTGGGGATAGAAATGGAAGTTCCCCATCCAGTCTCTATTGACACATGAGGTTGGGGGCTCCTCATTACTACAAGGTGGGAGTGGACCCACCTATGGGAGTGACCCCATATCACAGTGGGGGAGGCAGCCTTACTACCTCCCAGCAAGATGAAAATCCCTGCTCCCCACTCAGTCTTCTTTGATATTACCCTGGCAGGAAGGATTGGGATACCTCACTACAAGTGAGAGTAGAAATCTACACTGCTCACCAGCCTTTGCCGACATGGGTGGTGGTGGGAGGTCACAGTGTCTTCTTTGGTGTTTGGCTAGGTGTAACTGTTATGGTAAAACAAGTTTTATCTTTCTACGCTGTTCCTTTCCTGGTTCCTTGAATAGAAAGACTGGACTTTTGTTGGGATTGTCTTTTTGTCTGTGTCTGCTGGCATTTCTAAATTGCTGGACTCTTCAGCTCCTAGTCTGAAATATGTAAGGCAAAAAGAAAATGTATGGAACTCTTCGTGCCATTCCTTAGGTCCCAAAGTCCCTATCTGGTCTGACTTCTTCCTTCCCTCTTTCAAAGTCTTATGTTTGCTTTATATATAACTTCTAGGGGTTTTAGTTGCAGTTAACAGAAAGACTAGGGGAAAGTACACCTTACTCCAAATTCCTGGAAGTGTAATTCCCATATATTGAAATTTTAATTTCAATTATTTTAAGCCTCTATTTCTAGAAAGTCTATTTTTTTCTTATTCATGTATGCTTTATAATTCTTTATAGTTTCTTATTTCCTATACATAGTTTAAAAGACTTTCGCCTGTTTAAGTTTATAGAATATGGTATTATATAAACTCTGATAATTTTACTTTGGGAATTTCTTACGCATCTATTTCTGCTGTCATTTCTGCAGGCTCTTGTCCATGGTACCTTATTTTTGTGTGTGAAAGTAAAAGAAAGTGAAGTCGCTCAGTCGTGTCCAACTCCTTGCGATCCTGTGGACTGTAGCCAGCCAGGCTCCTCTGTCCATGGGATTCTCCAGGCAAGAATACTGGAGTGGGTTGCCATTTCCTTCTCAGTTAATTATTTTTCACTGTGAGTCAATTGTTTTCCTTTGAATTGTATGTTAAACTTTAGTAAGATTTTCTACTGAAATATAACTATAACTAACATCAGTAAAGTGCACAAATCTTAAGCTCACTGAGTTCTTACTTATGTGTGCATGCGTGGAACTATCACCCAGGTCGAGATATAGAATATTTCTAGCATCCCCAAAGATTCCTTCCACCTCTTCCCAATCAGTACCTACCCCTACAGTAACCAGTTTTCTGATCCCCATAACCATACTTTCATTTTGCCAGTTTTTGAATGTCATATACATGGGATCATATAATATGACCTTTTTATATGACTGGCTTATTTTACTTCACATCATGTCTTTGAGATTCATCCCTGTTTTTTGTGTATCAGTAGTTGATTAGTTCTCCCGATTGTTTAATGTCTCCTATATTTATATACATATATTTTTTAAAATATTTTATATGATTCCTTTGTCAGATATAAGTATTGCAAATATTTGCTCCCAATGTATAACTTGCCTTTTTACTCTCTTAATGGTAACTTTTGATGAACCAAAGTTATTAATTTTAATGAAATCCAATGTGTCAATCTTTTTTTAAAAAAGAAAGCTTTTCCATCTATATTTTCCTCTAGAAATCTTACTGCTTTGTTCTAAAATCCACATTTAAGTCTGTGATTTCTCCTAAATTAATTTTTGAATGTTGTGAAGAAAAAGTCAAAGTTCATTTTTTTCGACTTGGTTTTTCAATAAACCGATTTATTTACAAGACCTTTGGTAAATTTGAGTAGAGCCGTTGTCATAAACCCCACACATAAATATATGTGTGAGTCTATTTCTAGACTTTCTATTCAATTCTTTTGGTTGATTTGTTCTGTTTTTGTTGTTGCTGTTTTTCCCAGAGGAGCAATAAAAAGCTGTATAAAGGAAGAATGAATAAAGTCTTCCCACCTCCCCCTCTGAGGTAACCACCACGTCATTACTCTGGGAGGCATTTATCTTCCTTCCATGCTCTTACAAACATACATGCTCATGCACAGTGTGCAGTTACAAACTTTTAATCACACAAGGACACGTTTACTTGCAAAGTGAACAGAGTAGAATCTAAATGTTTATGTACCAAACAATAATAGCAGTAATGGTAATGTCAGGTAGGTAGAACAGGGAGAAGGAGTCCAAAATGGCGGTGGCTACAAGTCAAAGAAGGGAAAAGCCAGCGAAAATGAAACAAAAGAAGGTCCGAGGACCAGAGTGAGGACCTCAGGTAAAACAAACAACACTCCTGGCTGGCCCAATTTACATAGGACAGGCCCAGAGAGAGATAAACATATAAATAGAGGAGCCAAAGCTAGCTCTGCCCGCACTTCCCACCCCCCCCATCCCCACCCCCGCCCCCCGCCCACCGCGCTGGGGCGCTCTTCTCCTCGTGTCTTTAGACTGACGTGCCCTCACTCCTCGAAGATGGATTTTCCTGCTATCTTCTAAATAAAATAGAGCTGTAACACTGAGCTGTAACACTGATTTGTCTAAGAGCTATAACACGGTCCATTCGAGACCTGAGAGCTGTAACACAGTCTATCCGAGACCTGAGAGCTGTGACACGGCGAGGGGGCTTTCATGTCCATCACTCCAAATCTTTGTTGTGACGAGACAAAGAATCGAGGAACATACACTCGCGTGACAGTAATAACTAATAGCACTTGCCATGCGCCAGGTGCTCTTCTAAGTGTTTGACATTTGTTAATCCCTATAACAACCTTAAAGGAGAGACACAAACTTTTACTCCCACTTTACAGAAGATGAAACAGAGGCACAGGGAAGGTGGAACTTGTCCAGCGCCACACAGTCAGTACATAGTGGAGCTAGAATTCGAACCCAAGTTCTCTGGTTCCAGAGTCCATGCTAGTAACCAAAAATGGTTAGAACATGTTATTTTACCTCTGTGAGTTACTACCTTATTTATCCCTTGGTCACTACCATCTGTTTTCCTGATATTAGGGCCAAGTTCTTTTCAGCCTCCAGTCCTTTTCAGTCCAATCGACAATTTCTCCATACTCGCTGCTCGATTAATTGCTATTCAGTCTTTAACTGTCAGCCCAAATGTCCCTTCCCCAGGAAGCCTTCCCTGACTTCCTACATGAGGCTGGCTTCCTCTACAAAGATTTCACAACTTCCAGTCTTACGCTTCTCCTCTTCAGCACTCAGCATGTACTTAGTGACTTCTGGAATAAGTTTTTTAAGCAGCTGTCTTCCTTGCCATCCCTCTTCCCCTCTATTGGAAGCCCATCTTGTTCACCTTCAGGTGCCCAGAACAACTCCTGACCCACAGTAGGTGTGTGTGAGACTTGTCATGTAGCAGACCCACAGAGCAGATAGGTCAGGAGGCGGCACAGCCTGGAGACCCCTCTGTCTGTGGATTCGAATGTGGATGCAACAAAGGTGCTAGAATCATACAGATAGCCCCGAGTTACAATATTGATTCAGCAGGCTGTACAAAGTTGGACTATGACTCTCACATTCTGAGATCTGCTTTCTCTCCTATGACGTTGGGTTGATAATATTAGCTTACACATACAAGAGTGCCCGACACATAGTAGGTACTCAATAGATGAGTTACTTGAGTGTTTTGGGAAGAATTAAAAGTTAATTTTTACTTTTTTGTACCTCTGTTTTCTAACCTATAACATGAAATCTATAACATGAGATCTCATCTATCTGCTGGAATTATTATGAGAATTCAAGAAGATAATTCATGCACTGCACAGAACCCAGTGTCTGGCATAGAGCAAATGCTCAATAATGGTTAACTATGATTATTATGATAATTAAAGAAGGCTGAACTTTGGTGCTAGAGAATCTTGAGAGTCCTTTGGACAGCAAGGAGATCAAACCAGTCAATCCTATAAGAAATCAACCCTAAACTATTCACTGGAAGGACTGATGCTGAAGCTGAAGCTCCAATTCTTTGGACACCTGATGCAAAGAGACGACTCATTGGAAAAGACCATGATGCTGGGAAAGACTGAGGGTAGGAGGAAAAGAGAGTGACTGAGGATGAGATGGTTGGATAGCATCACTGATTTAACGGACATAAGTTTGAGCAGACTCTGGGAGATGGTGAAGGACCTGGAAGCCTGGTGTGCTGCAGTTCATGGGGTCACAAAGAGTCGGATACGACTGAGTGACTGAATGACAAGAAATGATTATTACTGCCATAAGTAAAGCACCTTCTGCAGTATATATCTAGTGCATATTCCTAGATAGATGCTGTCTAGTGTTTCTGACTTGGCCTGGGCCAGGTTCTGCCCAGTTTCTCCTAGATCAGTCCTGGCCCTCGGTGCTCTCCTAAATTCCAGAGTTGGCGCTTCTTTGACCCCACCCCCTGGTCACCATCAGCTACTGTAGCTTCAGCCTTGGATCTTCCCCTACTCCAGGGTTATCCTTCCTGGTTCCATCTAAGCCTTAAAAACACCTCTGTGCATTTCCTTGGGAGACCAGGAACACTGAAAACAGAGCAGAAGAAATAGATTTGGGAGGTAATTCCAGAAGGTAAGTCCAACAAGACTTTATGACCAATTAGATGTCCAGTGGGGGAGGGAAATGTCCATCTGAAAGTGAAGTCACTCAGTTGTGTCCGACTCTTTGCGACCCCATGGACTGTAGCCCACCAGTCTCCTCTGTCCATGGGATTCTCCAGGCAAGAGTACTGGAGTGGGTTGCCATTTCCTTCTCCAGATGGCCAGATGTCCAGTGGGGAAGGGAAATGTCCACCTACTAAGACAATGATTCTCAGCTAGGGTGATTTCCCCCAACAGAAGACATCTGGCAATGTCTGGAGACATTTTTGGCTGTTCACTACTTGGTAGAGGGGGTGTCACTGCTTCTAGTGAGTAGAGAGCAGGGATGCTGCTGAATTCAGTGCCCAAGACAGCCCCCTGACAATAAAAGAATTATCTAAGCCTAAGTGTCAGTAGAAATACGCTAATCTAGGATGATTCTCAGAGTCCTACAAGGGCATTCAGGGCATCAAGAAAAGCTGAGAAAAACCTGCCACATGAGATCTCAGTACTGTGTAAAATTCAAGGCTCAGCTAAGTCTGAGGAAAACCCAACCCAGGACCTAACACAGCCTGTACGATTTTCTAAAATCACAGAAGGGGAAACATTATAATAGATCATTTATTTCTTCAACTTCCACTATTTGTGATCCCAACATATATCCTTAATGCTGGTCCTAACAGTATATACAGTTATTAATCACATCAAAGGACTTAAACACAGAATATACATCAGATTAGCTAGACATTCTCAAAGGATTATATAATCTTCTAGTTCAATTAGGAGATTTGAATTTCTATGTGGATAACAAAAGCAGTAACTAAGAACTAAGGAAAAGATTATGCTTTTCATGCTTCCTAATACTTGCCATAACAAAGGAAGTAGTCAGCCCCCCACCTGTTGTTTTTATATCTGTTCTCCACTGAAGAAAGGGTAAAACCAGGAAGCAGGTGAGGACTTCTGCTCAGCAGGAAGCAGCAGGACCAGGAGACCAGGAAAGAAAGGGGGAGAAATGCTTCAGAATGTCAGCCTCTCAAGATCTTTCCAGCCACACACATCGGTGAAAAATCCAAGCAGAGGGGCTCTTCGGTCCACTTCTCCTGACTCACAGCTGGAATCCCCTTTCACCTAACAGAAATTTCTGAGACACCCAGAAAGATCCCAGGGACATTGGCCTTTTGTTCTCTTGATTGGAAATTCAAACCCAAGAAAGTCTCAGTGTTGTGCTGTTAAGTCTGATGGGTGACTTAATCCCTTCCACTTCTAGCTCTCAGTGTGTCAGGCTGCAAGTCCTCATCTCCAAGCCTGGGTGCTCCTTGGGACCCTGGGTGCTGCTCCCTGTGACAGAGCCCTTTTCTAATGGGTCCTGGAGCACCTCTGATATTGTGGGGGCCCCCTGCACTTGTCTCTCTTTATCCCTAACGGTATCTCTGATTCTGACCTCTTGGAAATTCTATTATTTGCAACAAATTCTTTCTCTGCCCAATAGGACTTTGTGAAGTATTTGTTATACTCACATGTTGTTTTTCTGACTCTCGTTGAAATCTGGCTTATTTACCAGTGTCTGGTGGTAATTATTTGATCTAACCAACTGGGTAGCATCTTTTTCTGCCGCCTTATTTATCAGGTCTCTGCTAAGATTTGATGTGAATTTTAAAAGCTTGTAAAAACTCCTTGCAAAGGCTCAAAGCTCCCTGGACTCACTCCGCAAGTTTCTGTTTTCTGTTTTTAGAATGCTTCTATTTTCTAAAGAAGTTTCAGAGTATACTTCCATAGAAATATCCTAGAGTCTAATCAGAACTTAAAATTCTCCACTTGTGAAGTCTCAGGGTCCAGTAAACTGGTTTCTGACCATACCCCTTAGTCTGTCCATCTTTCATTTTCTTCCTCCTAGTACACTTTGTTGACCTAAAACAGACTGCCAGATAATTCTCTAGCAAAGGTGGGTTTATTTAGGATGAGCAAAGAAGAGCAATTTGGTGTGTGCAACCATGGCAAGCCACTTGCAAGTCCTGCAGGACCAAGGAAGAACTCTTTTATAGAGACAAAAAAGGCAGTTGGGATGCCTATAGAAAACAAATAGTCCACGGCTTTTTGTTGGTTGAGTCCTTACCAGGAAAGAAGACAGGTCTTTCTCCTTCCTGTGGGCCTCTGCCACTGTCACAGTGTGTGAAAGACCCCTTTATGGCCTCCCTCTCATGCTCATTCTCAGTCATTCAGCCATGTCCAACTTTTTGTGATCCTATGTTCTGTAGCCTGCCAGGCTACTCTGTCCATGGGATTTTCCAGGCAGGAATAATGGAGTGGGTTGCCATTTCCTCCTCCAGGGGATCTTCCTGACCCAGGGATCAAACCCACATCTCCTGTGACTCCATACATTGGTAGACGGATTCTTAACCACTGAGCCACCTGGGAAGCCATGCTATGGCCTCCCAACTCTAATTGAATTTCTGTTTGATTTTTCATGACCTCTTGGAGAACACCAGTTCCCCAATCTCCCTAGATCTCCACAGCTACTGCCTCAGTTCATCCACCTGGATGTTTTCCCAGATTACTATGACAGCCACACCACTCTGTCTGGACCAGCTCTTCCAACTCCCCTGACCCTTTCCTTTGCTGCACATTCCAGTTTTGTCCATGACTCCTGCCCAGCATGTCTTTCTGACCCTCTGCACAGCAGAAAGGTTGGGAGCTTGGCTGGACTAGAAACTGTCTCAGCTGCTCTCTATTCTGGGATACCAGCCCACTCTTTCTTCTGCAGATGGTTGGTGGCCCCATTGTTCTCCGCTTTGGTGGCTTTGATAGCAGAGCACCCCTTCTTCTATTTCATCATGGTCCCGTTGCTCCCACCTGGAACACAGCTACTGGAGAAACAGCTAAAATTGTTGTCATTTTTAAAAAATTTCAAGGTTAATATTTAAAATTTTTTTCAAGTCAATGTGTAGAAAATATATGGAGCTTTGTGTAAGCTTGCACTCTATAATCACATCTCATGAGCTAATATTTTAATGACACCTCCTGGGTAATAATTAGCTCAGCTCCTTACTTGTCATCTGCAAAGTACAGTCACTGTTCCAAGCTCACCAGACTCTGTTTTCTCCTCTTTTGTTCCCCAGTAACTTAGATATTAATAGTGCTCATTTGGAAAATGCTTCTTCCACCCATGCTAAAGGTTCACCCTTGTACAGAATTTCCCAAGTCTTATTAGGTGTACTTTGGTTGCAAGAGCAGACTTAAGTACAGTAACAAAAAATTGTCTAATTTTTCATTAAATACATTGGATTCAGCCAGAAGAATCTGGCTAATTGGAGTATTTTGGTAAATAGCTTTTATTTTCTTCTTAAGAGCCTAGAATATAGATCCATACTCTGTTGGTTTCTTTTTATTTTTTTAAATTTCATTTTATTTTTGGCCATACCGCACAGCATGTGGGATCTTAGTTCCCTGACTAAGGATTGAACCCATGTCCCCTGCATTGAAAGTGCAGAGTGTTAGCCACTGGACCACAAGGGAAGTTCCCTCTTTTTATTTTAGAAGTATTTGTAAAACAAGGGGGAATGGAGAGTTAGCCAGCTCTGGCTTATCCATACATTGAGCTTTACTGACAGTCTTTTCAGTCTTTTACTGACATTTCTCAGTGATTTTAATGTTTGAATGTTGAGAGAATTCTGTAGGCTCATCTAAATGTCAAATTTTGATAAGGTTATGCTCTGTCCCAAGAGCCCTATAATGCCTGAATCAGTGATGCTGCAGCGGGCACCATTACTCTAGGGGTCAACTGAAGGACAAGAGGGAAAATAGCTGGTATTATCTAAGCTTCAAAGAAGACTGGCTCATAGAGAACCAAAATTGCAGATTATTATAAAAACTTCCTCTCTGTACTCTGCGCTTCTACTCTCCTACTGAGCAGACAGACTGAGGCCAAGGCTCCATTTGTCACATGACTTTCATAAGCTTTCATTCTTACCAGTAGGCCAAGGTGGCATTTTGTATCCCAGTGGTTAGCGTCAATTCAGAATCAGCATCTAAGGTATCTGCTGCTGCTGCTGCTAAGTCGCTTTAGTCGTGTCCGACTCTGTGCGACCCCATAGACAGCAGCCCACTAGGCTCCTCTGTCTAGCTCCCAAAAGTTTGGGGCATTTTCCTTCCCAATGTGTGGTTATTTTAGTAATTGGCTGCAGGTCTTTCTGTGGGGAGGCTTAGAGAAGTTTATAATGTACACTTATGGCCATATTGCAGGGTCCTTCCTTAAAGGGGCCCAGCCTTCCCTTCAGTCAAGGGCCTCTAGGCCTGTCCACAGCTTTTCTACCCCTGTAGCCTATTATGGTAATTCACCTACCTTGACTGTGAAGTAAAGAGCCACCACCTGGCCTCCACCAATCCAGAATCCTGTTAGTCTCAGTGAAACAGGAAAGCCCGGTTCTAAGGTGAGATCTCCCACTACCACTTTGGCAATGCTTTTCACTGGTGCTTCGCATATCTTATACTGTGGGAAATGTAGCATCCTCTGGCCCTTCCCAGGGTATGGATAGGGTGGCTGGGGAAACTAACTGGACATTTAGGTCCACTCCAAGATTCTTATCTCCCTGAAATTTTGGCCCTTCAACACCTTATTATCTGTAGGCCACCACTGAGTCCAAGCTTCAATAAACCAGCCAACCAAGCTGTTAAAGCTAACTGTGGGTACTCAAGTTAAATTCTGTTGCTTGAATCCATATAAATACACCCTTATTGTTAATTTGATGCCTATTCAAACTTACAGTTCATCCTCTTCAGTCTAATGTACTTAGAATCTACTTCCTCCATGATATCCAGCTTTAATGAAACAGTCTCTACACATTCTGACCTACATACAGGCTAGCCACAAAAAGAAATAAATTTTAGAACTTTCAAAATAACATAGAGTATATTAGGATTTTGAAAAAAACTAAACTCCTGTTGGACAGGACACTTCTCTTTCAGCTCACGTCTATCAATCCTTGTAGAATATCCTTCCATTTCTCACAATCAAAAATTGCACGGTTATATTGAAGAGCCTTATCCTCTTAAATATGGAAATAAGGACAATAAAGACCCTCCAGAAGAGTTAGTGCTTTGAAACAACACATAATCCAAGCAGAAACATAAAAAATCATTGTAAGCAGTAGTACCCAGGCTAGTAGGACTTGACTCTGCTTATGTAACTGGTTCCTAACCTATATTAGAGAGCAGATCACTTTGAAAATCTGATAAAAGCTATGAATCCTCTCTAGAGAAAGTGTATATAGATACAAAATACACATTCAATATTCAGGTGCTCGAGTCCCTAGTTATCCTGTTCATGAACTCATAGTTAAGAACCCATACATTTCTGGACTGGTAAGTATTAAAAACATCTAATAATAGAAAGTGTCCATCAGAAGATTTTTTGGGACTTCCCTAGTAGTCCAGTGGTTAAGACTCTGGACTCCCAATGCAGGGGGCCTGGATTCAATCCCTGGTCATGGACTAGATCCCATATGTTGCAAAGCAGACCCAGTGTAGCCAGATAAATAAATACATTAAAAAAAAAAAAGAAGATTTGTTGGTTAGACATGAGTATAGAAAAAGGAAGCTCATAAGATACACACTATCAGTGTCCTTTCAAGTATCATCAATGGGAGAGAGGACTCTGGTTAAAAAATCCATCAAATGTTCTCATCCTGAGAGCAGGACTGGAGAGTCATCCTAACTTAATCTGAAGCCATTAACCACTCAAATGATCAAATTCCATTTGTTCTGGTCTCATGCACACTAGACAAATTTCTGTTTATCATTTGACCCCTTGGGTAGCCTGCCTATGGGTCAAAAGGGCTTTGACCAAAGAATATGAACAGAAAGAGTCCCAGTGTGAATTAACAAATTGGTATTCCGTTGTTTCCTATAATAGGCATTCTCTGCGAGTTTGGTTAATTAAAGTCCACATGTAAAAGATAATTCTAGGTTTCTGAACTTGCATAGCAGAGGGAAATACCTCTACGAAAGATTACTCCTGATTTCTAAGTCTGCAAGGCAGAGAGAATGTAATAGATTTGTCAAGTTTCTAATTTAAATCTCTCAAAGGTGTTGTCTTAGGACAAAGAATCTGCCAGAGTCACTGAGTTTATTAATTTTATCCTGGGCCTAAATAAGAAGAGTAAGATGTAGAATTTTGAGACTATTCTACAGAACAAAGGGATTTAGGCTATTTATATTACCTTCAGGAATTATAGGCACCAGTTACAGTCATGCAGTTTCCCATGACAACCAATTATTATGCAGTACTTTGAGATTCAAAGTTTCCTACCAGAGGAAATAATAAATTTTTGAAGATCCATGTTTTAAGGAGACTTTTCAGATAACCTTACAAAGTTGCTCTTTAAAAAGGCTATAAAATATTGAACAGGATGGATACAAATAAAAATCTTCTCATGAAAGATATAGTCTTGTGACTATTCTCAGCCTTCATCTTTCTCTAACAAGGTCTTGAGAATGGCTTCATGGCTCTGAATTCCATCTCTTACAGCTTAATAACATTTTCTCTTCAGACTTTCTCTTTACTGGCAACAAGCAGATAAGACAACTATCTCCGACTCCAGGCAAGATTTTATTAGCCAGAAGTCAGTGGAAAATGCAAGATATGTAGAAATCTAGGAAGTCCTAGTACGTCAAATGTGAAAATAATAAATTGTAGGAAAAATATTCATGTACCACTCAGTGTATGAATGTTCTCCTAAATCAAGTCTAAAAACTCTCAGTCTGGTATCTAAGTCCTTAAACACATTGCCCCCTTGTCCCACCCATATGTTGTCTTTCTCTCAGAGCAAACTCTGTTCCAGCCAGCTAAACCTGTGTCTTACTGTGGATTCCCTCTGAATCTGACTGCAAGACTCTGATGTAGGTAGTTTATTTAGAGGGAGAAGGGGCCATCTGCAGGGGAGTTAGGGAAGTGACACAGGAAGGCAGCCAGTGAAGGGTGTGTTACTAAGCCCCGCACTTTGAAGGCCAACTGGAGCTTAATTCCACAGGAGAATTCTGGGAAAGGGTACAAAGCATACCTCAGGATCATCTCACTGAGAGATAGGGGACCTAGGGTATTTTCCTCCAAATTGCATCAGTCTTTGGCCGAGGGCTTGGAGTGCTAATCTCCCCGGCACATCCAGCCTGCTGAGTGTGGGTGAGCAAAACAGCTTTCCGTGGTTCTGGAGCAACCCCCAGGTACAGAGATGGTGGGGTCTGAGGGAGACACAGGCTGGGCACTGAGAGTGTCTACTGTATTTTGTCCCTGCTCTATATTAGTCTGTGCACTCCAGGCTTCTCTCCAAAAACCCAACTTCCTTTCTTTCTTCAGAATTGTCTGGAAATCTTTCTCTCCCAAGAAGCTTTCTCTGAGTAACCCAAGCCCACTCTCAGAGTGTCTGCTAAGGGTATATGCCTTGAATGAGTGAGGAAGACTCCTACTTGGAGAAGTGAAACAAAGTGCCCTCCACCTCCCCAGCCCCTGCGGGCAAGAGCTTTGACAAGTGGACAAAGTCTGTAAAGAAAATGGTGCTACTGCTGAGGCAGCTCCTACAAGCATACACAGCTTGGGGGGAAGTCAGGGGTTGAACTGCGAATTAGGCTTCAACCTTCACTCACCAACTCAACCAGGCATTGTTAGGCAGTGCACATACTGGGCAACAGTACTGTGGCAGCCCCGCCTACTATGATCGTTCCTCCCCTCTAGAGTCAGCCAGAACTTACATGTAGTAGAGCTGTCCCCTGGAGCTTGATCAGATAATCAGTGTGTAAACTTGGCAGCAGTTCCCCAAGTATCTATTTGTATTAATTGATGCATTTTGTGACTAGAAGAACAGAGAAAGTAGGTGGTCCAGAATCAAATGGGGAAGAGACAGAGGAAAATGTCTCTAGGCTTCCCTGGTGCCTCAGTGATAAAGGATATGGCTGCAATGCAGGTCACATGGGTTTGATCCCTCCATCAGGAAGATTCCCTGGAGCAGGAAATGGCAACTCACTCTAATATGCTTGCCTGGGAAATCCCATGGGCAGAGGAGCCTGACTGGCTGCAGTTCATCAGGTTGCAAAAGAGTAGGACATGACTTAGCGACTAAACCACCACCACCTCTTCCTGAGACCTGCAAATATTCTCCACCAAGACACTGGAACAAGATCCCTGTCTAAACTTGACATGCCAAATGTCCATTTCATTTCATCTTCAAAGGGATATAAGAGAAGGAGGCAAAATATTGAGAGGAAACACCCACGAACTGTTCACCCATTCAGAGCATGTGGTGAAACCTGAAATGGGTAGCAGTTCTGAATGTAGGTATCTGCTCACTGACTAGGTACAATGGGAAAAGTTCAATGGATTCTTTTTTTCTCTTAACTGTTTAAAGTTATAATTTACAACATTATGAAAATTAACTGAAAATTTCATTTAAAATCCCTTTACAAAGAAACTATTTTAATATCTGGGCTTCCTTTTTCATTTCTCCTCATGAATATGCACTTGCAATTTTTACAGAGTCATCATTTTAACTGCCACATAATGTTCTAGTACCTCTAGTACCAGGTCTTGTTTTTCACTATCCCGAGTAAATTTTTATAAGCATCCTGTTTATAGATGCTCATCTATAGTTAGTAATCATTGGCCATCTTCCACATCCCAGAGACATAAAAGCCTTTCTGGTTTCTAGCTTCTGCAGCCCTTCTCTAACATCAGGCTCACCCCATCTTCATGTTTAGCCTTACGCCAGGCAGTAGAGTGAGTCCTGACTTTAGATGTGTGGTAGTTAAGCACCTATAGCTCAATACTCACTGGTACAGATGTCAATGCTCAGGCACCTTCTCTGTGCTAGATGCCAGACCAGGCTCAGGGAATCACAAAGATGTGCGAGAGAGATTCCTACTCTCAATTATTTTCTCATCCTGAAGTCTCAGAGTGCTCTTTTACAGACCTGCACCCATTATGCTGAACTCAATAATACTGAGTCATTGGAAGTGTAGCAGAAGTGTCTATTTCATATAGATCTGTTTTTTCCTGCCAGCCAATATTTGTAGTAGTTAGGAGTCTGAGCTTTAGACAATTAGAGCCCCAGTTTTGCCATTCACAACCTGGGTGGCACTGACCAACTTAATCTTTCCACACTTTGGTTTTCTCATCTGCAAAATGGACATAAGATCATGATCATCTTCATAAAGTGGCTGTTGGAGTTAAACACTAAAAAGAGACACATAACACATTACACTAAAAATAGAGTCTTGCTCATAATACCATTCAGTAAACCCATGACTTGCACAGGGTCAGACATAGGGCTACCACTGAGAGACAGCTTTCAAGTTCAAGGCTTGCCCCACTCCACCCTGGGCACCAGGGAAGCTGGAGGGATGGAGAGAGGCTCTGCTGCAGGGGTCATTCTCATTGACTAGCTTTATCCATCAACATGACCAGAGCAACAGTTACTCTGAGACCAGTTAGCAACTTGGCACCCAAACAGCCTTCCCTCTATCCTCCCCAGCACCAAGGCAGGAGCAGAGAAGCAGTGTGGAAAGAGGGAAGGGGGGAGAGAGAGAGGGAAGGAAAGAAGGAAGGAGAGGGAGGGAGGGAGGGAAACAAGGTGGGATGGAGGGAAGGAAGGAAGAAGCAAAAAGAGGGATGGAGAGAAGGAAGGAAGGAAAGAAGGGACAGAGGGAGGCCCAACTTTGGGCCTGGTTGGGGAGAGCAGAGCATTAGGTGAAGGCCCAGGAAAGCCTCACAGAGCAAAATCTTCATAGTGAGAATGAGAGGAAGCACTGGAGTCATTTAATTCTAAGTTAAATGGCAACCCACCCCAGTACTCTTGCCTGGAAAATTCCATGGACGGAGGAGCCTGGTAGGCTACAGTCTATAGGGTAGCAAAGAGTTGGACACAACCGAGCAACTTCACTTTTTTCTTTCGAATTCTTGGCATACCACATACTTGCTGAGAGAACCTAGTATATTGCTTAACCTTTCTGGTTAACCCACATTTCTCACCTCTTAGCCCCTGCTACTCCATGCTCAGCCACACTGAACATGCTGTGCCTCAAACATGTGTTGCACACAAGAAAACTACTGTCTCTGCAGATTTGCATGTAGCTTTCCCTTTACCTAAGGTAACCTGTTCTCCCAGCGCCCTCGGCCCACCCTAGCTGCTGCAGTCCCTTTCTTCTGGCCAACTCTGGCTCTTCCTGCAGAGCTCAGCTCCGATGTCACTTCCCTGACCACTCAGCCTGCTGTGTGCTCCCAGAGACACCGGAATTGTCTCTGCTGGAGCATGTGCCATGCTGCTCTGATGTTTCCTGTTGACTGCAGGCTCCATTCAGAGCTCCATACCCTGATGGCTGTTTCAGTACCTTGGGCCTCACCACTGTTCAGTAAGTGAGGTTGAATATTATTGAAACTGTGTCAGCTTTAAAGGGTTGGTTGGTTGGGTCAACTTACCCAAAAGGGTAAGCAATCAACAAGAACAGAGTGGGGGAGTGAAGTTGAATAGAATGGTGTCTTAGAGGGTAAAAATCTGCCTGCAATGTGGGAGCCTTGGATTCGACCCCTGGGTTGGGAAGATCCCCTGGAGAAGCAAATGGCAACCCAGTCCAGTATTCTTGCCTGAGAAATCCCATGGACAGAGGAGAGGAGTCTGGCCCACTATTATCCATGGAGTTGCAAAGAGTCGGACATGACTGAGCGACTAACACTTTCATTTTCTTTCACTGATTATATCTAGCCACATTATCTTTAAAGTCCACAAGATGTCAGTATTTCTATCTGAGATAAAGGAATGCAATAGTCTGAGATGAAGGGCATTGTCACTGATGCCAGAAATTAAAGTGAATATTGATATACAGATAATAGATTGATTGATTTAACTGAATAGGCCATATATGCCCATGCCACAAAATTCAAAATGTCTATGGTGAAAAGAGTTGGACTGTGAAGAAAGCTGAGCGCCAAAGAATTGATGCTTTTTAAACTGTGGTGTTGGAGAAGACTCTTGAGAGTCCTTTGGACTGCAAGGAGATCCAACCAGTCCATTCTAAAGGAGATCAGCCCTGGGTGTTCTTTGGAAGGAATGATGCTAAAGCTGAAACTCCAGTACTTTGGCCACCTCATGTGAAGAGTTGACTCATTGGAAAAGACTCTGATGCTGGGAGGGATTGGGGGCAGGAGAAGAAGGGGACGACAGAGGATGAGGTGGCTGGATGGCATCACTGACTCGATGGATGTGAGTTTGAGTGAACTCAGGGAGTTGGTGATGGACAGGGAGGCCTGGCGTGCTGCAGTTCATGGGGTCGCAAAGAGTCGGACATGACTAAACGACTGAACTGAACTGAACTGAACTGATAATGAAAAGTAAATTCTCCCTCCCTCCTTGCTTCCTTTCCTAAGCACCACCCGCGCGCCCCCCCCCCCCCAAGCCATTTTGTCTACCTCAAGGGCAACTTTTTATTATCCTTCCAGAGATATCCTAAGTATATAATAATACAAATGTTTTTTGTTTTCCAAATAACATCAGTGATTGTATACAAGTGTTCTGTGCCTTGATTTTTCTCTGCTTAAAATCACTCAGAGTATTCATATTAAAAGAGATAAGATTACCCTATTAGGAAATAATATTTTTAGCTGTTCCTAACAGATGGCACCCTACTCCAGTACTCTTGCCTGGAAAATCCCATGGACGGAGGAGCCTGGTAGGCTGCAGTCCATGGGGTCGTGAAGAGTCGGACGCAACTGAACGACTTCCCTTTCACTTTGCACTTTCATACATTGAAGAAGGAAATGGCAACCCACTCCAGTGTTCTTGCCTGGAGAATCCCAGGGACGGGGGAGCCTGGTGGGCTGCCGTCTATGGGGTCACACAGAGTCGGACACGACTGAAGTGACTTGGCAGCAGCAGTAACATATTTACTGTAAAATATATATTTGCCTATCTGATAGATGAACTATATCTCTGTTACAGTTTAAAAAAACCGTTTACTCGACTACAAGAATGTTTACTGACATCTAGTAAACTGCATATAAATTGTGTTGACCTGTTCAGCATGTGAAACCATCACCATGACAAAGATAATAAACATATCTCATCACCCTCAAAGGTTTCCTTGTGCTCCTTTCAATCCCTTCCTCCCACCAACATTTCTCCCCACTCCCCATGTATCCACCATAGTGCTTTCTGCTACTACAGTTTTTATTTCCTAGGATCTTATATAAACAGAATAATATAGTATGTAGACTTTTTAAATCTGATTTTCATTCAGCATAATTATTTTTAAATGCATTTCTGTCATTCCTTTTTATCACTGAGTTATATCTGTTAGGTAGTTAGAATAGGGAAAAGGAGTCCAAAATGGCGGTGGCTAAAAGACAAGGAAGAGAAACTCCTGCGAAAATAGAACAAAGAAAGGTCAAAGGAAGCTCTGAGGACCGGAGTGAAGACCTCAGGTAGAACAAACAGCACTCGTGGCTAAAGCCCAATTTGCATAGAGCAGGCCCAGGGGGAGGAAAAAACATCAAAGGAAGAGCCAAAGTGCTTTCTCTCTCCCGCATGTGTGCGCGCTTTCTCTTTCTCTCTATCCGCTCCACCCCACGCCCCCCATCCCACCCCGCCCCCGCTTCCGCTCGCTGGAGTGTTCTTCTCTTCGCGTCTTTGGGTCCGCATGCCCTCACGCCTGCAGGATGAATTCTCCTGCCGTTTTCTAAATAACATAGAGCTGTAACATTGATTTGTCCAAGAGCTATAACACAGTTTGTTCGAGACCTGAGAGTTATAACACGGTCTGTCCAAGACCCGAGAGCTGTGACCCGCCAAGGGCTTTAATGTCCGTCACTCCAAATCTTTGTTGTGACAAGACAGAACTGAGGAGCATACACGCACCTGAATATCCATCCATTGTGTAGATAGACCACAGTTTGCTTATCCACTCTTATACTGATAAACATTTAGATTGTTTCCAGTTTATAACTATCACAAATAAGACAGTGACTTAGAAGTCATTTATGTTTCTATTTCACTTGAGTAAATACCTGGAAGTTGAATGATTGAATCACGTGATAGGTGTATGTTGAACTTTTAAAGAAACTGCCAAACTATTTTCTAAAGTGATTGTACCATCTTACATTCCTATCAGCAGTGAATGAGTGTTTGGTTGCTCTTCCTTCTCACCAACATGGGGGGTCAGCATTTTTAATTTTAGACATTCTAACAGAAGTGTTACAGTAATTCATTCTGGTTTTAATTTTCATTTTCCTAATGAGTAATAATGCTGAGGGTCTTTTCATGTGCTTATTTCACTCTGATGAAGTGTGAGATAGTCAACATATTTTCTCTTTTTAAAATTGGGTTGTTTTCTTATTATTGAGACTTCAGAGTTCTTTTTATGTTTTGGTACACGTCTTTTATTGGATATATGATTTTCATATAGTTTCCCCTTTTGTGGCTTTTAAAAAAACTTTTGATTAATTGCCTATATTATTATTACATAATCCTCAGTAGATAAGTCAGACTTCTGTTCTATGGGGTGGGGATATTGAGGTACAAAGTTGAAAAAGTTTACAAAAGTATTTACAGTATTCATTTATCTCATTGGATTTTGTAGAAGTCAGCTATAGAACTTGTGTAAATTCAGTATAGATTGGCACTGCCTCCTTGTAAGTTGAACTTTTTTTGTTTGGCTGTGCTGGGTCTTCGTTGCTGGGCAGGCTTTTCCCTATTGCAGCCAGCGGGGTGGTTGTGGTGTGCAGGTTTCTCGTTGTGGTGGCTTCTCTTGCTGCCGAGCAACAAGAGAAGGCTCTAGGGTGTCTGGGCTTAGTTGCTCTGAGGCATGTGGACTTTTCCCAGATAAAGGATGGGATCCCGGTCTCCTGCATTGGCAAATACATTCTTTACCACTGAGACACTGGGGAAACCCTAAGTTTTGATAGCCAGTGGTTAGGGTTTTTTCCCTTTCTCACCAAATATAACTCCCAGTTAATGTACAATTGTGTCTTAAGCCATCTCTCTTTATATGCTGATACCTTGATGATGGGCTTCCCAGGTGGCTCAGTGGTAAAGAACCCGCCTGCCAATGCAGGAGACACAGGTTCAATCCCTGGGTGGGGAAGATTCTCTGGAGGAAGAAATGGCAACCCACTTCCGTATTCTTGCCTGGAGAATCTCCATGGGCAGAAGAGACTGGCAGGCTACAGTCCATGGGATTGCAAAGATTGGACATGACTGAATATGCATGAACCTCAACAGTGGCTTTTGCAGAGTAAAAGTTTTCAGTTTTGATGACGTCTGATTTATCTCTCTCTTTTTTTAATGAATGTTTTTGGTGTTGTATGTAAGAAATCTTAGCCTTACTCAAAGCCACAAAGATTTTCTCTGTTTTTTTTCTAGAGCTTTTAGAATTTAGGTTTTACCTTTGGGTTTATGACCCATTTTGAGATCATTTTTGTATATGGTACAGGATATGGATCATTATAGTTTTGATTTGTACATTTCTTATCACAGGTGTTGTTGAGCATGTTTTTGTATTTAAATATAATTTTTTTTCTTCTGAGCTCTTTAGTCGAGTCCTTTGTTCCAGGCTACTATGATTGGATATGCAGTTCAAGTGCAGCTCGAAAACCTAAGCCAATAGGAGAAGTGGAAGCAGAAATCTGGCAGCACAGGGCTCACTGAACCCCTTTCCCTGTTCATCCCCAGGAAGACCCTGCCTCCACTGTGCACAAGGTGTGGTATAAGCTAACACAGGCATCGCTCCTGCCAATTTATTTCTTTTCTTGCAGGTCTTTTCATATTTTATAGGCATTCTTTTATTACTTAGCCCTTCATCACTATGGTGCGAATATATTTTTCCCAGACTGTCATTTATGTTTTTCACTGTTTATGGTATTTTTCCATCATAATTATATTTCATAGAGTCAAATATACAAGTCTTTTCTACAGTGGGTTCTGAATTTTGTGTCATACTTAGAAAGCTTCTCAACTTCGAAGTCATTTTTAAAAACATATAATGTGTATTCTAGCATTTTTATGGTTTCTTTTTTCACATTTCAACATTTTGATTCAGTAGGCATTTATTTTGGTGGAAGGGTTAAGATTGAAATCCAAATTTTTTTCCCAACTGGCTCCCTCGTCCCAACACCATTTACTAAATAATTCGCCTCAGAGTTTTCATAAACAAATTTCTCATCCTTAGTGTAAAAAGTAACCATGTTACTCTGCTCAGAGGCTACATACTTCACTTTGAGTCCATGAGAAAGAGGCAGATGAGAAGAAAAGGAGGTGATATAAGAGATTTATTCTGCAAAATATTTCCCATGCGTGGTTAACAGTCATGATCTCTACATTTACAACATGGTACATTAAAAAAAATCTGTTGTGATAGCAATAACCTCAACCATCAGAAAAAGATTAAATTATATTCACTACCTTCTATTTGTTAATACAGGAAAGTGGGCAATGTATTTGAGGAAAAAAATAATCCAGAACATTTTTTGCACATACCCTTACACACATAGACACAATACACACACACACATTTTGTTCCTCAGGAAAGCATGCTGTGTAATGGCTAAGAGTTTGGGCTCTGAGTCAGACAGATCTCAGAATTTTAATAGTATCTAACTTCTAGGGTTAAAGTAGCGATTAAGAGAATTTGCTCATATAAAGTGTTTATTAGCTCAGGGCTCAGAATAAATCTCAGCATTCAGTACACATTAACTTCTTCTGTTTTTGGAAAATGCTTAGATATGTTTCTCCAGAATTTCTCAGATGTGGTTTACAGGTTGTCGTTGGGGTAATGTGCCTTCATTGACTAGAGAGAGAGCATGAAAGAAAAAAACATACTCAGCAAAACCTGGGGGAAACTTATCTGAGTATTTATATAAATAACAGGTGCAGGTGGGTTATTTGGTACAATGTTTGGAACACAGAAAATACTTAATAAAATTTAGGTGCTATTATTACTAGAAAATCTGTTCATCCATTTATTCAAAGAAGAACTGTGGGAGAGTGTGCACTGAGTTAGGAGTATGACAGTATCCAGCAAGATCCACAGGAAATTAATTGTGCTTCCAGACCCTATTCATCAACCCCGAGGTACAGAGCTAATTCTATTTTAAAAGATCTTTGACTCATGAAACTAACCAAAATAAACTATTTGTCAACCACACTTGATATTTGAAAGAATACCTTATTTAAAATTATATCTTCTGCTACTGTTAACTGACCATATAACTTGTAGAAAAAGAATTATTTTCAAAGGTTTCCACTGAAACACCATAAGAGGATCTGTGACTCTAGCCACCATCATCCATATCCGTACAAGCCTGAAGTTTCTTTGAGAACTCATGTGTTTTATCTCCACCCTCCCAAACCATGTAATGGTGCATTTGAATTCATACCATCAGTTCAGTTCAGTTCAGTCGCCCAGTCATGTCCAACTCTTCACGACCCCATGAATCGCAGCATGCCAGGCCTCCCTGTCCATCACCAACTCTTGGAGTTCACTCAGACTTATGTGCATCTAGTCAGTGATGCCATCCAGCCACCTCATCCTCTGTCGTCCCCTTCTCCTCCTGCCCCCAATCCCTCCCAGCATCAGAGTCTTTTCCAATGAGTCAACACTTCGCATGAGGTGGCCAAAGTACTGGAGTTTCAGCTTTAGCATCATTCCTTCCAAAGAAATCCCAGGACTGATCTTCAGAATGGACTGGTTGGATCTCCTTGCAAAAACAAGACCAGGACTGTGGCTCAGATCATGAACTCCTTATTACCAAATTCAGACTCAAATTGAAGAAAGTAGGGAAAACTGCTAGACCATTCAGGTACGACCTAAATCAAATCCCTTATAATTATTCGGTGGAAGTGAGAAATAGATTTAAGGGCCTAGATCTGATAGATAGAGTGCCTGATGAACTATGGAATGAGGTTTGTGACATTGTACAGGAGACAGGGATCAAGACCATCCCCATGGAAAAGAAATGCAAAAAAGCAAAATGGCTGTCTGGGGAGGACTTACAAATAGCTGTGAAGAGAAGAGAAGTGAAAAGCAAAGGAGAAAAGGAAAGATATAAGCATCTGAATGCAGAGTTCCAAAGAATAGCAAGAAGAGATAAGAAAGCCTTCTTTAGCGATCAATGCAGATAATTCATACCATAGAATGCTCTTTGAACTGAATGATGCCTACCCAAATGGAAAGGAGCATGATGTGGTGGAAGGAGACTTTGGAGTCACTAGGAAGAGGACTCTCATCCTAGAGCCATCACTCACTAACTAGCTTAAGACACGAACGAGCCATTGAATCTGCTTCTCCATCTATGAAATGGGGGGTGGGGATGGGGAATCCCATTTCATACTTATTGTCAGAATTAAATAAGAACATTCATGCCTTCTGTGTGCCAGCCACAGTGCACTGTGCTTGGGATATATAAATAAGACATGAACCCTATCCTCAAGAAGTTGAGTCAGTGCTCAACAGATATTTTGTTTAAAGGTCTAATAAATTAATAGTAAACTCCTAATACATGTCAGTTTCTTCTTCATTTCCCCTGCCTATCCCAACTGCCAACTGATTTGAAATTAGACTAGAGTACATTTCCCTTTTAAAAAACATTTTATTTTAAATTAATGTTCAGTTCAGTTCAGTTGCTCAGTCATGTCTGACTCTTGGCGACCCCATGGACTGTAGCATGCCAGGCCTCCTTGTCCATCACCAACTCCCAGAGCCTACTCAAACACATGTCCATTGAGTCGGTGATGCCAGCCAACCATCTCATCCTCTGTCATCCCCTTCTCCTCCCGCCTTCAATCTTTCCCAGAATCAGGGTCTTTTCCAATGAGTCAATTCTTCACATCAGGTGGCCAAAATATTGGAGTTTCAACTTCAGCATCAGTCCTTCCAATGAATATTCAGGATTGATTTCCTTTAGGATGGACTGGTTGGATATCCTTGCTGTCCAAGGGACTCTCAAGAGTCTCCTCAAACACCACAGTTCAAAAGCATCATTTTTTGGCACTCGGCTTTCTTTATAGTCCATCTCTCATATCCATACATGAGTACTGGAAAAACCATAGCTTTGACTAGATGGATCTTTGTTGGCAAAGTAATGTCTCTGCTTTTTAATAAGCTGTATAGGTTGGTCATAGCTTTTCTTCCAAGGAGCAAGCATCTTTTAATTTCACAGCTGCACTCACCATCTGCAGTGATTTTGGAGCCTAGGAAAATAAGATAGGGCACTGAAAGATGAATTCCCCAGGTCGGTAGGTGCCCAATATGCTACTGGAGATCAGTGGAGGAAGAATAAAGAGACAGAGCCAAAGCAAAAACAACACCCAGTTGTGGATGTGACTGGTGATGGAAGTAAAGTCCAAGGCTGTAAAGAGCAATATTGCATAGGAACCTGGAATGTTAGATCCATGAAACAAAGCAAATTGAAAGTGGTCAAACAGGAGATGGCAAGAGTGAACATCAACACTTCAGGAATCAGTGAACTAAAATGGACTGGAAAGGGTGAATTTGACTCAGATGACCATTATATCTACTATTGTGGGCAAGAATCCCTTAGAAGAAATGGAGTAGCCATAATAGTCAACAAGAGAGTCTGAAATGCAATACTTGGATGCAATCTCAAAAACGACAGAATGATCTCTGTTCATTTCCAAGGCAAACCATTCAATATCACAGTAATCCAAGTCTATGCCCTGACCAATAATGCTGAAGAAGCTGAAGTTGAACCATTCTATGAAGACCTACAAGACCTTCTAGAACTAAGACCCAAAAAAGATGTCCTTTTCATTATAGGAGACTGGAATGCAAAAGTAGGAAGCCAAGAAATACCTGGAGTAACAGGCAAATGTGGCCTTGGAGTACAGAATGAAGCAGGGCAAATGCTAACAGAGTTTTGCCAAGAGAACACACTGGTCATAGCAAATATTCTCTTCCAACAACACAAGAGAAGACTCTACATATGGACATCACCAGATGGTCAATACTAAAATCAGATTGATTATATTCTTTGCAGCCAAAGATGGAGAAGTTCTATACAGTCAGCAAAAGCAAGACAGAGAGCTGACTGTGGCTCAGATCATGAACTCCTTATTACCAAATTCAGACTTAAATTGAAGAAAGTAGGGGAAAGCACTAGACCATTCAGGTATGACCTAAATAAAATCCCTTACAACTATACAGTGGAAGTGACAAATAGATTCAAGGGATTAGACCTGATAGAGTTCCTGAATATCTGTGAATGGAGGTTCATGACATTGTACAGCAGGCAGTGATCAAAACCATCTCCCCGAAAAAGAAATGCAAAAAGGCAAAATGGTTGTCTGAGAAGACCTTACAAATAGCTATGAGAAGAAGAGAAACTAAAGGCAAAGGAGAAAAGGAAAGGTACAACCAGTTGAATGCACGGTTCCAAAGAATAGCAAGGAGAGATAAGAAAGCCTTCCTCAGTGATCAATGTAAAGAAATAGAGGAAAACAATAGAATGGGGAAAAATTAATTTTAGATTTACAGAAAGATTGCAAAAATAGTACAAAGAGTTTCCTTATAGTCCCCATCCCACTTTCTCAGCGTTAACATCTTAAATAGCCATGGTACAGTGACCAAGAACAGGAAATCAACATTTGTACAATATTATTAACTATAGCATATACTTGAAATTCACCAATTTCCCTACTAACATCCTTTTTTTGGTTCCCAAATCCTATCCATGATCACACAAGGTATTCAATGAACTATCACTCCTGTGATTATATTTCTTATAATTTAACATGGATTTATCAAGAGAGAGATTACTTGGGTGGACCTGACCTAATCACTTGAGCCCTTAGAAATGACAGGGTCCTTCCTGAGGTCAGAGAGACTGCAAATAAGAGTGGGTCTCAAGCGGTGGTCACATGGCAGAGACCTGAGAGGTCCTCATCTGCCAACAGCCAGCATGACAATGGGAACCTTAGTCCCACAGCTGCTAGAAAATGATTTCTGCCAACAACCTGGGGGAGATTGGAATTGTGCTTTTCTCTAGTTGAACTTCCAAATGCTGCTATTGCTGACCAACACCTTGATTTCAGTTTTTGTGAGGCCTTGAAGAAAAGGACACAGTTAAAATATGCCACACTCCTGGCTGACAGTAACTGTGATATTAAATAGGTATTGTTTCAAGCTGCTAAATGTAAGGTGATTTGTTGTATAGCAATAAAAACTAATACAGATATTGATCAGTTATTTATAGACTGTCTCTCAATTTAGATTTGTCTGATGTTGCCTCACAATTGGAGTAGGGTCATATGTGCTTGGCAAGAATGCCACAAAAATGATATTGTGTTCCCAGTATCAAAGGATTCAGTTCAGTTCAGTTCAGTTGCTCAGTCATGTCCGACTCTTTGCAACCCCATGAACTGCAGCATGCCAGGCCTCCCTGTCCATCACCAGCTTCCGGAGTTCACTCAGACTCATGTCCATCGAGTCGGTGATGCCATCCAACCATCTCTTCCTCTGTCATCCCTTTCTTCTCCTGCCCCCAATCCCTCCCAGCATCAGAGTCTTTTCCAAAGAGTCAACTCTTCGCATGAGGTGGCCAAAGTACTGGAGTTTCAGCTTTAGCATCATTCCTTCCAAAGAAATCCCAGGGCTGATCTCCTCTAGAATGGACTGGTTGGATCTCCTTGCAGTCCAAGGGACTCTCAAGTCTTTTCCAACACCACAGTTCAAAAGCATCAATTCTTCGGCACTCAGCTTTCTTCACAGCCCAACTCTCACATCCATACATGACTATTGGAAAAACCATAGCCTTGACTAGGCAGACCTTTGTCAGCAAAGTAATGTCTCTGCTTTTTAATATGCTATCTAGGTTGGTCATAACTTTCCTTCCAAGGAGTAATCAAAGGATTAATGATGTCTATATCTTTTTTCCTGTGTTTTTTTTTTGGTTGTGCTGGGTCATTATTGCTATGCATAGGCCTTCTCTTGTGGCGAGAGGGGGTTACTCTCTAGTTGTGGAGTGTGAGCTTCTCATTGGGGTGGCTTCTCTTGTTCTAGAACATGGGCTTAGTTGCCCGTGGCATGTGGTGTCCCCTGCATTGGCAGGTTGATTCTTAACCACTTGACCACCAGGGAAGTTTTACTATGTCTTTTTGCAAATCCTGTTTGTCCTCAAAGTTTGACCCACTAATTCCAGCGTGGTTTGAGGATTTTGTCTGATATGTTTATAACAGTGATATCTGCATAATGATGATCTCTATTGCCTTCTTCTATCTATATTAATTCAATTTCCAATGTAAGAAAAAGCTGTCTCTTTACCTCATTCCGCCACCAATCTATCTATTTATTTATTTGATTATACTTATCAGTATGGCCTTGTGGACACTTGTTTTACTCTCTGGGTAAAAACCCATACTATCATTGTTTTTTGCCTGAGAGTTCTGGTTTGGGTCATCAGTAAGTCCTTCACGTTGGCTCCTGTGTTCTTTTGATCAGCATGTACCTGGTTTTTCCTTCCTTTCTGGCACACAAGACAGTCCTGAGTCATTTTGTATTTTTCCTACCCCAGTTCTGAAGAGAACCATTTCTCCAAGGAGAACTGGTTCCTTTCATTGGAGGATAGTGTTTGGATCTGGGTAGTGTGTGTATTCAGTGTTTAAGATGTCATTGCTTCTACACTCTCTCAGGAGACAGAGAGAGGTCATATATGGAATATACTAACCCATACATACTTATATATCCATATTCTCTATAGATATATCTGTATATATTTTAAAACCATGAGTTTATACTGAATACCCCTAATTCCAATCCAATGCCACAAGGTTCATTTTGGCTTTCTCTCTTTCTTGCTTATAGCTTCTTTCTCTAACAGTGAAAAACCCAGCTTTCATTATCTCCTACATATCTAATTATTTTGTTTAAAAATGAGTGTGTTGTTGTTTTTCAGGAAAAGTGTTTTCCTTAGAAGCTTCCAACCCTACCCTAGTGGAAGGTGACCACAGCAATGGCACTGATCCTCCACTTTCTGCCTCCTCTTGAACCCCAATATCTCCAGTCACCTCACCACAAACTAAATGAAAGGAGTTCTCTGTGCCCCACCCCAAGAGCTAGAAGCCCAGGTAGGGTAACTACAACCTGATACAGTACATTCTTGCATTCTGAGCAGACCAAAAGGAAGTCATCATGAACTGAAGATCTTTAAAAAAACAAATTATTTATTTATTTTAGGTTGTGCTAGGTCTTTGTTGCTGTGTCCGGGCTTTCTCTCTAGTTGCTGTGAGCTGGGCCTACTCTGTCGCGGTGCATGGGCTTCTCACTGTGGTGGCTTCTCTTGTTGTAGAGCACGGGCTCTAAATGCATGGGCTTCAGTAGCTGCAGTATGCAGGCTCAGTAATCGTGGTGCACAGGCTTTAGCTTCTCTGAGACATGTGGAATCTTCCTGCACCAGGGATCGAATCCATGTCCCCTGCATTGGCAGGCAGATTCCTATCCATTGTACCACCAAGGAAGTCCCTGAACTGAAGATCTTTTTAAATGTTATTAATGTGACCTAGGGGATTTTGAATTGTTTATTGAAGAACTAGAATTCACTGAGTCCTGGCTGATTTTAATGGATGATTCTCCCATGCTCCTCCACTGCTTCTCATTCAGCCAGACATTGATCATTTAACCTCTCAGTACTCCCAACTAAATGCTAATAGTGATTCAACCCTGCCTTGCTCCTTTCAAAGATGTTATTTGTGAAAACCATATGAGAGAATAAATGGATATGTGCTTGGAAAGTTAGGCAATTGTAAGTAAACTGAAGGACCTTGGAATGTGTCTGCAGCAGAAGAGTTGAACACTGCACACTCACTCTGTGACCCACCTGGTAATGGGAGCTCAGAGACCGCTTTTCCTGTTGTGACCAGCCCTAAGCTGGGAGGCAGAGGTACGCTAAGAATACAGGGAAGGTGAAGCTGCTATAGTGAATAGAGTGGCTAAAAAGACAGGATAACATGGGAATCTCTTAAAATAGGAAAGTCAAAATACTTCGACTATTGCATACTTTTAAAATATTCATTCATTCAACAATTATTTACTGAGTGCCTTCACTAAGGGATGAGGAAATGAGGAACTCCATTTCTGCCCACAAGAAGTTTACAGTAGGAAATCCAGTAAACCCCTAGAGCGGGGGATAAAACAGCTGCCATTTCTTGAAGATTTACTGTGAGCCAGGAATGTTAGTGGTCTACGTATTATCCCATTTAATACAACTAATTGCCGTGGAGGTAGGTATTATCTTTGATGATAATGAGGAAATTAATAATCAGAGAGGCAAAGAAATTTGTCCAAAGTTACACATGTAGTAAATACAAGAGTCATAATCGAAATTCAGGTCTGCCTTCACTCTAAAGGTCATATTTTAATATGACCATGCTAACATAGTGAGAGTAAGCTATTCAGTGAATGAATACATATTGAGTACCTCTTTGTTCCAGACGTTGTTCTAGTGATGTGAAAGTGGAAAAAAAAAAAAAAATCCCCTCTTCCCTGGTGGTCCAGTGGTTAAGAATCCACCTTGCAATGCAGGGGACTTGGGTTCAATCCCTGGTTGCATAAATAGGATCCCACATGCTTCAGGCAATGGAAACCTTGAGCTCTATGTCATGGCCTGTGCATAGGTTGGAAAAGAATTTCCAGACATGAGGCAAAATGAAAGGAGAATAAAATTTATTAGAGTGGGAGATGCTATTCTAACAGTGGGTCAGCTCAAGAAACAGCCTACCCTTTCATGAGCTAGTAGCCAATTTTTATAACCTCAAAACAGAAAATTCCTACTGGAATGGTGGCATTAGTTGATTGGCTAGGCTGCTATTGGGTGGGTAATAGGGTGAGTATTTTACCTAATTAGGGCCAGGGAACTGGCGGTTTAGGTCCACAGGCTCATGGCAACAGTTGCTATGGGGCTCAGTCAGTTCCAGAGATTTTTGTCCTGTGACTTTGGTACAGGGCTCCACACTCTAGAGCCCATGCTTCACAACAAGAGAAGCCAACACACCACAATGAAGATGCAGTGCAGTCAAAATAAAACAATTTTGTTAAAAGTCCTGTCTTGTGGGACTAACTTCTACTGGATAAAGACAATAAAACAAATATTTAGTATATCAGGTGGCCCTTCCCTGGTGGCTCAATGGTAAAGAATCCACCAGCTAATGCAGGATTCCCAGGCCGGGAATATCCCCTGGAGAAGGAAATGGTTATCCATTACAGTGTCAACTACATATTGGCATTTGCCAAGAGCATTGCCAGCAACCAAACAACAGGGGCATTTGCCATTTGCCTCTGTGGAAACTGAGGTTTCCCTGATAGCTCAGTTGGTAAAGCTCTCTGCCTGTAATGCAGGAGATCCCAGTTTGGTTCCTGGGTCAGGAAGATCCCCTGGAGAAGGGATAGGCTACCTCCTCCAGTATTCTTGGGCTTCCTTGTGGCTCAGCTGGTAAAGAATCTGCCTGCAATGCGGGAGATGTGGATTCAATCCCTGGGTTGGGAAGATCCCCTGGAGAAGGGAAAGGTTACCCACTCCAGTAGTCTGGCCTGGAGAATTCCATGCACTGTATAGTCCATGGGGTCTCAAAGAGTTGGACACGACTGAGCAACTTTCACTTTCTGTGGAGACTGAACCCTATGCTGCTGCAGCTGTTGACCTTCAACACCCCCTGAGGGAGTTCAGGGTGGAGTGAGGTACTCTGTACTCCAGGGAATCTATCTGATGGGACAGGTCTTTAGATAGTTGGATATTTTCAGGAACTGATTTCATGATTCCAATCCTTGTATCTCCTCATATCTAAAAAAGCACTAAATCCCTTCATGATGACATCAGATCCTTGTGACTAGTAGAAAACCTCTCGTAAAGTAACCGCTTGATTGCATTGAACTCCCCCTTCACTAAAATCTTATATATTTACGTTCCCCGACTGCCTCTTCCCGTCACTTCATGGCAAATAGATGGAGAAACAGCGGAAACAGTGGCAGACTTTATTTTTGGGGGGCTCCAAAATCACTGCAGATGGTGACTGCAGCCATGAAATTAAAAGATGCTTACTCCTTGGAAGGAAAGTTATGACCAACCTAGACAGCATATTAAAAAGCAGAGACATTACTTTGCCAACAAAGGTCCATCTAGTCAAGGCTATGGTTTTCCAATAGTCATGTATGGATGTGAGAGTTGGACTTTAAAGAAAGCTGGGTGCTGAAGATTTGATGCTTTTGAATTGTGGTGTTGGAGAAGACTCTTGAGAGTCCCTTGGACTGCAAGGAGATCCAACCAGTCCATCCTAAAGGAAATCAGTCCTGAATATTCATTGGAAGGACTGATGCTGAAGCTGAAGCTCCAATACTTTGGTCACCTGATACAAAGAACTGACTCATTGGAAAAGAGCCTGATGCTGGGAAAGATTTAAGGTGGGAGGAGAAGGGGATGACAGAGGGTGAGATGGTTGGCTGGCATCACCGACTCAATGGACATGAGTTTGAGTAAACTCCAGAAGTTGGTGATGGACAGGGAGGCCTGGCATGCTGCAGTCCACAGGGCCACAAAGAATCAGACATGACTGAGCAACTGAACTGAACTGAACTGAACTGACTGCCTCTTTGGAGCTATCTCTCAGAGCTATCTGAGGTGCTGCCTCCTGGGCTACAGTCCTCATTTTGCCTCAAATAAAACTTAACTTGAAGCTCTCAAGTTGTGCATCTATTTTAGTCGACACCAGCATTCTTGTCTGGGAAATCCCATGGACAGAGGAGTTTTCGAGCTACAGCCTATGGGG
Source organism: Capra hircus (assembly GCF_001704415.2). Lineage (NCBI taxonomy): Eukaryota > Metazoa > Chordata > Mammalia > Artiodactyla > Bovidae > Capra > Capra hircus. The sequence goes on from NC_030822.1 coordinate 31,408,765, forward strand.
TCACAAAAGAGTCAGACATGACTTAGCAACTAAACAACAACAGCATGTCAAGTGCTATGTGATATGAAGACAAAGTAGGCAGGATAAGAACGATGTGGAAAGGAAGATAGCTTATTTAAATAGAGTCATCTGGGAAGGTTCTGATACTCTGAAGTAAGTGCAGGAACAGGATCTAGAACTGGTATAACGAAGAGCCTTCTCAGTTACAGAAGATGGACCATTGCCCTTCTGCTTCCCGTAACAATATGGAGTAAAATCTGAGGGTCAAATGAAACAGGGGGGAAGAGGGCAGAGCACAATCTTTGAAAGAATGACATAGCCTGAGGACACAACATAAACTGATTAGAATCAAATGGGCCTAAGATGGCTGCCATCTATGGGGTCGCACAGAGTCGAACATGACTGAAGTGACTTAGCAGCAGCAGCAGCAAGATGGCAGATAAGTCAGCTTAGACTAGACCTTGATCCTCAGTATATGCTCATTGTAATACATCAACAAGGTAAATGACAAACCCAGAGGTGCCATGACAGTTCCAAAGCCAACAATCAAAGACCAAAAAGTGGGCAGTGGCTCAATTCCTGGAAATCTCCACACTTACCCCTCCACCAAAAATAGCTAGAATAATCCTCGCTTGTTGTTGTTCAGTTGCTCTGCAGCACGCCAGGTCTCCCTGTCCTTCACCATCTCCCGAAGTTGCTCAAACTCATGTCCATTGAGTCAGTGATGCCATCCAGCCATCTTGTCTTCTGTCCTCCTCTTCCTGACTTCAATCTTGCCCAGCATCAAGATCTTTTCCAGTGAGTCAGATCTTCACATCAGGTGGCCAAAATACAGGAGCTTCAGCTCTAGCATCAGTCCTTCCCTGAATATTCAGGATTTGTGTCTTTTAGGATTGACTGGTTGGATCTCCTTGCAGTCCAGGGGATTCTCAAGAGTCTTCTCCAATACCACAGTTCAAAAGCATCATTTCTTCAGTGCTCAGCCTTCTTTACGGTCCAGCTCTCACATCCATACATGACTACTGGAAAAAACAAAGCTTTGACGATTTGTATCTTTGTCGGCAAGGTGATGTCTCTGCTTTTTAATATGCTATCTAGGTTTATCACAGCTTTTCTCATCAGCCTGTGAAATAACCCAGCCTATAAAAACTAACCACACTGCATTTCAAGACTACTCATACCCTCTGTGACAGCCCACACTCTAGTCTGTGGAGTGTGTTTCTCCCAAGACTGCTCTTGCTTCTGAGAAGGCTGGAGCTCTGTGGAGTGTGCTTCTCTCTAAATAAATCCGTTTCTAACCTAGAAAAAAAAAGCATTTCATTTTTCACCTGGTCACGGGTTCAATCTGGAGAAATGAGGGCAGGATAGGGGTGCAAGTATCAAAGGGGTGATGGCTTGGAGTTGAAGGCTTGAGCTTTACGTATTGATCTATTGACAAATTCTTTTATTTTTGAGCCTAAATTCCCTTCCCTGTACACAGGAATAAAAGTCCTAGCCCAGTTTCCCTTATGTGGCTGCCACAAGGATGAGACAGATAGAACATGTGAAAGCACCTTAAATATAGGGTAAGTGGGAAAGCAAGATTAGGCATCAACTTTTTAACAGAAAGAATGTCTGTGCAGAATAAACAAAGAGAGAGAAAAGAAAAGGAATTCCTATTTCAGGTGCATCAGTTACCCTAGCTATCTTTGTGAAAAGCAGTCCCAGGCTAAAAAGAGATACAGGCTAAAAGAAGTACAAGTTGCTGAAGAGTCCCGTTTAATTTACAATACTCAGAAATTGCATCGCATGTTTTAGCTACACTTGGAAGGAGACTCTGGGATTCCAACCTTAACTCTAATGGCCTGGCCCCTGCTAGGTGTTTCCCTTCTTGCCACGCCCCCATGTCCAAACTCCATTTCCCAATACGCCCCAGGATCCGGTAAGTCTGCAGTCATTATGACGCTAGTTCCACAGCCTTCTGGGAAATGTAGTTTATTTCTTCCCCCGCTACGTCAAGATCTAGGATTAGGGACTACCACTCCCGTGAGGTAGTGCGTAATTCCACTCCGCGGCGTCTTCGAACGCGCCGCGGCAGCCATGTTGGAAGTGGTCAGCACAGGCGCCGGCACCAGAGGGTTATCGAAGCAGCTGTCACGATGCTGGGGTCCCTGGTGTCGAAGAGAACAGCGCCGGCGCCGCGGCTCCTTCTCCAGCTGCTTAGGTCCCCATCGCTCCGGAGCCACGAAAGTGCCACCGGCCAGAGTGTGACCACCGGGGGCCGCGGGGAGCCTCAGTGGCTGAGGGCGGCCGTCGGGGGGCGCCATGGAACGTCGCCGGCCCTACTCACCGGAGGAGGGGCAGCCACTGGAGGGCGCCAGAGAGGACGTACCGAGACCCCCTACCTTGCAGCTGCCACGTGGGGACATCTTCCTAGCCCCGAAGATACACTGCCTGGGCAGGACAGCTGGAATGGAGTCCTCAGCAGATCCGGCTTGGGCGTGTGGGCCCTAGCCACGGCGCTGGTGGTTCATTGTTACAACAAGAGCCCGTCCAGCAAGGGTGATTATCGGGACAGTCTGGTTATGTGCAAGTGAGAGGCGGGAGGTGGGTCCTGAGTCCATGAGGTTGGAGGGTGGGAGTTGCTTATAGATTTAGACCACTAGACCTTCAGTCCTCGTAGGACCCAGACATAATTTGGTCATAGAGCAGGCTGAGGAGTTCAGTGCCTCTGAGTTGTGTAATTTCTCAAATTATGCAACTGTTACTGTATTAGAATAATAATTGCATGCATGCCTAGTCGTTTCAGTCGTGTCCGACTCTATGGGACCCTGTGGACAGTAGCCTGACAGGCTCCGCTGTCCGTGGGATTCTCTAGGCAAGACTGCTGGAGTGGGTTGCCATACCCTCCTCTAGGGGATCTTCCCTACCCAGGGTTCAAACCTGCGTCTTGTATGTCTCCTGCATTGGCAGGTGGGTTCTTTACCACTGGCGCCACCTAGGAAGCCAATAATAATTATTATTGTATTATAATAATACAGTTATTAAAGGTCAGCCTCCTTTCTTGGAGTATCACCTTATCCATCTGTACAATGGGAGCGCTGGACTAAACATCTGAAATTAGCATGTGGCCTATTTTTCTACCATTCTATCTGGTTCAGTTCCTTTTTAAGAGGTCTCCAGGAAACCTGTTTGGCTTCCCATGTGGTGCAGTGGTAAAGAATCCACCTGCCAATGCAGGAGACACAGGAGACGTGGGTTTGATCTTTGGTCTGGGAGGATCCCCTGGAGTAGAGAATGGCAACCAGCTTCTGTATTCTTGCCTGAAAAATTCCACGGACAGAAGAGCCTGGTACGCTACAGTCCTTGGGGTCCATGGCCTAAGAAGGGAAGAGACTTGGTTTCAGTGCCAACTTTGGCTCTGCTTGCTCCTCTCTAGATTGTTTCCCCACAGGTGAAGGGTGATTTCTCATTACTCTTACAGTGTTGTTATTCTGATTCCTTTTGTAGTTCAGCAGTGTGGGTGTGTTCATCAGGGAGACTTCTAGGGTTCTGCTGTGCCTGGTCTCAGGCATGAGGTGATCTTGCTATGTGGGGAAGTTGGCAGGACAAGGAATACTCTAGTTCCTCTCTAGGGAGGTGGCTCCCTAGAGAACTAGAGCAACCACGGGGGCTGGCTGACCCAGGTTGGCATCACCCTTGGGTGCATGGAGTCGAGCAGGGACTGGGAGAGCAGGCAGAGAGCTAGACTTCTAGCCTACATGAGTCCAGCTACTCAGGTTCTCAGCTCTTCCTCGAAGAGAAGAGTGAGGCATGGTGTTTCAAGATTCCATGCATCCCAGGCTCTGAGACTTTGGACCAAGAGGAGGGATGCCCTTGACATTCATTTGTTTATTCAGCAGGATGTGGCCAGCTGTATAGGAAGAGCCTTGGCAGGGAGTAAGGTCACCTGGGGTCTTGTTTTGTTCTATCTTTAATTCCCACATGACTTTGGACTTTTGCCCTTTCTCATGGTCCTATTTCCTCATTTATAAAATGAGGGTGTTGAAACAGAGCTCCATGGAGAAGGCAATGGCAACCCACTCCAGTACTCTTGCCTGGAAAATCCCTTGGATGGAGGAGCCTGGTGGGTTGCAGTCTATGGGGTCGCTAAGAGTCGGACACGACTGAGCGACTTCACTTTACTTTTCACTTTCATGCATTGGAGAAGGAAATGGCAACCCACTCCAGTATTCTTGCTTGGAGAATCTCAGGGACGGGGGAGCCTGGTGGGCTGCCGTCTATGGGGTTGCACAGAGTCGGACACGACTGAAGTGACTTAGCAGCGAACAGAGCTCCTAAGGGTTCTTCTAGCTTAGGCACACTGTGATTCTATTACTTCCACACCCACAGAGGTATGAATACCCTCTGTGCGCCTACTTTAAAGCTTGATGTGGAACTCGTGACTTAACACAATGCCAGCTAAGGGGACAGTGTGGGCCATTAGACCTGTGCATCTGGCGAGTCATCTAACAGTGTGTTTTGGGGGATCAGAAGGCCAGCATGGTCAGGAAAGCCTTCCTGAATGATTGGAGATCTTCCTTGAGGATGGGGAATTTGAATTTGAGTTGTGAAGGATAAGGCAAGAGATGAAAAGGAGAGTGATACTGTGAGCTCCTTGAGAGCAGGGAGTGCGTCTTGATATTTTCAGGTTGATGCCAGTTCCTTTCCTTAATACTTTTGCACTGTCCAGCATAGTCCCTGGTGTTTAGTGTAGGTGCTTAGTAAATGTTCCTCAAGATGGTTTGTATTCTATGGAAATGTTTCCAGGAACAAAGCGCAGGTCGGAATAGTACATATAGAGGCTAGCAGTTTGTCCAGCCTGGTTGGAGGAGAGGAGGTCTTTCAAATGAGGTGAGAGCAGAGGGAGTAGGGTGTGGATATCAGGCGCGAGGGTTTGGAGGGTCTGAAATTCTCCTATAGGTGATGGAAAGCCATGGAAAATTGATGAGCAGGGAATGTCCCAAGTCCAGCAGGTTTAGACAGATGGGGAGAAAGTGTCCAAGGTCTTGCCTCAGAGCTTTTGAGGGGCTCCAGATTGGACTCTGTGGCATGTGAACCCCAGCAAAAGACACTGGGGTCTTTTTACCAAAATATATGACATTTACCAAACCATGACCGATCCCAGCTTCTGACTTGCCAGTTCCCTTGTCTCCTGACTTGAGAGTTGTGAGCCAAGGCCCTCAGTGCAGCATAATCAGTTCTGCCCTTTAGGAGCCAGGGGACCCCGGTTCTAATCTCAGCCCATTCCTCATTCCCTCTGGGACCTTGCAGAAGCTACTTCTTTTTAAAAGAGTGAGGAGAGAGAGAATACAGCAGTATCTGAGGAAGGCTTGTTCCCCTTCCAGCTGGGGGCTGCCCAAGCATCCTGGGTGTGTGCTGGGGGAACAGCTGGGGAACTGAGGAAGACCTGGCCCTGGAGTCTAGGCCAGGAGGCGACGTGTAGGCCTATGCATCGGTCTGAACCACAGGACTGGTTTGCATATGTCTGATAAGGTGGATATTGTACACAGGAGGTTAGGTGAGTGAGCCAGGTCATACAGCAAGTAAGTGGCAGAGTTAAGACCAGACCCAGGTCTGCTCTTCACCCTGCCCAGTGCCGCCTCTCTGTTTCACTTGGTGACTCTCTTGGCTGGACTGAGAGCTCCCTGAGACAGGGCTGGGTCTGAGTCTGTCTGGTGCCCATCAGTGGGAGCTCAGGAGCAGCTGAGCTCAGTGTTGCAGCCACCTGGGAGAGAGAATGTGCCTCTGCTGTTGACAGCTTTTCCTCATGGCCACAAGGTGGTGCCAGCAGCCCGCACGCTGCCCAGGCCAGGCCAAGCTTGCCATTGCCTTTCTGCTAGGCCTGGCGATTCCTAAGGGATGGATTGGAATCCTCTACTTTGGCTCTCCCTTCGTTGGGTTTGGCACTGGGATGTTTGCAGGCTTTTCAACCGTTATTTCTTTAGCATCCTTGTAAGGCTGTCAGGGCAGGGATTAGTGCCCCTGCTTTATAGTCAGGGAAGCTGGCGTTGAGGGGGGAAAGGCCGCCACAGCACAGGGTGAACAGTGGACAGGCTGTGGTGGAGCCTGGCTCCTGGTCAAGGCTCTGTCCACTCTCGGAGGGGTCCACACCTCTGCCTGCTCCTCCCTATTCTGTCCTCCTAGGTTTGTGACCTATAACATCAAGATTCAAAACTAGGCTGGGAGACTGAAGTTGGAAGAGAAAGTGGGGCAAGGTAGGGGGATGATCAATAATGTGATAGTTACATAAACCTGCAGAGTAAAGTCACTCAGTCGTGTCCGACTCTTTGTGACCTCGTGGACTGCAGCCCACCAGGCTTCTCAGTCCATGGGATTCTCCAGGCAAGAATACTGTAGTGGGTTGCCATTTCCTTCTCCAGGGGATCTTCCTGACCCAGGGATCGAACCCGGGTCTTCTGCACTGGAGGCAGACGCTTTAACCTCTGAGCCACCAGGGAAGCCCTGTAGAGCTTTATAGCTAATGAAAGGCGAAGGCATTCACACATTGAGTGTTTACTGTAGGCCACACCTGGTACTAACACATTCCTTGGATCACCTGTGTGATGAGAGTTCTGAGTCTGGTCTCTGATAGAAAGATGTGGAAGACAAGTTGTTAACAGAGGCTTTCACGTGGGCAGGGGAGGACTAGCTTTCTCTTTGTATATCTTGGCATCTTTTTACTTGTTAAAGCCCATGTATCTGAAGTGCCTTCACTTCCACTGTCTTTCTGGGCCCTCCAGGAAGCTCTGAGGGTTGGCCAGGAGTCTGATTGGTGCCCTCTCTCTCTTCAGATGCAGCCCTGATGGAAGCTGCTCGAGCCAACAATGTCCAAGAAGTCAGCAGGTGAGTATCGAACCCCAGGCCTTGCCCTCCCATGCAGGAGGCCTGAGTGGGGTGGTGCCCTTGCTCTGGTGGTGACTGCCTTGGAGGAAATCCTCATGCTGAGCTGGGAACCAAACCCTGTGACTTCGTGTAGTCAGTGAGTCACTTGGGCTCCTTTGGCCCAGGCCAGCCCTTGGATATCTTAAGGTAGAGAGTCAGCTCCTGTGTCACTTTTCTGGCCCCAAACAGCCGCGATCCCTCGGTTGCTCTGTTCTTCTCAGGGCATGGTTTGGGATCCCTCCTACATCTTGTGGGTTCCTCCGTGAATCTTCCACTTTGTTCTTGTTTCTCTGTGGGGTTGGCCACGGGTAGTTGCTTATTGACTGGATGGAGTGCGGGTGGGCACAGTGGAGACACTTGGAGGTTTGGGAGGGAGCTGGAAGAGGTCTTTCTGCCAGAGCCACCTGCCTGCAGGGCTGGGTGCCTGCCTGGGGTCCGACTGCATTTCTCCAGCTTCCCTAGCTCATCTGTTCCCCCAGCGACCACTGGCCAGTTTGATCGGAGGTTTGTTTCCGCGTAGGGACAGGACTTGACCCAGGCCTCAGCTGGCTGCCAGGGCAGAATAGAGTCTGTCCTGGATGGATACTCTGACATGGGGCATCAATGTGGGGCTGTTAGGGGCAGAGGCTTCATCCTTGGTGAAACTTGGTGCCCAGCATTCGGCCGAACTTTGGCCTTTTTTTCTTTTCTTTTCCACTGCCTTTTGTATAGATTAGGTGGCTGTGGGACACCCTCCCTTCCCTGCCGCCATGTCCACATTTTGGACAGGAAATTAGGTGATGGAAGTGGCTATCAGCGCACCCAGCACCACGCGCCCATGGTGCTCCTCCCCACTCCAGCTGCCTGAATGTGAAAGAAAGTGTTGAAAGGCAGCCACAGCCCCCATCAAGACTTACTGCTTTGATTCCCTTTCATTTTATCTGCCATATTATTATTGACTCTCGAGGGTGCTTTTGAGTATTAATGTTCAAGGCTTAGTTTTTAATAAACCACTTTTGGAAGTATGGGCTGGGAGTTGTTTCGTAGCCAAATAAATATGATGGAGCAGTAGTTTAATAAACATGCGATGATGCATCTTAAAAACCAAGCACAGATGTCAGCTTGCTGTTATAAGAGCCATTCATAACTGCAGGCAGTGTATGGCATATTCATTCCCTCAGAAACAGATGAGCCTCGCTTCCTTCTGCTGCAGTATGGTGGCATGACGGGGTGGCAGCTGGTTGTGCCCCTCATTTAAGGCCTTTGCTGACCCTTTAGTCACCTGTTGATGACTGCTAGGTGACTGCTGCCAGGCTGCTGCTTTCCTCCGGCGAGCCAGGACAGGCCATGCGTGTGCAGAGCAGCAGGGCTGTGAGAGCACCTGTTCCTCACCAGGGGAGGCTGAGTTTTGTTCAGTCACAGTCATGTCTGACTCTTTGCGAACCCATGGACTGCAGCACACCAGGTTTCCTGTCGTTCGGTATCTCCCAGAGCTTCCTCAAACTCATGTCCATTGAGTTGGCGATGCCATCCAACCATCTCATCCTCTGTTGTCCCCTTCTCTTCCTGCTTTCAGTCTTTCTCAGCCTCAGGGTCTTTTCCAGTGAGTCAGCTCTTCTCATCAGGTGGCCAAAGTATTGGAGCTTCAGCTTCAGTATCAGTCCTTCCAATGAATATTCAGGGTTGATTTCCCTTAGGATTGATTGGTTTGATCTCTTGCAGTCTAAGGGACTCTCAAGAGTCTTCTCCCGCACTTCAGTTTAAAAGCATCAATTCTTCGGTGCTCAGCCTTCTTTATGGTCCAACTCTCACATCTGTACATGACCACCGGAAGAACCATACCTTTGACTGTACACACCTTTGTCAGCAAAGTAATGTCTCTGTACACTGTCTAGATTTGTCATAGCTTTTCTTCCAAGGAGCAAGCGTCTTTTAATTTCATGGCTGTGGTCACCAGCTGAGGGGATTTTGGAGCCCAAGAAAATAAAGTCCGTCACTGTTTCCGTTGTTTCCCTATGTGTTTGAAGTGGGGACCGGATGCCATGATCTTCATTTTTGGAATGTTGAATTTTAAGGCAACTTTTGCACTCTCCTCTTTCACCTTCATCAAGCAGCTCTTTAGTTCCTCTTCGCTTTCTGCCATAAGGGTGGTGTCATCTGCACGTCTGAGGTTATTGCTATTTCTTGCCGCAATCTTGATTCCAGCTTGTGCTTCATCCAGCCCGGCATTTTGCATGATGTACTCTGCATAGAAATTAAATAAGCAGGGGGGCAATATACAGCCTTGACGTATTCCTTTTCTGTTTCACTTAGCCCCCAAGGGCTGATTGATTTAGCTCTTTCAAATATACATTTTTTCTTAACAGTTAAGCCTCCCACCCCCAAATTACAGAAAGTGATTGAATTTATGGTATGTGTGTGGTTCAGAACATTTGTTCTTGCATATGTGGCTAGTGTCTGCAAGGATTTCCCTTTATGTCCCCAGTCTCTAACCTGCTTTTCTCCTGCCTCCTCTTGTCCTGTCTCTCTCGATCATGAAGACTCAATCAGAATCTCCCTTCACCCCTTGTGAGGGAGGCAGAGATGAGCAACGCACAGACCCGGCCCCTCAGAACTGACGGTCTCCCCTCGCCTTCATCATGTGGTCTCAAGGAAACAAACACGTGACCTGCCAATCACAGCTCTTCCTGCTCAGAGAGCTGGACCTACATGAGGGAGTTGGGGGAAGCTGACCACCCTTGCTTGAAGGAAACTTCCTTGAATTCCTACCACAGGTCCTTGATTATTTAGCCTTTTTACACTCTAGACTCTGCACAGGTGCTTAACACTACCGTTAATTTCTTCCTATCTGTGTCCTGGCCTTTAGCTCTGCCCAACAGAGCTGCTAATACCAGGATAGAATTCCATTCTCAATTTTTAAAAATATTTACTCATAGTTTATACACAGTTGGATCACCATGTATATGATCTGTGTGGTCAAATCAGTATTTGGAATAAAACTCAGACCTGGAGTAATGCTGTCTCTCCCCTCCTTTTCTCCCATCCCTCTCTGGGTTCTGGGCTGTGTGTGTCTCTGCCTTGATAACCCCCTACCTTCCCAGAGCCTTGGGAGAGCCCTTGATAGTGAAGGGAAGCAATTCAAAGCTCTTCTGTTCGGAGGTGGGGAGTTTCATCATCTTCTTGAAGGATACTCTGGAATCTGCAGTTTCTGGGGTCTAGGTGTGGGCCTTCCACACAGACCGCTGTGTGTACACTGTGTTCCTTACACCTTTGCTTTAAAGCCTCCCAGCCTCCACTCAAGTACTTCAGACTCCTCCCAGCTGAGTGTGATCTGCCCATTACCCTGCACCTTCTGCTGGCCTGGGGTGGGGACAGGATGGGGTGGGGTTGGTGGTCAGGTCATCTAGGAAGAGCTGTGCCAGACGTGCAGGAGAAGACTGCTTTACTAGAAGAGAAGTTTTAGGTCAGGTGGGAGAAGCTGGGCTGATCATCAGGACTGAAGAGGCACTCAGCCCATGAACAGGAAAACCAGCGTGGTTCACACACTGCCCAAATCAGGAACAGATGAGGAATCCTCAGGCAGCATGAGATGATCAAACCAACAGCTCTGAAGTGTGGGCACTGTTACCTGTTTTACGTGGAGCTGGCTAACCATTCGTGGTGTGGGCCTGCCTGGCTAAAGGCACAGGGAAGCTTCTGGCACTCACCATGTTCTTTATATTAAGGAGCTTTGGACTGGCCTTCACCTTAAACACTGGATTGTGTGCCTCCCCATGGCAGGGACAAGGTCTGGTTCCACACATGTCTTATCCTCTTTTCCAGTACAGTGAAAGTTGGGGAAAGCTACTTTTTACTGACTTGCCAGCAAACCGGAAGCAGGCATTCCAGAGTCTTAATTTTCAAACTCCAGCTGGCTATATCAGAAGGAGACTGGATCTCTTTTCCTTCCTGTCCTCCTCTCCTTTCTCTTTGTGTGGCAGCTGTTTCCTTCTTCCCCCAAGGCACTTAAACATTGTTTGCAGGTCCAGCTGTGGCTCTTCAGGAGTGGGAGCCCGGTCCTGAGGCTCCATCCCACCTGTCGGGAGCGTGAGCAGGTGGCCCTGCTCCTGGGCTCAGCCCACCCCACGCCTGGCTCCTGGACTCAGGAACCTACTCAACCGAAACCTAGGGCCCAGGGCAGTCTGAAGGCACATCTGTCCAGGATCGGACAGAGCCGAGTGAGGGGCTGTCGGGGCTGGGAGTAGTGAGGCCTCCTGTTCTCGCCGCAGAGATCACATTTCTTTTCAAACAAGTCTGGGTGAAAGACTATACCCCTACCCACTCCCCTTCTCCCAGCAGGGAGCTAGGCCTCTGCTGAGTGCTTAACTCAGTTGTTTCCATCAGCACAAGCATTTTTTAAATGAAGGAAGTATGGTGGTATCAGTCTTGAACTTCAGACTGCCTGCCCTTTCTCTCCAGGATTCATTTGTTTGTTTGATGAAAGCTTACTGAGCACCTGCCGCATGCTGGGTGGTTTACTTGGCTTCGGGGACAACTGACCAGACACGCTTCCTGCCCTCAATTAAGGAGTCAGGGGAAGACTGGTGACGCAGCATGATCTGTGCTGAGACAGGAGGGCTTCCTGGTGGCTCTGACGATGAAGAGTCCACCTGCAATGCAGGAGACCCAGGTTCAGTTCCTGGTCAGGAAGATCCCCTGGAGAAGGGAATGGCTACCCACTCCAGTGATCTTGCCTGGAGGATTCATGGACAGACACCGTGCTCTCCAGTCACTGCAGGTCCTTAGGCTGTCTCCACTCATAGTGCTGAGACAGGAGCCCAGCACATGGCCCTCATCTACCGGGCGGACCGGAGAAAATGTCCCAGAGGAAATCCTGATCAGAGTCTTAAAATATTAGGAGTGTTTAGCAAATAGACGGCAAAGGCATTCTAGGCAAAAGGAACAGTGTAAGTGATAGTACTGAGGCTGAGGCGAGAAACAGCCTGAGTGTGTGGTGAGGAGGGGAAGCTGTATACTCTTACACTGTTTGGTGTTGCTGGATCAGAGTCTGAGGCCAGGAGAGACTGGAGATAAGTAGGGACCCGGTTATGGAGAGCATTGTCCACTTGTCCGTCAGTCACTCATCTGTCCAGCCTGTCTCTTCTGCCTATCCCTGAGCTGACTTTGTGTTGGTGGCAACAAAATGAGGAAGGAGAAGCAATCTTTGCTCTGAGGAGCTCACTAACCTGCTTCTCAGGTGAGGAGGGAACACTTAAGTCAAAAATTGAGAACCAGCAGAACAAGGCATAGGTTGCTTAACTTCTGTAAGCCTAAGTAATGTGGAAATGATAAAACCTATAATTCATAATAGAGTTGTTAGTGTTTATTGTTAATAATAAATGTATTACGTTCAGCCAAAATATCTGAGTGCTTATTAGGAGATAGGTATTGGATTGAGTGCTGGAAATACAGTGGTGAACAGGATGGGCACAGTTCCTGCCCTCCTGGTACTTACAGTCTAACTGGGAGCCAGGTGACTATGCAGTTATAGTTATGTACTTTAAAATGAAGTGCAATTTGCCCTTTCAACAAATGGTGCTGGGACAACTGGATATCTCCATGTAAAAAAAATACAACTGTAGCCCTATCTCATCTGTACACAAAAATTAACTTAAAATGGATCATAGATTTAAATGTAAAACTATAAAACTCTTAGAAGAAAACATAGTAGTAAATCTTTGTGACTGTGGGCTAGGCAAGCCTTCTTAGATATGGCACCAAAAGCACAGGAAATCAGAGAGAAAATGAGATAAATTGGACTTCAGAAGTAAAAATGTTTGTGTTCAAAGAACACTTTCAAGAAGGTGAAAAGTTTCTCCCACAGAAAGGGAGAAAATATTTGCAAATTAGTATGAGATTTGTGTTAGGAATACGCAAACTCAACAATAAATAAAAGCCCAACTTAAAAGTGGACAAAGGATCCAAATAGATGTTTCTTCAAAGAAGATATTCAAACTGACCAATAAGCACATGAAAAGATGCTCAACATCGTTAGTATTAGGATGCTTATGCTTAGTCACTCCATCATATCTGACTCTTTGAGACCCCATGTGCTGTAGCCCACCAAACTCTTCTGTCCATGGGAGTCTCCAGACAAGAATACTAGGGTGGCCAACTATTCCCTTCCCTGGGGATATTTAATACTGATCAAAGCCACAATGAGATACCACTTCTCACACATTAGGATGACTGTAATCAGAAAGACAGATAATAGCAAGTGTTGGTAAGGATGTGGAAAAGTTGGAACCCTTAAATATTGCTGGTGGGGATGTGAAATGGTGTAATTGCTTTGGAAAGCAATTGGCAGTTCTTCAAAATATTAAACATATGACCTAGCAAGTCTACTCCTAGGTGTGTACTCCAGAAAAATGAAAACGTGCATGAATGTACTTGGTACAAGAATGTTAATAGCAGCATTATTCATACTAGCCTAAAGAGGGAAGAAACCCCAAAGTCCATTAACTGATCAGTGGGTAAATAAAAAGTATGATACAGGCATACAGTGGAATATTATTTATCAATAACGAATACTGTGTATGTGCTACGTTAAAGAACCTTGAAGTCATTATGCTAAGTGAAAGAAGCCAGACACAAGAGACCACATATTATATGATTCAGTTTACATAAAATGTCCAGAATAGACAAATCTATAGAGACAGAAAGTAGATTGGTGATTGCCAAGGACTGGAGAGGCCGGGGTTGGGAGGGAATAGAAAATGATGAGTTTTTTGGGGGGAGGCTAATGAAAATGTTCTGGGGTTGGTAGTCAAGATCACAGAACTCTGAATCTACTAAAAACAAGTTGTGCACTTTTAATACATGGATTTTATGGTGTGTGAATTATATCTCAGTAAAACTTTGTTAAAAAGTGAAGCACAAGACACTTGGGAGTCTAATCTTGAGTATGAGAGCGGTGGAGGGTTGGGGGTATGTTATCAGTAAGCTAAAGCATCTGAGCGAAGTTAAAGTGAACTCTGAAGGATGAAGAGAAAGCTAGAAGAATATTGGGTTAAAAGGACAGTAGGCCCTGAGTCAAGAAAAGATGCAGAGGAATTGAGGGAAGTCCAGAATGACTGGACTATAAGTGGGAGAGGGCATGACATAAGGTTGGGGAGTTAAGCAAGGACCATATCACACTGGATCTGTTGGCCACGTTAATGGTTTTTACTAAGAACAGTGGGAAGCCACTGAAGAGTTTTAAGGTGTGTGTATGTGACAGAAATAGAGAGAGAGACTTGGTGACATGATCTAGATCTGTAATTTTAAAAGATCACTCTGGCTGCTCCATGGAGAACAGATTGATAGGGAGCTGCGGTGGATGCAGGAAAACCCGTTGATAGTGACTGGAGTAGTCCAGACCAGAAAGGATGGTGGCAGGTGGTGACTTGGGACAAGGTGTCAGTAGCAGAGATGGAGGAGGTAAGTTAGACAGGACTTGGTGATGTTTAGAACAGCATCAGTGCCTGGTACGTAGGAGGTACTCAGTAGGTGAATCTTGAATGAATGAATTTGCATATGGTTGATTAGGGAGAAGAAGGTGTTAAGAATGAATTTCTGTTTTCTGGCTTGATCAGCGGTGGAGATGCTGTTGCCGTTCTCTGAGATGAAGCTGCTGGGGGAGGAGGACTGGGTTGGGAGGAAAAGATTGAGTTCAGTTTTGAACATGTTGAATTTAACATTTCAGTGAGAAATTCAAGTGGAGATGTCAAGCAGACAGTTGAATGGATCTTTCTGACTCTTCCTGCCGTACATGCCATGCTGCCTCAAAGATCAGTCTAGAGATTGTTTTGACATCTTGTTTTGATTTCTGGTTTGATGGTTTTAGACGTTAAAGTACTTCATACTAGCTAAAACTTGTTTACTAGATACCTTTGGAAAAAAGTCTGATTTGATTTGCAACACAGGAAAGAAGAAAAGGTTGGGTTTTGTTGGAGGCCAAACACATTTATTCTAGCTTTGCATTGATGGCTTGGTTTGGTTCTTGTCCCTGGATGCCCCAGCTTGGGGCTTGAGGCACTTACTGTCATTGTGCCAGGATTAAGGTGTCCAGAATGTGCTTAGCTTCAATATAGGTAAATGTTCTGCACATTGATCCAAGGATTTTATCTAATTAACAAAAACCCTGGCTGGTAAATACGTTCGGCTGTCTCGGGGCCTCTGAGAGGCTGTTTATCGATTGTTGTATCACTTTGGCTGGATGGGAAAATATTAATGATGGCATGAGAGCGACCAAAACATCCAACTCTCTTAACCAGTAAATATGTAAATGTTCTTGTGGCTTGCAGTAGGTTGAAACAAAAGCTTTATTCTAGACCGAAGGTCAAGGCCTCACTGGCATCACTCTTGTAATTTGAAGCTTATGAGTGTTTCTTGAATGCTAGGGTGTAACCTACACAGGTTTCTTTTTAAATGCTGGGATGTTGGAAGGCAGCATAATGCTGCAAAAGAAGTACAAGGATTTTAGAATTAGAAGACCTAAGTTCCACTTCTGTCACAGTTACTGTCTTTGGGACTCTTAATAGATCATGAAAAAAACAAGTTAAAGTGTTAGTCTCTCAGTCATGTCTGACTCTTTGTGAACCCGTGGACTATAGCCCACCAGGCTCCTGTGTCCATGGAGTTCTCCAGGCAAGAATCCTGGAGTGGGTAGCCATTCCCTTCTCCAGGAGATCTTCCCGATCCAGGGACTGAACCCAGTTGTCATACACTGCAGTCAGATTCTTTACCATTTGAGCCACCAGAGAAGCCTTTAATAAGTCACAGACCTTCGCTTTTTGAATCTTCATTTCCACATCTTGTTAATGGGGTTCCCCCTGAGAACTTTGAAATATAGTTCTCAGTGTTAAACTCTACAGAGAAAACTGAGCCCTTTGGAGAGGGTCCAGATCATGCACTGTAACTCCAGGGCTTACTCAAGTGGGCCTTTACCAGCCCAGCAACTTTGCAGAGTGGTCCAGGGTCTGGCATGTTTTCTGAGGTGTGAACTTACAGAATCTCTGTTTGCTTGCTCCTTGGTGATAGAAAACTACTGGGGAAGATTAGGTTAGCAGCTTTTTCAAAACTTTATGAGTAGGTGAGTTGTGGAAACAGCCAGTCAGCTGCTGAGAAGCCCCGCAGGATCAGGTGGTTGGCCAAGCCCAGGAGCAGAGAACAGCCAGGGCCTACTGCAGTGGCTCGCAGCAAGGAGGGATGCCCCTGAAGGGAAGCCCAGCCCTGCGGTTGAGCCTCTAGTGCTGGCCCTTACTGCTTCTTGGCTGTGTGGTCTTGAGCTAGTAGTCCCTTAACTTCCTCAGTAACCTCGACTGTAAGATACTTGCCAGGCCCCCCTCCCAGAAACTCATGAAAATTCCAGGAGGGTGAACTCCCGTGGTCTAGAGGATTTTTCATCCTTTGGGTCATCAGTGTCACATCTTCCAGGAAGCCGTCCCTAGCCCTCCAAGTACTTTTATACTTCCTGTGTGATAGCACTTATCACCCTCTTTTGGGATGGGTCATCTGTTTCCTTCTCTCTCTCTCTCTTGCTTTCTCTTTTTCACACACACACACATGCTACTGTGAGTTTTGGAGGTGGCAGACCATTGCTGTGTTGTTTATCACTGTTCACGTAAATAGTTAACAAATATTTATTGAGTAGTTTTAAAGTGTTTTGTAAATGGTAGGAGTTAGGCAAATGTTAGTAGTTATTTACAGTCATAATAAACTTGTAAACAAAAAAATTGACATCCCCTTATGGAAAAAGAAAATTAAAATGATGATTTAATTCAATCATTTATTTATTCAACAAATAATGCCTACTGTGTGTTGACACTATGCTAAGCCCTGATGGATCAGTGATAAGCCAAAAATGTACAGACCTTGTCTCATGAAGCTTAAAGCTTAGTCAGACATTAATCATGAAATATGAAATTACAGCTGTTACAAATGCTCCAAAGGAATGATATAGAGAATCTCAAGTGTCTCTGAGAGATTTCCTCTGGCCAGGAAAAAATTCCCAAAGGAAGCTCAAGTACGAAGTGAAAGAGTTAACTTAGGTGAAGAAGGACAAGAAGAGCTTTCTGGCAGAAGGAACTTTTGTTTATAGAGGCCCCATGGCGGGAGGGACAACAGCAAGTGTGAAGGACTGAAAAAGGCCGATGGACTGCAGTTTGGGGTGGGGGTAGGGGTGCCAGGAGTCTGGAGAGGAAGCAGGCCTTGCATGGCGTTGGAGGCTGTCCATTGTATAGCAGCGGCAGCTGAGTTGGGGTGGGTGGGAGGGGATTGATGTGCTAGCAGACACATCAATTCTGATTGCTGAGAAACATTGGGAACCAATCTGAGTGGCTACCAGTTGTGTGGCAGGCTTGGGCACTGATCTAGCCACGGAGGCAGTGAGGCCGCAAAACTGCAGTCCCTCAGGGCTCCCAGCAGGGGCAGCTGTCTGGCTCAGTCTCCCCTCCACCATTGTTATGGCCCAAGTGCTGCTTCTCCAAAGCCCCGGCTCAGTCATGGCCATAACACAAATCCCACCAGCATGACTGGAACCAGCTGGATTTTTTCCCAAGGAGTTTTCCCAGAAACTGAGGAGCAGAGAGAAATGTAAGAAGATTAAAATTAGTCAAACTGATATGTTATGAATTTACCGTATTCACTTTAGCAGTTTGCCTCACAGTGCTGCTGTCTCAGAAAATCTTACTTTTGAACTTCAGCTCGTCTGCATCCTGGTTCCTTCCCTCTCCTCCCTTTGGACAAGGGTCCCAGGCCCAAAGTCCTACTAAGGCAAGTAAAGTGGTTCTCGTCTTGTGCCTCTTGTCAGTGGGTCTGCCCAAGAGGTTTTCATATCGTTAGTGGGAATCCTGGCAGAAAGGAATTCAGAGTCTGAGGAAACCAAGCTTTGATTCCCAGTCGTGAGTCTCAGACACGTGAGTCCCAGTCGTGAGTCTCAGTCCCAGATGTGCCATTTGTTAGCTCTCTGTGGCCTTGGGAAAGTAGCCTAAGATTTTAGCCTTAGATTCTTCATCTGCAGAGTGGGATGGTGATTGAGCTACTTCACACCATTGCTGTGTGTATTCAGTGAGAAAATTAAATGAAAAAAAACAGCGAGTGCTGTGCCTAATAACTTACTAGGTGCTCAGTGTGTAGTAAGGGTTGTTTTTGAGTGTTGTTAATTATACCAGGTTTTTCCCCCGAACTAGCAAAATAAGATAAGGGATAGAATTTTCTGGATATTCAGTTTTTACCCTCTACAATCTTATTAAACTAGTGTGATCATTCAGAAAGACCCGAACTAATGAACCTAAGGTAAATGAATTAAGGTGGAGCAAAAAAACACCCAACCTATCACCTTAGTTTTGTCACTTTTTTTTAAGAACCCACTTCAGAGTTTCATTTAATGTTTCTAGCATATTACTTTAACAATATAATTTTGTATATTTTTAACATATATTCTTTGTATATGTGTATTCAAATACATAAAATAGTAATATTTTAATAACATTAACTATTACTAATAGTGGTTGGTGTTTATTAAATGCCTTTTTTGAAATAGGCATTACATGAGACTTAAATTACTAAATCCTTAACAACTATGAAAATAGTATAGCCCCAATTCACAGATGATAAAACAGAAATTTGGATTGCTTGAGTAATTTACTAAAGTTGCCCCCCCTGGAAGTGTCCTAGCACTTCAATTTATAGATGAGGATGCTGTGAGGCCTGAAGGAGAATGGAGCTTGCCTGGGTCACGGTTTCCTCCCAGCACTTTTCCAAGCTTAGGGAGATGTTTTGTAGCTCAAGGGAGAACCATTTCAATCTGCCTTACTAGGATTGTACGAGGTTCCTGAAGATGAATGTCAAATCTAGATCCCTAATCTGTCCTGCTCTCAACTCTGCTCTTCATTGACAGCACCCCTGCCCGCCCCCCAACCCTGCATTCCTGCCAGCCAAGCCTGACTCCCCTCCATCCCAGGAACCCCCATTCCAGTCAGACTTGGCTTCTCTGGTCCTAAACATGCAGCTTACTTCTTCCTACCTGTTGGCCTTTGTAATGCTTCTAACACCCGCATTCTTTTGTTTAGATCCTATTCATAGTTTATTGCCCCCTTCAAGCCCTTTCTCTTCCAGAAAGCTCACCTTCCCTAGTAGTTATAGCTTCTGTTTATTAGATGCCCACTCTCTGTGTGTGTGTGCGCGCGCGCGCGCGCGCGTGAGGTAGAGTACCAGATACGGTATATGTGGTATCTTCATTTTTTGCTGCAGTATTGCAAAACAGATTGTGCTGTGACCATTTTCCACCTTGGCTTCCTTGGTGGCTCAGACGGTAAAGAGTCTGCCTGCAGTGCAGAAGGCCCAGGTTCGATCCCTGGGGTCAGAATGATCCCCTGAAGAAGGGAATGGCAAACTACTCCAGTATCCTTGCCCAAAGAATCCCATGGAGAGAGGAGCTTGACGGGCTACAGTCCATGGGGGTCACAGAGTCGGACATGATTGAGCGTTTAATACCCTGCAACTCATAAGGACTAGAGCTGTGATTTAAACCAAGTCCCACATGAATACAAAGTGTATGCTTTTCTCATTGCAGTTAACTGCTTGTTCTAGCCCATGATGATCTTTCTTATCAAAATTCCCAAAGCCTCAAAGTCTGAGCCAGATGGTATCATGTTGAGTCTTCACCACCTTGTCTTTCTCCACAGTTGCTTCATGCGTGTGTCTCCTCACCCAGGCCATGCTGTCCCAGCCAGGTGGACAGCACCTCTTCCTGCCTCCACCATAGCTACTCACGCAAGGCTGATTGGGCACTCACAAAGCACACAGTACAGATGGAGTCTGGCCAGTTGATTGGTTGAATGAAACCTTATTTATTCTCCAGAGTCTCCGCAGCAGGGTCCAGCAGCTGGGCAGACTGACTGGTCTCCAGGATCCTCCATTCATGTGGATGGGAGGCCCAGGAAGGCTGCATAAGAATCCCTCTCTGAGGCTGAACTCAGTCTTCCATCTCAGTGCCCTTTTGTTTGTGGGGATAGCGCCCAGGCCTCCTGGGAAGTCTGTGTATTTGACTGGCCTTTGCAGATAGTGGGTAGGACCAAATGTAAAGCACACAGAGTTGGAGGAGTCCCATGGAATTCCCAGGGGTCAGAGTCCAGCAGGCAGAACAGTATCCTTCCCAGGGCCACCTGGGACTCAGGTACAGCCCCTGATGGGTCAGACAGAGCCCAAGGCACTGTTGTCTTCAGCCTCACTTCCTCTCCAGTGTTCTTGTCTCCTCTTCAGGTTCTCTGATGGGCCCCGTCCAGCCCACAGTTGGGCTCCTCTAGGCATGAGGCATACTCTGTCTCCTGAGTAATAAGCTTACTCTGATTGAGTAAACATTTACTCATTCACTTATTCTTTTTCCTTTTGAGATACAATTCACACATCATAAAATTCATCTTTTAAAGGATACAGTGCAGTGGCTTTTTAATATAGTCATCAAATTATGCAGCCATCACTGTGTCTTAATTCCAGAACATTGTCATCACTACCTCCCCACCTCCCCCCCAAAACTCAGTCCCATCAGCATTCGCTCCCCATTCCCCCCTCTCCCGGCCTCTGGCAGCTACTAATTGACTTTTTTTTCCCCTGGATTTCCCTGTACGGGTATTTCATATCAATGGACTCATACAATATGTGTCCTGTTAGGACTAGCTTCTTTCACTTAATATGTTTTCAAGGTTCACCTCTGTTGTAGCCTGTGTTCCCTGGTGGCTCAGAGGATAAAGCATCTGCCTGCCATGCGGGAGACCTGGGTTCGATCCCTGGGTTGGGAAGATCCCCTGGAGAAGGAAATGGCAACCCACTCCAGTATTCTTGCCTGGAGAATCCCATGGACAGAGGATCCTGGCGGGCTACAGTCCACGGGGTCACAAAGAGCCAGGCACGACTGAGCGAGTTCACTCTGTTGTAGCGTGTGCAGTACTTTGTTCCTTTTTGTGACTGAACAGTATTCCATGTATAGATATATTACATTTTATTTACACATTCATCAGTTGATGAACATTTGTGTTTTCATTTTCAGCCATTATGAGTAACACTGCTATGAACATGTGTGTACAAATTTTGTGTGAATGTATGTTTTTGTATCTCTTGGCCAGATACCTAGAAGTAGAACTGCTAGGTCATGTGGTAACTCTATGTTTAACATTTTGAGAAATGGTCAGGCTGTTTTCCAAAGTAGCTATACCATTTTAACATTCTCACCAGCAATATAACACGTGAGGCTTCTGATTTCTCCACACCTTTGCCGACACCTATTGCTGTCTTTTTTGTCAGAGCCGTTGTGTGAAGTGATACCTCTTTGTGGTTTTGGTTTGTATTTCCTTGATGGCTAATGATGAACATCTTTTCATGAGTTTTTTTTTTTTTGGTCATTTGTACATTTTCTTTGGCATTTATTTATTCTTAAGGCCCATTATGAGCAGTATGCCCCACTCAGCATTGAATCATGATGTATCGTGATGACCTTTGCCTTTCAAAGAACGTTCAGTCTGGTAAGAGAATTGTAATTAGTACATACAGAATGTTAAGTGTCTATAGACAAGAGGGGCATTCAGTCTGGGCCTGGAGATGTTAGTATTTGGATATAAGGAGCTGGGTAGAAAGACATTCTGGGCAGTTGGAGTAATGTAAGCATAAGCACTCTGTATGGAGGAGGAAACGGCAACCCTCTCCAGTGCTCTTGCCTGAAAAATTCCATGGACAGAGGAGCCTGGCAGGCTATATGGGGCTGCAAAGGGTCAGACATGACTGAGTGACAGAGCACACAGGCACTTTGTTATTAGAAAAATACTTTATGTTGTGATGAATTCCGAGGTAATGTTATGAACGCACCTGGCATAGCGCTCGACACATGGTGGGCTGCTGTTATGTAGTTAGCTCTCTCTACAGCTTGCCTCTTTGGTCCTTGTTCTGTCCTCTTAAGACTACACAGCTCCCTTTCCCTGTTTCAGACTTTTGAATATTAATAGCTCCAAGCCAAATAAACCTTGGTTCTCCAAACTATGGTTTCAAGTCTTCTCTCATCCTAGTCATTGTGTAATGAAATGGCCACAAAGTTTTTGGTGCCCTATTTGAATTCTGGTGTGGCGTGACTATCATTGTGTAGAGCAGGGCAGTGATCCCCTTTTTAGAGATTTTATGAGTCTGTTAACATGGCTTGAGTTTGCATTAGCTTTCTCGGCAGATGCATTATACTCTGAGAGTCTGTTAAGCTTGTCTGCAGAGAACTAGGACTTCCTATACTTCTAAAACCTACTGATTAGGTTTGTTTGCCAAGGTTATTTTAACCTAAAGTCAAGACCACTTTACAGTGTTATATCGCCATGCAGCTGTGAAAGTGGTGGTGGTAGTATGGAGACTACCACGAAGGGATCTGGCCTTTCTCATCTTCAGTCTTAGAGAAGGGGTCCCTTCCAAGGGAGAAGGTTCTAGACAGCAGAACTAATCAGAGTATCTCCATTCATCATTTTAACTTCCTTTCTACTTAAGGTTTTTCCTTTTTTTAAAAAATCATTTTCTGTCAGCTGATTGTTGTTGTTCAGTCGCTCAGTCGTGTCCAGCTCTTTGCGACCTCATGGACTGCAGCATGCCAGGCTTCCCTGTCCTTCACCAGCTCCTGGAGCTTGCTCAAACTCATGTCCATCGAGTCTGTGATGCCATCCAACCATCTCATCCTCTGTCATCCCCTTCTTCTGCCTTCAGTCTTTCCCAGCGTCAGGGTCTTTTCACCAGGGTCAGCTGATTAGTCCCATCAGATATTTGTGCTGATCCCAGGCTAAGTGTGTGGGAAAAGAGAAGAAGTTGGGATATATACCCTGGAAGGCAGTGTGGTTCAATAGAGAGAGGGTGGGCTCCAGCCCAGGCTGCCACTTACTGAGCATGTGATCTTAAGCAAGTCAGTTACCCTCTCTCTTTATGACTCCTTCTCTAATCACAGGACCAGATGAGATTATAAATGTCAAGTGCCTGGTGCGTAGTAGGCTGCTCTAGAAACATGAGCTCTTTTGAACACCACAGTTTAAGAGTTTTGAAAGACTAGAAGAGCCAAGCATGTTGTGTGGTCAGTGACCCTCTACAAACAGCTTTCAGAGCACTGTGATCCTTAAAACACTTACTTGTGCTCCATTTCCCCACCACCAGTTCAGACCAGGAGCTCCTTGTGGGCAAGATGTCTGATTCAACTGTACCCTCAGTGCTCAACACAGAGCCTGACTTGGAGAAGAGCCTACTTTGTTACTGGGACAAACCTGAATTAATGAAGGCCAAATTTTTTTCCTATCTAGAGGGCCAGATGCTGTGGTTGGCTTTGCACAGTCCACTTTTTTTACTGAAAATCTCATAGGGTTCTGGAGCTTAGCAGTAGTAGCTCAAGTGCCAACCCAATTTTAGAAATTTGGGCTACTTCTGTGTCTCACTGCCATAGGATAACAGGCTTCCTGGCAACACCCAGCTGCCCTCTGTGGCAGCCTACAGGCCTGCTGTGGTGCCAGTAGGTGGCACTCATGGCCCTTTCCCACACTTCAGCTGCCTAGACAGTCCTTGCCTTCTTGTCACCAGGGCAGCTGGTGAGTGGGACATAACTTAGAGCCCTGAATAGAGATACCCAGATAGGGGTGCCCTGGACCACCTCCTCCCCTTTCTGGCCTTGTATTGTTGGATTTGTGTTTTATTGAGTCCCTGCCACGGCACGCACTGCTTGGGGAAGCAGAGCTGTCTCCCATAGAAGATCCCAGGAGGGCATTACGGGAATCTGTGCTTCTGTCCATCCTTCTGGCACAGCTCATGCCTCTGCCTCCAAGAAGTCGTGCCTGTGGCTCTTGCTCTGCACTACACTCACATGGCGCTTCCTTGCATTTTAGCTGTTTGCAAGGTAACTGTGCAGTGAATACCTTGGAGGCAAGAACACTGTAGAATTCATCAGAGAGTCCTCGGTATCCTGCTTAGAGTCCTACGTGGTCTAGGAAAAAACAGAAAGAAAAGGAGTGAGGCAAAATGTAATGAGAATCTGAGTGAAGGATATACCTGAGTTTTGTGTATGTGTGTGCATGCTATTTTTTAACTGCTGTGTGAGTTTGAAATAATTTCAAAATAAAAAGTTAAAAAAATAATAATCTACGCGCTTTAAATGTATGCCAAGTTCCTGCTAGAAACTATAAGAAAGATGGGACAAAGGATGCCCCCCCCCCCCCCCGCAGCTTTGGCTTTTATTTTTTTTAATCCAGCGGTATTCAGTGAAGTTCTGATACAGCTCCTCCGCTATGTGCCTTTGAACACATAGAACAGTGGTAATGATGATAGCTAACACTAGAAGTGCACGTACAGTTTTGGTTACCTCAGTTACCAGGTTGGTAAGGTAGGATGGCTGAGGTTCAGAGGTTAACGTGACCTGCCCACAGTCACACAGTCTGGAAGAGACAGGTGCGGGCTTACGTCCATATCAGGCTGTTCCAAGGCTGGTGCTTTCTGAGCTTCTGTATGTATATCTATAAAGAGAAAGGATTGGGTAGACTGATCTCAGCACATCCTTCTTTACATTCAGAAACTGAAAAACTATACGATAGGAAGTTAACTGGTTATGAAGCATGCAGGTATGTTACGCAGTGCACCTTACTTGTAATTGCTGCATAAGTGCCAGTCCTCCCCTCTCACTGCCCACCCACTGCCCTCTGGAGTAGTCCAGATATGGCAGTGCTGGGATGGGCCGCCTCACCAGGAATGAGAGCATCTGGAGAGATTCCTAGGGGCAAGGCCCTGAGACACCCTTGAAGGAGAGTGTTCGGTTCAAGGACTGATAGCAAAAAATGCCAGAGAAGCCCCATGTCTGTGGAGTTGTAGCGCTGGGACCTGCCTGGAATTGCCTAACCCTGGCCGGGTTCTGAGAGCAGCCTTTCCTGCCTCGCCCCACCCCTCCCGGCCCAGGGCAACCTTGTAGATAAGGCACAGATGGAGGCTGCGTGAGGATTCTAGCCCCAGGCACCTTGCCTCTGCTCAGAAAGCAGGGCCTGATGCTGTTATTACTGTAAACAGGACCTTCTGCGAGGCTCCAGCCAGGGCCCTGTTGCCCAGATAGCAATCATGATTGAGTCTGCATGGCTCACTGCTTCCAGGCCTCTGGTGCAGGTGGGACAGGGCTCCCCACCCTTCAGGCCCCTCCCCAGCTGCAGCTGAGGGCAGTTCATGTGGAGGGTCTTGAAACCAGTTGGAACAATGCAAGCAGTTCAGTGGCCGCTTTGTATTGATTGGTCATAAAGAAGGAAGAAAAACCAAGTGGTACCTCCCTCCCCTGAGTAGAAGAGCTCATCAAGCTGGAATTACTCAAAACTATCCTGTATCCCTGTCTGGGACTCCCTCCCTCCCGCCAATAAACAGCAAACCTGAGGAGTTCTCTCTTCTTTGGAAGTCATGCTGGTGCCCGTGACTGCTAGGAGTTCACTTCCCAGCTTCTTTGATGCTGTACATATTTTGAATCCTAAGATTTTAGTTCTGGCAGGGACTTGAGAAATCATTTAATTCAGTTCCCTTATTTTACCACAGAGAAAAGTGAGGCCCAAAGAGACAGATTTGTCCAGGTCACACAGCTAGTTGTTGAGGGAGCCATGACTAAAACCCATGGCCTCCAGCCCCAGGCCTGTGTCTAAGTATCCTCAGCCCTGAGAGTGAGAAGCTACACCTACACCTTCCACATATATGCAGGACCCGAGTTCTTGGGAAAAGACAGGCATGTGAGTATAGGGGAGAGATCTGTGTAGACATTTTGTAGAATGCCACAGGCATGCATTTGTCCAGCCCCTGAGCCGCTGTGCCAGCGCCAGGAGTCGAGACACAAGGCATTTCTAGGGGGCCATGCTGACTACTGGGACTGTGGGACAGGGAAACTGACAGCTGTAGATACAGGCTAGCATAAGCCACGGCTTTCTTAGGGAAGGCTTCTGGGAAGAAGAAGGGGCAGGTCTTTCTTTTTCTTTTTTTAAGTGATTTCTATTTTCAAATGATTTTTTTATTGGCGTATAGTTGGTTTACAACGTGTTAGTTTCTGCTGTACAGCGAAGTGAGTCAGATGTACGTATACATACTTTTTCAGATCGCTTTCCCTACAGGCCACTATAGAGTATTGAACAGTGTTCCCTGTGCTATGTAATAGGCTCTTATTAGTTATCTGTTTTATAGATAGTGTGTGTGTGTGTCAATCTCAAGCTCCCAATTTAGTCCTCCCCTACTGCCTTTCCCCCTTGGTAATCATAAGTTTGTTTTCGACATCTGTGACTTGATTTCTGTTGGTTTTTTAAAAAATATTTTTATCTATTTATTTTCGGTCGTGCTGGTCCTTACTGCTGCGGGGCTAGTTTTCTCTAGTCGCAGTGAGCGGGCTGCCTTGTCGCTGCAGCGGCTAGTCCTGCTGCGAGGCGCAGGCTCTAGGTGTGTGGGTCTCAGCGGTTGCCCCCCTGAAGCGTGGGGGCTCCAGGGCTGCAGCTCTCTGGCTCTGGAGAGCAGGCCTGATGGTTGCAGTGCACAGGCTTAGTAGGCACAAGGCAGGTGGGATCTTCCTGGACCAGGGATCAAACCCTTGTCTCCTGCATTGGCAGGCGGATTTTTTTTACCACTGAGCCACCAGGGAAGCCCCTGATTTCTGCTTTGTAAAAAGGTTCATTTGTATCTTTTTTTTTTTTTTTTTTAGATTCCACCTGTAAGTGATATTACATATTTACCTTTCTCTGTCTGACTTGCTTCACTGAGTATAAAAGTCTCTAGGTCCAAAGTTTTTCTTTTCCTAAGAAAGTTTTTTTCTTTTTAAGGAGTAATAGTATGTTCATTGTTATAAAAAATACAGCAACAAAACTTGTAACAATCCAGAAGCATTCACAGTAGGAAGTGAAAGTTTGACTCCCTTCCGCACCTGAGGTAACCGCTGCTGCCTGTTTGGTCCAGAGCCTTCAGGACTCTCCTGAAGATAGATGGGAGAGCTGCTACTTTTCTGCCCCTCCTTGGTTCGTTACTCTCCTGTGGAAATCATCAGCTTTGCGGCTGCTGCTGCTGTTGTTCAGTTGCCCAGTCGTGTCCGACTCTTTGTGACCCCATGGACTGCAGCACAATAAGCCTCCCCGTCCCTCACCATCTCCCGAAGTTGGCCCAAGTTCATGTTCATTGCATCGGTGATGCCATCCAGCCATCTTATCCTCTGATGCCCTCTTCTCATTCTGCCCTTAATCATTCCCATCATCAGGGACTTTTCCAATGAGTCAGCAGTTCACAGCAGATGACCAAAATACTGGAGCTTCAGCTTCAGCATCAGTTCTTCCAGTGAATATTCATTGTTGATTTCCCTTAAGATTGACTGGTTTGATCTCTTTGCTGTCCAAGGGACTCTCAAGAGTCTTCTCCAGCACCACAGTTTTAAGGCATCAATTCTTTGGTGTTCTGTGTTCTTTATGGTCCAGCTCTCACCATCGTACATGACCACTGGGAAGACCATAGCCTTGACTCTACGGACCTTTATTGGCAGAATGTTTCTGCTTTTCAACACACTGTCTAGGTTTGTCCTGCCAAGAAGCAGGAAACCTTTATTCTACCATTGCCCTTGCCTGGGAATTTGAGGCCATCCTACCAATCCACAGAAAATTTGGAGCACTTATATTCTAAGTTCTGTGTGCACCTTGGATGTATCATCCTAGTTTACTGTTACTTCCATAAAATGGGGTAGATACTCATTAGAAAATGATGATAACAATAAAATAGGTTCTTCCATTTGTATAGTGCTTTATTGCATACCAAGTGCTTTTATATATTTTTGTCTTGTCGTTTCTTCATGGCGCCCCTGCGTGACATACGGAGTAGGGCTGGTGGCGTCCTCTCCCATTTCTAACAGTTGTGGAACAGGCTCAGAGAGCATGAGCTGTCACTCAGATGAGGCCAAACGAGATTCACAGAGGCTGAGTCACTCGTTCGTCCACGGCTGCCCACCATGAATTCCAGCTCATGTACAACTCCCAGGCAGTAGTGGGGGGCAGGAAAATAAATGCCACAGCCTGCGTGTGAACCGAGGGGTCTGTCATTTATTTTCATGCCCTGCACTACTGCCTGGGAGTTGTACACGAGCTGGAATTCAGCTCTGGACTGCTAGTGTGTGGTTTCCTCTCCATCATCTCCCCTGGGTCACCCCCAATTAGTGTCACCCACCACTGCCCTGCCAAGCAGGAGACCTAGTTCATTAGAGAAGGGCCTTCCACAAGTCTGGAGTGTGCCCAGAAAGGCCTGCGGTGCCCACCCCCACTCCTCAGCCCCCGGCCACAGGCTGCTCTGCCCTGAGTGGCAACCTGCATTAAGCATTCCACTTATCATCTCAGGGATGATGGAATCCTAACCTTTTCGGAGACACCGTGCTCTGTCACAAGCATTGCTCTTTTTAAAAGAGATTAATTCACTTGCCGCACTTTGTTCGTTGGTGAAAATCGCAGGGGAGAGCAAGGGTGGCTTTCTCAGGCCTCAGAGGCCCTTTCAGCTGCTCTCAGCAGGCATCCACCCGCCCAGCTGTCCCAGGACTTTGAAATGACTGCCTGCTGGGCATTCACTTGCAAAGCAACAAAATGAAATGGAGGAGACCTGGGTTTGTGAAACCCTAACTTTTGGGGCTGCTCTGCACCCTGAGGGAAGTAGGGGAGGGCCCACTCAGCTCTGAAAGGGGAAAAGTTGTTTGGAGTTGGGGTCACTTGTAGTTTTTGTTTGTTCTGGTCCTTCCTTGATTCACCAGGTACCCCCGCTCCTTATGGAGTTCTGCCTTGTGGTATCTGTTTTAATCCTTACAACCACCTTGCATAGTAGGGATTAATAGCCCCGGTGTCACAGCTAATTAGTGACAGAACCAGAATCTAAACTCCAGCCTTTGGACTCCAGGACCGTTGCAGTAAGATTTACGTCCTAGGAATGATCCTTCGGGTTTGCAAAACCCTTTCTCTCAGATTGCAGTACACGTGTGTGTGTGTGTGTGTGTGTGTGTGTGTGTCTGTGTGTGTGTGCGCGTGCACGCACGTGCACTCAGTTGTGTCTGACCCTGTGCAACCCTGTGGACTGTAGCCCACCAGACTGCTCTGTCCATGGAGTGGGCCTGTAAAGAGACTGAGGCTCAGAGGATAATATACCTTTTCTGGGGTGTCAGGAGGTGGCAGAACTAGAACTTGAATGCAGATCTTCTGTCCTTCGCTCTTTCTACTCTGTTCATTGAAAGGATAGCAAGTTTGGAGAAGCCTTCTCTCCCAGCATTTCCTCCTCTTAAAAGAAAACCCTGTACAGAAGTGTACAGAAAAAGGAAACCTCAGCATGCTAATATGCATACAACAAGTAGCTCCAAATTGTTGCTAATCAGAGACATACAGATTAAAAGGATAGCATGAAATCCGCTTATACCTATTGCACTTGCAGTGATTAGGAAGTTGGCTGCTGCCAAGTGTCCACGGTACACAGGAACCTGTGTGAGAAGACTCACACAGGTCCAAAAGGGCATATGCAACAGGATGTTCTTTGAGTGTTGCTTTTGATGACCTAGAGATGGATGTTACCTGGGTAGGTATGCCTAGGAGAGCAGAGAGGGAATATCTCTGATGGATGTGTTGTGGAGAATTAAGTTGCAATTTAAAATGGAATGATTATATACTTAGCAATGCGAACATATTTTAAAATGCAGTTATTTGTGGGAAAAAGTAGTAAATACACACATGCACATTAAAAAAAGAAAAGAAAACCCTGCTTGGCTTAGGTCTTGGGAAAAAAAGAATTTCTGTCTTGTCTCCTCAGTAGCCAGCGTCAGCCAGGCACAGAGTATGTGTGTGCCTGTTTGTTGAATAAATGAACAAAAGAGTGCCTGGAACTGGCCTGGCCAAACTACTCAGGTCATCCTATGTGACCCTGTCTTAGAATCCCTGGGTACTTGCCAATTTGCTACTACCAACTTGAGGCCAGATCGCTTTGTTCCATCACAGAGAGGAAAATAGGTTAGGGTGGCAGGCAAAAACCGCTCTGTAATGAGTACCTGCTATATGCCAGGTACTGGGCTGGGATCCCTGCAAATCAGAAATTATTGTCCCTGCTTGATAGGTGAGGAAATTGAGACTCAGAATTTATTTGTTCAGCATTATTTAGCTGGACTAGAATTTGAATCCAGGTCTGACTTACTCCAGAGCCTTCTCATTCACCTTTTTATTACACTACACTCAACCCTTAAGGGGCAGGAAGAGAAAGCATCTCAATCTTTTTTCTTCAGCATTGCCTCCAGAAGAGTGCTGCTTCCAGAATTCTCAGGGCCCAGGCAGGGAAACGTGGGTCACTGACCCAATTCAGGCATAAAGGGTTTTGGCTTCATTGAGTTTCTTCTGTCCAAATTCCTGTGTTAGCTCATCTCCCTTGGTGTATGTTATAGCAGCTTCCAAAGTGGTCTCCTTGTCCCCGTTTTCTATTCTGTCTCCTTTCAGACTGAGCTTGCTTAAGCTATTAGGTTAATTCTATAATTTCTTTTACCCCAAACTTCAGTGACAACCCCACTTGCCTATGGTGAGCCTCTAAGGAATGGCAAATAGGTTTTCTTTTATTGATGGTGGCTAACTGGAGCCAGTGTTGAGGAGGCTCTCTCAAGGGCTCCATAGGAAAGAGCTGCTAAGAGAGATTTGTGATGTCTGACTCAGATGCAAGAGCCCAGGACCACATGCCAGGTGTTTGTCAACCCTTTAGATTGGGTTTTTAATGTCGGGTCCACTATTGATTTCCTGAGGACCTGTGAACCTCTGGATGCTGTATGTAAAGAAAGTTTTGTGTTGTTGTTTTTTTTTTTTTAGTGTATGTGTACCTGTGCACTTTTCTGGAAAGGATCATCAGCTTTGATCATATTCTCAGAGGAGTCCATGGCTCGAAAAGGTTTATGCCCACTGCCTTGTCCTCCTGGCTTGGCTTTTGAGACCCTCTGTTAGGCCCTGCATATCTTGGCAGCTGCCTGTTCCTGTGCTGTTAACTGTCACATGGATGGATCTGCCTGGTGGTCTCTTTGGGTATACCTTCTCATTGCTTCCTCTGCCTCTGAACAGTATCTTATGGCTTTTGCCTGGACTGGCGTGCATTTCCTCCTCCTCCTCTAAATTGTTCCTGTTCTTCAAGACAGAGTTTATATCTTTCCCTCAGAAACCTCTGATTTGCTTCAGTCCTTCCTGATTTTCTAGTCTTGTGGACTGAGGGCCAGAAACCTGAAGCCTGCCAGCCAGAATCACAGTTGAAATCAGAACTCCAGTCTCTCAGTTCTCAGAACCTTGCGCTCTCCATGGCACCACTTGACCTGCTAAACAAGGGAAGGTTTTGTCCAAAAAGAGATTTTTGTCTCAGAAAATTACCCCCAGGGTTCTTAACCTCTAATATTTTTGACTGTGGGCATTTATTTCTGCATAAAAGATGCTTAACAGTAAGTGGTAAGGTAAGAGGCCAGGGATTTTGCCCAGAAGAAAACTTTCAAACTAGAGGTGGGAGAAGAGGGTTTCCCAGCCTCCTCTCTCAACACTTTACCCTCACACTTCGTGCCTCAGTTGTGCAAGACCTCTTTCAGGGCCTCATACACCCCGTGCTGCCTTCTACTCTGATTGAGAGGCTTTACCTCTGCCTGAAACACTCCTCCCCTCCCTTGCCCTCTTTTGTCTGGCTGCCTGTTCTCATCACTTCCTCTGAGAGGCCTGATGGATCATTAAGACTCGGTTAGGTTCCCTGGTTGTACACTTGCAACCTGCAGCCCCCTTCCTAGCACTCGTCAGATGTGTGGTGATGTGCTTGCTGGTCTGTCTCCCCTCAGGCTTTAACTGCCTGTCTCATTGCCTGCAAAGGCAGGGAACAAATGAGTTCACAGGCTGAGTGAACAAATGAGTACATGTTGTGTCTGTTCATCCTCCCGAGCCTTCATCACCTGCTTATTCAACAGCACAGGCATTAGACTTGGCTTGGTCCAGAGGGGCAGCTACTACAGTTTATGGCATAAGAATGGAGCCAAGACTCAACCCCAAGCATCTGGACTCTCTGCCAGTGCCCTTTTGTCTGGAACCCATTGATGAGTAGACAGCCTCCCAGTTCCCCCAAACACCCATTCCTAATACGCAGCTTCTGCCTTGTTGGTGAAACGCTCTGGACTGCTGGTCTCCTCCTTTCCTGGCCTCCTACAACACTTCTGGTGGGAGACCACACACTACATGCTTTAGTTTCCTATTATCCTGAGTCCTCCCTCCACAACTAAATTCCCAAGGGCAAACCCCCTGTCTTCTCACACCCCCATTGCAGAAATCAGCACAGGACCAAGTGCATATCCTGCTGATTTGTTGGAGTCCATTTAGTCTTTTGTCTTCCATGTTCCATGGAGCCAGGTTCAGTGTAGAGGAGGGGTGGTGAGGTGAGAGGGGTTCAGGCTTCAGAGCCATTATTGACTTGGGTTCCAGTCACAGTATTGCCCCTTACCTAGCTTTGTGACCTTTATTGAGTCATTTCACCTCACTGAGCCTGTTACCTCATCCATGAAAAGAGGAGATTAATGTCAGCTCCTTAAGCATGTGTGAAGAGTGAACGAGAGAATGTATGCAAAGTTCCCAGGCAGTTCCTGCTTGTGGGAGGTGCTCAGTAAGAGCTGGTTCTCTTTACTCCCCTTCTCTCTATCTACCCCCACATTATAGGGTCCCCTGCTACCAGGACCTAAAATACCCCAGGCTTTTAGGTATGGTTCAAACCTCATGCTTGTTCATTTATCCAGCAGCTGCTGAGCTCCTACCACATGCTAGGCGCTGGCATGTAGAGTCAAGTAGGTTCACATGGACTTTCCTAGAAACCTAATCTAGCATTTCTAACACTCTTTCCATCTTTCCTTGTGTTCAAAGAGTTCCAATTCCAAACAGCCACCATACAGATAAACTTGAGAAGTGGGATCCTTCTATAAACTACTAGCTACATAGATGAGAAGTGTCATTGGACATTTGGTGCTAAGCATGGTGGAATTCTAAGGACAGAGATCTGTGGACTGGATGCGTCAGGAGAGCCTTGTTGGGGGAGAGTCCCCCAAGCCAGGACTGTACTTTGTACTTCCCATGAAAGTAGGATTAAAATAGGCAGAGAGTCAGGGAGAGAGCATTCTGGTTGGAGGGAAGGCACATTCTTTGCTCAGAAGGCTGGAAGGATAAGAGTGAAGGCAGACTCATTTAAGGGAAGAGAGAGAGGAAGAGGAAGTGTGGGGTCATGGGTATTTGACTCTCAGAGGTCCATAACTATTTCCAAATCCATCTAGCCTCCCGTGTTGATTTTTCAAGTCTTCCACTCTTATGTCCATGATAAACCATACACTGAAAATATTTCTGTCTCTCTCTAGACTGTTGTCGGAAGGTGCAGATGTCAATGCAAGGCACAGACTTGGCTGGACAGCACTAATGGTGGCAGCCATCAACCGAAACGACAGGTGAGAGCTCCTTCCACCCTCCCTTTGCCAGAACTCTGCAGACCATGATCCTGAGCCTGCTCCTACTCTTCGCCTGTCCCCCTGCTGTCTTCTCCAGAGGCAGGGAAATGGCCTCAGCCTAAAGGACTGTTCTTCACCTGGTGCAATGGATTATTCAGGAGATGTGGAGTGGGAAGCTCTAGCTCTGGATCCCAGCTCCATCATTCACTGACTTTGTGACCTTAGGCGAGTCATTTGCTTTACTGAAGCAACAAAATGTTTGAGAAGCCTATTGTTAGGGGTTAAGTATACATGTTCAAGTTATCATCATGATTCTGCCATCGTGTCTTTTCATGTTGAGCAGTCCGCAGTCACTGTCCCCGGCAAGGGCTTCTTTGGCCTGTTCCTTTGGAAGTTTTGATAGAAATTAGGGAAGGTGGAGTGTTCTGCCCTCTCATTGCAGTCTCTGCTATTTTCCTGCCCGCTCCCCTAGTGCCCCAGCATGCAGCTGTTGGGTTAAGGTTGAAATAGTCTACTTTGTACAGAGAGTGAGCTCTACTACTCACAGCCATCCACATGATATGTATTGATTTTGCCGCTGAGACAGCTGAAGCCCAGAGAGGCAGAGTGATTTATCTGAGGTCACACAGATAGCATTTAGAACCTGGTCTGACTGCTTGCAGAGTTTGTTTTACTGTAACTCACTGCTGCCTCCCTCTGCCAGATCCCAGGCTCAGGCTGGATGCTTTGAGTCTCTAGTTGTGATTGTGCAAAGAACTGACTGAAAAGGCAGAAAAAGATGCTTTCAAAGAGGGCAGACTGGGCACTTCAGTAGCAGCCGCTGATATTGATCGTGGGAGGTGCCAATTTTCATTTTCCCTTCAAGCAGATCTTTAAGGCTTTTATCTGCCAGTACTGACCACCTTTGTGAGAGTCATAACGGTGGTAGAATTCAACCGTACTGGGACTTTATAATGTCGAGGTGGCACTGCCTCAGACTGGCTGAGAGACTTAGCTGTACTGAGCTAGTTCTCTCTCCTCTGCTCCTCTGTCATGAACTTGATCTCAGCACTCTGTCTCCTTATTTGCCTCTTCAGTGCCAAGCACATAGTCTTTAAAAGAAAAATCGATGTAAATTGGCTCTACAAGTCAGAGCCTAGAGTCCAGTCCTGGTTCCGACTCTTGGTTGAATTTCAGAATTCTATGGACACCTTGTTTCTTCACCTGAAAGCAACTATTTCTGTAAACATTTGGTAGATAACTCCTCTGAGCCAGGCTCTGTGTTAATCACTGAGGAATCAGAGGCCTTGGGAGCTCATGGTCTCATGTGGAAAAGACAGGCAGGTAGAGAAGCAGAGTATAGTGTAATCAGTGATGTCAGAGCAGTGTGGACAGGATGTTACCAAAGCAGAGGGCGTGAGGGGACTGAATCTGACAGTAGGGCAGATAAATTCTCACTGTATTCTTGTGAGAGTCAGATGAGATAATGTATGTGCTACAGGTTATAAATGGTGAGAAGTTATTCTCTGCTGCTAGACCTGTCCACACACAATCACACGTGTTTGTTCTACCACTGATAACCTGCTTCCCCTGCCTCCACTCCCACCCACCAGTTTTTCCCAGCTTGCAAGTATCTCTATCTGCAAGAGATAACCAAGGGTGGAGAAAAGGGAGTGGGTGTGAACCCTTCTATGTGTGATATTTTCAGCATTGATACAGGATAGGAAATAACACTATAATTAAGAGTAATGCCAGTCAGTGAGCAGATAGCTAGTAGATGTGCTTTGAAGATACTTCTCTCTCAATCTAATGAGTTGTTGGTTTAACTGATTGCTCTGTCTTTATCCAGGGCCAATAGCAAATCAGTGATGCTCATTGAGCAAAGTGAGAGTGTTAGCTTGTATTTACTTGGTTCCTGGGAGTAATTATTAGTGTTTTAAGCTTCTATTTTATGCCCTCCTCTTCCTTCCAGTACCCAGCGAGGACAGATTTTTACAGGAAACAGCATACTCTCAGGTTAGATTTATCTATTATATCACGAAAATTGTTTGGTATCTTCTTTTTACCAGGCACTGTTCTTGATAGACAAATATCCCTGTCCTCAAAGAGCTTATTTCTGTACAAGTGGTGGTCCTTGGGTAGAAAGAGGCAGAAACAAACAATAAACAGTAAATAGAATGCACAAGTAAGCTATATATGTTAGGAGATAAGAAGTGCTAATGGAAAAAAAGTAAAAGTAGAACCTGGTATGCCAGGAATATACTGCTCAGGGTGGATAGGCCACATTCCTAAGGTGGTGTGGGAGCGGTCTTGAAGAGTTATTGTGTCTATCCCAGCACAGTCTGCCAGTGTTTTTCCATATTAGAAGTGTGCTGATCCTCATCTTATCAGTCACCAGTTGGTCTGGAATCATACTGACCAGGCCTGAAATGCCACCACCTTTGAATTGAGTTTGTATCAAGGAAGAGTAGAGGGGCAGCAACCTGGGATTCAAGGCAGAAAACAGAGAACCTGTACCTCCTTTCCAGTGTTGGCAGCCCACAAGCTCAAGGGAGATATCCTGAGAAGAGCCCAGGCGTTTCACCCTCTACTGCCTTCAGTGCCTGGCTGCTTAATGTGTTAAGTCCTTGGGGATATGAACACGATAGTCTCTATCCTTAAGGAGATAACTTCTTGTGAAGTTTTATATGTACATATATATATGTATTTATTATTTTATTTAATTTAGAATGGAGAAAGTGTTATTACTCTTGCCTGGAAAATCCCACGGACAGAGGAGCCTGGTGGGCTACAGTCCATGGCGTCACTAAGAGTCGGACACAACTGAGCGACTTCACTTTCACTTTTCACTTTCATGCATTGGAGAAGGCAATGGCAACCCACTCCAGCGTTCTTGCCTGGAGAATCCCAGGGACGGTGGAGCCTCGTGGGCTGCCGTCTGTGGGATTGCACAGAGTCAGACACGACTGAAGTGACTTAGCAGCAGCAGCAGCAGAAAATACAGTGCTATAGAACAAAAAAAAAATTTATCCCCTCCTTTTATGTCCAAAAAGGGTTTGAGGTGACTTAAATTAAAATACAAACATAGATGTACACAGGAGAGTTAAGACTGGATCAAGATCAGAAATCATATTGGTAAAAGGAAAGATAATTCTATCAGGGTTGAACTTGAGATTTTCTTTTCCAGAAATAGGTTTGTTGTTTTTGTAAAAATAATATAGAGAATCAAGGAGCCATCAGCTGAATTTCTTCTGTCTAGAAACCAGTCACTATATATCTATATCTGTGTGTGTCTAATTTTACATAAATGGGACCAGGCTGTACTCTCTGTAAGTCAGGTAACTTGTGGAATAGAGTATGAATTTAGTTTGAAGTTTCCTGACCAGGCAAAAAAGGATACAGAGAATTTTGGTTCTTCAGAAGAAAGGAACTTGGTTCTGATGTACCTTTTTATTATCATGTTAGGCATCCAGCAGCTTTAAAAAAAAACACTATACTGTGTCAGGTGCTGATGTGGTGGGCTAGAGTGCCTTCAGATACTAAGTAAGCATCCCAGCCTTTGCCTTAAGAAGCTTACTTGGACTGCTAACATCAAGGACTTGAGCATTGTGATGGCCATTGTCTTCAGTGGCCTTCTGCCAAAGATTTACCAACATTCTGCGAGGACAGTCCTTTCACCAGCCTAGTAACAGCTTGGGTGTAGTATTGCCTTGAGGAGTAGTCGGCAGGGGCGGGCCCCTTCTCCACAGTGAGTGCTCCATAAGCTTCATGCCACAGGCACTTGTTTAGCCTAAATCTGGGTGCCTCATTCCATGTTGCACTCTGACCCAGCCCAGCTAAAGGCCTAAGCCACAGGGTCCAAGGATGACCACTGTAACTTAGCACAGCCTCTACTGGCTTGTGCAAATATACCCAGCCTTCAGCTAAATTCAATTAGTTTTTCTTTAAGAACGGAAAGAAATCCAATTTTACTAAACATGGACAGACGGTGGAAGGCACTTTGATGTTACAACTTCTCAGTGATGCTTTACTTAGTCACAAGTTCATAAGCAAGAAGGCTTAATTACTTGGGAAAACACAGGATTAAAACTGGACACAATGGCGGAGTATCCGCTCTTGGGCAACTTGATTCGAACCCATGCACCGAGTTCGTGTGTGGTGCAAACTTTGATGTGCGCGGTGACAAGCTGGAAGTCATGACCCCCTCAGGGACGCT
The DNA here is from genome assembly GCF_001704415.2 of Capra hircus. Lineage (NCBI taxonomy): Eukaryota > Metazoa > Chordata > Mammalia > Artiodactyla > Bovidae > Capra > Capra hircus. The sequence continues at coordinate 31,446,342 of NC_030822.1, forward strand.
CCTTCAGATGGCATTTGCAGGATGTGTAGGCGGAGAGGCAGGGCCTGCCAGGCCTGTTTGCTCTACTTTGATGTCCAGGCAGCCACAGGCCCCACTGTTTGCTCTTTCACTGAGGGGTGGGTTGGGAGCCTCCTACCTTTCCCAGTGGACAATGGCCAGCAATGGAGTGTGACGACTGTTGACCATTCCAGGAGCCTGCCGGACCAGAACAGGGCTTTGGGAGGTGCTGAGCCTGGGGGGCCAAAAGCTGTTTAATGGACAGCCGTTTCTCCAGATGTAGCTTTCTTTAAAGCCCAGTGGTGGTCAGGTGCTCATCGTGGAGGTGCAAACGGTCTTGTGAGTTTTAATAGGTACTGAGTACTGCTTGGCCCTTTGTCCAGTGGCATTAAGGTACTTGTAAACTGAAAGTTTGTCTTCTCTGTTTTCTTGATCAACATGTATGTGCAGGGGATAGTGGTTTGGAATTAAAATGGTACGATTTCTGATTCCTCAAAAAAGAAGCTGTCAAAACACGTCTGATAACAAAATTATCCAGAAAGTATAAAGAACTCTTGGACACATCAGTAGTAAAAAGAGAGCCCAGTTTTTAAAAAATAGGCAAAAGACTTGAGCAGATACTTCACCACAGAAGAGACTGATGGGAAATAAGTACATAAAAAATACTCAGCATTTAGGGAAATGCAAGTTAAAATCATAGTGAAATGCTATTCCATTTGACCAAATACCTATTTCAATGACCAAAATTTTAAAAACTGACAGCACCAAGTGATGACAGTGATGCAGAACAATTGTCATAACTGCTGATATGAATGTGTAATGGAATAGCCACTTTGGAAAATATTTTAGCAATTTCTGATAAAGGTAATAAGTACATTTATCATACAGCCTAGCAATACCAATTCCTAGGTATTTGTCCATGAAAAATAAAAACATATATCTACCAAGAGACCTGTATGCAAATATTTATAGTAGCTTTATTCATAATCACCAAAAGCTCAAAATCACCCAAATGTCCATCATCTGATGAAAGGACAAATTATAGTATATCCATACAGTGGACCTCTCAGCACTGAAAAAAAAAAGGACTCACATCTTGTACAGGTAATGACGTGGTCGAATCTTGAAAGTCTTATGCTAAGTTAAAGCCAGGCAATAAAAGCTACCTTCTGTATAATTCCATTTATATGACAGTCTGGAAGAGGCAATATTATAGGGACAGAACTCAAGTTAGTGGCTGCTAGCATTTAGGAGTGGGGGGGAAGGACACAAAGGAACTTTTCTGGTGACAGAAATACTTTAGAGTATTAATTCTTAATTCTAGTGGTAGCCATACAACTCATCAAATTGTACATCTTAAAAGGATGCATTTTTCTATGCGTAAATGATGCTTCAATAAACTGACATTAAAAAGTTTTTCAAATGCCACCATCTTTCTCTATGTTTTCACTGTTAATTGTGACCTTTGGTGTACTGAGAATTCATGATTGTAGTGTTAAAATGAAAAAAATGAATCCATACTATTTGCGGTTACCTAGAATGTTTTGAATCCTTATTGCTGATGGTATCTTACATTGCAATACTGTATATTCTGATTGTAGAGAGTAAAGATTTGTGGAATCACACGACCAGTGAATAGTGATCAGTTCACTTTGTGAGTGGTATATGGCAGGCTCACAAAGTGTCATAGGGTTCTTCTTCATAGCAAGGAGAAAGAGCAGAGCTCAGGACTGGGAACTTGCCTCATCCCATATCATTCTTGTGTTCCTTGTTCCTGGACTGCCAGGAGCACCACCTAAGTAGTGTGGCCATTGGGGTGCTTCAGGAACCAGGGATCCTGAACGGGTGGGGTGGTGGGGAGCGATTGAGATTTGAGCCCGCTTGGGCTTGCTGGTTGCTTTGAAAGCCCCTGCCTCAGAGAAGGTGAGTCCACCAGACAGAAAAGGAAGCTCCAGCAGAACTGTTTGAAATTCCCCACAAGAGTCTCCCTCCCTCCTGCTTTTTCTCCTGGAGTGCATTTCATCAGCATCGGAAGGACCGCTTCCCGGCACTGCCTTCCCTACTTGGCTGGGGTCCCTGAGGAGCTGAGCTAATGAGTGGATAACACGCATTTGCCAAGGCCTTCCTGGATGTGGTACCTGGGCTTTGTTAATTTTAAAATGCCGCCATCCTTGGCCAAAGACCATTTAATTCCCTCTCATAGCAGTCATTTATTTTTAGCATTGGCTTATTTTCCCTCCATCTTACTAAGGGGAGGGGGACATTATACCCTATCTTTAAGAACCCAGAAGCACAAGCCAGATTGCTGACCCTCAAGAGAGGCTTTACAGGCCTCTCTGTGTGGCTGACAACTCTGCAGGTGTTCTCTGAGCATAGAACTGATGCTGCTCTTGCAGCTGGACCAGGGCAGCCTCCTTGGGAAGCTCTTCTTTGCTGGCTGGCCAGAGGCAGAGCAGGTGGAGCACCCTGGACCCATGCTTCAGCTTAGGTCCTTAGGAGGCCTGACAGCGTGGAGGTCTAGCCTGTCTTAGAGGCTTCCAGCCTCTTCCCAAGATCCCCAGCCTGTTCTCAGCCTGGCTGCTTGCTGCACAACGGTGCTTCTTTTGGCCCAGAGAGGCTGGCTTTGTGCTATCTGATCTCCTGACTATAGTGATGATGATGGTTGTGGTGTCTTCTGTGTGCCAAGCCCATGTCAAATACTTCCCAGTATTGGCTGTGATCCTCACTGCAACCCTAAAAGGGATGGATTATTATCCCTGTTTTACATATAGAGAAAATGAAGTTCGGAGGTGCTCAAGCTTGTCCATTGGTGGAAGGGGGAGCCAGGATTTGAAGCCAGGTCCCTCTAAACCCCAAACCCTTTTTCTCTCCACTGGACTGCACTGCCCAGGTAGGGAAGATTCAGGATCAAAGCCATGTCAGGACCAGGTGTCAAGTCAACTTAGGCAAGGTTTCTTGATGACCCACTTTGTGCTGGATGATTTTGAGAAATTTAAAAACCAACAAACTACTCTCCTTATCCTCAGAGAAGAGATAAAACAAGCCCCCTTTAACTGTAGAATGAGGCAGAGTATGGTCAGTACCCCAGAGAAGACCAGCCTAGAGTGCTGGGGAGGGGCCGATCATGAAAGGAGGCCCTTTCACATGAGGTGGGCCTTGAAAGATGGACAGGATTTTGATCGGTAGAGGTGGAGAGTAGAAAGACAGCATTTTTTGGAATAAGGACCATTGTAAGCATAGGCTCCTAAAGGTAAGAAAGTAGGGATGTACCAGAGTTGATAGGAGGCACTGGCAGGGTCTGGAGACCAGCGAGCATAAAGGATAAGTCTTATCCAATACAGGCCACGGTCGTCTCAGGCTGAGACTATCCAGCATGTGGTGGAGTTGTGAGCTCGAGAGCTGAAAGACTAGGGTTCACATCCAGGCTCTTCCTCCTATTAGTCTTGACAAATTCTTTCACTTACCTGTGATTGTTTCCTCAATCATGATACGGAGATAACAAGGCGAGCTACTTTAAGTTTGTAAATATATGTAAAAGTGTTTAGAATGATGCCTGCCACATAATGAGCACTGGAGAAGAGTTTGCTACTTTAGTTAATAGTAGTGTAGCAGTAGTGGTAGTGTCTTAATTATTATTATGACTAACCCTGCTGCGGCTGACTGTGGGTGACCTCATGAAGTTAGTGAATTTCCTGCAGGTAGGCCTATCTTTGAGGGAGGTGGCACTATTACTTGCCTCTCACCAGCATCTCTTTTGTGTGATGCAGAAGCAGTAGGATTTTGAAAATTCTTTTTCTACTTCTTCTCATCTCAGAAGCCGTGCCTAGAACATGGGACCCCAGACCAGAGCACTTTGACGTGAAGCTGGCTATTGTCCCAGGTGGCCACCTGCCTGGTGAAGAACAGTTCCCAGTATTTCCCAGAAAGGAAGGGTGGCTGAGGGTGCTGGCCAGGTGCCCAGAATGCCAGCACTATGCCCCCAGAAAAGTGTGCCTTGCTTGACATCTCTCCCACCACTCCTGCTGTGGCTGATTATCTCTGAGTAACAAAGAGTCATTTCTAATCCCATTTAGAATCATTGCCCAAGATAATCCTGTTTCATAGTAATGATATTCCAATTCCAGCATGCACCCGTTTCTAGTTTGGCAGACGCACGCCTTGACCTCAGGCCACCCAGGCACTGCTCCTGGGAAAGTGATGCCAGCTCATTTGCCTAACCTGACAGTCAGGGTACCCACCCACTTTTCCACTGCTGTATCCCATCCTGGGGTTCTGTGTTCAGGGATGTCTTCACAGAGAGGATCAGTTGGGACAAAAAGAGCAACCTGCGCTCATCCCCTTCAGCAGCCTGGGGAGGAGTGTTCCATTTCTAGGGACTGTGATGCGGTGTGTTCCTGCACCTCCTCTCTAAAGACCTCAGACCCACTCTGTGCCATGAGCTGTGCCTATTAGGGCTGTCAGGCTGGTGGGTCGGGGATATACAGTAAATTCAGTAAATATGGTGAGTGTGCCTGGGATGCAGCAAGGTTTTGGCTGTCTCTCATGCAATCTGTGTGAATAAAATATGATTGTAGCAAATAGTTTAGTCAAAACTAATGAATGGTGAGTGATCTGGTTCATTGTTTATATATGAATGGCTATCAGGCTGGAAAGCAGACTACTTGTGAACCACAGGGTTCTGTCCTAGTCACTAGTCATATCACTGATTCTAATGAGACCACTGATGAATGACAAACAAATTGGCAAATTAAATGAAGCTGATACGTTGGGTAAGAATTGGGAATGTGAAAAAAGAACTCAATGTGATAGAGCAATGGTTAAATCTGTGGTGATAAAAAATTAATAGGGGGGATGAGTGTTTCAGTCTGCAGTCAAAACCAATGGTAACACCCAGGGCAACCCAGTTTAGCAGTTCTGGCAAGTAAAGCCCCGGAGCTGACTGCAGCCTCAGTGTGTGCACCAGCAGTGCAGTGTTAAGGCCTCAGAAGTGAACTGATAAAACAAGTATTTACTGGCCTGTACTCTGCCCTGTGTGTAAAGGAACAGATGGCCAGGCACAGTCCTTACTTTAGGGAGCACAGTCTAGATGTGTGTGACAGAGTAGTGAGGGACAAGGGCTCCGGAAAAAGGACCTGAGTTTAAAACCTAGCTCTACCTCTTACCAACTGTTTCCTCATCGGCAAAGTAGGAACAATAATGGCACCTGCCTCAGCATCATGTGGTTGCAAAGATTAAAATGCACTTAAGACAGCCTAGTGCATAGTAAGTGTAGGAGCCCCAACAAGCTCTTATGGATGATTTGCCTACGAAGAGCCTTGTCTAGCCCATACTGTGGAAAGAATCCCTAATAACCAGGGCCTGACCTCTCTGGCCCATTGGTTTGGCAACTGAGTATTATGAACCACAGATTGAAAGGTATGGACCTGTGTGTAGAACTAGGTTAAGAGGGTGAAATTGCGATTGTCCTGGAAACCCTGTAATGGGTAATCTTGGTTTGGTGGCCCACTTAACGTGTCATACCTTCCTTGAGCTTTGCCCAAATTATCTCACCTTGTCTGAGCCCACTATTGATTTTTGACCCTTGTCTATCTAAATCAGATTCCCTCTCATTAACCCAGCTAGCTTTACAACTATCTGAAAATATCACTGTCCCTGGTGCATAGTGAGGGCCCAGCAACTATGGGATGTCAGGACGGACTAATGGATGGTCAGGTGGGTGAGAACCAGTGTGGTTTAGGGGAATGTGCACCAGATAGTAATGAATTTGAATCTTGGTTCCTGTGTTTATTTAACATGCACACTTGGACAGCTCATGTTATCTTGCTGAGCCTCAGTTTATTCATTTATAAAATTGACTGGTACCTCATTACAAGTGGTTATAATGATCTGGAGTAGTAAATGTAAAAGTAAATGTAAAGTGCTCCACCCTCTATGGCTGCTTTATTATGATTATTGATCTTTGCTTTTTGAGGGAAGTAAATAAAATACCATCCTCATTCAAGAAAACTGGGACACGTTTTCTACACAGGTACCTTGCTTCCTACCTAATCTTTAGTTTGTTTCCCAAGGAAGCTGGCTTTAAAAAGAAAACTGCACCCCATCCTCCAAAAAAAGAAGAAAAGAAAATTGCCCTCCTATTTCCCCACTACCCGCCCCCACCCCAAGCTCATGCCCCCCCACCACAGGATCTCTAGATTCAACATGTGCCTTTGGCTGGCCACCCTGCTTTCCTGACCTCCCATAGACTGGCTGGTAGACTGAATGAGCCACAGCTCATTTGACTTCCAGCAAACCTCCTGAACTGTGACCTCTTTGCTTCCTCCCCTCACCGAGGTGTGCGCTGAGTTGAGAATAGGTCAACTCTTTGTCTTCTCCTTGGGACACGGTGACCCTGTGCTTGGATGTGGGGGGTAAAGGGGAGGGGGAGTCAGAGGAGCCTCTCCAGAAGCTCCACATTGTGTGGGGATGACCTGGAGCTGGGATCACTGCCCTTCTTGCTTCACCAGCTCCAGCTGCTCGCCAGCCATCTCTGACACGTGCCTGGCCCAGCCTAGGCCTCAGCTCACACCACAGGTTTCCTCCGTCTTTCCAAAACATTGTGATGACCCAGAGCCCCTCCGGCCACTGAGAGCAGAAAGCCAATCGATGCAACTGCCCTTTCGAGCTTTGTGACGCCCCACAGTCTTGAAAATGGGAGCTCATCAAGGTCCATACGAGCCAACTTCCTAAGGGTGCGTCCACCTCTAATCTAATTACAGCCTAATCAGTGAATTAAAACATGCCTCGTGGGGGCTCTTGCTCCAAAGGGACTTCTGTGAGTCTCAGGAGTTGCAACTTAGAGACCACCCTCCGGTTCGTTTCCTCATCTTTGTTTGGGAACTGCCTGGTGTAAGTTGGGAAGGGTCTGATGCTCAGGAGGGGAAGATGGGGATGTTTTCCACAGCTAAGGTAACTGCAACCCAGTTTGGACCCTCAGGTGGGAGAAGGCTGGGAAGGGCTAAGACAGTTGCCTTCCACCTTTCTTCCTTGTTTCTCACCAAATGAATTATTTCGTTTATTCATACAGTCATTCAGAAAGCATCTGTTGACCACTTATTGTGATCTAGGCATTGGGCAAGAAGCTAGGAAAGAAGGTTGAGACGTGGTCCTTGCCCTGTGATCTACTGGGAAAGGTAAATACAAATAGACAAGCAGTCACAATATGATATGGTGAGCAGCACCTTCCACTTGAGTGAGAATTGGGTTCTGTGCAAGCAGGAAGGGCGTGCACCCGGGCTGAGAATCAGAGAGGCCTCAGTTGAGTTGATGACTGTGTCACTAAGGAGCCCTGAAGGTGAGTGAGCACTAATCAGTTGAAGGGGAAGTGGGGTGGCGGGGGCACTCCCAGCAGGAGGGATATATTTGATGCTCTTTGGTGTACTTCAGGGAGTTCATTGTTTTCACTGGGCCTTAAATTTTCAGCCCCCAAGATCACTAGATCAACATAGGAATTAGAAGTTCTGCAGTTGAGAGACTCCTTGAAGGAATAAACTTTTAGAAGAAATGAGGGCAGGAGACCCGACCCTTTTAAATTTTTTGAGTAATTTTATTTATTTTTGGCTGTGCTAGGTGTTCATTGCTGCACAGGCCTTTCTCTAGTTGTGGTGCCCTAGCTTCTCCTTGCAGTGACTTCTTTTTTTGTAGAACACAGGCTCTAAGGCACCCAGGTTTCAGTGGTTTCGGCTCACGGGCTCCAGAGCACAGGCTCAGTAGTTGTGGTGCACGGGCTTTACTTGCTCCGTGTCATGTGGGGTCGTCCCAGATCAGGGATCAAACCCATGTCTTCTGCGCTGGCAAACAGATTCTTTTTACCTACCACTGAGCCAGCAGGGAAACCCCTCAACTCTTTTTTAAAAATCATCATTCTTGTGTCCAGCCTGCTGCTTCCAACTGCTGTATCGTGTTTTATAGGCCACATCTAACTCACTCGTGTCCTCAGTGATGGAATGCCTGCAACTCCCTACTGCCTCAAAAGGTGTGGGGACATCTCCCTTGTTTGGACCTGTGTAAGAATTCCTCTGAGATACGTATACTCAGGAGCAAAGTGCTGGGTTATTGGGTCAGGTACAAGATGACATCTGGAATGGCTGTATCAGTCTGTCCCCAGGAAGTGCCTGAGGAATCCAAGATCCTCATGCCTTCACCAACACTGAGCATTTTTCAGCTTTCTCACTTTTGTCAGTATGTTGAATTTAAAGTGCTATCTCATTTTTAAATTTTTTTTTTAACAGCAAGTCCTTGTTGGTTATCTGTTTTAAATACAGCAGTTTATGCGTATCAACCCCAAATTCCCAATAAAGTGCTATCTCATTAAAAAAATTTTTCATTTCTCTAATCACAAATGAGCTTGAGAATTTCTTCATGTGCTTAATCATCTTGTTTGTTTGTTTCCTCCTCTTGGTATTTTTGTCTCGTTTTTCTGTGGGACTTCCTGATCCTTGCCTTGTTGCTAAAACTTGAATTGAGGCAAGTCCTCCAGACTGTTAGCTACCTGGGGGTCCATAAAGGGAAGTGAGAGGCAGTATAGCTGAATGATAAGAACATGAACTTGGTAGCCAGACTGCCCTGGTTTAAATCCCACCTGTGCTCCTTACAACTTGAGTGACGTTGGACAGGTTACTTACCCCTTGATTTCTGTTTAACTTCCCTCATAGGGTTGTTGTGAAGATTAAATGTTACTATATGTAAAGTATTAATATTTAAAATAGTGCCTGGTGGGTAGGAAGTATATATAAATGTTAGCTCTTATTATTAGACTGCTGTCTTCTTCCTACTTAGCGCCATTGTACCCTTGAGAAATTGAATACTTACACCAGCAGGCAGTAAAAGAAAGTAGAAAGAAAACAGCTCTCAGCCTAGACTCAGAGCTCACTACTCCTACTCACTTGTATAACTCTTACCCAGGTCTTGGGTTCTGGACCTGCGTTTTCCTCCCTACCTGAGGCCAATCTTCAATACCCGACCATTTCTGACTAGTCAGATTTCCAGGCCTGCAGTGCCCGCCAGCGCCCCAGCCTGGCTAGCTCAGTCCTGTTGCTCTTCCTCTGCCAGCCTGTCAGCTGGATACTATTCCTCACAACCTTCACCTTCAGTATTCACACAGCTCAGTCTTTTTGGTAAGTCAGCTCACTTGGGCAGAGATAAGACCAGAATAGATTGTGATAGACACACAGGAAGGCATGTACTGCTACCAGAGCCAAGTCGTTAAAGGCCAATTCTAAACCGCCATTCTCTTGGGCTGCAGACATTCTTTGACTTTCCAGGTTAGTATTGGAAGTAGGGTGTCTAGAGATTATCTCTAGCCTTTGAAGTTGATACTGACATTGGTAGGCATGTCTTTCCACAGACTACCAGAGGCCAAGTTCTGAGCTAGCTGGGAGAATTGCTGATGTTTGTAAGCCTTTGCCCAGTGAGAACCTGTGGAGTAGTCAGCATAGTTCCTTTGAGTGTGTTACAGAAAAACATGAGTGAGTGGAATGGTGTACCCTGCCCCCTTTAATCCAGCTATTAAAACCATGAAGACCTAGCCCATACTAGGTACCACCCATTTGGCACCAGCTATTGACATTTAAGGTAGTGATACCTAAACCCAAACCTCATGAGTGACAGCCATCATGCCAGCATCAGAACAGAGTCGGCTGCAGTTATCCTTTGGTGGATCACCTTGAATAGCAGTGCCTGCCTTCCTTTGTACCATCAGATCCGGTAATCCCCTTGTCAGCCAGGTGGGCCAACTCACCGTCTCTTATATGTCACCTTCTCCCAGATACATTTCTGAATTGGAGGATTTGTTTCGGCTTTAGCAAAAACAAAAATGTCAAAGAGACAGAAATCTCTTCATTTCCGAAGTCTCCTCATTGCTGCTCCTGGTGTCTGCTTCTTTTGCCTTCTCTTGGCCTCATACCAGTGTGTTTCTTGGTTTCTGGTTGTTGACTTGTTCTATGTCTGCTGTTTCCCTCTGTCTCTAGTCCTTAACGTATGACCTGGCTTTTGGCTGTCTGCCTCACATCTCTGCTGCCTGGTCTCTGGCCCTTGGCTCTGTTTTGACTATGAACTTCTTGGCACTCCCTGGGCCTGACCTGCTGCTAAACCTGTTCTCCCCAGCCTTGCCCTAGGTTTCTCTTACCCGGCTGGCCTCCTACTCTATTTCTGCCCTGCTGCATCCCACAGGTCCACAAAGTTCTTTTTGTCTTCAAAGCTAACTATAGTCATGTAGTCCTTTAGGCTGATCTGGACTGACTTCTCCAAAAAAGACCTGATCCCCATGGAACTCTGGGTCAAATGCTTTTTACGTATGAGATTGCTCTTGGACAAAAACCTTACTGCTGTGTGATAAGTTGTTTGGTGCCACTCTGGACCACAGAACAGCCATGGTTCTTTTAGTCCTAGCTCTACTCCACTGTGGGGCTGCTGCCTTTTGCATTTATGAAAAGTGAAAGGAATCTTCTCCAAGGCTGCAGAATGAGTCACTCGCTTAGATGCTTACCCTCCTTGTCCTCCAAGTTTGTGAAGTGAATTGCCCATTCCTTTTGATTGGGTTAGCAGCCCCAGGGCCTAGCCTCATCACTTTCCTCTCCCCATCCTGCCAGACCACTGTCTGCCCCCTGGGGCCAAGGGTAGCATACTTGGTTGCTTGGACACGTCTTGCAGCCTGCAAATTGGACAGATGGAATCAATACTCAGGAACCTGGAGAGGCCCAGGTAGCACAGTTAGTGACACTAAATGCCTAGAGGGACAGCCTGCCCTGGGAGGGGTTGTGATTGAATGGTGATTGGACACAGCAGCTGAGCATTAACCAAATTATGTCCCTTTGAGTTTAGATCGACAAACCCTCCTCACTTAAATTTTAAAACAAGCCAACTTGTGTAGAATACAGAAGAGCTGCCTTCTTAACACAGCGCTACGGCAGCACGAGTGCTGGGTATAGATTTGGAGCCCACTTCAGCCTATGTAATTATCACTAAGATTATATGGACACAGAGAAGAGAGCTCATATTTGTGAATCTCCTTTGATGTGCCAGGCACTGTAGAGTTTTTATCTCATAACTTACAAGGGGGAGGCATCATAATCCCTATTATTCTAGTAAAGATATAGAGTTTCAGAGGTATAATAATTTGTCCAAGAACATAGTTAGTAGATGATAGTGCTTCCCTGTACTTGTTATAAAATGTCACACCATCTTCCCTATTTGTTTGTCAGTTCATAAGTGTCTTGACTTTCCTACAGCCCAACCATAGGGTCAGGTACACAGTCATAATAACTAATGTCTGTTGAGCACTTATTATGTGTCATACACTATTAAAGCACATTTTATACACTAACGGAGTCATATGAGCTAGATATTCTTAATATCTGATAATTATGATACAGAGTGATTTTCTAATTTCACCATTTGTTCTACATTTATTAGTTGTCATTCTACAGTTAAAAAAAAAAAAAGAGCTTTCCCTTCCTCCCCATTGACTATATGGACTCTTGGAATCTTAATGTACAATGGGTGATAGTCCGTTAATGTCATTATTCATGTTGATGTTCATATTGACTCAGATTTTTTTAAATTTATTTATTGATTTATTTTTTTGTTGCACTGGGTCTTTGTTGCTCTGCTTGGGCTTTCTCTAGTTGCCATGAGCAGGGGCTGCTCTTCATTGCGTTGCATTGCAGTGCCCAGGTTTCTCTTTGCAGTGGTTTCTCTTATTGTGGAGCAGAGGCTCTAGATGCGCAGGCTTCAGTAGCTGCAGCATTTGGTCTCAGTAATTTCAGCAAGTGGGCTCGTAGTGGTGACACACAGGCTTCAGTTGCTCCGAGGCATGTGGAATCTTCTGAGACCAGGGATCGAACCACTGTCCCCTGCATTGGCAAGCAGATTCTTGTCCATCTTCCCCAGAGAAGCCCATCTGTACCATGGCCTCAGATTTTAAAGCCAGCATTATAACCACTGTACCATACTGCATCCTTTGCCATGAGATATTTTTCTCACTGCCTGCAGTTAGTTTGCCCATCTCTAACAGCCTTTTTGAACCTTCTTAACTTTTCATCTTCTGGGAAATAGGAAGACTAATGACAGTCTTTTCCAAATTATCTGTAAACTATATAAGTAAATTACAATAAAAGATAGAAATGGTAAGGACCTAACAGAAGCAGAAGATATTAAGAAGAGGTAGCAAGAATACACAGAAGAACTATACAAAAAAGATCTTCATGACCCAGATAACCACAATGGTGTGATCACTCACCTAGAGCCAGACATCCTGGAATGCAAAGTCAAATGGACCTTAGGAAGCATCACTATGAGCAAAGCTAGTAGAGGTGATGGAATTCCAGTTGAGCTATTTCAAATCCTGAAAGATGATGCTGTGAAAGTGCTGCACTCAGTATGCCAGCAAATATGGAAAACTCAGCAGTGGCCACAGGACTGGAAAAGGTCAGTTTTCATTCCAATCCCAAAGAAGGGCAATGCCAAAGAATGCCACACAATTGCACTCATCTCACACGCTAGTAAAGTAATGCTCAAAATTCTCCAAGCCAGGCTTCAACAGTACGTGAGCTGAGAACTTCCAGATATTCAAGCTGGATTTAGAAAAGGCAGAGGAACCAGAGATCAAATTGCCAATATCCACTAGATCATCAAAAAAGCAAGAGAGTTCCAGAAAAACATCTACTTCTGCTTTATTGATTACACCAAAGCCTTTAATTGTGTGGATCACAACGAACTGTGGAAAATGAAAGAGATGGGAATACCAGACCACCACACCTGCCTCCTGAGAAATCTGTATGCAAATCAAGAAGCAACAGTTAGAACTGGACATGGAACAGCAGACTGGTTCCAAATCGGGAAAGGAGTACATCAAGGCTGTATATTGTCACCCTGCTTATTTAACTTATATACAGAGTACATCCTGTGAAAATGCAGAGCTGGATGAATCACAAGCTGGAATCTAGATCGCTGGGAGAGATATCAATAACCTCAGATATGCAGCTAACACCACACTTACGGCAGAAAGCGAAGAACTAAAGAGCCTCTTGATGAAAGTGAAAAGCAGAGTGAAAAAGTTGGCTTAAAGCTCAACATTCAGAAAACTAAGATCATGGCATCCAGTCCTGTCACTTCATGTCAAATAGATGGGGAAACGATGGAAACGGTGACAGATATTATTTTCTGGGCCTCCAAAAATCATTGCAGATGGTGACTGCAGCCATAAAATTAAAAGATGCTTGCTCCTTGGAAGAAAAGCTATGACCAACCTAGACAGCAGATTAAAAAGTAGAGACATGAATGGATAAGAAAGCTGTGGTACATATACACAATGGAGTATTACTCAGCCATTAAAAAGAATTCATTTGAATCAGTTCTGATGAGATGGATGAAACTGGAGCCGATTATACAGAGTGAAGTAAGCCAGAAAGAAAAACACCAATATAGTATACTAACACATATATATGGAGTTTAGAAAGATGGCAATGACGACCCTGTATGCAAGACAGCAAAAAAGACACAGAGGTGTATAACGGACTTTTGGACTCAGAGGGAGAGGGAGAGGGTGGGATGATTTGGGAGAATGGCGTTGTAACATGTATACTATCATGTAAGAATCAAATCGCCAGTCTATGTCCGACGCAGGATACAGCATGCTTGGGGCTGGTACACGGTGATGACCCAGAGAGATGTTATGGGGAGGGAGGTGGGAGGGGGGTTCATGTTTGGGAATGCATGTACACCCGTGGTGGATTCATGTCAATGTATGGCAAAACCAATAATTAGGAACAAGAAATTCAAGAAAGAGTAGTGAATTTAAAAATTAAAAAAAAAAAAAAAAAGTAAAGACATTACTTTACCAACAAAGGTCTGTCTAGTCAAAGCTGTGGTTTTCCCAGTAGTCATATATGGATGTGAGAGTTGGACTATAAAGAAAGCTGAGCGCCGAAGAATTGACGCTTTTGAACTGTGGTGTTGGAGAAGACTCTTGAGAGTCCCTCGGACTGCAAGGAGATCCAACCATTCCATTCTAAAGGAAATCAGTCCTGAATATTCATTGGAAGGACTGATGTTAAAGCTGAAACTCCAATACTTTGGCCACCTGATGGGAAGAACTGACTCATTTAAAAAGACCCTGATGCTAGGAAAGGTTGAAGGCAGGAGGAGAAGGGGACAACAGAGGATGAGATGGTTGGATGGCATCACCGACTCGATGAACTGTAGTTTGAGTAAGCTCTGGGAGTTGGTGATGGACAGGGAAGCCTGGTGTGCTGCAGTCCATGGGGTCGCAGAGAGCTGGACATGACTGAGCGACTGAACTGAACTGATAAGCAAATAGTCTCCAACTAAAAACCTGACAGTGTCTGCTGTGAATTACATATCTGACTTTTAGATGTGGATTTTAGCTGCTTAGAGACCCTTCTCATTTATCTTGAGGATCATAATTCATAGCCTGGATAAATTACCTATAAAAGGTAATTCTTAAAATCTTTTTAGGTGAGGGGTATTAGAGTCAGGAGACTCACTTGACCATGTTACTTATCTGTGAGGACTGTGCGTGTGTGTATGTGTGTACGTGGGAGTTACTGAAATTCATTCATCCATTCAGCAGATAATTGGGCCAGGTCCTGTGCCTGTTGAAGGTTATGAAATTCAAACCAGTTAATACAGGGAAAACCAACAACACTACTGATTACAGATACTGAAAAATTTAACAACAGAGAGAATCTAAAATTACAGTTTGGCTTTTTAATAGTTACAGTAATTAGAGTAATTTTTAAATTTTATTTATTTGTATTTGGCGACATGTCACCACATGACTGGTAGGATCTTAGTTCTCTGACCAGGGATTGAACCCAGACCCTGGTAGTGAAAGCACCAAATCCTAACCACTAGATCACCAGGGGATTCCCTAGAATAATTTTTTTTAAAGTCCAGCTTCACTAGTAATCAAAGAAATGCAAATTGAAACAGCGATGTGATTCCATTTTTTGTCTTAACACATTTTCTGTGTCCAGATTAACACACTATGAAAAAGAAAAAAAATGCCCTATTTGATGAAAGGGCTCCCCTCATAACACAGTTGATAAAGAATTCGGCTGCATTGCAGGCTACCCTGGTTTGATTCCTGGGTTGGGAAGATCTGCTAGAGAAGGGACAGGCTACCCACTCCAATAGTCTTGGGCTCCCCTTGTGGCTTCAGTTGGTAAAGAATCCACCTGCAGTGCGGGAGACCTGGGTTCAATTCCTGGGTTGGAAAGATCCCTTGGAGAAGGGAAAAGCTACCCACATTCTGGCCTGGAGAATTTCATGGACTATTGCAAAGAATCAGACACAACTGAGTGACCTTCAGTCACTCACTCACATTTTGATGAAAGGAAGGCACAATAGTTACTCTCATCCTTCTTCTTTTGATAGTAGAAATAAAAATCACATTCTTTCTGAAAGGCAATTTAGTAACATTTATCAAAAAGCTTCAAAATGTTTATAGGTTTTATCTAGAAATTCATTCCTTAGGAATTTATTCAAAGGAAATTGTTAAAGAAATATTACAAAATAATTATTTTATAGTTGGAGATTGGCTAAATGAAGTATAGACAAGCCTTATGGTAGAATACTGTGCAGTCATTAAAAACAATGTCATAGACAATTATATAATACATGGAAGAAGTATGTATATGTTTAGGGAGAACTTTTATATGACCCCATTTTTTTGTAAATAAAAATGTGCATACGTTGGAAAAACTGGAAAGATGTTATATATTCTAAAATAGTTTTTTATTTTTGATTAGCTGTATTTTCTAAATTTCTTATAGTGAACATGAACCTTTTTTCTTAGAAGAAAAAGTGGGGGAAGTATTAGCAGGAACATCACATAAGACAAGGGAAACTAACATATAAAGAGCACTTCCTAGGTCAAGCACTGTGGTTGGTGCTCTATAAATTCACCTAATCTAATCTCACTGTGGAGCCTCCTGCCTCTCTCCTTCTCCCTTCAGTCCATTCTCACTTGGCTATAGGAGTGATTCTTCTAATAGCAAAGATTTAGAAGAGAACACACCAAACTATAAATAGTAATTACTCCTGGAATTTAGATTGAGGAGGTGGCTATAAGAGAAGACTTTCATTTTTCAGTTTAATATTTCAATATGGTTTGTACTGTGTGTGTATACACGTACAAGTGGGGAGGAAAAGCTTGTGTTGCCATGTCACTTCCCCTTTAAGCCCTTCAGTGGCTTAGCTCATCTCCCACTTTTCTTCCCCTTACACCCTCTACTCCAGGTCCACTTTCTTCAGATGAAACTTCATGCTTTTTTGCCTCCCAAGATTTGTGAATGCAGTGGGTCCTCCCACTTCACCAACCTGGAACTGGTTATTCAGCCTTTCAGGTCTTTAATATCACATTCCCTGGGATGCCTTTCTTGATCCCCTCCCTTGGTTTCCCACCATACATAGTACTTTTCCCATCATAGCCTCCATCACACTTTGCTAGAATTTTATGGTAAATTGTTGTCCTTCCCTGAAGAGGCTGTAAGCTCCCTGAGGTCATGGACCCTAGCACCTAGAACAGTGACTTGGACATAGTAAGCATTTGATAAGTAGTTGTTGAATAAACACTTCATATTTTATAGTTGTGGATCCTGAGCCTTAGGGAGGTGTTAGATAACTTGTCCAGAGCCTCTCAGCCAGTAACATATCAGAGCCAACTTTCCTACCCTTGTGTTCGATACTTGTAAAGTTCATGTTCTTTCCACTGTACCACTCAGGTGAGCAGAGGCAGAGCCAATCCCTAAACATGCCTCAGAATTAGAGTCTTTACTTCCTGGACCTTTCCTGTTTGTGACACTTATGTCTGTCTGATTTCTTCCAGTGTGGTGCAGGTCCTGCTTGCAGCTGGTGCTGACCCAAACCTCGGGGACGATTTTAGCAGTGTATACAAGACCGCCAAGGATCAGGGAATCCATTCTTTAGAAGGTAAGTGTGGATTACTGTGCTGTTCTGCGGGCTCTCCTCCCTGCAGCTTCCAGCAGCCGTTCTCTGTGCCAGTTCTGCCAGCAACTCAGGTGAGAGCCTGCAAGTCGCTCATCCTCTGGGGACTCATGGATAACCCAAAGGCTTGGGGCAGATCCCCTTCACAGCCCCCTCTGGCTCTGTAATTTATGTCACTTCAGGTCTTAGGGAGTAAAATAGAGGCCTGATTTCATAACTGAGGAGAGGGGTAGGAAAACCTTTTAACTGGTGTTCTGCCAAAAGTGCCTCAACCTGTGGAGTCTCAGATGAGTGGACAATGAAGCAGGTTTCCATAAGATAATTAAGGCAACTGTGTGGAAAGTGGATTTGTTCTTCCTCTGCTTCCTGTGGACTTAGCCTGCCCCAGCCCTGCCCCAGGACTAGAAACCGGCTTTACTGGTTCCCTTAGCCTCACAAGTCCCTCCACACTACCCTGAATACTATTTTTTCTCCCCCTCCTGTATGTGGAATATAGTCCTCTCTCTAGCACTGGCCCCTCGACTTACTCAGTGATCTAGGACAAAGAGGGGACCTCCCCTGTGCCTTGATGTCTGTGCTTGTAAAATGGAGTGGTCATCATTGCCGTGCTGGGGTATTGTGTGGGTGACTGCTTGGACATCTCCAGAGGAAGGAGCCAATGTGCACATTCACCAGGGCTTGGTCACATCTGTTGGAAGGTACCTGGGCAAGTTAGTCTGAATTGCCTCTGGTGAGTAGTTTTTCGAAAGTGGAATTGAGAAGAGGGCAGGTTGATCTGACTGCAGAGAGAGATGAATATTTTACGTTTGAGCTTTGCTTGTCCAGATTGACTCTGCTGCCCACCCATTATCCTGGCTTATGCACAGAGCCTGAGATTCCCCTCACTTTCCGGCAACAGGACAGCTAAGCTGAGGCTGCTTTAGAGTTTGCAATGATGCCAGGAGAGACAGCCTTGCTGACTGTTGGAGGGTCAGAACATTGACCTGAGGGGAGGTTCAGCAGAGGGAAGAAGTATGCTCAGCAGACTGACGTGGGTGTGTGGTAGCCTAGGGTGGAGGTGTCATTGATGCCCCAGCAAGGTTTCTCATATCAGTAGCATGAGAAAAATGTCAAAAGCAGCAGAGCATTGCTACCCAGGTGAAGTGTGAAGTTGCCCTCCCCTGCCTCTCCACCTCTGAACCTATTCTCTGTCACGCTCCCTTGCTGTAGCCCGATCCTCCACAGAGCCGTCTCTGCAACCTGTCCTCTGCTGCTCCTTTGAATGTTCTCTAAATCTTAGCCTTTTATATGGTTATTTGAACTCTGATCTGCTCATATGTCTTTTCTTTCCTCGTGAGCTGACAGTTCAATGTGCAGGCCGTGACCTATGCCACCTTGGATTCCTCACTGAGCTGGGGGAATTATATTCATTTTGTTTGCAGTCGAGGAGAATTTCATGAGTGCCAGACTTGCCCTATATTTGCAGCCTGATGTGTGGGAACTCAGCTTAATGGCTGTCTACCATTCACTCAGATGCAGCATTGCTACCCTCAGCTCTATCTTCTGTTTCGGTGCTTTCACCAAAAAGCAAGGAGGAGCATTTGCTGAGGGGCAGGGCCAGGTAGAAGGGAAGGAATTATTCAGGGGCCTTCTTATCTGCTCTTGGGATCCAAACACCACCTAGTAAGCATTTTTGATTTCACAGAATCTCAGTACTGTGAAGCCATCTAGTCCTGCCTCTGCTGCCACACCAGTCCCCACCCCTGCATTTCAAGTTTGAACCTTTATGTTCTGGGGCTTCCCAGGTGGCTCAGTGGATAAAGAATCTACCTGCAGTGCAGGAGTTGCAAGAGACGTGAGTTCGATCCCTGGGTCAGGAAGATCCCCTGAAGGAGGGCATGGCAACCTGCTCCAGTATTCTTGCCTGGAGAATGCCATGGACAGAGGAGCCTGGCAGGCTGCAGTCCATAGGTCACAAGAGTCGGACACGACTGAAGCGACTGAGCATGTGTGCACCTTTGTGTTCAGCTTTCCAGGTTGACGCTCATATTCAGCATTCTAGATCAATGGTCAACAACAAGTGCCAGATAGTAACCATTTTAAAGCTTTGTGGGCCAGTTGGTCTCAGTTGTGGCTATTTAGCTTGGCCATTGTAGCATAGAACATAATGTACAAATGAGTGTGCATGGATGTGTTCCGATAAAACTTTATTTACAAAAGTTGGCAGCCGGCTGGATTTGGCCCATAGGCTGTAGTTTGCTGACTTTGTTTTAGATATTTTCTTTTTTCTCTCCTTCCTTTCTCCTTTCCTTCCTCCCTCTCTCCCTTCCATCCTCTCTTCTATCCTTCCTCCCTCCTTCCCTCCCTTCCTTGCTTCCTTTCTCTTTCTTTGCCTTTTTAATCAACCTCCTTTGAATTTTTTTAACTCTTGTGCTAGCCAGCCTACATTCTAGGTAGGTGAGCAATAGAAATATGGAACAGACTAATATATCTCTCACGAAATGCAGACCAAAATACTAACTATCTCTTAATTTATATGATCTGCAGATTTAGTGAATAAGCTTTCTATGGATTCATTTACTTATTCAAAAGTAATTTTAAAAAATTTTATTGATTACTTTCCTATCTAGCAGGGACTGGTCTCAGCACTGTTAGACAGGCAAGGTCCCTGCCATCATGCACTTCATGTGCCAGTCTTTGATTACAGTGTTTATAAGGACTCTATTAAGTACAGAGCCCTGGAACTCATTCAAGATCAGGAAAATTTAGAAGCATTATTCAACAGTCAGAATTGTAGATCCTCCAAACTTCTTTCTTTTCTAGCCTCCATTTCTCCCATCTTGTCTGCAAAATTGTAAGAGATTCTCTCAGATTTATTGCTGAAATAAAAACATGTTTAACATTTGTCTTAATTTGTTGCATAGGAATCCTTGCCCAGCAAGATGTTAGGTTATTCAGTCATGGTTTTGAATTATCCCTAGCAAACCCACACTGGTGCCAATAATCACCTAAGTGTTTCAGAACCATTAAATATAAATAAATTCTAGATTTAAGCAATAACTATCAACAATCATTCATAAGTTCACTGCTCTGTGGCTTGCAAGATCTAACTCGTAGCTTTTTCTCTGTTTTGAATTCCAGGCTGCCTTTGCTGGCCATGGTTTTCTGACAGTTCCTCTGATTTTCCCTGGTGTGTCAGTGTGGATGTACTCTGCGCTTGGACTTCATGTGCTCTGCTTTCTGACTCTGAACCTGGGGAGTGACGGTCCTTTATAATCATCTCAGAGTTCTCCTCTCCTTACCAGCCTAAGCCTTTAGCTCCTTGTTAAACATACTTTTCTTTCCTTTTCCCATTTAGAAATATCTCATTCATTCATCCATTCAACCAGTATTTATTGATTGCCCAGTGTATGCAAGTCACTGTACCCAGCTCAGGGTCATTTTCACTGAGGAAGTAGACAAAAGCAAAAGAGTCCTTTTTTTTTTTTCTAATTGGATTGACTTTTTCATGGGAAACTACCTGACCTGGTGATATGTGAGGAGGTTAAGGAGAAGAGTTACAAGCCCCTTGCCCAGAGTGTGTGTAGGCAAATTCATAGGAAAGTTCTTCAGTATTGGAGCATAGAGTCAGTGCCATCTAGTTCACTAACTTTCTAATAGATATTTCTATGGGGCTCAGCCTGTGGTCAGTACTGAAGGGAAGTGTTGAGTTATAGTTTGACTTTGGCAAGACCTCCCTAAACCCCTGTAATATATCCCTTGTCTACTTTTTCAGTATTATTGTGAAGTTGAAGAGATGTGATGTGTGAATCATAAAGTATTCTGCAGTTACAATTGCTTATTAATCTGGTTCACTTATAATTGAGCATGTACTTCCTGAGTGCCAGGCACTCTGCCAGATACTGGGAATAAATTAAAAGGAATATATATGATCTGCTCTCTCAGTCAAGTAATAAGACAGACCTATGAACAGGCATCACAGTGCAGAATGATAAATGCAAAGGTAGATAGATGTACAAAGGATATAGGTAGCACTTGTATAGGTAGTGATGCCCTCTTCCTGAGGGCAGACTGGTGTCTGGGAAGTGTCACAGGGTAAGTGACTTTGAATTGAGTCTTAAGGTTGAGTCAGAGACTGCCAGGCAGGCTAAGCGGGATGGACTTTCCAGGCAGAAGGAACACCACATGCAGAGATAAGGGCTAAGTGATAGCAGGTGGAATCATCTGCCACAGTGCTAAGAACAGCTAGAAGTAAGACCATAGTAGGAGGCAGGGTTCTACGTGGAAAGGACCCTGTAAGGCAATTCTAGGGAGCTCATAGTGTTTTCTAAAGGCCATTGAAGGATTTCAAGTAGGGGAATGCTCAGTTTACATTAACAGTTTAGATGGACTGTTCTCAGGGGATGGGGATGAGTTGGAGAGGAGAGGTTAGCAGTGGTTCTTAATGTTTTGATCCCTTTGAGAACTGGATGAAAAACCATGCTCCTGTCCCTCAAAATGCACTTCTCACTTCTGGGGGATTTCTAAAAGAAATATTTGGGAGTGGAGAGAAATAGACATTCGAAAATATTAGGAGGATATTAAGTATTCGGTGTAATGTGGGAATTGATGGAAAAGGAGGCACCTGTCACCTTGGTTTCTGCTTTGGGCGAACCATTGGATGAGTGGGTCTGGAGTTCAAAGACATCTGGCAGCATTGGCTTGGTAGTTAAAATAATGAATGTGACTGAAACTGCCTGAAGAAAGGAGTTAAAGCAAAGGGATAGGAGGACAAGTCCCTCACTCAGGATACCAGCGTTTAAGATGTGGGGAGGAACGAGGATCCAGGCAAGGAGACCGAAAGGTATTGGAGAAGTTGCCTGGTTTTATTCTCTCAGAGAGGTGCTCTGTGTCTGTCCTGCCTGCTCAGAATGGGCACAGCCTAGAGAGAAAAGAAACCTCTTTGCTGCTGAGGCTTTGCTATCAGCTGCCTCATTCACCATTCCTGGTGAACTGCTTCTCCTGTTTGATATTTGGTATTTCTCTAGCAAGAAGCCTGCTCAGCTGGCATGTTACAGTGTCTTCTACTCTTGTCAGAGTTGGTGTTTCAGAGTAGAGAGCAGGGCTGTTGGTGCAGGTGTTGGTGCAGTAAGGCTGTTGGCCTTATTGGCTGACTATTCTCTTCTTTTCAGCTCTCGGAATGGCATCTTCAGAGGCACAGTGATAACCTAGAGAAAGGCTAGGCTTCAGAGCCAGAAAGTTATGGTTCACTTAAGCTCTGTCACCAGTTGTGTGACCTTAAGCCACTTGAATTTTGGTTTTCTCATCTATAACATAGGGATAACAATACCCATCCTAAAGAGTCATTTGAATGACTAGAAATAATCACATGTAAAGCACAGTAGCATATGAAGAATTTCTCTGTGGAGTTGAGTCTTGGCTCAATGAAAGGCAGGAAATTTGCCGTAGAGGTACTGAGCAACTCACCACTCAAGGGGTACTGAGGCTGGCCAGAGGTACCGGGCTGGCCGCCCATCAGGGATTCTGTAAAGGGTCATTAGATTATATTGCTTCCAGGTTCCTGTCAGCCATGTGATTTCCAAGGTTCTAGAAACTTTAGGCTTATCTTCAGAGCAAGTAATGTACTTTGAAGTAAGATTTGAGCCAGGCTTTGGATAGTGGAGAGAGGACAAAAAAAGAAAAGATATTCTAAGCAGGGATCACGTTTGAGCAAAGGCACAGAGGGGACACATGGAGGGGAGCTTGGAGATCACGGAGCTTCTCTACCACTTCGTCCCCTGATCCTGACATTCTATGCAGTGCCTTGAGCCCCAATCTAGGAGAGTCCCACTTGTAGCTGGCTGCTGGGTGTGGGCCCCAATCCTCAGGTGGAGGAGGCAGTAAATTAGTGGTAACAGTAAACAAGTCACCCAGTCAGGGATGCCCCTGGCTGCTTGTAAGTAACTGTTATAAACCTTGGGTGTCTGGGGCTGTCAGAAATGCATGTGAGCACTCTGAGCGCCTCTCATATACACAATTAAAACAATAAAACACGGCAGAAACGTAGCCAGAGCAGGCTATAAATCAGCTTCTCTTCTCAGCTCCAAGTGGCGGCTGAATAAAGATGAGTTGTGCAGAAGCTGGGTTGGCACAGGGCCCTTCCTGGGATAGGGCCCTGCTTTGCCCAGCTGGACCTGCCAAGGCCAACCCTAACCCCACCCCCAGCCTGGGTGGCCCTCTTCCCATAGCTCGAAGGGCTGCAGGTCCTGGCCTGCTCCAGCTGACCTCCCCATCTCTGTGTCTTCAGATGGGGGACAGGACGATGCAAGCTGGCACATCACAAACCAGTGGACAAGTGCCCTGGAGTTCAGGAGATGGCTAGGAGTCCCCACTGGCGGTAATGGAACTGCTCTCTATATTTTTTCCTCTCCCCAGGACATTGCTAAGGCGTAGTCTTACCTTAGCTCATCTATCTATTCAATATAAGTTAACACCCAGCACCCACTGCATGCCCAGCCCTACCCAGGCACAGCAGAGAGAATCTGTGCCCTTGGAGACAAACTCAAATGGGAATAATACTGGTCCCAAGGACATAAGAATCACCTATCTCAGAGTCCAAAGAGTGGCTTGGCCATCACCTGTGTGACCTTGGGCAATTCTCTATCTCTCTCAGCCCTGATTTTCTCATCTATAGAGAATAAGATTTTTTACACCATAGATGTAGCTTGTCAAAAACACAGATTCCTGCCCCATTCCCAGATCCTGAGATTTTTATTCAGTGTGTCTGGGGTTGGACCTGAAATTTTGCATTTCTAACAGGCTCCCACTCTTTGAGTAGATGATCTAGGCTATTTATGCTTGAATTGCTTTTAAAAAATACATCTGGACCTTCTCTCTGGAAGAGACTCTTTTTTTCACTTTAAGTTTCATTCCTAGAGAGTCTGTGTGCTTAAGCATGGTATTATGGGTGTACAGAACACTTAATAGCTGTGACACCTAGGGCAATTTTCTGTACCTCTTAGAGGCTCTGTCTTCTTATTTGTAAAAAAACATTAGTGGGAGAGTTAGAAGTAGTATGTTTGTCCTTAGCCTAAAACCTAGAACATAGGAGGAATTCCATTAATGTAAATTTCTGTTTTTATATCATCATCATCATCATCATACTCTTATAAAACTTTACTCAGTGTCTCTGACACAGCCTTCCAAATGCTTCAGTGTCTCTACCACAGCCTTCAGTGGTAGCAAACTGTTATCTGTGAAGAGCCAAACATTATCTTCAAGTTCAAGGAGTGGCTTGGCCATCACCGGTGTGACCTTGGGCAATTCTCTTTCTCTCTCTGAGCCTTGATTTTCTCTTCTGTAGAGAATAATATATTCTATACCATAGCCTTATTACGAAGATCAAATTAAAATACTTATTAAATACTTGAGAAAATACAAGGTATCATACACATATAAGGTGCTGGCAATAATAATAATAAAGATTGATGACACGACCAAGACTATGTTTGACAAGGTTCCAGTCAGAGATGCTGATAACAAGGACTATCAGAGCTCAAAGAAGAGAATCTGTCTGAAGCTTCAGGAAATAAAATGGTATTTGAGCCTTGAAGTATAAGAAGGTTTTATAGAGCAACTGAGTTTTATAGCAACTGAGTGTGAATTGCGTGTAATCAGAGAAGGGTGTGAGCTTCCCTGGTGGCTCAGCTGGTAAAGAATCCACCTGCAGTGTGGGGAACCTGGGTTCGATCCCTGGGTTGGGAAGATCCCCTGGAGAAGGGAACAGCTACCCACTCCAATATTCTGGCCTGGAGAATTCTGTGGACTATAGTCCATGGGGTTACAAAGAGTCAGACATGACTGAGCGACTTTCACTTTCACTTTTTTCAGAGAAGGGCCTATATTATGTCCAGAATTTTCAGAGGTGGGAAACGGAAAAAATATATTTCAGGGCAGCAAGTAAACTTGTTAGGGTAAAGCATCCATACAGCAGAAGATTCATTTTAGAGGGTAATGAGCAGTAAAGGTGCTGCTTTAAAGTGAGTAGGCTGGGGCCAGATCCAGTTGCTTGGACTTAATCTCTTAGGCAGAGAGGAGCCTTGCAGGTCCTGGAGGAGAGGGTACTACAGGAACTGACTCCTTCCACGGTAGAGAAGCAGGGGGAAAGTGATAATAATAAGATGATGATGATAATAGCTGCAGCAGCAGGTTGCATATATTGGTACTTAATTTATTGCATGCTCACAGTAACCCTGTGACATAGGCACTGAGGGAAACTGAGGCAGAAAGATGATGTCAAGTGCCAGCAGAACCATCTCATGCTCTTTAGAGAACCCAGCACCCGTGTCAGCCAATATGCCACACTTGGCTAAAAACTTCTGACTTGTCCAGAGTCTTGGTAAATTTGGGGATCTGCCAGGCCAAAAGCTATTTGGGCAAGTTATTATTTTTAATAATGTCCCTGCCTCTTCCTCATCATTGTCAGAGCCTTGTCACATCTTCAGTACCAGAGGTTCTACAAGTCATTTCTCAGCAGCGTCAGTCCCTGTAGAGTCACTTGAATGGACAATGCACTATCTGTCCATTAGGCCTTTTGGCCAACTTCAGGATTAAGTATAGCAGCCAGTTAGGTTAATTGTTTCCATCCTTTTAGCCCTCCAAATCTATATATATGTTTGACTAGGAGGAGATAGACTAGTTGACATGTTTTATTAAAAAGAATAAATTTGATGCATTTATAAAAAATAAGGCCAAAATGGGATGGGGTGGCGAAGAACTATAGTCTTGCAATTTTTAACTGATTTACATATTTTGTATATAAATATTTTTTCATCAAAAGTTCCAAATCAGGGGTGGGTCCCACACACCACACAAAATATATTAGAGACATTTATATGGATAGCAGGAAGGGAGACAGAGAGCTGAAATTTTCCAGGCACCCAGTGATTGATGGGGGCTGAGGCTCCCCCTGACGCTTTATTGAGTTTCCGATGATTATCTCTCGCCGAGACATTTTTTACAGATGACGGTCGAGCTGTCACAATGGACCATGGGGGAAAAAAACCAACAATAATAACACTTTAATCTTTTTACTGCACTGCTCCCTAGTATCTCAGATTCATCTTCCCTGACGCACGCAGTTCATTATTCTGCCCCTCCCTGGATGGGAAATAAAGGGAAATAAATATATATGTAGACACACTTACCCACGTACATACACACACACCGAGTGTATATAAGAGACCACCCCAGAACCAGAGAGGTGCAGAATTTATTGTTCTTTTTGCAAGTGTTGAGGTTTATTAGTAGAGATGCTGGGTTGACTTGGAATCGGCTATTAATTACAGCATTTTGTATTTGTTTTTTATTGCAAGTTTTTAGCATCTTGAAGAAAAGGCAGAAGAGAGGCAAGCAGGTGTAGAGATGGGGAGCACACAGGGACCAAGTCTGGCCAACTGAGTAGCATGGCTGGCAAAGGGGACAGGCTCCTTCTTCTTATTGTGGCCCTGCCCAGAGGACCCCCAGACCTGGAAGAATCCTGCTCTGGTCAGGATCAGAGTAGGGGCAGGGGGATGGGAGATGGTGAGCCCAGGGTAATTATAGGACAAATCACAGGGCTCTAGATACCAGGGAGGATTAGGAGAGATGGGAAGTGGGGAAGTGTTGGTGGGTCTCTAGCTAACAGTATAACAGATAACAGGTAACAGATTCCTAAGAGTTTGCCCACGTTTAGATTTTGGTTATGTGCAGGTGAGACATGGGCTCTGGAAAGCTCTACCTGAGTCTGTGGTCAGATGAGTGTCTTAGGCCAGAGAGGATGCCACACTGACTGTCTGGGGTCACAGGCAGGGTCAGCAACCTTTCATCTTAAGGTTCCAGGCCAACCTTCCTGCTCTCCCCCTCCTCTTCGTTGGGATGAGAGAAGATGGGCTTGGGGGTCCCTACATGGGAAGGCTGCCCTTGACGTGTCTCCAATAGAGTAAGTGCTAGCCCAGTCTTCTCTTAAATTCATCAAACCTTTCTGAGCTTCTGCTATGTGTCAGGTCTCATCTTACACTATGATAAGGTATAATGAGGCAAACAGGGTCCTGTTCTTAAGGAAAAATCTTCTAGTCTGTGGGCAGGGAGCATGGTGTTTGTGAGAACCATTTTTGAGTGGAGTCTACCCCTCCAGCCATAGACCAGCCTAGATGACCATTTTCTAGGTGAAGGTCAAAGAGATCTGTAAGACATAGGGTCTTTCAAGATCCTCTTTTCTACTTGAAGAGAAGTATTTATGGAACACCTGCAATGCTCAAGAGTGTATGCATGAAACAGTCTGAAAATATAAAAGATTATGTAGGAGAAAATGTTAACTAATTTGATGTGGACTGTGCAATACTAGAAGGCAGAGAGGAGAGGGAGATCAGTGAAAATAAGACTTCCTGAGTTGTAAAGAATGGGTAAAACGTAGATAAACAAAAGGAAGAAATATTGAAGCTGTGGTATCACATGGAGAAGAGAGTAAAAGCCTTGGAGGTTAACAAACTAGCTTGGTTATTGACTGCCACCATGGCCAGAAATAAGCTACATAACCTCTCTAAGTGCCAACTTCTTTTACTAAATAAGAATAATAACAGCCCAGTGTGATTCTCTCAAGGAAGATAGTTGTAAAGTTCCTCACACAGCACCTAGCACATAGTAAGTGCTCAGTAAATGGAGGCCATTATTTTCTTATTACTCTGAGTTTTAAACACACACACATGACTCTTAGTCCTGGGATATTAGCCTTCAGAACTCACCTGTTACCCTCCACTAAGTATAAAATGGGCTCTTTGCAATGAGCCTGACCTGTCCTACAGTGTTACCATAAGAGGTGGTTCTGGCCGTGGTTAGAGTGGCATCAGAAAGAGGAAAGGGGGACTTTACTGGTGGTACAGTAGTTAAGAATCCACCTGCCAATGCAAGAGACATGGGTTCGATCCCTGTTCTGAGAAGATCCTACATGCTATGGAACAACTAAACCTGTGCGCCACAACTGCTGAGCCTGTGCTCTAGAGCCTGTGAGCTGCAACTACTGAGCACATGTGCTTCAGCTGCTGAAGCCCATATACCCTAGAGGCTGTGCCCTGCAACAAGAGAAGCCTGAGCACCGCAAGGAAGAACAGCCACTGCTCGCCGCAGCGAGAGAAAGCCCCCACAGCAGCAAAGACCTAGTGCAACCAAAACTAAATGTGGCAAATAAATACATAGATTTTTTAAAAAGAAGAGGAAAGCGCACAGTAATAAATTTATTACCATGTATTGCACCTTAGTATATGCTGGGCAATGTGCTCGGTTCCTTACACTTTTTAATAGAACAGCTTTATTGAGATTTAATTTACATACCACATAGTTTACTCGTTTAAAGTGTGTAATTCTGTGGTTTATAGTATATTCACAAGAACTGTGCTGCTCTTACCACAATTTTAGAACATTTTTCATTCGCCCCATAAAGAAACCTCATACCCGTTATCAGTCATTCTCCACTACTCTTAACTCTCTCTAGCTCTAGACAACCACTAATCTACTTTCTGTTTCCATAGATTTACAGTTCATATAAATGGAATCATACAATATGTGATCTTTTGTGGCTGAATTCTTTTTGACTTGTTTTCAGGGTTTGCCCATGTTGTAGCATGTATCAATACTTCATTCCTTTTCATAGCTGAATAATATTCTATTGATGGCTATACCACATTTAGTTTTTCCACTTATCAATTGAGAGACATTTTGGTTCTTTTGACTTTTGACTATCATGAATAATGCTGCTGTGAATGTTTTTGTACAAGTTTTGTGTGGACATAGTTTTTAATTTTCTTGGGTGTATATCTAGGATTGCTGGCTCATATAGTTACTCAATACTTAGCCTTTTGAGGAACTACGAGACTGTTTTCCAAAGTTACAGCATCAATTTTACATTCCCATCAGTCATGCAGGAGGGGTCCAGGTTCTCCACGTCCTCAGCAGCACTTATTATTGCCTGTCTTTTTTGCTTTAACCTTTCTAGTGGATGTGATGTGGTGTCTCACGGTTTTGATTTGCATTTCCCTGATGGCTGATGATGTTGAGCATCTTTTCATGTGCTTTTAGGCCATTTGTATATCTTCTTTGGAGAAATACCTTCTCAGGTTCTTTTTCCATTTTTAAATTGGTTTTGCTGTTCAGTCTTGTGAGGTAGGGTGATGATTTCTATCTTGCAGATGAGAAAACAGATTCTCAGAGATGTTAATCTGGTCGAAGTCATACAGTGAGTTTTGCTTACCAGTTTGACTGACTCTGACCTTTATGCTCTTTCTGATACAGTGCTGCCTACTGAGGATTCATGGTAGGATCCTTTCATGGCGGTGGGGAGTTCTCACTAGCAGGAAGGGAGGAGTTAACAGTTTATTTAGAGACATTAGGACCAGGTAGGAGAACCTCTGAAAGTCAACAGGGGAATGTGGATATATTACAGGTTACAGAACAGGGGAGGATATGTTAGTTTGAAAATTACATGTTAGTTTGTACCGTTTCCTAGGTATAGTCATTTCCTGTGCCCCTCACTGTATCACATCATTTCAATATTCACAGCAATACAATTTATAAATATCAGTGCTCCCATTTTATCAGGGAGAAATTTGAAGCTCAGAGGTCTGGAATAATTTTCCAGCATCACCAGGTTTAGAATCCATGTCTTTCCAGCTCAGTATTCTGAACTCTTCCCTTTTAGCGATACTTCGTAAAAGATTCTTTCAGTGTTATTTGCAGCATTTATAAGCTCTTCAGGGCAGGGCCTCTTTATTGCCATGGCTCAGCCCATGGAAAGTATGCAATACTTTGCTGGATAAACAAGGAAACAGACTAGAGTATATGGTACAGGAAGACCTAATTTAAGTTGGATTTTGGCAGGGAGAGGAAATTTGAGTGAGACATTAGAGGTCTCCAGTATCCCAAGACTTGGTGTCTCAGGGGTCTTTGCTTTAACTTTCTACACATGGGATTTGGGAAGAACATTCTGATGCCCAGAAATCCTTGGCTTCTCTAGAGCGGGATCAGGCATTTGGAAATGGGATGGGTCTGGCCAGCCTTGCATCTTTCTTGTGATTATGGTTTCAGTGTGTCTGCCCTCTGATGCCCTCTTGCAACACCTACCATCTTACTTGGGTTTCTCTTACCTTGGACATGGGGTATCTCTTCACGGCTGCTCCAGCAAAGCACAGCCGCTGCTCCTTACCTTGGAAGAGGGATATCTCCTCACTGCCGTCCCTCCTGACCTTGAACTTGAAGTAGCTCCTCTCGGCCCTCCTGCGCCAGCGCGGCCGCCGCTCCTTGGACGTGGGGTTGCTCCTCTCCACCGCTGCCCCTGACCTCGGGCGTGGGGTTGCTCCTCCCGGCTGCTGCCCCTGGCCTCTGGCGGCGGGTAGCTCCTCCGGCCTCCATCCCTGAGAATTAGAATCGGAAGGGCCCTCAGAGATACCCACGTGATTCTCATGCCACTAAAGTTTATGAACCATGGATGTGAGGAAAAACTCTTCACTTTAAAAATAAGGAATCTGGGACATGGAAAGATTGAAATACATAGCAAGTTTTAGTGAAAACCGTTTTTAAATCCAATTCACTTTTCTCCTGGTCTTTTGTTCTTGCTGTTCCTCATGCTGCTTAATTTGTCAACAAAAACTGTTGCCTGCCTATAGCTTTCAGGACAGAGTCCAAACCCCTTTCAGGATCAGGCCTCTGCCTGGGCAACCTCATCTGCGCCCATGGCTCCACCCGCCTTCATTCAGCATTCCAGGTTCATTGGAGGACCAGTTTCTTGTACAGACAGGTAATGCAATTTCACCCACTGTCATTTGCAAACACTACTTCCTTTCCTGGAATGCTCTTCTCTACCTCGTCCTCCAGACAGTTTCTGTCTGGGGAGATTCTTCCCCAAGTCGCCTGACATGTGTCCATCTTTGCTGCCATCAGACTGTGTGCACACATGCCTCTCATAACACTCACTGTGCTGAGGTGCTCAGTGGTGGCATGCTCCAGGGCAGGGGGTGAATGAGGGCACCTCTGTGCTCATGGCTGAAGCTGCGTGAAGTACTGAAGTGATGCTGGGTGGGATACATATAGAAAATGTTATGAACTAGTTTCTGTCATCCATGAGGAAACTGGGGAGTCAGAAGGGAAATTATAACACAAAAAGGTATTACACAAAGTGTTGTAGACAATAAACAAACAAGTGGTAAATAGATACACACGATCAGCTTGACAAGCTTCCAGAGCAGAGCTGAGGGACAGGACCTCCTGGAGGATGAGGCCTTGAATTGGACTTCGAAGAACAGGGAGGGCTTAGAGAGGAAGGAGGGCCATCCAGGCTGGGCAAGAAAATAAAGCCTTGCCTACCCCAGGGACAGTGATCCAGCAAAAGGAGTCCCCCTCTTGACCCATCCCCTGGCTAAAGACAAGCACCAGAGGCAGAGCCAACAGTGCCCTCAGAAGCTGAGGAGGCAGCTTGGTGATGCAGGAAGAGTGAGGATTTAGCAAGGTAGTAGATACACAACACCTCATGGGAAGGAAGCTGAGAGCCCAGAGGCTTCCTCCTGGAGACTCTCCATAAGAACTTAGCTTAGTCCCTGAGCTTCATGCCAGGTGGGCTGATGCTGGGGTATGTGAAGATTGAGCATGTGGGCACTGGCAGAAGCTGTGCAATATGGAAGGTGGAGCCAGGCCGGCTCAGGACCGATTAGCCATCTGAGTTGGGCAGGCCCAACCTTTACCTCTGTCTCCTCTGTTCAATAGAATAGTACTTGACCTCTCTGTCTTAGGCTGACCTGGGGTGAGAGGACAATTGCCTTGAAGCGCTCTCTAAACCCTTAATTGCTGCACAAATCTAAGGGTTCTCCTCATGTTCATCAGGTGAGTCATAATGGTTCCCCCTCATGGAGACATGCTCCTATTTTTAAAAGCACTCCATGGCAGTAGATGACACAAGTTCCTGGGTGTGGCACGTAGAGCCTGAGCTTGAGAAGAGATTGTTAGCTAGGGTTGCCTTTCCTCCACACAACGCAATGATAATAAAGCTTTTGTTACTGGGAGACCACTCATTTTGCCTCACTTAGTTTTTTTCAGAGTCTCCTCCAATAGACTTAGCAATGTGAGGACAAGAACCATGTGTGATTCAGTTTTGTATCCCCAGTGCCAACCCCGGGGGAGGAAGCAGCATTACTAAATGTTTGTGGTAATATTTTTTAAAATCTGTTATCAGATTTGATTCTCATTTATTATTCAAATTATTGCTTATCATGCCATTTTACAGGTAGAAGACCTTAGTAAGTAGCAGAGCTAAGATTCAGGACTGTGTGAGTCCTTTACCTTCGATTACTGTTTCTCACCATGTGAGGCAGTGATTTGGGGGCAGGAGGGCGTTGTCTTGTTCTGTTTTGCAGTTTCAGCAGTGCTGGCTAGTGGCCAGGCTGTAGGGAGGGCTTCGGGGACCCGTTTCACCTCTCCTGACTCCTTGACACTGCTGAGTGCAGGAAATCCTGCTGTGTGTACATCAGCTGCACACCTGCCACGGCTCTCAGGCTGACCCTGGCCACAGCACCCCAGCATAGACTTTGCAGCCTCAGAAGGATGACAAAGTAATGCTGTGTCATTCTCTCTGTGGCCTCAGGGGTGAAGGGACAGGGATGGCTGGTCTGGAGGGGAAGCAGGAGCTTGAGCCCATCTCCCCCTGTGCTGGAGATGGGCTGGTGGATGTCTTTGTTGGGAAGGGGATGGTTCACTGGCTGAGGACCAGCTGTACACACTGGGCCTCAAAAGACCACCGTGGTGGCCAGCTGGTGAGCTGGCCCTGAATGAGTCACTTTAGCTTCTGTGGGTTTGCTTCCGCTTTCTCCATGAGAGCAAGTAAGAATATGAGGGTGTATGCTGCACACACCTCCTCTTTCCCACCTTTAGACACTTTTTTTTTCTGACAGAGATCTAATGATATGGAGGTTTCAGTAAGATCTCCTGGGACAGGGCTTCTAAAACTGGGTGACAAGGGGAAAAGAGCTTACTGCTAAGAACACAAAAGGGTCTAGCTGACCTGGACAGGGTCCTAGTTCCACCACAGACTGGCTGTGGCACCTTGCTCTATTTCAGCTTCCCCATCTGTAAAATGGGGAGAGTGAACTTCCACCTCACAGGGTCATTCTGAAGTAAGTAAGTAAAGGGAATGCTTTACATGTTGTTATGCACTGTTCAGTTCCAGAGTGTTCCATGGAACACCAGTGCTTCAGGGTTTTAACAGGGGGTGGGTAGAGAGGCTGCCAAACGTAAAACTGCTGAATAATAACCAAATTAGAGCTTCTCTGGTGGCTCAGTGGTAAAGAATCTACCTGCCAATGCAGGAGATGTGGGTTTGATCCCTGGGTCAGGGAGATCCCCTAGAGAAGGAAATGGTATCCCACTCTAATGTTCTTGCCTGGGAAATCCCATGGACAGAGGAGCCTGGTGGGCTACAGTCCATGCAGTCACAAAAGACATAGCAACTAAACAACAACACCAAATTAAATAGATGGTTCTTACTCAGAGCTGTGCCTTTTGGGGGGGGAAAGTATATGCAGAAATTGCCAGACCTTTTATTGTAGAGAGAGTACACTTTTGGAAGCACAAGACTAGACAGTAAGGATAATAACTGACAGTGGCTAAGAGGTACTCTTAGGTCCTGTTCCAAGCCCCTTTACTCACAGTGTCTCATTTAATCCTTATGATATCCCATGAGAGAACATGTTAATCATCTCTACTTACAGGTAAAGAAACCTGGCACAGAGAGGTTAAGTAAGTTACCCAAGATTACACAGTCAGTAAAGTGAGAACTGGGACCCAAACACAAGTGATCTGGCTCCAGAGCTCACTTATTTAACAGCTATACTCTCCTTCCTCCATTAAATACTGTTGGCTGGTGGTATTATTATTATTCCAAAACAAGGTAATAGTAGGGCCTTAATTATGTATTATATATGTATTTTCTGATTCAACAAGTGTTTGTCAAGCATATATTTATGGCCAGACACTGGGGGTATAACTGTGGGGAAGACACTCATACTTCCTTTCCTCATTGTGCTTTTGGTCTAGTGGGTAACGTAGGTAATCAGGTGATTGCAATGGAATGGGTAATATATACTGTAATTGGGAGATGCCTGAAATGCTAGGGAATCTCTTGGGAGAAATAACTACCTCAAACTCAGCAAGAATCACTGGAGGAAGTGACTTTTAATCAGAGGCCTGAAAGTGAATTGAAGTTAGTCAACTGAAGGCGAGAGAGAGGGAAATGGTCCAGGCAGTGGAATAGTGTTTGCAAAAGCTCAGAAGCTAGAAAGAGCTTTAGGAAGGGGATGGTGAGACCTCAGAGGGGAGCAGGGGCTCTCTTCATGGACATTCCATATTAGCTGGGCTGTGACACTGCCACTATGCTGATGTTTGTCCCTGAACCAAATAGCCCAGCTGTGCCCTTTGAGCTCTTGTGCTTTTTATGGTAAGCATCCCATGTATAACTCTGTCTCACACTTATGATTTGTCCATTCAGTGGTCTGATTCCTGCATCACATGTTAACTTCTTAGAATCAAGAAGGGTGTCGTGTTCATTAGTATATCTCCAGAAGCTTCCACCATGCATGGTGTTCATTGAGGATACATTTTGAATGGATGCTATCTTTTCTTTGTAAAATGGGTTATCCCCTTCCTGCTTTCTTGAACCAACTGTCACCTTTCCTCATGTCCGTCATTGTAGCTAGCAGTTAATGTCCTGAGTGGCAGTTCAGTGGTGCCTGCTGGCTCTGGGTGCTGTGTTCTCTGGCTTCCTCTTTCAGGTTTGTGTTGTACTGTTATTTTCCCGCCCTGCCTGGTGACCTCTGGACTGTAATCCGCATACTTGATTCTGAAACCTTCTTCCCAGCCTTCTAATCTGCAGTAGGCTGGAAACAAAATCCCTTACCATGATTTGATAAGACTGTTCTCAACTAAGAGTTTGAGTTAATCTTTGAGTTAGGTCCTGCATGAGAAACATGCAGATACCATTGCACATTGAACATATATATTAGCTCATCAGAGGCCTTCTTCCTGTTTACCCTACTCCAGTAAAGGTCAGGTAACACTCCAGGGGTGAGGGTCATCAGTTGGGAGAGCCTCTGACTGGTGCAGAAGAGCAGATGGACCACTGATTCACCAGACCAGAGGAAAGTGTGGTCTGTTCTCCAGTTACACACTCCAACAACTTCATTTTGACCAAACATTTGAAATACTACCACCTAAGCCATCTTATCTGGGTGTTATCTACAAACCTCAGGCCGATCTCTGTTAGGGCAGGTTCCCTAGAGAGTCTGCTGGCACCTTCACTTGAGCAGGGAAAGAAGAGAGAGTGTAAACCAAGGCTAGGACCAGAACATCTGGGCTCTGATTCCTTCATTTGCAAAATGAGGGTGAAAGCATGATGTGATGGGGAAATAGCATGAGGACTCAGATTAGACCTGGGCTCTGATCCTCATGCAACCACTTATTAGCTGTATGACCTCTGTACTTTAGCTTTCTCATCTATAAAATGAGAATTATAATGCCTGTTTTCCTGGTGGCTCAGTCAGTAAAGAATCCGCCTGCAGTGCAGGAGACCCAGGTTCAATCCCTGGATTGGGAAGATCCCCTGG
The DNA here is from genome assembly GCF_001704415.2 of Capra hircus. Lineage (NCBI taxonomy): Eukaryota > Metazoa > Chordata > Mammalia > Artiodactyla > Bovidae > Capra > Capra hircus. The sequence continues at coordinate 31,481,978 of NC_030822.1, forward strand.
AGAAGAAAATGGCAACCCACTCCAGTATTCTTCTCTGGAGAATCCCATGGACAGAGGAGCCTGGCGGGCTACAGTCCATGGGGTCATAAGGAGTCAAACATGATTGAGGGCTAAGCAACAAGCACTGTATAAAGTAGTTAGGGGAATTATATAGATTGTGTGAAGTGACCGTGTCAGCCAAAGAGCAGAGAAGGTCAGTTGTTGTTGTTCAGTTGTTCATTTGTGTCCAGCTCTTTGTGACCCCATGGACTGCAGCACGCCAGGTTTCTCTGTCCTTCACCATCTTCTGGACCTTGCTCAAACTCCTGTCCATTAAATCGGTGATGCCATCCAACCATCTCATCCTCTGTCATCCCCTTCTCCTGCCTTCAATTTTTCCCAGCATCAGTGTCTTTTCTAATGAGTAAGCTCTTTGCATCAGGTGACCAAAGTATTGGAGCTTCAGCATCAGTCCTTCCAATGAATATTCAGGATTGATTTCCTTTAGGATTGAGTAGTTTGATATCTTTGCAGTCCAAGAGATTCTCAGGAGTCTTCTCCAACACCACGGTTCAAAGGCATCAATTCCTTGGCACTCAGCCTTCTTTATGGTCCAACTCTCATATCCATATGTGACTACTGGAAAAATCATAACTTTAACTAGATGGACCTTTGTTGGTGAAGTAATGTCTCTGCTTTTTAATACACTGTGTAGGTTTGTCGTCACTTTTCTTCCAAGGAGCAAGCATCTTTTAATTTCATGGCTGTGGTCACCATCTGCAGTGATTTTGGAGCCCAAGAAAATAGTCTGTGACTGTTTCCATTGTTTCCTATCTGTTTGCCATGAAGTGATCTAGGTGATATCTCTAGGTTTAGGAAGAATCATGACAGTCTTCTGGCTTTGAGTGACTTTTCAATAGGAAGTTCAGTTTTGTAGGAGGAGGAAATGCATAAACTCCATTCCAAGACATCTTGGGAAAGAATGGCTTAAGAGTTGTCTGGTGCTTTTGACTACACAGGCAAGGTTCTCTCTTGACTGAATTACATGTGTTTATCCAGTAGGAGGTAGGAGGAGCCTGCCCTCTGCAGGCCCTGTGCAGTGGACTCAGGGAGGAGCAGGTACAAGTAGGTAGGATCCAAATTCCACCTCCAGTGAACTAAGCTCAGGAAGGAACATAAGGCAAGTACTCTGACAATTTCTACATGAGGCAGAAAGAAACCCCATCACCTTCGCAGGATAGATATTATTCTATACGGTCTTAGTTCCTAAGGAAAGGCCCCAGAATTTAGGTAGCCTTCCAAATATTGTCCATACTGGGACTGTTGAGGACAGCAAGCATAAGTCATGACTACCCCGATGAACAGGGACGTGTGTGATCACTAACCCAGAGGGTCCTGTAAAGTGAGGCAACTGGTTTTAGGTTCTTTTGTATCAATTTAGAGAGAGACAGAGTCACTAATAATAATACTTGAGTGAGCCTAGGGGTTTTTGGTTCTTTGACACATGCAATACTTGTTCCCTTAGCCTTCAAAAAATGCTCACAGTACATTTATTAAGGGAAAAAAAAGCAGATTACAAAATTGCAATATAGTAAATTACAAATTTGTATGATATACATGTAGGATATATATGCAGGTATCTTCTACATATACCAGAATATTAAATGCCATTTCTCAAGTTGCTGAGATAATCATGCTTTTTCTCCTTTATACTTTCTTGTAGTTTCAAATTCTTAATGGCTTTTATAAATTTAAAAATCCTTTACAAAATATTAAATATTAGATTGTAAACATCTTCAGAGCACAGAGGAGGCATGTTACTGTTCTGCTAAGAACAGCCTCTGTCTGCCTCCTGACTTTTCCTCTGTCTTGCCCTTGCCTGCTTTTCTTCACCCTTCAAGACTCTCATCTTTTGAGATCCTTTCTTCATGCCCAAATTGAGCTAAGCTCCCTTCTGGCTTTTTATATCATCCTGTTATATAATAGCATTTATCTCAGGCAATACTGTAAACATCAGTTTATTGTCTGCCTCCTTTGTCAGGTTAGGTCAGGGACCATATCTGATTCATTTCTATGTCCCCAAACGAATCCTGTCACATAATAGATGTCAGTAAACCTTTGTGGAATTAACCGGGCTCTGTTTTACTTCCTTTTTCCCAGCACAGATGGCCAGGCACATAGTAGGTGCCATCATTTGTTTAGTAAGGAAGTAGATGAGTGAATGAAGGAATAAAAATGCCAAGAGGAAGAAAGTAAGATTGGTGGCTCTTGGCATTTGTTGCTAATGAAAGGGTTTGTGTTGCTGTCCCCCTAGTCCTGGTCACCCGAGAGGATGACTTCAACAACCGGCTGAACAACCGCGCCAGCTTCAAGGGTTGCACAGCCCTACACTATGCTGTCCTCGCTGATGACTACCGGACCGTCAAGGAGCTGCTTGATGGAGGTGAGAGCATGGGTGAGTGGGGCGGAGGGCTTGGTTGTCAGGAAGTGTGAACTTAGCCGCCTCTCTCCTCCAGAAATGCCAAGCTTCCCCAAAGCCTTACTGCCCCCCAGAGCTGGAAAGCCTCAAAGGTGCTGGTACTCTGTGACAGTGGCCACGTGCATGTGGGATTCAGCCTCATGTGGCTGGAGTGTGTGCTTCACCTACAGTTGTGTGGTGTACCATGCCACCCTTCCTGAACATTCATGCTCTGAGTTTTGCTAGTTGCATCCCCCAGTAGTATCCTCTCTTCTACCCCGTGTCCTCCAGAGCAGGACTTGTGGACCAAGGGGGGAGAGCCTTCAAATCTCTACTAACCCCAGACTCAAAAGACATCCACCTTGATCCCCCCCCGCCTACCACCACCACCCTAGTCTAAATCAGGCCTCTTCCATTACTCTGGTTCATTGCACCCTATTCTTTTTCCATGGTTGCACTTGTTGCAATCTTGAATTTTGTGTGTGTGTTCAGTAGCCTGTTCCCTAACTTGACTCTGAGCTCCCTGAGGGCGAGAACTATGGCTGATTCATTCTAGCGCCTGACACACAGTAAACATTCAATAAATTTTCATCAAATGTTTGACTGCCCTTCTTTTGGAGAGCACTGATGTATTGGAGGGATAATACATACCATCCCCATACTCAGGCTGGTCTGGTCCTGTCCAGATCTGGTACCTGCTAGAGGCCTCCCAGGCAGTCACTTGCCCTCATCTTACTCGAGCCTCTCCTTGGGAGAGTGAGGAGAGCATCCTGCCGGGATGCATGGTGCCCAGGCGCCTGAGTTGGTATGGCACTATGGCACTGACTTCCTGTTCATGCCCTCACTGCACTTCTTGAAGGTTTAAGGACCCTCTCTTGGGCCTGGACACCAAGGCATTCCTTGTCATTGGTCATTCTTCATAGAACCTGGGAGCTCGAAGAATCTTTGGAAGTCCTCCAGTTTACCTGATTGCCCGCCCTCTCTCCTCTTGGCAGAAACCTCTCCAGCAGCCAGCTGGCTGGTCTTTCTTTGGATTCTCTCAGAGACTGAGGGAACCCTCCTTCTTCCCTGGGAGCCCATTCCATTTTAATTCTGCTGTGACTGGTTTAAATAGATTCTTTTAAGTAGGTGTGATTTTCTTCTCTGTATCTTCTGCCAGCTGTCCTCTGCAGTCAATCACTATTTCAAAACCCCGTCTTCAAAGAAAGTACTTTCAGCCCCAGAATCTTTGCCTCTCTAGCCCAGTGTCCCCATATCATCTTCTGGTGTTTGTGATTGGACTGGAAGGGTTTCCCAGTAACCCTCAAGTCCCTCCACCTTCCATCTGCCACAGTCACACTGACTTAAGACCCAGGCCTGGCCCACGGCCCCAGCCTACAAGGGACCTGCCCCCGTGCAGCCAGTGTGCACCTTGGTCTGGGAATGCACACTGCAAGGGGCAGCGCTGCTCACGGATATGGCGACAGCATCTAGGATGACTGGTGCTTTTGGAGCAAGAACTCACTGTTTACAGGAGCAGAGACTTAGAAAACGTCCCCAAGCAACATGCTACTCACTTTGTCCTTTGGAAAGCTCTCCAATGAGAGACATTTGTAGCTAAGAATTAGAACGTTCACTATGGGGCTTCTCTCTGCTGTGCCTTAAAATCAATCAATACCCCCAGCTATTGTCCACTGGTTTACATTCTCCACTTCCCATCAGCCCCTAAATGGACAAGGAACTCATTCTACAAAGAGTCCCTCTCCCCAGCCTTGCAGATCGAACACCTTTAAAATGAAGAAGCCTGGCCTTTTATGAAACACCCCACCCTTACCCCCCAGGCCAAGGCTGGCCATTTGAGCCGTTCCAGGGCCTTGGTTCCTGCCTGTTGACTTGGAACAGATGCCCTTAGCCCCCACCTTTACACTTCACCCACCTGCCTTTTTACCCAGAATCCATTTATACCCCCTGCCCTAGCCTCCCAGCCTCAAGGGCCAAAACCATTAACCCACTGATTTCTCCCTTTCCGACCTAAACAAGTGGCCATCCCTCAGGGCCTGCAGGCTTGCCAACTTCTGACCTCCCTCCCCCCTTGACCTCTCTTGGTCTGCTTGTGTGTGTGACCAGCCAACCGAGAGGCAGGATCCTGTTCCCTTGTCCTAGGGGCTCTTGCCAGTAACATTTCCAAAGTTTCTGACCTCAGCTGACCTCCAGAAGGTTTCAGGGAGGGCAGCCCCTGATTTCCTGACTGTCCACCTCTTTCAGCCTGTATTTGCCACTGGCTTTGCTGCAGCACCTTAGAGACTTTCTCTGTGAGACCCAAAGCAGTCCTAGACATGGGGCCAGCCTGTGCTCATGGGATCCACACACAACTCTTCTCCTTAAAATTGCTTAGTCCACAAGGATTTAGGGCCCCCAGATCTTAGAGGGTTGGAGCTAGAGGGGGCAGCCGCACTCGCCCACTGATCAGCAGTCCCTACATGAGAGCTGGGGGAGGTCCAGGCAGCAGCAGCAGTAGTCTGGTGATGTGGGAGGTTCTCTGACCCCTTAAGAGGCAGCATTGAGTAATAAACGGGCTTTAGAGTCAGGGCAGCCTGGGTTTGAATCCCAGCTCCGCCACCTACTAGCTCTGTTGGCTTAGACATGTTACTTTATCTCTCTAAGCCTCAGTTTTCTTGTCTGTAAAATAACAGCTGGGAGGGGCTTTCCTGGTGGTCCATTGGTTAAGAATCTGCCTTGCAATGCAGGGGACATGGGTTTGATCCCTAGGTCAGGAATATCCCATGTACTGCAGAGCAGCTAAGCCCATGCACCACAACTGCTTAACCAGCACTCTAGAGCCTCTGAGCTGCAACCACTGAAGCCCACATGCCTAGAGCGCATACTCTACGAGAGAAGCCACTGTGGTGAGAAGCCCCCACACTGCAGCAAATAGTAGCCCCCGCCCACCACAGTTAGAGCAAGCCTGCGTGCAGCAGTGAAGACCCACCACAGCCAAATAAATAAATTACATCTGGGAAGTATCACAGGGATTAGTGGGCGTGAGGATTAGTGATGACATCTGTAAAGGTCCCAAGTACAGATAGGTTCTCCATGATTGTGTAAAGAAATCAAATGCTCACCCTGGCAGCTATAATCCCATTCCTTCCCCATGAAATCTGTATTCCTATCTAAGACTTCTTAATTCTGTTTCTGCTTACAGCTTTTCCACCCTGCCCCAAACACCATCATGTTCCCTCTCTTCTCAGCTAGATCCTCTAAGGAAGCCTCTCCAGGTGGTCTGGTCTGCTCCGACAGTGCCGCCTCTGAACACTTCACTGTTGGGATGGGTGCTTAGCACAGAAAGGCCGCTTCGTCTTCAGGAGGCCCCATAACATAGTGAGAAGAACACAAAATTAGGGATCAGACAGACTTGGGTTTAAATCTCAGTTCTGTAGTGTGACTCTGGGTAAGCCAGTTGTCACCTTTGACCTCAGGGCACCCTAAGGTGGATCTGGCAAACTGTCCTGAGAGAGGCGCAGACTGGTGGAGGAGACAGATATGGAAACAGGCAGTGACAGCAGGTGAGTGCCCCAGCAGGGTTCTGGGCAAAGGGCTCTGGGAAGACCAAGGAGGTAATACCTGCTTCTGCCTGCTGAGCAGGGAGGTAGGGTCAGTTGCAGAAGGCTTCCCAGAGGATGGCTTGCTTCAGCCTTGTCGGGGAGGTCAGTGAGAGTGCCAGACGGATTTGTGTGCAAGAGTTCTGAGTCCAGTGCCAGCTTTCTACCCTCAGCCTCCACAGAAAAGTGGATTCACTGGCTTCTGTGGTTTTCCTCTCAAAAAATGCTGCTTCTTCGTGGGTCACTGTCTTATGAGCAGAAAGGCCTGCTTCAGCACTTGACTGCCACGTACAGGAAAAGGTTAGAGGAAGGAAGGAAATGCAGGACTGAAAAGACAAGTAATTTGAGAAGCTGGGGAGCCTCCTTCCTCAAGCCGCTGGAGTTGACTCGTCCCTGTGGTTCCAAGGCCGTTAAGGTGCTTTTACAGCTTTTCCTCCCAGGAATGTGATCCCACTTTCACAGATCCATTTTCTTAAAATGTATCTCTTACCATGCAGCCTTTCTCATCCAGGGTTCCTCTGGAAAATTAAACTCTAATGCTCTCAGGCATCTGTTATACACAGGGTTATTAATTTCTCTCCTATCTGAAGTGGTACAAGTTATGTGCTGTTCCCGAGAGAATTGGAAAAATCATTACTCAAATAATTTCCCAATTGCGGTTTAGAGGAGAAACCCCAGATGAGAAAGGCTGCAAGGAAGGAGCACAAACTGTGGAGTCAGGATCTGAATACCACCCTGCCACTTAATAGCCATGTGTCCTGGGGAAGCTGTGACCGCTCTGAAGTTCTCTTTCCTCATCTGGAATAAGAGTGTGCCACCTACCCTCTAAGGTTTTGTCAGGATTGGGCATGTGTAGGTTCCACAGAGTAGGCACTCTACATATAATGTGTTACTAACTTCAAAACACCCAGTACTTGCATATTTTTTCTAAAGGGACCTACCCATCCTAATTTGCTAGCCTGGTCTTAGAGCTGTTCTAGTCTGGCCCTCACTTAACTGGCTTTCCCCACTGCTGCCCTAGTGGCTCCAGTTACATCGTCATAACGTCTGTTCCATGTTCCCACCTCAGTGCCTTTACCCTTGCAGTTCTTCCTGCCTCTCATTTCCCTTCAAGACTGTTTCTCAGCCCAGTGGAATGGTTTCTACCAGCCAGTACCCAGCTCTCATGCTGCCTGCCTTCTGAGGTCTGCCCTGTTCCCTGGGATTCGGGCCCAGCCCCCCTCTACTGCACTGAGGTTGGCTGAGGACGAAGACTGTGTGTTACTTCCCCTGCCTTCTTTGCCACAGCGCCCCGCCCATAGTTCAATACCTATTTGGATGCGCCGGAACCTCCAACACCACTGTAGATTGGATACCACTGGAGATGTGGTGTCTTTGACTCCTGGGCCGCTTGCTTTAGTGTCATAATATATCTGACTTTCTAGAGCTTCACCTGTGAAGCTGTCTTAGCCACAGTGCCCCTCCCCTGCCTTTTCAGCCACCAGTGTGCGTCACCTCAGAAATGCCGGGCCTTCTGACACCTGGTAATACTTTGCCCAGTGCTTCCCTTAGCCTCTTTCCTACTTACTTTCTTGGCTCTTCCTTGTCCCTCTGTCCAAGTATAGGGCTCATTTGTTAGTGTTAACCAGCCATCCTTAAATTCCCACCATCACTGCCTGAGGCAAGGAACCTTTCCAGTGCTGGTATCTTCCCTTTAACAGCCTGTTAGTTTGTTGTCCAGGCTAAAAACTTAAAGCTCTGTTTCTTGTTCCACTTCAGTGTCTGCCCATCTGGCTGCGCTGCCAGATGTGGAAGGGATTGGTTTTGCCTCAGGCTGTGCTCTCTGGAAATGTCATCCTCTGATTCTTGCCAGCAATACAGGGAAGGGGAATGAGCCCTGGGCTGAAGATCAGATGTTCTGGCTCTGCCACCAGCAAAGCCTCTCTCCTTTAGGCAAGTCCTTTCTCCTTCATAGTAAAATAGATTAGGGTAGCTGATTGCAAGGACCCCTTCCAGCTCCCTGGGCGAGTCTTCTCGTTCATTTTTCAATTAACGGAGCATCTCTCCTGTCACAGGCCTCTCCTGCAGCACCTGGGAAGTAAAGATGATCCAGACATGGTCTTTGCCCTTAAGGAGCTCATAGGTCGGTGAGGAAATCAGACATTTTAGCCAAAAATTGCCATCTGGTGTATTAATGGAGATGTATAGAAGGTGCTAGTGGAACACAAAGAAAAGACCATTTAAATCTCTGAAGAGAGCAGGGAGAGCATGCTATAGGAGATGGAGTTTACATGAAGTCTTAAGGGATGAGTGTGAGTTTACCAGGTGGAGGGAGGAAGGCGCAGAGGGACCAGCATGTTCAGAGGTATGAAGTAGGAAGCAGCATGCTGAATTCAGAAGACCTGAATTTGTAGGGTGTGGATTGAAGAATGGAAAGCAAGAGCCAGTAATGAAGGCCTGTAACATAAGATATGCTAAGGAAATAGAACTTTTCCTCCAATGGGAAAGTTCAAAATAGACAAACCACCCCATGTAAGAAGTCAATTTGGCAGTTACCCTCAAGAGGGCAGATAGTGATTGGGGAAGGACACACAGGGACTGCAGAAGTGTTTAATGTTCTGCCTGTTTATCTAGATACTGGTTATACATCCACCTTGGGAAAATTCTTTGACCTGTATCCTTCTGTACTTTTTCTACTTTTGTGTATATACATTAGACTTGAAAGAAAGGTTAGAGAAAAATAGGGGAAGAAATTGATTAAGAGGAGCAGGGTTGAAGAAAGGAAAATTATCTCATTTGAAAGCTATATTAGGGACTTCCTTGGTGGTCCAGTGGCTAAGACTCCATGCCCCCAATGCAGGGGGCCCAGGTTTGATCCCTGGTCAGGGAACTTGAACCCACATGTTGCAACTAAGTGTTCATATGCCATAACTAAAGATGGCCTGTGCCGGGACCTGACACAGCCAAATAAGCACAGAGTGGTTTTTTTTTTTTTTCCCCCAAGCTATTTTAATTGTCTAGATGGGGCCTAAAGCAAGGTAGTTGCAGTAGGAGAAGAGACTGATCCCAGAAAGATTTAGGAGTTGGATCAGATGGTGAGAGAAAAGGAGCAGTCAAGATTGGTCCAGATTCTGGACCAGATGGCCGGTAGATGGTATGTGCTTGTGCTGAGGTAAGGAATACTGGAAGGAGGTATGGGTGGAATTGAGGTGCAGAGGAATGACTAGTTCTGCTTTGAACATTTTCCTCCTCCCTCCCTCACACTTTCAGATTGTACGGTCCAGTGTTCTAACTATTCCCTTGCTTCTTTCTTTCTTCCTTTGTACTCAATTTGATGAAACACTAACCCTGCTTAAACCCAATTTCTTTTTACTTCATTCTGTATCTGAAGAGCTGAATATTGCTTCAGGGGAGAAAAAAAATCATACAACCATGCTAACTGGACTCACTTTACATTTATGTTCATGAATTTCAGACACTCAATACTGCCAACCACCCCACTATACTTCTTGAGTAAAATCACAGTCTTGTTCTGGACTAAGACAACTTTCATATACCTTCTTTCTCCTCAGACGTCCAGCAGTCTCCTTCTCTGACTCCCAAACTAATGATCTACCTCACACTTCATAGAGAAAGTGAATTGCAGTCATAAGAGAACTACCTTACCATCCCACCGTCTCTTCACGAGCCTCCCTGCCTCTATACTCCTGTATGCTGCCATCCTACCTCTACAATGGAAGATGTTCCTAAGTTCAGCTCTGCTTTCAGCTCAGGCTTCTATTTCCATTTGCTTTCTCAATTACTTCATTCCTCCAGTGATCCCATCTTTCCTGCATTGTCTGTTTTCTCCTCTCTGCTAGCTCGTTCCCATCATCATGAAAACATGCCTTAATATCACCCATCTTAAACAACAAAGCAAACTAAAAACTTCCTTGACCCCCAAATCTACCTCCATCTGCTACCTCATTTCTCTGCATCCCTTCATGGTTAAAAGTCCTCAAAAAAAATGATTGCTAACCACGGAATTCACTTGCCTGGCTCCAGCTCTTTCCTCAGTCTCAGTGTCGCCATGGCCAAAATATACTTCTATTTTTCCCCCAAAATTGATATTCCCCAGGTCTTCCCCATCTCAGTAAATGATACGATCATCTGTCTAGTCTTCAGGCCACAAATTTTGGAGTCATGTTTGAGCTCTCTTTCTCATTCACACTACCTGCAGGTCCTTCAGGAAGCCTTGTCACCTGTGCCTCTCATCTGGAACCATCCCCTTTCTGCCATTCCCGTTGCTGTAACTCCAGCCCCAGCGCAGGACGACCCAGTTCTCCTGGATAGTCACCACAGTTTCCTAACTAGTCTCACCGTTTCCACTTTTGTCTCCCTGAATCCATTTTCCACATAACTGCCAGGAGAATCTTCTTAAAGTGTAAACCCTGTCTTTCTGCTGTTTAAAATCTTCCGTTGGCATACCAGTGAAACCAGCATAAAATCCAGATTCCTTACCAAATCCTGCAAGGCTCTACATAGTCTAGACCCTTGCCGCCTTCTGTGACCTCACCTCTAGTCACTCCCTCACCCACGGTGTTCACTCTTCTCCCGTGACATAGGCCTTCTTTCATCCCTCAGCCACACTGAGCTCCTTCCCATCTCGGGGTCTCTATACCAGCCTCTCCCAGTGATGGGAACACTCTCCCCTTGAGAATTCAGGTCTCAACTCACATTCCCTTCCTCAGAGACCTTCTTGGCCACCATAGTAAAATAGCCCCTCCAGTCACTTTGCATCATATTACCTTATTTTATATTCTTTGTGGTACTTATCAGTCCCTGAAGTGATGTTTGTTGGTATGTTTATCATCAGCCTCTCCCCACTACTAGGATGAAAGCCTTATAATCACAGAGACCTTGTCTCTTTATTTTACTGCCATATTCACAGTTCTTAGGGAAAAAAACCTCACAGCTGGCAGATGGTAGGTAAGTAATAAATAGCTGTTGACCGGCTGGGGGACCTGTGGGACACTCTTGTAGAGATGTGTAGTGGGCAGTTGGACAAATGAGTCTGAAGCTCAGGAGAGAAAGGACTATAAGTTGAATATGAAGATTTGAGAGTTGTCAGTCTCTTGAGGGTGGTGGAAGCTGAGTTGTCCGTGAAGAGTTATAGAGCTAAAGAAGCCCAAGAACACAACTGAGAGAGCCTACATTTCAGGTGTGAGCACATAAGAAGAGGAGCCAGTGCAAGAGATTCAAGGAAACGGGAGAAAGGAGAAGCAGAAGAGAGCTGGGGAGGGGTTGCAGTGATGCTCAAACTATCTGAAAAACCTGTCTTCTGCAGGTCTTATTTTTTGAAAAAATTTTAGAAAAAATATATTTTAAAGGGCATACAAAATACAGGCCCAAATTTGTCATCAGGTTCAACAGACAAAATTACTGTTACGTTGGTATAAAAGTTTCTGGACACTTAACTCGTACGTACTGTGCTTATCTTATCGATGACTGGTAACAAAGTTCACAGACCAGCACCAGTATGTGGACTGAACTTCAAGCATCCTGGGCAAGAGGGGAAGACAGATGAACTGAATATAGCCTCTGCCCTCAAGTTGCTTAAAGTCCAGTGGGGAAGGCAGTTTGGGATACACAGACATATTACGTGGTAGAGAGGTCAAAGCAGTACCATTAGGATGCAGGAACTGGAGACCATGATCTGCCCCAGCTCTGCCACCATCTCATCCCAGAAGGACCTCCAGCAGATCACAGCCTCTCTGTGGAATCACTTTTTTCTTCTGTATGATGAAATCATATCAGTTTACTGGATGCTAAAGTTTTCTTCTGGTTATTTTGGATACAGAGCTAAAACCCTCCATGCCAGCAATTTTCTGTGGAGGTATAGAGAGTGACTTCTAATGGATGCCAGGTTTCTTTGGGGGATGATAAAAGTATTCTAAAATTAGATTACAGTTATACAACTCTGTAAATATACTTAAAAATCCCCCATTAAACTGTATACTTTAAATGGGTGAACTTTATGGTATGTAAAGCTATTTTTTAAAAAAAGGAAAGTAATAAAATCCTCCGTGCTACTCAAAACCAGAAAAGATTGGCTTGGATGGTGCCTGGTTGTAGCCTTGGACTAGTTGGTCCCATAGCTGATGTGGTGTATAGGAGGGGACCCTCTGATATAAAAGTTTCTTTTTAAAGAATACTATTAAAAAGTTACCTGAAAAACTTTCTCTTACCCATACTGGTATTTTTATTGGTTTCAAGTTATTAATTTAACAAGTATAGCACACCCCATTCTTTTTTTTTTTTTTTTTTTTTGGCTGAGGCACACGGCTTGCGGGATCTTAGTTCCCCAACCAGGGATTGAACCCACACCCTTGGCAGTGAACAAGCATGGAATCCTAACTAGCCACTGGACCACCAGGGAATTCCCAAACTACTCATTCTTAATGAAGCTTAGTCTGGCAGAGTATAGACATTTAGGCAAATAATCACAAAATTATTAGCTAATTACCACTGAGAGTAGTAGTATTAAGGAAAAGTAGAAGGTGGTAGGAGTGTAATGGAGGCCTAATCTAGTCTGAAGCAGATGAGGGAGGTCTTCCCTGAGCAAATGGCATATACATGGAAACCTGAAGTGTAAATGTCAACCGGTCACTTAACTTAAGCCTGTGGAGAGCGACAGCCATTAGTCATCCAGAGAGACACAGCCATCCAGTCGAGCACAGTGGGGAACGGAGGGATTCTGTAGTGATGTCATTGCAGTTCACATAGTAGGTGAGGGCTAAAGAGGGTCCTTAGTGACCCCAAGGCCTGTCCTCTGCCTTTGGCCTGGGCAGTGCAGAATGATGAGCTGTCCCTAGGGAAGGGTGTTTCTGTATCCCAGATCTGTGGACATAGAGGAGTCGCTGCTTTAGTTGAGTTAGAGATGAGAGTGCCTGGGCGCCAGAGCCCCAGCTCTCCAGAGCCACCTGCCACCAGGCACCCGCATTTCATCAAGGCTTTAATCGGCTCCACGCAGTCCTCAGATGAGCCTGGCTGGTATCCGGCATGAGCTCATCACCAACAGTGGCAGCTAGAGGCCAAGGCTCCCTTGGGTGAGGGAGAGGTCAGCTTTTGTTGGACCAGGTCTGTTCTGTGTTCTCCTCCACCTGCACTGGGCCTGGAAACATCTGAGTAGGATTCCAGTTTCCCATGGCATGGTCAGCTGCCCTTTGCCAGCCCACTCGTGCCCATCCAGTGAGTGTGCTCTTGGGTAAAATGCAGAGAGAAAGGGCGGCACAGGGTTTTAAGAAGGAGAACCTTAGTCCCTACAGGTCAGGACCTGCAAAATAGCAGCGGAGGTCCATCCCAGGGTCAGATGGGTCAGAACCAAGGTTCCGTTCCCAAAACGAGTTCACATCTAGTTTTCATATACTCTGCTGCTTTACACAGAGGCCTAGCAGCGTCCCACGAAGAACACAGCAGAAATGCTCTCTGTAGGCTGATCCCAGTCTTCTGCGGGAACATCATTTTGGAAATGAAAAATTCTTTTAAGTGCAGCAAAAGAAAGGAGCCTGCCGCTTCAGGAATCCTTCAGAAACTCCCTTAGTAATGAACCCTATGCAGCACTAATATGACCTACACTAACTCGGCCTTGCAGTGAATGGAACCTTGAGTAAGTCCCTTCCTCCTCACTGGGCTTCGTTTTCCCCACCTATAAAGTTAGTTGGATTGCAGTCTCAAAGCTCCTTTTAATTTTCATATTTTGTAATTCTGAATGAATAATTGCCCTCTGATTTAATTGCAAATCTGAGTATTCACATTTATTCAGCAGCTATTAATTAATTTCCTCCAGCTGACCACCAGCATCCCTTAGAAGAGGTTCCTAGAAAGGTTACTCTGCTCTTAAAGCAGCCTGTATAATTTCTTTATCACACTTACCACAGCAAATAGCTATTCAGTTATCTGATTAATAGATCTTGCCTTCATTACACAGGTTAGGGTCTGGATCTGCAGGACTTATATCCCCAGCACCTTGCAGTATCCTTATCAGTGAATGTTTGCTGACTGAGTTTATTTATAAATGGGCACCAGACATTGCAGGAGTAGAAAGAAAGATACAGGCCCTTCCTTCAGACTGCACACTGTAGAGCGCTGGTTCAGTGAATAGGCCCAAACACAAAGCACACTGAAAACACTATGATAGCAGGTAATGGAACTCTAAATTAAACAAAGGCCAGGAAACAAAAAAAAACAGTGAATGTGATAAATGAGGTGAGGAGGGGCAAGATCAGTGTTAGCATTGTAGAGGGCTTCATGGAGGAGAGGGCCTGGAGGGAAATCCTGAAGGACAGGCAGAATAGACCAGCAGAGGGAGGAGGGAAGCTTTTCAGGTGTGGGAGGAGCAGAAATGAGCCTTGCATGTTTGAGACCTGGAGGAAACTGGCCACCTGTCAGATGGTGAGTAGGGGAAGGCCGGAGTGTGGAGGACCTTGGGGTGAGCCTGAGGACTTGTGCTCAACTCTGAAGCCAGTAGGGAATCCCTGAAGTGATTGTCTATCGTTGGCTTGTTTTAGCACTGCAGTGATTTTTACTTTTAAAAATGGGGGGGAAATCAACATTTCAAGCAGTACCAGGGGATGTGTAGTGAAAAGGAAGTCTCCTTTCCACACCCCTGGTCCCCCTCAGAAGTAGCCACTGTAGCTTTCCTTAGGTAGCCTCCCTATTGCTGCTGCAAACAGATGATCACAAACTTAGCAGCTTAAAGCAACCCAAATTTAGTAACTAACGGTTCTGGGGATAAGTCTAAAATGGTCTCATTGGACGAAAATCAAAGTGTCATCAGAGTTGTGTTCCTTTTTGGAGACTCAGGGAGAATCGGTTTTGTTGCCGTTTGCAGCTTCTCGAGGCTGCCTTGTCTCAGACATTCCTTATCTTGGCCCCTTCCATCCCCAAGCTAGCACAGTCCCTCAAGTCTTTCCCATGTTCCACCGCTCTGACACTGACTCTTCTGCTTTCTTCTTTTACTTGTAAAGACTCCTGTGATTATGTTGAGCCCACCTAGATAATCCAGGGTAATCTTTGCATCTCACAGTCAGCTGATGAGAAACCTTAATTCCCTTTTGCTGAGTAACATATATTCTCAGGTTCCAGGGATTCAAACATGGACATCATTAGAGGTCATTATTCTGCCTGCTGCGCTGTCAGAGATATTTTATAAATGTTTTATTTTTCTTCCTGTTTTTGAATAGTTAATTTGCACACAGTACAAAATTCAAAAGGGTGAGCGCTCACTCCACAATTGACCAGCATCTGGCATTCTGTGATAAACAAAAACTCCTTCTCTCTCATTTATTTATTTACTGTTATGTGTGCTTATGGATACTATTGCTTTAGTGTTCTATAATTTAAATCCCATGGATGGAGGAGCCCGGTAGGCTGCGGTCCATGGGGTCGCTAAGAGTTGGACACGACTAAACGACTTCACTTTGACTTTTCACTTTCATGCATTGGAGAAGGAAATGGCAACCCACTCCAGTGTTCTTGCCTGGAGAATCCCAGGGACTGGGGAGCCTGGTGGGCTGACGTCTTTGGGGTTGCACAGAGTCGGACATGACTGAAGTGACTTAGCAGCAGTGGTTATATTGGTGCTAAAATTATTTCATATTTGGCCAGAGTGCCATACCTGCATCTTTTTTTTTTTTAATTTTCTGTATTTTCTTGCATAACTAGATGTTTTGATCTTACCTTATATCCACCTTGCCATTGCCCTGGAATCAGCCATTTCTCTGAGAGTCCTAAGACTTTTTTAGTGGGCAATTGTATTGGAGACCAAAACATGAGTACTAGGTGTACCTATTACACACACGCATATGCATATACACACTATTATGCATATGCATGTTATATACATATGCACGTACCTATTTTAGAAGTTCTGAGAATACCAATACCTCCCATTCCAGTCCATCATTACAGGGTTATTCCTTGTCCTCACACATTTCATATTTCTGTGTCCCTTCTTCTGTAGTGAGAATTCTGACTCCAAATAGCACTGATACACAACTCATTTGTTAAATCCTATAATATATCCAAAAAGTCTTCAGACCTTCTTCAGCCAAACCACTATTGAAAACGAACTACTAAAAGAGTTCAGGTCAGGATATGTTTATAGTTGGCCCAGCTACTCCATCCAAGGCTAAGGGTATATAGTCAAATACTAGTTCCTTGGTTACTTAGGTGGGTGTTTTTCCTTTCAGGGTGTTTATGTTATTAATTTGAAATGCAGTTGGGTTAATTTTTTCAATGCGCTTTCAGTTTTAGGGTTTTTCTCCTCTACCTTTCCTTGTTTTAGTTTTGTTGTTTGAATATATAAACCATTAACCTTTTTCTAAAAACTGTACAGAAAGGTATAGTCAGAGAAGTAAAACTCCCTCCTGTGTGTCACTTTCAACCTCTTCCTGCTCTCCTCAGTAAACCCTGACCCCTTGTATAATAGATAACCAATTTTGATTGTATTCTGGTTTGTCCTTCCTGTATTTCGTTGTCTAAGCCAATATATATAAGTTTTCTTATTTCTCCTTTTTCCTACATAAAAGATAATGTATTATACATGCTCTTTGCAGTTGGCTGTTTTCACTTAACCATATTTTCTAGAAGTTACTTGGTAATCATTTCATAGAGATCTTATTTTTTGTAGTTACATAGCAATCCATTGTGTTTATGAGCTATATATCCTGTGCTTGGTAGTTAAAAATAATGCTATGTGAATAGCATCTTACATGTACATTTTGGAATAATGGGAGGTGCATCTCTACAGTAAAGTTCTACAAGTGCTATTGCTAGGTCAAAGGGTAAATGTATGCCCTTGGTTAGGTATTGCAAATTTCTCCTCCATAAAAGTTGTGCCTTTTGCATTTCTACTTATATTGTGTGAAAGTGGCTGTGTTCTCACAGCCTTGCCAACACTGTATATTGCCAACCTTTTGAATTTTTACCAGTCTAACAGGTGAAATACAATACTTCGGTATAGTTTTAGTTTGATTCTCTTACTGTGAGTGAAATGGGCATCATTTCAAATGTTTAAGAATCATTTTTCACCTTTTGTCTATTGTCTGCCAAAATGTCTTTTGCCTTTTTTTTCTAGGACTTTTGGTTTTTGTTTTTCTCTTGATTTTTCAAAGTTCTTTGCAGGTTAAGGATATTAGCTATTTTTCTGTGATGTATGTTACAAATATTTTTTTCAATTTTGTATTGATACAGTTTTAATGCTTCTCATATAATCCTAAATGTACAGCCAGGAGTGAGAACCACTGGGATAGTTTGTAAAGATTGGAACTATTTTTTTCCTAAAAGAGAATGGATGCAGAGAGAAAGGGACAAGGGCTGAGTACTCAACCTTGAGTGTCACTCATGATTTGGGACAGAAGAGTGAATAGAAATCTGCAAAGGAGACCAAGGTTTATCATAACTGTTATAGTTATTCAGTCAGAAAATATTTATTAAACTCCTACTGAGTGCCAAGTGCTGTTCTGGTCATGGGCTATCATAACAAATCCTCATTTTTAATTTATTTCTCTCATCACTTTCTGAAAAGTTGGAAGTTTCCTTTGCCCCTGTTCATCCATCTGGTTTGCCATAAAGCCTCAACTCTGAGACAGATTTGGTAAAGTTCTTAGAATTGATTACAGAAAAGCCCCTTTCAGAAAAAATGGAATCATTAGCACCAGCAAGAAGCTCTGGGTTGAAATGGTTTTCTTGGTATAGATTTCAAGTCTATTCCCTGTCTTCTTTTCCTAATCTCCCCACTACCCTTCCACTTTTATTTTTGGTGATTATTGCCTGGTGACCGTAGTTGGGCATAATATTAACTGGAAGACTCCTTTTGGCAGTGGCTTCCGGTTTTTTTTTTAAGCAACAATTTTATGAGGGAGATAAGTAATTCCTATCAACCTTGATGCTGGGGTGGTGGTGGTGGTGGTGAAAAGCAGACATCAGTGATGAACAAACAGTTCCTGTGCCCAGAACTGCAACCTGTGACATTTAATGTCATAGTTAAAGGTACTTGCCTCTGTACTCCTGATTCTCTTCCTGCTGGGAAGTGCAGTTAGCAGACTTTCATCAGTTTCTGTTTCTATGGTTGTTCTCAAAGCCAACTGTAAATAAGGCCTCCTGTCTTCCTTAAGGTTAGAGTAAAGGTCTGTATATTTGAGTGTATTTCATGCCAGTGAGCCTGGCTCAACCACCGCTCTGATGTGCTGATGCTTCTCATTCAAGCCAGAGGCTTTACTTAGCTTTGGCAATAGACCTGTGAATGGAAGCATAAGCCATCTCTTGATAACTCCTCTTCCCTGCTATGGACATTAGGCTGGGATTGGTCAACAGAAGCTTAAACATCTGGTCAGTCCAGTCCTTTGGGGTGGTCGGTGTTTTATAGACAACCCATCAAGACTGATTGGGCTCATAACTGAATTAGCCAGATGTGTGGGCATTGTGTGCCCTTTCCTCGGCCTCCCTTCAATGTTGTTAGATGGGAGCAGACACGATTAGCAGGTTTGCGGATGGTGTGTTTTTAGTGCATGAACAAAAGCTGCTGCCTTCTGCAGAGACTGTGGCTGTGCCCCAGACGTCAGCAGTATAATTATGACTGCTAAATTCAGCCCAGACCCCAGGCTCGGCTGCCTTGGTCTCAGCTGTCTTTGCAGAAGGGGGAGGAGGGGTGCTGAAGCCTGGGGACCTGAGCTCTTATTATAGTCCACTTTGAACTCTGCTGTATCCAGTCTTTCCCTCCCTACTGACAATTGCTCCCAGCTGCTTTCTGGTCAGAGAGCCTGCTGCCACCTCTGAGGATAGTGTGTGCTGGATTATGGAGCGAGTGGGGAATGAGGCTGGCCTCCTGAAAGCCCACAACTTCCAGGAAACTCACCCCAAATGAAAATGAGCTAAGGATCCCCCTACTTCCAACACTTAGATCACGTGCTGCTCATCTGTTGCTGTTCCAATTGCTCAGTCATGCCCAGCTTTTTGTGACCCCATGGACTGCAGCACGCCAGGTTTCCTTGTCCTTCATGATCTCCCAGAGCTTGCTGAAACTCATGTCCATTGAGTTGGTGATACCATCCAACCATCTCGTCCTCTGTTGTTCCCTTCCCCTCCTGCCTTCAAGCTTTCCCAGCATCTGGGTCTTTTCTAATGAGTTGGCTCTTCGCATCAGGTGGCCAGATTTTGGAGCTTCAGCATCAGTCCTTCCAATGACTGTTTAGGATTGATTTCCTTTAGGATTGACTGGTTTGATCTTCTTGCAGTCCAAGATCCTCTCAAGAATCTTCAACACCACAGTGAAAGCATCAGTTCTTCAGCGCTCAGCCTTCTTTATCCCTCATCTAGAAAACGCTTGCCTTAGGGTTGCCTTGAGCAGAAATTCTTGGCAGGAGTTTTTGCTTTTTGCCCTTTTGCTCACCTAACTGTATATGTGAGATACATTTGAATGTTCATCTCCATGTTTTTGTACTACCTGTTTTCTAACCAGACCAGCCTACACATTTGCCATAGACCAAATCAGGCATTTTTGTGTCTCTAGTAGTTTGTGATGCTTCATATTCTGTAGACCTCCCATACTCAATGAACCAAACCCAGCCCTGTCCCCCGGACTTTCTTCATATTTCCTAGTTGGTGAATGGCATCATCAATACCTATCACCCAAACAAGAAAGGATTTAAAAGTATCTGATGACTTCGCCCTCACTTTTTACCACACTCATCTTTCTTAGAGTTTTCTCTCAAGTGCGTCTTCTCCCCCCTGTCCCCATACTGTCATTCAGACTTTGTCCCTCTCACCTAGACTGTTGGAAAAGACTTCTTGGTCTCCCTACCTCTAGGCTCCTTTCCAAACCAACCTTTACCCTGCAAAACCCCACTACTCCACTGTTTGGAAACCTGCTGCTGCTGCTGCTGCTGCTGCTGCTGCTGCTGCTGCTGCTGCTGCTGCTGCTGCTGCTGCTGCTGCTGCTGCTGAGTCGCTTCAGTCATGTCTGACTCTATGCGACCCCAGAGATGGCAGCCCACCAGGCTCCCCTGTCCCTGGGATTCTCCAGGCAAGAATACTGGAGTGGGTTGTCATTTCCTTCTCCAATGCATGAAAGTGGAAAGTGAAAGTGAAGTCGCTCTGTCGTGTCCGACTCTTAGCAACCCTTACGCTTGTGAGATAACGCTCAGATGTCTAATTCAGTATGCACATCTCTCTGCTGTCCACTGGCAATCTTCTTCCACCCCATCTCCAAGAGCAGCTGGGGATGATTGCTTCAGGATTGGGACCAGCACTTGATAGGCTAACCAGGGCCCTGTCTGCAGCCAGGTGGGCCTGGGCACACAGGAGCTGTCTCTGCCATAGGCCCACTCAGCTCCTCATTCCCTGAAGGGAGTCTTTCCTGCCTCCAGACCTTTGCTTGCTTGCTTTTCTGTCACTGGGATGCCCTTTCCCCACTTCTCTACCTATCAAACCCCCACTTAGCCTTCAAGAACCAACTCATTTATGTCTCTTCTTGTCACTTCCTGGTTTGCTCGCATGAAGTGAATCATTTCTCACGCTGCTACCCCACAGCAATGACGCCTTTTTTTCTTTTTTCTGGCCATACTGCTCAGCATGTGAGATCATAGTTCTCCCACCAGTGGTGGAACCCATGCCCCCTGCAGTGGAAGCATGGAACCCCAACCACTGGACCACGAGGAAATTCCCTCAGAAGCTATTTTATTGTTTTAAAGATTACAACTGAAGTTTCAAAAAGCAGAGCTTAGCATGTGTCTCCTCTTATTCTCTCTTCCCTCTGTTCCTCTGATTCTGCTGCCAGTAGGGCCTTAACTAGGTCTCTAACCTGTGGAAGGCCACTCAGTCTCCCTTCCGTCTACTAAAGAGAAAGGGGGGCTGGCTCCCTGCTCAACACCTCCATCTCTGCACATATACCATTAGTGAGATACTTTATAGGAAGGAGTGCTTAATAATGATAATTATAGTAAAAACAACAGTAGCTGTTATTTATTGAGTTCTTACTTTGTACCAAGCTCTGAACTAAGGCTTTATCTCTTTCAATACTTAAAATATCTTTGCAAGTTTAACACTTTTATTACCTATGTTTTCCATATGCATGCACAGAGGCATTAGGCTGTTAAATAACTTGCCCATATTCCACCACTAGTAAGTGGCAGAGCCACTGTGGAATCTGTGATTTTGATCTCAAGAGCAGAACTCCAGTTGTGTTCCTCAACCTTATACAGGGTTCAGCATGAAATAGGTGCTCTAGAATGTTGGTTGGTTGATCACATGAGTGAATGAATCAGTGTTCTTCCCATTGAGCTTGTCTTCAGGCTTCAGAGAGACTGGCTGAGCATCTGTAGCTTATGCCAAGAAGTATGGATTTTGTCTCATCTCCTAATGCCCAGCTATACACAGACATGTTCCCTCCCACTCAGTAACAAACTGCCTGGAACTCTTTCCCGGCTCATATTTACAAGAGAATGTGATAAATTCCGTATTGATCCCTCCTGTTCCACTGTAAATTTTGCAAAAGATGATTAAATAGAGCAATAGAGTCTGCAGGCATTGTGGCTCAATATGTTGTGGAGTGGCGTATCGACCTCCTCCATCCAAAGGCAGCCAGCGCCTAGCCCTGCTGCCCCAGACCAGTAATTAAAATCCTGGGAGACTGGGATTTAAAATCCAATCATATCCCTGAATCAAGCCTTCTAGCCTCCCCATGTGATGAGTGCAATAAGGTAACGGCAGGAGCATGTTTATGTCTGTGCTGAAGCAGTCCCCATAGGGTGGGTAAGAAATGGAGAGTTGGGTAGGCCTCCTGACTAAATCACTTCACCCTGACACCACAGCCACTTGTAAGACAATCTGTAGACACATAAACAGTCCCAGCCAAAAACCAGATTTTGGGCTTCCCAGGTGGCGCTAGTGCTGAAGAACCTGCCTGCTAGTGCAGGAGACATAAGAGACATGGGTTCCATCCCTGTGTTGGAAAGATCCCCTGGAGGAGGGCATGCCAGCCGACTCCACTCCAGTATTCTTGCCTGGAGAATCCCATGGACAGAGGGGCCTGGCAGGCTACAGTCCATGGGGTCACAGAGTCAGACATGTGAAGCGACTTATTTTGGGCTCTTGAGAGCAAGACATCGAGCACAAAAATTCACAGGCTGTGCTTCAGTGTATACTTCTGTTTCCACAGCCAATAGTAGGTTTACAGAAGTGATTTGACCTTGATTAAACCATGGCCTTTGGTAACCAAACGTGTTTGAATTTCCACAGAAACTCTTTGATTTAACCTAAGCCGAAGCCAGCCTCCCCTGTGCTGAGGCCTGTAATCACAACACAAGTTACTGTTGAAATAAACTTGTCCATCTGCTCTCAACAGGACCAGGAACTCCCTGAGGGCAAGGACAGGGTTGTCTTATTCACTTTTGTGTCCCCAGCACCTGGCACTGGGCCAGACACTTAGAGTGCTCTCCAGAAGTATCTTTGAATGGATGCAGAAACACAAATTAACAATCTTGATAAAACCTCTGTAAACGGATGTGTGAATAGTAGACCTGCCACTCAGTCATCCATTCAGTGCTTGAACACTTCCAGTGCTGGGGGAATCGCATTTGTTCCTGAGGTTTCTCACAGTCTATCTTTGGATTTTCTGATGGTTAGCAGTTTCTAATATTGAGCCAAAATTTGCTTGCAAGGTCTTAAAGTTATACTGTTGGGTCCATGTAGAATAAATCTAGTCCCTGTTGAAGGGCACATGATGGCCCTTCAAATACTTGAAAATGCAGACATGTTCTCCTGAGCTATCTTTCCTCTAGTCTAAACCTCCAGTTCCTTAAACCACGTTTTTCCACATGGCTTCTAAACCATTTCCTATCTCAGTCACTCTTCCAGAACAATCTCTACTTTGTCATCCCAAATCCATGACTACCCATTTATTGCCATTCATTTTCATCTCGTTTGTTTTAGCTCTTAATGTCCATCTTCTAGATGTATTTGGACCTCTTCCCACGCAAATCTGAAGTCTATATAGATTTCGTGACTAGGTGATCCCCATATCAGGGGTGAACATACTGAACCAGGACCAAGCCTTTGCGCTGCCGTTGGAAACTTTCTTCTGTGACCTCTGATCTGTCTGTCACTCCACCCTGCCCCTTGGGTCTGGTTAGTCCACTGTCACTTACGAACCCTCCACACTGAATGGCACTCGGCCCACATTTCTCCATTGTGTGCTCAGGATTGTCCTGAGACACGCCAGGATATGTCTCCCTTGTAATGGGGGGAGGGGATTCATCATCCTTTTCTCCTTGTCCCTCTGACACCATACTGTATTGTCATTGTTTCTGTCCCTGTCTGTCTCCTACCAATCTGGGTTCTCCCTCCGGACAAGAACCAGTCAGATTCCGCTGTGTGTGGCCGTTCCCGCTGCAAAGTCAGTAATCAGTGATTAATGAGGGCTGGGTCCAGCCAGGAGGCAAAAGCTCTCTGTTCCATGAACTTTAGAAATCCACCTCCCTGAAGACAGGGATCCACCAGACTGTGTGTCAGAGGGTTCAGACTTCAAAATGACCTGGGGACCAGCTTATGTGGGTCATCATTCACCCTGGAGAGGGTCGTCCTGACTGGGAAGAAAAGGAGTTCCATTTTGTACCCTTTCAACAAAACTGTACCCCAAACCTGCCTCTGGAAACACCCCCCAAACTTGGCTTTGGAGCATCTGAGCATGTTGGTAGGGAAGAGGAAAGATGATTTGTCCCTCTTTTTGAGTCATCGGACCTTTGGAAAGTAGCACAATGTGGTGGAAAAACCAGATGGCTTCTTTTAAAAAAAGAAATCAACATTTTATTATGTAAAATTTCAAACATATATTTCTCTCAAAAAGAAAATAGTATAATAAGTCCCAGATTTACTATTTATATGCTGAATGACCATGGGCAAATTATTTTAGCTCTCTAAGCCTCTATTTTCTTAGGAGTCTTTGTATGGTAAATAACTGCATATAAATGCCTTAACACCCAACACATGTTAGCTTGTCTTTCACCTTGCTCTTCTAATAGACTCAGTTAAATCATTTGTAAAATGGAAAAAATAATACCTCTCCTGCTTTCTTCGTCAAATTCTTGTGTGTTAGATGCTCAGTTGTGTCCGACTCTTTGCAACCCCATGGACTATAGCCCTGCTAGGCTCCTCTCTCCATGCCATTCTCCAGGCAAGAACACTAGAGTGGGTTGCCATTTCCTTCTCCAGGGGATCTTCCCGATCCAGGGATCAAACCTGAGTTTCCTGCACTGCAGGCAGATTCTTTACCATCTGAGCCACCAGGGAAGCCATATCAAATTCTTGTTAAGAATTAAATAAGAGGAAGTAGTCAGCACTGTGTATGGCATGTAGTCAGTGCTTCGTAAAGGTTCTTGGTTACCTGGGAGGCATACCTTCAGGTGCGCATGTACGGATGTGTGCAGATTCTGTTGGAAATGCTCAGTGTGGTCTAGGGGAAAAGCTCAGGAACCACAGCTCTATTCCCAGTACTACTGTGCTTCCTGCAGCATCCTGGACAGGGCTCCTCTCTCTCAGCATCAGCCTCTGGGGACACATGGAGAATCAGCGCATCTCTGACCTGAGGAGCTACACACAGACTAACTGGGAAGACTAGACAGGTGGACTCCCAGAAACGGGAGGAGTGGGAGGATAATAGGAGCCCATGGATGATAAGCACTGAGAGTTGGAGGGGTGGAGAGGCTTCCCAGAGAAGGGGCCCTGAAGAAGGAGTAGGGTCTGGATAGTCAGGGAAACGAGGGACAGGGTTCTAGGCCTGAGGAGTAGTATGGAGGTGAGTGAAGGTGAGCATGAAGACGGGGCAGGCACATGGCTTCTCTCGTGTGGCCACCCCATCTCAGAATGCTTCCTTGATGGGGAGCTTGCAGCCAAAGAGAATGGATCACTCCACACTGATACTTATGATAATGGGGGAAATTTCCCTTATTCAATAGTAACTTCTAATTGGAGATACTAAACAGACTGTTGAAATAGTAAAAATTAGGATGAAGGTGCTAAAGGAGTCAGCAGTAAAAATGGGACTTCCCTGGTGGTCCAGTGGTTGAGACTGTGCTTCCCTGGTTGGGGATCCACAAACTGAGCAGTGTGGTCCCAAAAACACATGGAAATGTTTGGAAGAATGAATGTATAAGTTATTACAAACATTGTACAGCTTGTACAGTCTTTTTTCCCCCCAGCTTTTTATCTTTTTACACTTTTTACACATCTTATTCAGTCCAAGTAGAACCCCTTGAGGTAGGTAGGGCTGTGATCATGACCACCAGAGGAGTGAAGCAAGACCCTCGTCACACAACCAGGGAGCAGTAACCCCCATCCGTGCTGGCTTCCAGGCCGTGTACTCTTTGGGGACAGGGAGGCAGCTGCAGGTGGAGAAAGGGGGTAGTCATGAAAACCAGGTGTGGTAGATCCGGATCCCTCAAAGGCCAGGATGGCCAGTAGGACTGCGGGGGTGGGAGGGAGTAGGGGAGCTTGTCAATATTATTGATAATATAGCCTCACACATTTGTATAGGGCAGTTACTGGGTTTGGTATTTTTGTTTTTTTAAGTTCTCTTCTTTGCATTTTGCATCATTGTCTTGTCTTGATATACACAGAGGTAGCAGAAAGTCAGAACAGAGTGGTGTCAAGGGAGAAGGGAGTAACATGCCTTTTCCCCTCTGCCACCCCAGACTCGCTGTCAGCCCCTTGCTGTCAGGAGACCTGAATCCTATCTCTCACTCTCGTTCCACACTCTCCTCAGGAAGGGCAAATGGGCCTCTCTCTGCAACCACTTCCTCCCCACTTCCCACCACAGAGCTAGATAGAGGGTGTTGGGGCTTGACCTGACCTGCCACCCAGACGAAGAGGTTTAGAACTAGCAAAGAGACTGAGGACTTTGGTCCACGGGGACAAGGAACAGGGTCACATACTTCACTTGTTATGAGAAGGGCCTTTCTGGGGCAGGAAGAATGGCCATGTTGTGTGTGGCTCTGGAAGATAACACCTGGAAAGAAGTCCATTCATTTGGTAAATCTTACTGAACATGTGTTCTGTGCTGGCCCCTGTGCTAGGTAGTCAGGATATAGCAGTGGATCAGCCATGGACCCTGACTTCTGAGAGTTCTCAGTCCTGTATGGAGACAGACTGTTATAACATAGTGATCAGTGTGGGAAGAAAGAAGCAGAAAGGCTCATGGAGCACAAAGGATCACACCAAATCTGGGGTGAGAGGGAAATAAGGTTTCCTGGAGAAGAAGCCTGAACTGAGTCTTAAAAGATGAATGGGTGTTTATAGGAAGTCCAAGGTGAGAGTGGGGTTAGAGAGAGAGGTTGGGGCTTATGAAAAAAGAATCTGCCTCAGTTTAGTGTGGGAAACCCCTTGGCAGGCCATGAGCTTGGTATGGGGCTCTGGACATGCTTGAGGAAGCCAGGGTGACCCACCTGTTCCGAATGTAGTCGAGGCAGGTCTCTTCTTAGGGAATTGGAAGAACTCACCATTAAGGTCTCTTTCGCCTCAGAAAGCCTGTAAGGCTGTCATACCTAAGGCAGGTGCTGTACCAGAGAAGAGTAGCAGGCTCCCTGGGCCCCCGTGGGCCAGGCCCTCTCTCCCATCAACACCAGCTCCACTGCCTTACCCTGCCCTGGGTGTTGAGACCCCAGCCTGTCACTGGCACCAGCCAGGACCTGTCCATGACCATCCACCCCCATCCTACTTTCCTGGCCCGAGCCCTATTGACAGATCCCCCAGAATCTGAAGGAATTTAAGACAAATGGTTAAGAGGATGGAGTTAATAAAATTTGAAAAATTGAGGCCTGTCACTCCACTAAACTTTTTTCAATACCACTGACAGAAACATATTTCCCCAATGAGTGACCTTCCACAGCTGTAGTGGGCAGGCGTAGCCGCAGCAGTGCTGCCAGGAAGCCAGTCTGCTATTTATCAAATATTATAAGCTGGGACACACTAATCTGGAGCAGAGGAGGAGTCCTGCACTATACTGCCTGGGGTGCTCCAGGTGTTGGCCCCAGCCCCAGACAGCCAGTGGGAGGTGACGGATGGCCTGCGATTAGCTCTCCCCACCTCCGCCCAGCCCTCTGACTTACTCCCAGGAGCCTGACCCTCTAGACCAGCTGCTTGGCCCGGAGGGGCCCTGGGTGGGAGGCATGGTGAGGTCAGGCCAGGGCATGGGCCATCCTGATGCCCCTGGAGAGGGCAGGCGGGTGAGGCCCAACGTGGTTATTTATTGGAGTGTAATGGTTTGTGGCCGTTGGTCTTGGAGGTGAAATTGATCAGTTGGAGAAGTCAGGTTCTATCAATTATTACAGCAATTAGTCAAGTCAGAACATCAGAACAAGGGTTCTGGGGCTGAGGGACTAATATTAGATGGACATTACCCATGGCGCCTCAGCCTCAGCTTTCCTAAACTGGGAGCAGACGTGCTGACCCGAGGCTCCAGAACCTTGGGGAGCCTAGCTGGCTTCCCTCCTCAGGGTAGCTGGGGTGAACCTGGGTGAGAGCTCTTGGGCTGGAGACAGACCCAGCACTGCTTTAAACGGCATCCCTGGCCCAGGTGCAGAAATGTCCTACCTGTCCCATCCCATCCTTTATGAGAAGTGACACAACTCCTACTAGAAATTACTCAGTGGCCAATGTTTATGGCACACATTTTTCATTCTGTAAGCAAATATAGATCACTGACAGCACTTGTTTGAAGCAGCTAATCTCACCCTCTGTTCTTTCTTCCACTGTCTTCCTCTCTCACCTCTCTTCCTCTCCCCCTCCCCTTTGCTCTCCTATTTTTTCTCTTACCCAGTTCTCTTTTTCTCTTTGCTTTTCTTTTCTTTCCCTTCCAGAGGTCTCTCCCACACCCCCCTGCCACTCTAGCCCGTATTCAGTGACAGAGCTCCCCTTGAGGCTGCCTCAGAGAGGAGAGGCCTTTCCACTGAGTGATTGTAGCTCTCTTTCAGCCCTAGCTGTGGTCCAGGAGCTCTGAGGAAAGGGCCGATGCTGTCTGCCCCTGCCTCTCAAGCCTTCAGTGCTGAGCGCCAGACAGAACAGGGCTGGCTGGGAAAACTGGGTCAGGAGAGCAAGCCCCTTAGCACTGTGGTCTTCTTGCACCTCTCTCTACAGGCCCGCTGTCCCTCCTTCGGCACACTGATCACACTCGGCCTGAGCTATTGTTGCATGGTCGTCTCTCGTCCCTTTTAGCTTCTGGAGAGCTGGGATTGTGCCTAGACTCTAGACAGCACCTAATCTAAAAGATGGGACCAGGAGCCTGCAGAAGAGACAGAGAAGGAATGGTCTCAGGGGTGTGAGGAAAACCTGAAAAGTGGTTTATAGAACTCAAAGGAGAGAGTGGGCAAGGTATCAGTTGCTGCAGAATGATCAAGAAATATTTTAGAAAAAACCAACTATTCATTGGCTTTGGCAGTCTCCCATCTCCCTATGTACAGGGCCCTGATACACAGTGCCCAGTAAGCAAGCACCAACAGAATTGAAAGAAGAATAAGGCTCCAGCTGAGCTTTGAGGACTTGCCTACTAGTTAGGAAGACACTCTCCTCATTAGGGAGGTTGCATTTTATCCTATAAGCAGTGAAAATCATGGAATGATTTTTCACCAGGGGTGTATTATGGCTGCCCTGGTGGGAGTGTGAGAATTGTAGTTAAGAAAACCTGGAGCAGATTTGACTCCTGGTCCAAGCAAATCACCAGCTTTGTGACCTTGGGCTACTTATCTCCTTTGAGTTTCCACTTCTATAGCGGGGCAATTTTAATTTCTACCCCTCAAGATGGTGGATAATATATATAAAATACAGAGTACATAGTAAACACTAGTGGCTATTATTATTATCATCACCACTTCTAGACACATACTCGAGAGACATAGAAAAATACATCCATTCAAACAGACTTGTACACAAATATTCATAGCAGCATATTCATAACAGCCAAAAGGGGAAAGCAATTCAAATGTTTATGAGCTTGATGAATAACAAAATGGGGTATGTCCATAGGATGCAATATTATTCAGCCATAAAAGAATGAAGTACATGCTATATTCCTACATTCATGTTGTGGCATGAATGACATGTGCTACATCATGGATGAACCTTGAAAACATGGTAAATTAAGCCAGATGCAAAAGACCACACCGTTTATGTGAAAGGTCAAGTGTAGGCAAATACAGGGACAGAAAGCAGACTAATGGTTTCTGGGGTTGGGGGAAGTGGCGAATGTCTCTGATAATGGTGATAGGGTTTCTTTTCAAGATGATTAAAATGATCTGGAATGAGATACTGGTGAGGCTCATATGATGATGGAAGTATATTTAAAACTACTGAATTGTGTACCCTGAAAGGTATGTGAATTGTGGTTTAAAATTATCTAAATATTTTATTTTGTACTAGCTTCCTATTAGAAAATAGAATCATGTTAAAATGTATTAATTTTTCATACTGATAATAACCTTCCTTGGTCTGGGTCATGCTTCACTCTCTCTGCTCCTTTCCCCTCCTCCTACCACGCTTCTTCCTCTGTAGCTGCAGCAGACAGCCATGTGTAAATGCTTAATAAATGACTATCATTGTTGATGAGTTTATAGTCCTTAAAGAAGCAGAGAGTTTCAGTAGGAATGGTTTTATATCATGATATGAATGTTGCCTCAGCCTGGGATTGAGAAACACTGATTTTTACTGTCCATCAGCAAACAGTGACTGAATATCCCCTCTGAGCCAGGCCTCGTGGTGATGCAGCCTTTCTTGTGTGTTTAGTGTCCCTAGCCAACTTACTACATCCTCATGGCAGGGAGTGTGTCTTAACCCTTCTTTAAGTATAGACAACACACTTCTTAGCAATAAAAGTCAAGGAGTATTTGTTTGTTACTTTAATGTTCCATTTAACACATAGTTCTTGAGAGGGTTGCTTTGGGGCAGGACCAGATCTGATTCTTCCATGTCCTGGCTCCCAGCCCATTCAGGGTTGGACAGATTGAATGGAATGGTCAGTTTTCGAAGAGGAGAGTGAGGTGCCCAGATATGGGCTTTGGGGAGGAGATTCTGACAGTGTGGGGGTTAAAGTAGCCTATCTTCCATGACTGTCAAGGCTCTACCCCAAGCAGACACTTTACACAGGCTCATCAGCTGCCGGCACTTATGAGAGACGGTAGATGCATGGCCCCAAGCAAGCCTCTTCTTTTTATACTTAAAGTTCTTTGTCTTCTAATCATGGGAACCAGTGACCGGAGGAGACGCCTGCCTGAGTGCACACGCAGCAACAAGTAGCGCAGGTGAGGGCTGGCACAGCTGGGTTGCTGATGGCCAGAGCTCAGCCGACTCTAGCAGGCAGGAAGTGAGCAGGGAAAAGAGAGCATGAAGCAGAAGGAGAGGCAGAGAGCAGAAAGAAGGGTCCTTGTCATTACTTGGAATACTCTGTGCTTTAGATTTCTGTGTGGATTTTGTGAATGAATATTCATCTGTGTACAAACAAATTTGATAATGCAGACATTTTAATGAAGAATACATTGGAGTTGGGGTGTATTAATCTGTATGTGTATTGGTATATGTGTTAGCATGTTCAGCTGTGTATATTTTGTAGGCACAGCACACCTATGTGTGTGTATAGCACATCTGTGTGTGTGGCACCTCTCTATGTGGGTAGTGAGTTTTTGCACATATGCATGCACCTGTAGGAGCCTTAATACCCTTACTTCTGTGTCAGAGAGGACCGAGAGCTCCTCTCTCAGAGTAGCTTGACATGTGTTTCAATCTCTTAGGTTTTGTTGCTCCATATTTCTGTGAGCATTTCTTACACTGAAGTCAAGGCCTGTGCCACCTCCCAGGGAAGGCTGAGGGTCCACTGATCACTCACAGAGGCTCTGTTTCTCCTTCTCCTCCTGTCAGGAGCCAATCCCTTGCAGAGGAATGAAATGGGACACACACCCTTGGATTATGCTCGAGAAGGGGAGGTGATGAAGCTTTTAAGGACTTCTGAGACCAAGGTAAGTCTCAAAGAAAGGAGAAGGCCTGTGGGCACTCCATGCTTCATTTCATCTTTCACTCATTAAATTATGTCAGACTCTACACCAAAGGCCACTTCTCCTTAGAGGATTGTTGTCTATTTAAATACAAATCCAGCCTCCACTTATCAAGAATAGGAGGCATCCCCTTTCCTGACCAAGAAGCAGCCTGGGCCACTTCTGGCTTCTGAGGACTAACTTTTAAATTCAGTTTCTGAGGTAATGAGCCTTCCAGCTTCTTCCATGAAGGAGAGGGGATAGCAGGACAAAATCTTCGCCTCAGTACTGTTTCCTCAGGTCTCATGCACTCGGCAGCCTCATCAGGTAACTCTTTTCCATCATCTCTCCTTCTGGAACTTTTCCCTGACCCCTTTCCTCCATATACACTCCAGAGGTCCTTATGTAGAGTATGAGGCAAAACAGTCAACATCTTAATTTGATTTTCTCATCCAGACTTTTGAATCCTAAAAACAGGCTGCCTTCTGCTCCTCTCAGCCACCCAGCTATAACTTAGAAAGTATTTGGCAGAATCTAAGAACTAGTTATATCACAAATGTCAGAGCTAGGACCTGAGAAACCATCAAGTCTGGTGATGGGAAATCTTATCAAAGTAAAATAAATAAGTCAGAGGAAAATAGAGCTGTTCTGGTTGAAGGAGAGCCTATCCTTCCCCGCTGGGTAGCCTCCATGGAGGCTGTGCTATGGGGCACACATTTTCAATCTCTGAAACCTCGATCAAATGGGGAAAGTGGAGCCCAGGGGTGTGTTGTGACTTGCCTTTGGTCCCAGAGCGAGTTAGCATCAAAACTGTTACTAAGATCATGTGGTAGGTTCACTGGCGGGACAGGAACTGGAAGGCTTGGTTTCTGAGTGTCAATCTTGGGTTTTTTCCAACTTCGTGGAATCTCTCTCTGGCAAATTGGCTGCAGTACTTTGAGATGATTAAGAGTGGCAGGTCCCACCTAGTGGCAGATACTCTGTGTGTCTTGAGTAAGAGCACTTAGGTTAGGTCACCTGACTGAGCACTCAGCTGGGGTTGTGATCCCACCCCCTTACTGACTGACTGACCTCAGGCAAGGGCTTCTGCTCTTGAAGCTCAGTTTACCTCTGTGAAATGAAAACACTGTGACTGAATGGTTTCTGTGGTTCCATTCAATATACCGCTGGTCTGTGTAGCAGTCAGAATAAACTAGGTCATGCTGTTGTAACAACTCAAAATTTCAGTGGCTTAAAACAACAAAGAAGATTCATTTTTACCTCATGCTACACGTCCATCATCCATCATGGGTCAGCAGAGGCGGGCTCTGCTCATCCACGATGCTGAGGGACCTGACTGGCAGAGCAGCCGCCCTCTGGGAGAGAGCACCCTGGAGGGCATCCCACTTGCAGCTACATGCTCAGGCTGGAAGTAGGACCCTTTACTTCCACTAACAACTTATTGGACACAGCTAATCCCATGTTCCTGCCCTAGAGTTGGGTCAGCTTCCCCTATTCTCTAAGGAAATCCCTGAGCACTGTTTAACATCACCTCGGGGACTGCATCCCCGTCATTTTCTCCTGTTTCAGGCCAAGCCACTGTCCCCTGAGAGCCAGCGCTGCCCTTGGCCAAAATTATACCTGTTTTGTCAGGTTGTGTGACATAGCGCCAGGACTGGTCTGGTTACGTAAAGCAGGAGAACAGACCTCTTCATATCAGCAGGGATGGAAGGGTTGGGGCTGCTGAGGGACCCTAATGAAATTTGGCTGCCCAGGAAATGTCTTGATGTCAGCCATATCAATACAAAGTCAGTGTCCCAAATGAGTAAGTGGCAGTTGCTGCCTCTGTGCCAGTCAGATCCTTCTAGACCACAGAGGGCTACCTTCTGAGTAGACTGAGCTCTCAGAATCTGTGCAGAGGTGGGCAGCAAGGAGGCAAGCAGAACTGTGCCATGAGAAAAGGCTGAAGGCAGTGGGGCATCTGGCCAGGAAAGGAGAGACTGCACGTGGGCACAGAGACAGCTGTGAGGAGGAGGGGAGGAGAGGAAATGGATTCAGTGCCAGGGCTAGGACAGAGCCAGGCTTAATGGGGGGTGGCTGCTGCCAGAAGGAGCCCCCTCACAGAGCTGTGACCCAGGGCAGGGGCTGCCTTTTGAGGCTAGAAGACCGCTCAAAGCCAGCCAGGGGTTTTGTCACCTCTCAACATGAAGACTGTTTCTCTGTCATCACCTCTCTGCGCTTGATCCCTTTACCCAGGCTGGATTTCCTCTTCTGTAATGTTCAGCTGTCTGCTGAGCACCTCTACCTGATTGCTCTGGGGTCCCCTCAGATTCCGCCCACGTGAACCACCCTCAGCTCTCCCTGGACATGAGCAGCATTGTCTCTCTCTCAGTTGCTCAGCATCTCCATGGTCACCCATTCTTTCCACTCTGCCCTTTTTCTCCAGGCTGCAAAAAAACTACCTCTTCAAAACTGTGAGGAAGAGTTTCAGGGGGGAAACACTGCTTTAGATTGGGTTATGTCACCCTCGGCCAGGAAGTAAGCAGCAGCTGCTCAGCTCTTGAGTTCAGGCCCTATGTCAGTGACATAATGATTCAGGCCTGGAGGGTGCTGAGGCTCCAGCCTCAGACCTCATGTCCTGGCTCTTTGTCTAGACATGGATTACCACCACTCTGATCTTATCTTCCTCCCCTTCTGTCCATCCGACATCTCCCTGCCATCCAGCTCAGCCTCTTCCACCTTCACCTGCCTCTCTATAGTCAAATATGTACTCTTTATAGAAAATTTGTAATTATAAAAGCCATCTTTCCCATTATGGAAAATCTGGACAGTATAAAATGAAGGTAATTAAATAAGTCCGTGCATATTTATAAATGACATCTGTATGCCGGGTTCTGGGCTAGGTGGGAAGAAGATATCTGGGTGAACCCCTCAAGGAGCTCACAGTCTGATGAGGAAACAGACCAGTAAAGTGTAACACCACTGAGTCGTCATCCCAGGGAAGGCCAGGGACTGTGGCAACCCACAGTGGCTTCTAATCCTGCCTGGGAGATCAAGGAAGGCTTCCTGAAAGAGATGTCAACTGAACTGAATCTCAGTTAAAAGCATTTTAGCCCTACTACCTATACGTAACTATTATCAATGTTTTTAATTATTTATAGTAATAGGTACCATTTATCAAGTGCATCTAGACACTCTGCCAGGTGCTCGAATATATAATTTTTCTAATGTTGTAACAAAGCTATGAGGTAGCTCTTATTTACCTCCCTTTTACAGGTGAGAAAACTGAAGGTAAAATAAAAGATGACTTTTGAAAATCAGGCTATTATAAGCAGCTATTGAGATACAAATCAGACCGTTCCTCTTATGATACTACATTTACCTTTTCTGGACCATATCTATACATAAGTGGGTTTTTTTTTTCTTAGCCTGGTTGATAGCCTACTGTATAAACCATGGGTCTCAAACTGGCAGCCACATTTTATTTTGCCAATTCAGAGTTTTTTTTAAATGTGAGTGTAATGCCATAGAGGTTGTAATATGGACTCTCCAGCCACAGGTATCTGTTTCCTATCATGTTATGTGCTTACGTGTCAGGCATTTATATTTCCTTCTTGGTCCTGAAGGTATTTGAGTTATGACCCTAGTTCCATGTTTAGAATCTGTGTTTTTTCACTTATTATTTCTTGATGGTTTTCCCATTTCAGAATTACCCATAAGCCTAATTTTTAATTTTATTCTGCCTTTTAAAATATGTCACTTATCTAAGAATCTCTGTCACTTTAAGTGGCCTAAATGATTTGTTTCTCATGGCTTATTTGCTTAGTTCTCTGAGCAGTCTCTCTGTGTGGAAGCCTCCTAGGCCCCCTGAGAAGATTGAGAGGTGGATGAAGCCCAGCTCCTGTCTCCTGAGCTGGGTATCAGGAGAGGAAGATCGGGAGAGGCAGGCGCTCTTAGCTCTGATACCCACAGGCTGACTTCTGCCTTAGGAGGGGTCCACACAGAGCTTATGGGGGTTTCAAGAAAGCATGGATCACCTCCAGACAGAATGAGCAGGGCAGGCTTCATAGAGAAGGTAACCTGTGATCTCACTTTGAAGGATTTCACAAGCTGAAGGGTTTAATACTTAAAGCTTAGACCATTTTCACATCTTAACTAAGAGACAACAGAGAGGTGGAAATATATCTCTGTGCACATGATGGCAGATAAAACAAAAATATGGGGAGCTATTCCATGATGAATATTCAGCTGAGGGGGACGTGCTGGTGGCAGCCCGCATCTCCACTCCCAGATCCTCACTCCACCGAGACTCTCGAGGAATTTATTGCTCATTTTAATCACACCCAGAGAATGAATTGGCAGGAATATTAGGCAGATAGGTCTATCATATATATTTTATTTGCATATCCCAGTGACAGAATCACAAGCACATTTCCTGTCTGTGTATTTTTTCATTTGCTGCAGGGGTAGCTGGGGATGCAGGGCTCCCCTGGGCCCCACATTCCGGGCTGCACGCCTGGGTGCTCCCATCAGATCTGGAGGAAGCCATCAGGAGAGAAGGGGTGAGGTGTGCAGGAACGTAGAGGGTTATGTTCTGCCTGGCCTAGGATGGAGAGACACCCCCTTCCCTGCCTCACCGAGCCTGCTCCCTGCTTCGTGCCTCATTTCAGGGGCTGGTGTGCTGCATGCCTGGCCCTGTGCTTGGCCCAGGCAACACCATCCGACCTTCATTAGAGGTTCTCCATGGGCCAGACTGAGCGCGCCATGCTTTATGGGGATACACCTTTGCGTTCTGTCTTTCTCTTTTAACTTTTAAAAA
This sequence comes from Capra hircus, assembly GCF_001704415.2. Taxonomy (NCBI): domain Eukaryota; kingdom Metazoa; phylum Chordata; class Mammalia; order Artiodactyla; family Bovidae; genus Capra; species Capra hircus. The sequence goes on from NC_030822.1 coordinate 31,517,819, forward strand.
CTTGTTTGTTTAAATATATTTGTATAAGGTACTCATAACTATACAGCTCACTGTTAATTTCACAAGCTGAATATACCTAATCAAGAAGTAGACTATTACAAGCATTCATTTGTATCATACTCCCTTCCAGTCACTATCTGTCCCTCAAGGGTAAGCATTGTCTTGATTTGTTTCACTTTAATTTTTACAAACTTCAAAACTAGTACAACAAATTCCCATAAACTTCCACCCATATTACCAGTTGTTAACATTTTATCATACTTGCTTTATTATATAGAGATGAATAATATAAAGACATATAATTTTTCTGAACTATTTGTTATATATACATGATCCCCTTTACCACCAAATACTTGTATGAATGCCCTAAAAAATAAAGGACATTTTCTATATAACCTCAATGCAATTCTCAGAATCAGAGCATTAATATTAACTAAACTACAGATGTTATTCACATTTCACCAATTGTCCCAATAGTTCGTTTTACAAGGAAAGAAAATTCTGGATCCAAAGTTGGATTCAGTTGTCATGTCTATTTAGTCTCCTTTAATCTGAAACAGTTCCTCAGTCTTTCTTGACATTCTAACAAGTACAGGCTGGTTATTTTGTAGACTGTCCTCAATTTGGGTTTGTCTAATGTTTTTTTATGATTCAATTCAGGCTGTGCATTTCTGGCAAGAACACCCTCTGGTGTTTATTTTCAGTAAATTAATTAGGCATCCCCATGCTAAAAGTAGGAATATGAAATTTGTGTTTTAAATCTCCTTTCCCTAAATAGGCTCTGAACTCCCTAAAGGCAAGAACGGGTCTTTTCTTATCTCCAGGGTGGAAGGTGCAGACACTTGAGTCAGACTGCAGGAGTTAGTGTTCTGCCTTTATTACTTGCTACCAGTGGGACCCTGCTTTAATTACTTCCTCTCTGGATGATGAGGGAGGAGATCCTCTGACCTCCTTAGGGCTGTGAGTGTTAGAACAGCTGGTCCCAAATCAGGCAAGATTCCTCAATCCATACTCAGACTAAGGAGTGGAAGTTTGAGGAGTAACAGGGTATTTACGCAGTCTCTGAGTCCCACCCTACAAGACGTGTTAATTACATAAGGGGAAGATGATGATGGAGAAACTTGGCATAGCCCACCTTAATCAGATGATCAAAATTAACATCCTCAGTCACAGGTACATCATCATCACGTACCTCCCGATGTGACACGCTGAGGAGCATACAACCCATTTTCTCACCTCAGCCCCTCTTTGCCCCTCTTAACCGTCTTGCCGTTCTTCTCTCTGGGGCAACCCAGCTATTTGCAGAGGAGCAACATGATCCAATTAACAAGTTAAAAATATTGATCTGGCAGCAAAAGGAGGCTCAGGTGGAGGAAAGAATGGACCCTGGGATGCTGACATAGCAGTCACCAAGTCTTCATGGGACTGATGCCAGCACTGTACCCAGCTTTCCTCAATACAGATGTGGACTCTGAGCTAGTTCAGGAGACTTTCAGGTCCCTTAGGTGCCCCTCTCATCCCCCATTCTCCCCTCCTGTCTGCTCTACATTTCCCAGCCTCCTTTGTTGGACCCCCTGTGCTCCTCTTGTCATCACTCTCTCTTCTCAGGACTTCCATCGTCCCCTGCCCCCCGAGTCTCATCTTCTGCCCACTTTGTTGACCTTCCCACCCAGGCCTCTCTGCCTCCCCCAGCTTCAGGACATGGTAGAAGCCCTGACTATGATGTGGGTTGGGGTGGATCCAGGGAGTCAGGAGGATGGGGCATATCTGAGTCTGTGAGAAGCCAGGGGGCTCTGTGCCCTGACCTCCCTCTAAAGGCAAGCTGCATCTTGGCCTCTTTTCTTCCCTCTGCCACACTTTTCCTGTTTTTCTCCCAGGGTCTCCTTTTGCCAACCACCCCTGCCCTAGCTTCCCTCTCAGTGAACATATCGCCAGGTTTATTATCAGATTTGTTCCCTGAGTAATGCCCAGCAGCAGGGGTGCTGCCATACCCTTCTCCCTGTAACTCTCACCCACAGAGCTGCTCTGCCCAGCCACCCACCTCCTAACGAGAGCCCAGCTAGGCTTTGCCTCGGCCTCCCAGCCCTTTCCTGTAAATGCACTCAGAGCCAGGAGGGGTGCCATATTAAATCAAGAATGATGAAAACCAGTGGCTGCGATTATCCAGCCGAGATGCAGCATAGGGAGCTGGTTGCTGCTGGCTCCAGGTGAGGGCTTCTGAAACTAATTGCATGTGGCTTTTATTAAGAAGATGGTCACTCTCCCACTCCTGCTGTCCTGGTGGCCTCCTTCTAGGGCGTCTCCACCCAGTGTCCTCTGCTTCTGCAGGCTGGGTCACCTACCCTGTCCCCTCTTCCACTGGAATCCTGTCGAAGCAGAGCCTTGACCTCATTGCCCATAGCCTTCCTCTTCATTTCCTCAGAAGCCAGGAACAACCGTAGCCCACATTCATGGACCCTTACCAAGGGCCTTCTCTTTCCTCCCAAAGAAAATACATACAGACCTAGTAGTTTCCTTCCCAAGGTTCTTCCACTGGTTAGCTCTCCACAAGCCTGAACTCGTAGCTCACACTATTAAAAAGTCATTCATTCATTCAGCATTTTTTTTTTAAATTTTGGCTGCCTGAGTCTTCATTGCTGCGTGTGAGCTTTCTCTAGTTGCAGCAAGTGGGAGCCACTCTTCATTGCTTGTGTGGGCTTCTCATTGTGGTGGCTTCTCTTGTTGTGAAGCATGGGCTTCAGTTGTTGTGGTGCACAGGCTTCCCTTGGCATGTGGAATCTTCCCAGACCAGGGATCAAACCCTTGTACCCTGCATTGGCAGGCAGATTCTTAACCACTGGACCACCAGGGAAGTCCTCAACATATTTTTTTAATATAAGCTCTGTGCTAAGCATTTGGGAAAGAGCATGAAGTAGAAACCTCATATGTAGTTTAATGTCATTGTCCTGTACATTTTTATGAAAAAGTCTGGTCCAGTTTCAGAAGTTTCTCTGAAGAGCTGTATACGACTCCAAGCGTAAAGGGGGTTGTACTCGAATCAGGGTGTGCTCAAATTTAGGCCATAGGTTGACTCTTTCCCAGTACTATTTAGAGAGCCCCTGAGAGACCTGGCGCTCACCCCCATAGAAGTCCAGAACCCTTTCCCATTGTTCAAGAAAATAACAGTACTAAGACAACCTAAAATGATGATGCTGAAGAAGAGTTACAAAAGGTAGAAATGTTGCCCTGGAGAAGACTCAGGGAGGCCATGATGGTGGTACCCAAACCAACAGAGTGGTGGGGAAACTCCTGTTAAGCTTTGCCTGCAGCAAAGGAAAAAAAGGTGTGTTTTGTGAGGCCCCACAAACCAGTGGATGGAAAGTACCTAGAGGAGGAGTTCTCTACCATGTAAGAGAAATTGACAGGCACAGCTGAGACACCCCAGGCAGTGGAGGTGTCCTGAGAACTCAGTTAGTGTTGAGATTGTCCACAGACTCAGGGTTCCTGGGGAGAAGCCTCAGGAGCCACCCTGGGTCCATGGGGGCATCCTAATGAACTTGACTCCTGGCTTCTGCTTAAGCCAGAGCACTTCTTCCCCTTATCTGTGGGGCTCCATGCAGATTAAATTAGTGGGCTCGATAAAGGACAGAAATGGTCTGGACCTAACAGAAGCAGAGATATTAAGAAGAGGTGGCAAGAATACACGGAAGAACTGTACAAGAAAGATCTTCACGACCCAGAATCATGATGATGTGATCACTAATCTAGAGCCAGACATCTTGGAATGTGAAGTCAAGTGGGCCTTAGAAAGCATCACTACGAACAAAGCTAGTGGAGGTGATGGAATTCCAGTTGAGCTGTTTCAAATCCTGAAAGATGATGCTGTGAAAGTGCTGCACTCAATATGCCAGCAAGTTTGGAAAACTCAGCAGTGGCCACAGGACTGGAAAGGGTCAGTTTTCATTCCAATCCCAAAGAAAGGCAATGCCAAAGAATGCTCAAACTACTGCACAATTGCACTCATCTCACATGCTAGTAAAGTAATGCTCAAAATTCTCCAAGCCAGACTTCAGCAATACGTGAACCGTGAACTCCCTGATGTTCAAGCTGATTTTAGAAAAGGCAGAAGAACCAGAGATCAAATTGCCAACATCCGCTGGATCATGGAAAAAGCAAGAGAGTTCCAGAAAAACATCTATTTCTGCTTTATTGACTATGCCAAAGCCTTTGACTGTGTGGATCACAATAAACTGTGGAAAATTCTGAAAGAGATGGGAATACCAGACCACCTGACCTGCCTCTTGAGAAACCTGTATGCAGGTCAGGAAGCAACAGTTAGAACTGGACATGGAACAACAGACTGGTTCCAAATCGGGAAAGGAGTACATCAAGGCTGTATATGGTCACCCTGCTTATTTAACTTCTATGCAGAGTACATCATGAAAAATGCTGGGCTGGAAGAAACACAAGCTGGAATCAAGATTGCCGGGAGAAATATCAATAACCTCAGATATGCAGATGACACCACCATTATGGCAGAAAGTGAAGAGGAACTGAAAAGCCTCTTGATGAAAGTGAAAGAGGAGAGTGAAAAAGATGGCTTAAAGCTCAACATTCAGAAAACGAAGACCATGGCATCTGGTGCCATCACTTCATGGCAAATAGATGGGGAAACAGTAGAAACAGTGTCAGACTTTATCTTTTTGGGCTCCAAAATTACTGCAGATGGTGACTGCAGCCATGAAATTAAAAGACTCTTACTCCTTGGAAGAAAAGTTATGACCAACCTAGATAGTATATTCAAAAGCAGAGACATTACTTTGCCGACTAAGGTCCGTCTAGTCAAGGCTATGGTTTTTCCTGTGGTCATGTATGGATGTGAGAGTTGGACTGTGAAGAAGGCTGAGCACCAAAGAATTGATGCATTTGAACTGTGGTGTTGGAGAAAACTCTTGAGAGTCCCTTGGACTGCAAGGAGATCCAATCAGTCCATTCTGAAGGAGATCAACCCTGGGATTTCTTTGGAAGGAATGATGCTAAAGCTGAAGCTCCAGTACTTTGGCCACCTCATGCGAAGAGTTGACTCATTGGAAAAGACTCTGATGCTGAGAGGGATTGGGGGCAGGAGGAGAAGGGGACGACTGAGGATGAGACGGCTGGATGGCATCACGGATTTGATGGACGTGAGTCTGGGTGAACTCCAGGAGATGGTGATGGACAGGGAGGCCTGGCCTGCTGCAATTCATGGGGTCGCAAAGAGTCGGACACGACTGAGCGACTGAACTGAACTGAACTGAACTGAGCACCAAAACAAAAACAAAGGCGCTGGGTTAGAAAATTAGTTATCCAAATGCAGTAAAGAAGAAGTTAGCAGTTTATTGAAGGCCTGCACGGGCCAAATACTATGTTGGCCACTGAGTCTCTCACACAGCTACTTCTGCGTGTACATTCACTGTGTGCCAGAGACCTGCCCAGTGCTTCATGTGCATCATCTCACTTAATTCTCACCAGCATCCCACAAGGGTCCTGTGAGATAGGTATGAGTACCATGGCCTTGCTAGAGATGAGGAACTGAAATTCAGGGAGTTGAATGAACTCCCCAAGGTGAGCTTACTATTAAGTAGATTTGTTGTTGTTATTGTTTATCACTAAGTCGTGTCCAGTCTTTTTTGACCCCATGGACTGTAGCCCTCCAGGCTCCTCTGTCCATGGGATTTCCCAGGCAAGAATACTGGAGAGGGTTGCCATTCCCTTCTGCAGAGGATCTTCCGGACCCAGGGATCAAACCCATGTCTCCTGCATTGACAGGTGGATTCTTTACCACTGAGCCAGCTGGGAAGCCCAAGTAGATTAGGTGAGGTTTAAATTCAGGTCTTTCTGGGGCAAAGCTGGCTTATTTCTGCCACACAGTGTGCCTCACTGTGAGCCAGAAAGGTGTCAAACTTCATGTGGGGACTGCTGTAAGAATTCAGTGAGACACTACACAGAAAGTTCTGAGTACCATGCCCGGCACACAGCAGCCGTCTCACAGACAGCAGTCACTTCATTCACTTGGCAACACAAATTGAATCCTTCTGTGAGCCAGGCCCTGTGCTAGGTGCTGGAGTTACAGGGATGAATAGAGCATGGTCTTTGTCACTACTTCCTCATGTGTGGAGTAAAGAGACAGAAACAGGCAGTTAAATGGAGGTGCCAGGGCAACAGGCTCTTTAGACAATTTGGTATTTAAGATCACTTAGAGGTGGGTGGGAATAGAGAAGACTTATGTGCTGAGGGAGCAGTGTGAACAAAAGGCCCAGAGTGGGAATACCCATCCCTGAGGGGAAGTGACCTACCAAACAGACCTCACAAACTCTCAGAGGCCAGGTTCCTTCTGCATCCTGCCTGACTGCAGGCGGGCTAGGCCACTGGCCAGTGCTATACAGGCCTGTATGTATGCATCTCTCCATCAGAGCCTTTCAGCCCAGTGGACCCAAGTGCTGAGAGGGGCTGGGTGGACAGGAAGGAGGAGGAGGCAGATATATGGCTGGAGTCGGCAGAGCCAGGTGATGTATGTAGTGCCTGAGGGAGCTGCACAGTGACGTGCTGAATTCCAACCGGCAAGCGTTGCTCCGCTGGGATCGGCGCCGAATTATTGCTCCATATGAAACCCCAGGACTGATGGGAGCTTTCAGTTACAGACTGATAGCAACAGCCAAAATTGGATTGTTTGCTATTTATTTTTTTTAACTTCTGTCAAGGTCACTACCATAACAGGAAAACACTGCCCAAGTAGCAGGTATTTTTCATCCACTCTGCCCACAAGAGCAATCTGCAGCCACCACTTTTGTGACAAGGCCTTACCTTGGCAGCTCGCTTTCTAGAACGCTGTCAGTGTTACAGGAGCCCTAGGGAAGAGAAGTCCCCGGAAGACCCAGGTCTTTCTGTCTCACTTTAAGACCTGCTTCCTGCCCCCAGCGCCTGGCCTCCATTGATGCTTTATCATCAGACCCATGCACTCACCCCCCAACCCAGTCTCCAGATAGTGCCACAGCTCCCAACTAGCCCAATACTCCAGCTCCTTCAAGCCTCTCATCTCCCAGAAATGTTTTATGCTTTATGTATCCTTCCCTTCTCCGTACTCCTACACTACCCAATCTAGCTGTTAATTCCTCTTTGTATCTGTCATCAACTTCATTTTTGTAAACATTGACCAGCTGCCTCCACAGTGCCAGGACCCATGCCAGAAATAGCAGTGAGTAAAATGGGGCTCATAATTGATTCGTAAGACACAATCACAAATATGCAGCAAACTCATTTTCAAGTAACTTTTTTCAGTGATAAGTACAGGGCTAGATGTAGGCACACATGCTTTAGAACCACAAGGGAAACGGCTGATCCTGCCTGAAAAGTATTCATGTACAGACCATGCAAGCCTTGCCTCCCCTGCCTGACTTAGAGCTCTTTGAAAGCAAGACCTGGCTCTTCTCCCCTCCCTTTCAGTGGGACAAAGCTCAAGCCTCCTGCTTCTGTCTTTTCTGAAATGCACCAAGCCAGAGGCCAGATACCTACCTGCCAGGCACTCAGCATCATCTAAACCTTCCAGGGGCCAGGGGCCAGTCTTACTCTTTGCTCCTTCCCCACCTTTCCATCATGGCATGCACAGTGCCACGAATATAGCAATTGCTGAACAGTTGTGTTTAATTGAAAAAATGCAGTATCATTGACTTGGAGGGTGTTCATAGCTCTGGTTTGAAAACCAAAATGGTTTTCAAGAGGGTAAGCAGAAAAGGAAAGGAACCTGTATATTTGTAAGCACTTAGTACTTACCAGCGATAGTGCTAGACACATTCTGTATACAGCATCATATTTAATCCCCAATTTACAGAGGAGAAAACTGAACATAGTAACTTGCTCCAGGTAATCACATCTTATAAGTGAGAGAGCTGGGATTCAAACCAAGTCTTCTGTCAGACTCCAGACTCAAGAGTTAATCTATTGAGTTGGCAAAAAAGTTCATAAGATCTTGTGTAAACACTGTAAGAATCGTTTGGCCAACCCAATACTAGCAGTACTTATTTTACTAGCAGGGCGAGCCAGGACCCCTGAGCAGTGGCCACCAAGGTAGGGAAATGAGGTGAGGACTCAGACCAGGGACTGGGAAAAGAATGAGCCAGAGCTGTCTGTCAGAACCCCCAGAGACCCAGACCCTCTACTTTTTCCCCCTGGGTTGGGGGCATAGAATGAAACTAGGGTCCTCCTGGGTCCGGCGCTCCTGAGCCGCCTTCCATCTCTTGTCTCTCTCCACAGTACCAAGAGAAGCAGCGGAAGCGGGAGGCTGAGGAGCGGCGCCGCTTTCCGCTGGAGCAGCGGCTGAAGGAGCACATCATTGGCCAGGAGAGCGCCATCGCCACAGTGGGCGCAGGTGAGTACACGTGCACCGAAGAGGGCGTAGAAGTTTGTGGTCTGCTGCAGTGAGCTGTGGTCCTGCCGCCTCCAAGGTGAGGAGAAGGGGCTGTTATTATTACAGCATAGCATTTGTGGAGTGCTTCCTGTGTACCAGGCAGTGTTCTAAGCTCTTTGCGTACGCCGTGTCATTTTAATCCTTACAACAATCCAGTGAGATTGGTCCCACTGAATCCTGATGTTACAGATGAGGAAGTTGAGGCAGAACACTTGAGTAATTTGCTCAAGGCTTCTTTCTGTCTGACCTTCATATGATCTACTGACCCCCCACACACACACTTTTCAGGTGGAGAAACTGAGACCCAGAGAGGAACAAGAGTTTTCCCATCACTAGTATTGTCATAACTGAGCCAGAACTAGAGCTTTGGTCTCCTGTCTCCCAGCGGGGACTGCGCCATCCTTCAATATAATTTGTCGGAGGCTGGCTCAATTTTATGGAAAACATCCTGTGCAAGTCTTCAGTGCCTTCTCCATCTCAGAAGCGCTTATGCCACCTTGGGATCTAGACTGTCTGCTGATATCACCCCTCATCTCCTGATCTTCCTGCCCATGCACTGCCCAGTGGAAAGAGAGAAAACTGGGGTTGTGCTCAGGATGGTGGCCTCACCATTGTTCTCCTGAGGTGCATGGCTCCCTCAGGGTAACCTCAAGACAGATGAGGCAAGGGCAAGGGAACCCTATTTCTGACTTAGACAAGGGAGTATCCCCCGAGGCAGTGGTTCTCAAAGTGGTCTCTGGACCAGCAGCATCAGCATTCTCTGGGAACTTGTTAGAATGTAGATCTGACCCCAGACCTGTGGGATCAGGAGCTCTGGTGATGGACCAGAAGTCTATATTCTGAGAGGCCCTTCAGGTGAGCTATTGCTCAGCTCAGGTTTAAAAGCCTCTTCCTTGCGACGTCTTGGTCAGGTGCATCCAGTGCTGCCTCTAGTCCCATCAGATGCAGCCCAGCAGCTGCCACACCCAGCACCAAGTTCTGCTCACTTGTACAAGGAGACATGAAGCTGAAATCGTGGCGTCCCAGAGGAGTCAGTGAACAATAAAGGCAGTCATCCCTGTGACACACTGGGCCCAGCCCATCTCCATCATCCTTACACACCAGTGGGACTCATGTTCAGGTCATGACCTGGCCATCAGCAGTTAAAGGAGCCCTCAGACCAGATCTGCCTCAGCAGCTGGGGGGCAGAGGCTACCTGCAGGCAAACCCAGGAGCCAGGGGAGGCTTCTATGAAGACACAAGTCCCCACTACTCAGGCCCAAACCTCATCAGGCTGCCCTCTTGGGTCTGAATACAGACGGCCACCCTCAGCTTGAGGTGGCAACCCCCCACTTCTTTGCCAAGGCCATGTCTGGGGTAAAAGGAGAGGAGACCTTGGGAGCTCTTGGGTTGAAGAGAGGAGGAGGAGCCCATTGGAGAGAGAGTGACCGAGCCGAGGCCTGAGAAGCAGGTTCTGCTAGAGTCTCATGTCTACTTGGGCCAGAGCTATAGCTGCCATCATAGTATTTACCCTCCACTTCTTACACAGCCATTTCCTCACATGTTGCCCACTCCTCTGATCTGTTTCTCACCAGCTTCTCAAGCCCATAAGTTGTGAGACTCCCAGAAGTAGGGGAGGGAGGAGGACATTAAAGTGGAAAGAATTCAGTCAGCCAGGGCTCAAATGGCAGGTGGGCCACTTAGCAGCTATGCAGCTCAGGCTGGTCAGTCAGTTTCTTTGAGCATCAGTTTCCTCACCTTTGCACCAGGGATCCAGACTCAGGACTACAGGACTGTAAAGCATATGCTATCTCCAGTATGTACTGGACAGTTCTCAATAAAACCCAGTCCCCTCCTCTAGATGTTTACTGTCCAGCGTTGGGCACTGTGGTCAGGCCCACAGTGTTTCTGTCAATCTGAGACTGATCCCTAGTCCCAGCCCCAGAATGGCCTCTTCCCCTGGTCCTTCTCCTTGTCTCTCCCTGCTGCCAGCCCAGAGCAGGAGTAGATGGTTCCACTCCCCACCTCCTAGGGGCTGTCAGAATGTCTGCCAAGTGCCTTGTCCTACCCATAGCTCCGTCTGTCACCCACACTCTGCCTCAGATCTGGAACACTCTGCTTCTTGTCCTGTGGTGTGAAGGGTGACCCTGCTATGCCTCCAGTGCTTCTGGAAAAGACACAGAGGGTGTGGGGGCCTGGGCTGTGGGGTTAGTACATTCCCTTCCATTTGTAAGGTGGTAACTTTTCGCCCACCTTGCTAGAAGCCCTGCAGCCAGGGATCACACTCCTAACAGTCAGAGTGTGTTCAGCTTCCAGCTCCCATGAAGCGTGAGGCACTCTCTGGGTCGGAGTCTGTGGCAGGGCCTCAGGACTGAAGCAGGTGCAGGAGAGTGGGGCGGGTCTAGAGGGCAGGCCAGGGTGCTCCCTGGGTGCTCTCAGCTAGTGTCAGATGTGTGCTGGCTGGGTGGAGCCTGGCACCCCAGAGGTACCATGAGGCTGGGCAGCCAAAGAAGTGCCGCAGAATGAATTGATTTGATAAATGGCCATTTATTACCCTCACGAATTGGCTGAAACCAATTTCGGTCACATCAACCCCTGGTAAGTGCTGGGATATTGATTTGTGCAAAGTAATACAGTGAATTTATCAGTGTGATCCCCAGCTGCAGGGCTTCTAGCAAGGCTGGCGCATAGTTACCACCTTACAAATGGAGGAGATGAAGCACCGACCCCACAGCCCAGGCCCCCATGGCCTCCCTGGTCTACTCAGGTCACTGGAGCCAAAGCAGGGCCAACGTGCAGACCACAAGCCAGAGCACTGACATCGAGCGTGAGGTTCTCCTTCCAGAATCCCGAGCTGTTCTTGATCATGGAGAAGGGAAGGATGCCTGTTCTAGTGGGAGCTCAGAGCCTCTGTGCCCACCATCCTCAGAAAGGCAGCCAGCTGTCTGTGCAGATCTAGACCCTGCTCTGCTCCTCCACCCCCTCACCTCCCATTTTCCTGTCTCAGTAAAGGCCCTACCATTCCCTGGTCTCCTGAGTAGAAGCTTAGATATTTCCTTGGCCCTTCCTTCCCCTTACAGCCCTTCAAGTTCTATCATTCTACCTCTTAAATAGATCTCGCACCTAGCCTCTCCTCTCCATTCCTAATACCACTGAGGACCTCCACCTCAGGACCTCAGTGTCTCCTGTCCGAACCTAGTGGTGGTCTCCTCGTTGGTCTCTCTGCCTCCTTTTCTACCCCTATAATCACTTCTCCCTAGCTAGAGTCAGCTTTGTACACTGTGAAAACAAAACAAAAGAACCCTGTGTAAAATTCTAGAGTGACTGCCCTGGCCTGGCATTAGGGCCCACTCCTGCTGCCCTCCCCCACTTCCCCAGCTACCCCCCCGCCCCCGCCCACTGCGCACAATGGCTGCCCTGCGCATTGGATCAACGCCCTGCTGCGTTGATCTCCTGCCTATATTTGTTGATGCTGCCCTCTCTGCTTGAAACTCCCTTTCTTCTGGCCCCTTCCCCACCCTAGCCCTGCCCGTCTCCCACCCTCGGGCTGGTTTTTATATTTCAGGAGCAATAGACTGTAGACACCTGAGGGCAGAGACCCTGACTGAATCATTTTTGTTTTCCCAGTTCCTGGCACAGCCCTCCAATCAAGGTAGATGCTTAGTGCAGTTTGTCACATTAATTACTTCGGTTATGGCCCCTTGTCCATCTCTGTGATGGGCTCTGAGGAAAGAAGAGAAGCTGTTATGCCTGCTTCCTAGTTGTTCACAAGCATACTAAGAATGTGAGTTTAGCAAAATTGTTGTTTACAGTACCCATACTAGTCAGCCTTTGACCCTTTGAGGTGACATCCCATTCCCCAGACCTGCTCCAAGAAGCCTCTTCAGGGTAGCCTCCGCCTGTGGAGGCTTCCCAGTGGCTTCCTCTGACCAGAGGCCTATGCCCAAAGCCCATTGCATCTGGTCCCCATTGACTCTGAAGCCTGTGAACTCCCCAAGGAAGCTCTACCATGTTGACCGCTCTTCTAAGCCTGGCTCTGACCTGAATTCAACTTTAATATCACCCATATACACACAGTAGGTGCACCATCCTATCTCATACTCCACCTCCCTCTTTGACTAATCCAGAAGTGTAGTCTTCCTGAGTGCTGCAGCTAGCTTTCTGGACCCTCCTTGGAGTCCTGTTTGTAATCTGAGAAATACACCCAGATCATCCCTGAGTTGTAGAGAGGTAGTGATTAATTTAGAAGGCTTCTTAAGTTCCACCTCCCCACTTCAGAAGTCCCTCCTGTGCCCCTGCTCTTCTCATTGTCTGGACTGCTCTGCCCTTCTGCCCGCCTTCCAGGACCTGACCCATGCCTTATCCAGGAAGCTTTCCTTAACTCTCCACCTGGTGCGGGGCCTTCCTGTGCACTTTTTGTTGGACTTACCACGTAGCATCAGTTTGTATGTCTTTCTCCCTGCAAAAGTCAGAAACTAACTCTCTTTCAGGTCTGTTTTCCCGGAGTTGGCATGCGGGTATGTAAAAGGTTGTTGAACTCAAGTAAACTCAGATGAACAAAGTCTAAACACATCTTGAGGTTCTGCCTCTCCTGAGCACAGATTCTGATCTCAAACCTCTTTCTGGAAGGGTGTCAGTCTTCCCTCCAGTGGTCCCTAACCCATAGGGTCCCTAACCTTAGCCTAACCATAGCCTGTGAGGTGCCCACACACCGTGGGTGGGCTCAACAAAAGCTATTTGCAATTTTAGTACGTTGACGCCTCAGTAGCAATAGTTTGCCTTCAGAAAGCATACTCCTGACAGACTAAAAAGAGAGCTTTTCTCTCATCATCCACCAAACCCAGAGCACCAGAAGCAGGCACTTGTTGAGCTGTGCCCCTTGAACCTGTAAGCTTAGACAGAAGATACTAATAGACATTTAGGTGACTGAACTGTGGAATTCCTCTGAAGGATAGGTTCCCCTAGGAGGTGGCACAAGCATGGGGCAAACTGTTCCAGGTTAGGTTAAAAAAAAAAAATTCTGCTGCATCAGTAGAACTTATCAGGAGAGATGAGTCAGCCTACCCAGACTCCCCCAAAACCTTGAGCTAGATGGAGGCAAAGGCCTGGCATGGGAGGAGGAGGCAGTTCTTTTGTCCCACTTGGGTTTTGCACACACCAGAGCTTTCCTCCTGGAAGGTCCCATCATATCCAGGCTGCCTAGCCATCTCCCCCTTGTGCTTCGGCTCCAAGTCATAGTCAGAAACAAATAGCGTTTCCCACACTTTTCATAGTACTCCATACCACTTGGCACTCACAGTTTTCATAGCAGCGTTCACCCAAGAGGTGCAGACCTGTTTTTGGTTTCTTTGTAGGTGCCCCAGCACTCAACACAGAACTTTTTTGCTGAACAAATGGATAAGGCTCCCTGGAGGGAAGTTAAGAAGAGAATGGAAGCCTTCTTTACCCAAGGGTAATAATAACCACTTGGAGCCGTAAGAGACTCCTGGATCCAGGCATCACTCTTCTCTGTAAAATGGGAGCTGAAAAATCTGTTCTTTCCCCCCTTGTGATTCCAGGAAGACCAACAATTAATTCATTTGGTCAGCACACATTATACCAGTGTTTTGCAAAAGTCCCTCAGGAAATGGGCCTAGGACATACACCCATGAAATACACAATCAACTTGGGACTTACCCTCCCCTTGATATGAGGATGCAGACAGATGAAACCTTCCCATTGTCCCTCTCTGAACCTCAGCCTCCTCCTCTGTAACATGGAGAGAGAATGCTTTCTTCCCTGAAGTATTGTAAGGATGAAAGGGCTATCTGTAAAATAGCATGGCTAACGGCTTGTGCCCCCACTGCTGCTATGACTAGTGTTATTTTTATTCTTATTCTTTTTTTTTTTTTTTTTTGCAACTTACAAATCACTTTCATAACCATTAACTCATTTTAATCTTCATGAGGGGCCGACTGAGCAGGCATGGCTAGTCCCATTTTAGAGATGAAGAAACCAAGCTTCTAAAGGAGTAAGTGTTGTGCTCAAAGTCAGCTAATAAGCGACAGAGCCAGGACCCCAAACTAGATCCTGTAGCTCCTGCCCTCCCCACCGCACCGCCCCATCGATGAACATGGGGGTTATTAGGGCAGATGGAGTAAGCCAGAAGAGTTGTTGCATGTGAGATGTAGGATGAATGGTAGTGGGCCACATGGCCAGAAGAACCCAGCAAGGGGACCCTGTCACTGGTCCAGCATATGGAGAGGCTGCCAAGCCTGTTGAAGCCCCAGAGATGGGACGGCCCAGATGGGCTGAGCTTCCTGCTCCGGGGACCTTGAGACCATCTCAAGCCCAGAGAGCACTGGTCAAGAGATGGTCAGGGGCAGGGGCTCCTGAGACCACGTGTGGAGTGACTGAGGCAGCCAGACTGAAAGACTACAGAGGAGCAACTTTCCAGGTGAGGTGAGGGAATGAGGGGTGCCGTGTGAGAAACAGCCAGCTCCTCCCTCTAAACTCCTGAGCCACCAGTTCAGGTTCAAGAGCTGGCCAACACCAGGGGTAAAGCCCAGGTCCGTTTATTTACCTATGTAACCTTGAGCAGGTCCCCTCACTTCTTTATGTGTATGATCTCATCTGTAAAATGGGAATCAAGTTACGTGCCCTGCCTGCCTTGTGGGTCTGTAACCAGCCTCAAGTGAAGTTACGTCTATAGAAGTTCTTTATAGGCTCTGAAGCGCTAGCAGAGGAAGTTGCTGCTCATTTGCTTGTCCACAGTGACAGCACGAATATCTGTGGCCACATCCCAAGTAGACCCAGCCAGGTTTCTGTCCCAGCCTCTGCCCCAGCCTGACAGGACCCTAAGATTCCCAGTCTTAGCTCTCAGCCACCCTACCAACCACACACCCATGGGCCTGCCTTCTTCAGTCTGTCCTAGCTACTTTCATTTTTCATCCTGTCGGACACCATCTGCTTGGCCGTTTTTCTCCTCAGATATTATTAGAAATATCCAGAGTTGTAATTGTTTAATGGTTGGCATTTTGCCTGTTTCACGGGGGGCCCAGATCGAGCCCACCCCAGACTCATGCCCTGAGTCCAGCAGAATTGACCAGGGACAGCTGTGCAGTGGAGTCTGCTTGGCATTATAAAGAGCTCTCTCCCAGGTGCGTTATTAGAAAAGAAGGGGGGAAAGATGGCCCCAGGCATAATCCAATTCCATGTTCTCCATGGTGTTTTTGAACTGCTTAGCCCAGAGGCATGCAGCTCTTGGTGGGCTGGGAAGCTTCGTGAAAGAGAAGTCAAGATCAGAACCCCAGGCTCATGGCACCTGGGGAACCCCTCTCCCTAGGCTCCCCATTTGAGTGATTCCTGGGTACTTTGGCCTCCCCAGATACCCGCCATGAAGCCTGAATCCAGTTTATGCTCAGCTTCTTTCAAACCTAGATTCTCAACTTAGCCAACTTTTGGAAAAGTGACTCCTTTCAGATAACCCCTCCACTCGCACCTTTACCTCAGCACACATCCTACACGTATATTCACAGAAGTCCAGCCTTTGTCATTTTATAGGTCTCTACCTCCCCCAAGCACCCTCACCCACAGGGTGTTGCTTCTGTCAGGACACTGGGGCCTCCCCTCTCGCCAGGCTGGGGCTTCTTTGTCTTCATGCCTAGCCTTCGGGTACCAGGAGGCCTGTGGGTTCCCCTCATGGCCGGTCTTCCAGAGGACCAAGCCAGTCAGTTCAGAGATGATCTGAGCCTAACCCAAGGGAGAGGAGAGACTGAGTGGTTTCTCAGACTCCTCTCAGAAATCTCAGGGAGAGAATCCAGGCATGCAGAGTGGCTTGTCCGGTATCCACGGACAATTTCTATTTCTTCTGAGGCCAGAACTAGAAAGTATCTTAGGAAGAAGCGTTAGAGATTGAGGTGAGAAAGCCCACAGTGTGGACCTGTACTCCTAAGACAGGCATTCGAGACCTCTGTGATCTGATCCCGCCCACAGCTACTCGTGTTCATTCCTGTCCCCACCACCACCTCTGTCATACTGCTACCTCTTCCCCTCCAGATCCTGCCTAGTCTCATCTGTCATCAGTTCCACTTCTTCTGAAGGCCTTCCCTGACCTCTCCAGCCATTTCTATGAAACCCAGCCACACAGATTATACCACACAGTGTATAGTGTGTAGGATCTTTGCACCTCAAAACTGAAGACGCTTCCCTAAGACTGTCAACTCCTTCTCCATTGACTTGGTTTCCAGACCTTGTCCTCCAACATATATCCCTTTGCTCATCTCGCCTCAGCTCTCTGAGGAGCAGACCATATATGTTGTTCCGTCTGCAGACCAACCTTGACATTGCACAGCGCTCTCACCCCTTCCTGCTTCCGACTGTGTTTCCGTTTATGCAACCCAAATTAATCCCACTTTTTGTAACCATATGTGACCAAAATAGAAGACAGGTTTAGCAATGCAACTCTACCATCTCCACCAGTCAGCTGGTAACCTACTAGTTATGTGACTTGGGCAGATATCTTTATCTCTTGTTTCAGTTTCCTGTTCAATCTGATGGAATTGAAAATAATATTTCCCACTCAGGGTTATCTGTATGGGTCTTGAGTAATAAAATGTTGGCGATTTTTCCATTGGGCCTAGGAGATAATATTTATTTAATCATTTATTAAATAAATGATTCTTCAGATAGTTCTGCCTCATTCTGCTCCTTACTCTTATACTTGGGTGATGCTTCTGAGCCTGGTTCTCCCGCTTTGTGTGGCATGCAGAGCCCTTGATTATATATTTCCTCATGGAGAGGAAAGGTCAGCGCTTACTGTAACGGAGCTGAGCCCCAAGAAACTTGGTACATGTCTGTTCCCCTCGTGCACGTCTGTCCAGTGGAGGCCATGGTTTGTGGAAGTGCTAGCAAGTGGCTCACCCCTCCTTGCCCTGAGCTCCACAGTACCCTTGACTGGCTTCCAGAAAGTATATTTGGCTGTATTTCCTAACAGCAGACCTTACTTCCCCCAAATGGGAAAGAGTTCAGAGCTCACACCCCAAGTCCACAAGGCCCTGCCGTGGGCTTCTGCCTCTCTCATTTGCATAGGGGGAGGCTCAGCCGCCAACCAGTTGTGAGTAGGTGGGTTACCAGCCGAGAGCTAAAGTTCCTCTCCAATTCTCCTTCACCAGTCCCCCACCCCCTTCACCTCCATTCACCATCCACCAGCCTTTCAGTTTCCCTGGCAACGCTGAGTGCTCATCCTGGAAAACTTTATCCGAAATCTGCTCTGGGCAGCTTTCCAAATCCATGCTAACCTGATTAGGTGTCTCTAGGGGCCTTGCCAGCTAATCAGATTAGGCAGCACTAATGGCAGTGAGGACTTTGAGTGGGCGCAGAGCAGTAAAACATATTGTATACTTAGTGATAATTATCCTGCCTTTTGTGTCATTGATTTATCTGCCTGCCTCCCTGTCCTCCCGTCTTGTGTGTTTGGCCGTAGCGATCCGGAGGAAGGAGAATGGCTGGTACGACGAAGAACACCCCCTGGTCTTCCTCTTCTTAGGATCATCTGGAATAGGTAACAGGGAGTAGATCAGCCTGTGGGGAGGAGAGCTGGGGTAGCCCCACCTGCTATGGGCCAGAGTCAAACGACCCTCCTCTAGTTCAGCTCCAGCTCCCAAAACAACTGCCTTCGACTTACAGAGCCAGCAGAGGATCACCTGCCACGTTGGGACAGCTGGGATTGTGCCTCTCCCTCTGGAAGCTGTGGTGCAGGGCCTGAGTCGCCAGGAGGGCCAGGCCCTTGGGGGCCTATTAGTCCTGGTCCAGCCACTCTGCAGCCCCAGACGCTGCCCTGTAGGAGTAATTGAACCACCTCCACTGCCCAGGGCACCAGCCTTATCTAGTGTATCCTGGGCCAGAACCCTCTAGGAAGCTACAGAAAGCCACTGATGGTCAGCACAGTGCTAAGTGCATAGCAGAACTGGTTGCAGTAAAATTGGTTGGGGATTTTTATAGCCAGTTGGGCTGGATTCTCTGAAGTGTTCTTACCCTCTCACTCTCTATCCTCACAGTCCCACCATCGCTGCCCTCCCATTATCTTTATGGGGAATTACCTGCATCTGTAGCTTCCTCTTCCCCCCTCAGCATCTTCATGGATGCTGCCTCTGATGTAGGGTCCCAAAGGGTTACCGTCACTTCACACTGCACCATAGAACTTGACCCATACTAGACATGCAGTGACTTCCAAAGCCTTGACCATCATACCAAATGGCCTTTCAGAGCCAACACTCTGGTATCATCATCCTTTCTTTATGTTACAAAGTAAAGCTGTAAAGCCATGGAGGGGTGGTTTCTATCCTCTCCCAGCCTCCGTTTGGCCTTGTGGCTCCAGGGCCTAGCTTAGATGGCAAGACCATGGATGTCCAGAGAGAGACAGTACAGTGAGCCAGGAAGTCAAGGAAAAGCAAGGTTTGTGTTGGGATTCAAAGAACAAGATGGCTCTGGATTGTATGAGTCAACCTTCTACTTTTAGATGCTACTGTAGAGGAAAAGTTTCAGTCCCCATCCACAGAAAAAGCAAGATACAATGCAGACTCTGATTCTGGTCCAGATTTACCATCAGTTTTCCCTTGGTGACTTTGAGAGTCGCCCTTTCTGAGCCTCAGTGTTCCCTTCCATAACATGTATTATTTCCAGCATCCATGCCTTTCTAATATTCTTTCATTCCAGGAGATAGTCATCTCCTAACCCAATACTTCTCTTTTCCTTCTACTAGGAAAAACAGAACTGGCCAAGCAGACAGCCAAATATATGCACAAAGATGCCAAAAAGGTAAGGACTGGAACCTAGGCGCAATTGGCAGGCCATGGAGAGCCCACCACTCCCTCCCACAAGTGCCCATCCCGTTGTTCAGACTCTGGCTTTCCAAGACCTGCTAAGTTTGACTTTCTAAGGCTGACAAGAAATTGTTTCACACAGAGAAAAATGTCAGAGCAGTCCTTACAGACTGCAGAAACATTTCAACTTAAAACCAGACATTTCTCTTCCTCCTAGCTTCCCAGTCTGGAGGCATCACAGGTTGCCCACAACCGTGGGTGCCCTTGTCTAATTTCTGTGGAAAGCCTCCCTAGCTGAGGCGATAAGGAACTGCCCAGAGCTCTGCCAGCAACAGAGTCCTGGCCAACTCCTGTCATGCTGTGGTCCGGCTCCCCCTCCACCACCTCTCTGAGCGCCTGGCAGCCACAGGAAACAAGGTAGCTGAGGCCGTGTCCTCCTGAGCTGCGTCCATGGCCCCTTCTGCTGACTCTGCCAGTTGCTATGAGCTGCCTCAACCAAAGCCACCGCAGACCCACTCGACAGGCAGGCAGGCAAGAAACAGCGCACGGCATGCTGATATGCTCCAACTGAAACAGCGTTTTTAGGACAATTCATCAGGTTGGCAGCGATTGAAACAATTAGCACTCTGGGAAGGGCCATAAACTAGTGAGACTATTAGGGAAGATGTAGTTACGGGCAGGAACCACCTGATTAGGGATGAAGAATTCTGAGTGGTTTAATTTTAATACTGTCAGAAAGGTTAATATTTAATTACGAATTATAATCTCCTTATCCAAGCTGTCTTAATATGTCTTCATAAACAGTGGAAGTAGAAGGAAAGTATCTGCTGACTTGCTGGTGTAGAAAGGAGGAAGGGCTTGATAAAAGACGGACGGTGCAAGTCTTTTTTCAGTTGGAGCATCTAAACGAGAGGCAGATTTCAACTTGTGAAGGGTGTCCTGAAAGCTGACAATGGCATCCTTCAGTGCATGCCTCACCTAGGAGACGGAAGTATCGCCATCTCCCCTCAGAGATAGTGGCCTGGGTGATCCAGGCTCTGGAGTCAGCCATTCCTTGGTGCAGGTTCTACTGGACCTAGGCAGGTTGCTTTACCCCTCCAAGTTTCAGCTGTTGCCTCAAAGTGAAGCTAATCAGTCCTGTGTCTAAGATTATTGTGAGCATCAAGTGAAATACTGTGAATCACAGCGAGCTCAGGCTCTAACACCCATCAAGTACCTGATCCCTTGTCTCATATTTATCCATCACTCCGTCCTTTCAAAGCACTCCCATCTATTGTCTTATTTGATCTTACAAGGAAAATAGCTTAAATGCCAAATTAGAACCACTTTTCAGATGAGAAAACTGAGACCCTGCAACGTTAAGGGCCCAAGATCACCTATTAGAGGAAGAAGTAAAACGAGAATCCAGTCTGTCAACTATTCTCTCAATACCATTGTTCTCTGCTGCAAGGAAAGACTAGATTGTAAACCTGTCCTTTTTGTCCTCGTGTCACATAGGGAGACGAGGGGCATGAGAATCCCAGTATCATCATCCACATATTTTATTTTTAAATCAGAGTTGGTACTTTTATAAAACTCCTACCTTCACCAGCCCTGTGGATCAGCTCATTACAACATCTGTGTTTGGCACAGACATTCTCTGGCCATGTAACAGGCATGTTTGAGACATGCCTTTATAATCTGAGGGTTCTGAACTGTAAGCTGTCTAACCAGGATACCTGATGTTGCCAGGATCCAAGGACTGATGTGTGGGGAGTGTCATCTACAGGGCCCAGTGTAAAGGAGGGCTCACTCAATGAACAAGCACTGGCCTGGGAGTCAGTGACTTAAATTCAAGCTCTGGCTTTCTCGTACCTTAGTTCCCTCATTTGAAAAGAGTCACTGATACCTCCAGACTTGGCTACCTCACAAAGACTTGTACTTTTTTCTTATTTTGGCAACAACACATAGCATATGGGATATTTGTTCCCTGACCAGGAATTGATCCCACACCCCCCTGCAGTGGATACACGAAGTCTTAACCATTGGTCTGCCAGAGAAATCCCTGTTTGCATCTTTTTATAATTTCTTTATCAGACCTCCTGTGAATTTTTTTTTCTATCATTAAACTCCACTGTTTTTCCCGAATTGAGCAGCTTTGTTAACTTCCATTATTAGAGTTAATAATCCTTGAGAAAAAAACCTTAATAGCATCCTGTGATTTCATCCTGAGGTATGGTGGTGGAGCTCTAAAGACCATAGTTATAGCATCAGTATAATGAAGGGATCAAGAGCAGGGATCTGAGTTCAGCTTTAAACTACTCTGTGGAGTTGGCCGAGATCTGTGTTTACATCAGTTTCCTCATCTGTAAGATGGGTTCAATAATGGTACCTATCTCACTGGATTATCATGAAGGTTAAGTGAGATAATGATGTAAAATGCTGTACACTATTCTTGGCACATTAGTAAACAATCAATACATGTTGGATACTGTTGTTATTACTTGCTTCCCTGGTAGCTCAGATGATAAAGTGTCTGACTGCAATGCAGGAGGCCCGGGTTCGATCCCTGGGTCGGGAAGATCCCCTGGAAAAGAAAATGGCAACCCACTCCAGTATTCTTGCCTGGAAAATCCCATGGACTTAGGAGACTGGTGGGCTACAGTCCATGGGGTCGCAAAGAGTCGGACACGACTGAGTGACTTCACTTTCACTTTCACTATTGTTACTATTGTTGCCTCACTTCTAGATAACCCTAAACTAAGATCATGTAAAACCAAAATTATTCCAGCTAAGAAAATCAAGCCCTGAGATTTGTTCAGAGTTATTTAGCAAATCAGTAGAAGGACTTAGTAACTTGACATAAGAGTAAGTAAGCACTGAAGTCTATACTCCCTGTTATCGTAGGACATTGACTGACACTGGTTCAGGCACAAAACTCAGAACCCTTAAGATGAAGATGCCAAAAGCCCAGCTGATTGAGGGAGTGGGAAATATGAGGCAATAGAGTATAGAGGGTAAGAGCGCAGACTGGAGCCAGATTGTCGGTTTGAGACCCTGGGCAAATTACTTTAATCCATGACTCAGTCTTCTCATCTGTAAGGGGGGATGGTAATAGTACTTATCTCTTAGACTTATACACATTCTAAGCCCTTTCTTTATAGCTTGCTTAGAACATTGCCAAGCACATAGTAAGCACTCAGTGAGTGTCAGCTGTTATCAGATGTCCATCTCGTGGCTTCCAGCCCATTTCCTCCTGCACTCCCAGCTTCCCCATGTCTGTCTTCCTACCCTTCCTGAAGCCTGTGTCTCTCTTGGCCGAGCTGCCTGGGGCCCTGTGAAGATGCTTACTGGCTAATGCTTCATGCTTGATAGCAGTGATCACCCCTCGTGGCCTTAAGAACTTCTCTGGGGTCTTTCCCACCTCTTGGGTTAGGCCCTGTCCTCAGGCCTCTGGTGAAACAAGGAGAGGACATAGGGTGAAGAAACAGCAGCTCTAAAAGGGGAGGCAGCCTGGTCAAGGCCACAGACAGTGGAGAACTGGGGTTGGAAGCCGAGTCCAGGGCTCTTTCTGCCACCCTATACCCCAGGTACAGAGTGACAGGACAGAGAAAACTAGAATACTTCACAGACTTAATTTCTGACCAGCAGCTGAACTACAATATGGCCTGCATTTCAGGTATAGGCATTACTACCTCCCTCTCAGGTCTTGGCACCCCCTGTTCCTCAGCTCTCAA
Source organism: Capra hircus (assembly GCF_001704415.2). Taxonomy (NCBI): domain Eukaryota; kingdom Metazoa; phylum Chordata; class Mammalia; order Artiodactyla; family Bovidae; genus Capra; species Capra hircus. The sequence continues at coordinate 31,540,738 of NC_030822.1, forward strand.
GAGAAGTGTAGTCAGTGGGTGCCAGTAGGAGAGGAACCTGAGGAGTCTCTGGGGAACCCTTATCTCGGTGGAGAGACAGGGCACCTCTGAATGCCCTTATAACACCCGAAGTCCCTGAGTTCTTCATGAAAAGGAGAGGGCGTTCTGCTATGTTAACTCGCAAATCCCACTCTAGACAGTGTTCTATCCCTGGGGCTAATTATAGTAGGGCCTCACCCAGGAGGCCACCTCCTTGGAAAGCACTGCAGGCCCAACCATGGAGAGAGAAGGGCTGCAAGCAGTGTTGTGGAGAGCTCTTTAATGACGCGAAAACGTGTAGGTAAGATTTATTAGTTTAAAAGAAAAGTAAACTAGGGTGTAGAGAAAAGGGAACCCTCCTTCGTTGTTGGTGGGAATGTAAATTGGAGCAGCCACTCTGGAAAACAGTATGGAGATTCTTTTTAAAAAAAAAAAAAAGCTAGAGTTATATAATCCAGCAGTCCTATTCCTGGGCATATATCTGAAGATGATGAAAGTTAGAATTCAAAAAGATACATGTACCCCAGTGTTCATAGTAGCAGTATTTACAATAGCCAGGACATGGCAGCAACCTAAATGTCCATCGATGGAGGAATGGATGGGGAGGGGGGGTGGACTATTATTAAGCCATCAAAAAGAATGAAATGATGCCATTTGCAGCAACATGGATGGACATAGAAATTATCAAACTATATAAAGTAAGTCAGAGAAAGACAAAAATCATGTGATATCATTTATACAGCCTAAAAAGTGATACAAATGACCTTATTTACACAATAGAAATAGACTCACAGGCAGAAAACGAACTTGTAGTTACCAAAGGGGAAATGGGGAGTGGATAAATTAACAGTTAATTAACAGATATATACTATTTATAAAAAAGATAAACAATAAGGACCTACTGTATAGCACAGGGAACTATATTCAATGTCTTGTAATAACCTGTAATGGAAAAGAATCTGAAAAAGAATATATGTGTGTGTTTGTGTGTGGGTATAACTGAATCACTTTGCTGTACCCTTGAAATTAACAGCTTTTCAAATCAACTACACTCTTTGAAAAATAAAAGAAAACTAAAGCAAAGGGACTTGTGCCCATGTAGACTTGCAGAGTGGAGGGCACCGTGGAGCTGTCTGGGTGTTTGTTGCTCCCCTCCAGCTCGTCATGATCCACGCTGGTGGTGGCTGACTTTGTCTATATCAGCCTGTCCCACTCCGGTGCTCCTAGAGGACAGAGGCATAGCTCTAGTGCTCAGCACACACAGGACGCCTTCAGGAAATGTGTGATAAGTGGATGGTGTGGTGATCAGGCCTGGTAGAAGCCTGAAAAAAAAGACTTCCCGGGCCAGTTTAAGGGCAGGGACATGACCTGGGTTTACTAAGGTAGGGAGTGAGGGAATCATTTAGGGGATGAGTGGACAGAAAAGGAGACAACGAGCCAGAAAACACTGTGTCATGAGAATGGGATAGCAAATCTTGGCTTGGTGTGGCTTGAAAGCCTGGAAGATATTTGAGATGCTCACTTCCTTAGCCCTTCCCTCTGCCTTCCTGCCTTCAAATGGACTCCTGCTTGTTTCCACACAGGGTTTCATCAGACTAGACATGTCTGAATTCCAGGAGCGGCATGAGGTGAGTGAGAGTTCTTGGTGAAGTGTGGTTTGGAGAGCCTGTTAACATGACTCTGCCTTAGTATTTTGATGTGACTTGTCATTCAAGCCTGAGATAATTACAGCAGCCTTGGAATTTGTCCTTTGGGGACATACGTACACAGTGGGGTCCCTGATCTGTTTTGCATAAGATTTGCTCTGAAAAATAAACACAGAAGAGATCCAGCTGCTCTCCTATCACAGCAGGATTTCTTCCACCCCAAGAGATAACCTTACCTTGTTGAAACAGGCAGTCTTAACAGTATACAAAGCCAGCTTACCGTGCATGCCCCATATTGGAAACTGAAAGGATGGAAAGGCCTTCCTAACTTAATTCTTTCCTTCCACTAGGTGGCCAAGTTCATCGGGTCCCCACCAGGCTACATTGGCCACGAGGAGGGTGGCCAGCTGACCAAGAAGCTGAAGCAGTGCCCCAATGCCGTGGTGCTCTTTGATGAGGTAGACAAAGCCCACCCAGATGTGCTCACCATCATGCTGCAGCTGTTTGATGAGGTGAGTCAGCTTGGGCTGGGTTTGGCCGGGGGACACCTGTAGGTATGAGGGGGCTATGAGCAGCAGGACCTGTGGATCCAGAGTCAGTCATTCATCAAGTTCCTGCTTCCTCATGTGTACATTCAGTCAGTTAGCAGATGTGGCTTCACCCCTTCTCTGGACCAGGGCCCAGACTGGGCACTCCAGGAAAAACAAGCACGGCCCAAAAGTTGAAATGTTGTGGCTGCCCAGGGTCCCTTTTAGAGAGACAGAACGGGGCAGAAGTGCCAGGAGAGAGTGAGACCTGAATTTTTAGTTCTAGCTCAGCTCCATCTCTAGGAACCTCATGTGAAAAACAGGGAGGCTGGATCCAGTAAGCTCCAAGAGTCTTTCTCACTCAGACGGCTCCTACTCCTTCCTTCCATCGTCTTCACCAGTTCTTCAAAATGTTAGTGGTGTTACTGCTGTCTGTGACCATTGCAGTGATGGTGGAATGGTGGTGCCCTGGCTTATGGAGCGTTCTTCTCCTGAACAGCTCCCGGCTCATCACAAACAAGAACAGTCTCCCTCTCAACTGACCGAGGAACAGCTTCCTTTTATTCAGCACAGTCTATGTAGTAGGCTTGTGCTAAAGACATTGCAGACTTTATTGCTAATCATCACAATAGCCAGGCAAGGTAGAAACCTTTTATAACAGATGTAGAAACAAGTTCAAGAGGTTGTAAATGACTTGCCCAAGGCCGCAGAGCTACTGTACAGAGGAGCCAGAAAAGGTCTCAAGATACGTCTGGTCCCAGAGCGCAGGTCTCCCCGTTGTACCTCTCCTTATCTTGAGCAGGGGAGGGAGGGCTTACTGTCAGGGGAGGGGCTGACATCCACCTGTTCCAGGTGAGGCCTTCCTTCTGCTCCCATGCAGAGGCTGTGTTAGCCAGCACATGGGCAGACCAAGTCCAGCCGCCTTTCCACTCAGCCCCATCCAGCCCTGGGAAAATGGAAAGGGGTTTGCTTCCCGAAATGTTACAGATTCGCTGATGAGATACAGGAATGGATACCCCTGGACCAAATAGCACACCAGGTACCAAGCCAGCCAGAGCCAGGTCCAAATGTCCCCACAGCTGCTCACTCACTGTCCGCCCCTCCGAGCCCAGCATCCTTGGCTGCCCCAGTTTTATTGCCCTCTTCCTAGGCTCTTATCTGCTCCCTATCCTGAGAACTCCTACTGAGCAATGAAGGCCAGTCCTTCAAAGGTCACATATTCTGTTTCCCACACCTGTGCTCTGATACTCCCCCCACTCTATTCTAGACTGTTAATGGGATTCAGGTACACAGCTTATGGACCAGACCCAAACCTGCCCTCTGGGAGCTCCCTGCCTATCAGGTAGAAAAGAGATGCGATAAAGTTGGCATTTTTGTACTTTATGTGCAAGGCACTGTTTTATGAACTCCTTTAATCTTCCCAATAATCATATGAAGATAGTCATTATTACTACCTCAGTGTGACAAATGTAGAGATAAAGTGAGATAACTGATTCATCCATGGTCACACAGCTGGGAAGAGGAAATCGAGAGTTTGAACCCAGGCACTCCAGTTCTAGAACGCACAGCTTAAATAATAACTCCCAGACACCTTGTCTCTCTCCAGGCATTCTCAGAGCCCCCAGCACCAGGGGAAACACCCCATCGACTAACTTAATTCAGTATGTTAGGGTTGGCAGTAGACAGCTTGTGTGCAGGTGCAGAGGTGTGAGGCAGCCTGCTCCATCCAGAGGACTACAGCCTTTCAGTAATTGCCTGACTGTGAGGGAGGGTGAGAACAGAATGGTGGAGGTAGATGGGTGAGATAGACAGGGGCACGTTAGAATCCCAGGCAGAGGAGTGTGGATTTATTTGTTGGAGAGGAAGAAGCCTTCAAAGACTTTAGGCAAGAGAAAAGCATGATCGGATTTTCCTTTTATAAAGCTCCTGTAGGCAGCAGTGAGCAAATGGACTAGAAGGAAGAAGAGGGACCAGCAAGGAGACTGTTGAAGAGCCCAGGTGAGGGCTGGGGAGACCTGCTCTACAGCAGGGCCATTGGATGGAGAGAACTCCCAAGTGAGGAGACAGGGAGGTGACAGGAGTGACCAGCGGAAGTGTCTCTGGCCTGGGTGGCCCATGGGTTCTGCTGCTATCAGCTGAGGCAGGGAACTCAGCGGGGTGAGCAACAGACTGAGGAAGGTGAGGAGCTAAGGTTTGGAAGTGTTGAAAATGAAATGACTGGGGTACTGCCAGATGGAGATGTCTAGGAAGTTGCTTGTCTGGAGTGCAAGAGAGGTCTGCGCCAAAAGGAGACTCAGGAGTGCTTCAGCACAGAAAGAGTAACAAGCCACAGGAACGGACGAGCTCTCTCACCTGGTGAGTCTGGTGAGCAGAGGGAATTGCCAGAGAGTAGGAGGCAAACGAGAAGAGTGTGGTTTAGTGCAGGCAGGCAGAGGGGAAACAGGCAGAACAGACACAGCCCCTGCCTCAGTGCTCAGGGGTGAGGGGGAGACAGGCAGCAAAAAGCCGTTCAGCCACTGTGGTGAGTGCTGCCGTAGGATCAGTAGGACTAAGGGGCATAGAGAAGTGCGTCCCCCACCTCAGAGCCACCCATCCCAGATCTCCCAAGCTTAGGCCCAGAAAAGTGGGAGCCCTACCAAAGCTCTCACCAAGCAGAGGTAATGCAGCTCACTTCCCAGTTGACCCCAGACTTACAGCATAGGGCAGAAGTCCCAGGAAGCCCACTCTCTGCGCCTCCCTTCCAGGACAGAAATGGGGGCCAGAGGGGGAGCAGCCCCTGTGACCCTGCAGTGAGCATTGGCACCTCACCCGCATGCGTGCACTCCAGCTGGGAGGCGGGTCAGCCACAGCTCCCTCTTTGGAACACATTTTGTTGCCAAGGACTCGGAGGAGGAGGTGCAAACACTGAAAGTCACCCTTGGGTCAGTCATGCACTGCACCTGCTCCCCTTGCCCACCCGGGACCCATCCTCAGGCCCCGTTATGAGCAGAGCTTTGATCTCTCAGAACGAAATGGCCGCCGGTTATTGCTCTGGCCAGTACAGCCGTGTGTGCGCTCAGTCCTCAGGGATGAGCACTGCGAACACAGCGGGGTCATCCGCGCGCACTTGGGCACATCACGCACGAATGCAGACCTGGTCCCCAAAACTAGGACTGCCCTCAGTGGATCTGTCGTGTTGTATCTCGTAGGCAGGGAGTGAAGTGGGGAGCTCATGGCCAAGCTCAGGAACATCTACTTGTATCCTTCCTTCTCCTCTTCCCACTCAAGGCTGGGACGGGGGAGTGACCAGGACTGGATCTCAAGGTCCCCTTTGAATAGACACCCTTGGAGCTAACACTTCCTGAGAGGCCTGTGCCACGAGCCAGGGTAAAGTGAGGCAGAAAAGCACTTGGTACCATGCCCAGTACACAGTAGGTGCTCAGTTAATGCTATGCCTTTCTTTTTTACCTCTGAGCGCTAGGGCTAGTCTGCCTTTGCATCTGCTTCAGAAGCAAGGGCTGACCTTGAGTGAGGCCCTCGCCACCAGGGGAAGGAACATACTTAAGAAGGAATGGTTGCCTGAGGCCGGGGCAGGGCCCCCGCAGGCTGTCAGTGACCTCTCCCTAGAGCCATGCTCTCAGAATTGGCAGGAGCTATGCTTTGTCTGCAACCCCGGTGAATTCCCAAGAAGGTCTACCTCTCCCCACACCTGACCCAGTAGCTTAGCTTCTCTCCAGTCAGGATCAAAGAATGCAAACTGAATTTAGAAGAACTCTTGAGAAGTTTTTATTTAGGAAAGAAAATTTCATGAAGCCTCCTTTATCCCACACTGTTGGTATGGCCCCAGGAGCCTGGTATACAGTGAAAGACAGGGGTGCTGGGGTGAGACCATTCAGTAGAGTCTCAGCTGGACTGTGTTCCAGCTGTGAGACCTTGTACAAACTAAGCTCTTTGGAGCCTTAGTTTCTTTGTAGGGGTGGTGAGGATTCAGTGTGCAAGCAAGTGCTGAGGACTACAGGCACTGTTCTAAGACCTGGTGAGAACAAGACCCAGACCCTGCCCTCACAGAGGCACCCAGCAGGGCCCCAGGGGTGGCCGTGGGTGCCCATCACAGCAGATTCCACCAGTTCCTCTCAGCAGGGCACTGAGTATTGCTTTCATATGTCATTGTTGTTTTAGTTGCTAAGTCATGTCCAACATTTCTGCAACCCTGTGGACTGTGGCCCACCAGGCTTCTCTGTCCATGGGATTTCCCAGGCAAGAATACTCGAGTGGGTTGCCATTTTCTTTCCAAGGGATCTTCCCAACCCAGATCAAACTCACATCTCCTGTGTTGGCAGGCGGATTCTTTTCCACTGAGCCACGAGGAAAGCCCCTATGCTTCCTTACAAATGACTGCAGAGTGCCGTTGTACCATGAGAGCCTTGAGGTTTGCTGAGTGGGCAGAGTTCCTCGCCTCAAGCTGAGTGGCCCCGGACAGCTACACTCTCCTAGTTCTTCTGTCTCTTCCCTTTATTGTTGCCCCTTTTCTCTTTCCTTGGTGCATTTGTGTCTAGTAAAGATGTTTTCTTCTGTGTCACTTCTAGAAAAAAAACGAAAGATTCCAAGGCAACTTCCCACGTTGATTAAAGGAAGAACATTATTTTTTATCCTAGGCCAGAGGATGGCTCTAAAGATGCAGAGATTATACCTGTTTCAGTTCATTTATCTGGCCTTCACAGTGGCCCTGTAGAATACGCTCTGACCTCCTATAGCAGCCTGGCCTTTCCTTTATCATAATGTCTAACCCACTGAATTCTGACTGCTTGTTTCCTGGCCTCACTCCTCTAGACTGCAGCGTGTCAGGCTCAGTGAGTCCCCAGTGCCCCAACACAGAGCTCCACCCACAGCAGGCCTCCAGGAGAGTGTGTTGGATGGCTGCTTATACAGTCAGACTGGCTTCTGGGTGCCCTGAGAGATGCCAGGCAGCAGATGCAGTCTCACCTTGTGGCTCTCCAGCAGGTGAGCACTGAAACCAAGGTGTGAGAACAGTGCTCAGAGACCCCAGAGAAGGGAGCGCCGACTGCAAGGGGGAGAGGGTTCTGGAGAGACCTCCTGGAAGAGGTGCCCAGCCTTACCGCTCCCTGACCATGCAGTTGCTGCTCCTTCCCAGGGCCGGCTGACAGATGGAAAAGGCAAGACCATCGACTGCAAGGACGCCATCTTCATCATGACCTCGAACGTGGCCAGCGACGAGATAGCACAGCATGCGCTGCAGCTAAGGCAGGAAGCTTTGGAGATGAGCCGTAACCGGATCGCCGAGAACCTTGGTATGGCATGTGGCCTGTGCTCTCTGGGCAAACAGTCAAGTGACACAGCTGCCACACTGCTCCGGGGGAAGGATGGAATTGGGGTCCCAGGGACAGATGAAGGTCCCGGCTGGCATCTCTCCCTCACTGGCCCTGACTAGACACCAAGCACCCAACTAGATAGTGGAGGGAGGCCGACAGACAGTGCCCCTACTTCCGCAAGAAAGCCCCAGGCCTCTCAGGTGACAGGAGGGCTCCAGACAGAGGCAGGGACAGAGCCACCCCAAGGTGTGGGGCCAGGAGGAGGCCATGGTCTCAGGGGACTGAAGGGATATGCACTTAACAGGGAGGGACACTTTGGTGCAGCAAGGGGATGGCAGGTCGGAAACCTGGAGGTGGGCACGGGTGGGCCCTGGAAAGTTCTGGAAAGGGGAGTGTGTCAGGGTGGACACTGCGTCTATCAGCCTTCTGTCTAGGATTGAACTCTCTAGCCCCCTTCTTACAACTTGGGACTCAAGTCTCGGTCCTGACTCCTCTTCTCTCTCCTCCCTGCCTTCATGCAATTCCTACCACACATGAGCACTAGAAGGGCCTGGGAAGTATGCAATCCAGTCGTCTGATTGTGCAGGTGATGAGAAGGCCGAAGCCCAGAGCTTCTGAGATGTTGACCAGGATCACACAGACTGTCAGGGGCAAGACCAGGCTCTTGTCATGGAGCCAAGGTGCAGCACAGCTCCCAAAGGTCCCAGGTGTAGGGAGCAGGCAGTTTATGTTTCTGTCTCCACAGGGGACGTCCAGATCAGTGACAAGATCACCATCTCAAAGAACTTCAAGGAAAACGTGATTCGCCCCATCCTAAAAGTAAGAGTTCCTTGTCCTTCTTGCTGGAGCCTCGAGTTGGAGGGGATCACCTTAGCCATCATGAAGATGTGGAAGCCCTCCCACCTGTATCTTCCCCAGTAGGGTCCACTAACTCCTTTACCCACTCTGGGTCACTAAGCTCACCTCATCCCTAACCTGGCCCTGCAGGCTCACTTCCGGAGAGATGAGTTTCTGGGACGAATCAATGAGATCGTCTACTTCCTCCCCTTCTGCCACTCGGAGCTCATCCAACTTGTCAACAAGGAGTTGAATTTCTGGGCCAAGAGAGTAAGAGCAGGGACTGCCCGTGGGTGGGGGCGGAACATCTAGGAAGCCCTGGGCCACATGCAGACATGCTGCTGTCTGACCTGTCCCAGGCCAAGCAAAGGCACAACATCACACTGCTCTGGGACCGTGAGGTGGCGGATGTGTTGGTTGAAGGCTACAACGTACACTATGGCGCCCGCTCCATCAAGCATGAGGTGAGCCCTGAGAGAAGTGAGGCACCTCCACACCTCCCTCCCTGGTGCCCCTAGACCCATTTGCTGCGCTCCCAGCCTGTCCAGGCAGGCTGGGGTTTTCCTTACCCAGAGCAGACGCCCCTTCAGAACCAAAAACAATATAATCAAATAAAACCGCTGTCCAAGAGGGTAAATGAGTTTGAACTCCTACCAGTGTCAGGGAACTGGGGCTGGGAACCTCAGAAATTGATTGTACTGACTTGTTAGTACCATCCTGCAAGCTCATGTTGTTAGCCCTTTGCAGATGAAAAAACTGAAGCTTTGAGTAAGTACTTGCCCAGGCAGCAAGTGACAGAGCTGGGCCTCCAGGCTTTGGCAATGATGACAGCTTCCCCTACCGCCTGCAGGTGGAGCGCCGAGTGGTGAACCAGCTGGCGGCTGCCTATGAGCAGGACCTGCTGCCGGGGGGCTGCACCCTGCGCATCACTGTGGAGGACTCAGACAAGCAGCTGCTCAAGAGTCCTGAACTGCCCTCACCCCAGGCCGAGAGGCGTCCCCCAAAGCTGCGACTGGAGATCATTGATAAGGACAGCAAGACCCGCAAATTGGACATCCAGGCACCACTCCACCCTGAGAAGGTGTGCCACACCCTCTAGCGTCTACCTACCTGCCCACACGTGCCCTCAACACCCAATAAAGCCCCCTTGGCTGTGGCGTGGTGACCGACCTACCTTCCCCTCCTGCTTCTCACCCCTCTCCATCCAGCCTAAGGCCTGTTACCTCCTCACAGCCCCTGGAAGATGCCTTCTCAGCCCCACCCCAGCCCCTTCGTTGTGGGCCCCACGTGTGCTCTCAGGTCTCTGGGAGGGGAGCTGCTCCTCTGCCCGCTTTACAGCAGGGAGAAGAGGGAGGTCCCTCATCTCTGTCCTTCAGCGTGATCCTCATGTCCCGGAGCCTCTGGAACTTTATCATGTTTTCTGGAAACTCAGAAGTATGGCAACTGAGAACTGATCTGGCTGGAAGAAGACAGAGACCAGGCTGTGACCTGCTACCCTCTGCTGGCTCTCATGCTGCTGGGTCCCCAGAATGTCTCCACAGGGAGCAGAGAAGTCAGAGGCCCAGACACAGAGCTTCTGCATTTAAGCCATTGCTTCCTCTTTCCCATGCCCTAGAATTCCAAGGGGAAGGGACTCTCGGAACCCTTCCCCCTTCCACTGCCGTATCATAGCTACTATTCCTCCCTGCCCCACGTTCAGGAGTCAGACCAGACCACGTCTCTCCAGCCTTGGAACTAGGCCAGCATAGGGCATCTTTAGGAAGAAGGCTGGGTACTACCCTACCCTACACGGTGTCTGGACAGAAGCACCAAATGACCAAGCAAGCTCAACTCTGCGGGGCCTCCTGCAGGTGACCAACAACATAGACAGTGGAGAACTGTAGGGGGATCCTTGGGTCGGGGTGTACCCAGATGGCCATGGAGTCTTCCTCAGCCCCGTCTATACCATGGTCCTAGCTAAGTGAACATGGGATAGACAGCTCCCTCGTGCAGTCTGCATGTTAGTCACTAAGCAGAGGGACTGCACACCATCCGCCAAGGCTTTCCACACACCAGGCGTGTTCAGCCTCAGCTTAATATGCAGGGCACAGCAAGGCTTGGTACATACATCCTTGGGAACCATCTGCAGTAGCCACCATTGAGGACCATGCCATCAGCCTCCTCTGAAGGGCCACTTTGGAAACCCTCCTTTGGTGTCAGAAAGTCTCTTCCAGGAAGCAGAAAATGGGGACAGGAATCACAGTCCCTCAGGTGATGGGGGAATATCATAACACGGCAGGTGTGGGGCAGCCGGAAGCTGGGACATGGGCTCCAGCAGATGCTGCAGCAGGCATCGTCCAGCCCCTCAGGAGCTGTCTGCCGCTCTGTACCTCAGCGACTGCCACTCTTTATTAGTAGCAGTTTTGTTGTTCTTGTTCTGAAATAATTTTAGACTTACAGGAAATGACCACAATTGTAGAGTTCCATGTACCCTTCACCAACTTCACCAACCATCTGTTAAAAATTATTAAATTATAATTATTAGAACCAGGAAATTAACATGATATGGTACTATTAGCTAATCTCTAGGCATTCAGATTTTGCCATTTTTCCCACTGCTGTCCTTTTCCTGGTCCAGAATCCAGTCTAGGATCCCGTGTTGCCTCTTGTTGTGTTTCCTTTATCTCCTTCAACCTGTGACAGTTCATCCTTCTTTGCCTTTTATGACCTTGACACTTTTGAAATCTCCAGGTCAGTTAAATTTGTAGAGTCTCTCTCAATTTGGGTTTGTCTGCTGTTTTCACATGCTAGATTGAGGGTCTCCATTTTGGTCAAGATTAGCCCTCAAGTGATGCTATGCCCATCCTTATAACTCAGAGCAGGGGGTACATGCTCAGGTTGTGTATACCAGTTTCTCTACTGTAAGATTACCAATTTTCCCTTTGAAATGAATAAGAATCTCATGGAAAGATGGAAACTGTACAAATGTCTTATTTATCCATAGAATTTTGCCCATTGATTTTAGCATCCATCTTGTAAATGTAAACGCGTTAGTCACTCCGTCGTGTCTGACTCTTTGTGACGCTATGGACTGTAGCCCGCCAGGCTCCTATGTCCTTGGGATTCTCCAAGCAAGAATACTGGAGTGGGTTGCCATTTCCTTCTCCAGGGGATCTTCCCAACTGGCTCTTGCTTTTAACAAACATTAATATTATATTTGCCTAATGATGACATTGTTTTCTTATTCCATCTATATGTATTAATTGGTATTCTTCTGTAAGGAACAGCTGTCTCTTTTCTCCCATTTATTTATTCAATAATTTACCTATGAGTAAAACTAATGAATGTTTGTTTTAGTCTATGGGTTGTAGCCTACTAATAGAGTATATTTCATTGCTCATATGGCCTAGATTTAGCCATTGGGAGCTCTCAAGTTGGCTCCTGTGTTGTTTCAATGTTGCCCCATCATTTTTTTAGTATTACCTTATTTTCTGACGCCACAAGGTGTTCCAAAGTTACTTGGACTTTTCTTGTCCCAGCCCTGACTTCAGCCATTTCTCTAAGCAACTCCTGATTCTTCTTATCTGAGAATGGTACTTAGAAACCAAGGTGGTATATTCAGTGCCCCTGAAGTGTCATTGCTTCTAGACCTTTTCAGCACACAAAGCTAGGAAATAAATAAACGTGTATATGTTAATACATGTGTCACACACAACTGAATTTATTACTGTATCTGTCCATCTGTATATTATTAAAAACGATGAGTCCATATTGATGCCTATGGTTCTAACCACAGGGCCTGTGACTTGCTGTTATTATTAGCACTTTACAGTTCATTCTCTGCTTCTTCCTCTCCTGCTATCTCTGTTTCTTCTCTCATTCTGTTTTCTGTTCAGACTCCCATAGAGGATCTAATTCAGTCAGTCAGTGACCATCCCATGTAGAGCACTCCTGTTGGCTAAAGTTCTTATGCCCGGCTGCCAGTCTCTTGGTTCAGTCAGCTGTGGCCAGGACCAGCAGACATGTAACTGAAAACCAGATAGCTTTTATACAGGAAAACCGAATGACCACCTTTCTGAGAAGAGAATAAGGGACAGAGCAGACCCTCCCGATTCTGAGAAGCTTGAGTATCACTTCTAGAGACTCAGCTAGACCTTGTAGGTGATGTTGGACCCCTGCCTTATACTTTCATAGCATCCTCAACAGTACTTAGCTCAGTTGCATTACTTGTTCTTTGTTTGCCTTTGTCATTAGAGTGTAAGATCCGCAAGGGCAGATACCCAGTTCTACTCACTGTCCTGTTCATAGAAGCTGACACAGAGCCATCACATGATGGCTGCTCCAGGTGTTTGGATGGGTGGGTAGGCCCTGCAGCAAGCACAGATCTTCACAGTGAGGCCTATGAACAGCTGAAATAAATAGGTATATGTATTTGCTCACATATACATAAAGTAATTTTAGAAGAGACAATAATTGGGTAGAGAGGAAACAGCAATGGAAGGGTAAATTAACTATTTTTTTATAATTTTAAATTGAATTTTGAACCTTTATTAATGTATTACCTGTTCACAATTATAAAATACTAAGAATAAATTTAACAAAAAAGGAAAATCATACTGAAGGGCATAGAACATGATCTGACAAATGAAAAGACATCATTCTTGGAAAGAACCTATATAATTAATAAACAATTCAGAACTACTGTTTTCTGAGTCTAGGAGATACAAGTAGTGACCTGTTAGTTACTTCAGTTCCACCTGGAGAGTGTGCAAACTAGAGGATAAGTAAATGTAACTACTATCACTGTATACCCTAAATAGAATCGTAAGAGAATGGAAAGAGACGCATTGGTACCTGTTTCTGGACTGCACAGACTGTATGTGACTCCGGAGAAAAGGAGAAAGTGGTGGGAAATGCTAGAGAGGCAAGTATCCTGACTTCACAGTGCCTTGAATGCCATACTAAGGGAATGAAACAGCCATATTGGTATTTTTAAAAGAACCTTTTCATTGCAGTATGCAGAATGTTTTGGGGTGACTTCTAACCAATAGACAACAGAGTAGTCCCAGGCAAACTTCCTTCCCACATCAAATATAGAAATATTGAATATTATGTAGCCAAAAAAATGTTTGACACACAATTGAACTTGAAACTGAAAATGGGAAGTCCCAAGGTGCCAGAAATGAATGGGAACCCAGAAGTCAGAGGATGTGTGAGTCAAGGTCAAAGAGTTTATCGAGACTGGGGAATCTACCTATTGGCTGAGTGCTGGGCCTTCACCACTGAAACAGGAGTCTCAAAGGACCACTTCCTTGTGAAATGAAGACCAGAAAAACACTGCTCCTTAACCTGGGGATCAGTAGGGAAATATAAGAAAGTCTAACATCACTCAGGGTTATAAGTAGAAAGACTCATCTACAAACAAACTAATACATTTGCCATTTGTGAGAATGTGGTCCAAATTCATGGTACCCAAGTGTTACTAGACTGTCAAGATGAAAAATTAACAAAAAGCCTGTCCTGGGCTATAGAATCCTTTGGAAGCAAACACAAAACTGCTCAGCAAGGATATTCTTGTAACCAAGTTTTCACAAAGGAACCTTTGGGAAAACAAGTCCTGTTGAAATGAGCATACAGGGAAAACACCCTCAAACAAAGGAGGAGAAGAGAAAGGAAAAAGAAGCAAACCAGAGGAGAAGAAACGCAACAGATGCCACCGGTAGAAGAATCTGCACTCCAAGAATTGTAACAGAAGAATCTGAATTTAAAAGAAGTATGTGTAAAATGTTTAGAGAAAATAAAAGGGAAAAAAATGTTCAAAGAAATAAGGGGAAGATTAGAAACCATAAGGCAAAAAAGGATGGTATGGTGAACTTGAAAAAAGAACCTTTGTTCTAGGTGGTTTTCTCAGATTTGTTTCCTTGTTTTTCACCCTCAACAATTTTCTCTATTAGTGATTTTTGGGCTCCAAAATCACTGCAGATGGTGATTGCAGCCATGAAATTAAAAGATGCTTACTCCTTGGAAGGAAATTTATGACCAACCTAGACAGCATATTAAAAAGCAGAGATATTACTTTGTCAACAGAGGTCTGTCTAGTCAAGGCTGTGGTTTTTCCAGTGGTCATGTATGGATGTGAGAGTTGGACTATAAAGAAAGCTGAGTGCCGAAGAATTGATGCTTTTGAACTGTGGTGTTGGAGAAGACTCTTGAGAGTCCCTTGGACTGCAAGGAGATCCAACCAGTCCATCCTAAACGAAATCAGTCCAGGGTGTTCATTGGAAGGACTGATGTTGAAGCTGAAACTCCCAATATTTTGGCCCCCTGATACGAAGAGTTGACTCATTGGAAAAGACTCTGATGTTGGGAAAGATTGAAGGCAGGAGGAGAAGGGACGACAGAGAATGAGATGGTTGGATGGCATCACTGACTCAATGGACATGAGTTTGGGTAGACTCCAGGAGTTGGTGATGGACAGGTAGGCCTGGTGTGCTGCAGTTCATGAGTTCGCAAAGAGTTGGACACAACTGAGCGACTGAATTGACTGCGATCCTAATTGATTTAGATATGAAATAACAGAACCATTAAGTACTGAATCTCTAAAGATTTGGGTCACCTGCTGGGCTCTAAGGACCTGACCTGGGACAGGGGGAGCACCCCTTCAGTGTGGAGTAAGTGGGCAGGTACCAGTGTGTCACCTCTAGGGCCATGATCAGAAGTAAGGAACACACGTCCATCATAATCGTGGAACTGTTTGCCCACCATCCTCCAAGAGTCGTTCCAGTCCAACCCCAGTATGCCTCACAGGTTTGTCACAGTAATTTCAAGAGGTCTGAACCTCAGTGGTCATCTGTACCATCACCTCATCACATAGTGTTCCCTTTCCCAACATTTCCCTGTGCCCCCTGAGCTCTTCCTTCGATCAATAACATTTTTTTTATATAAGCGTTTTGTTGGAATGTTTGTGCCATCTCTTCACCATTTTGTTGTCGTTGTTACTGAAGTATCGTTATTTATAATATTGTATTAGTTTCAGGTGAACAGCAAAGGGATCTGTTTATACTTGTGTATACATTTTTTCCAATTCTTTTCCATTATAGTTTATTACAGGATATTGAATATAGTTCCCTGCGCTGTACAGTAAATCCTTGTTGTTTATTTTATACATGGTAATTTGCATTTGTTAATCCCATACTCCCAATTTATCCCTTCCCATGCTTCCACTTTGGTATTCATAAGTTGTTTTCTATGTTTGTGAGTCTGTTTTTATTTTGTAAATAAGTTTGTTTGTACTTCTTATACTCCACATATGAATGGTATAATATTTATCTCTGCCTGACTTACTCCACTTACTAAAGTAATCTGTAGGTCCATCCATGTTTCTGCAAGTGACATCACTTCATTCCTTTTTATGGCCGAGTAATATTCAGTTGTATTTATATACCACATCTTCTTTATCCATTTCTCTGTTGATGGGCACTTAGGTTTCTTCCATGTCTTGGCTGTTGTAGACAGTGCTGCTATGAACATTGGGGTGAGTATATCTTTAGAAATTAGAATATGTCTTTTTCGGATGTATGGCCAAGAGTGGGATTGCTGGATCATATTAGTTGTATTTTTAGTTTTTTAAGAACCCTCCAATGTTCTTAGTGGCAGTATCAATTTACATTCCCACTAACAGTATAGAAGGGTTCCCGTTCTGATAATTAGCAGTGTTGAGCACCTTGTCATGTGCCTGTTGGCCATCTGTATGGCGTCTTTGGAGAAATGTCTGTTTGGACCTTCTGCCCATTATTTTTTATTTGTGTGTGTGTTACTGAGTTGTATGAGCTATTTGTATAGTTTGGAAATTAAGCCCTTGTCTGTCACATCATTTGCAAATACCTTCTGCCAGTCCACAGGTTGTCTTTTCATTTTGTTTATGGTTTCCTTTGCTGTGCGAAAGCTAATAAGTTTGATTAAGTCTGATTTGTTTATTTTTGCTTTTATTTCTATTGCCTGGGAGGCTGACCTAAGAAAACATTGCTGTGATTTGTGTCAGAGAGTGTTTTTCACCTTGACTGTCCCCTGAAGATATCGTTTACTCTGGCTGTCCCTTAAGATGCTTCTTCCCCTGTACCCCTCTCAGACAGAAGCTGCTTTTATCATCAGACGCAGCAAATGAGCCCCCACTGCTTCTCTGTGGTTATTGCTCATCCTTCCTCCTAGCTTTTTTTAATTCAGCAAGTGACTATTCCAGCCCTTCTGTCATTGCCCTGTCTACTGACCTCTCAACAACTGTCCCTCCTACAAGGAAGATCTTAGGCCCCATATCACTTTCTCCCTTCCTCAGTACATGCCATCATTCTTGGTGGCTTCAGCTTCCCATGAATGATTTATCCAAAACACTACTTTGCTCACATGTAGTGATTTTTTTATGCCCCTGCCCACTTCAGTCACTTGTATCATGGTCACATCTGAGTTTTATCAACAGTAACTGTACTTCCTCCAAAACCCCCATCCTTCTCCAGCCAATCTAGTATCCTAAGTAAATAAAGAACTTTTACAACTCAACAATAAAAAGACAATTTAAAAATAGGAAAACAGACATCAGAATAGACATTTCTCCAAAGAAGATACATAAATGGCCAATAAGCACATCATTAGCCACCAAGGAAATGCAAACCAAAACCATGAGATGTTTCTACACACTGACTAGAAGAGGTATAATAAAAAGAGACAATAGCAAGTATTGGTGAGGAAATGTCTAGATAGACAAAAGAAAAAGTAGATTAGTGGTCGCCTGGGGCTGAGGGAACAGGGGAATGGGAATGACTGATAATGGATACAGGACTTCTTTTGAAAAGATGAAAATGTTAGGGAATTATGTACTGGTGATTGTTGTACAACTTTGTGCAATCACTGAATCATATGCTTTTTCAAAGGGTAAATTTTATGATGTAAGTTATCTCAATTTTTATATCAAAAGATTATACATTGGTTTTTAAAAATCCTTTAAAATAATTTTGTTTGTTTGTTGGCTGTGCTGGATCTTTGTTGCTACACACAAGCTTTTGCTAGCTGTGGTGAGCAGGGCCTGCTCTGCAGTGCGGTGCACGGGCTTCTCGTTGCAGTGGCTTCTCTTGCTGCGGAGCATGGGCCCTAGAGCACATGGGCTTAGTTGCTCCCTGGCATGTGGGATCTTTCCAGACCAGGATCAAACATGTGTCCCCTACACTGGCAGATAGATTTTTAACCACTGGACCACCAGAGAAGTCCCTAAAATAAGTATTTATAATGTATCAAAGTTAAAGTCAAGAGAACAAGAAGACAAGCCACAGACTGAAAGAAATGATTGCAAAACATACATCTGATAAAGGACTGGTGTCCAAAATATACAAAGAACTCTTAAAAATCAACAGTAAGAAAATGAACAACCAGATTACAAAATGGGCAGAAGATCTGAACAGATATCTCTCCAAAGAAGATATATCAATGGCAAATAAAAATATAAGAAGATGCTTAACATCACATGTCATCAGGGAAATGCAAGTTAAGAAGCGAAATACCACCACACACCTGTTAGAATGGCCAAAATCCAGAACACTGACAACACCAGCTGCTGACAACGAAGCAACAGGAACTTTCTTTCACTGCTGGTGGGAATGCACAAAGGTAGGGCCACTTCGGAAGACGGTCTGGCAGTTTTTTAACAAAGCTTTACTTTTACCATGCAATCCTATAATCATACTCATTGGTATTTGCCCAAAGGAGTTGAAAATAACATGTCCACACAAAAACCTGCACACAAAGGTGTATAAAGCTTTATTCATAATTGCCAGAACTTGGAAACAGCCAAGATATTTTCAGTTGGCAGATGCATAAGCAAACCGTGGTACATCCAGACATTGAAATATTATTTAACTACTACAAAGAAATGAGTTGTCGGGAGGAGAGGGATAGATTGGGAGTCTGGGGTTGACATGTACACATTGTTTTATTTAAAATAAAAATGGCTCTCCATGGAAAAAAATTTTTAAGGAAAATAAGCTATCAAGCCAGAAAAAGACATGGTGCTGCTGCTAAGTCGCTTTAGTCGTGTCCAACTCTGTGCGACCCCATAGACGGCAGCCCACCAGGCTCCCCCGTCCCTGGGATTCTCCAGGCAAGAACACTGGAGGGGGTTGCCATTTCCTTCTCCAGTGCATGAAAGTGAAAAGTGAAAGTGAAGTCGCTCAGTCGTGTCCAACTCTTAGCGACCCCATGGACTGCAGCCTACCAGGCTCCTCTGTCCATGGGAGTTTCCAGACAAGAGTACTGGAGTGGGCTGCCATTGCCTTCTCTGGAAAAAGACATGGAGAAACCATAAATTCATATCACTAAGTGAAAGAAACCAATCTGAAACAACTACATACTGTATGATTCCATTCTGGAAAAGGCAAAGCTACTGAGAGAGTGAAAAAAGAAATGTAGGGTTGCCTGAAACTTGAGTGGGGAGCAAAGATGAACATGTAAAGTACAGGGAGTTTTTAAAGCAGTGAAATTATTCTGTATGATAAGGATGGGTACTTGACGTTAAACATTTGTCAAAACCCATGGAATGGACAAGAGTAAACCCTAGTAAACTATGAAATTTGGTTGATAATGATGTGTCAATACTGGTTTATCAGTTGTAACAAATGTACCATTTTGATGCTGGTGTTGATAGTGGGGAGACTTTGGGGCAGGGCTGAGCAGGTGTGAAGTGTGGGAATTCTGTATTTTCCAGTCAGTTTTGCTGTGAATCTAAAGCTACTCTAAAAAATAAAGTTTATTAATTTTGAAAAGCAAAACCACATGTTGATAGAGCTATATCAAAGAAATCAGGATTCATATTTTAAAAGATTAAAATTACAAAACTGTCTTAGGGTCATCCTCCGCTTGATTTCTGTGGCTTCTCTGGGCAAACTTAGACACAGAATAGATGCTTACCTAGTGCTTACTGGAAGAGCAAATCACTCAATAAGCTTTCTATTGCATAATTTCATGATTTGAGATTTTATCTTTGGTAGCTTCTTCCCATTATAATAACTCCTTATCCAGGGCCTTTTTCTGACAATTATGTAAAAGAAATAGAATTTCCTGATGACAAAAGCATACAGCTTAAAGTCCTCACAGTGCGGCAGTTAGCATCCTCAGAGCAGTCTGAGAGTCAGGCAGAAGCAGCACTGTCTTGTGTGACCCAGGTCTCAGAGGTACCACACCATTGTTTCTACCATAGTCTTGCCATTAGAAGTGAGCTTTCTATGGAAAACAGGATGGAGGGGCCTCAAACAATTAAAAATAGAACTAACATATGACCCAGCGTTCCACTTCAGGGCACTGATATTGAAGAGACATATGTATCTCCATGCTCACTGCAACATTATCTAAAGTAGCCAAGGTTTGGGAATAACCTTCCTGAGTCCACTGATGGACAAATGGATAAAGAAAATGTGAGCCATAAACACATCCTGGAATATTAGCCATTTTAAAAAAATGAAATCTTGCCATCTGGGACATGAATGGACCTTGAGGATCTCACTTATATGTGGAATCTTTAAAAAACAATAACAACAACAAAAAAAGTTATGGATACAGAGGAACAATTTGGCGATTGCCAGAGGCATGGCAAGATATGGGAGGTGGGTGAAATGACTTAATGGGGTCAAAGGTACAAAGTAAATTTCTAGTTATAAAATAAGCCATGGGGATGTAATGTGAAAAAAAAAATGTGACTGTGTATGGTGACGGATGTTAACTAGATATTGTGATCATTTTTGCAATATATACAATTGAATCATTATGTTACACACCTGAAACTAACAATGTTATGTCAATTAAACTTCGGTACAAAAAAATCAAAAGAATTGCATCTTGTACCTGGAAAAGAAAGTAACATATCTCTACTTCTCTCCAGAACTTAAGAGGAGGGGAATTAAGCTCCATCTTCTAAAACAGCAAAGAATTTCTATGCATATCTTTAAAGACTGCCCATGCCTGTCTGACTGTTTGTGACCCCATGAACTATATATAGCCCACCAGGCTTCTCTGTCCATGCGATTCTCCAGGCAAGAATACTGGTGCATGCGTGCTCAGTCAGTGTGTCTGGCTCTTTGTGACCCCATGAACTGTAGCCCATCAGGCTCCTCTGTTCATGGGATTCTCCAGGCAAGAATACTGGAGTGGGTTGCTATTTCCTTCTCCAGGAGATCTTCCCAACCCAGGGATTGAACTCGGGTCTCCTGCTTGGCAGGCAGATTCTTTACCACTACGTCACTTAGGAAGCCCAGAAGGCAATAGAGTGACATCTTTATAAAGTGCTAAAAAATGAAACTGTCAACTCAGCATTCTATAGACAGTAAAAATGTCTCAAAAATGAAAATTAAATACTTTTTCAGACAAATGCAGGTTAAGAGAATTCATTACCATTAGACTTGGATTACAAAAATATTACAGAAAGTTTTTCAGGAAGATGGACTGTAGTATCAGAAGCTTGGATCTACATAAAGAAATGTAGATCTCAGTAAGTGGTTAAAATGTAGGCAAAGCCTGGCCTTGTTTGTACTTTGCTTGGAAGGACCACACAGCTTTGGAAGCCCAAACAGATGATGGCCTGTGTGCTGATGGTCTCCAAACTGATAAACACATCTTTGATTGCATAGGATCTCTTCTCTGTAACCCAGGGAAACTTTGGCATGGTAATTATAAAACCTCACTAGGGACTTGAATTCTCTTGGAGTGATGGCGTCACTGAAATCGTACCCCTTCCAGGAAGTCTCATCAAAGAATTAGAAGTTGCAGTAATGGCAGATACCTAGGTGAAGCAGAAACAATATAGAAAACAACAGGAAAACTTCCCCCAATCTATGATATCTCGAGAGAGAGGAGAGAATATAGCCATGAAATGAAAACAAGATTCTTCTTTTAAAAGTAATAACAGAAGAGAATAACTTCTGGAATTTTAATTTTTTTAATCCGTAAAATAATTGGAAGATAAACGAGAAAATCTCCCAAGAAGTAAAACAAAAAGGAATGGAAAATGTGACAGGACATATAAAGTTAGAAAAAGCAATTAAGAATGCCCAACATCCATCTAATAAGAGTTTTAAAAAGAAAGCAGAGATTAAGTGAGGCAGAGAATATTATCAAATAAATAGCACAAGAAACTGCCCATCACTAAAGGACATGAGTTTTTAGGCTGAAAGGACCCGCCAAATGACCAATGGTTGAAAACAGATTCTTACACAGGCATATCACCATGAAATATCAAAACCCTCAGGACATGAAGATTCTAAAAGATTCCAAAAGAAAAATAAATTCACATACAAAGAGTAAGGAACCATATCAACATCCCTCAAAAGCAATGTAGGAAGCTAAAAGACAGCGGTGAAATTACAAGAGAAAATTATTTTCAACCTAGAAATACAAACCTAGCCATATTATTAATCAAATGTAATGGTCCAGTAAACGTGTTCAGATATGGTCGCAAAAAATATTCCTACTTTGCACCCATTCTCAGGAAGCTACTTGAGGAAGTGCTCCGTTAAAACAAGGAAATAAGATAAAGAAAGTCACAGAATTCAAAAAGCAGGGGATCTGGCCCAATAGATACACAAAGGCATATCGTAGGACAAAGCTCTATAGAACAACAGCTAGTCCAGATTCATGCAGGAGGACAGAAGGTATATTAGTCAGCTTTTTCTGTGTAATTAAACCTCGGGGGCTTGCAACAATATTTTTCATGTTCATGGCTCTGCATGTTGGCGGGTTCAATCAATACAGCTGTGCTCAGGTGGGATTACCTCTAGATTGAGGTTTAGGTTCAAATCTTCTCCCCACGTTTTCGCGTTCTTGAACCAAAAGCTATCGAAACCATGTCCTTTTCAGGGTGGTTTGCGGAAACTCAAGGAGCAAGCCAGATTACACAAGCACATTGAACTTCTCTGTTCCCCTCATGTCTCTTAAAATTTGTGAGCTAAAACAAGTCACAGGGCCAAGCTCAGCATCAATGGGACAGGAAAATATATTCCTCCTACTTTGAGAAAGATACTGCAAAGTCACATGGCAAAAGCAGAGGTGTATAATTCTCTAACTGGAAGGAAGTGAGGGACTGGGAACAGTAATCCAGTCTGCCCCAGAAAGCTCCAGGAGAGATCTCTCCAGGAAATAATAGTAATAATGGGACTGATAGAAGACTTGACATGTCTGTGTGGAAAAGAGGAGCTCCAAGAATTTTAGTTTCTTAGGAGAGTGATTACTATAGAGGCTTAGGAAGCTAAGCAAATGAAAAACAGGTTATTATTGGGACTTCCCTGATGATTCAGTGGCTAAGACTTTATACTCCCAGGGCAGGGGGCCCAGGTTCCATCCTTGTAGATCCTGCATGCCCAACCAAGAGTTCACATGCAGCAGCTAGGATCCTGCATGCTGTAATGAAGATCGAGGTCCCGCATGCTGCAACTAACACCCAGAACAGCCGAATAAATTAAAATATATATTTTTTAAGTAGGCAATTATTACTTGGAAAAGCAAAAATTCATACAGGGAAATTAGTTTAATCATGGTACATATTTTATGCATACATGACAGACAAAAAGTTCAACGAAATGACATAACTAAAATTTGCGTGCAAATGCATTTTTTTTTCAACTACAGTTTTTCATGTACTTCAAGACACGTATGTTATAAAAACTGGAATCTGAAAATCTGAAGTCCAGATCCTTCAAAACCTCTACCAGCCAGGGAATGGCTGTGACATAGATGTTATTGCCATGTGCAAACATGATAGCTGTTTCCAGTGGCATGACTGGATAGCTGCCATTCCTGGAGATTTCAGTCCACCCAGCATGTCAGTATTATCTGAGGAAAGAATGTAAGTCCGAGTTTTCATTTATACTTTCTGGAAAAATCAAGAAAGCGCCAATATCAGAACTTGCAGAAGAAAATATCAATGGTTTGGAAGAAAATTACTGATGATTGTAGATCCCTCTCCTTAAAAATCCTATACCACCAATACTCTTGAAGTTTCAGAGTATAACATTGTATTAAATTAATTAAATATGGGCACTGACATATTTAAAGCAAAAAATAATTCAAAAAATGGGACTCTGACATAAAGAAGTGTTAGAAATACTTGAATCAATTTATTCGCTTATATTTTTCTTTTTATTGCTCACAAGCACCAAACTAGTAAATTATACATCTAAAATGTAAAAGATCTCTTTCAATAAATATAAAAATTCTAAGGGGTAAGAAAACATTGTGGTTATTTTGGTTATTCTTTTTCTTTTTAGTGGTATATAAAGGTGTAACTTACAGTCAATGGTGTCTTAGATTCCATGAAATATGGCATATTGGGATATTAGAGACACACTGGGGCCTTGGGTGGTATGAGTTATAATTATTCATAGTAGGAAGCCAGTAGTCTAAAATCAGTCAATCAAGACATCACAGAGTAAACATTATCCTGGAAGAACACACTGTCTGAGAGTAAATCCCAGCTCTGACATTTGCTAACCATGTGACTTTATGTAATTACCGAATCCCTCTGTGACTCAATTTTTCTCATCTCTAAAATAGGAATAGAAATAGTGCCGACCATATAAGGTGATTATAAGGATTAGACAGTGCATGCAAAGCACTTAGGATCCAGCCTGACCCACTGTAAATGTTAGCTAAAATTGTTACTTATCTAAATGTGTGGAGATCAATACCAAAAGACACAGCTAAAATGATTTAGAGTGGGTTCTGAGTTCTGAGACTAGAAGTGGGGAGAAAAGAGAAGTTTTTCATTGTGTCTTGATTGATTTCTAATTCTGTACTTTTAATTTTATTAAAAATTTTTTATTTGTTTCATTTTTTATGAAATAATTATTAAGAATATACATGTCAGTCGGTCACAGACCTAAGTGTAAAATACAAAACTATATAACTCATAGAAGATAACATAGGAGAAAACTGAGGTGATCTTGAGTTTGGCAATGACTGTTTTTGTTTGTTTGATCGATTTTGGCCATTCTGTTATACTTTCAGGATCTTAGTTCCCCAACCAGGGATTGAACCTGGGCCCCTGAGTGAAAGTGCTGAGTCCTTACCACTGAGCCACCAGGGAGCTCTCAAATGACTTTTTAGATATAACACCAAAAGCACAATCTATGAAAGAAAAGAGGAAGTTGGACTTCATTAAAATTAGAAGCTTCTGCTCTGCAAAAGAATGGAAGAACAAGCTACAGCCTGGGAGAAAATATTTGGAAAACACGTATCTGACTGGTATTTAAAATATGCAAATAACCCTTGCTGCTGCTGCTGCTAAGTCGCTTCAGTCGTGTCTGACCCTGTGCGACCCCATAGACGGCAGCCCACCAGGCTCCTCCATCCCTGAGATTCTCCAGGCAAGAACACTGGAGTGAGTTGCCACCTCCTTCTCCAATGCATGAAAGTGAAAAGTCAAAGTGAAGTCGCTCAGTCCTGTCTGACTCCCAGCGACCCTGCGGACTGCAGCCCACCAGGCTCCTCTGTCCATGGGATTTTCCAGGCAAGAGTACTGGAGTGGGGTGCCATTGCCTTCTCTGAAAGAACTCTTAATACTCAACAATTTTTAAAAGCCTCATTTTAAAATAGGCAAAAGATCTGAACAGACATCTTACCAAAGATGATGTATCAAATATCAAACACATGAAAAAATTGCTCAACATCGTGTTACTAGAGAATTACAAAGTAAAACCACGAGTTACCACTACACATGTACCAGAGTGACTAAAATCCCAAACACTGACACACCAACTCACTAAGACATGCAGGGTGCCCAGTGCTTCCTGCTGCTTAGATTTTGTCTGCATTTTATCGTAATCATAGTGGACTGGTGCAATGTCTTATGGCATGCTAAGGTAATCAAAGTCTCTGTGGACTGAACTGTGGCCCAGAGGCAAAGTTAAGGTGGTCCTGAAGCAAAATGGTGAAGATATACTTCTGCCCTTGCCAGGTTGAAACTACTCTTGGCCTTCTTAGCTTATTGAAATAGAGGAAAATCATTTACAAGTTAATAACTTGTTTATAGGTGACAGAGGCTCTATTGCTAGGCTCTTTGCTCTAGTAAAGAAATCATACCTGGGACAGCAGTACAATTGGGGTCATCACCTGTCTTAACATTTCAATAATCCACTGTCAGGTGAGTTAAGTAGGAATTAGGTGAGTAACAGGAATCACCACTGATGAATTTTCAGGTCTTGGATGGTTGCAAAGTCTTGCATTTCCCCCAACAATGTATCATTACTTTTTGTTTATAATTTTGATAGTAAGACTTTCTTTTTAATATTTATTTGTTTGGCTGCCTAAGGTCTTAGTTGTGGCACATGGAATTTTTGTGTTGGTGTGAGGACTCTCTAAGGGCTCAGTAAGTTCAGTGTGTAGACTTAGTTCCTGCATGGCATGTAAGATCTTAGATCTCTGACGAAGGATGGAGCTCACATCTCCTGCATTGCAAGGCAGATTCTTAACCACTGGACCATCAGGGAAGTCTGCCAGCCCCTTCAACCATAATAGCCATATTAAAAAAAAAAAAATAGCCCTATTCTGTGGACTAGAAAGACATAGTCTACCAACTGCTGTCTCTAGTCTATACACTCTGAAACTAGAGAAATCATGGGGTTTAAGGGGTTCATAGGCTGAACATATGGTGAAGCAAATGAGAATCAAGGCAGTTTACCACTTGTCTCCACTCTGACTGGTCGGCCAGGGTGCCAACTACTGTCCCAATTAGCATTACAGCCAGCGTCAACAGACCCAGTGTCACAGTTTTCCTATTCACTTCCTAAGGCTGCCCTCACAAAGTAGCACAAGCTGAGTGACTTAAAACAACAGAAATTTATTCTCTCACAGTTCTGGAGAACAGAAGTCCGAAGTCGAAGTGTCGGCAGGC
The DNA here is from genome assembly GCF_001704415.2 of Capra hircus. NCBI lineage: Eukaryota > Metazoa > Chordata > Mammalia > Artiodactyla > Bovidae > Capra > Capra hircus. The sequence goes on from NC_030822.1 coordinate 31,566,971, forward strand.
TGGCTCCTCCCGAGGCTCTGAGGGGCACCTATTCTGTGCCTCTCTCCTAGCTTCCGGGGTCACCAGCAGTCCTTGGTGTTCCTGGGCTCACAGTAGCATCGCTCCAACCTCTGCCTCCATCTTCACGTAGTGTCCTCTCTGTGTGTCTCTATAAGGACATCAGTCCTGCAGATGTCCTCTTCCTATAAGGACATCAGTCATTGAATCAGGGCCCACACTAATTCTATACGACCTCATCTTAACTTGATTACATCTGGAAAGAACACATTTCCAAATAAAGTCACCTGTTCCGAAGGTACCTGGGTGAAGACTTCAACATACCTTTTTGTGGTGTGTGTGTGTGTGTGTGTATGTGTTTTTAAAGGAAAACTATATTTTACTGAATTGTCTTTGATTTTTTTTAATTTTTATTTATTTATTTGGCTGCGTCACGTCTTAGTTGCGGCAGGCAGGATCATCCTTGAGTCCAGTGGGATCGTTTGATGAAGCACACGGACTCTTCAGGTGTGGTGCACAGGCTCAGCAGTTGCAGCACATGGGTGGGCTTAGTCCCTCCACAGAATGTGTGTTCTTAGTTCCCCAACCAGGAATTGAACCCAAGTCCCCTGTATTGCAAGGCAGATTCTTTACTGCTGGACCACCAGGGAAGTCCCACAATATATCTTTTTGAGAGACATAGTTCAACCCATAATTTTCCCTGAGAAATGACTACAGGTCCCACTAGGGAAATCTACAGGAATATATAGACAGATATTTATACAGATGGGGAAAGAGTGGAAACAGTGTCAGACTTTATTTTGGGGGGCTCCAAAATCACTGCAGATGGTGATTGCAGCCATGAAATTAAAAGATGCTTACTCCTTCGAAAGTTATGACCAACCTAGATAGCATATTCAAAAGCAGAGACATTACTTTGCCAACACAGGTCCATCTAGTCAAGGCTATGGTTTTTCCAGTGGTCATGTATGGATGTGAGATTTGGACTGTGAATGTGAGAGTTGGACTGTGAAGAATTGATACTTTTGAACTGTGGTGCTGGAGAAGACTCTTGAGAGTCCCTTGGACTGCAAGGAGATCCAACCAGTCCATTCTAAAGGAAATCAGTCCTGGGTGTTCTTTGGAGGGAATGATGCTAAAGCTGAAACTCCAGTACTTTGGCCACCTCATGCGAAGAGTTGACTCATTGGAAAAGACTCTGATGCTGGGAGGGATTGGGGGCAGGAGGAAAAGGGGACAACAGAGGATGAGATGGCTGGATGGCATCACTGACTCGATGGATGTGAGTCTGAGTAAACTCCAGGAGATGGTGATGGACAGGGAGCCCTGGCGTGCTGCAATTCATGGGGTTGCAAAGAGTCGGACACGATTGAGCGACTGAACTGAACTGAACTGAAATGAAGCGTGCTTGCTTTCACTTCATTCAAGGCTGTGAACTAACCCAGGCCTGGAAACGGGGTGAGAGATCATAACTCTCCATCTTGTCTTAAGCTGCCCTCTGTTCACCAGTTCCTCAGGACTTTTCGTTTTACATATCAGAATATTAGTGAACTGACCATATTCTTTGGCCCTATATGTAGTGTCTCCCTCGACCATCACAGGCCTGCAGAACCAGTTGCTACAGTACTTTCCAAAGATGCCATCACTCTCTCATAAATGTATTTCTCAATACCTTTGTGAAGAGTATGTCATCTGGGCCCTCCAGGGGATGGAATTAGGGGTAGATAACTTATAAACCTAGAACGAGAGGTTTATAAACCAACATTCCCATCTCCCAAAGTGTTTGAATTCTTTCTTCTTCATTATATCAAAGGATTCTCAATTTCATTTAACTTCATCAGTGAATCCAGGTGTCAGTCAACCAACTTAAAAAAAAAAAAACACCACCACAATTAAATCCACTATACATCCACCAGGATGGGAAATATTAAAAAAAAAAAAATGAAGACTAAGACTATCTGACTTTCAAGAGTATGTGGAGCAACTAGGATTCTCATGCACTATCAGTAAAAGTATAAAATGGCACAACTCCTTTAGGAAAATCTCTGGCAGTTTCTTAGAAAACTAAATATACATCTATCCTATGACTCAACATTTCCATTCCAAGAGGAATGAAAAAATAGATCCACCAAAAAAAAACTGTAACATAAATATTCATAGCAACATGATTGATAATAGTCCCAAACTAGAAATAACCTATATGTCCATCAAAAGAGAATGGCTAAACAAACTGCAGTATGAGTTGGCTGCTGCTGTGTAACAAATAACCCCACCACTTAGCAGCTCAAAACAACATTCATTTCAGCTCACCAGTCTGTATTTCAAAGTCTGGCACAGTTCTCATTTGCCAGAATGTGGCTGGACTATCATCGGCTTTGATCTCAGGGTGTCAGCTGAGTTGCATTCTTTTTGAGGGGCTCTGAGGAAGAATCCAGTTTCAAGATTATTCAGGCTTTTACTGGAATTCAGATTCTTGTGACTGAAGGACTGAGGTCCTGTTTTCTTCCTGGCTGTCAGCTGGAAATCACTCTCAACCCCTAAAGATCACTCACATCCTTTGCTAAATGGTCCCTCCATCCATCAATGAAGAATCTTCTGCCTGTTAAGGGTCTCTCATGCTTCAAATTTCTCTGACTTCACTGTTTAAGACTTCTGGACCCAGTTCATGTCATTAGGTCAGATCCACCCATATAATCCCCTTTTTAAAAGCTAAGTGTGCTGGGACTTCTCTGCTGGCCCCGTGGTTAAGAATCCACGGGGCAATGCTGGCGATACGCGTTGGACCCCTGATCGGGGAACTAAGATCCCACCTGCTGTGAAACAACTAGGCGCAAGTGCTGCATCCAGTGAGGCTGCGCATCTGCAGCCCGTGCGCCACAACCAGAGTCCGCGCCGGAACCAGAGATCCCCGCGCCACGGCTAAGACCCGACACAGCCAAACAGCTAAATGTAAATATTAAAAAAAGAAGAAAAGTAGGACATCCCTGAGGTCCAGTGGGAAAGAATCTGCCTACCAATGCAGGGGACGCAGGGTCGATCCCTGGTCCTGTAACATTCCACATGCTGTGGGGCAACTAAGCCTGCCCGCCACAACTACTGAACCCCTGGCTCTCTACAGCCCGCAAGGCCACCACAGTGAGAAGCCCACTCACGGTAACTAGAGAGGAGCCCCGGCCTACTGCAACTAGAGAAATGCCCACACAAAGCAACAAAGACCGAGTGCAGTCAAAAATAAATAATAGCTTTTTTTTAAAAAGTCAAATGTAAAAAAAAAACTCAAATGTGCTCTCTGACAACCTAATCGTGGGGGTGCTATCCCATCATCTTCACCATACTAGAGATTGTACCAGGAGGCAGGAATCTTGGGAGACATCTGAGAATTCTACTTACACAGAAACAGTCATTCAGTGAGATACTACTCAGCAATGAACTATCAATACACACAACATGGATGAATCTCAAAAATACTATGCTGAGTAGAAGATTTACAGAGTACTCAGAGGAGTTCAAGAACAGGCAACATTAATCTGTAGTGGGAAAGTATGAGAAGAGTGGCCACCTCTGAGGGAGTGGGCTTGGGACTGATTGGAAAGAGGCATGAAGGAGTTTTCTATGATGATGCTAAGGGATTGGGCTACACAGATGGATGCATGTGTCAAACTCATTGAATGGTACACTTAGCTTTATGCATTTCATTAGGTATGAAAATTTTACCAGAAAAACTGACAATATTTTCTCTACGTAATGATACACATACTGAAGGTTAGGGGCCAAATGTACGAAGGTCCGCAACTTACTGTGAATATATCAGAAAAATGCAACAGATTGACAGATGGATAGAAGAATGGATAGATGGGTGGATAGGTGATATAATAAGATATTAGACTCTAAGAGAAGATAAACTCGTCTTTAAAAAGAGAAAAAAAGCAATTAGAGCTCCCAGCTGTTATAATCAGCACACGGAATCCAGGCTCTCTGGATATAAGTGCACTCATATTGGTCAGTTCAGCCTGATTTTAAATTAGGTTCCTCACCCTTAGCCCTGTACTCTCAGAATCCATTCTCACATATATTTGCCAGATTTTATTGATATACATTTGAAAAATCTTTAAATTCTTTTAGTGGAAAGGATTTCTTCCCACTAAATTTGAATTTGACCTCATATGTGACTCTGATGCATGTCAGATCTGATTCTGATCATGAGTGTGGAGACAGTTAAGTCAGTGGGATGAGGCATGGGGAAACTTAGCTTCCTCTTACACATAATTCCCCACAGGGAAGTCTACATAGTCTTCAAACAAGTCAAGTGATCCCATTAGACAGGGAGAGGGTGCTATAGTCTCTGGCTATCTTCAGCAGTAAGCTGGGGTTGTAACAGAGATCACTCGCTGCCTGCTGTGGCAGATGGCCTCGGACGTGACTCTTCGAGATCCCTGCCTCCTGATGCTCAGGCCCTTGGATAATCCCCACTCCTGACGTGTGAGCAGTACCTTGCTTCTTAGGAAGAGAAATGGCCAAAGTGACAGCATGTCATTTCCAAGGATAGGTTATAAAAGGCTGACTTCAGTCTTTCTGGCGTTTCTCTGACTCTTCTTACATGTTTGCCCGATGGAGTGGCCCATATGGCAAGGAAAGGAGGGCAGCCTCTGGCCAACATCTGGCCAACATGGGTAAGGAATCAGCCCCTCAGACCAACATCCCTGGAGGAAACGCGTCCTGGTGACAGCCGTGTGAGTGAGCCTGGAAGAAATCATTCCTTAGTCAAACCTTCATTTGAGATTGCGAATCTGGCACCTAGAATGCAGTCTTGGAGGCGGCTCTGAAGCTGAAGACTCAGGTAAGCCATGCCCAGATTCCTGACCCACAGGAACTGTGACTTAGTAAGTGTGCGTTGTTTTAAGCTAATAAGTTTGGGGTAATTTGTTATGCAGCAGTGGATAACTAATACAGTTGCCTAATATCCATTCTATCCTTACTTCTCAGCAATAAAGACTCTATTTTATTTGTAATACTAATGTACATAGCTAAAATCATGCCTTTCCTAAATTCTCAGTAAGTATGATGTGACCATACGGCTGAGTTCAGGCAGAAAAGAAGTAAGCAGAAGTTTTGCATGGAACTTCTGGAAGGTTCCTTATAGGGAGATATCTCACTGACAGATATACTTTTTGTTTCCCTTCTTCCTCATTTTTCTTTTTTTTAAGAACAGCAGCCACTCATAATCCTGGGCAGGGGGATGTCTGGTATTTCTGTGGCTGGCAGAGTGCTCTTGGGGGTTTTTTGTTTGGTGTGTTGTTCTTTATCAATGAATTAACTTTTGGTTGTGCTGGTCTCTGTTGCTTAGTGGGCTTCCTCTAGTTGCTGCAAGTGGGGGCCACTCTCCATTGCCATGCATGGGCTCCAGGCATGCAAGCTTCAGTAGTTGGGGCACACTGGCTTAGCTTCACCATGGCATGTGGACTCTCCCCGGACCAGGATCAAACCCACGGCCCCTGCAATGACAGGTGAATTTTTTTTACCACTCTACCAAAAGTCCCTTCTTCCTCATTCTTGCTGCCTAGAAAGTGAATGTGATGACTGGAACTCCAGCAGCTATCTTAGAACGTTTGAGGTTAGAAATCACACTCCAGGAAACAGAAAGGAAGGAGGAATATGAGTCCCTCCTGCCCACTGAGCAACCACACCAGCAATGGCCCCACTGCACCTAGAACTCGATCTTGCTGCAACCCCATTTCCGCTGGAGAGGATTCTTATGGTCGCTGAGTCCTCAGTTCCTTAGCTATAGACTCCTTAGCTTAGCCTAGGATCAATGCACATGACTGGCTGAGAACAGGTCAAGCATCTGCAATGCGGTTTTTATTTATTTATTGTTAGTTGAAGGAGAATTGCTTTACAGAATTTTGTTGGTTTCCGTCAAACATCAACATGAATCAGCCATAGGTACACATATGTCCCTTCCTCTTGAACTTCCCTCCATCTCCCTCCCCATCCACCCCCCCAGGTTGTTACAGAGCCCCTGTTTGAGTTCCCATTGGTTATCTATGCAATCTTGTTTTCAAGGTCAGTTCAAAGATCAAGTATCTGGAATCTATTAGGTGGGGAATTCCCCTAACTTAGAAAGTGGTTTCAGATGCTGGATGTGGAAAAAAAAAAAGCGAACTCTTTCCTACTGTCAGGTCGGATGCCCAGAAGAACTGGGGGAACCCCACTTCTCTAATTCCTCTGCGTGCTAAGTCACTTCAGTTGTGTTCAACTCTGCAACCCCATGAACTGTAGCCCACCAGGCTCCTCTGTCCATGGGATTCTCCAGGCAAGAATACTGGAGTGGGTTGCCATGTCTTTCTCCAGAGGATCTCCCTGATCCAGGGATCGAACCTGCATCTCTTATGTCTCCTGCACTGGCAGGTGGGTTCTTTACCACTAGCCCCACCTAGGAAGCCCAGTTCCTCTAGATCTTCCCAAATATTCCCATTTCATCTGTCAGTCACTGTTTCCTAGTCAAATGCATTCACTCTAGAGTGTGGCAGAAAACTGGAGTATGGCCAATCTGCAGGTCACGTGACTCCTGCTGTGGCAGCCTCAGACTGCTGGCCACGGCAGAGGCTTCCTTATGAGTTAGAATCATCCTGCTGTTCCTCATCTGTTTGTCTTCTCGCTCTCTCTTTTTTTAAAATAATTTCATTTATTTATTTTTGGCTCTGCTGGGTCTTTGTTGCTGCTCAGACTTCCTCTAGTTGCAGTGAGTAGGGGCTAATCTTCATTGCAGCGCACAGGCTTCTCTTGTGGAGCATGGGCTCCAGAGCACAGGCTCAATAGCTGTGCCTCACAGGGTTACTTGCTCCGAGGCACGTGGGATCTTCCCAGATCAAAGACCGAACCCTTGTCAACCGAACCCATGTCTCCCGAACTGGCAGGCAGATTCTTTACCACTGAGCCACCAGGGAAGACCCACTTGTCCTCTTAAAGCACCTTCTCAAGGTTGCCAAATACCATTTTTAAAATTTAATCCTCTGAAGTTGCAACCACAGGGCAATGGAGAAAGTTGAGGTTAAGTTCTAAGAGAAAACATGCAATAGTTTTCCCAGTTACTTCATTAATACCTAACAAGGACATCTCATTTCCAGGCTCAAAGTGGAGGGATTTCTCACTGCATCCCACTCTGTATCAACAAGGCTAGTTCCAGTTTTTAGGGTCTGCTGTTGGCCTCACTGCATACCTTATATCAATTTTTTTTTTAATCTCTTTGTCTGGAAGTGACAGAAATCCAACTTGAAATAGATTAAACATAAAGAAGACTGTATTGGATAACAAAATTCAATAAAGGGCTGAACAACTAATTTGCAAAAATAAGTAAGGATGTCTCCAGAATAACTGAAACTAGGCTCTTAAATTCTAACATGAGCCTCTATAGCTTTTGTCTCAACTTTTAATTTATTCTTTCTTCACTGCATCCACCTTCCTTCCTTTCATGGGGGAATATGGCTGGAAACATTCCCTGAGCTTTAGGTCTATAACTTTCATCATTCAAAAGAGAATGACTTAGGATTTCCTGGTGGCACAGTGGATAGGAATCCCCCTGCCAGTGCAGGGGACACGGGTTCAATCCCTGGTCTGGAAAGATTCCACATGCCGGGGAATAGCTAAGCCCATGTGCCACAACCACTGAGCCTTCGCTCTAGAGCCCGCGAGCCACAGTTACTGAGCCCACATGCTGCAGATACTGAAGCCTGAGTGCCGAGAACCTGTGCTCCACAAGGGAGGCCACTGCAATGAGAAGCCGTGCATCACAACTAGAGAGTAGCCCCTGCTCACAACTAGAGAAAAACCTTTGTACAGCAACAAGGACCCAGTGCAACCAAAAATAAATAAGCAAAAAAAAAATTTTTTTTTAAGAGAATGACTTGTTTTTCAATTCAAATAAGAAAAAATGATGAGAAAGGGTTTTATTGACCCATCTTCAAACAGGTAACCACACCTGGGGCCAGTTACGGCTGAGGGTAGGATTGTATAAGAACAACGGTTCCCTGGGTAGCCACGTGGAAAGAGGAGACAGTTCCCAAGAGAAGAGCCGTGCTGGGCTGGCCACACCACAGATGACCACTATGGCAGCCCTCAGGCAGGTCCCTTCCCACGAGCAAAAGTTTAAATAAGCTTGGCAAGGTATGGCACGTTTGGGAAGATCAAACTGTTTTTCCCCCCTTCCCTTTTTTTTTAAAATAAGAGCGAACTCACCTCACCCTCTATGTGTCATTTTCTTACCCAGACAGCTAAGACATTTTAAGGAAAACCTCCCCATAAATAAGTGGTTTTGTGCCCACCAAATCGGAAGATCCCTAAAGAAAGCCTCTAAGGGGATTCCCCAATGGTTCAGTAGTTAAGACTCGCTTCCACTGCAGGGGGCGCAGGTTTGATCCCTGGTCATGGAACTAAGGTCCTGCATGCTGCATGATACAACAAAATAAGTAAAAAAAAGATTTTAAGTCTGTCTGAAAAAAAGAAAGCATCCAGGATTAATTTATCCCCATGTGTCTGCTGCTGCTGCTGCTGCTGCTAAGTCGCTTCAGTCATGTCAGACTCTGTGCGACCCCATAGACAGCAGCCCACCAGGCTCCCCCGTCCCTGGGATTCTCCAGGCAAGAACACTGGAGTGGGTTGCCATTTCCTTCTCCAATGCATGAAAGTGAAAAGTGACAGTGAAGTCGCTCAGTTGTGTCCGACTCCCAGCGACCCCATGGACTGCAGCCTACCAGGCCCCTCCGTCCACAGGATTCTCCAGGCAAGAGTACTGGAGTGGGGGGCCATTGCATGTGTCTAGTGCCCCCTGTTTCCATCATAGATCAGATACTTGAGATATATTTGTAGAACTGAGTTAAGATCTTTTCTCATCCTTCAGAGATCTCTGAAGGCTAAATATTTTGGATGTTTAGGATCGCTGGAAAGGCCTAATGCTAGAAGTTACAAATAAAAATGGAAATTAATAGAAGACTGGATAGCCTATGGTACTAGTGGGGAAAAAAAAATAGTCAATAAGGGAAAAGTTGTCCCCATTACAGAGAGATGAACAAGAAACTGCACTTTTGTTTTGGGTTTTTGTTTGTTTGTTTGTTTGTTTTTGGCCATGTTGCTTGGCTTCTGGGATCTTAGTTCCCCGACCAGGGGTGGAACCCAGGCCATTGCTGTTAAAGTGCCGAGTCCTAACCTCTGAACTACCAGGGAATTCTCAAAACTATAGGTCAGGTCCTGATAGACAGATTAGGAATAGACAGTTAATATGTTTGCCTCCAACCTTCCCTGGACCAGAATTTATAGCAGGAGAGAATAGCGATTTGGAAGAAGGTTGCTGATGGAGTTGATACTGATAAATGCAAGTGAAAGGAGTTCTAAGGTCTTTAAGCAAGACCAAAAATGTGTTAACTTTTCACTAATAGATAAACTCCATCCCTTACTAGAAGGTAGACATGGGTGTCTGATTAAGCTTGGCTTCCGGTCACAGTTGTTCAGCAATGACACTGCGGCACTGCGTCAGAGGCTGAGCAGATGCATGTCTAAGGCAGGAGGAGCCAGCGCTCCGTGCTCTCCCCCTAGAGGAGAGGAGGACTGACAGGAGTGCACTGGATCCAGGGATCAGCCTGCTGCCCACACTCTGAGCTCCGCAGAGCCTTGCTCAGAGTCTGATGGAAGGTCAAGATCTGTGCTGGTTTGCAGAAGTAGCCTGGGAGCTCTCCAAATGACCACAGGCAGCAAGAGTTCTGCAGGGCATGGGTCCTTTCTCCTCTGCTCTCAAGGTAATTTCACTGTCCAGGCTCACAGAGCTGGGACCAGAGCAGTAGAGAAGACAGTCCCCACTGCACCCTCTCATCAGGTTCCCTTTTGCACGCAGCTCTCTCTGTGGAAGGAATCCACCATCACAACACACTCCCACTGTTTTCACTTTTCCTCCAGGACCCCTCGCTGGGCATCAGTTTCCTCACTGGCAAAAAAATTAAGGAATCCCAGCTAACTCTGCAGTGCCCTGGTGTCTTCTGAAATCTCGAAGGTAGAGGTGATGCTGTGGTGCAAAGACAGGGGTCCATATCTGGATTACGTGTCTCAGTATCAGGTGTAACAGATCAGAGGGGCTCAACCAGAGTGTGGTCTGGGTCTATCAGTCATGGGCCTCAGTCACTTGGTGAGAGAGAGAGGGGTGGTGGTGGTGGTGGCTAACTTATTTAATGGTTACTGTGTGCCAGGCACTATCCAAACACTTCAGATATTTTAATTCACTAAATCATTAAAGTAAACCAGGTTACAGATGAGAGAAGTAAGGCACAGAGAGGCTGAGTAACTCCCTCTGTCATCCAGCTTGAAAGTGGCAGTGCCAGAGCTGGAACCCAGTGATCCAGAACCCATCATCAGCTATGGAAGTGAAGGCATGCTCAGCGAGGAGGCTTTGCCAGGGGTTGCTGGGACAATGTTTCATGTCAGAGCATTTTTATTTCCTCAAGAGTGCACACATTTGGGGGAGGAAGGTCTCAGTTAGAATGAGCGTCCACATCAGATCACAACCACTAGCCTCTCTGTTTTGAGGCCCTTGCAGAGCCCAGCCCATTCTACCTGTCTCCTTTTATGCTGAACTCTCAGGAAGCCCTCGTGGGTGTCCCCATATCTCACACACACGCAGCCTGGCCTCCAAAGTTGCCCCACCTACACCATCTGAAACACCTGAACCCAACAACAGACAGGGTTCAAACATTTTCTTGGATTTCACCTCAGTGTCAGTGCCAGCCTCAGCACAAACGGCTCCTTGCAGAGACAGAAGCCTCCAGCTCCAGAGTCCTGAGTCGGGAGAAGAGCAGCTTTTGCCCAGCTGAGCCAGCAACAGGCACGTTACCACAAAACTTCCAATCACCACAGCCATTTGTTTGATTCCCTGTAAAGGTGTCAAGCATTTACAGATTATATTGGTCAGAGCTCTTGGCTGTGTCAGAAGCCCAACTTAAGTCGGTTTAGAGGGAAAAAGGAACTTAATGGCTCCATGACCAAAGAGTAGACAAGACAGGGATGGATCATGGAAACAGAGGCAGATGGAACCAGGGCCTTGCATCCCTGCTGGTCCCTGCACACAAGCCTCAGTTGCCCCTTTGCTTCCACTTTGTCCTTGTGGAAGGGATATGGCCCCTTGAAAATTCCTCAGTCGAGGAAGGGCTTTCTCCCAGGCAGAAGGCTGGCCAGAGGGAGGAAGTTTCCTGTCCTTGGGGAGTGAGCGGATGAAGAAGGGAGGGTGATCCCTTTTCAAAGAGTGGGGAGTGGGAGTCCAGGATGGGATTCCTTTCCTGGACACAAGGCAGGACTCCCCAGCACAAAGAGTTCAGCCTCACCTTCATGAATCATTCAACAAACAGATATGGGAAGACCTCTGATAGTACCGTGATGTGCTAGCCACTGTGGGAGGGAGGGCTCCAGGGCAGTGATCAACATGAGGACCCAGTTCTGCCCTACACCTTGCACTTTACCGCAAATGCTTCAGCAAGGTGAGTAACCAAGAGAAGGAGGTACTACAGAACACCCAACCTAGTCTAGGGATATCAGGGAAGGCTTCCAGGAAGCGGTGCCATCTAAGCTGAGACCTAATGACAAACAAGTGTCTCCCAGGTTTTGGGTTTTTTTATTTTTAATTTTTTTGTGTGTGAGGGTAAGGGACGGGGAAGGGAACATGGTGGAGAGGAGACTGGAATGAACATTCCAACCGGAGACAACTCTGAGCTAAAAGATCAATGTGTGAGGGCTGCAAAGAAAACCACAGTGAGGGGGAAGCAGGCTGGAGCACTGGCATGGAGGACCTTGTGGGCCAGAGTGAGAGCTTGGAGTTGATCCTGAGGACAGCGGAGAGCCACAGAAGTTCTAGGGAAGAGAGCAGTGGCACTGTCTGATTTCCGATTCTGAGATCCTTTGGTTCCCTGGGTCAAGGTGCACCTCCCACACGGGCAGAAAGAACATTCTGAGTCAGTTTTAGTTTAGACCTTCTAAAAAGTAATTAGAGAAAACACCTCAAGCCCCCTACAAGCAGCAGTATAGAAATGGGGGATAGGTGTTAAAGAATGAGTGGCCGGGGAAGTGGATGACCTGAGGGTGGGCCTGCTCCCCACTGTGTAACTAAGCTAGTGGGGAGGGAACTAGGGAGCCCTTCTCTCATTCCCCTAGGACTCTGGCTGGTACCAAAGGGCTGCCACTTCCTTGCCTTCTTGCTGGGTCTCCACTTGCTCATTGGCGGGATCTGCCAACACTGGGTGCAGGAGGCTAGGGGCTGGGTGAGGAAGCTGCCAGATCCTTCTCCGGTGAGCTGCAGGGGTTGAAGAGTTCTCTGTTCTGTTCTCCTGGAAAAGATTCTGTATCCTATGGCCCCACAGTGTGGAGGCCAACGGCCAAGTCTGTGGAGAACACTGTGGCCAGGTCCAGACTGAATCTAGGTGGTTTTCCTGAAAAAAGAAAAAGGCCTCTGGAGGAGGGGGTAGAAGCTGAGAGTGAAGGGGTTGTTTGGTTACTGCCTGGTCTTGACCTTGAACACACACATAGCCAGATACACATATACTCTGTGCCCGGGGTGCTGGGAACCAGAAGTTTACACCCGCAGCAATAGGGGGAGGGACTGAGCTATGGGACCTGGGGGAGGGGAGGGGCAGGCTGGGCCTTGAAGGTGCAGGGCACAAGTCAGGATAGAGGCAGCCCTCCCCCTCAGCAGCTTCAGGTGGTGCCTTCACAGGAATCCTTCTGCCCGCCAGGCACTCCAGCTGGTGGGTCTCAGCTCTCCAAACGCTCTTTCTCTCTGCTCCTTAGCTTCTGTTCCTCCGCTGTGTCTGTCCCTGGCCTTGTGTCACTGAGACTCACCCTCTGTGTGTCTGTCTCACTATCACGGCCCTGTTTTGTCTCATCTCTCTCTTGATCTCCATTGCAATCCTTGTTTCCGACCGTGTCTCGTTCATGTGGCTTCTGTCTCCATGCCTGCCTCCCTCGCTTTCTCCATCCCCTCTGTCTCTCTGTTATCTTTGTCTCCTTCGTCTCCCTGCCTTCTCCCCAACTCCATCCTCACCTTCCTCTTGTACATGTTTCACCTTGGTCGCCACCTCTGTTCTTGTCTCCCTTCTGCTTCCCCCGCCCCGCCCCCAATCTAGCTCTCTCCTCCATGTCTCATCCTTGTCTCTGTGAACCCTTATCTCTTATTCCTTTCTCCATCTTTCTCCATCACTGTTTCTGTCCCTTTCTCTCCCTGTCTCCGACTCTGTCTCCTCTCTTCATCCACATCCTCTATCCCCATCCCAGGTCCCATCTCTTTCTCGTTCTTGTCGCCATACGCCCTCCTGAGCCGCCTCCGTGGTCCCCTCCGGGATAGGACCTTGACGGGGGCGGGGCCGAGGGACTGAATCAGAATAACTCGGTTAACTGGACGAATTGAATTAACTTCTTCACACAAGCGCCGCCAGGCCTGTTTCCCCTCCCTTCTGCGGGGCCGCAGGTGGGGAGGCCAGGGAAAGGGGTCGGGACCCTACGGCCTGGCACAATGCATAGACTGAAGGTCTGGTCCGGACTGGGGCGGGATGGGGACTCTAGGGATGGGGCCCGGGCAGCCTGCCCTGCATCTCTCGAGCCCTAAGAAGGCGGCGGCGACCCTTTGGGTGGGGGGGTCGGGGAGACTGGGGGCGGGGTCTTGGCCGTCCAGGCCCCGCCTCGACGAGCTCGCCCCGCCCCACCCCCTCCGCGGGGTCCTGCGCGTTAAAAGGCGCGCGGGCCGGGCTGGGCTGCACTTGCGTTGCACCAAAGCGGAGCGCGGCCGCGACGGGGCGGGCGGTCTCGCGGGCGCTCAGAACTGGCCTCGGGTCCTCAGCGCCTGACGCTCCAAATCCCATTTTGACCCCAACCCGGCCTGGGACCCAGACTCCGACCCGGCCAGGCCCGGCCCCCGCCCCCGCCCCCCGGGCCGATGGACTACTCCTACCTCAATTCGTACGACTCGTGCGTGGCGGCCATGGAGGCGTCCGCCTACGGCGACTTCGGCGCCTGCAGCCAGCCCGGCGGCTTCCAGTACAGTCCCTTGCGACCCGCCTTCCCCGCGGCCGGGCCTCCCTGCCCCGCGCTCGGCTCCTCCAACTGCGCGCTTGGCGCTCTACGGGACCATCAGCCTGCGCCCTACTCGGCAGGTGAGCCCAGCCCTGGTCCAACCCTCCCTGCAAATCCTACGGCACCTCCAGCCCCTGCCCACTCGGCAAGTGGTTGCGACGGTCCCCCACAGCCGCACAATCTCTGCCCTAGCCAGATCCTCCAACTTCCCGCGGGACCTACAGCCTCTTGAGTAAGAGGAGGTTCCCTAGGCAGAGTTGAGCCCCACCCTCTCATCCTTCCTGTTCCTCTTTCTCGCCGCTGTATCCCTATCCTGTGCTCTTCAGGTCAAGGAAATAAACAGATCCCCGGTCTAGCCCCAGACTCTTCACCAGGCCCTCCCCTGCCCACATGCAACGATTGACCACCAAACCTCTCCATACCCTGTATCCTTGGAAGATTGTTCCCAGCTCAGGCCAATCAGACCGCCCATCCTTATCATCACCACGCTATTTCATGCCCGGCCCCAGCATGGGCCCTGGCAGCTGATGAGCTGCCCAGCTGGGAGCCTTCCTAGAGCTCCAGCACCATCAAGCCCCTACTGCCTGGTTTCGAACCCATCCTACATGTGCCCAAACCCTCTTGCACCACTGAAACCCATTCTGTGGCCAGAAGAAAAGGATGCTCAGGTCATTAAGCCACTTTTGTTTCTCCATTCCCCTGGAGATTTTCCCAGCTAGAGCCCTGCAGAACCTAGAAGCAGCCCCATGAGATGCCCAAGCCTCCTTCATCCAAGTCTCTAACTGAACCTTCAACCTTATGAAGGCTCTTAGCCACCCTCATCTCTCCAGTTAGAGTCCAAGCTGCCCCACCCAATCTCATTTCCTTCCTTCCTGGGACCACAGGACTCAGTAGAAGATTGGGACCTGTGTGATGGGGAGGGATAGTGAGAGAGACCTGAGCTTGGAGAAATGAGAACCAGGGAGAAACTGGAGTCAAACTGGGACAGGGATAGGGAGATTGGGTACTTGGGGTCATATGCACATGGGGACTGTGGAGCTAGAAACAGAAAAAGGGGAGATGGGCCCCGGAAAGCTGGAAGTCTGAGATGAGGAAGACGGGGACAGATACACAAAGATTGAGCAGAGATGGAAAGATCAGAGTCCGTGGGAGAAGTGGGGACCCAGGGCTGGGGCGATGAAATAAATACCAGATGATGTGGACAGGAATTATGGGAGATGGGGACCTGGGAAGACTGAAAACAGATGAGGAAGATGAGGATAGGCATGGGGTGTTGGAGACAGGATTAGGGGAGATAGAGAACTAGGGAGACATGACAAAGATAAGGATAATGGAGATCTCTGGAGAATGGGGAGACCTAAACAGGGGCTGGAGACAAGAATGGGGAGGTAGTATCAGAAGTGCTGTCTGTGGAGCAATGGGAAGCAGAAGGGGCAGATAGGAGATTGGACAGAAAGAGTGATGGGTAGGGTTGGAGCTGGTTTTTGGAGGAGCTGGTAGACGGAAGGAGGTGCCTGGGAGGAAGAAGAAGGGCAAAGAGAAGATGGAGGAAGCTGGGAGGGGAGAAATGACCCTTCACAATGGGCACAAAGAGAAGAATGGTCCAGAAGGGGAAAATTGCAGGTCGATGAGGATGGAGAGAGATGAGGAAGAGGAGAGGGGGACACCTGGAGGAGAATGGGATGTGAAATGGGGCTGAGGAAATGAGGTCTGGGGAGAAGGATGCAGGGTGAAGATGGCCAAGTTTTTAAACGCCAGAGAGTCCGTGGCAGGGCTGAAGGTAGACCTAGGCAGGAGAGTCTCAGTCACCCAGCTGCAGTCCATGAGACAGGTTATTGGAGAGACAGGATGTTGGTGAGACCTCACAGACAGCCCAGGCTAGGAAGGGTAGAACAGGATCAGAAGTCAGGTCGACTGAGGGAGAGACATGCTGAGGGTCACAGGGGTGGGTAGACTGGTGGGAGTTGGAAGGAGCCCTGCGAGGGGCAGCGACAAGTCAAGAGTCTTGACCAGAGGATCAGATTTGTGGTTCCCTCGCTGCAGCTTTTGGGTCCCAGGTCTCCCCGCGCCCTGCCCGCCTTCATCCCTGCCGGCTCTAATCCAGCGGTGATGAAGCGATCTCAGATTGAGAGGGCCAAGCCCAGGGGCCAGGTCAGGGGCAGGGGACCGTAAGCGATCCCTCAGGCGCAGAACCCAGCGGGCCGGGCTCGGCTCCTCACGTCCCCACCCTCGTTGATTCCCCCTCCCGCACACATCTGTAGTGCCCTACAAGTTCTTCCCGGAGCCGTCGGGCCTGCACGAGAAGCGCAAGCAGCGGCGCATCCGCACCACGTTCACCAGCGCGCAGCTGAAGGAGCTGGAACGCGTCTTCGCCGAGACTCACTACCCCGACATTTACACGCGCGAGGAGCTGGCCCTCAAGATCGACCTCACGGAGGCTCGCGTGCAGGTGTGTTTTCGCGGATGTGTGCGGGGAGCGTGCGCGCGCGCGGAGCGGGGCGGGAAATTAGTGTCTGACACCTGGGAGTCCGCGGGACAGAGGGGCCTCACTTGGGCAGCCGGCGAGTGCAGCCTGCTGGCAGAGAGCTAGGGCCAGGGGCCAGGGCGCGGGCTGGCGGTGACAGGGCAGGAGAGGACCGGCAGCCCCGGGAGGCAGGCGGCGGGCAGAAGGGGCCTGAGGCCTTCGGCAGAACGGAGCTATTCAGCGTCACGATTTCCCCTCAGTCTCCCGGGTAGGGCTGAGCACTGCAGAGTGATGCTTGGGAAGCCAGGATGGAGGACGAGTGGGTAGAGGGTCAACTCCAGGTGGCCTCGGGGCCAAAAGAGGCCGAACAGGGGGAAAGCCTGCCAGCGCCTCCAGGCCCCCTCTTCAGCTGTGAAACCTCTGAGCCTGGAACGCCCGGGGTACAGGGTAGGCGCAGGAGCTGGGTCGAAACAGACTTTTGTCGATCTTATAAATCTGAGTTCAGATGTTCAGCTGGAGCGCATTTACTGAAGACCCTGAACAAAAGGTTTCCCAAGTACCCTAACCCGCTCTCCACAGCCCTGGGCTTCTTGTAGGGAGGAACTGGGGCAAGGGCTTTGGGAGACGAGGAGAGCGAAGACCGAGTCCGGCCCAAGAGGCAGAGAACCCCGGGAGGCGGCGGGGTATGCGGGTGCGATCCCAAGGGGAAGACGCTGAGGACCTGGGGGAAGGGACCAGTGGAGCAGGGGAGTGAGGCGAGAGATGAGGAGGCCAGCGAGCAGTGGTGGAGGGCCGAGGGGCCAAGACTCGGAAGGCTGGTTGGTAGTAATCGCGACCGGGCCCCTTCCGGACGGAGGTTTCACTCGCGCCTGGCGGCCCCGGGCTGACCGGTCCCTGTGCCCGCAGGTCTGGTTCCAGAACCGCCGGGCCAAGTTCCGCAAACAGGAGCGTGCTGCCAGCGCCAAGGGTGCGGCGGGCGCGGCGGGAGCCAAAAAGGGTGAGGCGCGCTGCTCGTCCGAGGACGACGACTCCAAGGAGTCCACGTGCAGCCCCACGCCCGACAGCACCGCGTCGCTGCCGCCGCCGCCCGCGCCCGGCCTGGCCAGCCCGCGCCTGAGCCCCAGCCCGCTGCCCGCCGCCCTGGGCTCCGGGCCCGGACCTGGGCCGGGGCCACAGCAGCTCAAGGGCCCGTTGTGGGCCGGCGTGGCGGGCGGTGGGGGCGGCGGGCCAGGCGCGGGCGCGGCGGAGCTGCTTAAGGCCTGGCAGCCGGCGGAACCCGGGCCCGGGCCCTTCTCGGGGGTTCTGTCCTCCTTTCACCGGAAGCCCGGCCCGGCCCTGAAAACCAATCTCTTCTAGCCGCTGGCCTCCAGAGGCTCCGGGCCTGCCTACCCCTGCCCCTCCAGGGCCTGACAACCCCTTCCCACCCCAGGTCTGCCTGATGGCCCCACTCCCACTGTGTCTGACCCCTCCGTTTGCCCTCCCCAGCTTCGGAGACCAAGCCAGGGCTACTCTTGTCTTCACCCACCCCCATTCCGCAAGGTGGGGGTGGGGGTGGAGGTGGGGGCGGGTACTTTTCACTGGGAGAGCTCTCCTCCAGGAGAGCTGAGCCTCGGCTTCTAGCCTGGCTCTCTTTGAAAAGGGGATCAAACAATGCCTGCCCCAACAGTGCTCAAAGGTGAATCCCCAGATGGAACAGCCCGGCTTCCTTCCCTGCCTCTGCAGCTGGCTGGGTCTTCCCTTGGCTTGGTGACCAGCCTGCTGCCCCAGCCCTTGGGCCCACCCACACTGACCCCACCGGTACAAAGGCTGGTCATCATTGGGATAATGACAGGCACAAAGGGTTCCACCGCTGTTTTGTCCCTCACTCCTCCCCACCCATCCTCAGCCAGTCAGGCACAGAGGGGAGGCCCTGAGATGAGCAGAGCTGCCAGGGCATCGGGACAGAGGGCTTCCTCTTTCCTGTCTTTTTTGTTGTTGTTGCTGTTCTTTTCTTTGAAAAACTTGTAATTTATTGAGGTGAGTTTTGCTCAATCCAAATAAAACTTAATTTATTGACATCACACTGGAACCCTTCGGTACCCATGAAGGGGATAGGCTGCCTGCAAGAGCCCAGTTCCCCTTATGACCAGCAAGGAACCCCCAGCTGCCACACAGCTGCAGCGCAGGTGGTATAGACCGGGAGACAAAACTAAGCAAACTGGCGCTTTGGGGCCAAGATTCTTTGCCCCTACCCAGACCAGCCCCAATAACATTAAAGTGCCCGCCCTCCCTAAACCCACACAGAAAAGCTTAAATAAACCCCAGCCCGATTCTCCTCGGGCTATTCCTTCATTGCCGGACGGACACCCCTGAGCGGGGGTTGGGAGAAGTCCCAGCTGAGCCCCTCCACCAGTGGTCCAGGCTGGGTGGAGGGCAGCAGGAACAACAGTGAAAGTGGGAACCCAAGACGTACCCATATGGACCCCATGGCCCCCCTGGGGCTGGAGGAGTGGCCCAGAAAGGGAGGACAGCACCAGAAAAACCGAGCTCCTCGGTAACCATGGCAACTGACCTCCGCAGCCCTGGCTCTAAAAGGTGAGGAGTAGGATGTCCTAATTAGGACAATGATTGGGCAAATGACTGGGCAGTAGGGAACACAGGTCCCCAATAAATAGGCAGAAAAGTACTGCCCCGACCCCTTATAACTCTTAAACTCCAGGGCTCTGGCTGGGCCTTCAAGGGCGGGTTTGGCGCTCAGTTCGCAGCTTCAAAATGCCACCGCGGTCACTTGCTGAGCTGCAGGGTGTCCAGAAGGAGGCGCTTGTGAGCCGGGTCCTGCACCCCAGCTTCCTCCAGATCTTCTTCAGTGATGTCGCTGTAAGGGTAAGAGATGCTGGGAGAAAGGCCAGGCGGTCCAGAGAGCCCCTAGCTTCACCCCCAAGCCCAGCCCCACCCCATCCACTTCCAGCCCCGCCCCCACCTGAGAAACTCCAGGTCGTCCCAGCCATTGTGCACCAGTCCCTCCTCATAGCGTTCCAAGCCGATGGCTCTCAGCCAGGCTCCCATGCCTGCCTCACCCAGCCCGCCAGCCCGCCCGACCTGCGGGCACGGAGCCTAAGGGAACAGAGCAGGTTAGAGGGAGCACTGAGGGGGCCTGCACCCACAAAAGGACTTGCAGACAGCCATATTCTGCCACGTGCTCTGGGGTGGGGAGAGAGGCAGAGCAAGGGGCTGCTGCTTGTAACCTTCAGCTCCCCAGTGCCCAGCGCAAGGCAGAGGACTCCAGAGTGCTGAACAGTGAAGGGATGCCTCCACCGCGGGCAGGCACACTCTGCAGGCACACAGCCACCCTTGGCCCACACACCTCTTCTGCCAGGTCCTCCTGGATGCTCTCTCGGATGCGAGGCGGAGGGAAGCTGAGAGGCCGGCCGTAGTCCGAGGGCAGCCCCCGGGGCGGCTGTAGCTCCAGGGGGCCTGGCAGGAGCATGGCTCGGCCAGGCCCGGCGGGAGCATAGTCCACCTCACTCAGTGTCTTGGCCATTTGCAGCACTGAGCAGGAGCGATCATCCCCACTGGCTACCTCCCCCAGGAAAGTGCTGGTGGGTGAGGGGCCTGGCGGGAGCGGGGGTCTTGGATGGGCCTTGGGAGGTGGTGGGCCACGAGTCTCAACCCCACTGCGGCCCCGGATCACTGGCCCTGGCAGAGGATCCAGGCTAGGGGGCAGGAAGATGGCCGAATCTGGCAGTGGTGGTGGTGGAAAGTCTGGAGGGGGCAGTGTGCCCCCGGAGTCCTCATCTGATGAGCTCCCCTCTCCTGCACGAGGAGCCCTGTGGCGCCCAAGCTGTGGGGCAGGCACTGTGATGGCCACTTTGTTCTTGGTGGCAGGTGGGACAGGAGCCCTGGCAGGTGAGGGTGGCTCCGGGGGCAGCAGCTGATGTGGCACCCCTTCAAGGACGTAGTAGGCAGGGTTATTGAAGCTGTTCTTGGGTGGGGGGGCCACCACCCCTTCCGGCTCTGGAGCCCCCTCTGGTTTCAACCTGGGTTTGGGAGCAGAATAAAATCAGGGCCCAGAATCAAAGGAGAGAAGGGCAGGGGATGCAGTGGAAGGAGCACCGGGTGGGGAGTCAGGAGATGTAAGCCCCCACCCCTAGACTTGCGTGTGACCGTAGGCACGTCACCTTCCCTCTCTGCACCTTTGTGTCCTCAACTCTAAAACTGGGGAGACAACTGGATAACCCCCAATCTTCCTTGCCTCACTCACTAAGAGTCTCCGACCTTTTTTTGATTTTGTAACTGTAAAAGCTGTAAAATGGGTGAAAACAGAGGCCAGAAGGCAGGGCAATAAAAGCCTTCAATGAGAATGACCAGCCAGATGTGGAAAGCCCTGGAGACATCTGAGGCCAGTCTACTGAGGAATCTTACTCAAGGATTCAGGTTAGTTTTACTCAAGGCTGAAGATAAAACCAAAGTGACTGATAACAGCTGAAGATGACTGAAAATGCACCAGGAGTTTTTATTTATGTTCAAATGACAACTGGATATAATTAAAAAGCAAGCCTCACTTTCCCAAAGTATGATCCACGGAACCCTATACTTGACCTTGACCCTTAAACAACATGGGCTTGAACTACACGGGTCCAACTCTATGCAGATTTTTTTTTCACTACTACGGTACTGCACGATATATGAGCCACATTTGTTGAATCCATGTGGAACTTCAGATAAACAGGAACTGAGGATCCAGAGGGATGACTATGAGTTATACACCCCTAACCCCTGCCATGTTCAAGGGTCAACTGTAGTTCCCCAGGATATTAATAGTTATTGCATGGAAAAGTTTCCTGGCCCATTAAGTTTGGGAAACTATATTCAACACAGCTGAAAAAGGATTTCCTTCCTGTCCACAAGCTCAGAGCTTTTGCTGATACTATTGTGCACTGGGAATATCTAAGAAAAGAATCTAGCAACAACAATTTCCCAAACTCATTTGACAACAAGCCGTTTCCAGTGGGGCATCTTGTAGGACAGTGTTCCATAGAATGCCCCAGGGCAACTTGTGCTGAGACACAGGCCTTCTCCAAACAGAAGGCTCAAGTTAAGTATCTAAGGGAGCTGTTGCAGAAACCATTTCTAAGTCTATTTTTTAAGATAGAAGTGAGAGGAGGGGCTGACTGTGCTCCCTTTGACTCAGAGAACCACACCGTCAGGAGGCCTGGCTGGCCAGTGGCCACGGGCATAGGGCCCCACAGAGACCCAACCAGAGGATGATCCCCAGGCCAACCCTGAGAGCCACGCACAGTGATGGATCAGGATGAATAAAGGATGGGAATGACAGTTTCCTTCTCTCACCTGGGAGTCAAGGGCTCCTCCCTGGGAGCAGCTCGGGGTGGGGCTGGGGGCCTCCCAGTTGGTGGTGGCTTCTCTGGTTCTTCAAATAACTTGGACAGTGGGCAGGAGGCCTCTGTGGAGGCTGGCTTGCGGCTTCCTGACCTGTCAGGGTACACAGGGGAGGGAGATGAAGCAGGGGCTGGCCACAAGTCCCCAGGCACCCCTTCATGACTCCCCACAGAGCCCCAGCTCACCGGGGATCCTGGCTGCCTCGGGACACAGAGGGGGCTTTGCTCTTTGCTCCTGCCTCGTCCTTATCAATGCTGATCCACTCTGGGAGAGGAAGGGAAAGGAGACTTAGAAGGGACCTGGGGTCCTGCACCTCATAGACACCCACGGGCTAGCTAGCCCCTTCCCAGCTACTCCCCAGGGCAGGCCCACCCCCCAGACCTGGCTGTACAACTGCCAAATGTTCCAGGGATTCCAACGCCCACCCCACAGCCCTGGTCCTCCTCTCCTAGACCTGCCCGCACCGCCCCACTGTATGCCCCACACCCCTCCCAATGGAGCCCCCACCATAGAGTCGCTCACGGGTGCCCAGGCGCTCTGTGGGCACCCGCACCTTCATGGAGCCACGGATGTTGCCTGTCTCCTCGCCACGGTGGGACAGGAAGGTCAGGAACTGCTGGGCTGTGCTGCCAATCATTGACTTGAGCGCCACCACGCACTCCCCTGAAGGGCAGATGGAACAGACCAGCAAATTGGCAAGCCTTCCTAGGGCCCTGTCCAGCTTCCTGTGCCTCTCGGCCCCCCTCTGCCCTCACCATAGGATTCGTAGCCGTCCATGGACTTGACTGTGAGCAGGAGGTGCTGGTCTTGCAGGTACTCGATATCAGCCAGAATGGGGTTGAGCTGGGAGCAGAGAGGCCCAGTGAGGAATAAAGCACCCCCGCACCCCACTTCCTGCCATGGCTCTGGCTCATCCCACCCTCAAGCTTGTCTGTGCTTACTCCCATCCACCTGAAAGAAAGATTTCCATGGGCCTTTCAGAGCACTCAAGAGCCCTGTAACTAATTGATTTTCTGCATCAACAATGGCCAACACAGCATCTGATGTTTAGTGAAGCTGAGAAGTATTTATGGAACAAATGAATGAACTGCAACCTGGTCTCCAGACCCCGTCCCCCCGCAAATAAAGCACATGCCTTCGTCCTCACTCATGCCCACTCCACGCACAAGCCCATGCCATGGGCTCTTCCCACCCTCCCAGGCAGGCTCCAGCTGGCGTTTGGCTGCACTTCCCTCGGTGCCCTCACCCCCAAGCCTCACCGTGGGCAACTGGCGTGAGGACCACTGCACCTTGAGGAAGTTGATGTTGTCACTGCTCTGGGCATCATTTTCAAAGCTCTTCTTATACTCTGGAGGGGGAAGGGGACACCCAACTGAGTGCCACCTCTCAGCTTCCCTCCCCCCCTAACTAGGGGGCTGCCCACTCTGGGCACCTCAGGCCTCCATCCCCCATGGCCCACACCCAGCCCTGGGCTCCGCCTCAGACCCTCCAGACAGGTAGAGTAGAACTCGATGAAGAACTTGGTGCGGCTGGCCGTCTTCACAATGGCCTCAATGCTCTCAAACTCGATGTAGGCCTGGTCTGAGGTCTTTGAGAGCCCTGAGGGGCAAAGGGAGGAATGCAGACAGGAGGGCTGAGAGGGTGGCAGAAGGAACAGGACACAGAGACTGAGCACTGGGGCAGGGAATCTGGAGCCCTGGCAGAGCAGGGGGGAAGGCCAGGAGGGGCCTCCTCCATCCCAAGCAGCCCAGGGAGACCCCAAAGCCCAAGAATGAGAGACCATCCGAGAAGGGGCCGGGAACCGGAGTGCCTGCAGGATATGCCCGCCAACAATCCACCACGCCACTAGGCACACAGGTACACAAGGAGCCCCAGGCAGGCAGAAACATGTACACAATTACCTTCATACGCACACACCTGCTCACGGGCATATACCTCCCACGATGACTCAGGAACACAGACACCTTTACACATCACATATTCAGACACATTCCTGCACATGCATGTATGTGCCCGCCCCTACACACCCACCCACACACACACTCAGATATTTTCAAAGCTGTGTACACCCCCCAGGCTACACCTGCACCCACCCAGATGGATGCCGTGCCCACAGCACAGCCAGAATAGCCACCTTTCTTGGAGATGAACTGAGAGGTAACTCCAACCTCAAACGTCCCAAACACGGGGGAGTGGTCACTGGTGACAATGTCATCCGTGCAACCTGGGGGAGGGGAGTAGGAATGGGGGCTCAGCGGAAAGCTCCTTACTTCCTGCTCCCGATTCCCAAAGCCAAGGCAGAGTCAGGTCAAGGACCACCCGGGATCACCCATCACCCTGTCCGGGAGGCTCTGACCGTAGGAATTGCAGATGATGTGGGTCTCGGGATAGGATTTCCAGAGAATCCGGTCACACCATGAAGGCACGTTGGTCCGGACCTGGGGCAGGGGACAGCAGTGTGGTGAGGGGTCAGTTGGGGGTTGCTTAGCTGAGGCCCATGCCCCTACCACACTGGGTCCGACATCCACCTCCAACACCCAGGAACACCCCTGAGGCCTCAATGGGCCATAGAGGCTGGAATGGTAAGTGCAGAGGCTTGACCCCACACACACTCTTGATTCTTCACAGTCCTGGGGGGTCTCCCCGGGCCTAACCCATTCTCCTCGCTCACCCCAGTTGGCTTCTGCTTGTGCCAGGCATACGTGTCCCGGGAACCCCGCTCATAGCGGTAGGTGGGTGGGAAGGAGATCTCCTCCTCACCTAGGAAAGGCAGGGATGGAGGGGTCAGGGCCCTGAAGACCCAGGGATACCACAAGGACCCTAGCCTCAGGGACTGCCGCTACCACGCCCATACTCACTGAATCGAAGGAAGACCTTGTGCTTTTCCCGCTCCAAGTTGAGCTGGTCCACCCTGAGCAGGGGCTCAAACTCCTTCCTGCTGATGTAGTTCAGGATCTCCTGAGGGGAGAGGGGACATAAAAGCTGGGGCCTTGCCCTTTCAAGCTAGAGGTGAGAGCCCACCTGGGCCCCAGCCCAGCCTCCCCACCCGCCACCCACTGGGCCCTGCTCACACCTGTATATCCATGTCCAGGCGGTAGTTGAGGTCCCCGAACCAGAAAAGGTGAGTGAAACGCAGAGATATATCAAAGGCACTGAGCTGCCGATCGCCCAGTGTGAGTAGCCGCAGGATGTCCAGGTAGTTCTGGTTCCGCCTGTGGTGGGGGTAGGGGGAGCTCCAGGGTCAGATGTCAGGGACAGACATGGAGATAAGAAGTCTCTGGCTGGGGTTGGGGACAGGGCAGAGATCAGGGTCCCTGGGGACAGAGGAAGGAGCTGGGGACAAGGTCAAAATCAGGGACAGACAGAGGGGTCCTGAGTTGAGGTAAGGAAGGAGGCCCTGGGGGACAGGGATGTAGGAGGGTTGTGGACTAGAATATGGGAGAGGGAATAGCTCTCGGGAATAGAGGATAAGGCTAAAGAGATGACTGGGAAGGCACTCCCTCACCGGGCAGTCTTCTCATTTCCCGAGGTGAGGTGACAATTCACAAAGCCAAACGAGGTGCCATTGAACATGAAGGAGACACCCACGGCCCCCTTGTTTCCTGTCAGGGCAACAGAAGAATGCCTGGGGCACCCTCGGTGGGCTCCCAACTTTACCCCCCACCTGCTGAAGCAGCACTGCAAAGATCCTCCCGACTCCCCTACGTGCCGTAAGGCAGGCAGTTCCCTGCATACACAACCACGCCTTCTCTGGGGTCCACACCGGGCACTTGCAGCCCCATCTGGATGGTCTGAGTCTGTCTGCATGTGAAAGCAGAGTCCCCAGAGATCACAGGGACCCCAGTGGTGAAGGGGCAAGGCTTTGCAGACACTGAGCACAATCTATCCTGAGGTAGCAGTGGACTGCAAACAGGGAGACCTGGGCACTATGCTGGTGCCAGGCTCTATCGTATACTAGCCTGTGTAACCTTGGACAGCTCACTTGACCACCTGGGCTCGAGTTTTATCATCTATGAAATGGAGATAATTATCCTGGCCATGCCTCCTGGTGAGGCTGGAAGACATTTAGAATATGAACATGCTTTGCAAAGTTCAAAGAGTTCTATAGATAGGAGACCCTGGACCCTGGCTGGAAAGGAAGCAGGAGGAGTGGCCAGAGGGACCCCACCCTCTCTCCTCACCCAGGGTATTGGCAATGCCGGTCTTCACGCTGGACGTACTGACGTGGCTGATGCGGTTCTCGTGCTCTGGCTTGACCAGCACGGCCACCTTGATGTTCCACAGAGACTGCATAGCAATCTGGGGAGAGGGTGCAGGGTCACCCCTGTCCCAGGCTGGGCCACTGTCCCCATCTCCCTTCACCCTCACCCTGCCCAGCCCACACTATAGACGGTTCTGGAAATCACAAGGTAAGAAGGCCTGCCACACCTTTTCCTGAGGGACCAGAAAGAGTGGCCTTCCTACACCATAAAGGACTCAGGGTAGACTTCCTAAAAGATATTCCCAGGAACCAGAAGGAGAGCCAGTCAAGCTGTGGGGAGCCAGCCAGTGTGTGGGGAGAGGGGCTAGACAAGACAACATCCCCTCACCGGGCGGTAATCCAGATCCGTGAGCTCCTTGAGGCCCCCGCGGAGCAGGTCCAGCCACTCGCGATCGCCCACTGAGTTCTCCTGGGTCCCAAAAACATAGATGTCATGGGGTATGGTCACCGTGACCTCATCCAGGGTCTTCCCCAGACCCTTCGATGTGAACCAAGATGTCACAGTTTTCGGAGGCGGTACACTTCCTGGAGGTGGAGGGGACGGGGAAGTCAGGCCCCTGCCTGGGGCCTTTCCTCTCCCACCCCAGTCCCTCCGCAGGCCTGACCCATGTTCCAGGTGCCTATGAAGATGGAGATCATGTCGGGCTCGTCCTGCTTGGAGTGCTTGTTCTTCATGAGCTGCAGGAGCTGGCAGAAGGCCTCACGCTTCTGCAGGGGACAGCTGTCAGTCAGGCACAGGTGGGCAGCCAGGAAGTCCCCTTCCACGGGCCTACCCTGCTAGGTGGCCTGTCCCTCAAGGACAGGGACACACCTCTGGCTCACCACCACACACTCACTCCTCAAGTATACAGCAAGTGCTCAGTAAATGTTCACTGAATGATTATCAGCCCACCCTTGGGCCGCCCACTCTCAGTACACATACTCTCCACCCCATCATAACTGCCTGCCCCGTGAGGGATGACCTCTCTTTCCTCCCATCTGGCAGGGACCCCTGCAGCCCCCGGTGGCCAGGCCCATGTGCTGCTCACCCGGGCGCTGACGAAGATGAAGTCCTTGCGCTGCGTCCGGTCCTTCTCCTTCTCAAACACGACGCCCAGCTTGTTCTGGACCCGCTGGGACTTAATGAGCTGACGGACTAGGGGATGGAGAATGAGTCACACCACCCTGTGCCCACAGACCCAGGGGGCCCACCCTGCTGCCCATCTTGGGTTGGGCCCTGGCTCACTGCGATCATGTGTGAAGGTTGTCCAGTCCTCCTGTGAGTCCCGCTGCCTCCGCAGCAGCACCAGCCGCCCACCCTCCACGTCCACACTCAGCGTGAACTTCTGTGACTTCCCGATCTTGGTCAGGTCACCCAGGGTCACATCCAGCTTCACCTGAAGGCCAGGAAGTGGGGGTGTTGCTGAAAAGACCTGGGGAGTAGGTAACACCCTCTTCACCTCCACCCGCTCTCTGCCCTGGAATATCCCCCCACCCCCCGCTATGTACCTCAAAGGCCTGCACAGGGATGGTCTTGGCCTTACGTGTGGATGGCTGCAGTGGGGCCGGGGGAGCTGTGGAACTCATGTCCTGCAGGGCCTTCAGGGCCTGGAGGGGGCAAGGGCAGGGCGAGGTCAGGAGCCTTGCTGAGGGCAGGGGCAGGGAGGGCCACCGCTGATGTTGGTGTCACTGCTGAACTATAGATTCAGGGTTCAGATCAAGACAAGGCAAGTGGCCAGGTGAGGGGATCAGGGGTCAGAGGTCAGGAGTCAGGGCACCTTCTTCTGGATGCCTGACAGGAAATCCTTCAGCACTGACAGCTTCAGCACCAGGCTCTCTAATTCCTGCTCCCCGGTCTGTGGTGGGTTCTGCAGGGAAAAAGAATGAGGTTTGTCCATGAGACCACCTAGCAGGAGGCCCCTCGCCCAGTCCCAGAACACAAATCCACTCCCCAGAGGTCTCTCCACAGTCCCACCTGCTGCTGCAAAAGGCGGGTCACCATGGGTGAGCTCTGCTGGTCAAACACCTTGGACAGGATCTCCAGACCTGACAGGACCTTGTCCACCTCACTATGGAGACACTAGGTCAGAACTCCCCACTCTGACCCAGGTACAGGGAAAAGGGGCTGAGTGTGTAGGGGTTTCAGCTGCCACCATGAGGATACAAGGGTTCAGGTGAGGAAAAGTCAGGAGGCAACAGCAGGCTCTCTGTACTGAGCCAGAAGTCAAAGGTCAGGGCATCTGCGTAGCAAGCGGGTGGGAGAGGACAGGTATGAGGTAAGGGTGGAGCGCATGGTGCTGGGTGCCCCAGGTACCTGTGCAGCCTCCGGCATGAGGTGGCAAGGGTGCGGGTGAGGTGTGGCAGGTTGCTGGCTCCGCCCCGCACGGCCTCCAGGTCCAGCCCGTAGCTACCTTTCAGGTACTCGTGCGAGACAGTGCTCAGCCCATTGGGAGCACTTGGGGGAGGGGTTAAGAGGTCAGTGGAGGACCGCTGATACTGTCCTAGCACCCCCCACCCCCTCCCTAGAGGAGACGGTACAAGTGGCAATGAGAGTGCAACAGACCAGGGTGTCTGCCTCCTGGGGGTCGGGGAGGGGGTGCCTTAAAGGTCTTCCCACCTTTGTTGAGGACATGGTTCTCAGAAAAGACAAGGACTGCCTGCTCAGGAGGGATTGGGGGGTCTCACCTCTCAGCAGCTGGAGTTGTGGGGGTCTCAGGGGCTGCTGGGGGGCTGCTGGGCCCCAGGGGGGCAGAAATGCTGGTAGAGCCAGAGCGCGGGGGCAGTGGGGGCTTCTCATCCTCCCCATCTGTGGACAGGAGCCAGGAGGCAGCGGTATGAGCCTCCTGCTCTCCGTGAAGTGGGGGGTAGGGCGGGGGGTGGGCACCATGGCTGTCAGGGACTTCCATGGAAGGGAATAAATGGCCCAGGCACCAGGAAGAGTGGCAGGGGGCTTCAGAGGAGGCAGGTTGAGAAGATGGGGTGGGAAGTCACAGGGGATGTCCGGTGAGGGGCAGGGAAGTTACATGGCACCCAGGCAGCACCTGAGGCATCACGGTCATCCGGCGGGTCCGGCTCTCGCTCCCGCTCCACGGGCAGCAGCAGGGCACACACCAGGCCCTGGTTGGGCTGGGCATACAGGCTGATGAGCTCCCCCAGGGTCTGGAAGCGTCGCACTGGAACACCCTGCGAGGTCTGCAGGCCAGCAAGAGTGGGAGAAGGGTCAGTCACCTGGTCCCCAAACTTAGGCTAGAATCAAGGACGGGGTCAGGGTCCAAGCTCCTACCTGCACAGCCAGGAAATCTTCTCCGTCAGGTAGAATTCGGTATGTGTGCACATGCTTCTGATACCTGACAGCAAAGCAGGGGGTCCAAATCTGTCTCCCCCAGGATGGCATCTAAGTCCCAAGGCATCCCTTCCTCCTGCCAACCAGTGGGCCCAGCCCCCGGGGCCCCTTGGCTACGTTTCCCTGAAACTGTCTACCCAGGCTGCACAGGGTTAATGATGGGGCCTGTCCACTCTATCCTGCTGGTGCTAAGCAGAGCAGGAATGACCAGACCCCACCCCAGACCTACATATGCTCCACACCCACTGCAAGGCCAGGGAAGCAACAGGCAGCTCTTTTGTGGCTTCTGCAGCTGTCTAAACAGACCCTCTGGGCTGTGGTACTAGTCTGAGGCCCCCGCCAGAGTAAGAGTCCTCAGAAGCCTGGGTAACTCATCTGCGTGCATGGGTGACGTGCTATCACACGTGTGTCTGCTGCCTGTGTTTACACTGGTTGTGTGGGTCTGCTGTCTGAAGCAGTCTTGCTGAGGGGATGTGGGGATACCACCCTAGGGATTTCCTTCCCCTTCCTCAGACACCAGGAAATTGGGAGGACACATGGGGGCCTGCTGTGGGGGACCTGGGCCTCTAGGAGCCCCAAGCTGAGGAGGGGCACGAGGGGTGCTGACAGATGGCAGCAACAGCTGAGCAGGTGACAGCTGAGCCTGGTCCAAATGGTACAGCCCGCGCTCGGTGGGGGCGGAGGATCTCTCTACAGCCACGCCTCCAGGCAGGCTTGCCCAAGGGAGTCACCTGGACCATGTGTGGGGCAGTAGGTGGGTACTGGCACTAGAGAGGATCAAACGTCTACTTGAGGAGACCCTATACCCTGGGCACAGGGCCACCCTCTCCTCTCAGGTAAACTCCTTTTGGGGACTTTCCTAACCACTGGGCACAAACTGTGTGGGTATCTGTGTGTGACTGGATGTGTTGGTTTGTGGATTGTGGGTCTGTGTTTATAACAATAATAGCATCCCATTAACTGTGTCCTGTCTCTGTGACAAGCCAGGTACTCAATGTCCTACAGACATGATCTAATTTAATCCTCACACTTTAAGGAAGATATTATTATTATTATCCCCATTCTCCAGAAAAGGAAACCGAGGCTCAAAGATGAAAAGCAATTTGCCTAAGGCCACAAAGGAAGAGGCCAAGCTAGCATTTAGAGTCAGGACGGAGACCAGGACTTGTATCCTGGCCTGCTTGTTGGATTGCCTGTGACTACAGGGGCAGGGGTGTGTCTTTGTTTCCCCTGTACACATAGGTGTCACGTACAGGTAAGCAAGTATGCTTCTGATCACCCACCTCTAGGTTCCTGAGATGCAGGGAGTAACCAGAGTCAGCTGGTAAAGCTGAAGCCCCCCCACACAGACAGACCCCCACCCCACCCAGCCCCTCCCTGGTAATGGAGCCAGAATTTTTCCCTCCTGGGACAATAATGTTCCTCATCCAGACACAGGCCCAGCTGTCCCCCTCCCACTCAACAGCTGACCTAGCACCTGCCTCCCTCCCCTCCCTAATTAGCGGGTATGCCTCATAGGGGGCTGGTATGCAGGACTCTTAAGATGTTCATCTGCCCAGGCTGTCCCTCGTCAGTCTCCCCTCTTGGGCCTCAGACGTGGGACATAAGCTGAAACTCAAGGGACATAAGCCCCTTGCTCTTCAGGTCCACCGTCTAGGCCAGGGTTCCTCAACCTCAGCACCACTAACATTATGGACCACATTCTTCTATTGTGAGGGGCGGTCCTGAGTGCTGTCGAACAGCATCCCTGGCTTCTGCGCACTAGGAGCAGGCAGCATGATCCCAGTTGTGACAATCAAAAATATCTCTGCCAACTATCCTGAGGGGTAAAATCAACCCCAACTGAAAACCCCTGGCCTAGACCAGTGTACCCCCAAAGATGTGAGGAGAACAGAGGGGAAAGAGACACAAGGATAGGGACTTGGGAGGGCTCATGGGGCTGAGCAACATAACTAGAGCTAAACAAAGCAGTGCCACAGCTTCCCACTCACTACCTCCCACTCCAGAGGCCTACAGGAGCCCACCCAGTGGCTGATCTGCGGGGGTGGGGGGGGCTGCGCTGCAGCTCAGGAAGATTCCAAAACCGAAAGTGCAAACCCACCCAACACCACCGCCACACATGGTTGATGGGTAGAGGCACAAAACCAGGCCCACTCGGAGAGCTGCCAAGTCTAGCCCCACACTCAGCACCTACAGCTCAGGCCTAGGGCAGCCGCATTCCCAAGAGCTAGAGCACACACACTCACCCACTGATTCATGAAATAATGACATGGCCACATACAGCCTTCCCTCCCCTTCTCCTCCACACTACCCTGCCCCCCAGACCCAGTCATACATATCCAGGCAGGCCCCAGTCTCAGTTCTGGGATTCAGAAAGTCCCCATAAGGAAGCTGCTGGGCATCCCCTCACACAGGCCATCAGTTCCTCTGGCCCCGGCTCCTTGTCAGATACCTGATCCCTACATAAACACAAATGTACACAACCGTGGAATGCACACCCTCACGCCTGCCTGGAGGATGCCTGACCCGGTCTACCAGAGACTCCTTGCATTTTCCCCAATTACAGCCACCCGGGGCAGCAGGACCCCACATACTCTGCCACCAGACACACAGCAGGAAGGAAGTGCTCCCTGCATCCTTCCTTAAGTCCAGCAGAAAGCCAAGGTCCTCACTCTGGGGGGCGCTGGCGTCCCACCGTCCCAGGCCCTACCCCCACAACACTCAAGGAAGCCCGGGCCGTGCCCCCGCCCGATTGGAGCCCCGGCCCCACTCACAGGACGCAGAGAGCAAAGGCTCCCGCCACGCTCTCACTGTCTCGGACCAGGAAGCTGCCATCGCGGCCTGCCCGGGCCAGCAGCTCCTCGGCGGCGGCGCGGCTCAGGTCGCGGTGGTACCAGGCGGGGGCTGGGCTGCCCAAAGCGGCCCCCGGCCCGGCACCCCCCGGGCCCGGCGCCCCGCACGCGGAGGCCATGGCCCGCGCAGGGCTCAGCGCCTCTCGCGCCCACCGGCCCGCGCCATCCGCCCCGGGACGCTCGGGGCTGAGGCTAGGACCGGGCCCGGGTCCCGGGGCTAAGGATCCGCCGGCGAAGCCGACCCGGAGATCGGAGCTCCGCGTTCCGCCGCGCTTGCCGCCGGGTTTGCCGCGCAGCCGACGCCGCCAGCAGCGCCGGCCTCAACTTGAAGAGAAAGAAAAGTTTGTTCAGAGGCGGCGGGGGAGGGGCAGGAGCGGAGCGCGGTGCCGGGCGGCCGGCCCCCACCCCCACCGCTCGGCCCGAGGCCCGGCCCGCCCCTGCCCCCACCCTCTTCCCCATGGGGAAGTTGCCCTTTGCATCCCGCAGGACCCAGGACCCCCCAAATCCCAAGGCCTCTCAAACCCCACATGATCTGCCCCGCCATCACCAGAGGAGATCCAGCTCCTAACCCCCGCATCGAAGCCCAAGTCCCCCCCATCCTGCGCCCGACACTTCGGGATCCCGACCCCTTCCTTCTACACTGGCAATTATACGACCCCCCAACTTCCATAAACGTTTGATCCCACCCTCAAATCCTTTCCATTCGGACTCCCTACAGACTCGTAGGATCGAGTTACCAAAATCTGCAAAGGATCCCATGATGAACCTCCTGCCGTCCCCTCTCCCCATCACCCCCAACTCCCTTGAAATCCAGCCCCTTAGACCTGAGCCCTCAAACTCTACTGGGTCCAACTCCCGTGGGGGGATCCCTCACAAACCCCCAGAAGAGCTCCAGTGTCCTCGAATCCCCAAGCACCGTCCCTGGCAGCCCCTCTCAGCCCAGGCAGAGCCCTTCCCCCTCTCGGCCAAGTTCCCTGGCACCATCCCCCATACCCGCAGGCCCCGGCCTTGAGGGGCTCAGCAGTCAAGAGAGCAGGCCTCCCTTTGCCCATACAGAAGAAAGTTCCCTCAGCCCCTCGGACTCCCGACCTCTCCCTAGAGCCTCGGCTGCCGTACTCAGACTCCCACCTCCTGGGCTGCTCCGAAGCCCCCTTCCCCGGGGAAGCGGCCCTGGACTCTCAGCGGCCACTTAAGATGGCCATCCTCCGCCGCCGCACCCCCCTCGCCTTCCGCCCCGCCCGCCGCTCCGCCCCCGCGGCTCCCCGCGGAGCCGGGGGTAGCACCCGCGCGCCCCGCCTCGCCCGGGCCCAGCGCCTTGATCCCAGAGCTGCTGACCGGCCGATTGACCTCGGGCAGGTCACGGCGCCTCTCCGAGCCTCGCCTTCCGGCTCTGTAAAATGGGGATAACGTTTTGAGGGCAGAGTCCACGGGACTGTGCTTGTAAAGCTCTCGGCACGGGGCCCGGCATCCAGTGGGCGCTCCCGAAAGGCGGCTATTTTTATTATTAATTAAGGAGTAACGAAGATGACAGCTGTGTAAACTGTAAAGCGCGGCGACGGAACGAATGGGTATTATTAGCACCCGCCCCCGCCCCAGCTACTCCCTCCAAGTCAACAAACTTGAGCCTTTGTGGGCGGGACGCGGAGCCCGGAGCTCCCTAGACCGGGTTCGCTCCGTCGTCCCCTGGCCTCTTCCCCTCCCACCAGGAGAGGGAGGGCCCCTGGGCCGCCCGGAAAGGTCAGCCGCTCTTAGCAGGGTCTGGCCCGCCCCTCCCCAAAAAAAGACCTAGCCGGTGGCGGCGTCTCCTGGGAGTCCGCTTCCTGCCCCGCCCCTCCGCCCCCTGGATCCTTAAAGGCACAGGCCTCCCGCCTGCTTCCCATTGCCGCCAACTCAGGCCACTGTCAGAGAATCCCCTTTAACCTGGGAACTTCCACTTTGCTGAATAGAATCTGTGTCTGGGTCAATTTCAACGAGTTCCTTTCTCTGTTTCAAATATACAGTGACTTTACCCACCTGGAGCAAAATCAGGGACGTGGAGAGGGGTCGGTAGGGCCTTCCAGGCTAGAAAAACGTAATGACTGAGACCCACCCACACGCGAAACAGTGTCTCAAGACCTCTCCAATAACCCAATTACTCGTCCTCTAATCTGTGGCCAACTTCCCCCTTCAGTTACCTCCTGTTATGAGGAGGCGAGAGAGACCTAGACTGAGTCTTCACTCCTGGCTTCTAGTTTCAAGTTGATGACACCACCTGCCTGGAGTTCTCATTCAGGTACCTGCAGGTACCTGCGCCTCTCTGAGGATAACTGTGGTTGGGATGTGGAGACAAAGGTTTCCTCCAAGGGGAAGCTGGAGACCCTGAGGTAAACTGAGGCCCAGTTCTGGGGGCTGTGTAACAGCAGAGCAGTCATCCAGGAGAGGCACACCTACCAATCCTGGAGGGGACAAAGGTGTTAGGGATAGTTCCCGCCTCTGAGAAGCCCTAAGAGTTTCCACCCCTCTTCCAGCCAGGCTTCCAGGACTCAGCAGGGCTTAACTAGGGCTAGAATCTGCAGTGTTTGCTCTGCAGGAACCTCACAGACTGCCCTTTTCTCTGAGGTGCCAAGCCCCAACTCTGCCCCTTCAGTCAGTATCATGGGTGAATTTGTTCACACACACACACACCTGGACTCCAATCCCCAGTTTTCCCGTAGCAGCAGAAGGGAGCACAGAACCTGGGGAAAAGGCCTTCCTCTGGGACCCAATGTAAATAATGAAGTCCTGGACTTGGCTCTCTCATTTGGGGCTACAAGAGCCACAGGATCCCTGAGGACTAATAATGTGCAGGCACTGGGCACACATGCTTTCTAGGCAACATTTCACAACTATGAGAGAAGGAAGGATAATTATCTTCATTTTATTGAGAAGGAAACTGGTTTAAGAAAAGTCAAGCAACTGATTCATTTTCACATAGTGAGTAGCAGAACAAGCTTATGTTTTGTTTCTCTAATCTGAAGGAATCCAAAAACTATGGAATCTGCCCTCTACCACACACAAACTCAGAACCAAAATAATTCATCAGACTCAAAGGAGTTGGTCTATTTATTAGAACTGGCTGTCAGAGAAACCCCAAGCCCCACCCTGGAGCAGGAACTGGATGACAAAGGGATGGATAATGAATGGAAGCGTGCTGATGGCTCCCTCATTTGTGGGAGGTGAACTGAGCCCAGCCTGGTCATCAAACCTGGGGACAGGCTGGACTCAGTCATGGAGCCAGAGTGACAGCATCAGGGCCAGGCATAGAGAGAGAGGTCTAATTCCCTGGGGCCAGGCCTCAGCAGTCAAGGCCGAGGCATAGAATCTCGCCACCTCCTCGTTGGGGTTGCCCAGGGCAGGGTCGAACCACATCTGAATGCAGCGGCCGCTGCCCCGGCTGTAGTTGCTGAGCTTGTAGGAGTGACTCCAGAGGCCCTCACACAGGGCTGCAGGTGTGGGGAAGTAGGCCTCAAATGTGCGGCAGGTGGTCCCATTTGGACACTTATTCGATCCTGCAGGGGGAGAGAGGGTGGGCACATACATTCTGTCCCTAGGCCCAAAGCTTAACTCTGGCCGCCCCTAGGAATCCTTGCTCAATCCCAAATCCTCAGACCCCCTTTCTCCACCCCACACCTCCATCTCCCCGCCCACCCCAGCCCTCACCTGAGGTCCAGTCCCAGCCCCTGTGCCAGTTGCTCTTGCAGGTGTGGGAGGTGCGGCAGTCTTCCCACCAGCTCTGACAGTCCTCTTTGCACAGGGGCACGTTCAGGAACCGTTCTTTGCGCCACTTCTGGTTCACCTGGGGGAGAAGGTAAGGGCAGGGAGGCTCAGTCAGCCAGGGATGTTGGTAGGAACAGCTGCGACTGAGTTGGGGGCAGCCTGCTGGGGTGGAAGGAGGGAGACCCCAGTACCTCCTGGATCCAGGGCCCCAGATTGGGTGAGCACTCATACAAACAGTTGTCCTGAATGAAGTGGCGCTGGCAGGCGGGTTCCATCTTGCCACAGTGGTCCCAGGTAAAGTTATACAAGGAGGAGGTGTCCTTGTGCAGCTCCTGACTGACTCTGGCAGAGCAGCAGGCGTT
The DNA here is from genome assembly GCF_001704415.2 of Capra hircus. Classification (NCBI taxonomy): domain Eukaryota; kingdom Metazoa; phylum Chordata; class Mammalia; order Artiodactyla; family Bovidae; genus Capra; species Capra hircus. The sequence goes on from NC_030822.1 coordinate 31,603,431, forward strand.
CTTCTTCCAGGGGGTGCACTGGGTCGGGAAGACATGAGACTAATTGCCTCCAGACCACACACTCTACCACCTCTAGCCTCTTCCCATTTGGCTCTTCTTGCTGTCCTGTCTCAGGCAGGTTGTCCTAAGAATGCTCACTGTTAGGACCGTTCTGTCCTTGGCCTCCAGAAACTCCTGTCTTGGGGGAGACACAGTTACAAGACATGGGGGCAGTGAGAGCCAGGGAGAAGCCCTGTCTTGGGAAGACAATAGCTATCGTTTATACAGTGCTTGACACTTCATACAAAGTAATTTATTTATTCCCTAAAAAATAATTACCGAGTACTTATTTTATACAAGTTACTGTTCGAGATGCTGGGAATACAGAAGAGAACAAAACAGGCAGAAATATATGTTCCGGTCAAAGGAGACAGTAAGAAGCTGAAAGAGAAAAAAATCAGGATCTGATCAATTATATGGACAAAATGACAGCAGGGAATAGAAATATGGAATGACTGTTGAAATTTGAAAGAGAGTGGTTGTGTTAAGCCTCATTGCAAGGTGGCTTTTCGAGCAAAGGAGGAAAGGTGTACTGCATTACAGCATGCAGTAATATATGTTGACATCTCTCACCTTTTAAACCCCTGGGAGTGCCCACCTCAACCCCCGTCCCATCACAGGGGCAAGTCCTGACCAAATCCTCTGGGTGTCCATGTGCTTCTCTGGGCCTCAGTTTCCTCATTTGTATCAAGTGGAGGAGAACATCATCTACCCATATCTCAGGACCTCTGGGAATACGAAACCATGCACAGAACACACAAGACACCTGGGAGGTGCTCAGGAAGTGTTTATTCCACATTATTGCCAACATGGGATCCTATTCTGAGCAGGCCACCTCTAGAATCACATCAACTGTACCCCCATCCTGCCTGCATCTTTTCCCACAATAGTAACTCAGGATGTGTGTGTGTAGTGGAAGGGCTTGACCCCTCAACCCCTCCCCCACCACCCTGACTTCCTCTTCCTTGTCTGAACAAGCCCCCTCCCAACCCAGAGCCACACTCCATCCTCACCTGGTTGTGTAGCTTGTCCTCAGGGCCAGGTTCTGCCTTGTGGTGCTTGGCATCCATGCAGACGTTGAGCAGGTCTGTCCGGGTCCGGGCATTGCACACAGAGGTCATCCAACCCAGAAACAGCAGAAGTGGCGTCAGTTTCCAGGGCATCTCTTTCCTTTCCTGCAGAGGCAGCTGTGGAGAAGACCAAAGTCTGAAGGGAGAGAGCCCCTCGCAGGGTCCCCCCCTTTGCCTCCTGCCTCAGTCTCCCCAACTCCACAGTGAAGGATGGGGTCAGACCCTGTTCCTTCAGTGTTGGGGTCCTGAGGCTCCTTGAGGCTGGAGTAGAGAAGATTGGGAAGGGCAGCGGCTCCCTCACCGTACGCTTGGGGGGCTCGAAAGGGCATTTGGGATTAGATTCCCTGGGGGAATCTTCCCAAGTTGGAGGAGACTCCTTGTGCCCCTACCTTCTCTCTGGACTGACCCAAGAGAAGTAACTAAATAATTCAGGTCCATACTCTACTCTCTGGAAGAGGACACAGCCTCATCCTGTGTCCAGCAAGTGCTCTGCCTTCACACCCTTGATCACCCAGGTTTCCATGCCAGCTTAGAAACCCTGTTACCCTGGCATGGCAGTGACCCAGCTCTGCTGAGTTCTCTGGTTCAGCATGACGATCAAGCGAGGTAGCACACAGGATGGTGATGGTTAAATGATACAGAAATGATGAGGGGGTTGTTTTTAGACAGCTTTGCTTTCTCAGACTTCTTTTTCCTTCCCTATTTTCTGAAAATCATTTCCTTCCATCGTGACTCTGGTCTCCTCAGCGACTTCTGGACAAATCAACCAGATCCCTGCCTTTATCCTTCAAAGAACAAATGCAAGATCCGAGGACAAGGGACAGCATAAAAGTCCCCCACATTGGAGTTGCTAACCAGACAAGAACTTAAAGTCATGGGAGGCACCCAGCAAAAGCGACAGCCCCCTACTCTGTTCATGACTGCCCCTCACCTTCCACCCCCTCACCTACCTCCTGCAGAACAGATCTGTTCCTTTAGTCTCTGTCACCGAAGGACCTAAGAATTGATAATGGAGACCTCCCTCTCCCTCACCATCCCCCATGTTGTTGATCCCCAAGCCCTGGCAAGGGACTCTCCAAACATTCTTTCTGGAATTCACTTCCATTGGCTCTGTGTTTGGAGTAAGGTCTTCCCTCCTCCAATTTCCTCCCCTTTAAGTCACTTTCCCCACGGAGAGTGCTCTCTCTAAGGAGAGCTGCGTCCCTGCCCTATGTGCCAACCTGCCGACTCTCCTGACTGCAGCTCCTGAGCCTCCTTTGCTACGAGGTTCACACGCAGCTCTGACTGGGCTGGCCTTTCTCCAGGCTGGCGGCAGCTCCAAGCTGCCAGGCTGTCCTCTGTGGTCTCCGTCCTCAGCGCAGGACAGACTGACTAAGAGCTCTGGTAAATATAGATACAATTTCCTCTTTCAGATCTTCTCCTGCTCTTCCCTCTCTTCGGATCCCACCCTCTCCAAGGTTCCTTTAGTCTGTCAAGTGAGCCATTCTTGTTTACACTCGTCTCTCTGTTTGTTAATGTAGTCGTTCCAGGGTCCACACATTCAACATTCATCAAAATCTAGAGTGGGCTTCCCTGGTGGCTCAGTGGTAAAGAATCCGCCTGCCAATGCAGGAGACACAGCTTCAATCCCTGATCCAGGAAGATCCCATGTGCCTCGGAGCAACTAACCCCGGGCACCACAGCTACTCAAGTCTGCCCTCTAGACCTGGGAACCGCAATTCCTGAGGCCCCCACACCCGAGGGCCCCTACCCCTCAACAAAAGAAGCCACCACAATGAGAAGCCTGCGCACTGCAACTAGAGAGTAGCCCCCACTCTCCACAACTAGAGAAGAGTCTGAGCAGTGATGAAGACCCAGCACAGCCAAAACAAATACAAATTAAATTTTAAAAAATCTGGATGATTGCTCATCTCCAAGAGGGCATCTGAATTTTTGACCCCAAGTGCTGACTTGAGGGGAATGGGACCTAGTGATGAAGAACCCAGGCTTTGCAGCCAGGATGGAACCCAGTGATAGCTCCATCTCTCCCACAGCTATAGGAAATATTACTGAATCTTTCTCAGCTTCAGTTTGCTCACAAGAAAACTGTGAAGAATTATATGTAGAAAAGTCTGTCATATACTGAGTAGGCCTAAAATTTTTTTTTCAATTTAACTATGTGTGTGTGTGCGTGTGATGTCACTCAGTTGTGTAGCCCACCAGGCTCCTCTGTCCATGGAATTCTCCAGGCAAGAATACTACTGGAGTGGGTTGCCATGCCCTTCTTCAGAGGATCTTCCTGACCTGAGGATCAAACCCAGGTCTCCTGCACTGGAGGCGGATTCTTTACTGTCTGAGCCATCAGGGAAGCCCAATTTAACTATGGTTGATTTATAATATTGTGTTAGCTTCAGGTATACATCTTCATATTCTTTTCCATTGTAGGTTATTACAAGATTATTTTCCATTGTAGGTTATTACAAGTGTGTAACTGCTAGTCCCATACTCCTAATTCATTCTTCTCTATCCCCTTTCCCATTTGGTAACCATCAGTTTGTTGTCTATGTCTGTGACTCTGTTTCTATTTTGTAAATAAGTTCATTTGTATTATTATTATTTTAGCCACACCACACAGTAACGTATTTTTTTTTAGATTCCATATATAAGTGATATCATACAATATTTGTCTTTTTCTACCTGACTTATTTTACTTAGTGTGACAATCTGTACATCCATTCATATGCTGAAAATAGCAATATTTCATTCTTTTTTACGGCTGAGTAATATTTTATTGTGTGTGCATCAGTTCCTCAGTGTTGCTCAGTCATGCCCGACTCTGCCCCCATGGACTGCAGCCCACCAGGCTTCTCTGTCCATGGGATTTTCCAGGTAAGGATACTGGAGTGGGTTGCCATTTCCTTCTCCAGGGGATCTTCCCAATCCAGGGATCAAACCTGGGTCTCCTGCACTGCAGGCAGATTATTTACTGACCGAATTATCAGGGAAGCCCCTGTGTGTGCATTTATGTGTGTGAAAACATATGTATACACACCACATCTTCTTTATCCATTCATCTGTTGATGGACATTTAGATTGCTTGAGAAGGCTTGAATGGCAGAAATCAGATAAATTTATGAGCAGCCAGATGAACCAGCTAGAAGTTGAGGTATAGAAGTCAAGGGTCACAGAGAAAAATTGTCTCAAATTTGATAAAATATAATACCTCACCATCTACCATATCTGTAAACATAATTAAGCAATATTTTAGCCTTTTAAATAAATGTGGTAAAATATAGACTATTGAAAATTTACTGTTTTAACTATTTTAAGCTTATAGTTCAGTGGTGTTAAGTATATTCATATTGTTGTGCAGCACATCTCTAGGCCATTTTCATTCTGTAAAACAGAAACTCTATTTCCATTATATCAGCAGTCCGCATTTCCTCTTCTCCCCGGTCCCTGACAATGGCCATTCAATTTTTTATGTCTGTGAATTTGGCTACTCTTTTTGTTGTTGTTGTTCAGTCGCTTAGTCGTGTCCGACTCCTTGCAACTCCATGGACTGCAGCACGCAAGCCTTCCCTGTCCATCATCTCCCCGAGCTTGCTCATACTCATGCCCATTGATTCGGTGATGCCATCCAATCATCTTGCCCTCTGTCGTCCCCTTCTCCTCCTGCTTTCAATCTTTCCCAGCATCAGGGTCTTTTCCAATGACTCAGCTCTTCGCATCAGGTGGCCAAAATACTGGAGTTTCAGCTTCAGCATCAGTCCTTCCAATGAATATTCAGGATTGATTACCTTTAGGATTGACTGATTTGATCTCCTTGCAGTCCAAGGGGCTCCCAAGAGTCTTCTCCAACACCACAGCTCAAAAGCATCAATTCTTCAGCGCTCAGCTTTCTTTATAGTCCAACTCTCACATCCATACGTGACTACTGGAAAAACCATAGCTTTGACTAGATGGACCTTTGTCGGCAAAGTAACGTCTCTGCTTTTTAATATGTTCTCTAGGTTTGTCATAGCTTTTCTTCCAAGGAGCAAGCATCTTTTAATTTCATGGCTGCAGTCACCATCTGCAGTGATTTTCCCTCATATAATTGGGGTCACACATTATTTGTCCTTTTGTGTCTGTCTTATTTCACTTAGCCTAATGTCCCGATGCTTTTGAACTGTGGTGTTGGAGAAGACTCTTGAGAGTCCCTTGGACTGCAAGGAGATCCAACCAGTGCATCCTAAAGGAGATCAGCCCTGGGATTTCTTTGGAAGGAATGATGCTAAAGCTGAAGCTCCAGTACTTTGGCCACCTCATGCGAAGAGTTGACTCATTGAAAAGGACTCTGATGCTGGGAGGGATTGGAGGAAGGAGGAGAAGGGGATGACAGAGGATGAGATAGCTGAATGGCATCACTGACTTGATGGACATGAGTCTGAGTGAACTCCGGGAGTTGGTGATGGACAGGGAGGCCTGGCGTGCTGCGTGCGATTCATGGGGTTGCAAAGAGTCGGACACGACTGAGCGACTGACTGAACTGAACTGAACTAAACTGAATGTCCCAGGGTTCATCCACATGTCAGAATTTCGTTCCTTTTTATAGCTGAATAATATTCCATTGTATGTATACTACAGTGGATAATATGTTATCCATTCATCCATCCTTGGACATTTGAACTGCTTCCACATTTTGGCTGTTGTGAAGAATGCTACCAAGACATTGTCCTTTTTTTTTTTTTTTTTTTGGCCATGCCCTGTGGCATGTGGAATCATAGTTTCCCTACCAGGGATTGAATGGTACCCTGTGTGTTAGACGTGCCGAGTCCAACACTAGACCACCAGGAATGTATCCTAAAGAATGCTACTGTGAAGACAGGTATGCAATTATTTCTTTGAGACATTGCTTTCGATTCTTTTGGATATATAACCAGAAGTAGAATAGCTGGATTGTGTGGTAATTCTATTTTTAATTTTTTAAATTGTAGCATGCAGGGTCTTTTAGTCGCAGCCTGCAAACTTTTAGTTGTGGCACGTGAGATCTAGTTCCCTGATCAGGGGTCAAACCCAGGCACCCTGCCTTGGGAGCTTGGCGTCTTAGCCACTGGATCACTAGGGAAGTCCCTCTGTTTTTAATTTTGAGGAACTATCATGCTGTTTTCTAAAATGGATGCACAATTTTATATTTCCACCAACAGTGTACAAGAATTTCAATTTCTCCACATTCTGGCCAAAATGTATTAATATCTTCTGTTGGTTTGTTTGTTTCTTTAATAATAGCCACCCTAGTGGATATGAAGTGATATGTAACTGTGGTTTTATTTTGCATTTCTCTAATGATTAGTAATGTGGAACATTTTTTCATATGCTTGTTGGTCATTTGTATATCTTCTTTGGAGAAACATCTGTTAGTGTTATTTGCCCATTTTTTAATCAGTTTACACTTCTTTTGTTGTTAAATTATAGGAATTCTCAATATATATTCTGGGTTAACTTCTTATCAGACATATATTCTGATTCTGTATTCTGTATGTTGCCTTTTTATTCTTTTGTCTTTTGTTGCACAGAAGTTTTAAATTTTGATGTAACTCAATTTATCCTTTTTTTTTTTTGGTTGTTACTTTTGCTATATCTGAGAAATTATTGAAGCTCTTCCCCTAAGTTCTCTTATGAAGTTTTGTAGTTTTAGCTCTTATGTTTAGGTCTTTGATCCATTTTTGAGTTAATTTGTGTGTGGTGTAAAATGAAGTTTCAACCTAATTTTTCTGCATGTGAATATTGAGTTGTGCTCCAGCAACATCTCTTGAAAAGATTATTCTTTCCCCTATTGCATTGTCTTGGCACTGTTGTCAAAAATCTGGGCTCTAGGTTCTATCCTATCTATCTGCTGCTCCTGCATTGTCTTATTATTGTTTGTAGTAAGTTTTGAAATCAGGAAGTGTGAGTCTCCTCAAATTTGCTGAACTCACTTGTTAATAATCATGTGTTTGAGGGTTCCTTAGGATTTTCTATACAGAATGTCATGTTATCTGTGAATAAAAATAGTTTTACTTCTTGCTTTCCAATTTGTGTGTTTCTTATTTCTTTTTCTTCACTAATAGCCCTAGCTACAACCTTTATACAGCAAGATGAGAGTTATAATTGTCTTATTGCTGATCTTAGGGGTAAAGCCTTTTGGCTTAGAACAGGATGTTAGCTGTGGGTTTTCCATAGAAGTCCTTTATCACATTGGGGAAAATCCCTTCTATTCCTAGTTGGTTCAGTGTTTTATTTTGTTTTTTTAATTAAAGGATTTTGTTGAATGATGTTCCTGCATCCACTGAGATGATCAGGTGGTTTGTATTTTATTCTAGTAATATGGTGTATTAAATAGATTGATTTTGAGATGCTAAACCAAGTTACATTCTTTAAATTCTCCCAGTTGGTAATGGTGTATAATCCTTTTCTATATGCTGCTGAATTCTTTGATGTTTTGTTGAGATTTACATCTTTATTCATAAAAGATGTAGTTTTCTTTTCTTGATATTGTTTAATTTTATATCAGGGTAATACTGGTCTCATAGAATGAGTTGGGGGGTGTTCTCTCCTTTTGTTTTTTTCTAAGAATTTGCGAAGGATTGGTATTCATTATCCTTCAAACATTTGGTAGAACGCATCACTGAGACCATCTGGGCCTGAACTTTTCTTTGAGGAAGTTTTAAAATTACTAATTCAGGGGCTTTCCTGGTGGTCCAGTGGTTAAGATTCTGAGCTTCCACTGCAGGGGGTGCAGGTTCTGATGCAGATACTAAAATCCCACATGCCAAGGCATGGTCCAAATTAATTAACTAATTGATTTTTAAAAAACTAATTCAATCTCTTTACTTTTTATGCCTGCTAAGTCACTTCAGTTGTATCCAGCTCTTTTCAACCACATGAACCATAGCCTGACAGGCTCCTCTGTCCATGGCATTCTCCAGGCAAGAATACTGGAGTCGGTTGCCATTTCCTCCTCCAGGGGATCTTTCTGGCCCAGGGATTGAACCCAGGTCTCCTGCATTGCAGGCAGATTCTTTACTGTCTGAGCCACCAGTGAAGCCCCTTTACTCACTATAGGTATATTTAAATGTTTTACTTATTTGTGTGTCATCTTTGATAGTTTGTGCTTTTCTAGGAATTTGTCCATTTCATTTGTGTTATGTTATCTGTTGACTTACAGTTGTTCATAATATTCTGTTATGATGCTTTTTCTTTCTATGAGAATAAGAGTAATATCCCCTCTTTTATTCCTGATATTAATAATTTTATTCTTTTCTCTTTTTTTCTTGAAACCAAAGTAGCTAAAGACGTATCAACTTTGTTGACTTTTTCAGAGAACCAACTTTTGGTTTTCTTCATTTTCCCTGTGTTTTTCTGTCTTTTATTCCATTTATTTTTGCTTTACTCCCTATTTCTTTCGTTTTGATGGCTTTGAGTTTACTTTGTTTTATTTTACTTAGTCTGTTTTTATTTTTGTAAGGTAATAGGTTAGGTTACTGATTTAAAATCTTTTTTTTAATATAGGCTTTTATAGCTCTAGATTTCCCTCTAAACAATGCTTTAGCTGTATCCAATAAGTTTTGATCTTTTAAAACTTTTTATTTCTTTATTTTATTTTTGGCTGTGTTGTGTCTTTGCTGCCTGTGGGCTTTCTCTAGTTTTGAGGAGCAGGAGCTGCTTTTAGTTGACATGTGCAGGCTTCTCTGCGGTGATATCTTTTGTTTTGGAGCACGTGCTATAGGCCTGAGGGTTTCAATAGTTGTAGTGCCAGGGCTTAGTTGCTCTGTGGCCTGTGGGATCTTTCCAGACCGGGGATCAAACTTGTGTCCCCTGCCAGGTGGATTCTTAACCGCTGGACCACTGGGGAAGTCCCATAACATAATATATATATATTTTTTTTTTAATTTTGAATTCTAACTGTTCATTGGGCTTCCTTCGTGGCTCAGCTGGTAAAGGATCTACCTGTACTATGGGAGACCTGGGTTCGATCCCTGGGTTGGGAAGATCCCCTGGAGAAGGGAAAGGCTACCCACTCCAGTATTCTGACCTGGAGAATTCCACAGACTCTATAGTCTATGGGGTCACAAAGAGTCGGACCCGAACTGTTCATTGCTAGTATGTGGCAAGGCTAGATTGACTTTTGCTTATTGACCTTATGTCCTCCAACCTCGTTATAATCACTTACTAGTTCCAGGCATTATTTTGGTCAGTTCTTGCAGATTTTCTACATAGGCGAACATGTCGTCTACTAACAAAGACACTTGTTTCTCCATCCCCAACTTGTATAGCTTTAACTTCTTGTCTCATCCTAAGCGTTGGTTAGAACTTCCAATATCCTATTGAAAAGGAGTGGTGAGGAGAGACATTCTTCTTGGGAAAGCCTCAAGTTTCTCATTATGACATATGATGTTAGCTCTAGCGCTCTTTGTAGATATTCTTTATCAAGTTGAGGAAATTCTAGTAAATTTTTAATTTCAGTTATTGTACTGTTCTGTTCCAGAATTTTCTATTTCCTTTTTAAATAATTTATATCTCATGGATATTCTGTATTTGGTGAGACGTCATTTTCATATTTTCCTTGACTTCCTTAGACCCAGTTTCCTGTAGTCTTATTTATAATACGTGATTTAAAGGTATTCTATCTTAATACCTTATCTTTGTCTAATAAGTCCAACATCTGGGCTTCCTTGGGGACAGTTTTTATTGACTACTTTTTTCTCTTTGCTAGGACATGCTTTCCTATTTCTTTGTATGTCCAACGTTTTTGCTGAAAACTGAATATTTTAAATAATATATATGACAACTTCAGAAATCATATCTTTTCAACCAGAGCTTGCTATTAGTGCTGTTTATTTGTTTAATGATTTTCACGGACTACTTCTATAAAGTCTGTTCTGGTACATGCTAGTCACTGAAGTTTCTGCCTGGTTAGCTCAGTTGTCAGCCAATGATTGGACAGAGCTTTCCTTAAGTGCCTCGAAACAATGTCTCCTACTCTTTGCTAAGGGACTCTGTATGTTGGTTCCAGCAAGCTTCAAATGCTCTAACAGTTTACTCTGCCTTATTCGTCACTACCTGCATGAGCAAGGCCTCAAGGTCACCAGAGTTAAGGGACTGGTGCCTTCTCAGGTATTTCCTGGACATACAGTTCTGCAAATGCTCATAAATTTTAGGATTCCCAAGTAGATGTCAAAGCTTTTTAAAGCTCTCTCTTAGCTTCTCATTCCCTAATATTACTTTTAAGTTTTTTTTTTTTTTAATCATGCCTCTGGTTTGCCACAACTGGTAGGAAACTGGGATGTCAAATAATTAGCTGTTGATTGTTTAGCCAAGCACCTGGGGATGGGGTTTCTCACTGCGTGGGCTCTGAGTCAGACAAGCCCTGTGAATGGGGCTCTTCACAGACCTTCCAGATAGATCAAGCAGTGACAGTTCTCTCAGAACAGAGCTTTTGGGGGAGTTTCACACCCACTCTGCCCCCTCTAGTGGCTGCTAGGTCACTGGTTTTTGTAGTTACTGGATTTGTGAGATTGGAGAAGGAAATGGCAACCCACTCCAATGTTCTTGCCAGGAGAATCCCAGGGGCGGGGGAGCCTGGTGGGCTGCTGTCTGTGGGGTCGCACAGAGTCAGACACGACTGAAGCGACTTAGCAGCAGCAGCAGCAGGAGTTGTGAGACTGCCGATTTTGGATACTATTGTGGTGTTGTGGAGAGGAGGATGGGAAAAAGCAAATAAAAATGCCACAAAGTTCACTGTTCCTAGTGATATTCAGCAATTTTTCTTGAATAAACTCTCCTTAGATTTTTGAAAGCTTTGGTTAATTTCCAGAGTTCTGGAAAAGTTGGTTTTAACAAGTTTTTCCAGTGTTACTGCTTTTATGGAGGAGTGGATTTTCAGATGTTCTGACTCTCATTCCAGAAGTTCTTCTTCAGATTCCTTCTATTTAAAGAAGCATAAAGCTTTAAATAATATTGGTCACTTGTAAGTAAACTGGTCTTTGAGTATACAGTCTACTGTTAAAATGAATAATAAGTTAGTTTTTCCTATATGTTTTGCACGTATAGCAAAGTTACGTCCTTACCAACCTAAATTTGAACTTACTTAAAAAATACATATGTATTTATTTATTATATTTATTTGGCTGCATTGGGTCTTAGTTGCAGTGCGTGGGCACTAGAGCACATGGGCTCAGTAGTTCCAGAATCCGATTTAGTTGCCCCACTGCTTGTGAAATCTTGGGTCCACAACCAGGGCTCGAACTGGGTCCACTGTACTGGAAGGTGGATTCTTAACCACTGGACCACCAGGGAAGTCCCTGAATTTGAACTTTCACTTTTCAAAAAACATGTTTATTTTGAGGGCTTTGTACTAACTTGCATCATGCTCTTAGGTCATGATATAACATAAAATAGTAGGATCCCTCATTTCTAGAGAAGTTAAACTCTTAGTGACAGGTTGTTACAAAATATAGTTGTCATAATAATATAGCCAAGAGTGAGGCTATTTCCTAACAACACTTTTTTTGTTTGTTTGTTTCCCTTCTCCAAGATCAGGTCCTAAATTCAGAATAATAAACCTATCAAGACATATTTTATACCAAAACCATCTTGGAACTTACCAGACAGCTGCTAGAATACATAAAAAATTTGCTTCCTCTTGGCACAGCACTCATAAGTAAAGAAGGAGACAAGGGAGACAAGGAAGGATGCTAAAAATAGGTATAATTGGTATGCTCCATGCTTTAAAATCCTGCTTATCGGTGTTATGAGAGCTTCCCTGTACATCGTGTTCATGTTGTGGAGAAAGATGTTAGAGCAAAGAAAAGAACTCATCCTTTCTAGAGGATTTTTATACAAGGTAATAAGATCCCCTGGAGAAGGAAATGGTAACCCACTCCAGTATTCTTGCCTGGAAAATCCCATGGACGGAGAAGCCTGGTAGGCTACAGTCCATGGGGTCGCAAAGAGTCGGACACAACTGAGCAAGTTTCTTTCTTGAATGGATTATGACTGTGAATGTTTAGTGATTGCGGCCTTTCCCAGATGAGTAAAAAGCACACTCATTTTCATAAGTAAGGGTTTGCATGATGATTGTCAACAAATCTATTTCCAGGATGATTTTATTCTTCAAGATGACCTTCTATTATTGATAGTAATTTTCATGTACAGCTTACAAAATGGGCTGTAAGGTCCTCAAGATTTCTAAATACATCCGCTGTGCATCACTTACAGAGCTGAGGCAAATAGAGAGGACAAATGGAATTATAAAAAACAGGCTGGTTAAACTGGCCAAGAAGACAGACTCTCCTTGTCCACCTCTCTCTCTCCAGGTTCTAATAATACGTTCTCCTTAAAACAGCCATCAGCTGAGACCTCGTGGAACACAGCAGTCAGCAGTAGATGCGTGCTCTGTTGGTGCAAAAGAAATTGCAGTTTAAATCATTATAACTACGACTAAACACACCTTTATTAATCAAAATAGGAGCAATCACAATCAACATATTTTTGCCAGTGAGAAATAAGCTTGTTTATTCCTGTAGCATAAAATTTGTGCTTCAGGATTCAAAGAACTCCTAGAAAGCATTTTCCGCCTCCTGCTGGTTGTGGAAACATTTTCCCTGCGAAAGTTGTCAAGATGCTTGAAGAAGCGGTTGTTGGTCAGCAAGAGGTCAGGTGAATATGGCAGATGAGGCAAAACTTTATAGCCCAGTTCGTTCAACTTTTGATGCGTGGTTGTGCGATGTGTGGCTGGGCGTTGTCCAGGAGTAGAATTGGGTCCTTTCTGTTGAACAGTGCAGGCTGCAGGTGCTGCAGTTTTCAGTGCCTCTTATCAATTTGCTGAGCATACTTCTCAGATGTCATGATTTCACCAGGATTCAGAAAACTGTAGTGGATCAGACAAGCAGCAGACCACCAAACAGTAACCATGTTTGGAGCTTCTCAGTCCAGCCACTGAGCTGGTCATCGCTGGTTGTCATATAAAATCCACTTTGCTTCACGTGTCACAATCCAATCGAGAAATGGTTCATTGTTGTTGCATAGAATAAGAAGATGACACTTCAAAACAATGATTTTTTGATTTGCAGTCGGCTCATGAGGCACCCACTAACTGAGCTTTTTCATCTTTCCAGTTTGCTTCAAATGCCAAACGACTGTAGAATGGTTGATGTTGAGTTCTTCAGCAACTTCTCATGTAGTTGTGACAGGATCAGCTTTGATGATGCTCTCAGTTGGTTTGTTGTCAACTTCCGGTGGCCAGCGACCACCCTCCTCATCTTCAAGGCTCATCTCCTTGGCGAAACTTCTTGAACCACCACTACACTGTATGTTCATTAGCCATTCCTGGGCCAAATGTGTTGTTGGTGTTGTGAGTTCTCTCTGCTGCTTTATGACCCATTTTGAACTCGAATAAAAAAATCGCTCAAATTTGCTTTTTGTCTAACATCATTTCCAATGCAAAAAATGCAATTATTTTTGCACCAACCTGAAATTACACCCTAGTGAAAATTCTCTCTTTTATTCTGATACTAGAAATTAATAGATTGACCAAATCTTGGTTCCTGCTAACAAGGGTTTCTCTTCTCTCCTCTTGTTTTTCTAAAGATCCTACCATAATTGACTAACTGGAAAATAGACTCATGAATCTGATGTCACCACCATAAACTAATGCTTGGATGATTTAACCTGTCAGAGCCTTGGAACTTGCAATTTCCAGAAAAATTCCAGCCCCAAAGAAGGAGACTTCTATGGAGACAGATTCAACATACAAACAGGTAATCAGAAATCATTTTTAAAGAATTAGGGAAGTTGATGAAGGCTCTATGATTGTGGTCATTGTGTTGGTATTTTTGGTAATGTGCTTCATGTTCTTTTTTTGATTAGTCATATGATACAGCCCTTTTTCTTTCTCCTGGCTGTGGTCTCTAACCCTCAATTTAGTAGACCATACTTGTGCCAACCACAATAAACATTCTCCCTAAAAAAATTCTTGGTCAATGGGCCACTCTCCTAAGCATCCACGCTGGTATCGTCTACAACTATTCCAATAATTGACTCCCTCCTTTATTGCCACGTTGGCCCAACAAATCTCTCAAAGTTCATGACGGAATAGAGTTTGGCTCCAGTGATAGATTTTTATGGCCCCAGCCCCAGTCACTAAATTGCTTAGAATATATCCCCTCATGAATACACTAAACAGAAATTCAGAAATGCATAAAATTCCTTATATACTGCCATTGCAAGGGAGTGTATTCTATAGGCAATCATTCATTTATTCATCCATGCATTTGTTCATTTTGCATGTCATAACATTTATACATTTAATGCTTACAATGATTTTCCAGAGTGGTGCAACCTCACCATAAATGAGCTTTAGAACATTTTCATCCCTCCTTATGCCCATTTATAGTTAATTCCTGTTCCTAAATCCAGCCCCAGGCTACCACTAGTCTACTTTCTATCTCTATAAGTTTGCCTTTTCTGGGACTAGTGGACTTTCACCTAGCATAAGGTTTTTAAGGTTCACCCATAATGTAGCGTGTACTAATAGTTCATTACTTTTTATTGCTAAATAGCTTTTTGTTGTATGGTTACAACACATTTTGTCTGTCTACTCACTAGTTTATGGACATTGAAGTTATTTTCAGTTTGGGGCTTTTATGAATAATGCTGCTATGTACATGCACATTTGTGGATTTGTATTTTCATTTCTCTTGAGTAGTTGCTTAGAAGTAGAATCAATGGGTTTTGCTTAACTTTTTGAGAAGCTACCATACTGTTTTCCAAAGGATTGTGCTATTTCACATTCCCGTTAGCAATACAGGCTGGTTCTAGTTTCCCTTCATCTTGGTGAACATTTGTCATTGCCTGTCTTTTTTTTCCTAAGTATTTGTTTATTTGGCTGTACCGGGTCTTAGTTGTGGCCCATAGGATCTTTGTTGCATCATGTGGGATCTTTAGTTTCAGCATGTGACCTCTTAGCTATGGAATCTAGTTCCCTGACCAGGGATTGAACCTGGGCCCTCTGCGTTGGGAGCGCAGGATCTTAACCACTGGACCACCAGGGAAGTCCCTGCCTGTCTTATTTATTGTAACGATTCTAGTGGGTATGAAATAGTACCTCATTGTAATTTTAATTTTACATTTTAATTTTAACCAACAGAATGATCTGTTTCAAAGGCAAACCATTCAATATCATAGTAATCCAAGTCTATGCCCCAACCAGGAATGCGGAAGAAGCTAAAGTTGAACCGTTCTATGAAGACCTACAAGACCTTCTAGAACTAACACCAAAAAAAGGTGTCCTTTTCATTACAGGAGACTGGAATGCAAAAGTAGGCAGTCAAGAGATACCTGGAGTAACAGGCAAATTTGGCCTTGGAGTACAAAACAAAGCAGGTCAGGGGCTAACAGACTTTTGCCAAGAGAACACACTGGTCATAGCAAACACCCTCTTCTGACAACACAGGAGAAGACTCTACTCACGGACATCACCAGATGGTCAGTACTAAAATCAGATTGATTATATTCTTTGCAGCCAAAGATGGAGAATATAGTCAGGAAAAACAAGATCAGGAGCTGACTGTGGCTCAGATCATGAACTCCTTATTACAAAATTCAGACTTAAATTGAAGAAAGTAGGGAAAACCACTAGACCATTCAGGTATGACCTAAATCAAATCCCTTATGATTATACAGTGGAAGTGACAAATAGATTCAAGGAATTAGATCTGATAGACAGAGTGCCTGATGAACTATGGACAGAGGTTTGTGACATTGTGCAGGAGGATGTGATCAAGACCATCCCCAAGAAGATGAAATGCAAAAAGGCGAAATGATTGTCTGAGAAGGCCTTACAAATAGCTGAGAAAAGAAGAGAAGTGAAAGGCAAAGGAGAAAAGGAAAGATATACCCATTTGAATGCCGAGTTTTAAGGAATAGCAAGGAGAAATAAGAAAGCCTTCCTCCATGATCAATGCAAAGAAATAAAGGAAAACAATAGAATGGGAAAGACTAGAGATCTCTTCAAGAAAATTTCATGCAAAGATGGGCACAATAAAGGACGGAAATGGTATGGACCTAGCAGAAGCAGAAGATATTAAGAAGAGGTGGCAAGAATACACAGAAGAACTGTACAAAAAAGATCTTCATGACCCAGATAATCACAATGGTGTGATCACTCACCTAGAGCCAGACATCCTAGAATGTGAAATCAAGTGGACCTTAGGAAGCATCACTATGAACACAGCTAGTGGAGGTGATGGAATTCCAGTGGAGCTATTTCAAATCCTGAGAGATGATGCTGTGAAAGTGCTGCACTAAATATGCCAGCAAATCTGGAAAACTCAGCAGTGGCCACAGGACCAGAAAAGGTCAGTTTTCATTCCAATCCCCAAAACAAGGCAATGCCAAAGAATGCTCAAACTACCACAAATTGTACTCATTCACATGCTAGCAAAGTAATGCTCAAAATTCTGCAAGCCAGACTTCAACAGTACGTGAACCATGAACTTCCAGATATTGAAGCTGGATTTAGAAAAGGCAGAGGAACCAGAGATCAAATTGCCAACATCCATTGGATCATCAAAAAAGCAAGAGAGTTCCAGAAAAATATCTACTTCTGCTTTATTGACTATGCGAAAGCCTTTGACTGTGTGGATCACAATAAGCTATGGAAAATTCTTCAAGAGATGGGAATACCAGACCATCTCACCTGCCTCCTGAGAAATCTGTATGCAGGTCAAGAAGCAACAGTTAGAACTGGACATGGAACAACAGACTGGTTCCAAATCGGGAAAGGAGTATGTGAAGGCTATATATTGTCACCCTGCTTATTTAATTTCTATGCAGAGTACATCATGAGAAATGCTGGGCTGGATGAAGCACAAGCTGGAATCAAGATTGCCGGGAGAAAGCAATAACCTCAGATATGCAGATGATACCACCCTTATGGCAGAAAGTGAAGAACTAAAGAGCCTCTTGATGAAAGGGAAAGAGGAGAGTGAAAAAAGTAGGCTTAAAACTCAACATTCAGAAAACTAAGATCATGGCATCTGGTCCCATCACTTCATGGCAAATAGATGGTGAAACAATGGAAACAGTGACAGACTTTATTTTGGGGAGCTCCAAAATCACTGCAGATGGTGACTACAGCCATAAAATTCAAAGATGCTTGCTCCTTGGAACAAAAGTTATGACCAACCTAGACAGCATATTAAAAAGCAGAGACATTACTTTGCCAACACAGGTCCGTCTAGTCAAAGCTATGGTTTTTCCAATAGTCATGTATGGATGTGAGGGTTGGCCTATAGAGAAAGCTGAGTGCCAAAGAATTGACGCTTTTGAACTGTGATGTTGGAGAAGACTCTTGAGAGTCCCTTGCACTGCAAGGAGATCCAACCAGTCCATCCTAAAGGAGATCAATCCTGGATGTTCATTGGAAATACTGATGTTGAAGCTGAAACTCCAATACTTTGGCCACCTGATGGGAAGGAAGAGCTGACTCATTTGAAAAGACCCTGATGCTGGGAAAGATTGAGGGCAGGTGGAGAAGGGGATGAGAGAGGATGAAATGGTTGGATGGCATCACTGACTCAATTGACATGGGTTTGGGTGGACTCTGGGAGTTGGTGATGGACAGGGAGGTCTGGCGTGCTGCGGTTCATGGGGTCACAAAGAGTCAGATACGACTGAGCAACTGAACTGAACTGGACCATAAAGAAGGCTGAGTGCCAAAGAATTGATGCTTTTGAATTGTGGTGCCAGAGAAGACTTAGAATCCCTTCAGTTCAGTTCAGTCACTCAGTCATATCCAACTCTGCAACTCCATGGACTGCAGCAGGCCAGGCTTCCCTGTCCATCACCAACTCCCTAAGCTTGTTCAGACTCATGCCCATTGAGTTGGTGATGCCATCCAACCATCTCATCCTCTGTTATCCCCCTTCTCCTCCTGCCTTCAATCTTCCCCAGCATCAGGGTCTTTTCCAATGAGTCAGTTCTTTGCATCAAGTGGCCAAAGTATTGGAGCTTCAGCTTCAGCATCAGTCCTTCCAATGTATATTCAGGATTGATTTCCTTTAGGATTGACTGGTTTGATCTCCTTGCAATCCAAGGGACTCTCAAGAGTCAACACCATGGTTCAAAAGCAACAGTTCTTCAGTGCTCAGCTTTCTTCATGGTCCAGCTCTCACATCCATACATGACTACTGGAAAAACCATAGCTTTTACTATATGGACCTTTGTTGGCAAAGTAATGTCTTTGCTTTTTAATATGCTGTCTAGATTGGTCAGTTTTTCTTCCAAGGAGCAAGCATCTTTTAATTTCATAGCTGCAGTCACCATCTGCAGTGATTTTGGAGCCCAAGAAAATGAAATCTGTCACTGTTTCCATATCTATTTGCCACGAAGTGATGGGACCGGATGCCATGATCTTTGTTTTTTGAATGCTGAGTTTTAAGCCAGCTTCTTCACTCTCCTCTTTCACCCTCATCAAGAGGCTCTTTAGTTCCTCTTTGCTTTCTGCATAAGAATGCTATTATCTGCATATCTGAGGTTATTGATATTTCTCCTGGCAATCTTGATTGCCTTGGATAGCAGCGAAAAGATGAAACCAGTCAATCCTAAAGGAAATCAACCCTGAATATTTATTGGAAAGACTGTTACTAAAGCTGAAGTTCCAATACTTAGGCCACCTGATGTGAAGAGACAACTCATGGGTAAAGACCCTGATTGTGGGAAAGACTGAGGGCAAGAGGAGAAGGGGGCAACAGAGGATGCGATGGTTTGATGGCATCACCAACTCAATGGACATGAATTTGATCAAACTCCCAGAAATAGTGAAGGACAGGGAAGCCTGGCATGCTGCAGTCCATGGGGTCACAAAAATTCAGACATGACTGAGGGAACAACAACAGAATAGAGACAAAGCATCTATACCTTATAGGAATAAAATATATAAAGAATTTGGGACAGAGCCCAGCAGGTAGTGCTGTATTAGAAGGTCTAGAGCTCTCTCGGGTCACCCTTCACCTCTTCCCAGCCTGCCATCCAGAACATGTTGTCCATGCTGGACACTGCCATTCCCCTCTCTTCTGTTGAAGAGCTGAGAAAAGGACAGAGCAAGCATTCCAGTTAGCTCTGGAATACTTGGGTCCAATTCAAATGATAAATTCCTCTGCCTGGCTCTAGATTAAAGCTGCAGTGAAAAATGAAATTGAGAGCTATGAATATCCCCTAGATTGGAAGATTAAAGTTATTTGGCAAGATCATAGCAAGTATCAGAACTGAAAACTGGCCAAGTCTAACTAGTTTCAGTCAGTGGTACTGGAAAGCAAAAGTCTCATTTCCACTCACATTCAAATAACTTACATGACACATGTAGGGTGACTGACTTTTTATTTAGTTTCCACCAAAGAACAAACTGACTGTGGAGCTTAACGGGGCAGGGATTGCCAGGTGTCAGAAAATAATAGGAGCTCAGCTGAGCAGCCAGAGCAACAATAGGAGCAGGCCGAAACGCAGAGGCCAGGCCTCATGGAGCCCAGCCCCATTCATGCTCTCAGCATAGAATCTCGCCACCTCCTCATTGGGGTTGCCCAGGACAGGGTCGAACCACATCTGAATGCAGCGGCCGCTGCCCCGGCTGT
This sequence comes from Capra hircus, assembly GCF_001704415.2. Taxonomy (NCBI): domain Eukaryota; kingdom Metazoa; phylum Chordata; class Mammalia; order Artiodactyla; family Bovidae; genus Capra; species Capra hircus. The sequence continues at coordinate 31,623,172 of NC_030822.1, forward strand.
AGTTGCTGGCCCTGTAGGAGTGACTCCAGATTTCATTGCACAGAGCAGCAGGCGTGGGGAAGTAGAAGTCGAAGCGATGGCAGGCAACTTTCACCGGGCACTGGTTGTACCCTGTGGGGAGGATAGAAGCCTGTAGCCACTGGGTCCAGAACCACCTCTTGCTCTACCAGCCCCACAGCTGCAAGTCTCCATAAACCCTTCCGCACCCCCGCCACCCCTTCCAAAGCCCTCTCTCCCCGCCCCCCCAGCCCTCACCTGAGGTCCAGTCCCAGCCCCTGTGCCAGTTGCTCTTGCAGGTGTAGGAGGTGCGGCAGTCTTCCCACCAGCTCTCACAGTCCTCTTTGCAGAGGGGCACATTCAGAATCCGTTCTTTGCGCCAGCTCTGATTCACCTGGGTCGGGAACCAGGGAAGTCAGCCAGGGATCCCAGCTGCTACAGCCCTGATGGCGTCCAGGGCTGAGAGAGAGGCAGTGACTCCACTGTTAACCAAACTCAGTTTTAGCTGCTCTCTGCTCAAAAGCCAGTAATCAATGGGACTTCCCTGGTGGTACAGTGGGTAAGATCGACCTGCCTATGCAGGGGACATGCATACAGCCCCTAGTTGGGGAAGATCCCACGTGCTGTGGAGCAGCTAACCCTGTGCTCCACAACTATTGAACTGGACTCTAGAGCTGGAGAACTGTAATGGAGCCCAAGTGCCACAACTACTGAAGCCCTCGCACCCTAGAGCCCGTGCTCCACAACTAGAGAAGCCACTGTAATGAGAAGTCCATATGCTGCAACCAGAGAAAAGGCCGCGCGGTAATCAAGACCCAGCACAGCCATAAATAAATAAAATTGTAAGTAAAAATTAAAATATAAACTTTTTTAAAAAAGAAAAGCCAGCAATCTGGAGAGAAGTTAATTCATGTCCTGAAGCCAGCTCTAGATTATGTTCAGCCATGCCCGTTTTTCAAGGAGAAAAGGGGAAAGAACCTCAGGGAATCACTAAGGCAGGAAGTTAGATTATGCATCATTCTCCATTGTGCACCAACTGGCTGACTTCAGATACCATATTGCCCAGTGACTTGCCTGCCGGTTTGCTAAGCGAGCTGTTGGAGGTACAGAGCTGATCATTTTTTAGCTACTTAAGTAATTCTTCATCCTTACTTTTTTAATCTAGGAAAAGAATCAATAGGTTAGGCAAGGCGTGCTATCTATTCAGGAGAGCATAAGTCAGGAATTCGGTTAAATTGCCTGGTGATTTCACCCCTATAATTAGGTTGTTTTAAGGTTAGAGGAACCAGAGATCAAATTGCCAACATCCACTGGATCATTGAAAAAGCACAAGAGTTCCAGAAAAAAATCTATGTTGGCTTTATTGACTATGCGAAAGCCTTTGTATGGATCACAACAAACTGTGGAAAATTCTTCAAGAGATGGGAGATCTCACCTGCCTCCTGAGAAATCTGTATGTAGGTCAAGAAGCAACAGTCAGAACTGGACATGGAACAACAGACTGGTTCCAAATCAGGAAAGGAGTATGTCAAGGCTGTATATTGTCACCCTGCTTATTTAACTTATATGCTGAGTACATCATGAGATGCTGGGCTGGATGAATCACAAGCTGGAATCAAGATTGCTGGGAGAAATATTAATAACCTCAGATATGCAGATGACACCACCCTTATGGCAGAAAGAAAAGAACTAAAGAGCTTCTTGATGAGGGTGAAAGAAGAGAGTGAAAAAGTAGGCTTAAAACTCAACCTTCAGAAAACTAAGATCATGACATAAGATCCCATCACCTCATGGCAAATAGATGGAGAAACAGTGACAGACTATTTTTTGGGGCTCCAAAATCACTGCAGATGGTGACTGCAGCCATGAAATTAAAAGATACTTTCTCCTTGGGAGAAAAGTTATGACCAACCTAGACAGCATATTGAAAAGAAGGGACATTACTTTGCCAACAAAGGTCTGTCTAGTCAAAGCTATGGTTTTTCTAGTTGTCATGTATGGTTGTGAGATTTGGATTATAAAGCTGAAGAATTGACGCTTTTGAACTGTGGTGTTGGAAAAGACTCTTGAGAGTCCGTTGGACTGCAAAGAGATCCAACCAGTCCATCCTAAAGGAGATCAGTCCTGGGTGTTCATTGGAAGGACTGATGTTGAAGTTGAAACTCCAATAGTCTGGCCATCTGATGTGAAGAACTGACTCATTTGAAAAGACCCTGATGCTGGGAATGACTGGAAGCAGGAGGAGAAGGAGAAGACAGAGGATGAGATGGATGGATAGCATCACCGACTCAATGAACATGAATTTGAGTAAGCTTCAGGAGTTGGTGATGGACAGGGAAGCCTGGTGTGCTGCAGTCTATGCGGTCACAAAGAGTCAGGCACGACTGAGTGACTGAACTGAACTGATGGTTAGAGGGTAACAGAAATGGGCAAACAGGAAAGGGGCATACGAGGTGCTCCCATGACCCTCCTCAGACCAGAATTCCTGGAGTGTCCCTGCAAGTGGCTGTGGGTGGATCAGCTAGGGGCTGTCCTCTGCTGAGGGGCTGGTGCCCATACCTCCTGGATCCAGGGCCCCAGGTTAGGTGAGCACTCATAGAGACAGATGTCCTGAATAAAGTGGCGCTTGCATGCAGGCTCCATCTTGCCGCAGTGGTCCCAGTCGAATCTGTACAGGCTGGAAATATCCTTATGGGCTTCTATGCTGGTGTTGACAAAGCAGCAGGCATTGTTTTTCCAAGGGCTGCACTGTTGAGGGCGGGGAAGGGGAGAGGGACTCAAGGGTGAGCTCTCACACCCAGCACAACCAGAATGTTCCCACCTCTCCCCTTCAGTCCTTGATTCCCCAACAGTCTTCAGAGAAACATCAGGTGGAGGGACACTTTCTGGGGGACAGGTTTCTCCAAGACTGTGGAATCCCAGGGGTAGCTCCTATTGCTAACCCAGGCATTTTTCTAGGAACTGGGAACACAATGAAAACTTAGCACTGGATAATTTCTTTGGGCAAAAACAGGAGAGGAACAGGAAATTTCAGTTTTCTGGAATGACCAGATTAAGCCTCTTTGGGAAGGTGATAAAGACCTGAAGGTGAGGAAGCAAGTTAAATGAACCACAACCCCAGTACAGTTCTAATTACAGAAATACACAATGATCTTATGAATGACTGAAAACCCATGGCCTAGAATTTAGTATAAAAGCAGAATATTAAGGGGACTTCCCTGCTTGTCCAGTGGTTAAGAATCTGTCTGGCAACACAAGGGATATGAGTTTGGTCCCTGATAGGGGAACTAAGATTTCCGCATGCCGCAGAGCAACTAAGTCTGCGCAGAGCAGCAAACAGCCTGTGGGCCACAACGAAGACCCAGCACAGCCAAATACAAATTTATAAAAAAAGAATTAAAAAAAGAAAATCAACCCCCTCCTTCCCCCCAGAAGGTCTTTCCAGGCCTGCTTCCTGATTTGAGTAACACGGAAACTCAACAACCAAGAAGCTGAGCTCTAGGCATTGTTCTGACCACACTGGGCACACAATATGTGTAAAAGAGTCGATGCAAACTGAAGAAAGAGGTGTTCAGGGAACTTCCCTGCCTCTACCAAGGACGGGGGTAGACGTTCCCTGAGGCAGCTCTTCCCCATCCCAGATGACCCCTCAGCCTACCTGTCCGTGTAACTTGTCCTCGGGACCTGGTTTTTCCTTATGGTACCTGGCATTCATGCAGACATTGAGAAGCTGAGTCCTGGGCCGGGCTGCCCCTACAGCAGCCACACACACCAGAAGGCACAGTAGTGGTGTGATCTTCCAGGCCATGTTTGTCCCTGAAGAACCAATTTCCTTGAAGGCAGCAAAGAAAGTCCAGGTGGATCCTCAGGCTGTTACTAATAAATTAGGAGGGTGGGTGGAGCCTAGGGCGGGATTGAGCCCTAGTAACCCTAATCTTCCTAGTCTCAGGAAGATTGGGATCAGACACAGCCTTTTGAGACAATATCTTCCTGGCTTTTCTACAAGGTCATGAGGATCAAGTAGTGCAACTGACAGGTGGAGTTTGGGCAAAATTCAGAAATAGCCAGAAAATTGCCAGAGGTCCACAATCTCTCCTTTGAAATCCTTGAAGGCAAATATTTCAGAGTTTAAACTTTTAAGATTTGTTGGCTGAAAAAACACACAGTGTAAGAACTATGAGTTGAGTGAACCACACGTCTCGGTAGAAGGTTGCTTCTAGTCACAAGGTAGATACCTTTTTTTTAAATTGGAAGATAAAGTGAAAGTGAAGTCGCTCAGTCGTGTCCAACTCTTTGCCACACCATGGACTGTAGCCAACCATGCTCCTCCATCCAAGGGATTTTCCAGGCAAGAGTACTGGAGTGGGTTGCCATTTCCTTCTCCAGAGGATCTTCCCAACTCAGGAATCGAACCTGGGTCACCCACATTGTAGGCAGACGCTTTATCATGAGCCACCAGGGAATTGGAAGATAATTGCTTTACAATGAACCGACTCATTGGAAAAGACCTTGATCCTGGGAAAGATTGAAAACAAAAGAAGAAAGGGATGGTAGAGGATGAGATGGTTAGATAGCATCACTGATTCAAGGGACATGAGTCTGAGCAAATTCCAGGAGATGGTGAAGGACCGGGAATCCTGGCAAGTTGCAGTCCATGGGGTCGCAAAGAGTCAGACGACTTAGTGACTAACAACAATTGCTTCACAGTGTTGTGGAGGTCTCTGCTCCAAATCAACATGAATCAGTCATACCCTCTCTTTCTTGAACACCCCTCACCTTTCCACTCCTCTAGGTTGAGTCAACTGCAAACGGGCACTGAGCGTTGGCAAGAGCCAAGAGCAGTGGCAGCAGCTGGAAGGGCGTTTGTCACCCGCCTCTGTGGGAATTAGGGACTTCCCTGGTGGCTCAGACGGTTAAGCGTCTGTCTCCAATGTGGGAGACCAGGGCTCGATCCCTGGGTCGGGAAGGTCCAGGAAATTGAGCCCTGTGCTGCTGCAGCTGTTGACGTTCAACACCCCCTGAGGAAGTTCAAGGTGGAATGTGCCCCAGGGAATCTGGTGGGACAGGTCTGTAGACAGTTAGATATCTTCAGGAGTTGATTTTATGATTCCAGTCCTTGCATCTCCTCATATCTAGAGAAGCAATAAATCCCTTCATGGTAACATCAGATCCTCATGGCTAGCAGAAAACCTCTTGTAAAGTAAGCAATTGATTGCATTAAACTCCTCCTTCACCAAAACCTTATATATTGACCTTCCCTGACTGCGCCTTTGGAGTAGTCTCTCAGAGCTATCTGAGGTGCTGCCTCCTGGGCTGCAGGCCTCATTTTGCCCCAAATAAAGTTTAACCCGCAATTTTCAAGTTGTGCATCTTTTTTTTAATTTATTTTTTAATTGAAGGATAATTGCTTTACAGAATGTTGTTGTTTTCTGTCAAACTGCAATATGACAGCCATAGGTATACATATAGCCCTCCCTTCAAGTTCTTCATCTTTTTTAGTTGACAGTTATCACAGAGTGCCAGGCTGGGCTCCCTGTGCTATACAGCAGCTTCCCACTAGTTATCTATTTTACACCTGATAGTGTATGTAGGTCAGTGCTACTGTATCAATTTATCCTACCATCTCCATGTCTTCTCTGCAAATAGGTTCATCAGTACCATTTTTCTAGACTCCATATATATGTGTTAATATACAATATTTGTTTTTCTCTTTCTGATTTCATTCTGCTTAATAGACTGTAAGTTCATCCACCTCACTACAGCTGACTCAAATTTGTTCTTTTTGGTGGCTGAGTAATATTCCATTGTATATATGTACCACAACTTCTTTATCCATTCATCTGTCTATAGATGTCTAGGTTGCTTGCAAGTCCAATGTGTGTGAAAGTCGCTCAATCTGTCTGACTCTTTGCAACCCCATAGACTATACAGTCCATGGAATTCTCTAGGCTAGAATACTGGAGTGGGTAGTTTTTCCCTTCTCCAGGGGATCTTCCCAACCCAGGGATCGAACCCAGGCAGATTCTTTACCAGCTGAGTCACAAGGGAAGCCATGCTTCAATGTCCTAGCTATTGTAAATAGTGCTGCAGTAAACATTGGGGTACAAGTGTTTTTTTTGGATTGTGGTTTTCTCAGGGTATATGCCCCGTAGTGGAACTATCACATGGCAGTTTTATTCCTATTTTGTTAAAGAATCTCCGTATTGTTCTCTATAGTGGCTGAAATTAGAATCAATTTATATTCCCACCAACAGTGCAAAAAAGTTCCCTTTTCTCCACATCCTCTCCAGCATTTATTGTTTGTAGTTTTTTTTTTTTTAATGATGGCCATTCTGATTGGTGTGAGGTGATAGCTCATTGTAGTTTTGATTTGCATTTCTCTGATATTGAGCAATGTTGAACATCTTTCATGTGTTTATTGACTCTCTGTATGTTTTCTTTGGAGAAATTTCTGTTTTAGCCTTCTGCCCATTTTTTGATTGGGCTGTTTTTGGTTATTTTTTTTTTTTATTGAGCTGTATGAGCTCCTTATATATTTTGGAGATTAATCCTTCATCAGTTGTTTGTTTGTAATTTTCTCCCATTCTGAGGGTTGTACTTTAATCTTGTTTATTGTTTCCTTTGCTATGCAAAAGCTTTTAATTTTAATTAGGTCCCATTCATTTATATTTGCTTTTATTTCCATTACTCTAGGAGATAGGTCAGAGAAGATCTTGTTGTCAGTTATGTCAAAGAGTGCTAAGCCTGTTTTCCTCTAACAGCTTTAAAGTTTTCAGCCTTAAATGTAAGTCTTTAATCCATTTTGAGTTTATTTTTGTGTATGGTGTTAGGAGGGCTTCCCAGGTGGGTGGGGATAAAGAACTCACCTGCCAATACAGAAGATGTAAGAGACATGGGTTTGATCCCTGGATCAGAAAGATTCCTTGAAGGAAGGCATGGCAACCCACTCCAGTATTCTTGCCTGGAGAATCCCATGGACAGAGTGGGATTCCCTGGTGGGCTACAGTCCATAGGGTTGCAAAGAGCTGGACAAGCCTGCAGGGACTTAGCACACATGCAGTGTTGGGAAGTGTTCTAATTTTATTCTTTTACATGTCACTCAGTCATGTCTGACTGTGCAACCCCATGGACTGTAGCCTCCTCTGCCCATGGTATTTTATAGGCAAAAATACTGGAGTAGGGTGCTATCTCCTACTCTGGGAATCTTCCCAACCCCGGGATGGAACCCGCATCTCTTGCGTCACCTGCATTGGCAGGTTAGTTCTTTACCACCAGCTCCACCTGGGAAGCCCCTCTTTTACAGGTAGCTCTTCAGTTTTCCCAGCACCATTTATTGAAGAAGTTGTCTTTTTTCCATTGTATATTCTTGCCTCTTTTGTCAAAGATAAGGAGTTCCTTGTACAGCAAGAAGATCAAACCAGTCAATCCTAAAGGAAATCAACCTGAATATTCATTGGTAGGACTGAAGCTACCCTTTTGTGGATCACTGCCTTGTTGTGGCAAAGGGGCTTGTGTAACCTGATAAAGCTATGAGCCATGTCACATATGGCCACCCAACATGGACGGGTCATAGAGGAGAGTTCTGACAAAATGTGACCCACTGGAGGAGGGAATGGGAAACCACCCCAGTATACTTGCTGTGAGAACCTTATAAACTGTATAAAAGGACAAAAAGACATGACTCCGAAAGATGAGTCCTCCAGGTCTGAAGGTGTCCGGTATTAAAATTAAAAAAAAAAAAAACAACTAAGATCATGGCATCTGGCCCCATTACTTCATAGCAAATAGAGGGGGGAAAGGTGGAAGTAGTGACAGATTTCCTCTTCGTGGGCTCTAAAATCACTGCAGATGGTGACTGCAGCCATGAAATCAGAAGACATTTGCTTCTTGGCAGGAAGGCTATGAGAAACCTAGACAGTGTGTTGAAAAGCAGAAATATTACTCTTTGACAAAGGTCAGTATATTCAAGGCTATGATCTTCCCAGAGGTCACATACCATTATGAAAGCTGTATTGTAAAGAAAGTGGAGAACGGAAGAATTGATGCCTTCAAACTGCTGGAGAAGACTCCTGAGAGTCCCTTGGACAGCAAGGAGATCAGACCAGTCAATCTTAATGGAAATCAACCCTGAATACTTGTTGGAAGGACTGCTGAAGCTGAAGCTCCAGTATTTTGGTCATCTTATGTGAAGAGCTGACTGATTGGAAACGTCCCTGATGTTGGGAAAGATTGAGGGCAGGAGAAGAGGGTATCAGAGGATCAGATGGCCAGATGGCATCATCGATGCAATGGACATGAACTTGGGCAAACTTCAGGAGGTGGTGAGGGACAGGGAGGCTTGGTGCGCTGCAGTCCATGGGGTCGCAAAGAGTCGGACATGACTGGGTGACTGAACAATGACAACAAGAACTGATGTTGAAGCTGAAGCTCCAGTCCTTCGGCCACCTATGCAAAGAGCTGACTCATTGGAAAACACCCTGATTCTGGGAAAGACAGGGCAAGAACAGAAGATACCAAATTGCTATGATTTATTCAGTAATCCTGGATAAATACTTTGGTATTATGTAGGAACTTGGATGATCCTTTCAGTTTTATTCAGTACTGTTTTTTTTTTAGAGACCATGTACTTTTCAGATCATCAGCAGTAATGTAGCAGATAGGTGAATTTCTGTTTTAGAGAGGATTGCCACGTATTATACTCTCACAGGTTCTTAGGAAATTTTGTGGAATGTTTAAGAGTTACTGAAATTCATTTATGAAATATTTTCATGGAGAAGGAAATGGCAACCCACTCCAGTGTTCTTGCCTGGAGAATCCCAGGGACGGGGGAGCCTGGTGGGCTGCCATCTATGGGGTCGCACAGAGTCAGACACGACTGAAGTGACTTAGCTTAGCTTAGGAACAGAAGGGGGCAACAGAGGATGAGATGGTTGGATGACATCACCGACTCAATGGCCATGAGTCTGAGCAAACTCTGGGAGATAGTGAAGGACAAGGAAGCCAGGCATGCTGCAGTCCATGGGGTCACAAAGAGTAAGACATGACTTGACTGAACAACATAGGTCAGTCAGTGACTGAAGTTGCTAATGACTTAATCCCTATAGATGGCAGAACGACATTCTTTCGCCGGCAATTTTATCAAAGGTAATGCAAAATTAGATAATACAATTGTATGCGCTCAGTGATCAAGCACATGTTCTATGGGGAAATAGCTACACTGGTGGGATAATTAAAACAATAACCTCACATTCATTCTCAGATGAAATTTTGACAACAAATGACTGTGTAAAAGTTTACAACAGTATCTTAATTTTGGAGCTCCAAATGCAGATCTACGTTTAAAAAAAAAAAAAAGCTCTGCTGCCAGCTCTTTCCCGTTTCATTATTTAGCCACTCTCAGAGACCCTGTGACCTGGGGCAATGTCAGAGAACAAAAGCTTGGAGGTGGACATGAGCAACAGTTCACCTCTGGGGTCCAGGGCGGGTCCTGAACCCTGCCCTAGAGCTGGCCTCTCAGCCTTCATAGCATCTCAATCTCCTGACCTCTCACACTGAGATTTGGGAGGTGCCTGCTCCCGCATCCTACTGCTCACCAGGTGCCTGGTTCTCCTAAAACACCCAGAATTCATTTCCCATGGCTTCTAAAGCTTATGCATCCACCTGCTCACAAAGTTGCCCTGCCCTCACATTGCCCCCCATCTCCTGCAGAACTCCAGCATCTTGCCTGGGTCTCCTGGATGGGGGCTGAGCTGAGTGGCCTCCAGGCTGACTCTGCCCTAAGGGATCGGGGAAACCTGGAGTTAAATTCCCACATAGCTCTCCTCATCCTCCTTGTGTCCTCACTTTTCACCCTTCCACAGTCCAATATCCCGCTACATGTTTATTGTTCACTGTTTAGGTGTTCGTTCATTTACTAATTCATTCACTCCAGGATCCAATCATCTCTCCATGGACCCTGTCACTCCCTGATCTCCGAGAGCACAGAGACATCTATACTCTCGGAAATGCCACATGGTTCACAATTAGGCTCCTTTGGGAGCACAGAGTCTAACAGCTTTAGAACACAGGCTTCTGGATCCCAGCTCTCACGCTCCCTCCACCCCCGCTTGACCTTGGGGGAAAATAACTCACATTATCTTGAGGCTTAGTTTCCTTACCTGAGGATTAAATGTAGTGGGGAAGCCCTAACAATCACTAGCCAACTGGGCACGGACTGAGAAGTCACTTGGGAATGGGGAACGTGCCCCAAGTCACACAGTTCAGCTCAGTTTAGTTCAGTCGCTCAGTCGTGTCTGACCCTTTGCGACCCCATGAACCGCAGCACACAGTAGGGACTGCCCGAGTCCGACTCTGGACCCTTAAATCCAGGGCTCCTTCAGCTTTTGCCCCCTGTACCTTCACTGTGACTAACAGACTCGTGGGGGAGTACTGGGAGGGCTGAGAAAGCCCTTTCTCCACTCAGTCAGTTGGTGATTCTTTTTTGGCTATGGCCTCTTCCTAGAGCCAGTGCTTTCTTCCCCTCCATGCCACATTCATCAGCCTGTAAACCCCTCCCCATCTTCCTGGTCTCAGCTCATATCTTGGTCCAGCTCGCCCCTCCCTTCTCCCCTTCCACCCCCACACCAATCATGACCCTGACACCACCACCCCTCCCCACATGGTCCCAGACGTAAAGCTCTGAGCACTCAGTGCAGTGCTGAAAGGCAAAGTCTTGGGTTCTACTAACTTGTAGTTTAACCTTGGGCAGGCCCCGATTCTGCTTCTGGATTCTCTGCTTTTAGGGATCCTTCTAGAGTGGATCCTCCCAGTTCAGATCCTTTAATGCTTTCTGGGAGTGCCCTAGGGTGTGTAGCTCAGACAGGTGGGTGGAGAGTAACATACCTGGGAGGAACGCTGGCTCTTCGTCTGGCTCAGGCTTCTGTTCTGTTCTGCTCTGCAGTCCCCCTTGCCTCACTCTAGGGGACAGAAGAGCTTAGTGGCCTAGGAGACGGGCCGTGGGAATGTGGCCCAGGAGAGGCTCTTAGGATAGGGCGAAGGCCACCCAGGAGTTAATTATTGCATGTGGGCTCCAGCCAGGCCTCCATGGGAGGGTGGTGGGTAGGAGTGAGTGGATTAATAGTGCAGGCCCAAGGTCAGTTACCAAGCCCCACTTACTCCATTTCTCCCCTAAACTCAGTTCTGAGAAAACCTTGCAGCCTGAATTGCTGGGATCCTTTAAAATAATCTGTTCCGCTTCTAACCCCCTCATCCTGTTTTACAGATGAAGAGAATGAGACCCGGAGAATCAGGACAGAGCTCATTGCAGGGCAAGGACTGGACTTCAGGCTTCCAAGCTCCGGGGCACTTGAACAGAGTGTTGTTCTTGTTCAGTCACTCAGTCATGTCCGACTCTGCAACCCCATGGACTGCAGCATGTCAGGCTTCCCTGTCCTTCACTGTCTCCCTGAGTTTGCTCAAACTCATGTCCATTGAGTCAGTAATACCAACCAAACATCTCATCCTTTGTCATCCCCTTCTCTTCCTGCCCTCAATCTTTCCCAGCATCAGAGTCTTTTCCAATGAGTCAGTTCTTCACATTAGGTGGCCAAAGGATTGGAGCTTCAGCGTCAGTCCTTCTAGTGAATATTCAGGGTTGATTTCCTTTAGGATTGACTGGTTTGACCTCCTTGCTGCCCAGGGGACTCTCAAGAGTCTTTTCCAGCATCACAATAATTTGAAAGCATCAGTTCTTCAGCGCTTAGCACACAGAGTGCAGAGTTCCCATATCCCCAGCTTATAGAGCCACTGACTCTTCAATCTCATCAGCCTCAGGCATCACCCTCTTCCAGCCGTAAAATCATAGATGTTCAGTTTACTAGAGCCTCAGTTTCCCCAAGGCCCTAGCTCCTCTCCCTTCCCCATCCACTCACACAAGTCCACTTTCTCCAGCAGCCAATAGTCTACTCTAATGCAGATTCCTTGGCCCCCACTCCTACCCCAGCCAGGAACAGAGCCTTCCTTTTTACACCCTCTGAGGCCAGGTTGCTACCACTGGTGGAGAAAAAGAAAAGAGGAGGAAGAAATAAGTTCAGGAGAGAACGTTGAGCTCCCTTGTGCTGTGTGCAACCTGGCATGAGGTTGTGGTAAAAGAGAAAACCCAGGGAAGGGTCCATGTTGGATGTGGAAGCCATCAGCCTTCACATAGCAGCAGAAGTTTAAAGAATATAGGGCCTAAATACTGTTGGAGGACTTCCCTGGTGGTCCAGTGGTTAAGAATCCACCAACCAATGCAGGTAACATGGGTTCAACCCTTGGTCCAGGAAAATTTCACATGCCTCAGAGCAACTAAGCCCTTTCACCACAGCTACTGAGCTTGAGTCCTGCAACTACTAAGCCAAAGCACCCTAGAGCCCTCGCTCCACAAGAGAAGCTATCACAATGAGAAGCCTGGACACCACAACCACAGAATAGGCCCTGCTCGCTGCAGCTAGAGAAAGCCTGAACACAGCAATAAAGACCCACTGTAGCCAAAAAATTAATAAAATTTTTTTAAAAGGTCTCATTAAAAAAAAAAATGCTTGGAAAGGGCACAGGTCTGGGCCCATGGAGCAAGGAAGTGGGGGGAGGTGTGCAGCTGGGAGCCAGAAGAGGCAGCTGGATTACTGGAGGAGAATCAGCCAAGAAGGAAAGTCCTATAGGTCTGCAAAGAAATTGACTCCAATGCGGGGAAGAGGGAAGAAATGGGCTCCCAGGAGACCCACAGCTTGTGCCCTGTTTTCCCTCTCTCACAGAGTGAGCCATTCCTGGATCATGTGATAGACAACCTGGGAGGGTTAAGCCCTCTGAACACCTGAGCAGGTAGAAGGCAGCTAGGACACCCAGACATCCCTCCTGGCTTTACAAGCCCAACTCAGCCTTCTCCTGATTGGAGAAGCATGGCCATGTGTCTAGGAATGCCCCAAAGCGTTCTCCTATACACTCATCAAGGGGCTTCCCAGGTGGCACAGTGGTATAGAATCTGCCCGCCAATGTAGGACACGCAGGAGACACCGGTTCTATCCCTGTGTTGGGAAGATCCCCTGGAGTAGGAAATGGCAACCCCTTTCCAGTATTCTTGCCTGGGAATTCCCATGGACAGAAGAGTCTGGCAGGCTATAGGCCAGGGGTTCACAAAAGAAATGGACAGGGCTGAGCACACACGCTCACGTATGTGTTCATCAGGATGGACTTTTTCTGTCCCCCATTCTCTGCCCCTGCACCAGAAGGTGATTATAAATTGGACTTTATAGATGCTTTTGAGCTGTGGTGTTGGAGAAGACTCTTGAGAGTCCCTTGGACTGCAAGGAGATCCAACCAGTCCATCCTAAAGGAGATCAGTCCTGGGTGTTCATTGGAAGGACTGATGTTGAAGCTGAAACTCCAGTACTTTGGCCACCTCATGTGAAGAGTTGATTCATTGGAAAAGACCAATGGAGGAGAAGGGGATGACAGAGGATGAGATGGCTGGATGGCATCACTGACTCAATGGACATGAGTCTGGGTAAACTCCGGGAGTTGGTGATGGACAGGGAGGCCTGGTGTGCTGTGATTCATGGTGTTGCAGAGTCGGATACGACTGAGTGACTGGACTGAACTGAACTGAACTGATAGTCCATCCACTCAGGAGTGACGTTTGGCCCCTGAGACCTCAGGGGTTCAGAAGAAGAGGCTGGCAAGTGGGAGATGAGCTGGACCCATGAGTTCTAAACCATGAGGAGCCCCTGCCCTTGCTGAACCTCATGTTGGGCTCTGAATCTGAGGCCCCATTGCTCAGACCACCTGGCCAACAGGCAGGGACACAGTCAAACAGCCACTGTGAAGCCGATCCTGAGAGTATCCACCTGGATTAGAAGCTTAATACCAGCCAAGTTAGCCATCAGCATCCTTGTGGACCCCAAACTGAAGGCTACTCTGTGACCAGACAAAGATAACAGGAAGGTCTTTGGCCCTGCATGGGTAGGGGCTCTGGGCTGCAGGAAGTGGGGATGGGAGAAGCTGGAGCTTTTCCCGAGTGCGAGCCAGCAGCATATGCAATTGCTTACCACCCATCCTCATAGTTGAGAAAAATATAATTCCCAGGCAGCAAAGAGGGGCTAGGATTCAGAACTGAGTCTGATTCCAAGCCTGGTTTCTTTCATGAAGAAAGGAGAGCACTGAGAGGGCATCAGAGTCTGAGGACTGCAGATCCAGTGTTTCTTCTCTGGCCTCATTTCCTGCCCTTGTCCTCTTAACCTCTATCTTAGCCACCTAGAAATCCTCCTTGCGTGTCTATCACCTCCAAGCCTTTGTACTTCTTGAACCTTCTCCATGAAATGTCATTCCTCCTGCCTAATCTGCTTGGTCAACACTATGCTCTCTCTGGAAACCTTCCCTCGCCTTTCTGGGCTTCCACAGAACTGCACCACACTCTGCTCCCCTGGAGCAAACCCTCAGCTCAGTGTGCTAAGAGTTGTCAGTTATCACGTCTGTCTGTCTGCCCCCACCAGAGAGTACAAGGTACTCAGTGGCCTACCTGTCGGCTGACACAGCCAGAAGGCGTCCGTTGACCGACAGACCGAGTGCGTGGATTCCTTCACTTCCTAAGCACCTCCTCTGTGCTGGGCGCTGACCCAGGGCCAGGGGCTCTGACACAAAATGACACAGACATGGCCTTTGCTTTCAGGTGTGTGTGTTTTGTAGGGAAAGTCAGACAATAAGACTGAATTGATATCCATACAAGAGGACCAGTGATGCGATGAGAAAGTGCCCAGGTGAGAAGTAAGTTCTTTTGGTTGGGTTGTCAGAAGTCATTTTGTTGTGCTAAGTCGTGTCTGACTCTTTTTGAGGAATTAATTATAGGATGAAATCTAAGTGGCTACAAGAAGTCAGCCTGCAGAGTATAAAAACATTCTAGGAACCCAGAGAGGAGGGGACTTCTGGGCCACTGAAGAAGTTTGGTTTTTCCAGCAGATACCATGGGAAAGCATTTAAAGGGTTGGAGAGGGGGTGTCACAGAAATAAAACATTTTTTCAGTATTTGTTTTCATTTTTTAAAACGCGTTCACCATATAGTAAAACTCCAGGGTGAAAGTTTGATGATGAATAGGATATTTGCCATCCTCAAAATATCTACCTACAGCATACTTATTAATTACAAAAGGGGGAAAAGCAACGGAGAAACCTGGCAGACCCAATCCCAACCAAAAGATCAGTTAACATCCTCAGGAATGGGCCAACATGACGCCTATGCCCCCCTGCCACCATGACACAGCAAGAGCACACAGAATTGCTTTCAGGATATTCGTGTCCAAAATGCAGAACCTCAGTCAGATAAACCCAAACTGAGAGTTATTCTACAAAATAACTGGCCTGTGTCTTTCAAAGATGTCAAGGCCATAAAAGAACGAACCTCCCTCCCTCAAATGTCCATTAGTAAGTGAATGAATTAAGTGCAATCAATACATAGAATGGAATATTGCCCAGCAATGAAAAAGAATGAGCTAGTCTCTGTAGATGAATATGGGAAGATCTCAGAAACCTTGTTCTTGTGGTAAGAAACATGGCTAGTGAAGAACTCTACTGAGATGCCCTTTATCCCACCTATCAGTTAAGAAGAAAATCAGCTTAGTAGAACATTCAAAGTTTGACTCTCTACTGTGTTGACCACATGATGGGGAAATAAGGCACTCATACATTGCTGGTGGGGGCCACATTGATACAACTCCTGTAGAATTATAACTATCAAAATTATAAATCCAAATGCCCCTTGACCCGGCAATCCCTCTTCTGGAATCCAACAGTATAGCATTCTACTATGTATATTGTTATTCACTGTAGAATTGTCATTAAAAAAAAAAAACAGAGACAATGCAAGCTTTCCTCATGAGGGTCTGCCCACCAATATCTCCTTCCCAGCCCACATTTAGTAAGGGAAGGAAAGGGAAAGAAACTTCAGGAGCCAATAACTCATCTGCCAGTCTCTCCCCAGCTTCCCTCCACCAATTCTCTTGTTCTCTTGTGGTATAGGAGGGGGCACTCGGGGGAAGGCCGGTACAGAAGTAAGAGCCCCAGGCTAAGGATCAACTTCCACCCTCTGCTTGCTGATGAACTTCAAGCTAGCCCAGTCCCTTTTTGGACCTCTCAACAGGAAGGATGGAGCAATAAGGGATGCCTACCACCTCCCAACCCACTCATCCCCAAATTATTTATAGAATACAGTACACACATGGATATATTTATTAGGATAAGCTCTCAGAGGATCCCCATAGGATTTTGGATCAGGATACAATGACCAAGGTGTTATGAGTCCTCCTCATCTGAGAGAGTGGAGCTGGGTTGAACTGAGATAATCACCCAGGTTGGGTGCAGGCAAGGAAGGTGTCCAGATGTCAGCAGTGGGAACAGCTTAGTTAAGGAGCCAGAGTGGCAGCATCTGGGTCAAGTTGAGCAGGAGGGGTCCAATCCCCTGGGGTGTGGACCCAGAAGTGGGGTTCTCAGCATAAAATCTTGCCACCTCCTCATTGGGGTTGCCCTGGAAGGGGTCGAACCACATTTGGATGCAGCGGCCGCTGCCCCGGCCGTAGTTGCTGACCTTGTAGGAGTGACTCCAGATTTCATTGCACAGAGCAGCAGGTGTGGGGAAGTAGAAGTCAAAGCGGTGGCAGGCAGCTTTCACCGGGCACTGGTTATACCCTGTGGGGAGGATGGAAGACCTGTAGCCACTGGGTCCAGAACCATCTCTTGCTCCACCAACCCCACAACCGCGAATCTCCACAAACACTTCCACACCCCCACCTCCCCCTCCCTCTCCCTACACCCCCCAGTCCTCACCTGCGGACCAGTTCCAGCCCTTGTGCCAGTTGCTCTTGCAAGTGTAGGAGGTGCGGCAGTCTTCCCACCAGATCTGACAGTCCTCTTTGCACAGGGGCACACCCAGGACCCGCTCTTTGCGCCATTTCTGGTTAACCTGGAGGGGTCAGGGGAGGGAGGGAGCCAGTCTGTCAGGGATCTCAGCTGCTATAGCCTTGATGGAGTCCAGGGCTGGGGAGGTGGGGGCGATGCCTCTATCACCCTCAGACCAGAATTCATGAATCACACCCTCCCTGCAAGTGACCAGTGAACTCTGCCCTCTGCTGAAGCTCCTGTCTGTGGGGCTGGTGCCCATACCTCCCGGATCCAGGGCCCCAGATTAGGTGAGCACTCGTAGAGACAGGTGTCCTGAATAAAGTGGCGCTTGCAAGCAGGCTCCATCTTGCCGCAGTGGTCCCAGTTGAATCTGTACAGGTAGGAAATGTCCTTATGGGCTTCGATGCTGGTGTTGACAGAGCAGCAGGCATTCTTCCTCCAGGGGCTGCACTGCGGAGGGGAAGACATGGGGCTAAGTCCTTGAGCCACCGTGGCCATCTCCTCCATATTCTGGCTCCTCTGCCTTGGGTAGATCATCCAGAGGATCACTCGCTGGGGAGGCTGCCCCTAAGCCTGAACTTGAGAGCCCTCATTTTGGGGTAGAAGCAGTAATAATACTGACCTTCTAACACAGGGGACATGGGAGATCTGGGGAATCATCATCTGGGGGGACATTATTATTTGTACATCTCTAAACTGTTTACAAAGTTGTTTCACGTTATCTGGGTTATTTATACTGTTCATTTTGCACCAAGCTGGTATTAACTGAGTGCAGGCACAGTGCTGGCTGCTGAGTATAATGTAATGAACAAAATAGATCAAATCTCTGCCCTCCTTGAGCTTATGGTTTTAGTGAAAGGCAGGGAGGGGGGATACAGAGAACATGGTGGGCACAGAAAATAGCAGATGCAAAGTCCCTGAGATTCTTCCACTTTATCTTCTTTTACTGAAGATAATGGTCCCAGTCAAAAGACCATTACTCCTGTTTTACAGAGTTTAAGGAAGCTGCACCCTTTGTGGATGGTAAGGTTAAGGTTTTAACTCAGGACAGAGAGGACAGGGGGAATCCTGGACTCAGGTTGTGGTGGGGGGTGGAGGAAAGGGGGCTGGTCTGGCTCTTTCAGGGTCTGGAAGCCCAGGTGAGGGGACTCCTGGTAGGTCTTGAAAGAAGAGGGGCACAGAGTAGCAGTGACCCACACATGGCCAGGCCATGGGCCATGGGCCATGGGACTAAATGTGGGAGGCATTCCTGGAGAGGTAAATTCAAGGCAGGTGAGAAGGTAGAAGGGGCTTCCCAAGTGGTGCTTGTGGGAAAGAACCCCCCTGCCAATGCAGGAGACGTAAGAGACACAGGTTCAGTCTCTGAGTTGGGAAGATCCCCTGGAGGAGGGCATAGCAACCCACTCCAGTATTCTTGCCTGGAGAGTCCCACGGACACAGGAGCCTGGTGGGCTACAGTTCAATGGGTCACACAGAGTTGGACATGGCTGAAGCGACTTAGCACACATGCACGAGATGGTAGAAGTGATTATGGTTTCCCTTTAGGAATTGCCGTAGGCTGGGAGTCAGGAGCTGAGTGTTCATGAGCCAAACTGCTTGAAATGTCTGAGATGAACTCTAGCACGCAGGCTCAAGTGAGGGGAGAGCTGTGATGGGTCCTGACACTCAGGAAAAACTAAGGAAAGTCCTTGACGGCGGAGCCAAACTGATCCCTCTCCAATAACACAGCCCATGCCTGGAGCTGCTGCCGCAGAGCCTGCTTCCAGACTTCCCTAGCTTTTTGTGCATACCATTCCTCAGATGCCCAACTCCTGGTCAACTTGCAAGACCCCATCCACTGCATCCCTGACCTGCCAGCCAGGGTAAGTGGTTTCCTCCTCTGAAAGGATTAATACATGTAATGAAAAACACTTCCTGGCCCCTTTTGGAGAGGCTCCAGAAAACCAGCCACTCCCATATAGCCTACATCCCTCTGAATTGCAATCACCTGTCTTCCTCAAACATCTGCGCACCATTTCTTGGCAAAGAGGAAGTGCTACTAAAGGTTCCTTAAAGCCCCCTTTAAAACTTAAAAAATTCTAAAAATGCGGTGGTGCATATGGACTTTCAGTTTTGGAAGATGAAAACATTCTGGAGGTGGATGGTGGTGATGGTGGTGATGTTTGCATGTGAATCTACCTGATGCCACAGCATTGCATGCTTAGAAATGCTTAAATGGCAAATTTTATGTTATGGGTATTTTACTAGCAAATGAACTGTTGGAAATGACTGAGAAGTCATGGGCTGCTGAACTTCCCTCTCTTCACTTGAAGACCCTGGAGACAGTCCATGCCAGCCTTTCCCTGGGGACACTGCAGCCCCCCAGCAGTGTGAAGCTTGTCGGGAACTGAGGGAGAGACTAGAGGGAATAAGATACCAGCATTTCTCATGAGCCTGGAGTTCAACTTCAAGCTCAGAGTCCCTGAGCTGCTTTAGGGATCTTCCCTTGAGACCAGCCTTGCCTCCCCTTCTCTGCGGGCGCAGTGTCTTGGCTCTGGCCACACTGGACTTGGCACCACTCACGCTGTCACCCTGCAACCTGTGTACACGCCGTCCTCTGCTAGGCTGCCCTTTCCTGCTTTGTCTTCCTGGAAAACTCTTACTCAACCTCCAAGGCCAAGCCAATGGCCTCTTTACTTGGAAGTCTTCCCGGCATATTTGATTTGCCACTTTCTCATCAGGACCTAATGGAGGTGAGGACCTGGCCTATTTGTAGTTCTTTGTTACACGGTGACCATGAGGGATCTGTCTCTCCTATCTTGACTTTGAGCTCCATGGGCTGGCACATAGTGAAGGTTAAGTTACCCCCAGTCCCTCTCCCGGCTGGATTCTTAGTTCCCATGTCTACCTGTGCCTTCTCTGGGCGTATTTCCTCATTTGTGTAAATAGAGACCACCTACTGCTGCTGCTAAGTCGCTTCAGTCATGTCCGACTATGCGACCCCATAGACAGCAGCCCACCAGGCTCCCCGTCCCTGGGATTCTCCAGGCAAGAACACTGGAGTGGGTTGCCATTTCCTTCTCCAATGCATGAAAGTGAAAAGTGAAAGTGAAGTTGCTCAGTCGTGTCCGACTCTTTGGGACCCCATGGACTGTAGCCTACCTGGCTCCTCTGTCCATGGGATTTTCCAGGCAATAGTACTGGAGTGGATTGCCATTTCCTTCTCCAGGGGATCTTCCTGACCCAGGGATCGAACCCAGTTTTCCCTCATTGTAGACAGACACTTTACCGTCTGAGCCACCAGGGAAGAGACCACCTACTACATACCAAATAGGTATTCACAGACAAGGTGTGCGGAAAACACTTGACCCATAGAGGGCGCTAGATAAACAGTCCTCCCAGTGTTGTAGTGACCTCCTAAGAGAGGTCCACCAGGATCACCTCCCTGCCACCCTCCTGCCTCCATCACTCCAAAGCTGATCTTCCCACCACCCTAACTTCTCCCTTTTTTGGGGTCTTCCCTCTCCCCTACCCCAGACCCCACCCCATCCTCACCTGCTCGTGTAGACTGTCCTCTGGGCCCGGTTTTGCCTTGTGGTGCTTGGCATCCATGCAGACGTTGAGCAGGTCTGTCCTGGCCCGTGGAGTTACGGGGACCTGGGCACCCCATGCAGCAGCCACCAAAGCCAGAAGCAGCAACTGTGTCATCTGCCAGGCCATGACTACTCACTCCTGCCAGGAAGCCACCATAAGACTCTTGGTTAGATTTCCTGTCTCCCTCCCAAACCCAGATCTTCTGGCCTCCTCACCTGGCTTACCCCACTTCACCGATGAGCTGAGTGATGCAGGGCCTGTAGAGGTCTGGACAAACTGGTAGGAATCCACCCCCACCTGAGGACATTTCAACACTAGCTCTGTGACGTGGAGGGAGCCACCACCCCTCTCTAGACATCCCCTTCCGGTTTTGCCAGACAGTATTTCACCCATAATCAGAGGGTCCTGCGTAAGAGGAACCATGGGGCATAATCTGCTGATGGGGTTGTTGAGTGAGAGGAGGGGCACCAGCCAGCCTCTGCTTCTGCTTCCTCAGCTCATCCTAACTCAAAGCAACCTAAGTTTAGGAGCCAAGAGATTGCCCGCGGAGTAAACAGGGAAGCTGACCAGTGGCCAGATGAAGGCCACTGAGCCATTCAGTTCTTGCTTAAGGTTCCGGAGCCTGTGCCAAGGGAGCTGGGAGTAGCGGGAAGGCTATATGGAAAGTTGTGCTGTGCTGCGCTTAGTTGCTCAGTCATGTCCAGTTCTTTGCAACCCCATGGACTGTAGCCCCCCAGGCTCCTCTGTCCATGGGGATTCTCCAGGCAAGAATACTGGAGTGGGTTGCCTAATCCTTCTCCAGGAAATCTTCCTGACCCAGGGATTGAACCAGGGTCTCCTGCATGGCAGGTACCAATTGCGCTACCAAGGAAGCCCTTGTGAGAGCTAGACCTCAGGTCCTTACACCTCAACAACCCTCTGCAACCCCCACTGAGAGGTCTTGGGAAGTTTTCTGGGCAGAGTCAGGACTAGACCTTGGGGAAGGCCAAGAAGTAAGGATAATGTGGAGGAGAATCTGAGCCAGAGCAGTGGGTGGTGGAGGCACCAGAGGAAAAGCCCTCCCAGGACACCAGGGGAGCCCCCACCTTGCCTCTCACTTCCTACCTCCCACCCCTACTTTTCCTCCCTGTCCTGCTCTTACCTCTGCCCTCAGCCTACCTGGGAGAGGAGAGTGTCTCCCCTCTCTTTTATAAGTCTGTGCTGACTGCTTGGTCAACTGCTCAGTCAGCGAAGTCTAGAGGCTTTGTCTAGGAAGCAGCTCAATTGTCTTTCAGTTCAGAGCCAGTTAAATCATGGTATACACACCCAATGGGATTTAACCTGTTGGAAAAGATTGAGAGAACTCTTGACGTATGAACATGGAAAACTTTCCAAGTACATTGTTAAGTGACAAAAGAAAGGTGTATACACTTATGGTCAATTAAACTACAACAAAGGAGTCAGGAGTATACAATGGAGAAGAGACAGTCTCTTCAATAAGTGGTGCTGGGAAAACTGGACACCCACATGTAAAGGAATGAAACTAGAACATTCTCTAACACCATATACAAAAAGAAACTCAAAATGGATTAAAGACCTAAATATAGACTGGAAACCATAAAACTCCTAGAAGAAAATGTAGGTTTAGCACTTTTTGACATAAATCACAGCAATATGTTTTTGGCTCTATCTCCAAAAGCAAAAGAAATAAAAGCAAAAATAAATCAGACCTAATTAAATTTAAAAGTGTTTGCACAGCAAAGGAAACCATCAACGAAATGAAAAGACAACCTACTGAGGGAATTCCCTGGCTGTCCAGTGGTTAGGACAGCTTCCATGCTTCCATTACAGAGGGCATGGGTTCGACCCCTGGTCAGGGAACTAAGATCCTGCAAGCTATGCAGTGCAGCCAAAAGAAAGAAACAAAACCCAGCCTACTGAATGAGAGGAAATATCTGTGAATGATATAACTGATAAGGGTTTAATATCTAAAATATATAAACAGCTCCTACAACTGGACAGCAAAAATACAAAAAAAAATTTTTTTAAATGGGCAACTCCACAATAGTTATTTTTCCAAAGAAAACTTACAGATGGCCAACAGGCACATGATGCTCAACATCACTAATCATCAAGAAAATGCAAATCAAAACCACAATGAGCTATCACCTCTCCCCTGAACTACATCAGAATGGCTATTATCAGAAAGAACACAAATAACAAACGTGGGCAAGGATGTGGAGAAAAGTGAACCTGCGTACATTGCTGGTGGGAACGTAAATTGGTGCAACCACTGTGGAAAACAGCATGGAAGATTCTCAAAAAACTAAAAATAGAACTATCATATGACTCAGAAATTCCACTACTCAATGTATACCCAAGAAAACAAAAACACTAATTCAAAAGATGCCGGCAGGGACTTCCCTGGTGGTCCAGTGGCTGGGACTCTGCGTTCCCGGTATAGGAGTTGGGGTGGGGCATGGGTTTGATCCCCGAGAGCTGGATCCCACATGCTGCAACTGGAGTATTCACATGCCTGAAGATTCTGAGTGCAGCCAAATAAATGAATAAATATTTTAAAAATGCTTTAAAAAACTAATAGAGAGAGACACATGTGGACTTCCCCACCAGTCAGTGGTTAAGACTCTGCCTTCCAATGCAGGGGGCTCCGGATCCATCCCTGGTCAGGGAACTAAGGCCCCAGATCCCACATACCTCAGGGCACGACGAAAAAAATGTTAAAAAAAATTTTAAAATACAACAAACTAGTGAATATAACAAAAAAGAAATAGACTCACAGATATAGGGAGCAAATGTTAGTGTTAACCAATGGAGAGAGAGAAGGAAGAAGGAACAATATTGGGGTAGGGGACTAAGAGGTACAAGTTATGATGTATAAAATAAGCTTTGAGGATGTATTGTAAAGCATAGGAAATATTAGCGCTATTTTATAATAGCTATAAATGGCGTGTGTGCTCGCTCGCGTGTGTGCTTGGTTGCTTCAGTTGTGTCCGACACTCTGTGACCCCGTGGACCATGGCCTGCCAGGCTCTGCTGTCCACAGGATTCTCCAGGCAAGAACACCGGAGTGGGTTGCCATTTCCTCCTCCAATAAATGGCGTATAACCTTTAAAAACTGTAAATCACCATATTGTACACCCGTAATATATAATATTGTATATCAAAAATACTTCAATTTCTTAAAAAAGAAGAAGGTGCAGAAGGGCAACCTGCATCTTTTGTGTAAAAAAGGTGGAGAGAGAATATTTGTGTTTGCAAATTCTGGAGGGAATTCCCTGGTGATCTTGCAAAACCTTGCAGCACAGCCAAAGCAAAAAGTGAAGCAAGAAAGAAAGGAAGGAAGGGAGGGAACAGGCGGGGGGCGGGCGGGGAGGGGGGCGGGGGGCGGAGGGGGCAGGGGGCGCACAGAAAGAGAAAAAGAAAGAAGGAGGAAAAGAGGGAAAGAGAATTCTGAAATGCTACAAAAAATATTTTAAGTGGTTGCTTTGGGGGAGGACTTTGGCTTAGGGATTGGCTTAGAATCTTTCCTCTATGAAACTTTCTGTGCTGTTTTGATTTTTGAACCATGTGAATATACATATACCTTTTTTAAATATACATGTATTTATGTATACTTATATATAAAATATATATAAATAAAATATATGTATAAAATATATATAAATAAAATATAAATGTAAATAAATGTATAAAGTTTATTTATAGATATATACTTATTTATATCAGTTTTGGATACCATACATATATTTACAAAAATATAAACATGAGACTACCAAGCATCCTAGTTCCTTGGGTATAATGCCTGAGAAATTCTTTGCATTTATGCCACATATATTCCATTTTTATGCACAAATGATAGTATGTTTTCCATTTTTAGATGTTTTCACTATATGTATTAGTTGCTCAGTCATATTTGACTCTTTGTGACCCCATGGACAGTAGCCCACTAGGTTCCTCTGTCCATGGCATTCTTCAGGCAAGAATACTGGAATGGGTTGCCATTCCCTTCAGCTTTTGACAAAAGAAAAAAAACCTCATGAAACCAAGCCATCCACACTTACACACTAGAATATTATTGTCACATTTAATAACATAACCTTCAAATTACTTTTCTGTGCCTTGTACAGTCTGAAATTGACTCAAATGCCCTCTGTGGCAAAAAAAAAAAAAAATCCTTTCATTAATCATTATAACAAAAAGAAAAGAAGGAAAAGTTCACTTTTGCAAGTTAAAAGTGCATGATCCTCAGTCTTTATTTCTCACATGTTGTTGTAGACAGTAAAATTGCTAAATGGCACTGCTCTTTTTTTTTTTTAAGTAATATATATTGATACTTTCCCATTATGATTTTGGGAAAACCTTCAAATCCTATCATCACTCAGCTAGTAGAATGCCTCTCAAGGGAGGACAGGGGGCAGAGTCTGTGGTTTCAGTCTGTTTTCAATACATGGTCCTGCTGCAGATAAATCTGAGGTGACAAGGTCAGCGTCTGCCTGTGAGGTGCTCAACCTTGCCCCATCCACCTGCCTAGGGCTCCATCTTTGCTGAGTGCTGGACCATAGTCAGTGTGTCCTTCCCTCCTTCTATTGTACCAGCCTGGGATCTTCAATGTGTTCCTGCTCTTTGCATCTTCACTTTCTAAATAGAGATGTGTATATCTATCTGTCTTCCTTCTCTTAGGAGTAGTTTGAAAGTGTTATTTGTAGCCTACTAATTACCTGTCTCCTGTGAGAAACCTGTGTGAAGGTCTAGAAGCAACAGTTAGGATCAGACCTGAAACAACAGACTGGTTCAAAATTGGGAAAGGAGAATGTCAAGGCTGTATGTTGTTACCCTGTTTATTTAATTTCTATGCAGAGTACATCATGCAAATGCTGGACTGGATAAATCCCAAGCTGGAATCAAGATTGCCAGGAGAAATATCAGTAACCTCAGATATGCAGATGATACTACTCTAATGACAGACAGCAAAGAGGAACTAAAGAGCCTCTTGATGAGGGTGAAAGAGGAGAGTGAAAAAGTTGGCTGGAAATTCAACATTCAAAAATGAAGATCATGGCATCTAGTCCCATCTCTTCATGGCAAATAGAAGGGAAAAAAAGTGAAAACAGTGACACATATGACAGATTTTTTTTCCTGGGCTCCAAAATCACTTGGAGAAGGCAATGGCACCCTACTCCAGTACTCTTGCCTGGAACATCCCATGGACGGAAGATCCTGGTAGGCCGCAGTCCATGGGGTCGCTAAGAGTCGGACACAACTGAGCAACTTCACTTTCACTTTTCACTTTCATGCATTGGAGAAGGAAATGGCAACCCATTACAGTGTTCTTGCCAGGAGAATCCCAGGGACGGGGGAGCCTGGTGGGCTGCTGTCTCTGGGGTTGCACAGAGTCGGGCACAGAGTTTGGCAGCAGCAGCAGCCAAAATCACTAAGGACGGTGACTGCAGCCATGCAATTAAAAGATGCTTGCTCCTTGGAAGAAAAGCTATGGCAAACCTAATGTGGTGTTAGTCATTCAGTCTTGTCCTACTTTTTGTGACCCCATGGACTATAGCCCACCAGGTTCCTCTGTCCATGGGATTCCCCAGGCAAGAATATTAGTTTGGGTAGCCATTTCCTTCTCCAGGGATCTTCCCAACCCAGGGATGGCAAACCTAGAAAGCGTATTAAAAAGCAGAGACATCACTTTGCCAACAAAGGTCCATCTAGTCAAAGCTATGGTTTTTCCAGTAGTCATGTATAGATGTGAGAGTTAGACCATAAAGAAGACTGAGCGCTGAAGAACTGATGCTTTCAAACTGTGGTGCTGGAGAAGACTCTCAAGAGTCCCTTGGGCTGCAAGGAAATCAAACCAGTCAATCCTAAAGGAAATCAACCCTGAATATTCATTGGAAGGATTGTTGCTGAAGCTCCAATACTTTGACCACCTGATGCAAAGAGCAGACTCATTGGAAAAGACCCTGATGCTGGGAAAGGCTGAAGGCAAAAGAAGGGGATGACAGAGGATGAGATGGTTGGATGGCATCACCGATTCAATGGCAATGAGTTTGTGCAAACTCTGGGAGCTAGGGAAGGACAGGGAAACCCAGCATACTGTAGTTCACAGGGTTGCAAGAGTCGGACATAACTTAGCTACTGAACAACAACAAACATTAGTGTACATAACCACACTAGTAGTCATATACTGAGAACTACTCTATACCAATTAAAATAATGAATGCTTTACTTACACAGTTGTGTCTTATAATCGTCACATCACCCTGCAAAGCTGACATTATTCCCAACATAAGGATGAGGAAACCAAGGCTCTGGAATTAGCTGAATCTCCAAAAGCTTGAAAGTAGAGGAGTCAGGATTCAACTCAAGTGGGTTTAATTGCAAAGCCCATGTGTTTTCACTGTAACACTATGTTTGTTTTTTATAATGATCTTTAGAGCCTCTCTTTCTATACCTCTGTCTTTTTTTTTTTTTTTTTTTTTTGGTCAAGCCAGCATGGTATGTGAGATCTTAGTTCCCTGTCCTGGGATTGAACCTGGGCCCCCTGCAGTAGAAGCTTGGAGTCTTAACCACTGGACAGCCAGGAAAGTCTGAGCCTTTCTCTCCAAAAACCTCTTTGACTGTACAATTATTTTTTTAGCTCTGCTCAGTTCAGTTCAGTCACTCAGTTGTGTCTGACTCTTTGTGACCCCATGGACTGCAGCACACCAGGCTTCTCTGTCCATCACCAACTCCCTAAGCTTGCTCAAACTCATGTCCATTGCGTCAGTGATGCCATCCAACCATCTCATCCTCTATCTTCTCCTTCTTCTGCCTTCAATCTTTCCCACCATCAGGGTCTTTTCCAAGGAGTCAGTTCTTTGCATCAGGTTGCCAAAGTATTGGAGTTTCAGCTTCAGGATCAGTCCTTCCAATGAATATTCAGGACTGATTTCCTTTAGAATTGACCGGTTGGATCTCTTTTCAGTCCAAGAGTCTTCTCCAACACCACAGTTCAAAAGCATCAATTCTTCGGCACTCAGCTTTCTTTATAGTTCATCTCTCATATCCATATATGACTACTGGAAAAACCAAAGCTTTGACTCGATGGACCTTTGTTGGCAAAGTAATGTCTCTTCTTTTGAATATGCTGTCTAGGTTGGTCATAGCTTTTCTTCCAAGGAATAAGAGTCTTTTCATTTCATGGCTGCAATCACCATCTGCAGTGATTTTGGAGCCCCCAAAAATAACGTCCGTCACTGTTTCCATTGTTTCCCCATCTATTTGCCATGAAGTGATAGGAACAGATGCCATGATCGTAGCTTTTTGAATGTTGAGTTTTAAGCCAGCTTTTTCACCCTCCTCTTTCACTTTCATCAAGCAGCCCTTTAGTTCTTCTTCACTTTCCGCCATAAGGGTGGTGTCATCTGCATATCTGAGATTATTGATATTTCTCCCAGCAATCTTGATTGCAGCTTGTGCTTTGTCCAGCCCGGCATTTCACATGATATACTCCTCATAAAAGTTAAAAGACAATATACAACCTTGATGTACTCCTTTCCCTATTTGGAACCAGTCTGTTGTTCCATGTCCAGTTTTAACAGTTGCTCCTTAACCTGTATACAGATTTCTCAGGAGGCAGGTTAGGTAGTCTGGTATTCCCATCTCTTTAAGAATTTTCCAGAATTAGTTCTGCTAAGTTTTGGCAAATAATACAAATAAGGGAAATGTGATACTTCAGAAATGAGTATCATGTCACCCCGATCCAACCAGTTCTCCCTAATCATGTTATCAAGCAGGTATGCAAATCCTAAATGACACAAAAAGGAATGACCTAAGCTTTCATTTGCCTTTCTGAGAAAAGCCAAGCATATACAGAAGGAAACAAATACATAAAATTAGTCCATGCCTAGATCAGTGATGAAAGTATGCCAGGGGAACTCCCTGCTGTCCAGTGGTTAGGACTTTCACTGCCAAGGGCGTGGGCTCAAGTCCTGGTTGGGGAACTAAGATCCCGTAAGCAGTATGGCATGGCCCAAAAAGAAAAGAAGGCCAAGAACCAAGAGTTATAACTAATCTAATCTCTTTCCCATGTGTGATAGGTTAAAAAAAAAGGAACCAGTTCTTTGACCATTGAGAAGTGAGGTCTATCTGTCCCCTCACTTGAATGTAGATAGGCTCTGACCAATATTTTAGTGAAAGTGACACTCTGCCAATTTCTAGTTCCAGGCCTTAAGAGACTATTACGGATCGAATGTTTGTGTCTCTCCAGGGACTGCAAGGAGATCAAACCAGTCAATCCTGAAGGAAATCAACTCTGAATACTCACTGGCAGGATTGTTGTTGAAGCTCCAATACTTTGGCTATCTGATACGAAGAACTGACCCATTGGAAAAGACCCTGATGCTGGGAAAGATCGAGGGCAGGAAGAGAAGGGGACGACAGAGGATGAGATGGTTGGATGGTATTACCGACTCAGTGGACATGAGTTTGAGCAGACGCTGGGAGATAGTGCAGGACAGAGGAGCCTGGCATGCTGCAGTCCATGGGGTCACAAAGAGTCATACAGGACTTAGCAATGGACCAACAACAACACAATTCCTATGTTCCTTCTACCTCCCATGTGATGGTTTCAGAGGTGGGGCCTTTGAGAGGTTAGAGGAGGTGATTAGGATTATATGGGATTAGTGTCCTTCTGGGAATCATGAGAGAACTTGCCTCATTCTGCTCTGTACTGTGCCTGGATACATTAAGTCAGCATTCTGCAACCCAGAAGATGGCCCTCACCAGAACTGGACAATGCTGCCATCCTGATCCTGGACTCCTAACCTTCAAAATGTTTCTAAGTCCAAGCTCGTACTGGTTGCTGCATGATAAGACAATAAATTGAAAGACGAGTTTGGGGGGCAAGGAATAGAGACTTTATATGAAAAATCAGCAGACAAAGATGGTTTACTAGTGTCCCAAGGAACCATCTTACTTGAGTTTGAACTCAAACTTCTTTTGTACTAAAAGGGATGGTGGGAAGTATGGCTGGTTGTTGCAACTTCTTGATTGAGGAATCCTTAGTTTTTGCAGCTATCCAAAGTCTGTTCATAATGTTCCTATAAACTTCCAATAAGGCAATTTTAAAAAATTAATTATTTTTTGCTGTACCTCACAGCTTGTAGGACCTCAGTTCACTGAGCAGAGACTGAACCTAAGGCTTGGTAGTGAAAGAGTGAAGTCTTAACCACTGGACATCAGGAAAGTCCCAGCAACTATTTTCTGTTCTGCAACTTTTTAATCTCTAAAATGTTAAACCTTTAAAGGTCAGAGCCTTAAGAAGGGGCTGTCATATGTATTTCAGCTTATAGGCAATATTCTTTACAAAGATGCAGGGCCAGCATAACTAAGAACAGGCAACAGAGTACAAGGGTCCGAGCAGAAGGAAGAGATTCCAGCATGGAGTCAGGTTTGTTCTCTGTAATAAGAACTGTGAGAAATTAATTTTGGTTGTTTAAGCCCCCGCAGTATATGGTATTCTGTTACAGCAACCTGAACTGACCAAGACAGGGATTGGCACCTTCTACTTTCTGCATTTTGGAATACTAGCTCTTAGTTCCCTGAGATACCATGTAAGAAGATGGACTACCCTGCAGGAAGAGAACACATTTCAAAGCCCAGGGACTGCATAGAGAGGAGGGGGCCCCAGTTGAGGCCAGCCTCCCGGCAATCTCTGCCCAAGTGCCAAGCACATGAATAAAACCACATTGGATGCTCAGGAGCAGCCCAGACGCAAGCTGAATACCACCAAGCCATTTCAGTCACTGCCATGTGGAGAAGAGGATTCTTCTGCTGAATCTTGCCAAAATTGCTGACTCACAAAATCTTGAAATATTATAAAATAGCTATTATTGTAAGCCATTAAGCTTATTTTATTTTGTAAACTTGTTATTTTGTAATAATCATTGAGTTACAGAAAAATTGCAAAATAGTACAGTTCCCGTACTCTTTTTAATTGTTTCCTCAAATGTTAACACATAACCTGACACATAACCCAAGTGCAATCATAATAAGTCAGGAAACTGGCATTAATGCAATGCTATTAATTAATTTACAAACTTTGTTTCATTTGCCTGTTTTTCCATCAATGTCCCTTCTCTGGTCCAGATTGCATTTAATTGTTGTATCTCCTATATCCTCCTACAGTCTGTGACAGTTTCTCAAACTATTTTGTCTTTTATGACTAACACTTTTGAAGAATACTGGTCAATTATTTTGTAGAATGTCCCTCAATTTAGGCTTGCTTAATATTTTCTCATAGTTTAGGTTGAGATTATGTATTTTGGCAAGAAAATCAGAGGAGTAATACCCCTTTTTCAGTGCATCCTATCAAGGGGCACATGATGTATACAATGCTATTAATCATTTGGTTAAGGTGGTTTTTCTACCATATAATTATTAGTTTCCCTTGGAGAACAATCAGTATTTGGTGGGAAGATACTTTGACATAATGTAAATATCCTCATAATACTCTCATCCGCTTATTTTAACATCCAGTTTTGACTGCAACGATAAACCACATAGTTATGAGATGGTTTGTTATGCAGCAATAGATAAATGGCAACACAATGATAGTATTGCCCTTTTTAAGGTCTCAAATTATTAAGCTTATAACACTCAGTCACATAGCAATTCTTCTTTTTTTTTTTTTTTTTTGGCCACATCATGCAAACTGCAGAGTCTAACTCATGCACCCTGCAGTGGAAGCACAGAGTCCTAACCACTGGACCACCAGGGAATTCCTCAGCTATTCTGTTTTTTGTCCATAGGTACGCCCATGTCCCCTCCCTCCATTCCGTCTCCCTTCCCGTCCCACCTTTCTAGATTGTCACAGAGCCCCTGTTTTAGTTCCCTGAGTCTTACAGCAAATTCCCTTTGCCTATCTATTTTATTAAAATAAGATATTGAGGAAAAACAAATAATCACACTAATCTTTCAATCCAATCTGTTTACAAATCATAATAGTTACATATTCACATTTTTATTTATCTTCTTTGAATATTTTGCACAATGCTTTTAAGAGGGTGGACTGAAGAATTATTGAAGAAATCAGCACTGCCTCAATCACTTTCTGATGTGTCCTTGTGAGGCATGAATAGGAAATTTCATAGACAATACTGGCTCCTCAATGCTGCTTCAGTCCTGACAATATTTCTGGACAAATATTTCCATGGCGGCTGATCACAGAATTGGGATGTTCACCTCCCCCCATAATTAAACCAGTAACCAAAGTCATGTTATTCCCATCCGCACATTTACAGATAGTGTTAAGACCTGCCCACCCCACCCACAGGGTCCAAACACCAGTGAACTTGTAGAATCTTTGAAACCTACATCCTCCAATCCCAGCTTCCAAGGTCATGGCCAAGGCCAGGGCTGGATGATTTGCCAGTGATGCTAAATAGTCTTCTGTAGTCCCTGGTAAGTGCCAAGACCAACCTTCATCCAGTTCTCCTGAATGTCTTTAATCAATGTCCTTGGTGCTCAGCACCCTCTAGATGAAAGGCGTGATGACTTGGACACCTCTGGCTATAGCTACTGGTTTTTGTGTGCTTTGACCTGGAGCCCACATTATGCATGACTTCTCTCAAAGGCTTTCTACTGTAGGTGATCAAAGGTTATGGCAGGAACAAAATGCCTGCTCATCACATCTATGAACAGATGGTCAGCTCTGAGTTGACCATCCAGGTGCACTCAGCCCCTGGGGAGACCAGACTACTGTGGAGAGTGGATGGGTCAGTCTTGCAACAGGATCGTATGGTGGCAGTCCCCAGGAGTAAAATGTTACCCTCAATTTTCTTGTGCTTGACTTTGCTCATTTAACAAGAGATGCTAGAGATGATTCCTTTTCAGTGTATATAGAGCTATGTGATTATATTAAATAACTTTATTGGCTTTAAGTGATTTCTACCGTTTCACTATTAGAGACAGTGCTGTAGTGAGTGTCTTTGCATATCTATCCATCTTTGTATGTAAGAATCTATGTAGAGGAGTGGGAATTCAAAATGGGGCAGCAAGGTGGGGCTTCCCTGGTGGCTCAGTGGTGAAGAATCTGCCTGCCAATGCAGGAGACATAGATTCGATCCTGGTCTGGGGAGATCCCATATGCCGTTGCACAGGGCAACTCAGCCCGTGCACGTAGCTATTGAGTCTGTGCTCTTCTTGAGCCAGGGAAGCTCAACTACTGAGCCCAGGCACCGCAACTGTTGAAGTCCACATGCCCTAGAGTCTGTATTCCCTGACAAGAAAAGCCCTCAAGGTGCAACTCGCCCCCAGTGCAAGTAGTCCCCACTTGCCGCAGCTAGAGAAAGCCTTTGCACAGCAACAAAAACTCAGCAAGCCAAAAATAAACAAATAAAAAGGATTAAAACAGTATGGTGGTTCCTTAAAAATTTAAATATAGAATTACCATATGATCCAGTAATTCTCCTTCTGGGCATATACCCAAAAGAATTGAAAGCAGGAATTGAAACAGATATTTGTATATTCATTTTCATAGCAGCACTACTCCACAATAGCCAGAAGGTGGAAACAACCCAGGGGTCTATCAACAAATGAATAAAATATGGTCTATACATACAATGGAATTTTAAAATGGAGTTCAGCCTTAAAAAAGAAGAAAACTCTGGCACATACTACAACATGGAAGTAACTTGAAAACATGCTAATTGAAATAAGCCAGTCATTAAAAGAACACACACTGCATGGCTCTACTTACATGAGATAAATGGAGTAGTCAAACTGTTAGAGATAAGAAGTAGAATGGTAGTCAGTAGAAGCTTGGGGAGAGGTGAATGGGTATGGAGTTTTCATGATAAGTTTTTATAGGGCTTCCCTGATGGCTCAGTAGTAAAGAAAGTGAAGTTGCTCAGTTGTGTCTGACTCTTTGCAACCCCATGGACAGTAGCCTGCACCAGGCTCCTCCAAGCATGGGATTTTCTAGACAAGAGTACTGGAGTGGGTTGCCATTTCCTTCTCCAGGGAATCTTCCAGACCCAGGGATTGAACCCAAGTCTCCCTCATTGTAGACAGACGCTTTACCGTCTGAGCCACAGTAGTAAAGAATCCACCTGCCAATTCAGGGGACATGGGTTTGATCTCTGATCCAAGAAGCACTCCCATGCCACAGAGCAACTAAACCCATGTACCATAGCTACTGGGCCTGTGCTCTAGAGCCCAGGAGCCACAACTATTGAGCCCACGTGCCACAACTCCTAAAGCCCGAGTGTCCTAGAGCCTGTGTTCTGCAACAAGAGAAACCACCACAATGAGAAGCAGCCCGAGCACCGCAACTAGAGAACAGACCCCACTCCCCATGACTACAGAAAAGCCTGCACAGCAATGAAAACCCAGCATAGCCCGAAACAAGCAGATGACATTTTTATAGAAGGTTCTGTAGGTGGGTGGTGGTGATCATTTCACAGCAATATGAATGCACTTAATGCAGCTGAACTGTACACATGAATATGGTTGGAATGGTAAGCTTTTTGTTATGTATATTTTACCAGAAGTTCAAAAATGTATAAAACACTATAAAACAATGGGGGAAAAGAAGAATCTATCTAGAGGATAAATTCCTGGATTTGAAATTGTGGGGACAAAAGGTACATACATTAGTTACCTTGAGAGAGATCACATTGCCCTCCAGTGTGCACTCACACCCGCAAGAGTGACTATATTCACAAAATCTTATCAGATAAGGAATTATCAAATTATTTCATCATTGCAGAGTTTTAAGCTGGGGAGGGAATTCAATTGGCAGTTTTGAAAGATTCCCTTGGCTGGTGTGTACAGAAGGGGTTGGGTGCGGGCAGGGGGTGAACCAGGAGGACTAGTTAGGGAGCTGCTTCAGGAGTCCAGGGATGGGGTGATGGCATCTGAGACCAGGAGGGTGGCAGTGGGGATTCATTCAACAAAGCAATTCAAGGTTAATTGAGTGGCTGTCTACCACGTGCTGGGCCGTTCTAGGTGTTGGAGTTAAAATATTGAACCAAAGTCCCTGCTCTCATGAAGCTGACATTCTAATGGGAGGAGAGGAGGGGAGAGAAAAGAGATAGTTGGTGATGTTGCTCTGAAAAATTAAAACAGTGTAAGGGAAGGTGATATTTGATCAGCTACCACAGTGCATTGAGGAAAGGAGAGCCCTGAGGATACGGAGGGGCATTTTGTGTTGGTCTCAGCCTATCAAGCAATGCTGTGGTTGGACCAACCCTTGTGGTTCTTATTATGATTGCAAGACACCTTTCAGCAATAACCATTGGGAAACTTTGAAAAAAATAAAGGTTTGTTACTTACAGGACTCGGAAATCACACAGCACCGGGGGCTACACAGCAAGGTCATGTGCAGAGAGACAGAAGCATGTATGAGCATGGGGTTCTGCTTTTATTGGGGTCGAGGGTGGGGACCTAGGTTTTCGCGGGCTTACTGTTTATTGGTGAATTTAAAACATAAGAACAGAAATTTAAAGCATGGAAAGAGAAAAAACAAGTGACCCAAACAGTTATCAAATTCAACCAACATCTCTAAAACAAAGGAACCTCAATGCAGGGAGGCGACTTGGCTTTTTATCTAGCAATGTGTTTATTCTAGATAACCGTCTTTGAATGCAGGAGCCAAAAATCTTTTTATCTTTTCTGTGAAGGGGACAACTGAATAGACTTCCTGCTGCTGGTATGGATGACATGGTGATGGCCACTTTATAGAAAGGCAAACCAAAGGATTTCCCTGGCAGTCCAGTGGTTAAGACTCCATACTTCCATGCAGAGGGAGTGGGTTCAGTTCCTGGTCTAGGAACTAAGATCTCACATACTGTGGAGCAACTAAGCCCACTTCACCCACAACTAGAGAAAGCCTGCAATGAAGAGCCCATGTGCCGCAATGAAGACCAAGTGCAGCCAAAATTTTAAAAAGAGAAGACAAGCCAGAACTCAGAAAGAAGGTACATCCAGCAGCCATGATTTGACAACAAAAATTGTAACAGAGAAAAGATGGCTGGTTTCTTTATTTTGAAGCTAACACTGAAAGAAATGGCAACCCACTCCGGTACTCTTGCCTGGAGAATCCCATGGACAGAGGAGCCTGGCAGGCTACAGTCTATGAGTTCGCAGAGTTGGACATGACTGAGCGACTAAACAACACTGGGATCATAGTAAACAGCAAAGGTGAGAGGAAAGGTTCAGCCTTTACAGGACAGACGCAGGATTACCTCCAGTGCTGGCAGCTGTGCATGATTCTTTGGTGTAGTCATAAAAAGAGAAAGAAAATTTAAAATTATTTGCTCCCTTCTTCCCACCCCCCAAAAAAGATAGGCATCTTTAAAGTAGATGTATAGGCAATCAAGCAGGCACTTGCATGAAAAAAACCAAAAACCCAACAACCTATCAGATTTATAATACAATCTCCTCTGTGATGCAGAGGCATCAGAATCAATGGTGAAGACATTAACTGGCTGGGTAACCGATTCACTGAACGCTGGGAGGGTACATAGTAGCCAGAAATTGCACATCTAAATACAGTTACAGTAGCAAATCCTATAATAATTTTACAAGCTATGGTTTGAAATTCAGTTCATAGCAGTTGTATCAAACTTGAAAGGTCCAGTTGTGAAAGTAGATCAGTTGTCTCAAGGGTCCTGGTAATCTGTTCAAAGATTAGGTAAGACTGTGGAATAATTTACCATCTTGTGTCATCTGGTATAAGTAGGGTTGAACCTGTCCTGAATTGGTATATTGCTCTATATCTCATTGAACTTGTCATTTAGTCCTAAGAATATGTCGGTTAAAGAGTTGTATCCCATTTTAGGAAGCAGCGATACAAGTGAGTTCCACAAATTAGGCCTACAAATGATACAGGTATTTGGATAAGGTATTTATTTATTTGGCTTCCTAGGTCGCTCAGAGGTAAAGAATCCACCTGCCAAAGCAGGAGACACAGGTTCAATCCAATGGCTGGGTCAGGAAGACCCCCTGGAGAGGGAAATGGCAACCCACTCCAGTATCCTTGTCTGGGCAATCCCGTGGACAGAGGAGCCTGACGGGCTATAGTCCATGGGGTCACAAAAGAGTTGAACACAACTTAGCAACTCAACAACAACAAAGTTATTTATTTAATTTTTAAAATTTTTGTTTGGCTTCGTGGCTTCTGAGATCTTAGTTCTCTGACCAGGGATTGAACCCAGACCCTCTGTGGTGAAAGCTCCAAGTCCTAACCACTGGACTGCCAGGGAATTCCCTTGTGTGCTTAGTTGCTCAGTCATTGACCAACTCTTGGGATCCCATACACTGTAGCCTGCCAGTTTCCTCTGTCTATGCGATTCTCCAAGCAAGAATACTGGATTGGGTTGCCATTTCCTTCTCCAGGGGATCTTCCCAACTCAGGAATCAAAGCCAGGTCTCTTGCATTGCAGGCAGACTCTTTATCAACCTGTTAGATCAGTTATTTAATAAAAGGCATTTCTATGGAGATAAATAGGCTTCCCTGGTGGCTCAAATAGTAAAGAACCTGCTTCATCTGCGGAAGATCCAGGTTCAATCACTAGGTCGGGAAGATCCCCCGGAGAAGGGAATGGCAACCCACTCCAGTATCCTTGCCTGGAGAATTCCATGGACAGAGGAGCCTGGCAGGCTACAGTCTGCGGGATCACAGAGTCAGACATGACTGAGCAGCTAACACTAACATGGAAACAAAAGAAAAGAAAAATACAAAAGTTCATGACTGGAGCATAATGTAATCCCAGTTTCTGAGTTCTGAAGGCAGCAGTGAAGAAGATTTGTAGATGTCAGGCTCAAGGCATTTTCAGCCAGAGTGAGGGCAGACAGTGGCAATCTGATATTTTTCCTGGTTTGCAGTTTGAATGTTTCTGCTGATTCTTCTTAGTGGTCCACACAGCAATAGCCATGAAGACTTGATACATGAGCTGTCATGGAGTGCTCTTTGAAGTTTACATCAAGTTTTCCCACTTCAAGGCTCCCTGCACAGCTCTCGGAAAGGGTAGTTTTTGTTTTCAATGATCCTGAGTCAGAGGGTGGGAGAAAAAATGAAAACATTCCTTTGGAGAGTTGTAGCCAGATACTCGAGGAAACAAGAATTCAGCATCCAATCCAGTTGGCAGGTACAAAACAAAACATCAAAGACAATAGGATTGGAAGCTGATGTCCACTTAGAGTTCCATTAAAACATTTTTTTTTCTCTCTATAGTCACTCTCATTTCTCTCACAGATAATCAAAATAAGACTAATTTGTTTGCAAAATAAGTCTTGTCTCATTAGACCTGGCCTGATTATTTATATAGATGCAGCAAGAATAGTGATTGATCATATAGGCTCTTTTATGTCTGCTTTGCTGGAACTTTTCATAAGGAATCTCCAGACTGAACTTTTAAATGCCTCTCTAGCCTAGGAAGCCCAAGCCTAGAATTTATCATCATACTTTGCCTGAAGTGCTTAGAGATTTGGGTGAATTCCTCTCTTTCTTCTTGAGGTCCCCATGATAGCCTGAGGTTCCTGGACTCCAGAAGTGACCTTGTAATGCTGCTGAAACATTGTAAGCAAGGGACCAGGGTGATTTTTTCCAAGGGGCTTTATTGGCTCTATAAAGTTCCTTAAAGTTGTCTGGTCATATGAGTCTGTCTCTTGCAAATATGACATTCCTGTCAAAGTGTTGATGATACAATCAATACTTTCCATTTTGTTCTGTTACAAGAAGAACAGATTCTTGCTGCACTTCTGCAAATAACTATATTGTCATGAAGTAGTTGCAGCTCATGAGCTCACCAGTTGTGGCACACAGGTTTAGTGGTCCCCAAGTATGTGGAATCTTCCTGGACCAGGGATCGAACCTGTGTCCCCAGCATTGGCAGGCAGATTCCTATCTATCTGCTGTACCACTAGGGAAGTCCAATCCTATGCAATTAATTCTTAATCTTGATCTTTTCCTAGCAGTTTTATGAATCTAGTTTTTCTTTAGACCTCTGGAAAATCCCAAAGTTAGTCCCAGCTCAAAAAGACTTCACTTAAAATTTGATTTGGGGAAGCTTGCCCAAAATAATAAAGTTTTGGACACTTACACTAAGTTGGATCACAATTCATTATGAAACAATATGTAATTATCTACTTAACCCAAGTGACAAAAGATTCTAAAGGCAAATATAGAAGATCCCATAGATCTGAGGAAAACTTAGCTCTTTTAAAATTGAAAGCACTCAGTTTTCTTAAGTAATTCTGATTAAGACAATGTGAAGCAGAGAAAATTATTTCGGTAAAGCACAGCTTTGCTTTCTAACCAGATTACTTAAAAGGCAAAGAAAAACTTCTCTTATCAGGAGTAGATTAATACTCCAAGGTAACTTTATCCTTTTAGCAGATGAAAGAAAGTACATAAGCATACTGTTGAGAGTAAAGCCTATGTTTTAAGAAAACCCTTATAATAATAATTTCATTTTTTCTAACTTGACTGCATAAGGTAAAAATCTCTCTTCCTTTCTCTTTCTGCCTGACTTTCTACACCATTTCATCCTTTATTTTCCTCTTTCCCGTTCTAAAATAATCGGTTTTACTTTAGAAAAAAATTTTACTTTCTTTTCTCTTAAAAATGCATCTCCACACCTCATGCCTTCTCAAAGCCAAAAATGCACCCTACTTTCCCTGCCTTCAGAGTTATTTACCTTATTATTTCTAGTAGGTTAATTATGTATATTAATTAGAATTCTTAACCTTGAGAAACTTTAATTTCTGGTGAACATTGAGTAAGCACATGTGTGGGGAGTTCCCTGGTGGTCTAGTGGTTAGGATTTGGCACTATGCTGTGGTCTGAGTTGAATCCTTGGTTGGGGAACTGTGATCGCTCAAGCCTTGGGGTGCAGCCAAAAACGCAATAGAAAGAAACAAAGAATAAGAAGTAAGCACTTGCAAACTGAACTGTCTGTTAAATCAGCATTCTTTAGATTGGCAAAATTAAGAATACATTTTGTAATTTCTATAAATATACATTTCCTCATAATACACATTTTCAGTCTAGAACAGAACATGCTTACTAATAGACAAAATATCATTTCCTCTATAATAAGTCAAGATTTGGTAAACTTAGACTTTAGCAATTGCTGCTTCAGCATTATATCATATATGGAAATGATCTAGACATCCAATAATTCCCGATATTTAACTTAGCAAAAATTTAAAGGTGGAAGTTACCAAAGATTTGAGAAACTGTTTTTAAGTAGACATACTGTAACACATAACTATTCCTGTAAAGTTCACCTAAAAACTCTTATCCCACTTACATCTATCTATCTCCCAACAATTATGTTTAGGCTACCCACAAAACTTCACTAGACATTAAAGTTGGCCATCATCCAAAGCTACTTTTCTTGTTGACAAATTTTGTAATGGAGATAATGTGAATGTATTTGACTAGTGAGCAGGGAGAATAGAAGTTGTTCACCTACATTTAACTATTTATTTATTTTGGGGCATGTGGATCTTAGTTCCCTGAAGGGATCAAACCTGTACTCCCCCGAGTAGAAGCGTGGAGTCTTAGCCACTGGACTGCCAGGAAAGTTCCAATCTATGTTTTATTTAATGCTGGTAACTCTGAAGACACACTTTAAAAAATGTAACCAGTTTTTATTTACCAGAGATTATCCTGGATTATGTGAACATGAAAAACAAGTTGAGTTACTTAATATATTTCTGAGTTTTAGGAGTGCTTCATTCATAACTACTTATTTTTAAACCAGTTAAATAGATCTCCATTACAAATTAATTTTGGCATTTCCATCCAGAGGTAGGCAAAGAAAAAAAATCACACATATATAACATACATCCATAGATGTACATAAATGTGTAGACAGACACAGACACACTGTAACTTCTGTTCCAAATTTTAGCTGTGAATCATATATAATATAAAACTCATTTGTTTATAATAACAGTTGAATCCCAGTTGGCAGATAGGACTATTTAAATTTAACTGCTCCAATGGCTAAAGCTTCTCACTAATATTTGTGGAGAAGACTTTTAAGATTTGTATTTATTCTTGACAAATAGTCTCCTGGCAGGCTATATTTCAAAGACATGGTAAGATATGTATCTTCAAGGGACAGAAAAAGAATGCAAGTTTTCTCCTAGGAGTTTTAGTACATTTTGGATGGTTTTGGTAGTCCCAGTAAAATGTAATTAGAGGAGTACCCTCAAAAAATAATTTCTGGGTTCCAGGTCAAAGTAGGCAGAGTTGGAAATG
Organism: Capra hircus; assembly: GCF_001704415.2. NCBI lineage: Eukaryota > Metazoa > Chordata > Mammalia > Artiodactyla > Bovidae > Capra > Capra hircus. Next base: position 31,663,904 of record NC_030822.1, read on the forward strand.
AAGAAGCGTGATTTTTGGATCACTTATGGCGACAGAAATGATAAGCCCATTGAACCATGCCAATTTCACACAGCAGGAGATGGACTTCATCTTAATGTTTTCCATTCACCAGTGGTTACTGTGACGGAAGGATGGTCAGGGTGCCAGGCACTAGATATCCAAGTGAGGAGAGGAAGTCCCCTGGTGCAAGTATCAGTGGCTCTAAGGGGTGTTTTGGAGAAGGCAGTGGCACCCCACTCCAGTACTCTTGCCATGGATGGAGGAGTCTGGTGGGCTATAGTCCACGGGGTCACTAAGAGTTGGACACGACTGAGCGACTTCCCTTTCACTTTTCAGTTTCATGCATTGGAAAAGGAAATGGCAACCCACTCCAGTGTTCTTGCCTGGAGAATCCCAGGGATGGGGGAGCCTGGTGGGCTTCCGTCTATGGGGTTGCACAGAATCGGACACGACTGAAGCAACTTAGCAGCAAGGGGTGTTTGGCCTCTTATACAGTTCGTGAGGTTCTCATGGCAAGTATACTGGGGTGGTTTGCCATTCCCTCCTCCAGTGGATCATGCTTTGTCAGAGACCTAGTAGATGCTGAAGAGATCAAGAAGAGATGGAAATACATGGAAGAACTGTATAAACAAGATCTTAATGAACCAGATTACTCTGATGGTGTGGCTAGTCACCAAGAGCCAGACATTCTGGAGTGTGAAGTCAAGTGGGCCTTAAGAAGCACTGCTGTTAATAAAGCTAGTGGATGTGATGGAATTTCAGCAGATCTATTCAAGCCCCTAAAAGAGGATGCCATCAAGGTTTTACATTCATTATGTCAGCAAATCTGGAAGATCCAGCAGTGGCCACAGGACTAGAAAAGGTCAATCCTCATCCCAATTCCCAAGAAGAGTAGTACCAAAGAATGTGCTAAACAGCAGACAGTTGCACTCATCTCCCGCACTAATAAGGTCATGCTTAAAATCTTGCATGCTAGGCTTCAGCGTTATATGAACCAAGAACTTCCAGATGTCCAAGCTAGGTTTAAAAAAGGAAGAGGAACTAGAGATCAATCAAAGTGCCAGCATTCGCTGGATTATAGAGAAAGCAAGGGAATTTCAGAAAAACATCTGTCTCTGTTTCATCGACTACACTAAAGCCTTTGACTGTGTGGATCATGACAAGCTGTGGAAAGCTCTTAGAGAGATGGGAATACCAGACCATCTTATCTGTCTCCTGAGAAACCAGTATGTTGGTCAAGAAGCAACAGTTAGAACCCTGTATAGAACAACTGACTGGTTCAAGGATTGAGAAAGGAGTACAACAGGGCTGTCTGTTGTCACCCTGTTTGTTTAACCTACACGCTGAGCACATCCTGAGAAATGCCAGGCTGGATGTGTTACAAGCTGGAATCAAGATAGGCGGGAGAAACATGAACAACTTCAGATATGCGGATGATACCACTCTGATAGCAGAAAGTGAAGAGGAACTAAAGAGCCTCTTGACGAGAGTGAAGGAGGAGAGTGAAAGCCCCAGCTTAAGACTACATATTAAAAATACCAAGATCATGGTATCCGGCCCCGTTCACTGCATGGCAAATAGAGAAAGGGTGGAAGCGGGGACAGATTTCCTCTTCTTTCCTCTTCTTTGGCTCCAAAATCACTGTGGACAGTGACTGCAGCCATGAAATCAGAAGACAGTTGCTTCTTGGCAGGAAAGTGATGCAAACCTAGATAGTGTGTTGAAAAGCAGAGGCATTACTTTACCAACAAAGGTCCATATAGTCAAGCTTATGGTCTTCCCAGTGGTCACATATGGTTGTGAGAGCTGGACCATGAAGAAGGCAGAAAGCCAAAATATTGAGGCCTTTGAACTGTGGTGCTGGAGAAGACTCCTGAAAGTCCCTTGGACAGCAAGGAGATCAAACCAGTCAATCTTAAGGGAGATCAACCCTGAATACTCACTGGAAGGACTGATGCTGCAGCTGAAGCTCCAGTATTTTGGTCATTTGATGTGAACAGACGACTCACTGGAAAAGTTCCTGATTCTGGGAGATAGAGGGCAGAAGGAGAAGAGGGCATTAGAGGATGAGATGGCTGGATGGCATCACCAATGCAATGAACATGAACTTGGGCAAGTTCCAGGAGATGGTGAGAGATGGAGGAGGCCTGGTGTGCTGCACTCCATGGGGTCTCAAAGACTCGAACACAACCGGGCAACTGAACAACAACAAGGGGATTTGCGTTCCCATTTTCCTCTTCCTCCTCACCAGAGATCTTGGCAGCCCTGTTAGCTTTTTCCTTTGTGGGAGGGAACCCATAACTCATGCTTCTAATTCTGCCTCATTCGGGGGAAAGCCCAGGGGCCTTGGGATCCATAATATCTCAGAGTAAATAAGCAAATAGCTCAAAAGGATCTTGAAGAAGTTATGGATTTCAGTGTCTTTAAAGATACCAGCCAGTTAACACATTTTGGCAGCTGTGAATATCAATTCAGAAACAGTTGTCAGACTTCCCTGGTGGTCCAATGTTTGAGAATCAACCTGCTGATTCAGGGGACATTGGTTCGATCCCTGATCCAGGAAGATCTCACATGCTGAGGGAAAGGTTACTAGGCCCGTGCTCCACAACTACTGAGCCCACACTCTAGAACCTTCGAGCTGCAACTACTGAAGCCCTTGCCCTCTGGAGCCCACTGCTCCACCACATAAGAAGCTACCACAATGAGAAGCCCGTGCACAGAAATGAAGAGTAGCCCCCACTCGCTGCAACTAGAGAAAGTACCTGTGTAACAACCAAGAACTACCATAGCCAAAACAAACGAACAAATAAATGTGACTGTTGTCTCATCCCAAACAAACAAGAAAATTCAAGAAATCCACAATAGACAATAAGCCTCCCTTTCTCTTTCCCGCTGCATAAAATCTTTAAGAAAGATTTTAATTCCAGTTCAGGCATAGTTTTTGATCTCAGTTACTACTTCTTGTTTTTATCTTGTTACCTTAATCTTAATCTGCTTTAGTGGAAATTTTTGGGTGATGTCACTGTGAGCCCTCTTTGCTCAGTTCAATTCAGTCCCTCAGTCGTGTCTGACTCTTTGCAGCTTCATGGACTGCAGCATGCCAGACTTCCCTATCTATCACCAACACCCAAAGCTTGCTCAAACTCATGTCCATCAAGTCAGTGATGCCATCCAACCATCTCATCCTCTGTCGTCCCCTTATCCTTCTGCTTTCTATCATTCCCAGGATCAGGGGCTTGTCCAACAAGTCAGTTTTTCGTACCAGGTAGCCAAAGTATTGGAGCTGCAGCTTCAGGATCAGTCCTTCCAATGAATATCCAGGACTCATTTCCTTTAGAATTGACTGGTTTGATCACCTTGCAGTCCAAGAGACTCAAGAATCTTCTTCAACACCACATTTCAGAAGCATCAATTCGTCGGTGCTCAGCCTTCTATATGGTCCAACAATCACATTCATACATGACTACTGGAAAAACCATAGCTCTGACTAGATGGACCTTTGTCGGCAAAGTAATGTCTCTGCTTTTTAATATGCTGTCTAATTTTGTCATAGCTTTGCTTCGAAGGAGCAAGCGTTTTTTTGTTTTTTTAATTTCATGCCTGCAGTCACCATCTGCAGTGATTTTGGAGCCCAAGAAAATAAAGTCTGTCACTGTTTCCATTGTTTCCCCACTTATTTGCCATAAAGTGACGGGACTGGATGCCATGGTCTTCGTTTTTTGAATGTTGAGTTTTAAGCCAGTTTTTTTCACTCTCCTCTTTCACCCTCATCAAAGAGGCTATTTCCTCTTTGCTTTCTGCCATAAAGGTAGTGTCATTTGCATAACTGAGGTTATTGATAATTTTCCCACCAATCGTGATTCCAGCTTGTGCTTTATCCAGCCCAGCATTTCACATGATGTACTCTGCATAGAAATTAAATAAGCAGGGTGACAATATACAGGCTTGATGTACTCCTTTCCCAATTTGGAACCAGTTCTGTTGGAACCAGTCTGTTGTTCCATGTCCAGTTCTAACAGTTGCTTCTTTACCAGGATACAGATTGCTCAGGTGGCAGGTAAGGTGGTCTGGTATTTCCACTTCTTTGAAAATTTTCCACAGTTTGCTGTGATCCACACAGTGAAAAGCTTTGGCGTAGTCAATAAAGCAGAAGTAGATGTTTTTCTGGAACTCTCTTACTTTTTCTATGATCCAACGGATGTTGGCAATTTGATCTCTGGTTCCTCTGCCTTTTCTAAATTCAGCTTGAACATCTGGAAGTTCATGGTTCATGTATTGTTGAAGACTCGCTTGGAGAATTTTGAGCATTACTTTGCTAGCGTGTGAAATGAGTGGGATTGTGCAGTAGTTTGAACATTCTTTGACGTTTCTTTTCTTTGTGATTGGAATGAAAACTGACCTTTTCCAGTCCTGTGGCCACTGCTGAGTTTTCCAAATTTGCTGGCATTTTGAATGCCGCACTTTCACAGCATCATCTTTTAGGATTTGGAATAGTTCAACTGGAATTCCATCACCTCCATTAGCTTTGCTTGTAGTGATGCTTCCTAAGGCCCACTTGACTTCACATTCCAGAATGTCTGGCTCTAGGTGAGTGATCACACCATAGTGATTATCTGGGTCATGAAGATATTTTTTGTATAGCTCTTCTATGTATTCTTGCCACCTCTTCTTAATATTTTCTGCTTCTGTTAGGTTCCCTTCAGTTCAGTTCAGTTCAGTCACTCAGTCGTGTCTGACTCTTTGCGACCCCATGAATCGCAGCACTCAAGGCCTCCCTGTCCATCACCAACTCCCGGAGTTCACTCAGATTCATGTCCATCGAGTCAGTGATGCCATCCAGCCATCTCATCCTCTGTCATCCCCTTCTCCTCCTGCCCCCAATCCCTCCCAGCATCAGAGTCTTTTCCAATGAGTCAACCCTTCGCATGAGGTGGCCAAAGTACTGGAGCTTCAGCTTTAGCATCATTCCTTCCAAAGAAATCCCGGGCTGATCTCCTGTAGAATGGACTGGTTGGATCTCCTTGCAGTTCAAGGGACTCTCAAGAGTCTTCTCCAACACCACAATTCAAAAGCATCAATTCTTCGGTGCTCAGCCTTCTTCACAGTCCAACTCTCACATCTATACATGACTACTGGAAAAACCATAGCTTTGACTAGATGGACCTTAGTCGGCAAAGTAATGACTCTGCTTTTGAATATGCTATCTAGGTTGGTCATAACTTTTCTTCCAAGGAGTAAGCATAGTCTCTAGTCTTTCTCATTCTGTTGTTTTCCTCTATTTCTTTGCATTGATCACTGAGGAAGGCTTTCTTATTTCTCCCTGTTATTCTTTGGAACTCTGCATTCAGATAGATATATCTTTCCTTTTCTCCTTTGCCTTTTGCTTCTCTTCTTTTCTCGGCTATTTGTAAGGCCTCCTCAGACAACCACTTTGCCTTTTTGCATTTCTTTTTCTTGGGGATGGCTTTGTTCACCACCTCCTATACAGTGTCACGAACTTCCGTTCATAGTTCTTCAGACACTCTGTCTATCATATCTAATCCCTTGAATCTATTTGTCACTTCCACTGTATATTTGTAAGGGATTTGATTTAGGTCATACCTAAATGGTCTAGTGGTTTTCCCAACTTTCTTCAATTTGCCTGAATTTTGCAATAAGGAGTTCATGATCTGAGCCATAGTCAGCTCCCGATCTTATTTTTGCTGACTGTATAGAGCTTCTCCATCTTCTGCTGCAAAGAATACAATCAATCTGATTTTGGTATCTGGTGATGTCCATGTGTAGAGTTGTCTCCTGTGTTGTTTGAAGAGGGTGCTTGCTATAACCAGTGCGTTCTCTTAGCAAAATTCTGTTAGCCTTTGTTTTACTTTCTTTGAGTTTGGAATGAAAATTGACCTTTTCCAGTCCTGTGACCACTGCTGAGCTTTCCAAATTTTCTGGCATATTGAGTACAACACTTTACCAGCATCATCTTTGTTCCTTGTCAGTGGCGGCTTCCCTTTCCATGGAGTATCCCAAGAGGCCTCACCAGGACTGGGATTTATCTCCACTACCGTGACATACACATAGTCTTTGGGTAAAGCCCCCAGGCCTCTGGAGTGTGATTCCAAGGTTTTGGCATGTTGGTATGTATGGCATTAAATAACACCCAGGAAGCATCTGTGGGTTGTGCACTTATCAAGGAGCTGGTATTCCCCTTCATTGTTTAGGAGACTTTGGCATCTGATGTTTAGGACATTTATACTCATTTATTAAATTTTTTAGTAACATTGATGTAAAAAACTTGGCCTCTGTGCACCCATGCCAAACTGAATCTCAGAGACAAAGTTTTGAGTGAAGTAGAAAAGAATAGCTTTATTGTTTTGCCAGGCCAAGGGGGTCACAGTGGGCACCTGCGCTGAAAAGCTGTCCCTAACAGGCTTAAAACTCAACTTCAAAAAAATGAAGATCATGGCATTCAGTCCCATCACTTCATGGCAAATAGATGGAGTAAAGAACGGAAACAGTGACAGACTTTATTTTCTTGGGCTCCAAAATCACTGTGGACGGCAGAGAAGGCAGCCATGAAATTAAAAAATGCTTACTCCTTAGAAGAAAAGCTATGACAAACCTGAAGTGAAGTGAAGTGAAGTTGCTCAGTCATGTCCGACTCTTTGCAACCCCATGGACAGTACCCAATCAGGCTCCTCCGTCCATGGGATTTTCCAGGCAAGAATACTGGAGTGGGTTGCCATTTCCTTCTCCAATGACAACCCTAGACAGTGCATTAAAAAGCAGAGACGTCACTTTGCCTACAAAGGTCCATTTAGTCAAAGCTATAGTTTTTCCAGTAGTCACATACGGATGTGAGAGCTGAACAATTAAAAAGGCTGAGCGCCGAAGAATTGATGCCACTGAACTGTGTGGTGAAGAACTCTTGAGAGTCTCTTAGACAGAAGGGCTTTCCTGGTGGCTCAGATGGTAAAGTGTCTGCCTGCAATGCGGGAGACCCGGGTTTGATCCCTGGGTCGGGAAGAGCCCCTGGAGAAGGAAATGGCAATCCACTCTAGTACTCTTGCCTGGAAAATTCCATGGATGGAGGAGCATGGTGGGCTACAGTCCATGGGGTCACAAAGAGTCACACGACTCTTCACTTTCTTTCTTTCTTAGACAGAAAGGAAATCAAACTAGTCAATCCTAATGAAAATCAGTCTTGAATATTCATTGGAAGGACTGATGCTGAAGCTGAAGCTCCAATACTTTGGCTAGCTGATACTCATTAGAAAAGACCCTGATGCTGGGAAAGATTGAAAGCAGGAGGATAAGGGGATGACAGAGGACGAGATGGTTGGATGGCATCACCAACCTAATGGACGTGAGTTTGAGCACACTTCAGGAGATGGAGGACAGGGAAGCCTGGCATGCTATAGTCCATGGGGTTCAAAAGAGTCAGACAAGACTGAGTGACTGAACAACAACCGGATTTGATGAATAACAGTTCAAGGGTGGGGTCCCTGATAAAATTAGGGTGTGTGCGAGGCCTGCACCTTTAACCTCATCTCAGGTGGTTTCCTAATCTTGGTGAGCTTCTCTGGTTCCTTTAATCTTGCCTCAGGTGTTTCTTGACTGCTTCTCCTTTGATTGTGTGTGTATGCACAGGCTCAGACTCTGTGGCCCCGTAGACTGTAGCGCTAGACTCCTGTGGAATTTTCCAGGCGAGAATACTGGAGCCGGTTGCAGTTTCCTACTCCAGGGGGGTCTTCCCGACCCAGGGATTGAACCCACGTATCCTGAGTCTGCTTTGGCAGGTGTGCTCTTTACCACTGAGGCCGCCTGGGAAACCCCTTGATTCACAACTGTGAACTCTGTCCTCTGGAACTCAGGGAAGGTCATGAAGGTTGAAGTTTGTTCCCAACAAACCAGAAACAGGGGACAGAAAGACTTCTATGCCCAGGAGCCCACAGGGTCCTGCTCAATTTCAACAACACAGCAGGAATCAGACCCATAATATACAACTGAATGTTGTATCTGTTTCGGCCCAGCCGCTTCATTGATTCTGGAACTATTGATCATTCTCCTCCACTCTTCCCCAGTAGCATATTGGATACCTTCAGATCTGGGGGACTCGTCTTTTGGTGTCATATCCTTTTGGCCATTTATACAGTTCATGAGATTGTCATGGCAAGCATCCTGGGGAGATTTGCCATTCCCTCCTTCAGAGAATCAGCCACTGTCATATTTCCCTTCTGGTGGTGCCACTGGTTTCTGGTTGCCAGACTATTTTTATTCTTCTGGGTTAGGACACATAGCACAGCCTACTGACTCAGTGGTAGCAGGAAGAGGTCTCCTCCCATCCTCTCCAAAGGGAATGTTTTTCTCATGCCTTTAGCGATAGCTTCTCCTCGGGTAGTGACAATAGCTTTGCAACTTACCTTAGCTGTCTTTGGCCTTGAGGCACAGAGGACCCTTTAGGCAAGTGGCTCAGATGGTAGTCTTCCTCAAGGCAGCAATCATGAATCCGCAATGTGAGAGACCTGGGTTGGGAAGATCCCCTGGAGGAGGTCATGGCAACCCACTCCAGTATTTTTGCCTGGAGAACCACCATGAACAGAGGAGCCTGGCAGGATCTATGGGGTTGCAAATGGTTGGACACGACTGAAGAGACCAAACACAATGTTGCCAAGTCCAAGCTCAGCCTGCTCACCCCACACTACAGAAGATGAGGTGTTGAGGCAATGAATATCGACTTGATTCAGAAAGTCAGACATCTGAGAAGATGGTGAACTAGAGTCCTATTGGGACTTATTGGGGTCTGGACACTACTTTCTTTTGTAGAACAGAGAAGGGGAGGAAGTGAGGAAGTAAAGTAAAAAGGCCATAAGTCTTGCAAAATATCTCCTGATTTGGTCAGCCTGAGAGAGGAGATGTGTCAATTTCTTCTTTCCTGCAGCCATTCCCAGGTGATCAGGGTCAAGGTGTTTCCCTGTGAGCTGGACAAAGGCACTCTAACATTCAGGCAGAGAGGCAGGCTTCCTCAAGTCAGCTATCATGTATGCTTAGTAACAAAAGCAACGGAAACCAAAGGTTAAAATGAAAGAAACAGATCCAACATGGAGTCAGATTTTGTTCTTCCCTATTACATTAATAGTTAATTAAGGCTTTTTTTTTTTTACCCTGGCCACACTGCATGGCATGTGGGATCTTTCCTGATCAGAAATTGAACCCATGCCCCTGCTTTGGAGGTGTGGAGTCTTAGCCACTGGACTGCCAGGGACGTCCAAGGGCCTTTATAATTAGTGGTCTAATCATCTATCTCATTAGGCCACTTAGCCTTTTGGGGGGGCGGGGCTAATTATTTATTTATTTTGGTTGAGCTGGGTTTTCATTGCTGTGCTGGGGCTTTCTCTAGCTGCAGTGAGCAGGGGTCACTCTTCGTTTTGGTGCGTGGGCTTCTCATTGTGGTGGCTTCCTTTGTTCTGGAGCACAGGCTCTAGGTTCATGGACTTTAGTAGCTGCAGTGCGTGAAACTCAGTAGTTGTGGCTCTCAGTTTCTAGAGGGTGGGCTTAGCTGCTCCGAGGCATGTGGAATCTTCCCAGATGAGGGGTTAAACCTGTGTCTCCTACACTGGCGGGCAGATTCTTGTACCACCAAGGAAGTCCTAGACCATTTAGCCTTTATCACACCACTCTGGGGAGGTCCTTGGATTATTATGGCTGCTGTGGGCTTTTGGGTTGGATACCACAGGCAACACACTACTGAGAAACACACAAAAGCACACAGGAGCACAACAGACCCCCAGAAAGCAGAGCTCAGATGGTGTTACCCACCTGAGTTAGTAAGCAAGTTGCAGGTAAAAGGGACATTTCCCTTGGTTAATTGCAAGGGCAATCATGCAATCCTGCATACTATGCTGATTGTTTTATGCCTGCCTCAGTCTGTTAATAAGCAATGTTATGGCTGGACTGGCCCTTAAGATTCTTAGTATGATTTCAAGACATCCTGCAGCAATAAGCATCAGGAAACTGAAAAAATAAAGATTTGTTCACCCAACCCGGAAATTACCCAGTGTACCTGGGGCCATATAGCCAGGTTGTGAGTAGAGAGAGGAAGAAAGAATGTGTGGGGTTGGGGTTCTGTTTTTATTGGGGAAGAAGGTGGGAATCTAGGGTTTCACAGTCTCACTCTTCACTGATGAATTTAACACACATGAGCAGGAATTTAAAGTATAGGAAGAGAAATAAAAAGTGTCCCCAATAGTCAGTTATTGAGATAAACCAATACCACCAAAACAAAGGCGCCTCAGTTCCAGGAGATGGCCTGATTATTTACCTAGCAATTTGTTTATTCAAGATATCCTTTGATGTGGCTGCCTCAGTAACCAAAGCTTAAGTCAGACACTTTCATTACGAAAAAGAAAAGAAGGTAACAGTCAGCAAATATTCAATGGGGAAGTGTTCCAGGCAGAGGAAACAGTAAATTCAAAGTCCCTGAGGCAGGAATATATTCAGTGTATTCTAGGAACAAACAGCAAGGAGGCCAGTGGGACTGGTGAGCCGGGAACAGGGCTCATGGCTGGAGTGTATGGTCCAAACCAGAACCTAGAAGGCCCCACTAGTCAGATGGGGTAAGGATTTGGAATTTTACTCTGAATGTAATGGAAACTTTTTTAAAAAATTGAGCATCTGATCTAGGAACAGACTCTAGGGACAAGAGAAAGCAAGGAAAGGACATGAAGGTCCATTTTGAACAGCACAAGCTCAAGGTAATCATGACTTGAAGCAGGGGTAAGTGGTGACAGAGAGGGCGGTGAAAGGGTGGGAATCTGTTAATGAGATTTGCTGGTGGATTTAGATATTGATTGTGGGAGAAAGGAAGGAATTAGGATAATTCCAAGGACTTTTGGGCTGAGCCATTGGAAGAGTATGTGGCCATTTGCTGAGGTGAGGAAGGCTGTGAATGGAATTGAGCTGGAGGATGATAAGGGGAAAAAAAGGATTTTGGAACTGAGGGAAGTAGTGAATATATGAGATGCTTAGTGAATAAAATCCCTAGGGCTGGGACTTCCTTGGTGATCCAGTGGCTAAGACGCCGCATTCCCAAAGCAGGGGGCCCGGGTTTAACCTCCCAGTCAGGGAACTAGATCCCACATGATGCAACTTAAGAGTTCGAATGCTGCAACTGAAGATCCTACTGCAACAAAAATCAAAGATCTCAAAGATCCTGTGAGCTGCAACTCGGTGAAGCCAAATAAATCAATGTTTTTAAAAAATCTGTAGGGCCTGGGGGCTTTGGGAACATGGGGAAAGAGGGAGAGATCAGGGACAAAAATGACTGTCAGGTTTCTGGCTTTATGGATTGAGGAGATGTTGGCGTCATTTTTGGAGACTGAGAACCTGAGAAGATGTGGAATGTGCTGACTGGTACTGCAATAGGAAATCTGGGTAGCAGCTGCCTGGAATATTCCCCCACTTCCAGCTTGCTGGCTCCCTCCTCTCTTTGGGAATCTATTTAAATGTCTGCATATCAGCGAAGATTTTCTTGTCCACCTTCTCTGGAATGTGGTGTCATCCTCACCCCTGTGTACTCCATTGCTTTCTCTGGCCATATTCTTTTTTTTTTTTTTAACCACATTTATCACCATCTGATATTACCACTTATTGGGGCTTCTCTGGTGGCTTAGAGGGTAAAGTGTCTGCCTACAATGCAGGAGACCCGGGTTCAATCCCTGGGTAGGGGAGATCCCCTGGAGAAGGGAATGGCAACCCACTCCAGTACTCTTGCCTGGAAAATCCCATGGACTGAGAAGCCTGGTAGGCTACAGTCCATGGGGTCCCAAAGAGTTGGACACGACTGAGCGACTTCACTTTCACTTTTTTCCCACCACTACAAAGTGAGTCTGATGAGAGCAAGGAATTGTGTCCATTTTGTTCCCAACTTAGAACAGTACCAGGTATCCAGTCAGCACTCTGGAAATATGGGAAGTCTGAATGAATGAATGAAAGGAGAATGCCCAGTAGGGACTGTGATGGGTCCCTCTGATTCTGGCTTGAGACTGTCCTGAGTTTGGACTCAGTGATTCTTGATGAAACTGTCCCGGCTCTGGAGGCTGAGAGCAGAAGGGACAGTGGCAGAGGAAAGCAGGGAGCTGGAGTGAGGAGGAACAAGTAGACCCTCAATTCTGTATGTGATCTGTGTGCTCAGTTACTCAGTCCAACTCTTTGTGACGCCATGGGCTGTAGCCTGACAGGCTCCTCTGTCCATGGGGATTCTCCAGGCAAGAATCCTGGAGTGGACAGCCATACCCTTCTCCAGGGGAATCTTCTCGACCCAGAGATTGAACCTGTGTCTCCTGCATCTCCTGCATTGGCAGGTGGATTCTTTACCACTGTGCTGCCTGGTAAGCCCAGAGCCTCCATTTCCCTATCTGTAAAGCACAGAGAAATGTAAAATGAAATATGAGTTCCCTAAGGGGCTGTGTGTGAGGATTGGATGTGGGAGAAATCCTTGGATCATTTCCTGACGTGCAGGGTAGGGGATACAGGTAAGGATAGTGTGAGACAGTAAATGTTTGCTATTTAGTAATAAAAGGTGTTCTTGTGTGGGTTGTCACTGGGGTGGGAGGAGGCTCGCCTGCTTGGGAAAGTCCAGGAAATGGAAGGAAAGGGCAGAACACAGCTTTGGGGACAGTTGGGTCCTGGGGCTGTAACTACCTCTGATAAGATTGGGGCTGATAAGATTTGTGAGCTGGAGTGACCAGGCAGTCAGGAATTCAGTCCCTGGTCTCTATCCAACATTTCTGGCTCCATGAGTGCAGTCCTCTGGGAGAGATTGTCAGAGGCAGGGAAGGGGTCAGAGCAGGACTGAGGCTATTATTTTCCAGAAAAAGAGACTGAGACCCAAGTGAGAGAGTGAAAGTGAAAGTGAAGTCGCTCAGTCGTGTCCGACTCCCTGCGACCCCATGGACTGTAGCCTACCAGGCTTCTCTGTCTGTGGGATTCTCCAGGCAAGAGTAACTGGAGTGGGTTGCCATTTAGGATGGTACTAATACCCCTGTCCTAAACTCCAGAGCCTGGATATGTTACTTTGTATGGCAAAAAGGACTTTGCAGATGTGATTAAGGGACAGCTCTTGAGATAGATTATCCTGAATTATCTGGGTGGGCTGATATCACAAGAATCCTTATAAGAGGAAGGCAGGAGGTCAGAGAGTGCCATAGAAGATATAAAGATGGAAACAAGAGGTTGAAGTGACATGAAGAAAAGGCCACCAGCGCAGCCTTGCATGTGGTCTCTGGAGGCTGGAAAAGCAAGGAAACGGATTTTTCCTAAAGCTTCCTGAAGGAATGCAGTCCTGTTGAAACCTTGATTTTAGACTTCTGACCACCAGAACGGTAAGAGAATAAATTCATGTTTTGTTGTTGCTGTTGGTAACCCTTGGGACTTCCCTAATAGTCCAGTGGTTAAGAATCCACCTTGCAACACAGCAGACATGGGTTAGACCCCTCATCGTGCTTCCCAGGTGGCACTAATGGTAAAGAACCTGCCTGCCAATGCAGGAGATATAAGCGATGCGAGGTCAGTCCCTAGGTTGGGAAGAATCCTTGGAGAAGGGCATAGCAATACACTCCAGTATTCTTGCCTAGAGAATCCCATGGACAGAGGAGCCTGGCAGGCTACAGTCCATAGGGTTACATAGAGTCAGACACGACTATAGCAACTTAGCGTGCACGCAGAACTAAGACCCCACATGCTTCGAGGCAACTAAGCCCTCACACCACAACTACTGAGCCCACACTGTCTGGAGCCCGTGTGCCACAGCGTCACAGCGCCGCAGCTAGAGAGTCTGTGTGCTGTGATGAAACATCCCTTGGGATGCAAAGAAGGTCCCATGTGGTGCAACTAAGATCTAGTGCAGCCAAATAGATAAATATTTTATTTTAAAAATCTATAAGAAAGTTCACCCTTTAAAACATATTTGCTTTTATAGCATGTTTCTTTTATTTCCTTATTTATTTGGCTGCATTGGGTCTTAACTGCAGCACACGAGCTCTCTAGTTTCAGCATGTGAATAGTTAGTTGTGGCATATGGGATCTCGTTCCCAGACCAAGGATCAAACCCAGGTCCCCTGCACTGGGGCGTGGAGTCTTAGGCACTGAACCACCAGGGAAGTCCCAATTCATGTTGTTTTAAGCCACAGAGTTTTTGGTAGTTTGTTATAGCAGAACAGACCCAAGGTCACCTGGGGATTGATGGTGGACTTGAACAGAACTAGAATCCTGTTAGCCTAACTCTCTCAGTTTAAGCCTCCTTGCTCCCTCCATGCTTCAGCTGAGGTTTCTAGGTCAACGTGCGGCTCCCGGGGGCAATGACTGGACCCTCATCATATGTATTTCACTTGACCTTGACAAGAGCCCTGTGGGGCAGACAGTGCCCCTACTTTACACATAGAGAAACTGAGATTCAGGGGTGAAGTGTCTTGGTCAAGGTCAGAGCACACAATGAGGAATCAATGGACTAGTTCCCAAACCCAAGTCCTCTGCCTTTCCCCGAACAGTTCAGATGCTGCATGTGTCCAGTATATATCTTTCGGTCTCTCATTCATTCATTCAGCAAATATTGGGCATCAGCTGATTGCTGGTCACTGTGCTCAGTGCTGCGGATCCACTAATAAACAATGATGACATTCGGGGAGTAGGAATCCTTTGTTCTTGCAGTGTCCACATAGGTCAAGTCACAATGTTCCTGTAAACCTCCAACAACACAAATATTATTCTCTGTTCTGCAACTTTTTATCTCTATATGAAGGGGAAAGTGTTATATTAATACCTTTAAATGGGCTGGAGATTTGGAGAATGGGCTGTCATGTATATTTCAGACTATAGGCAGCATTCCTTTTTAAATTAATTTTTATTGGCTTATAGCTGATTTACAATGTTGTGCTAGTTTCTGCTGTACAGCAAAGTGAATCTGTTATACATCTATGTACATCCACTCTTTTTTGGATTCTTTTCCCATATAAGTCATTACAAAGTATTGAGTCACTTCCCTGTGCTCTAGAGTAGGTTGTTATTAGTTACTTATTTTATATATACAGGGATCAAGACCATCCCCATGGAAAAGAAATGCAAAAAAGCAAAATGGCTGTCTGGGGAGGCCTTACAAATAGCTGTGACAAGAAGAGAAGCGAAAAGCAAAGGAGAAAAGGAAAGATACAAGCATCTGAATGCAGAGTTCCAAAGAATAGCAAGGAGAAATAAGAAAGTCTTCCTCAGTGATCAATGCAAAGAAATAAAGGAAAACAACAGAATGAGAAAAACTAGAGACCTCTTCAAGAAAATTAGAGATACCAAGGGAACATTTCATGCAAAGATGGGCTCAATAAAGGACAGAAATGGTATGGACCTAACAGAAGCAGAAGATATTAAGAAGAGGTGGCAAGAATACACAGAAGAACAGTACAAAAAAGATCTTCACAACCCAGATAATCATGATGGTGTGATCACTAATCTAGAGCCAGACATCCTGGAATGTGAAGTCAAGTGGGCCTTAGAAAGCATCACTATGAACAAAGCTAGTGGAGGTGATGGAATTCCAGTTGAGCTATTTCAAATCCTGAAAGATGACGTTGTGAAAGTGCTACACTCAATATGCCAGCAAATTTGGAAAACTCAGCAGTGGCCACAGGACTGGAAAAGGTCAGTTTTCATTCCAATCCCAAAGAAAGGCAATGCCAAAGAATGCTCAAACTACCGCACAATTGCACTCATCTCACGGACTTCCCTGGTGGCTCAGACGGTAAAGTGTCTGCCCACAACACGGGAGACCTGGGTTCGATCCATGGGTTGGGAATATCTCCTAGAGAAGGAAATGGCAACCCACTCCAGTATTCTTGCCTGGAAAATCCCATGGATGGAGGAACCTGGTAGGCTACAGTCCATGGGGTCACAAAGAGTTGGACACGACTGAACGACATTTACTTTACTTTCACACATGCTAGTAAAGTAATGCTCAAAATTCTCCAAGCCAGGCTTTAGCAATACGTGAACCGTGAACTCCCTGATGTTCAAGCTGGCTTTAGAAAAGGCAGAGGAACCAGAGATCAAATTGCCAACATCCACTGGATCATCGAAAAAGCAAGAGAGTTCCAGAAAAACATCTACTTCTACTTTATTGACTATACCAAAGCCTTTGATTCTGTGGATCACAATAAACTGTGGAAAATTCTGAAAGAGATGGGAATACCAGACCACCTGACCTGCCTCTTGAGAAACCTGTGTGCAGGTCAGGAAGCAACAGTTAGAACTGGACATGGAACAACAGACTGGTTCCAAATAGGAAAAGGAGTACATCAAGGCTGTATATTGTCACCCTGCTTATTTAACTTATATGTAGAGTACATCATGAGAAACGCTGGGCTGGAAGAAGCACAAGCTGGAATCAAGATTGCCGGGAGAAATATCAATAACCTCAGATATGCAGATGACACCACCCTTATGGCAGAAAGTGAAGAGAAACTAAGAAGCCTCTTGATGAAAGTGAAAGAGGAGAGTGAAAAAGTTGGCTTAAAGCTCAACATTCAGAAAACGAAGATCATGGCATCCAGTCCCATCACTTCATGGGAAATAGATGGGAAAACAATGGAAACAATGTCAGACTTTATTTCTGGGAGCTCCAAAATCACTGCAGATGGTGATTGCAGCCATGAAATTAAAAGACACTTACTCCTTGGAAGGAAAGTTATGACCAACCTACATAGCATATTCAAAAGCAGAGACATTACTTTGCCTACAAAGGTCCGTCTAGTCAAGGCTATGGTTTTTCCAGTGGTCATGTATGGATGTGAGAGTTGGACTGTGAAGAAGGCTGAGCATCAAAGAATGGATGCTTTTGAACTGTGGTGTTGGAGAAGACTGTTGAGAGTCCCTTGGACTGCAAGGAGATCCAACCAGTCCATCCTGAAGGAGATCAGTCCTGGGTGTTCTTTGGAATGAATGATGCTAAAGCTGAAACTCCAATACTTTGGCCACCTCATGCGAACAGTCGACTCATTGGAAAAGACTCTGATGCTGGGAGGGATTGGGGTCAGGAGGAGAAGGGAACAACAGAGGATGAGATGGCTGGACGGCATCATCAACTCGATGGACATGAGTTTGAGTGAACTCTGGGAGTTGGTGATGGACAGGGAGGCCAGGTGTGCTGCAATTCATGGGGTTGCAAAGAGTCGGACACGACTGAGCGACTGAAATGAACTGAACTGAACTGAATATATGTATGTATATATATATGTATATATATGTAATCACTTCCCTGGTGGCTCAGAGGTTAAAGCGTCTGCTTGCAATGTGGGAGATCCAGGTTCTATCCCTGGGTCGGGAAGATTCCCTGGAGAAGGCAATGGCACCCCACTCCAGTACTCTTGCCTGGAGAATCCCATGGAGGGAGGAGCCTGGTAGGCTACAATCCATGGGGTCCAAAGAGTCGGACACAACTGAGAGACAAACTACTACTATATATATAGTAGTGTGTATATGGGGCTTTCCAGGTGGCGCTAGTGGTAAAGAACCCACCTGCAAATGCAGGAGACATAAGAGAGGCGTTTTTGATCCCTGGGTCAGGAAGATCCCCTGGAGGAGGTCATGGGAGTCCACTCCAGTGTTCTTGCCTAGAGAATCCCCATGGATAGAGGAGCCTGGCAGGCTATGGTTCATAGTGTCACAAAGAGTTGGACATGACTGAAGCGACTTCACACATACAGACACACGCACACAACACACATACAGCGTGTATATATCAATCCCAATCTCCCAAATTATAAGCATAGACAGCATTCTTAACTTGAAGCAAAACCCGTAGAATACAAAAGTTAAATGAAACAGATCTAATGTGGAGTCAGATTTGTTCTCTGTTATGCCCGCAACCACTATTCCCCTATTCTCTATGAATCTGACTTTTCTAGGGACCTCATATAAGTGGAACCATACAGCTTTTGTCCTTTAGTGACTGGCTTATCACTTGGCATAATGTCCTCAGGGTTCATTCATGTTCTGTTCTCATCAGCGTTTAAGGTAAAAACTGGTGTAGAGATTGTTAAAATCAGGATGTAAGGACTGAGGGAGCAGAGTGAAGGCAAGGCTGTGAGAATTTGCCCAGCAGGTGAGGGTTTTGCTCTGTGCTTTCTCACAACAAACAAGAAGCAGCCCTAGGACTGCATCCTGACCCCACAGAGTACCCCTGCAGGCTCACTGCTCTCCAGCCTCCACTGAAAGCCTGCTCACGTCTCTGGGTCTCTCTGCCCGGGGCTGTTCAAGTGTGTATGACAACGTGATTTAGTGTCTATCTAGGCGTGAGGACATAGGCATTGCCTGTGGTTTTTTCTATTGGTGCCATAACAAATTACCACATTTTGTGGCTTAAAACAGCACATGTGTAATATCTTACAGTTCTGTAACTTAAAGTCCAACTTGGGTCTTGCTGAGCTACCACAAGGTGTCAGCAGGGCTATATTCCTGTTACCAAGTCTGAGCTTATATTGCTCCTTGCACAACAGGCCAATAAAAGGAGAGACAAGTTGTTGAGCAAGGAATAGCAACTTTATTTGGAAAGCCAGAAGATTGAGAAGATGGTGGACTCATTTCCCAAAGAACCACCTTACCTGAATTAGAATTCAAGCTTCTTTTATACTCAAAGGGGAGGGGTTATGGCTGGTTGTTGCAAACTTCTTGGGTTAAAGTAAAAGAAACAGATTCAATATGCACTCAAATTTGTTCTTCCCTAGAAGATTTCTCTTTGGAGGCTCTAGACTGAGAATTAGTTCCCTTGCCTTTTCCAGCTGCTAGAGGCTGCCTGCATTCCTTGGCTCGTGGTCCCTTTTCCTATCTTCAAAGTCAGCAGTGTAGCATCTCCCTGTTTCTTTTTCCTTTCTCATATTGTTTTGTTTTCTGACCAAAGCTCTTGGGAAAGATTCTTCAATTTTAAGAACTTGTATAAATAGACTGGGCCCACCTGGGTGATCTGGGCTATGCTCACCATTTTAAGGTCTTTAAACTTAATCACATCTGCAAAGTCCCCTTTGCCCTGTAAGACATGTTCACAGGTTCTGGGACTAGCATATGAACACCTTTGGGGAGGCTTTATTCTGCCTAGCACCCTTGTGTATGCTGGGAGTGTGCACTGGTGACTGTATGTGCATGTTTGTGTCCCCTCAGCCTTGCCATCTCATACAGAGGGCCTCTCTTCCCACTTTGTTTTTGCTTTGATCAGAGTGAGGAAGCCTTAGCTATAGTAAGCAAATATGTGCAAATCCTCCATGCAAGTAGGGGCCTAGGTGGAGCACTATTACTGAGCAAGTTTCTGGGTGCTTATCAGAGAAAGTGCCTCCAGGATTCCTGGAGGGAAATGAGCTCTGGCAGCTGCTGGGAATTCAGGCAAGGGGCTGTCTGGCCGGGATCGGCCTGCCACAGGTGCAGACTCCTAGGGCTGACTTCTTGTCAGAATTGCTGCTGAATGCAAGTTCCTGTGCCCAATGCACAGTGAGGCCAAACAGCCCTGAAATGTTGGAGTTTGGAGCAGAGAAATGTTTAGTTCAGGGCCATGCAAGGAGAGTGGCTCAATGGGTGGCTCATGCCCGCAAAAGCCCTGAACTCCCCGAAGGTTTTCAGCAAGGCATTTTTAAAGGCAACATGAGGCAGAGGCATGGTGGGTTGTTGCCAACTTCTTGGTGTAGGAATGGTGTTTTCTTTAGGCTGGCCCCTTAAGTCAGGTCACCATGTTCCTGTAAACCTCCAACAAGACAAATGTTATTCTCTGTTCTGCAAATTTTTATCTCCATATGAAGGGGAAAGTGTTATATATACTCTTAAAGGCCAGAGCCTTGAGATTGGGCTATTCTGTAGATTTCAGGCTGTAGACAACATTCTTTGCTTTTTTAAAAAAATTGAGATATATTTGACATATAACATATTCATACAAGATGTACAACATAATGATGCAATGTTTGTATGTACTGCAAAATCATCACCACAGTAAGTTCAGTCAACATTTGTCACCAAACATTCTTCTTCTTATGATAACATTTAAGATCTACTTTTTTAGTAACTTTCAAATATACAATACAGTATTGTTAACTACAGTAACTATGTAATGCTGTAAAGTTTGTAAAATATGGCCTTCAAGGGCCTAATGATTTGCTTTATGCCTCCAAATTAGACCAGGGACTTCCAGGGGATGAGGACTCAGATGTGACTCCTCTGTGAGTCCCCATCACTAAGCACAGACTGGCTAATAAGAAAGCTTTGTAGAGCGAATGCAAGATTGACCTTCTTGAGTTACGGCTTCAGTTTGGAAAAGTCACTTCACTTTTCGGAACCTCATATTCCTCATATGCTAGCTAACTGGGAGCAGGATTTCCAGGACTGGGGTGAGAATAAGAGGAAATGACAGGTGTGAAAGCTCTTTAGAGACCAACTATCCCTTGGAATACATAAAAGATGGTGATTGTGATATTTTCCTCTGTCCTCTACTAGGGCCAGCCATACTCCTCAAGGACCATGGAAGCAGCTCTCACTAGCAGTGAATTCACACCACTCAGCTATAAACCATCCTGGATCCTGGAGAATTCTCTGCATAGAGCCATGGACTTATCACTCCAGCCTGCGGCTTTGGATTTATTTCTGACTGTTGGGAAATACCTATCTCCAGCCTGCCTTCTGCTTTCAGCCCAGGCCCTGGTTTGTGTAAAACCCAATGAAGGAGCAGGTAACATCTGAAGACAGAAAGGGCCAGGTTGGGGGCTTCCCTGAAAATCCAGTGGTTAAGAATCCACCTTTCAATGCAGGGGACGTGGGTATGATCCCTGATCTGGGAACTAAGATCTCACATGCCCTACGACACAGCCAAAAAAAAAAAAACAGAGAAAGGGTCTGCTCAGGTTAGTACCTTACAGGGACTCACACCAGAGCTGGAGACATGGCTTGGATATTACGCTAGAGAAAATGAAAGTGGGGGGATGGGGAAGGACTTGCCTGGGGTCTCCAGAAGTCAGTCATAGAGCCAAGATAAATCCCAGGATGCCTGACTCTCATCCCATCCACTCTATCTTATGGCCACCAAAGCCCTATGCCATCAGAGTCCCCCTAACATTCTTTCTCATCTCTTTCTATCCCTAGACACCTAGTTCACTGTAAAAATTTTCTCATTATTCTCCAATACATCATCTGATTTTAACTCCATGCATTAGCATGCAATATGCCTTTTTGTGCATCCCCTTCTCCAACTTGTCTAGCAGGTAAACTCCTATTCATCCCTCAAGGCCCATTCAAATGTTTCCTTTCCTTAAACAAAATCTAAACTCATTTTATCCAGAACCCATTCATCTCTCCTTCCTCTGCGCTTCTATAACACTCTCCTTATACACTAATTTTAATGTTGACTACTGTCTCCTATAATTCTCTATAACTATCTTAGTTTTCACTAGACTGTATTTTTCTCTAGAACATGGATTATTTCTACTTCATCTCTTTGTCCTCAGGGCCTATCAAGGTGTCTAGAACTCAGCTGGCACTCAAACAATATTGATCAAACAGTGGAACAAGTGAAGGACCAGGAGGCGAATTTTTAACCTCTCAGAGTCTCTATTTATTAATTTGTCTGTACCTTGAGGCTTGCAGGATCCTGCAGTTCCTCAACCAGGGATTGAGCCCTTGGCAGTTAAAGCATGGAGTTCTAAGCACCGGACCATCAGGAAATTCCCTTAGAGTCTTAGTTTATCATCCTTGAAATGAAATGAAAAGAAGTCAAACACTTGGCAAGGATAAATAGCGGATAATGAATGTAAAGCAAATGGCACCATCGTTGACTCAGTTTCCTGAGCTGAAAATAGTGTATCACATCAAATTTCCACTCCTCCTTCTCCTTTTCCCCCTTCCCCTAGCCACCATGGCTTGTTGAACCTGGCTGAGGATCCAGGTAAGAAACTGTCTGTTAATGGGGAATTTCCATCAGACCAGAGCCATCAGGAAGGATGGAGGTAACAAGTGCCAGGCATGGGGACCTTGTAACTAAATTAAGAAGCAGAAGTAGCAACTGATGGGAACACTGAAGGAGAGATAAGGGATCGAAAAGAAGGGAGAGGTCAGATTGGGTTCTGAGGATTTAGAAACCACTCAGTGTCTGCCCTCAAGAAGCTCATGGTCTGCTGAGGAAACAGAAATAATTTTATACAGAACCCCAGTACAGTGCAGCACTACTTCCTCCCGATACCCCTTTCTTTACTTGGCTTCCAGGATGCCACCCAACTTACCTGGGTTTCTGCTTATCTTTTTGGCCCTTCTGTCTAGTTTTCTGCTTTTCCTAGTTTCCTCAAAATTCTGAATTTTGAAGGAAATGTTCTTTCATCTACACTCACTCCTTTGGTGGCTTTAAACACCAATCATGTGCTGATGACTCTTAAAACTGCTATTTCCAGTCTTGGTGTCTCCCTCCACCTTCAGAACTATTTCCCCTCCCACTCCCTCAACATCCCTAAAGGACATCTCAAAATCAAAAATGACTCCAGATGTTTTCCCCCAAACCAGCACCTCTCATGTCTTTTCCTGCTTCTGCCACTATCCCCAACTGAATTTCTCTTTATAAAATTGCCAGAGTAACTCTATTAAAATGTAATCAGGTTGTGTGGATCCTCTGCTCATAACCCTTCAAGAGATCCTGAACATGGGGTAAAAGCCAAAGTGCTATTGTGATCTGTGAAGCTGTCCTCTCTGGCTCCTATCCCTATCCTCATCTTCTCCCCTTCCCTCCATAAAACACTTCGCTCCAGCCATTGGAGGCTCTTTGCACTTGCTCTTGCCTTGATGCTCTTCCGTAAATATCAGAATTGCGCCCGTCTGTTTTTCTTCAGAACTTTTATTCAAGTCACCTTCCCAGTAAGGTTTTCCTTGACCCTGTAAGATAAAACATCTCCTCTATCAACATTTTATTCCCACTTCTCTGATTTATTTTTTCTCCTTAGTATTTACTGCAATCTTAAAACTATATCTTTTTATTTCTCTCATTAAAATGAAAGCACCGTGAGTCTCTTCATGATTTTGTTATTGTTCTGTTTTGTTCACTATTGTACATTCTTTACTTAGAATAATGACAGGCGTATAATAAGGTACTCGGTAGATACTGGTTGAAAGAATGCAAAAAAAAAAAAAAAAAGGTGGACATTTCCAAGGGGCAAATTTTACTCTTTAATGAAAAACTTTATAACAACCAGAACTGCTTGGAAACAATGTAAGTCCGTATGCACAGTACACTAACTCTTAAATATGTTATCTCATCAAATTCTCACATCAGTCCAAGGTAGGAAGAAGCCTGGGCAGAAGAGGAAACAGAGTCCAGACATGGAAAAAGGATTTGTTAAAAGGCACACATTGGGTCAGGGCAGTAGTGAAATGATGGATGATTGCTGGCCTTGAAATGGGCTGGTGCGTGATGGTGCTTAATGGGCACTGGGTTTGAAGAACTTCCGTTGCCAGAATGTATTATGATTTCTGAAGGGGAAGCTGAGTCAGACAGGTTAGAATGAAGGCATCAGCAAAGGAGTGGGAGAGATGAGACAAGGCTGACCCCTAAGCGGATTTAGCCCAGACCTGGAGAGGGCAGCTCAATTCCCCAGTAGCAGAATGCTGCGCCTGAGACTGAGGAAACACTCCAGCCCTTACAAAATCTGGAATGCAGACCTGGAAAGGCAATTTTGAGACCAGTGAAAGGACTTCCCTGGCGGTCAGCGCTTCCAATGCAGAGAGCGCTGGTTGGATCCCTGGCCAGGGAACAAGACCCCACATTCCCTGGGGCTGCCCGTTCCGCCCGCCCCCAACCCCCACCCCCCCAAAAAGACCAGGGAATCCACTGCAGGTTAGCAGAGTCTGGCTTCCCTACTTGACTCTGAGGTCTTTGAGGGCAGGGACCATGTTCCTAGATTTAGCTCCCGCTTCTAGCAGGGCCTAGAATACAGAATATAATAGGGACCCAAATATTTCCGTTGAAGGCATACATAAATGAATGTATGCACCAAAACGGGAAACTGAGGGACAGAAAGGACAGACAGGAACGGCGAGGGGTAAAATCACCCAGCGATTCTGAGGTAGAAGTAGACTAATTTTCCTGGTACGCAGCACAACAAATAGTCCTAGTACTAACGCTGGTCGCTGCCAGCTATTTTTCAGCAGGGATTGGCGAGAAAATACGGCCTGGGGAGAGAGAGGCGGGGCTACATGGGTACAGAGCTGGCGCGCCAAATTTCCACCCAGCACGTGACCGACGTGTGGAACGTCACTTCCACTCTGGCGGGGCGGGAGCAGGAAACAAAAGAAGAGCAAACACGCATGCGTTTGGTGTGTCCCTGGTTCTGGCGGGCTCTTCCGGTCAGGCAGAAATAAGTGCTTCCGGGTCGTCGCCGGCTGCCGCCTCCCGGCGCGGTAAGTACAGAAGCTAGGCTGCGGCTCCTGACTCCTCGTCCCTCCTTCCCTCCCTACCCCAGAGAAACCCTATTCTGATCCGACTCCTCTGGAGCTGCCTGCTCACACTCCCCTTAACATTAAAGCGCACCAACTCATTGGCCGCTTCCTCGAGAGTAAGCCCCACCCCGTCACACAAGGCCCGTCACTCATTGGTACCACTTCCAGTCACTCAGCATTTCTTCCAGTTAATTGGCCTTACCCTCCTTTCGCGATTAGCGACCCTATAAGGGCAAATACCTGTCCGAATCCCGCCCCTGCCTTCTTGTTGGTCAATTCCACGATTATTATAATAATAAGCAGAGAATGGGTGGTGGTTTTACGACGATGGGTTGGTCTTTCGGAGCCGCGTTCTTTGGCTGTTCAGTACTTCGGGGGGAGGGGGAGGGGTGTTATGGATCCTGTTAGAAGCGCCGGGAAGCTGCGGTACACGGAAGAGCAGCCCCTAGCCCCGGATTGGTCAAATAAATTAGGGCAAGAACAGAATTAGACATAGATCCTTTTGTCTTCATCTCTCGTGCCTGGCCTGGATCTACTCCCCGCAAGCGTTCCCCCCAGTTTACCGTGTGACCTAGAGCCAGTCGTTGCCTGTGCTGGGCCTCAGTTTTCCTGTGAGCTGAAAAGTTTTAATTCAGATTCTCTGGGACCTTCCTGTCAGCTCCCTCAGCCTTTTAAACCGAGCTGAGTTTATGTATTCTCTCACATGTTAGTTCATCTAGTCAGTCTTTCATCTACTTATTTACTCATGCCTTTAGAATGTCTTACACTTGGTAACACCTCCCTTCCCTGCCCCCCAATTTGACTGTGGTTCATTATAGAGGTGGTTCGGGTCCTAAATTTCTGACACTGGGTATGTGTGGGCTGGGTCAGCATGGAGGAGCAAAAAGTAGGTCTGGTGTTTGGAGGGGGTAGAGGTAGTTTCAGTAGAGTCCTGCCATCTTTAATTTTGAATTTTGTAATGCCAGTCTGCATTCTGGTTTCCTCTCTCTACATTTGGCTTCCATTCTCTTCCTTTCTTGAATAGCTTACAAACAGCTTTACTTATCCATAAAGTAAATTACTAATTGTTAGAATAATGGTGAAGTGAAGTCGCTCAGTCGTGTCCGACTCATTGCGATCCCATGGACTGTAGCCCCCGCAGGCTCCTCGGTCCGTGGGATTTTCCAGGCATGAATACTGGAGTGGGTTGCTATTTCCTTCTCCAAGAATAATGATGAGGGTGGTATAATTGTTATTGTCCCATTTTACAGATGAGGAAGCTGAGGCTCAGAGGTTAAGTGACTTGGCGGAGGTCAAATAGCTAGTAAGTGGTGGAGCCAGGACTCAAACCCAGGTCTGTCTGATTCCCACAGGGTAGGAGTGCGTCTCTGCTACTGTCCACTCCATCCAATCCCCAAGTCAAAATGTCAGCAAATAAAATCTAAAACCACACACATCTGAGACAGTTGGATTCACCTGACCCTTTCCCTCAGTCTAGGAGCCATGTCCACCTTGTTCCCCTCACTCTTCCCCCGTGTGACTGAGACACTGTGGTTTAATTTGGATCGACCCTGTGTGGAGGAGACAGAGCTGCAGCAGCAAGAACAGCAGCATCAGGCCTGGGTGAGTGAGAACCTAGCACAGCAGGGGCGCTTCAGTCAGGCTCCCCATCCCCCTTCTCTGGCCTTAATCTGGCCCTACTCTGCAGATCTGCCCTGGGGGAGGTTTTTGTCCTGAGCTGGGGGCCTAGGTTCTCACCTTTGTGTTACCCTAATTTGCTGAAGACTGTGGGACCTCTAGGCCAGATCAGAGCCCAGGCTCTTTTCCCTACAACACAGAAGTATTTTTTGACTGTCTATCGAGGACCTTGCAGATGTCATGTTCTAGGCTGGTAGTGTCACTTCATCCTCACCATAATCTTATAAGGAAACCAAAGACCAGAGAGTTTACATAGCTAGATCAAATCCGTAAGTGGCAGATGACAGGAAAGAGACTGAATCTTCTTGAGAGTCGTAAGGAAGCTTCTCCTCCACACTTGGGGGTCTTCTTGGGGGCAGGGCAGGTGAGTGCCATGCCTTTGACTGCCCTGCTTGGGCCCCAGCCTTGCTCTCCTCCCTGTTTGGCCACAGCTCCAGAGCATTGCAGAGAAAGACAACAACCTGGTACCTATTGGCAAGCCGGCCTCAGAGGTGAGTGGCTGCAGCAGGTGGGGCCTATGTGGGGCTCAGGTGGACGGAAGCTCTGCTCTAATTCTGAAAGTCTGACCTCTGACTCCAGAGTAGGTGTGGTCCTCAACTCTGGTGGAGGCCAGAAAGGGGTAAGAGAGAGGGTGGGTAGTGGGCCCAGCACTAAGGTAGTGCACCAACCAGCTAGACTCGAGTGGGACAGGATCAGGGAGTGGAGCTCATTCATTGGCCCCAGAGAGAAGCTCCAAGTGGGCCAGTCCTTGAAGTGGCCCAGGCAGACCTATAGAACCTCCAGGCTCTTCCCTGCCTCACCAGCACTATGACGACGAGGAAGAAGAAGATGAAGATGACGACGAGGACAGTGAAGAGGACTCAGAGGATGACGAGGACATGCAGGACATGGATGAGATGAATGACTACAATGAGTCACCTGATGACGGAGAGGTCAATGAGGTAGGCAGGGGTGTAGCCAAGGGAACGGAAACGCTGGATCCTGCCAGGGGCAGGACCTGGGACTGGGGCTGGCTGGGTGGCTGAGGCCCTTCCCCACCCACACCCAGCCTCCTCTGCAGGTGGACATGGAAGGCAATGAACAGGATCAGGACCAGTGGATGATCTAGGTAGACAAGAAAAGGTGGTCTCAAGAAAAGGGGTCCGAGGACGGCCCTGGACTCCCTGCAGAACCAGCTGATCACGCACCCCCATGGCCCACCCCAGTGCCTGAATGCTCATCCTCAGGCACTTCCTCAGCTGCTGCCAGGACCTGATCTTCTTGGTCCCTCCCAGGCCATCAGTCTGCCCTTGAATCCCCAGGGCCTAAGCCCAGCCCACTCCCTTCTAGCCAGCATCTCACCCCTTGTTTGTCAGATCTAGTCTCTTTCTAACTTTCTTTAATAAAGACACAGGACTGATTTTTTTTTTCCCATGTCTATTCCCTATTTCTTGGTGGAACCTAGAGGAGGAGTCTAGCATCTTCTCTTGAGCTTTGGGGAAAGGGTTTTCAAGGGACTTCAGGCAGATCTACCTGGCCATGTGGGCTGGGGCTAGAGAAGGCCATAGTAGCCCTGCTGTCATCTGAGGCTCCACTGCCATTTCCTCTGGCCCAGCTTGCACCCAGCCATTCCTGTGAGGCCTCTAACTTAGTGTTTACTGTTTTCCTTTGATTCCACCCGAAATAGCATGGGGTTGGGGAGAGTCGGGGGCAGGTTCTCTGAGGCCCAGAACTGAGGGGCCCCTGGAACTCTCCTAGTCAACCTCCTTGGTGTTAGAACAGATTAAATCTCAAAACAGGGCAGAGACTCCCATGGAGTAACTCAGCAAATCAGTGACAGGGCTGGGTTGGGCACTCAAGCTTCTTGCCTGTCAGTCCATGACTCTAGACTGGAAGGAGAGGAACCAATGGAATCACACAGCCTGACAGAACTTGAGGCCTCAGGTTAGCATGGAGCCAGAGTGGGACAGAGGTGGAAGGAGAGCCCCTCCAGCCCTGAGCCCAGCATATGTCAATCCACAAGCAGGGAATGGAGGGGAGGGGATATTCTAAGGTCCGTGCTTGGGGAGGGGGAGGCAGCAGTAAGTACCTGCACCTGGACTCAGCCAGGCCCTGCGTAGGTGAGCTGGGCTATGCCATCCTTGATGGCAGGGAAGTCAGGGAGGCCAGTGTGGTGGAGGCGGCAACGGTAACGGCCACAACTCTTGGCATACTGCAGGAAGCGGGGTGCGCCAGGGAAGAGCACATGGTCAGCTAACACAGTGGCACCAGCTGGCAGCAGGGCATGGCCTTCCAGAAGCTGCAGGTCCCGCAGGTAACATCGGGGCCGGTGTGCCAGGAGCACCAGGTCAGCCCGACTCAGCTGGTACTGGGTTCTTAGGCGTGGGATCACCTCCTCTGATCTCCCCACGATGAGCTCCACCTGTCGGGGGAGACACTGGAGGTGAGATTGGGAGGGACGACTGTTCTCCCACACCAGACCCCACTAGCATTTGGCATATTTTGTGCCAGGCCCTGGCCAAGGTCCCCATGTGTGTTCTCCTATTTCCTCTGGCTTCAGAACAAGAAATTAGAACCAGAATTGTGATTTCCATTTTACCACTGAAGAAGCTGAGGTTCAAAGGATAAGTGCTTTGCCCAGGATCACATAACTAACGAGAGGCAGACTAAGGTTTGGACCTAGATGGGTTCCAGAGACTTTCCTCTTAACTGCTTCTTTGTCATCCAGCAGCAAATATGTGCCAGTGACTTGGAAGAGGAAGATAAGAACTCATACACTCTCCAAGGTCATAGTTCCTAAGAGGAGCTGTTTATTTCTCCTAGATGGGAGACAGGGGAGGCTGACTAGTGTAAGGCCAAGGGTGGTAGGAAAGAGATCAGGACTGGAGAGGTGGGGCCTGACCGTGTGTTCGTCAAAGCCAGCCAGGCGGATGAGTTTTTCAGCCACTGCTGCCGTGCGTGGATCCCGCTCCACGGTGAGAAGGCGACCCCCAGGGGGCAAAGCACGGGCAATAAGCAGTGTGGAGTACCCGCAGTAGGTGCCCAGCTCCAGTGCACTGGCAGGGGCCTTCTCCTCCACCAGCCGCATCAGGATCTGACCTGTGGGAGGAAGTGGCTATTGCAGCAGACATGGGAGATGATGCAGGGGGCCTCATAGAAAGGGGTCTTAAATGCCCACTTGCCTCACTGCAGCCCCCAAATGGCTAGAATCTCATTTCTTTTTTGGGTTATAGTCCTAGTAGCCCCATTGGTCTCCCTGCCCCTCCAAGCTTGCCTCCTTCACACCAGCCACTAGTAATCTTTCTAACAAATCTGACCCTATTGCTTCCTGTTGTTTCCTATGATCCTAAAGGCCTTTGGGATTGAACATGGGATTGAACATGAGATCCTCAGCCTGACATTCAGAACTTTCTTAGACCTGATCCTGTCCTTCCTTTCCGGTTTCAGCTCTCAGTTCTTCCCACCACAACAATCCTGAACAACTGCGCCCAGAGTCAAGCATGCTGGCTCAGTCCTTCATGCCACATTCAGATACACGGCTGGCTTTGTCCTGCTCCACCTCTATCCTCAACTACCTGGCCAACTCGAAAGCAATCACTCTAGGCTCAGTTCAAATGTTGCTTTCTCTGGGAGGGCCCAGGTGGAAAGCACCACCAAAATCCTAAGAGATCTTTGTTAGACCTTCCAGTTTCACTCTCTCTTGTTTTGTTCATTGAAATATCTTTCTAACCATTTAACTGGATGAATCTCTTAAATAAGACTCCGAAACACATGTGCTGGGAGATGGGATTCAGACAGATCCAAGCAGACAGCTACCCTGAATGGGACGGGGGAGCCTCCAAGGTGGGGGAGAATTACAGACCCATAATTACAAGGTTATGGATTATGTGCTGAGATGTTTATTCCCCTGTATTATACCCCCTTTGAGGCCAGCCTTTGTGGCTGATTCATCCCTGTGGCTTCTACCTTTTTCTTCCCCAGCACTTAGTACATGCCTGATACAAAACAAGTGATAAATTTTACTGGATGAATGAGTAATTTTACCCAGCTCCCTCCTTTCCAGAGGAGAAAAAAAGAGACCCATTGAAGATCAAGAATATGCTCAAGTCACCCAGTAAGACAGTGGCAGATTGTGGATCTTCCTTCACCATCTTGGAGGTGCTTCCTGGAGCAGAAGGCTAGGAAACACTGACCTTTGGCAGGCCCCATGTGGCTCAGGTACTCGCAGTGGCTGCTCCAGTGGTCCAGAGTGGTGAGGATGTGACCAGGGTCCCCAGGCAGGGCATGGGTGAGCACATAGCTGAAGGCCCGCTCCTCCATCCGCAGCCCTGACAGGCAATCTCGGAGGCTCCGGAGCAAGACTGTGCGAACCAGGAGTCGGAAGTAATGCCGGTATCTCACCAACAATGTCACTACCAGGGGTAGGAAGGCCAGCGCAATGGCAGGGGACATGGTCCCTACCTGGGCCCTGGGGTGGAGGAAGGGAGCGAAACCCACACGTCATTTGCCTGTCATTTGTGTAGCCCTTACCAGTGGCAATTATCCCCGTTATTTTACACACCATGGCTCAGAAAGGCTAAGTTCATTGCCCAGAATCACACAGAAGAACTAGGATTTGAATCCAAGCTGGTCTGATTCCAAGCCCATAGACTTTCAAGGATTGCATGCCACCTAAGTTCAGCACCCAATCCCAAACCATGTCTTCCCACTTCTGGACCCTGGTTCATCTTCACCTTGCTCCCTTCATCAGTTTTGTATCATCTCTGTAGTCTCCCTTTTCAGGACCCCTTTCACCAGTTCCTGTCTGAGTTCTCCTGCCACCTTACCCAGCGCCTGCTTGGTCTCTGACCCATTACTGTGTAGTAAAATAGCACATCTTTGTAGTCAGGAACTCCTTCACTATCACTGCTCTGCATCAGTAAAAGGCCATCAAAATACTCCATAGTGTGTTAGGATGAGATATCCTTACCACCACAGAACTCTCCCTCTGTCAGCATTTCCCTGGAAGGTGAGAATGGTCCTTGATTGGCATATTTATTCTCCACTTCTGTCTCCCCTCTCCTGCACTCCCCTCCTCTGTCCTCTCTCAGAATTCCCTTCACAGTCACATAGATACACAGCACACACTTTCCCCTAACTCAGCCTCTTTTCTCTCCCTCATCTCGAGACACCCACCCCTCTATCCCCATGGACCCTGTCTTCTCCAGTGCCCTGGACCATTTTACCCCTTTGAGGCCACTGGTGGTAGTTGAGGGAGGGAGGTGACTAAAAAGCATGTATGAATGGGGTTAATAGATAGTTGAAGTGAAGTGAAAGTTGCTCAGTTGTGTCCGACTCTGCGGCCCCATGGACCATACAGTCAATGGAATTCTCCAGGCCAGAATACTGGAGTGGGTAGCCTTTCCCTTCTCCAGGGGAATCTTCCCAACCCAGGGATCGAACCCAGGTCTCCTGCATTGCAGGCAGATTCTTTATCAGCTGAGCCACAAGGGAAGCCCATAAGTAGGTGGGTGATGGTGAATCTGAACTGGTGTGCTTGGGAACCCACATTCCAGGGCCCTGCTTACCTGGGCTGCAGGCTCCTGCTTGGGAAGATCAGAGCATAGGACAGGAGGGGGAGTCCTTGGGGTGAGGAAGAACCCTAAGGCAGGCTGGACTTGCTCTCAATTATTGATGCTGAGGCTGCTGTTGTTACCTGAGACCTGTGGTTCAAGTTACCAGCCCCAGAAAGTGCTGGAGTTGCCTCCAACCCTTCAGGATCCCTCAAAGAACTTACAGAACTCCAGGACCTTGATTTGAGGGGATAACAGAACTACTTGGTTTGGTGACATTTCCTCCAACCCCTTGATTCAAGACATGGGTTATGGTGTGAGCCAAGGTGATTGGGAGCTTGTAATTTATTAATTCCAAATTCTAAGCCAGTGCTAAGGATCGAGTCTCAGAAAAAAGTCAGATCCTGTCCCTGTCCCCAGGAACTTCACCTTTGGTAGAAGAGACTGATACAGGGACAGAGAATACAATACGTGATCCCTAGAATGCGTGCTCCATGAACACCGGGACTTTTGGCAAGCAGACCAGGTTGGGGAGACAGTGTGTCAGCCCATGGGCGAAAAGACCAGAAAGTCAATCTGGTCAAGCTTCCTAAGTATTTCCCTGTGGTTGGAAAGGCAGGATCTGCAAGATCTTGCACGACAGTCTTGGACTTGTGTTCAGAGTCCAAGGGAAGATGTGTAACGGTTCTAACCACTGACTATGAGCTTTGTGTGTTAGATTGCTGCTGCTAAGTCACTTCAGTAGTGTCCGACTCTGTGGGACCCCATAGACGGCAGCCCACCAGGCTCCCCCGTCCCCGGGATTCTCCAGGGAAGAACACTGGAGTGGGTTGCCATTTCCTTCTCCAATGCAGTAAAGTGAAAAGTGAAAGTGAAGTGTGTTAGATTGCTCTGATGTAAAAAGGCAGGATTGAAAAGAAATGCCTCTGGCCAAAGAAATCAGTGAGGTGGCCTCTACCTCCGCCACCAAGATTGAGCTCCACGCTGCTTCAGTTTGTGAAGGTATAAAGTCCCTTCTTCCAGTAAGTCTCAGAGCCCTACTCAAGGTTGGGTGCCACACCCGCTGTGTGCGCCCGGGCCTGGCGCCAGCCAACTAGGCCCTATGGGTGTGTACCCACACCACGCTCTTGGAGCGTAGGGCCTGGATTCCACTTGCCCTTCTAATGTCATTCAGGAGAGTATTTCATAACCGCAACTGGTATAAATTCACTCACTAGCCCACAAATATAGCCTGGTGGCCTCGGGAACTCATACATTTCACACAAGGACTTTTTACACCCCGCAGCGGACGTCTCCAGCTGAGACCTGCAAAAGCTGAAGTCATGTGACCCACCCCTCCCTTTCCTTGCGTCACGTGTCTGACGGCCTGTCACGCAGGGTGTGCCTTCCCATTGGTTGGCTATGATCACGCGGTAGGGGCGGGGCCGGAAGCTTGGGTTCTGGCGGCAGCCACGGCTGCGAAGCCGCTCCGGGAAGGGGTAGGCACGGGGGCGGTGGTTACTTGCTGGATCCTGGTGCCGGTCATGTGACCGGAAGGGCTCGTGACGGACGCCGTCCCTCCTCGGCGCGGCCTGAGCGCCCGGCCCGACCCCCGCCATGGGGTGCTGCTATAGCAGCGAGAACGAGGACTCGGACCAGGTGCGGCCGCCGCGGGCGGGGCTCGGGAATGAGGGCTGAGATCCTGGGGCATGGGGCCCAGAGAAAAGCGTGCAGAAGAGGGTCACCTGGACTGCAGGGCTTACTGAGTACGGAGGCCCGGAGGGGACAGATTACAGAGGAGACGCCAGCCGGGCTCCTGTTCCTTTTAAAGCCCGAGTTCTTTCTGCACACCCCCCCACGTTAAGATGTGCAGGCAGCCGCCTGTCCCGCTCGCTCCTGCCCCTTCCCCTACTTTCAGACGTTTACAACTTAAAGGGTCCTCAGCCTCCGTCTCTGGGAAAAACTCCCTTCCCAGCTTTTTGTCCCTTCTCTATGCTTGTATTAATGGGCTTTGTGAACCCATTGTAGAGGTGGGTAAGCTGAGGCTCTTGAATTATATTGCCCCGATATGAATCAGAAATCTTTGTATACTCTGAATCCTTGGGGTTGAAGAAGGAAGGTCACTGCTAGTTTGGAGTCAGGGAAGGCCTCTGGAAGTTGGTGTCATTTCAGCTGATCAGTGAAGGATTTAATAGACACAGTGAGGGCATTGAGACGGTGGGAATTTGGAAGGCAACAAAACGGGTTTAGCTTTGCCTAGATTGCGGGGAAAGAGAGGTGGGATGGGAGCTCACTTGTGCCTGCCTCAATGCAGTCCCTGCCTGGGGCCTGCGGGCTCCTGTACCTAGAGGGGTGTTCTGGGTATTCAGCTGTAGATCTGATTCCTTGGCAGAAAGGGTTAGGTTGGGGCGGCCTGTACAGTTTTAAATTCTGCCTCTTCCCCTTGGTGTAGTCTCACTTCTTGCTACACTTTAATCCCTGCCCTGCCTGCCTAACCTTTTTGAGAAGGGCAAGACCTTTTCAAGAAGTCCCAAGTTTGCTTGAAGTCCTAAGTCTCACTTCCTGTCTTGGTTGCCACTGAGCCTGGATTCTACATTTCAAAACATATTGACAGGAAAACTGTAGAAAGATTTCAACAAGTAGTTCACAGTCTAGAGAAGTAGATGGTCACAGAAATGGATTATGTCACTGGTATAGGGGAAGTAGGTCTTTCCCCAGTGACTCACATGAATCTATTTTGGGTCAAAGACTTAAGCTTGGGAAAAAGTCATTTGTATGGGAGGCACGGGTGGCCCCTGGATCTCACTAAGTCTCCAAACACCCAGTGAACATATATGCCTTATCTTAGGGATGCCATCCAGGCAGTACTTCACACTTCACCTGTGGTAAGAAATTGAAGACAATACTCGTTTCTACTAGGAAAGCTATGGCCTAATGGGAAATTGTCCCCTAAAGTATAATAATGGACTCTTGCACAGAATGAGTCAAAGATTAACTTTTTGTGAGAAAGGATACCAGCTTTTGGAATTTCTACTTTCCTGAATCTACACCTTCCCCTTGATGGGTTTCACTTCTGGTCCTAGCTCCCAGAGATGGTGCTTAATCAGTCCTGGGTGATTTTTTTTTTTTTTGACCGTGGACCATTTTTAAATTCTTTATTGAACTTGTTACTGTATTGCTTCTGTTTTATGTTTTGGCTTTTTGGCCAAAAGCCATGTGAGATTTTAGCTCCCTGACCAGGGATTGAACCTCCTTCCCGAGAAGGCAAATTCTTAACACTGGACTGCCAGGAAAATCCCTGTCCTGGGTGATTTGAGGCCTCAGGTGGAGAAGGTCTGCTTACCTAGTCTATAAGCCATAACCATTCACTGTCCACTCTCTCAGGTCTTGGGCAGGCCTCTCTCCCATTCTCATATTGGACTCTTGGTTATAATAATAAAAAGAAATGTACATTATGTTACAGTTTTCAAAGATCTTTTACAGTTATCTTGCTTAACTCTTGTCCAACATCTGTTATATAGGTTCTAGTTGTGTTTATTTAAAGGTGAAGAAAAAGTTGAGAGAGGCTGTGATTTAGCCAAGCTTATAAAACAGAGGGCTTCCCAGGTGGCACAGTGGTAAAGAATCCACCTGCCGTTGCAGGAGATGTGAGAAATGCAGGTTCAGTCCCTGGGTCAGGAAGATCCCCTGGAGTAGGAAATGGCAACCCACTCCAGTATTCTTGCCTGGAAAATTCCATGGACAGAGGAGCCTGGTGGGCTACCGTCCATGGGGTCTCAAGAGTCAAACACGACTGAACGATTGAGGAGACACACACATGCACACACAAAACTGGGAAGTGCTACAGGCAAGGTGTTCTGCTGCCAAGGCCTGTCTTTATCCATTGTGCTAAGCAGTGTCTTCTGGCTGTGCCCACAGACCAGGTGGCTAGTCATAGGCAGACCACATACATGTCTATGAAGAGAAGATGGTGAAACTCCTCCCAGGTTGACACTGACTTTAGGACAAATCTTGGTGTGAAAAACCCTCCCGTGTTACATTCACCCTTTTGGGGGTGGGGGCGATGTTATTTGTCCACTCTAACGGTAGTAGCATGGCCTCTTCAGTGAGTTGAGGGCTCAGGAAGAGAATCTAGTTCTTTTCCTTTTGTTTGGCTGTGCTGGGTCTTCACTGCCGTAAGGGCTTCTCTCTAGTTGTGGCGAGCAGCATCTAAGTTGCGGTGTGCGGGCTTTTCATTGTGGTGGCTTCTCTTGCTGGAGAGCACTGGCCCTAGGGCATGCCAGCTTCAGTAGTTACAGCACTTGGGCTCAGTAGTTGCACGGAGCCCTCCTGGGCTCTAGAGCACAGGCTCAGTAGTTGTGGCGCACAGGCTTAGTTGCTCTGTGGCAAGTGGGATCTTCCCAGATCAGGAGTCGAACCTGTCTCTCCTGTGTTGATAGGTGGATTCTTCACCACTGAAACCCATAACAGCCTTGTTCTTGAAGGACCCCGGATAGGGGAGAAGTGGCCTTGTCCTGCAGGAGCATCTGTCTGAAGTGGGGCTGGGGAAAAGATGGACATATAGAAAGCAACTCAGGCTTTATTATGGAGCCAACTTTCCTTAGAGATAGTTTAATCTTTGGCACACGGTTTGTCTTTCAAGTTCTTTAATACTTAGCCTGTGTTTTAGTTGGGTCAGGGGGTGTTTAAAGGAGTTGGGAGCTGATGAGGCAGGAGCCTAGAGCTTCTGTCTCATGCTGTTGGGAACAAAGGACATGGGCAGCCTAGGCTTGAGAAAGAAGAGTAATAGTGAAAGGACTGACCTTGCCTAGGGTGGGGCAGGAGGAAGTGTGTTCTGTAAGGAGAGTTGAGCTGTTGGCAGGGGAGCTGGGAGCCTGCAAGTGTGAAAGACTGTAATAGGAACTGAGATGGGCCTGGAGTGGAGCACTAAGGAGTCTGGTGGTCTGGCACTGAAGGCTGATGAGTCAGCTCTAGCCAGGGTGGCCTCTTGTCCCTGGCATCATCCTGGGTACCCTTGTTCTTTATACTTTGGATACGCAGCATGATGGCTTATCCATTTTGCAGCTGACACAAAGCCAGCAGGGATTTACAGCTGATGGGCTCAAGGCAGGGTTGTATTCAAAAAGATTGCGGTAGATTAGATCAAGGCACTAAAACAAGCTGAGGAGAAATAACACGTAGCGTTATATAGGACCCGGGAGACTTGGTTTGGTCTCAGGTCAGTTCAAGGGTTGTGGTGATTGGCACAGGCCGGCAGAAACAGGACTGCTGACACGAAGGAAGCCACGTTCACAAAGGTGTGGCGGCTTGGCGAGGGCAGGAGCAGCTCCGTAAAGGCACTCTGGGAGCACCGATTTAGGTTCTGGGAATCCCACGCAAAGAGGAAAGGAGAGTGGACGCCTGAGAGTAGAAGGGGCCTACCCTCAAGAAGAGACTCTTGGATGGCAGGACCCAGAGCCTGCAGCTGGGACTCCTGAGATAATATGAGAAATGGCCATCGAGAGGTTGAGCTTGCTTTCCCTTGGGGCCCAAGGCCTTGTCTGGCCTCACAGGGCCTCTGGGAGCAGACAGTCTGACCAGGGAGGATCTGGTCTGGGGGATCAGAAGGGCCATACTCGGGCTCCTGACTTGTTTCGGTGTCCCATCTAGGCCCCACTGCTTTGGTATTTTCCACCTTCTCTGGTTTCCAGCCTCCAGTATCCTTTCTCTACCAGGTGATGGGCTATTTCCTGAAGTTGCAAGGCCATGACTAAATACCTGCGTTGTGCCTCTGTCCATCTTTTCAGGGCCCCTAGGACTGCTTGGTTCCACTTTAGCTCATCCTAGACCACCACCAGCCTAGCTCCCAAAGGCAAGCAGGATCTTGGTCCTGGAGCGGATGCTTCCGTACAGTTGGGCACTTGGGATGTTCCTAATAGAAATATTTTTGGTGGTTAAAGGTCAGAGCTGGGCTAAGAGGAGAGGCTGATGTCTCCCCTGTGGTCTCTCCTAGGACCGAGAGGAGCGGAAGCTGCTGCTGGACCCTAGCAGCCCACCCACCAAAGCCCTCAATGGAGCCGAGCCCAACTATCACAGCCTGCCCTCTGCTCGCACTGATGAGCAGGCGCTGCTCTCCTCCATCCTCGCCAAGACAGCCAGGTGGGCATCACAGGACCGGGCCTGGGACAGCACTCCTCCATGCATGTTAAAGACTGGGATGGGGGGCCAGACCCAGGGTGCAGGGGACAGGTCAGTGGGAAGAGGCACTCCTGGGCCCAGTTGTCCTCCCGTGGGCAGACAAGGACACGATTGTCAGATAGCCCTGGAGCTGTCACCTGGCAGGGAGTCTGTTCGGCCCTCTCGGAAGCACCGTTCACGTCCTTTCTCTTCTTTCCCCAAAGCAACATCATCGACGTGTCTGCTGCAGACTCCCAGGGCATGGAGCAGCACGAGTACATGGACCGGGCGCGGCAGTACAGGTGCGCTTCCGGCCGCTTGCAGCCTGAGGCTGCTGGGCCCTCCCTCCTCCTCCCTCTGCTCCAGCTGTGGAGCCCTGGCCCCGGTCCAGGCTCCTGGTCTGGGTGCGGCCCAGGAGGGTGGCCACAAATCACTCGGGTGCCTCAGTCGATGTTCATGTTGACCCAGCTTGCCCTATGACCTCCAAGGGTGTGGAGAGCAAAGGAGGTGGGCCTGGAGAGGCTTTGCGGCGAGCTAAGGCCTCGTCACCTGCTTCTCTGGTCTGAGGGATGAGGCCTGCCTGGGCTGGTTGGGCCTACTACTGTGGCCTGACGGCCTGTCCCCACCCTCCCCTCCCCTCCGCCAGCACCCGTTTGGCTGTGCTGAGCAGCAGCCTGACCCATTGGAAGAAGCTGCCGCCGCTGCCGTCTCTCACCAGCCAGCCCCATCAAGTGCTGGCCAGCGAGCCCGTCCCCTTCTCTGACTTGCAGCAGGTGAGCCACCCCTCGCCCCACCCTCTCCACCTCTGAGGAGCTGGAGAAGTGGAGGGAGGGATCCTGGTAACCTGTGCGCCCTGCTCTCTCCCACCTCACTCTTTCTGTCCTCCTCATGCCCTCTCTTCAACCTTTATTCTTTTTCTACCCTTTGTTCTTTCCGCCTTTCTCTACCAGGTGCTGCGCTATTTCCTGAAGCTGCAAGGCCATGACTGACTACCTGCGTTGTGCCTCTGTCCATCTTTTCAGGGCCCCTAGGACTGCTATTCCCACCCGTGCCGTTCTCTTTGGCTCCCTGTCCCCCATCGTTCCCTCCTCCCTGACCATCCAGTCCCCCTCCCCCACTCCAGATCTCCCTCCTCACGCCTCTGTTTCTGTCTCTCTCTCCCCGTCCCCCTGTCCCAGGTCTCCAGGATAGCTGCTTATGCCTACAGTGCACTTTCTCAGATCCGTGTGGACGCAAAGGAGGAGCTGGTTGTACAGTTTGGGATCCCGTGAAGAGAGGGGGTCCCTGGACAGCTCTTCTTCTCCTCTCTTCGCTCCGTCTCCACCCTGCCTCCCCTGGCCCCCAGCCACACTGCGGCTTATACAGTATCCTAACCTGCTACTAATCACAGAAGAAAGTGGAGGAGGAGGAGAAGAGTGAGGCGAGAAGCCTGAGCAAGTGAGGATGCAGCAAGGGAGGGTAGAACCATTTGGGACTGGCCTTCGAAGCTCTGGCCAGGGGTGGGGTAGGGGTCACAGGGACAAGGCCTGGTAGCTCTTCCCCCGTCACTGGGAAGGTGGAGGTGCCAGTGTGGGGGTGGTCACTACGGGGCCTGTTAGGGCCCCCTGCCCACCCTTCCTTGGCCTCACCCCTGTCCCCCGTCCCTGACTTGGTGCTCATGTGCACCTCACGAGGGCCTGTGACCAGGGTCTGGAGGAGCTTGAATTTGAACGAGTTGAGTTTGTATTTCTAGCACCCTGGGTTTTTACGTTTGGGGTCTTTTGGTTTTGGTTTATCATCCTCGATAAAGGACATGTATCCATCTGTGTGTTGGTTCCCGCCCGTCTGTCCTGCCCACCACCCTCCTCATGGCTACTCCAGTCTGTGAGCAGCATGATGGACGAGGGGGAGGGGGTATCTTCTGGGGGCACTAAATGGAATCCAGGAGATTCCCAGGTCTTAGCTGAGACTCGACCAGTGCTAACCTCAGATTGGATAAGACTGTGCTTGTCCCTTTTCCAGCGATGGGAACACTATCAAAGCTGAACAGGCTGGACTCTGAGGCAGCCATCATCCTTGTGGCATTGCCTCAGGCTCAGTGGAATTCCCAGGAAGCCCAGTGAGGGGGTGGAGGTCTGCATGCAGACCAAGAGCACCTGATACGGAGTCAGCAGACACACAGTTTCAAACAGAAGATTGTTTTTATCAAGTGAAATCTTAAGCAGAATCATAACACGCAAAACATGAGCGAGGAGCTACTCTGATCTGATTGA
This sequence comes from Capra hircus, assembly GCF_001704415.2. Taxonomy (NCBI): domain Eukaryota; kingdom Metazoa; phylum Chordata; class Mammalia; order Artiodactyla; family Bovidae; genus Capra; species Capra hircus. Next base: position 31,703,976 of record NC_030822.1, read on the forward strand.
AGTGGGGCGTCCAGAGGTCACAGCCCATCTTCCTGGCCTCCTGTCACGGAGGCCTCTGGGGCATCTCCACAGAACCTTGGTGCTCTGCGAAGCAACTCTAACCTCAGGATATCTGAACTAAAGAGCGCCAAAGGTCCCAGACAGGTTAGATACATTACCCAGGGCTACGCCATCAGCTGAGGCCAGCGGGCCTTTCTTTCCATTTCCTCCTTGTTTCAGTGAAGTAAGACCAGAACATGATGCTGGTTACCTGATTTGGGGGGCGTCTTTGCATGGCACAAGGTGATCTGCTGAACAGTTCAAATCATTTATTGTCAAACCAAACGGACCACCCTCAGGCCTTTAAGACTGCTGGGGTCCTGGGAGCCTCAGGGTGCACTGTGCTTGATCCGGACCTTCTTCGGTTTGATGTTCATGCGTTTCCACACTTCAGCCGTTGTGCGGTCTGCTTTGGTGACCCCACTGAAGTCGAATGTGGTGATATGGGGCAGGGTACACAGCACATATTGCCTGTGGGGAAGACTCGGGCTGGGGGCCAGCCCCCCTTGCAGGACCCCTTTCCCCCTCCACCAGTCACTCCTGTCTCCCCTGACTGCAAGGAATGGAGGGCCTTGAGTAGAGTTTGGAGGACACTGGATTTATCCTGATTTGCAAGCAAGAAATGCCTAAAGCCTTCTCCCTTCCCCGGTCCAAGCAGAGCAGAAGGATGGTGTTGGGTTTCTAACCCCTGCTCTCGTTTCCCTCATGGGGGCCCAGCCAGAGCCCACGTCCAGGGCGAGGGACTCACCTATACCCCTTCTCCTCTTCAATGGGGTTCCCGTGCAGGGTCAGGCTCCGGAGCCGAGGGAGGGTAGCCAGCTTGTTCACTTCTCCAAGGCGCTGGATGCTGTTGCCATGGAGATAGAGGACACTCAGGTTGAAGAAAGTTGTCAGGACCTGTTGGGAGAGGAGACTGGAAGCTAGACTGGAGAAAGCCCTGTATCTGTGCTCAGGACTGACGGGTGGCCAAAAAGGAAGAGTTTGGGGAAAAACTTGTCACCCTCACAGCCATGCTGGATTGAGATTGACTAGCATTTCATTTACCTTTGAAGGGGTTCAGGGGTACCACACTGACAGCACTGTGATCCAGGGGGCAGGAAGTACGGCCCTGGGTCCCACCACTGCCACTGACTTGCCAGGCGCCTGTGTGCTTTCCTGGAGCCTTAGCTGTCCTTTCACTGAAGACCATTCCAGCTTTAGTATTCTAAGATTCTGTCACAACAGGGGACAGCACCTTGCTAGGTCCATCAGAGCTTTTAAAAGAACAGTTAAATTGAGATCCCTGCACCTGGGGAATAGTTTCCAAATCCTACGATAGCTCTTGTCTTTCCTAACAGAACTTGGATGAAAAGGGGCCAGTTTTGTTTGTTCCTTAGCATTTAGCCTGAGTTCATGGAAAGTAACTGCTGTTCTTTTAGTGACTACCTCTATTGAAGAACTTGGCACAAAGCACAGTGGGTGCCCAGTAAGCTACAATTTTACTTTAGCCTCCTATGCGAAGGCTTGCTGTGTGCTGGTTGCTTTTCATATGTTTTCATTTAATCCTCACAAATGTTTATAATGCTGGCCTATTTATCCCCATTTTTCAGACAGGGAGGTTGAGGTTTTCAAAGGTTAGGAGCTTACCCAAGGTCATAAAGTCAGTAAGAGGCAAATCTAAGATTTGAACCTATAACTGTGTAAGCCCACAGCCGTATGCTTTGCACAGCACCATGCGGCGTCACTACCTCCTTGACAACGTGGGAGGTGGGGAGACTGGGGGCTGGACAAGGTGGCTTCAGGCCTGCCCTGACTGGACTCACAGGATCAATGGAAGTCAGGTCATTGAAGGACAGGTCGATCCAGGCCAGGTTTTCTGGATGCTCCAGGAGCTGTGAAACCGCATGGTTGAAGTCTCTCAAGTCAGTGAGGACATTGTTGTTTAACCACAGGGACTGGGTCATTGACTTCCCCGACTTCGCGTGCCTTACTGGTCGTAGCCCTGTCCGGGGCTCCTCGCTTAGCAGATCTGTGGGCACAGAGTGAACTTTGGGTATGTTATCTTTGCTTTTCTGGCTCTGGGGGTAGGAAGGGACAGCTGGGAGGATTTGTAGCTAGAGGAGCTGGCAGGGCCATACCCCCATGCTTGTGTCTTGTGCAATTGCATGCACTGTCCCACAGGCAGTTAGAGGGAGCTTGGATTAAGAGCCCAAGACTTCCCATCCAGGCTCTTGGTTTGGGTCACATGCCCATGTTGACTGTCATTAGGTTCTCTGTATACCACTCCTGTGTGGGAATTGGAGGGAGGCACAGTTTATAGATGAGGAAACCAAGAACAAGAGATGTTGGACCTGAGCCAAGATGCTAGAGCACAAAATCCAGAATTAGCCACCAGCAGACCCTATAGAGTTTCACTTCAGTGTTAACACACTCGGTGTCCTCCCCCTTCTTCTGTTAATAGTAACTGTGCGTCATACTGGACATATACAATGGTGAACAAAATGAGTGAGAGGCTCTGTATGGTAATAGAGCAGGGGTAAAGCAGATGTTTGTGTCTTGGAGGCGGTCACGTGGGCAGAATGAAAGCAAAACAGTCAATATAATATGATAAATGCTCTTTAAATTGTGGAAGCACAGGAGAGGGGCTCTTAACCCAGTCTCAGGGAAGTTTCCCAGGGAAGGCCGAGACTGAGCTGGATATCTCAGTGGGTTAGGAGACATTAATCAGTCAAAGAAGAGTGGAAAGGTGAGAAGAGCACTAGCAAAGGCACAGAGGTATGGGATAGCATGGGCACACACGTATGTGCTGTGCAAGGGGGCAAGGAGGGGAGAGGAGGCAAGGAGCCTTGAAGACCAGGTTGTGTCTTAGACTTTATCCTGTAGGAGGTGGGAAGCCACTGGAGGGTTGAAAGCAAAGGAGATGATACATATTTCAGAAATGCGAGATCGTTCTGAAGCTTCCATTTTGGCTCTTTCAGTCATCCAAGCAAGGATGAGGGGACACACAGCATGACTTGACGGTTGACTAGATGTAAGGGTAGAATAATATTCAAGGGTGTCATTCAGTTTCTTGGTATTTGGGGAAATGTCAGTCCTATGGGCCGATGTGGGAGGAAAAGAAGCATGGTTGGGAAGGTGGAAGTTTGGGCTTGGCCTTGGCATGTCTGAGGTTCCTCTAGTACAGGAAAGAGGAGCAGCCAAGGAAGCAGTTGGATACAAAAGTCTAAAGCTCAGGAGACACAGACTTGAGAATCATTAGCATAGACTGTGTACAGGTTAGTAAAATAGATGAGATTGTTCAAGCAGAGTGAGGGGAGAGGGGGAAGGAGAGAGGAAGAGCGGGGGGAGGTTCCATTTAAAGAAGTCAGTGAGTCACCAGCGCAGGGCAGGGAGAACCAGGACAGGATAGTTTTAAAGATGCTCAGGGAATCCATAGTCTGTAGGAGTTTCAGGGAAATAAACTGAAAAGTAATTTTGGCAACTCAAAATTGTTGAGGGTTGTCTCAATGAAATGACAAGGGCCTGACGGCAAGCTAGGTTGGAGTGAGTTCAGGAGCAAATGAAAGGTAAGGAAATATAAACAGGTGGTATAAACACCTCAAAGTTTGGCTGAGGAGAGTTGGAAATAGAGCAATCTTTTTTTTTTTTTTAAGAGCAATCTTAGAACCCATCTGTATGGACCCTTTCCCTTTTTTTTTTTCCAACAAATAAGGTCCAGGGAGAGGATGGGCTCTGCCCAAGCTCAGAGACTTGTCAGTGGCAGAGCCAGAACCACTCATCAGCTCAGCTGAGGTGATTAGATGTTTCCTGTTGTTCCTATTATGCCTTTAGTTACTTGTCTAAAGCTGCCTCCCAGAAAGGAAATATTTAGTATTTTCTGAACTGGTCAGCTTGTCTTCAGCCTCCCCTCAACTCTGAGTGGACACACTTCTTTTCCACCCCTACCCAACTTGAACTCAGCTGCAGGTCAGGCAGCATCCACCAGATGGCTCTCTTAGTCCTAGAATGAGCACAACCCACAGGTGGGGCCTGAGGAGGTGGCAGGAGGGTCCTGTCCTGGAGGAGAGTACCCTAGCTCATGAATAAACTAATCCTGACCCCCTGCCTCACATCTCCTGACTTCGAACCCTGAGATGAAAGAGGAGTAAAAGTTAAGATCAAAATAAACCTGCATATGGACTAGTCTCCAGTCTGATGAGGCAGTGGCTTGGGAATACCACCAAGCATGGGGCTGACCCCTAGCTCAGGGGGAGCCCCTGAGGATGGCATTTCCTAAAACTTGAGGCCGCCTGGGGTTGCTGTTATCACAGGTGGAGGAGGGAGTCCAGGTTGCTATGGTTACTGAGACTCAGACTCCATCACAGCACTGCATTGCCCGAGGATCAGTCAAAGCTGCCCTGTTCAGAGTAGGCCAAGACAGGGCTGGAAAATGGACCAAAATGCCAACATTCAAAAAACGGGGGATTGTCTAGCTCCAGGATGATCTGAGGAAAACATAATCTGTCTTCATATCTCCTGAAGGGCCGTGCAACTTTCCCCATGTGTCCCCAGAGGGCAGGAGTTAGTCTGACGTGAAGAACTTCTGTATGTCATTGCTCACCCTGGAATGGAAGGGTTGGGAAGTGTGTGGTGTGGGACTCCCTAAACTGTGGGAGTAGTTAGAGGACTGTGCGTTGGAGGTGGTAGGCTGTTTGCCTTCTAAAGTCACTGTCATTTCGGATTCTGTGCTCCATATATTAATTCAGGAAATTGTGTACCAAGTTCCCCCAAACCACCCTGTCCTCTAACCCCAATTCTAAGTAAATACACCAAGTGCTGTGGAGAACCTGAGGCAAGATGGACCGCTCTGCTTCTCCCTTCCTCTCTTAGCAAGAAGCACCACGCCTGGCATATGTGTACAGACCTGCACACAGATATGTAGAAGTGCTTAATCATAGTTAGGTGCTCAATATTTAAGTACTGAATGAAAGACAGGGCATCTGTACAGATTATGTTTGGTGCTGTGGAGTTATACTTGGTCATAGTAACTTCTCTCCTCATTCTGAGGACACAATGGAGGGCAGAACTACATCTCCCCACTCAGAGCTGGGAATTCCCAGGGTGGGTAGGAGTCATACTTCCTTCTTCCTCTGTCACCTCAGCTATCTTGTGCATAGCCATTATTTCAGCTAAAACTCTGTGGAACATGGACTCCCATCAGTCAGAACTGATGGTGTGCATAAGAAAGGAAGGTCACAGCCAGTGGATGTGTGAGAGAACAAGCAGGAGTTACTGTTGTGACTGATGTCAACCCAAGCTGTAAGTACCCTAAACCCAAACCTCAGTAGTATCTAGTATCCTTGATAACTATTCATCTGCTTCTTGAACTTTCTCTGATTACCTGAGACAACCAAAGCCAGGTAATGCGTCTAGGATAGGCCAGCCTGTGTTCTGTGAGGGCAGACGTACTGATGTGTTTATGAGAGCAGATAACAAAGACAGAAGAACTTCCCTGGGAAGAAGCATATTACCTTGAGAATATGATCTTGCTGAAGCCTTCCTCTGTCCCCTCCTGAGAAGTACTAACTACCCCCTTACAAACACGCTGAAAGATAAAATGAGCATGGGCGGTGCTGGCACATGCAATAAACGTGGGTGATAATGGAATAAACTTGGATATGACCGGAATGAATATAAAATTTGTCAATAACTATTTCGACTGGAAACATGCCAGTTTGTTAGTAACAAGACCGTGCATGTTTCTACCGGTGATCAGGACAGGCTTGTGTCTGAGACAGGAGAGTAGGTTCTGCCTGTTGACTGGGATGCTGAAGCAGCCTGTATTTTTCTTTCATTAGTCTCTTCTCTCCAAGTAAGAAACGGAGAATAAAACTATCAGCTGATAGACTGGCTCCCCAGTTTTCTTCCACCTGACTTTCCTGCTGTAGCCTGGATTCTTTTGAAGAGCATCAGTTACCCTAAAAGCTCCCTTGGTTCCTTTCAGATGTGCTGATTTTTTTAAATGCCAGATTCTTCTACTCCCACCTCCCTACCCACTACTTCTCCCCAAAATGATGACAAAAATCCCATAGGCTTATGGGAAGAATCTCTTTAGGCTTTTAAAGAAAAGGCTGTTTTCTCCCTAGGGACCACACCCAGCCTGCTGCCATGGTGAGTGGAGTGCCGTGCTCTGGTTGCTGACCTTGGGTCACGTGGATGCTTCGGAAGGAGTAGTCAAGAGGGGGCTCTTGCACCGAAGTGTTCATATAGTTCCGTTTGTTCATAGCTCAGGCCATCATTTGTCAGGTGTAAGCATGGGCCCTGGGAATCCGGGTTCAGCCTGGGAGGACAGAGAAGGACTGGTGTTCGGCCCTCGGGTTTTCCCCAGAGCCCTCCACCCCAGGTTTGTGTGGCTGCATTTCTACTTGAAGATCCCAATCATGATTCCTTGCATTCGTAGGGCACTTCCTACTTCTCCGAGCACCTTCATATCCCCGAGAGTTCACTGACAGTTAAAACACCTTCTACTTTCCAGACGAAGAAACTGAGACCCCAGGGTGGAAGCACTTGCCCAAAGTTAAGCCAGTGAGTCAGCTGAGGACTGCCATCATAGTCTCCTGAATCCTACTCTGAGACCCTTCCTGCTACTCCACAGTAGCTACCACAGAGGCTGTCTTGATACCTATCCTCTGGTGACATCAACTGGGCTATTCTGTTGCTTAACAAACCCCTGAGGGCCTGTAGTGGATTTGGTGTCTGCCAGCCCTTTACAGCCTGACACAGATGGGGATTTGCTACCTTCTCTGCTTGTCTGTCGGCCCCCACCCCCATCCCCCGTCATCTTTCCATCAAGAGACCTTACTTTTAGCTACATCCTGAATGTAGTAGTACATATATAAACACACGTACACATAAAACCAGAGTCTGCCTCACTCTCACTCACCTGTCACTGATGCATGAAACTCCACCATTAGGGATTCACTCCTTTGGGTTCAGGGATTGTCCCCTGTTAAAATGGAAATACCCCCTGAGAGGGGTGAACAGTGTTACCGTCATTCACAATGTGGTGTGAATTGTCTTATCAGATCCTTTCCAATTTGTTGGCTCAAATAAAGCTGAGAATTTTCTCAGACTGGGCAGAGCCATAAGACCACCACTCGCCTGGGGAGGGAGAGCTGGCATACTTTGCCAGAGGGGGTTTGTATGTGGCACAAACACAAGGTAAATAGACTGACAAGCATGTGTCCCAGTCAGCCTCCCCTTCTCACGCCGTCCACTGCTGTCACTGTGGCAGTTACTACTTGTTTTCCCAAAGGACTTGAGGTATTTTATGGTAATAACACACTCATGGAAAAGGATGATTTGTAGAAAAGAGCTGTCCTGACAGAAATATAATGAATATCACAAATGCTGGCCATGTGTGTAGTTTTTTCCCCATATACATAATTTGAATTTTCCTATAGCTGTATAAAGAAAAGTCAAAAGAAACAGGTGAAATTAGGTTTAGTAATTTATTTAACCCATTATGTCCAAAATGTCATTCAACATATAATCAATATTAAAAATTGAGATACTTTACACTTATAGCACATCCCAGCTGGAACAAGCTACCTGTCAAGTGCTCAGTAGCCGCATGTGAATACAGGCTGCCATACTGGACAGTATGGATGCAGAAAATGAAAACATAGAAGAGAAAGATTAGAAGCCAGAATAAAGGAAGTGAGACAGATGTACCAGGGAATTAGAAAACTGCTTATCCCCAAAATTCCTGGAAGCTGAAGCAAAAGGGGAAAACTTAGCATATGTGGTTCACATCATTTGATTCAAAGAAACAAATCATTTGTATGGAGAGACAATGAAATTCTCAAATGTTATTAAAATGGAATTTCTCTTAAAAACCACAGACCTGGTAGCTTGTAATTAAGCTTAAGCTTAATACAGTCCAGGTAAATTCGTTTTTTGGTGACTTAACATATGCAAGGATAGAGGTGAACAGGTTTAGAGGAATGGAAAGTGAATTTCTTCCTCTCAAAAAGCAGCAGCCTCAGGAATTCCCTGGTGGTCCAGTGGTTTCACTGCTGAAGGTGCAGGTTTGATCTCTGGTTGGGGAACTAAGATCCCACAAGCCGTGCAGTGCAGTCAAAAAATAAAATATATATAAAAAAGAGAGGTCTGTCAGCACACAGGTTAGGAAAAAAAGCATTCTCAACTGAGTTTTGGGAAAGTGCTGGCTTGAGTCACTTGACAGCTGAATTGTCAAGTGTGGGATGGACCTGGTGGGCATGGGTTGTCGGGAGTTCTGCATCTTTGGATATCAAATCTACAGACGTAACAAAAAACACTTTATTATTTTGTAGAAATAGAGGAAGGTGGCTTGTGTTCTCACCTAGACTTGAGGACCCACAACGAGTTTGATGCCTCTAAGACTGGATATTTTCTCAAAGTGAGTCCTGTGTTAGGACCCCAGAGTTCAGCCCTACAGGACATGGATTTTAGCTTACAGTATTTAAGGGCAGATTTTTTTAATCATTAGTCTCCTTGACCATCAGAGAACCTCAGTGGCGTTCCAAAGGGCTTCTGAATTTGTGTAGCACCAGCTCCTGGTGCATTTTTCTGGAAGAGTTAGTATTAAAAAATGGAGCCCCAATAGTTGGATAAATCAGCCCATTGGAAAGGGTTATTAGTCTTCTCCATTTAAACAACAGCTCAGGCTGTGAACTAGTATTGTGTCTTCTTCATCATCTAATATAGGACCTGGCTTACGGAAATGTTTGTGGGAGGGATAAATTGAGACACTGCCAAATAAAAGGATTTCTGTTTTGGGGGTGTTGACGCTAAACTGCTCTTTCTAACAATTGGCTTCAAGATTCAGCTGTTTGAGTCCACACCTCATTCACAGTAAGATATTTAATTCAATTCTTCAAACATTTGTTGAGTGCCTGCTGTTCTATGCCTGACCATAAGGAATGAAGCCAAGATACAAATAATAGAACCCTGTCTGTCATGAGTACAAGAAGGCCTGCTGGGTTGCTATTGGTTATAGAAAACCAGCCTGCATCCAGTTCTAAGAAACAGCTGCATACTTAGTGAATACTGTTGTATTTCAATACTCAGCTCTAGTGTACCCTCTTTGAAGACTTTCTTTCCAAATAAAATTGATCATTGTGTCCTGTGTTAATTCCCTGGATGAACCTTATCATGGTCTCCCCTGTATCCATCTCTTTTGCCCTCTGACTTTTAATAGTTCCATCCACTCTGATGCTCGGTTCAGCCATGTGACTTGCTTTGGCCAAAAGGATGCTGGTAAACATGAAGCAAACAGAAGCTTAAAGAGAGGACTTGCCCTCGTGCTCTTTTGTCAGTGCCAAGAGAACACTGCTAGCCTGCTGGAGGGATACGAGAAACACACGTAGGTGAGATACATGATAAAAAGTGCCAGCGATCCCAGGTGAGGCCATCCTAGACTAGCCTATAGCCAGCCTACACCAAGTCAAGATCAGGAGAGTCACCCAACCCACCCAACTCAAGGACTGTAGCCTACCAGGCTCCTCCATCTATGGGATTTTCCAGGCCAGAATACCGCAGTGGGTTGCCATTTCCTTCTCCAGGAGATCTTCCCAACCCATGGACTGAACCCGGGTCTCCCAAATTGTAGGCAGATGCTTTACCGTCTGAGCCACCAGGGGAATTACCCAACCCACATGTGACTGCAAACACATGAATGAGTCCAGCCAAGACCAGATGAAACACATGGCTGACTCAGAGACCTGCGAACAATAATAAATGTTTATTGTTTTGAGCCACCGTGTTTTTGGATGGTTTGTTATGTAGCAGTAGCTACCAGATACATGCTCCCACTGTACTTTGAAAAAAATGTCATCATAGCCTGTTTCCTCATCTGTAAAATGGAGACAAACCCTGTCTTGAAAGCTGTTGTATGGCCAGTAACAGATGTTCAAGAAATAAAACCAGTTGTTCTCTCTGTACTTGTAAGCTTGAGGACAGGGATAGAAAGCAGCTTTCTTTCTCTCTTCCCACCTTCCCACCTACCCTGCACTGAGCCTGAAGTGAAGTCCGACTCTTTGTGACCCTGTGGACTGTAGCCCACCAGGCTCCTCCGTCCATGGGATTCTCCAGGCAAGAATACTGGAGTGGGTTGCCATTTCCTTCTCCAGGGGATCTTCCTGAGCCAAGGATCGAACCCAGGTCTCCCGCACTGCAGGCAGACGCTTTAACCTCTGAGCCACCAGGGAAGCACTGAGCCTGAGTATTCACTAAAGGCTTGATGGACAAATGGATAAATAGAAAAATGAATGAAAGAATATATGAATGGTGTCTTCAAGGTGCCACATAGTGAGCCTTGAAGTGACATATGTGAGGAGAAGTGTCAAACTGTAAGGTTGCCTTATTCACTCCCAGTGGCTGTTTTTGGGAGTCTTTCTCCAAAGCCGCTATTCAGCCTCATGACCAAGAGCTATTGCCTACACTGATTGACTCGATGAATGAATGACATGGTTAGGGGCATACCTACTCTGTTTTGAAGTTTTTCTTCTTGCAACTGGAAATATCATTTACTGTTTTTCAATTTTGAAAGTTAACATGATAGCTGAACAGAGTCAAACACCATAGAGAGGTACACAGAGTAGCAACTAAAAGTGTGACTCCCCATCTCACTCTCCAAGAATGCTCATGATTTACAGTTTGGGAATACAAACTCCTATAAGACATACATAACAAAAAAATATATTTTTAAATGAACACATTCTGTCTATTCCTTTGTAAACCTATTTTTTTTCCTTTTCAAATTATTGTAGATTCTTTTACCCTTTTTAATAGCTGCAGAGTTTTCCACAGAGTTTGTGTGTAACCTGCTTTACTTAATTTAACTTCATTTAAGCAATCCCAAGTTGGTGATGGAAATTTGTTTTCAGTTTGGGGAAACTGCTAACAATTGCAATCCCTTCCCTCTCAGGTAAGTAGCAACATGATGGCCCAGGAAGCTTTGAGAAATATTCAGATGAAGAGATCTGATAGGAGATTCAACAGCCTGGCCCCAGTAAGAGCTATTTATGGGCTACAGGTGGAAGGAAAATCGAAGAATGTCATGAAAAGTCTGCCACATAATCTAATGTATTCTGGGAAGATATATCTCCAGGTACCAAAGGGAGGCCCCAAATTCAACCTGGTTCTTGCTCTTCCTCCCCCAACACACTTCCATTTCTTAGCCTCACCTCCAATTTTGCAGTCCAGCCAAATTTCAACTACTCAGAGTAAGTTTCCTGTGCCTGCCTCTGGGCTTCTGCACATCCAACTTTCTCTGCTTGGTGTACAGTTTCTTCTTTCTGCTGTGCTAATTTTTAATGACTCAGCTCTGGTTTCCCTTTTTTTCCCCTAAGAAGCCCACCCTCATATCCAAGTCTGGGTGTGCAACTTTTCTTCTGGCCTCCCATTGCACCCTTTATTTACCCTTGGTAGCACTCATAACACGAAGATTATCTCCTTACTACCTGTGTTTACATAAACTCCACTGGGGCAGAAGCCATGTTTTTCTCATGGCTGTATCCCTACAGTGGTGGCAAGAGTTATTTAATCGTTTAATCATGTCTGACCCTTTGTAATTCTATGGACTGTAGCCCACCAGGCATTTCTGTCCATGGGATTTCCCAGGTAAGAATACTGGAGTGGGTTGCCATTTCCTTTTCCAGGGGATCTTCCTGACCCAAGGATCAAACCTGCATCTCCTGCACTGCAGGCAGATTCTTTGACTACTGAGCCACCAGGGAAGCCAGTGGTGGCAAGTAGTAAGTACTTAACAATATGTTAAACACTGTATCAGTGAATAATACTATAAAGGAGAGGGACACAAAGTTGCTATAATTGAGGGCTCAGAGCTGGTCTGGGCTCAGTCAGGGGAGCTATTCCTGAAGAAGTGACTGCAAGAAATCTGAAAGATAAATGCAAATAACTATGGCATAGGGGAAAGATGAACATTTCAGGAAGAGATAATAGCATGTGCAAAGGCTCTGTGGTGAGTGGTTTCTTGGAAATTTTGAAGACCTTAAAGAAGGCCATATAACTGGAGGGAGAATGGGAAGGAAATATATGGTTAGACTGGAGGTTGGAGAGGTGGGCAGGAGCCAAGTTGCTGCTGCTGCTGCTAAGTCGCTTCAGTCGTGTCCGACTCTGTGCGACCCCATGGACAGCAGCCCACCAAGCTCCTCTGTCCATGGAATTCTCTAGGCAAGATTATTGGAGTGGGTTGCCATTTCCTTCTCCCGGAGCCAAGTTGAGATGTTGCCTAATGCTAAGAGCAGTAGGAAGCCCAAGGTATATTTTTAATTGGGAATGTTGTGGGGGAAGTGAACAATATCAGATTTGCATTTTGAAGGATTAGTCTGGTTGCAGTATGCAAAATGGCTGGGAGGGAAGGCAGGAAGGATGTGGTGGGAGCTAGGACTAGAAAAAAAGATATTTAGAAGTAAAGTTGACAAGATTTTATAATGGATGGGAATGGAAGAGGTATTAAGATAACTCTCATTTTTTTGAGTTCTGTAATGGTGGATACAGGTGAGACATTGGAAGAGATCCTGGCTTGGAGTACATAGAGATTATGAGTTCAGCTGAAGACATGTTTGGATGTCTTTGAGATATCTGAAGGAGCTGTTAAAGATGCAATTGGAAAAAAAAAAGATGCAATTGGTTCTACAAATCTGGAGCTTGGGGAGGAAGTTGAGCAGGGTTGGAGATACACACTTGGGTATTGATGCATATAGGCGGTAAACAAAGATTGGATAAGACAATTCAAGAGGAGAATCTAGAGTGAGGTGGGAAGTTAGCCTAGGACAAAGCATGAGGGAGCTTTAAGATAGTGAATCAATTAGGGTCAGTTAGGAGTCAACCAGAAGCTAGCTAATCATGGCAGGACCAGACACAGGTGTCATGTTAGATTGTTTACTTCTTGTTTAGTTAAATCTGTTTAATTTCCATTGCCTTCAGTCTCTCTAGTTCCCTTTCCCCATTTAAACTTTCAAGGAAAGATTTGAAACTCATTCAGGGTGAAATGTCAATATCCCAATGTAGGCTATAAAAGGGTCTTTTGCCCCACGGCAGTTAAACTACTTTGAATAAGTCCTTAAGCTAGAGAGGCTGTAGACTCAAGCTTGGCTGACAGCAAACTGGGGTCTAGTCCTAGTTGTTACTGACTTGGTGTGTGGCCTCCGGCAAGTCACTACTCCTCTATAGGTTTCAGTTTTCCAATCTGTGATATGGGAATAAATATCCTTGGACTCACTAAGCTCAAAAAAAGACTGGATGTGAAAACACTAGGTAAGTCGCTAAATATAAGAACCCTGTCATGAATACTGTTAAAAGGAATGAAGCTTTAACTGCAGAACTTGGAGAAGCAGACCACAGAGTAGTGTAGGGATAAAATATAACTTAAGGATAGAACCCCTAATAAATATGTGAGGGAAGATCCTGCTGACTCTGAAAAGGAGGCTCTACCCTGGGGTCTTCCTGCTTGGAAGGAAAGGGGCAGTTCAAGCCCCAGAAAGTTTCCTACATCTCCAGAATTAGGGACTGTGATTTACTCTAATCCTACTCCCAGGTTTTGAAGAGTTAGTCGACCAGAAGAAAACCAACTCCACGTTTGACGGCGTTTCAGATCTCCCAGGATATGTCAGGGATTTGAGACAGTAGTACTAGGGGAGGGATCCTATCTTTGTGACGGGGGAGGTTCTTAAGGCCCCCATATCTGTCTGGGTATATTTCTCAGAATTCCCTTCCCTCCCCTCGCCCATCTATCCCACAAGGGTTTGTGTCTTGTTCACTGTGAAAAGGAGTTAGCGGCAAAGGGGGTGGGGAGATCTCAGGTTCCCAAGAAAGCAACCTCTTAACAGTGTGCCCCTCCCCTCTCATAGAGTTCTTGTACCCTAGAGCAGGCTTCCTGTTTTCCCGCCCAACTCACCCGCAGTTGCTTCCCCTCCAGCCTCCGAGTCCACTACCTCACGGTTACTCAGCGCAACTCCATGGTAACTATTTACGTCACCACGTCCCCTCTAAGAGCCGTAGGCGCTGCCGCGATGCCTACTGGGAACTTTAGTTCCTCAAGGGAACCGCTCCAAAGCCGCGGGTGGTGCTGGGACTTGTAGTTGTCTTTGCACTCAGGCCGCCGGGCCAGGGTCCGGAAGTTGTGGCACCCTTTTCCCCTTTCCAGTGGCCCTCACACTTCCTTTCCCCGGGTCCTTCAGGCTGCTTCTGCGTGCGACGCCAGCCGACAGGGGCCAATCGCAGGGCGACGCGAGGGGGCGTGGCCATAGTTTAAACTAATTGTGCGCTCATAGCGCTGGCGCGGGCCCGAGAAGAAGGCGATCCTGGGGAAGTGAGAGTCGGAGCGGGAGCGCGCGGCCAGGTAATGGCGCGGGCCCGCTACTAGCGTGCGGCTGGGGCGCCTGCAGGGATGCCCGAGTCTAAAAGAGGTGCTGAAGAGGCGGGTGCGGGCGGAAGGCCTCCTTCATAGGCGAGGCTGACTGGGGAGAGTCTTTCGAGGGTAAGGTTTGTGAGGAAAGGGCCTTGTCCCAGAGGGAGGTGCGGGGCGTGCTTAGGGGGAGGGTCTGTTTGGGGGCGTGTCCGTGGAATTGTGTCGGGGGGCGAGGCGGGTGTGGGTAACGCAGGTTCCTGAAAGGAGTGTCGCCGAGGGTTCCTGTAGTGAGAAGTCTTCGCCTATTATTGTTAACAATAGTGGTAGTAGTAATAATAAACATTTTCTGAGGACCAACTACGTTTCAGACACCGTGCCACACCCTTTATATGGATCATCTTTTTAATATTCCTAACAGCTTTATTATAGTTTATTACAGATGGGCCGCCTGAGGTTTATGTTCAGCTTGGCCTCGGTTACATAGCTTGTACTTGGTTGGCTATACTGGGGTTTTTTGTGGGTTGGGTCTAAGTGAAGGGGAGGGATTGTGTTGGCCGTGCGGGTCGTCTGCGGCGAGTCAGTTTCTTTTGAGTCTCACTTTTTTCATATATAAACAATGAATTTACCTGCCTTATCTACTTTCCTGCCGTTATGAGGGTCAAATCAGGTGAGCTGTTTCTTGCAAGCATCTTGGAGAGTACACATTTTTGAATAAAAGTGATGTGACTGCTGTGAATATATGGGAAGCTAGAGGGAATGTTCAGATCAGGTAAGGCAGCCTTCAGCCTGCAGGGTTGAACGTGTTCTCTCCCTTCTGATCCTGTGTGGTATTTTCTCCTTCAGAGGAAGAAGCGCATACGTCTTTGTGAAAGCTGCCAAAGTACTCTCTTCTTGGCCCAAGTTCAAGCAAATGATGACTAAAATGATGACTAATTATACAGCCTGAATCCTAAATCCATAGCCAAAAATTATACTCCCCCAAACTAGAAGATTTTAACCAAAAGCTCATATAAGGGACATTTCTATTTAGAATGTTCTTTTTTTAAAATTTGTGGAATATGGAAGTGGAAAGAATGCCTTGAACTGAGACTCGAGTTCTAGAACTGTTAGGATGAGGGAAAGCCCTGCCACAGACGGCTAAACAGAGCTGATCAGGAAATGTTTTGGCAGCTTTGTCTAATTGATAAAACCCTACGGTTAGTAGGTATGTTGGAGGCCATTTATTTCAGCACAGTGTACATTAAACAGACTCAAAATGAGCATTTCCAAGAATGAGACCATCCCCAAATGTTAGAACAATTCTAATAAATAGCATAGTTTTGTGCTTTCAGTGGTTATTTCATTTTACCCATATATGTTTACTGTTTTTTTCATCCTTTCTTGCATTTTATTCCTTCTTTTTCATCAAACAGAGGAATACATACTTCTGACTTTTTTTTTTTTTTTTTTGGACCATATTATGCAGCATGTCAGATCTTAGTTCTCCCACCAGGGATCAAACCCATGCTCCCTGCAGTGGAAGTATGGTGCCCTAATTCTGGACTGCCACAGAATTCCCCCTTCAGATGTTTTCTTAGTGAGAGTCTGTTAATGGTAAATACTCTGTTGGAAAATATCTTTACTTCCTTATCAATCTTGATTGATAGTTTAGCTGGGTATACTAGGCTTCCAGTTGTTTTACCCCCAGCACTTTGAAAGTATCATTTTACTGAAATTATGGCTTTTTGTTGTTAACTCTTGAGAACTGTGTCCACAATATAACTATTATTTTGTTGTATGTAACCTGCCTTTTTCTCTGGTTGTTTTTAAGATCCTCTTTTTTTGTCATTTGTGTTTTGCACTTTCATTACATGTGTGGATTTAATTTTGTTCTACTTGGGCTTATAGTGATGCCTCAATCTGGGGTTTCATACCTTTCAGTTTTCTAAAGATTCCCAGTCATTATCTCTTTATTTTAAAAAAATGTTGTTCCATCGGTCACCATACAAAGATGCTACATTATAGACTCTTTTCCCCACAGTGTACGGTTCATAACCTGTGACTCACTTATTTTGTTACTGACAGTTTGCACCTCTCAGTCTTCCTCACCTATTTTTTTAATCCCCTCATCCTGCTCCCTCAGCAACCACCTGTTTGTTCTCTGTATCTGTGAGTCTTCCTGTTTTGTTAGGTTTTTTTATTTGATTTTTAGATTCCACGTGTAAGTGAAATTGTACAATATTTGTCTCTCTGTCTAACTTACTTCACTCACCTAGTACATGTTATCACATGTACTCACCATCCATGTTGTCACAAATGGTGAAGTTTCATTCTGTTGTGTGGCAGAGTAATATTCCATTAGAGTATATGCCACACCTTCTTTATCCATTCATCTACCCATGTGCATTTAGGTTGCTTCTATATCTTGGCTGTTGTCAGTAATGCTGCAGTGAACATAGGGATGTTCACATATATCTTTTCCAATTAGTGTTTTCATTTTCTTTGGATATACACCCAGGAGTGGAATTGCTGAATCATATAATAGTTCTATTTTTAACTTTTTTAAGAACTTCCATACTATCTTCCATAGCGGCTGCACCAATATACATTCCCCTCAACAGTGCATGAGGACAGTTTTGTTCTTCAGGATTGTTTTGGCTATTCAAGGTCTTTTGTGTTTCCATACAAATTTTAGAATTACAGTATTTGTCTTAGTTCTATGAAAAATTACCTTGGTATTTTGATAGAGATTGCATCAAATTTGTGGAATGCCTTAGGCTAGTATGCTCATTTTAATAGTATTCATTCTTCCAAACCATTAGCATGGTGTATCTTCCCATTTGTTAGTGACATCTTTAATTTCTTTCACCAATGTCCTGTCTTAAGTTCAGTTGCTCAGTTGTATCCAACTCTTTGCAAACCCATGGACTGTAGCATGCCAGGCTTCCCTGTCCATTGCCAACTCCTGGAGCTTACTCAAACTCATGTCTGTCAAGTTGGTGATGCCATCTAACCATCTCATCCTCTGTCTTTTTTTAGTACAGACTTTTTACCTCCTTAGATTTACTACTAGGTATTTTATTATTTTTGATGCAGTCGTAAATAAAATTGTTTTCTTAATTTCTCTTTCTGATAGTTCTTTGTTAGTGTATAGAAACAATAGATTTCTGTATATTAGTTTTATATTCTGTAATTTTACTGAATTTATTAATTGGTTCTAATGGTTTTTTTGTGGCACCTTTAGGATTTTCAATAATACCATGTCATCTGCAAACAGTGACAGTTTTATTTCTTCCTTCCCAATTTGGTTTCTTTTTCTTTTTCTTGCCTGATTGCTGTGGCTAGGACTTCAAAGAGTATGTTGAGTAAAAGTGGTGACGGTGGGTATCCTTGTCTTGTTCTTGACCTTAGAGGAAATGCTTTCAGCTTTTTACTGTTGAGATGCTGTCAGCTGTGGGCTTGTCATATCTGATCTTTATTTTGTTGAGGTATGTTCTCTATGGACTCACTTTGATGGTATCTTTTTTTAAATCATATATAGATGTTGAACTTTGTTCCTGCATTCATTTAGATGATTTTTATTCTTTAGTTTGTTAATACTGTGTTTTACATTAATTGATTTGTGGATATTGAACCCTCCTTGAATCCCTAGAATAAATCCCATGTGATCATGGTGTATGATCTTTTTAATGTGTTGTTGAATGTGGTTTGCAAATATTTTGTTGAGAATTTTTACAACTATAAAGTGATACTGGCCTATAATTTTCTTTTTTGTGTGTGATATCTTTGTCTGATTTTGGTGTTTGGGTGACACTGGCCTTGAAAGTGAATTTGGACGTGTTGCTTTCTGTAATTTGTTGGAATAATTTGAGAAGGATACATGTTAACTCTTCTTTAAATATTTGGTAGAATTTCACCTATGAAGTCATCTGGTCCTGGACTTTTGTTTATTGGGAGTTTTTAAAATTGCCAATTTGATTTTATTACTGATAATTGGTCTGTTCATATTTTCTGTTTCTTCCTGATTCAGTCTTAGGAGGTTGTATATTTCTGGGAATTTGTCCATTTCTCTCAGTTTGTCCATTTTTTGGCATATGCCTCTTTAAATAGTGCCTCTCCCTGAGGTCATATTTAACTTATTTTGAGCCTTCTAATGGCTTCCCTGGTGGCTCAGCGGTAAAGATTCTGGCTGTAGTGCAGGAGACACAGGAGATTGGGGTTCAATCCTTTGGTTGGAAAGATCCCCTGAAGGGAGGGTATGGCAGCCCACTCCAGTATTGCCTGGAGAATCCCACAGACAGAGGAGTCTGGTGGGCTGCAGCCCATAGGGTTGCGAAGTGTCAGACATGACTCAAGTGACTTAGTGGTGGCGGCAGCAGCAGAGCCTTCTAATTTTGTCCTCCACATCTCCTATTCTTTATCATTTCCATCTCTATCTTTCTATGTTACCTCTGGATAATTTCCTTTAAGCTAGAATTAGTTTATTTTTTGAATTCTTATTTTCATTCGCCAAGTTTTTCATTTCTGCAAGTACTATGGTTCATTTTCAAATCTGGCTGTCTGTTTCTTGGTGTCTTGCTTTTGTGTTTCCAATTCTTCTATAATAACTTCAAATAAGTTTAATGTTTCCTGTTTTCTGATGTTTTGGGGATATAATCCTGCCATTTGCTTTAATGACTCTGGTCATGATGGATTGTTTTCTCAAGTATTTTATAATTTTGGATTGTGAGCTCATTCAAAGGAGTATCATCTATGGTGGTCTTTTTAAAAAGCATTTTAATTTATTTTTGGCTGCACTGGGTCTTCACTGCTGCTCTCGGGCTTTCTCTAGTTGCGGCGAGTGGGCGCCTCTCTGCAGCGCGCAGGCTTTTAAAAAAATAAACTTTGCTTAATTATAATTTATGTACAATAAAATTTATTTAAAGTAGAAAGTTTTGACAGAGTTACACACTTAGAAAAAGCTGCCCCAGTCATGATACAGAGCATTCACATAACTCCCAAAAGTTTCCTTATGCCTCTTTACAGTTCATCATTGGCCCCAAAGAACCAAGTAATCTAATTACTGAAGGTTAATTTGTGTTTTCTAGAATTTTATCTAGAAAATATGTACAGAGTATGTGTTTGTGTTTGCTTTCTTTCAGGCAGTGTAATGCATTTGATATTTATGTATTTAGTGCATATATCAGTAATTTGTTACTTTCTGTTGCTGTTGCCAAAGAATGCTCAAACTACCACAGAATTGCACTCATCTCACAAGCTAGTAAAGTAATGCTGAAAGTTCTCCAAGCCAGGCTTCAGCAATACGTGAACCGTGAACTTCCAGATGTTCAAGCTGGCTTTAGAAAAGGCAGAGGAACCAGAGATCAAATTGCCAACATCCGCTGGATCATTGAAAAAGCAAGAGAGTTCCAGAAAAACATCTACTTCTGCTTTACTGACTATGCCAAAGCCTTTGACTGTGTGGATCACAATAAACTGTGGAAAATTCTGAAAGAGATGGGAACACCAGACCACCTGACCTGCCTCTTGAGAAATCTGTATGCAGATCAGGAAGCAACAGTTAGAACTGAACATGGACCAACAGACTGGTTCCAAATAGGAAAAGGAGTACGTCAAGGCTGTATATTGTCACCCTGCTTATTTAACTTACATGCAGAGTACATCATGAGAAACGCTGGGCTGGAGGAAGCACAAGCTGGAATCAAGATTGCCAGGAGAAATATCAATAACCTCAGATATGCAGATGACACCACCCTTATGGCAGAAAGCGAAGAAGAACTAAAAAGCGTCTTGATGAGAGTGAAAGAGGAGAGTGAAAAAGTTGGCTTAAAGCTCAACATTCAGAAAATGAAGATCATGGTATCCGGTCCCATCACTTCATGGGAAATAGATGGGGAAACAGTGGGAACATGGTCAGACTTTATTTTTTCTGGGCTCCAAAATCACTGCAGATGGTGATTGCAGCCGTGAAATTAAAAGATGCTTACTCCTTGGAAGAAAAGTTATGACCAACCTAGATAGCATATTAAAAAGCAGAGACATTAATTTGTCAACAAAGGTCCGTCTAGTCAAGGCTATGGTTTTTCCAGTAGTCATGTATGGATGTGAGAGTTGGACTGTAGAGAAAGCTGAGCGCCGAAGAATTGATGCTTTTGAACTGTGGTGTTGGAGAAGACTCTTGAGAGTCCCTTGGACTGCAAGGAGATCCAACAAGTCCGTCCTAAAGGAGATCAGTCCTGGGTGTTCTTTGGAAGGACTGATGTTGAAGCTGAAACTCTAATACTTTGGCCACCTGATGTGAAGAGCTGACTCATTTGAAAAGAACCTGATGCTGGGAAAGATTGAGGGCAGGAGGAGAAGGGAACGACGGAAGATGAGATGGTTGGATGGCAATGGACTCAATGGACATGGGTTTGGGCAGACTCCAGGAGTTGGTGATGGACAGGGAGGCCTGGCGTCCTGCAGTTCATGGGGTCGCAAAGAGTCGGACACAACTGAGTGACTGAACTGGAACTGTTGCTAAGTAGTCTTCCTTTGTATGACTATATCATACAGTTTTGTTTATCATTTACTTTTTAAAATTTACTTTTATTGTAATATTTACAATATTGTGTTGGTTTCTGCCATACAT
The DNA here is from genome assembly GCF_001704415.2 of Capra hircus. Lineage (NCBI taxonomy): Eukaryota > Metazoa > Chordata > Mammalia > Artiodactyla > Bovidae > Capra > Capra hircus. Next base: position 31,725,002 of record NC_030822.1, read on the forward strand.
CAACATGAATCAGCCATAGGTATACATATGTCCTTGCTCTCTTGAACCTCCCTCCCACCTCTCACCCCATCCCACCCCTCTAGGTTGTCATAGAGCACTGGGTTGAGCTCCCTGCATCATATAGCATTTCCCCACTGGCTGTCTGTTTTACATATAGTAATGTATATGTTTCAGTGCTACCTTCTTCCCCCACTGTGCCCACAAGTCTAGTCTGTTATGTCTGTGTCTCTGCTGCTGCCCTGCGAATTGGTTCATCAGTACCATTTTTCTAGATTCCATATATATGCGTTAATATATACTTGTTTTCCTCTTTCTAACTTACTTCACTCTGTATAACAGGCTCTGGGTTCATCCGCCTCACTACAGGTGACTCAGATTTGTTCCTTTTTATGGCTGAGTAATATTTCATTGTAATTATGTACTACACCTTCTTTATCTATTCATCTGTTGATGGACATTTAGGTTGCTTCCTTGTTCTTTGTAAGTAGTGGCCTTTGTAAATAGTACTGCTATGAACACTGGGGTACATGTATCTTTTAGAATTGTGGTTTTCTCAGGGTAAATGCCCAGTAGTGAAATCTGCTGTGTCATATGGTGGTATTATTCTTAGTTTTTAGAGAAATCTCCATACTGTTCTCTGTGGTGGCTGTATCAATTCACATTCTCATCAACTATGCAAGAGGGTTCCCTTTTCTCCACATCTCTCGCTAGCATTTATTATTTGTAGATTTTTTGATGATGGTCATTCTGACTGGTTTATCATTTACTGTTGATGGACACTTGGGCTGTTGGCAGTTTTTGGCTGTTGTGAACAAAATTGCTGTGAGCATTCATGTACAAATCTTTGAGTGAACATACAGTTTCCTGACTCTTTGGCGTGAAATGGCTGGGTCATATGGCAAGGTATTTTTAATTTTTAAGAAATTACCAGTTTTCCAAAAGGGTTGTACTGTTTTATGTTTCCATTGCAGTATCTGAGAGCTTTGGTTTCTTTATTACCAACATTTGGTATAGTAAATCTTTAATTTTAGTCATTCTCATGGAGATGTAGTGTTATTGTGGTTTTAATTTGCATTTTCCTGATGATGTTGAACATCTTTTCATGTATTTATTGGCCATTTGTGTGTCTCCTGCTACAACTTTGTATTTGCGTCTTTGGGAACTCAAGGCTGTTCCCAACCTGGGGCTAAAATGTCTGTAATTTTTCTTTTAGGTTTCTAGGCCACAGATTTAGTATAAATTTTTAAATTCCAAATCCACCTCTTCTGTGCACCCAGGTTATTAATTCCTAGAAAGTTTTTTTTTCCTCCCACTTTATTACATTTGTAAAGCAACCTTCCTTATTTTCCTGTGGACAGGTTGTTTTTTTTTTTTTTTCCTAGTCTCTTTTTACTGAGGGTCTCAGGGTCACAAAGAGTCAGATGGGACTGAAGCAACTTAGCACACACATGCAGCCTTTATACAGAGATCTCAGTTGCTTTTTATGGGCTCAAGATCTGAAGTATGAGGAGGTCACAGATTCCTTACATTGCTAGGACAGCTATGCCTCACTAATCCAATTTTCAGCTTCTTTTGTTTCTGTTTCCTGGGATTTCTTTTACTTTCTTGTGAGTTCAGTTTATCTAGTGTCAGAATCCTATCAGGAAAATAGAAACCACACACAGGTATTTTAAGAGAGTGAATTCAGTAAAGGGGTTTCATTTAAACCTTTGTTGGAGGGCTGAAAGAGCAAAAAGGGGACTCTTCAAGTAACTTATATTATAACTGCGTTAAGTGGCTGCTTCATCCAGGACTGAAAAACAAAGGGAGAAGGTTGGGGTTGGCAGAACTTAGAATTCTGGAGGGATCTGGTGGGACTGCGCCTGGATTCTCTGAGGAGAACGCGTTGCCTGGTGTTGCTGGTGTCTCAGGAGCCCGCAGGAGGGACCTGGGGGAGCCAGGTTTGGTTGAGCCCTGCTCTGGTGCCTCAAAGAGGGAGTTTCGAAGGAAGCAGGGAGAAACCAACTGCAGTTGTCAGGAGCAGAGAGCCACAGGAAGAAGGAAGTCCCTGGCAGCCTCCTCCTGCCTTCGATTTTTCCTGTTTGCACCCCGTTAACAGACCCTAACTGGGAGCCAGCTGGCAAAGGTGAAGTGGTACTAGAAGAGTCCAAGCCCCGGCAACACAGAGCAGACCATAACCGCAGGGTAGGTGTGGTTCTAAGAGACAGCAGTTTAACTAGCAAGTCAAAAAGGATTTTTATTCTGTTTTTCTGGGCATTTTCAGGCACATTTAGTAGGAAGATTTTTCAGGTTACCTGGTCCATTATATCACCAGTCAGTAACAGCGATAGCTGACTTTGTTTTTTTTCAGCATATAATGTGACCCAGGCACTGTTTTAAGCACTTTACATGAACTGCTTCCCAAAGCTCTATCGTACTGTTGCTGTTGCTAACTTAGTTTACCCAAAGCCCTACAGTTTGTAAGAGGTGGAGTTGGTGTTCTGATCCAAGCATTCTGGGTTCCGTAACATACATTCTTAACTTCTCTGTTGTGCTGAGGGTTCCTCCCCTACATCAAACGAGAATCTATCCTCCTCTGACTTCCACTCACTAGTTCTGGTTTTGTCTTCTTGCAAGGGGTCATATGAGTCTTTCTCCTCATCTGCATGACAAGCATGCATATATTTGAAAAAGTTTTCATGTTTCATGCCATGAATTTCAGACACTTCACCAGGGTGGTTATCATTCTTCCTCTGCATGTACCCTCTGCTTTTCAGAGGTGGGACATAGATTAGTCTTCTGCTAACGTGACCTGAGCTGGATTGATATTTTGGGTGGCTCTGTCAGATTCACGCTTCCTGTGAGAGTGTATGGCCTCTCCTCCCACCATAGGCAGCCTTCCCTGCCACCCCCAGCCAAACGGCAAGCTTTTCAGTACGAACTATGTACCAGGTCTCTACCATCCTGTATTAATTTGGTTGATTTCTTTTATTCTAAATGCAGGGCTTTATATTTAGTCCTATTAAATTACACATTTGCTATTTTTGGTACATCAAACCTGTTAAGATCTTTTTGCCATATCAAATCTAAAAACATTGTATTTTCTTTTCTTCACGGTTTACAATTCCAGAATTTAACAAACCAACCTTACATGTTACATTCTATCTTTGGTAAAACATGCTAAATATGGTAGGTTTGAGAAGCAAGCTGAATGTTATATCTCTAGAGATCTTGAGGACTTCCCTGGTGGCTCAGAGGATAAAGCGTCTGCCTTCAGTGCAGGAGACCTGGGTTCGATCCCTGGGTGGGGAAGATCCCCTGGAGAAGGAAATGGCAACCCACTCCAGTATTCTTGCCTGGAAAACCTCATGGATGGAGAAGCCTGGTGGGCTACAGTCCATGGAGTCACGAAGAGTCGGACACAACTGAGCAACTTCACTTTCACTTTCTTTCACTAGAGATGTTACTTCAATTGATGGAAGTTTGGGGGGAATAGTTTTGACTAGACTTTCTGCTAAATTGCAGGAGGAGCTATCCGGAAGGGACAGAATCTTGGCTGTCAGTGAGGAGAGGAGAGAGTCAAGGTCAAGGGCTGGCCATTGGGCAGTCAGTCACCCTAATAAGGGACCACTTGGCAGAAGTAAAATGATCTGATGTCTGAGGAGAGGAGAGGGAGAATGTTGCACAGCATGCTGCTGGGCTGAGGCCTCTGTTGGCAGCTGTGTCAGCTGCCCTTTCTGTCTTCTTTAAGGACCAGTTTCTTTGAAGTCAGTGCAGGAAGTGCCAGTGATTCAGCCTTGCAGATTTCTTCTGCCTTACTGCAGCTAAGGACTGGTTTGTCTGGTGAGGAGTAAAGACCGTGCATATATTTCCGGCATATTTATTTGACCACTTGAGCGCCTTCCTGTGACGGGCCAGAGACACTTTGCAGGCTGTCAAGTTTGGGGTATTCTGTGGTAGGTGGATACAGAGGCCTTTGTCTTATGTGTGGGTAACGACTGCATTATGCCCTGTAAGGGCATTTGCTGAGTGTCTGACTTCTGGATGGTGTCAGTGAGGGATGAGGTAGTAAGAGCTTTGATTGCCTACTTTTCTGGCTTGCTTATGGCATGACAATGTGAGTTTGAGGGAAGCTTCTGGTTCACTTGGAGTTTGCTGCTGTACCCCTCATACACTGCTGCCAAGTGGACTCTGTCTGGTTTGCTGACCCCCCAAAGCCCAGTTTCCTTGTGCAGTGAGCAAATGCATAATGTGTGTCAATTTCACCTCTCACAGAGCTGAGTATTTAAAGATATATACACACACACACATACATATATATATATAAAATATATATAAAATACAGGAGTTACCTATTCCCCAAGCTCTTCAAACCTACCGATACTTTATAGGAATAGTGTAACAAATGTTTCTATATTTTTCACCTAGGCTCACTGATTGTTAACATTTTGCTGTTTTGGCCTCTGTCCTTCATTTTAGGAACCTTTTGACTGTTAGATGTGAACTTCATGTTACTTCATCCCTTAAATAGCTTAGCAAGTATTTGCTGAAAAAAATCAGAATATCTTCCTATGCTGCTGCTGCTACTGCTGCTGCTAAGTCGCTTCAGTCGTGTCCGACTCTGTGCGACCCCATAGACGGCAGCCTGCCAGGCTCCCCCGTCCCTGGGATTCTCCGGGCAAGAATACTGGAGTGGGGTGCCATTGCCTTCTCTGTCTTCATATGCTAACCACAGTAAAATTACACTCAGAAATTCAGTACGTTCAGTACAATCCTTGTTCAGGTTGCTCTGGTTTTTCCAGTGATACCTTTCATAGATTTTTTTTTTGTCGTTCCAGGATCCATTGAAAGATCATGCCTGTGTTGGTTGTCATGACTTTGTCATGCCCTTAGTATGCTTTAACTTTGAACAATTAAAAAAAATTCTACTTCTTTATTTGCTGCATTGGATCTTACTTGTGTCATGCAAGATCTTTTGTTGTGTCTCATGGACTCTCTAGTTCTTGCGCACGGGCTCAGTAGTTGCGGTGCAAGGGCTTAGTTGCTCCACAGCATGTGGGATCTTAGTTCCCTGACGACCAGGGATCTAACCTGCATCCCCTGCATTGCAATGCAGATTCTTAACTACTGGATCACCAGGGAAGTCTCAACTTTGAACAGTTTTTAAATCTCTTAATACTGAATGCCTTTTTGTCGATCATATCATTGACATTCTTTAGAATTCAAGTTAGTTGTTTGCAGAATGTCTCTTAATTTGGATTTGTATTTCCTCTTGATTATTTGTGATTTGTATTTCCTCTTGATTAGATTCAGGATCAACATGTTTTTGGTAGAACTAGGTATAGGTTAGTACAGTAGTTTGATAGTGAAGCTAGACAGGGAAGCAGTGTTCAGTTTTGCATGACAGTGTATAATTTAGCACCTGATTATGTTTTCTGATCTGTAAGCCCCATGGGAATTGAGTATGGAGTTCAGTAGGACCTGAAGGAACCAGGAAAGACTTTAGCTGGAAGATGACAGAATTTTGGGGCAGTTGGAGTATGGTTAGACAGACTGCTCTTTGGACTTCTCATCCTGCTACTGAAGTTATATATATATCATGAAAAGTGAAAAGTGAGTTTCCTCTTCAGAGTTTAGAGCTCTGTATCTTCCATGGTTTTTGTACTGCTGGGAAGCCTAATAGTTTAGAGCTCCTGCTTTGGTTTCAGATAGGCCTGGAAAGCGTGCTCAGCATTTTTCCACCTGCCTAACCTTAGGGAAGTTTTCTTACACGAAAGCTTGAAAGAGTATCGGTAACTCTTTAAAATGTTACTGTGATGCTCATAGTGCAATATTGCATAAATAACTTGAATGAAAATATTTGAATGCCATTAGGTGGGGGCCACACTTCCTAGTTTTTCCGGCTGCCTCACTGCAACATTCATTTCTATTACCTGCCAAACCTTGGAAGGGGCTTGAATTTACCACTGCTGGATAGCTAAAGTCATGGAAATGAGAAAGGGCTTGGCTCATGAGACAAGTGGGAAGACTGGCTTGATTAGTTCAGAGTGTGCACTGTGGAATAGTGAGAAATAAGGTTGAATAAATGACTTGAGGCCATGTAATGGAGGGCCTGGGAAGGTAAGCCAAAGAATTTGAATATGGTGCTTAAGGAAGAAAACCATGGAAGGTTTTTGAGCCAGGTGGGCAACGCTTGGAAATGTGAATAGTACAGTCTCTTGAGGAAGGACCTTTCCTGCTTTGGAGACTGGAATTCTAGTAGGGCAGAGTCTTCCCTGTGCTGACCATGTTGGGGTGTGGTTTGGGCTGTCTTGCCACAGGAGGCCAGACTTTCTGCCCCAGTGACTCTTCCTGCTCTGTCACTGACTCACCCCATTGACCTAGGCTGGGTGGCTTTCCTTCCGGTGGCTGGCTGATCTACAGAGCGCTGGGGCTGCCCAGGGTGAGGTGAAGCCGAGCTGACCCACAGCTCTTCGGTGAGATGGGGGAATGAACAGCGTTCCTGTCCCTTTGCCCCTTCCCTGGGTTGAGGCTAGTTATAAGCCAGATTGCCAGGGATCGCTTTGTCCCAGCCTTAGAAAGCTGTTCACCAGGAGGTAAGTTAAGATGGTTCCTGCCCTCTCTGCGTTTTCATAGGTCAGCTTTCCTCAAACAGGATTTCTACTACTTTCTTTTTCCTTTATCTAGGTCCTTCTAAGTAACCTCTTTCACTTGCTTGAAGTAAACAGGTTACTGCAGGAGGTGGGCAGAGATGTTTGATAAATATATTCTTCTAGCTGTCGGGGGAGTGTCTCTGGGGTCTCACTGACCCCTGTTGTAAGGTAGTTTACCCAGAATTCTTGTAAACTAGATACCGAATGAAGGCTCAGACTCATAGGGAGTGACTGCAGAGAAGTTCTGGTCTTAAGCTATCATTTCTTAGCAGCTGGGTTTCAAAACCATTCTTGGTATGCTTTAGTGTCCTGAGTTAAAGACAACAGTGAGGAACAGGAAGGGGGAGGTGCCTGGATTAGGATATGCTTGTGGTTTATGCTAAGAGTTAGGGTGACTAGGTTTCTAGTCCTGATTACTCCTCACCAGCTGTGTGATCAGGGACCAACTGTCTAACCCCAGTGGACTGGAGTTTTCTCATGTAAAAATGAGCAGTTTATATGATCTGGAGGATTTCTTCCAGGGCAAAATCTATGATTATATAATGTGTGATTATTAATCAGTATAATAGTTTAAAAGGCAGTTCCCAAAGGAGTATTTGTAAACTTTAGGAGACTATTTTGATTACCATTTTCATTTGATTTAACAAGATCGGAAAGATTTGTTTAAAAGGGTGTCACTTCCTTTATACTCACTGTGCGTTTGCTTACTTCTAGGTCAAGGTGACTAGATAGTGGAGAAAATTAGCCTTTCTAGTGGAAGTCCTCCCAAATCACAAATGTGTTAAGGGCCAAGAAGTATTGGAACATGTTGCTGTGGAACACTTCAACTGAGGAGCCACTGCGGTCCCGGCTCCAGGAGACCCACAGCCACAAGTTCTGCAGGCTACCGTGGCCACTGCTCACCAGCACGCCGTGGTCCACCGGGGTGCTTCCCAGGTGGCGTGCTGAAGCAGATGATTTGGTAGCTCCGTGCTTTTGCAGGAGAAGTGATGTACCAAGTTACTTGATTTTTTTGTCGTTGTTTACTTACTAGGTTTGGTCAGCAGTTTGAGAGACAGTGGGGGTTGTTGGGAAGGGGGTGGTCAAAGCAGAGGGGCTCTCCAGTGCATTTCAGTTAGGCTCTCTGTAGTACCCTTGAATCTGTGCCAGGCAGTGGTGGTCTTGTTGATAACTAGTCAGAAAAATAAGGTGTTAGGCATCCTAGTCAAAAGATTCTGTCACCAAGACACTCTGTGATCATTCGCAATTAATTCTCTTTCTTAAAGCCATGTTTTCTTCATTTATATATTGAAATTTTTAGATACTAAGAGGTCCAGATCTGAAACCAGGTAGGCCAAAGGAGGTTTGAGGTGGGGAAGGATCTGTTTGTTCTAAGCTGCTTGACTATTGGACAAGGGGTAGAAGTGGAATTCCTTTTTAGTACTTGAATTATAGCAACTATACTCTCTACTCAGAATCACAGCTGAGTGATCAAACGTGAAGCAGCTATTTAATGAGAAGCAGGCCCTGGGAGCCTTCTCCTGACAAACAATCACAGGACTTGCTGGTCCTGAGAGAAGTAGTCGTTCCCTGGTAGGACCTATTGTTTGAAGGAGGTGGGGGTGAATGTCATCAAAATGGACAGTGTGGATATTGTGATTTAGATGGTTTAGAGACTTTGTTTCCTGCTGTTGTTAATTTCAAGCCTCTCTTTAAAGAGATTCTCTTAATGATTGGAGCAGTGTGGGATTCATTTAGAGAAAAGGCCCCGCATAACCACAATTAGAAATTAAATGCCTAAAAGCAGAGCCAGTTGCTGGAGAGACTGAAGTGGCCTAATCAGTTGCTTTTCAATACTCAGGTCCTAGGGCGACAGCAGCCAGAGAATAGGCTGCTTGGTGAGCTCTCTGGGTGCTAGGCTGGGAGATTTGGGCTCCCAACAGAGGAAGAGGTGACCTGTAGTATCCACACCTCTTAATCTCTCTGTTTCTCTTCTTTCCCTCAGTGCCCTTTAGTTTTAATTAGGATTGTGTAAACACAGGCAGCTTGCCAGTCCCCTTAAAGTGGCAGGCCCATGACAGCTTTTTGCTGGTCACTCTTACCTAGGTATGTGGCTTTAAATTAGAGGGCTTGTCCTCTCTGACAGTTCAGCTTCACTGGCTGCCTCACTGAAAGAATCCATTAGAAGAGGGCCAGTTGGCTGTCATTCAGTCAGGCAGCATTATTTAGCACCTGCGGCGTGCAAGCATTGTGCTGGAACGGAGCTGATAGGTGAATAAGATGGTTTCTGCTCTTCAGGAGCTTAGTCAAGTGAAACATATGCAGCTAGTGTCGACCCAAGGAGGAATGAAATGAAGTGTGTAGAGGAACAAGCAATATGGGAGCATATAGAGGAGACAACAGAGTTGTTCCTGAACTGGGGGGAACAAGGAGAGAGCGCCTCTGAAGGGAGAAGGCATTTGAGCCAGGTGGTAAAGGGCGACTTAGAATTCCTTAAGTTTACAATTGTATTTGTTTGTTTATTTCTGGCTGTGCTGAGTCCTCCTTGCTCCAAGGGTTTTCTCTAGTTCTGGAGAGTGGGGGCTGCTCTCTAGTTGCTGTGCACGGGCTCGTCATTTCGGTGGCTTCTGGTTGCAGAGCGCTGGCTCTAGGGTGCCGCCTCAGTAGTTAAGGTTCCCAGGCTCTAGAGAAATAGTTGTAGCGTGTGGTTTTAGTTGCTCTGTGGCACCTGGGATCTTCCTGGATCAGGGATTGAAGCTGTGTCTCCTGCATTGGCAAGCAGATTCTTTACCCTGAGCCACCAGGGAAATCCTAGAATTCCTTAAGTTTAGAAGGGCATTTTGGAGGAGGTTATAGAATGGCAGCAGCACAGAGCCTGGGGAAATGTTTGGCATATATGGGAAAGTGCTCCTGAGATAGAAGATATTTTGGAGGAATGAGCTGGAAATGAGGCCGGAAAAGATGTTTGGTTGGATCTTAAAGAACAGTGAGCGTCATACTAAGAGATTTGGATTTTATTCTGCATGAAGTTAGCTCACAAATGTTTTGGATAAGGAGTGACATGATCCCAGCCATGTGATTTAGGTTTTGATGTGTTTTTCAGGTGTAAGGTCTTCAATTTCAGGGTTGAGAAGGTGGTCATCTTGGTTCTTAAAGTACAAAGTTTGTCAGGCATCTAATGTTTAGGTACTTTATTCTTTAGTTATATTTTCTAAGAAAGAAAAGAAAGTGAAGTTACTCAGTCGTGTCCAACTCTTTGTGACCCTATGGACTGCAGCCTACCAGGCTCCTGCATCCATGGGATTTTCCAGGCAAGAGTACCGGAGTGGGTTGCCATTTCCTCCAAAAGCAAGAAGACAGGAAGTAGTCAGCAATGTCCCTTTAGACTAAGCTTTCCTTACCCCTCAAAGATGAAGGTTTTCTTAAACATATATATCATGCAGTCTTGTTTCATTGGTTGCTTACTACTGCTTATTCTTTGAGGATAAAACCCATCATAAGGGGTCCACTTCTGATTATATAGTGGAAACCAACGACATTTTTTTGAACTGGTTGAAAAATAGTATATAATCATTGTAGGAAATATGAAAAGTACAGAAAAAAATACAGAATAATATATAAAGAAAAAGCTAAAATCATCCATAACTATACCATCTGGAGAAAACCACCTGTTTTGATTTTAGTATTTTGTACCTACGCATATTTCTCTGGAATAGTCCAGGTCATATGGTACCTACAGTTTTGTCTTCTGCTTTTTCTCTGTTTCCCATTGGTTTTCATTATATGTGTGTGTGTGTTAGTTGCTCGGTTGTGTCTCACCCTTTCAGACCTCATGGACTGTACCCTGCAAGGCCCCTCTGCCTGTGGAATTCTCTGGGCAAGAATACCGGAGTGGGTAGTCATTCCCTTCTCCAGGGGATCTTCCTGACCCAGGGATCGAACTCAGGTCTCCTGCACTGCAGGTCCAGTGCCATACAGCAGCTCCCCACTAGCTAGCTATTTCACACATGGTCGTGTATATATTTCAGTCCTGATCTCCTAATTTGCCCCACCTTCCCCTTCGCCCTCCACGTCCACATGTTCACTCTCTATGTCTCTGTCTCTATTCCTGCCCTGTAAATTGGTTCATGTGCACCATTTTTTCTAGATTCTACATGTATCCTTAATATACAATAATTGCTTTTCTCTTTCTGATTTAACACTCTGTATGACAAACTCTAGGTCCATCCACATCTCCAAAAAGAACCCAGTTTTTCCCAACCTTTTTATGGCTAAGTAGTATTCCATTGTATATATGTATCACGTCTTCTTTATTCATTAATCATGTAGGATTTTTATAGTGCTTTCAGTTTTTTCTATTTTAAACAATACTCTAATACTTTGATACAAATTATAAAAGTAATATATATAATAAGTAAGTCCCTTGCACTTCACCCTTTATCCTAATCTTACTCTACAGCAGTAACAATGACTTATTAATAGTTTTTATTACTTTATAATTTATTAGTAATTTCTGTTGTATCTTTGCATGAACATTATTATGCATAAGTTTTGGTCAGTATTTTCTGTTGTTATGATTTATGTCTGCAAGTGAATTACTGGGTCAAATGATGTGAAATTAAATTTTCCTGATTGTATGTCATGGTACAGTTTAGAAAACTTGAAAAATAAGGTTTTTAAGGGAGAAAGTAAGAGTGATCCATAATTCCACAAATCAGAAATAAACATTATTTGACCTGTTTCCTTATAAATATACACATGCATGTTCATACAAGTGTGCAGATGTGTGTATATGTGTTACATACACATCTGTATATGTAGTTTAAAAGATAAATGGTCATACCCACTAACACTACATATGCTGCTTTTAAAATTCAACATTCCTCATGTCATTAGAATTATTTAAAATATTTTTAATGACTGCATAAGGCTTGTATGCATATATCTTAATTTACTTGAGTTATTGTTAGATATTTAGTTTTTCTCCAGTTTTTCATAATGTTAAATAATTATATTAGTACCTATATATGTATTTATATTTTAGATAATTTTCTAAACTTTTATTGCTGTGAATGGAATTATTTGATCAAAGAACACCAAACTTTTTTTTTAGCAGTCTCACTTTAACATTTTTTGGTAAAATTTACCATTTTGACATGTTAAATTCATAATTAGGTGTACAATTTAGTGGCATTAAGTGTATTTACAGTGTTGTGCAATCATCACTGCTATTCATTTCCAGGACATTTTATCATCCCAGACAGATTCTCTGTATCCATTGAACAATAGTTCCCATTCCTTCCTCCCCAACTCTCTGGTAACCTCTGTTCTACTTTCTATCTCTATGAACTTGCCCATTCTAGGTACCTCATAAATGGGATCATACCATTTTTGTCCCTTTTTGTTTAGTTTATTTCACTTAGTATGTTTGAATATGGACATTTTTTAGGTTCTTGATATGTATTGCCAAATTTCTTTCCAGAGAATCATTTAAAGAATGCCTGATTACTTGCATAAGAAAATGCACTGTTCCTTTTTTAATCATTAGTTTCTCAATAAAAATCCTAGATTATCTTTCCATTATTATATTAAATTATATAATTTTATACATATTAATGGGCTTCCCTTACAGTATATTATTATATAAAGTCAGCTTCTTTGCCATTGTTATATAAGATCAACATTTGGGAGAGGATAGGAGAAAGTGGATGGAGGTGTCATTGTGTGAAGGTCCTATTTGCTAAAATGACCTTTGGAAATGAAAGGATAAGTTATCCTCAATTCCCCATTTATAAAATGAGGATAATGGCACTTTCCTCATCTGCCCTACAGGAACTGAATGGCCTAAAATTCCCAGTTGAAATTACTTTTATGGCCAGTATCTTCAGAGGGGTAGGATCTAGAAAGCGAGAATCAGCTTCCCTTTCTCACAAAAATCAGGGCCGTAACTTGTTGTTGTTGTTTCTCTGTTTGGCTCTGCCCAGTCTTAGTTGTGGCATACAGGATCTTGAGTTGCCGCATGTGAACTCCTGGCATGTGGTATCTAGTTCCTCAACCAGGGCTCCCTGCTTTGGGAGCTCAGAGTTTTAGCCACTGGATCACCAGGGAAGTCCCAGGACCCTAGCTGTTAGCCGTTAGCTAGACATACTGAAAATGTTAGCTGCTCCCTAGTGAATCTTCTCTCTCTAAGCAAAAGGGAAGGAGAGAGATCTCTAATGTGGTGGTAGTTGAGGGGAAGGGATAGTTAGCAGCAGAGAGAGTGGGGCTCCCTTTGGTTTCATATTATCCTAGTATATGAGTGGGAGCTATATTGCTTATCCTCATCACTGAAGGACCTTAGGAACTGGATCTGTTTCTTATCAGGTGAAATTAAAGAGACAAGGAGGATGAAGAATAGCACATAGAAAACCCTTTAGAGTAGTGTTCCAACCAAGAAGTAGAAGAACGTCTTTTGACTTCTTTTGAGTGTTTTGGATTCTTTTCTTCAATATAATATTCCAGACTGATACTGCATATAAACTTATTTTAAAATGAGCCATACTCTCTAACATAGCCACACTCCAGTCAATTGGACAACAGTTAATCTCATAATGAAACTTTTCTTTAGGTGTTAAATTGTTTTGTTTAGATCCGGGTATAAATCTTTTTTGTTCTGCAGGCCATGTAGTTCCAACTATTCACCTTTGGCATTGGTGAAGTGTAGCCATAGACAATACATAAACGAATGGGCATAGCTGTATTCCAGTAAAACTTGATTTACAAATTAGGGGCAGCTGGCCATCAGGCATAGGTTGGTGACCTCTGGGTCATGGAGACTACTTTAGATTGTCAGAAGGCCTAGCTTTGATGAGAAGTTGTTGAAAAATTTAGCTTTGAGGTCTGCTACTTACTAGCTATGTCACCTTAATATCTCTGAGTTCTCATGTTTAAATTCAAAAAGGTAATTCTTTCTATTAAAAATAAGAATGACTGATTACACATAAGGATATTTAACTTTTCTGGAAATCAGGAAAATGTAAATTAAAACAAGAGTATATTGCTTTTTATCCTTTATGAAAGTGAAAGTGAAGTCGCTCAGTTGTGCCGACTCTTTGCGACCCCATGGACCCCACCAGGCTCCCCCGTCCCTGGGATTCTCCAGGCAAAAACACTGGAGTGGGTTGCCATTTCCTTCTCCAATGCATGAAAGTGAAAAGTGAAAGGGAAGTCGCTCAGTCGTGCCCGACTCTTAGCGACCCCATGGACTGCAGCCTTCCAGGCTCCCCCCTCCATGGGATTCTCCAAGCAAGAGTACTGGAGTGGGTTGCTATTTCCTTCTCCCTCCATGGCATTCTCCAGGCAAGAGTACTGGAGTGGGTTGCCATTTCCTTCTCCAATGCGTGAAAGTGAAAAGTCAAAGTGAAGTCGCTCAGTCGTGCCTGACTCTTAGCGACCCCGTGGACTGCAGCCTTCCAGGCTCCTCCATCCATGGGATTTTCCAGGCAAGAGTACTGGAGTTGGATGCCATTGCCTTCTCCGTCTAAAATGCACAGACTTCATCAATTCCAATTATTGGTATGTATCCTAGAGAAATATTAGCTTGTATGTAAAAAGGTTCACTATTTATTGCTGTAGCATTCTTTCATAATACAAATTATTACAGTATGACTGTAGGTAGGTAGACCAAACACACACACACTTTGTCTAAATACACACACATTGTGTATCCATACATATGTGCATGTGTGTGCATGCTAGGAAAAGTCTGAAAGGTTATAGAACAAACTTCTAACAGTGGTACTTCTGAGGAATGGAGTGCTGTTGGCAAACATAGGTTAAAAGTTTGACAAATGGGGTGTTTTGCTTTTTACTCTGTGTACTTCTCTATTATATTATTTCATGGTGATAATGTATTCTCCCTCCTTCCCTCTTGCTTGGATAGCTGGTGGGCCGGGAGTGTGACACAGTAGAATTAATTTGCCAGGCCAGCTCTGCCCATGTCAGTTGAGTTGGAAGCAGCTACTGGGCCGAGAGCAAGGAGCGCATGTGCGAGGGCATGGGAGGCATGTGCGCAGGTGGCTGGGAAAGGCAGCCAGACAGGCCAGTTCTGATTCGCCAACAGTAACTATCACATGTCTTGTCTTGACATTCTCCAAGTTGCTTTATTTTCAGTTATCACACGGGGCCCAGAGAGGAATTCAGTGAGCGTGCAAAGCAAGGATGTTGATAGGAAGAAAAGCAGTCATGTTTGGGACAACAAGGAACGTGTGTGAAAAGAAATATGTACAGGGATATTCATTATAGCACTGTTTGAAATCTGACACTGGAAATGTCCACGTCCATCAATAGAAAAATATGTGAACACATTATGGTATATCTTTTATAAGCACTGTTATTATACAGTTTTTTAAAAGTATGAGTTAGAATTAAATTTACTGACCCTTGGAATGTTCATAATCAATTATTAAGTGAGAAAAATAAGTTGTAGAGCAATGTTAATATGTAAACCTAGTTTTTGAAAAATAGAGAACAATTTAAAAAATCCTCTTAAAATATAAAAAATATACTTGTGCTTATGATTTTGGGGGCATGGAAAAATCTGATAACATTTCTTTTTTAAAAATTATGGTGATGTATACACAAGCATAGGAACTGATAGCCCGCAAGTTGTACATTTAACTTAATTTTTGGCCACACTGCACAGCATGTGGGATCTTAGTTCCCTAACTGGAGGTGGAACCCACCTCCCCCACCCCCCGAAGTGGAAGCATGGAGTCCTGACTATTGGACCGCCATGGAAGTCCCTAATGTTTCTTATCTTATGGGAGGACTTGGAGGCTGAGAGATCATGGAGGCTAATTTTGTTTTTATCTAACTTTGTATTGCTTCATTAGTTTTACAGAACAAGGAAGATAAACTTCCTGAGTAAAAAATGAAGTTTCCTAAATAGTTTTTCATCTTAATTGATTTCTAAGAGGTGCTTTAAATTTTTTTAGTGAGTTAATGAAGTAAAGAATTATGAAAGTAAAAATAGAGTTATCATGTAAATCCCTTGGGTTTAGTATCTGCGTAGTGGAAAGAGAACGCAGGAGTAAGGGAACCAACTTTGTAGGTGTAGTTCTAAACTTTCTGATGTGTGAGCTTTAATTTAATGAGGTCATTTAGCAACTGCTAAACAAGGGTCTCAGTCTTCTCATCTGTAAAATAGAAAGCTTATACCGGGAGACATTGGTCTCCAGGTCCTCTCTAGGCCTGTCATTCCACAGGTTTACAGTCCTACAGTTCCACAATTGCTATGCCTCTTGAGATTTTAGAACGTTGTATTTCATTTGCTTTTAAATGCCTTTTGTTTTTGTTACATTTTAACAGTCTGAAATTAAAATGCATTTTATAATTGGCACTGGCTATTTTTTCACATTTTTATTATCTCTAAAATTGAGATATCGTATCATTGAAGGTACAGGATAGTTCTACTTTTCAGTGCCTTTTTTTTTTCATTAACTGTATATTCTTGGTCCCTTTCTGGGCTTCCCTTGCTCCTAATCCCAACAGATTCACTCATATCATCTGGTCGTTCTGGGTAGGGAGAAGCAGGTGGGTGGATATGGTATTTGAGTGTGCAAGGATTTTGTACTTAATTAACTGGTAGGTGTCCTATATGTAGCTGCTGCTTGAGAAGCTACATGTAGGTAAATATACATGTAGTCCTGAGGTATGCAACTTAATGCTTCTGAATTTTGATTAGTCTGTCGTAGTTCTGCCTGGTATTTACTTTTTACAGTGTAACACATGTCGAACAGCTTGTAAAGTATATGATTCCTGAAATTTACAGAAAGTGAGCACGCCTGTGTAACTAGTGCTGCATCAAGAACACTAGCAGCGCCCGGTACGCCCACCCTTCCAGTCATTGTCCCATGCGGTTTTCTTTTTAAAAGGAGTGAAAGTATATGGCAGGATAGCTCATGGTTGTCTCGGGTGGAAAGGGCTGGAAAGGGCTCCAGGTCTGGAGCCAGAACGTCAGAGTTGCATCGTGGTCCTATTGCTCTTTCGTTGTGTAACCTTAGGGGAGATACTTTTCTGGACCTCATTTCTTTTTGATAAAATGAAAACAATAACGTCTACCTCACAGAACTGTTGTGAGATCACGTGAAATATTTTGTAGATGGAAAATACCATCAGTGGTGAAAAGCCAAACACAACTGCTACTTGGTTTTGGTGAGGGAGGTATCTAAGCAGGAGATGATGTGAACCTCAAGTAAGAAGAGAAATGAAGACGTTTGTTTGATCCCAAATCCATTCTCTTATCTACCAGTATTATCTCCTTTTTTTGTTGTTGTTGACATTTGGTATAGTCACCAGTTTCTGTTAAATGCTGCAAAATGGAAATAATATAGAGGAGTAGAGGACCTAAATAGAATTCCCAAAGATTTGGAATTTCTTCCATTTTTCTCTCATTTCCTCTCTTAATGCTGGTGCCTCCTAGAGTTGTGTAAGGCAGAGGCTTTGGCCTAAGATTAGCTGGTTTCAATAGCAAATGAATATACCACTCCTTTACAGGCCCAACAGGGCAAGCATGATCCCACCACAGACCCACTTCTGATTATAGTCACGGTGTTCCAAATGTGACCCAAATTGCTATCTCTAACCTATATAAATATTGCATCTTATAAGTTCATTTAAAAAATGTAATTTGAAACCTTTGATTAATTCTATAAATGCCTATCAGGTGCCATGCACTTTACTCCGTTCCAGGAATTCAGTGGCGAGCACATGGTATGTGACTTCGTGGAACTTACAGTAGTAGAAAAAAGAGAATGAAATACAGAAAGATGTAACTAGAGACTATGAGAGCTATAAAGGAAAAGAATATGATGCTATGCCTGACCTAATCCAGGTGGTTAGGGAGACTTTACATGGAGAAGTGGCATTTGAGCAAAGGTATGAAGGATAAGATGGGGCTTCCCAGGTGGCGCTAGTGGTAAAGTACCCGCCTGCTGACACAGGAGACTTAAGAGACTTGGCTTCGGTCCCTGGGTGGGGAAGATCCCCTGGAGGAGGGCATGGCAACCCACTCCAGTATTCTTGCCTGGGGAATCCGTGGACAGAGGAGCCTGCAGGCTCTAGTCCATAGGGTCCCACAGAGTGGGACATGACTGAAGCAACTTAGCATGCAATCATGCATGAAGGATAAGTTAGAATTAATCATGTGAACAGGAAGAGAAAACTTTGGGTAGGAGGAGGAACATGCACAACACTAGACCACACACAGAAGTAACTTTTTACTAATGAACTTTCAACCTCTGTGCTGGGTACTGTCCTAAGCACTTTCTCCATACATACTATCTTGTAAATTCCCTATATCACCCTCTGAGAAAGTATTCTTACTCCCATTTTACAGATGGGGAAGCTTGCACAGTTATTAAAGTCCTAGAGCCAGGATCTTTTTTTTTTTTTTAAATATGGCTCCAGCTTTTTTGGCTGTGCTGGGTATTTGTTGTTACATGTGGGGGCTCTCTAGTTGCAGTGATCGAGGGTTACTCTTTGTTGCATGGGCTTCTCATTGTGGTGGCTTCTCTTGTTGCAGAGCACAGGCCCTAGAGCACGAGGGTTTCAGTGGTTGCGGCTCGAAGGTTCTAGAGCTTGGGCTCAGTAGTGGTGGTGCATGGGCTCAGTTACTCCATGGCACATGGAATCTTCCCTGACCAGGAATTGAACCAGTGTTCCCTGCATTGGTAGGTGGACTTTTTAATCTATTGTACCACCAGGGACATCCCTAGAGCCAAAGTTGAAATTAGTCTGTCTAACTCCAGACTCCATGCTCTTAACCATCATGCTATATTGCCTGCCTTTTGTTTCTCACCATTCTAGCCTGTACGTTATACAGCCGGGAACATAGGTCTGATCTGTGTTACTCCCCTTTACTTCTTCCCTTCGAAACCTTGATTGTTCCCCATTACCTCCAGGATGACAAATGCATTCCTTAGTGTGATGTCAGTGCCTCACGAGTTAGTGCTGCTCAGCCTCACCATCTGCTACACCTTCCCAAAACTGCACGCCATGGCTCGGATGTGATAAGCTCTCTGTCTTTGCACATGCTGTTCTCCCTGTTAGAATGCTTTTTTTTTAACTTCTCTTTTGGTGAAACCTTACTCATCCTACTCATACTTTAAGTACCCAGCTTCAATACTACTTCCTCGGTAAAGCTTTCCTCATCATGCCTTCCTGAGTTAATCCGTCCCTCACAGGGCTTGTAAAACAGCAGTTCCTCTTGTGTTCCTCTTCTGAAGTCTTTCACCAAAGTGAGAATCCTAGAGGTCTTTACAGCTCGCAGCCCACTCCAGCGTTCTTGCCTGGAGAATCCCAGGGACGAGGGAGCCTGGTGGGCTGCCATCTATGGGGTCGCACAGAGTCGGACACGACTGAAGTGACTTAGCAGCAGCAACACCTTTCCCATACTCCTGTTTCCTAAGATCTTGGAGCCTATTCCACAGTGCCTTTTAAATATACCTTTTTTAAAGTTCCTACTGCCCTTGCCTGACAGCAGCAGTTTTACTTCTGCTGTATTCTGCCTCTGGACTCAGCGTCCTGCCAGATCCATCCTTTCCACAGCACGTAACACATATACCATTCTCCTGCTCAGAGTCCTTCAGTGCCTCACACTGCTCCTTCAGTGAGTCACTCCTGGTCTCTACTATGCTTTCCAGTGTTCTCTCACCTTCCGTTCAGCACTACCCAAGGCCTTGTTCTTTGAGCTCATGTTTAGGTGAGTTATAGGTATGTCTCGTCACAGGATTCTGAGCCCATCTCATTCATCTGAGCACAGTATTCTAGGTTGTTTGTTTCACGTTTATAGTTGAATGTCTCTGATTAAATTTCATTAACTCTAAGAGTAACATATCTTAGACATTTTGAGGACTTTGTATCGTGAATAGTTTTTTTTCAAAAGGGGTTTGATCCTAAAGGGAGATTTCAGTTTTTAGAAAAACTGCTTGTTGGGGATTCTGTACTTCTCAATGATGCCAGATATATGGAATGTTATTTTGTCGAATGGTGTTTAGTGTCTTTAAAGATGGAGAAAATGATTCCAGCTCTGCCCACTTCACAAGCTGTAGTAGAAACAGTTTGAACAAGAAATTCAAAAGTGCTTTGAATGAATAAAAAGCTGTGCTGATGGGAAAGGTATATAGGATGTAGCTCGGCTGGACTGGAGAGAGTCGGGGATTTAGAAGATGAGTTCTGGTTCTGCAGCCTTGGTGGTTGACCCTGAGGGCAGGTATTGCCTTCTTTTTTTGAAGCCTAGGGTCCTAGTTATAAAATTGTTAATAAACAACATGCTTGCCTTTTCGGGTTCTAAGTTTAGGGGGGTTAATTGAGAGACGTGAGACATAGCCTTCTTTAAATCCTTGAGATCTGTTAAAATGTTAGGGTTTTTTAATTGTTTAAATTTTAAAATTTTTTATCATGACCATGTTAGACACCAGATCCATTTATTTTACTTATTAGTAACATTGACAGATTTGGTTCTTGAGTTATCTGGCACCTCATTCAGAAATCTAATCCCTATTAATATGTTTTTGTTAATTTCTGTCAGTGGTTAAAATCATCCTGGTGTGGTAGAAGTGGATTTGAACCAGACAGACAGAGGTTTCAGTGCTGAGTGAGAGGTGGAGATACTAAAGAGAGAGAGGAAGAGGAAGACAGAGAGAGGATGGGAGAGAGGGAGAGAAGAGAAAAGAGAGAGATGTCCTCTGAGTTTTATGGGATCCTGGGCAGGATCCTGCTCTCCCAGCTCTTGTTCTGAAATCGCAAGTTGTCTCGAATTAGCAGTCCTTGCTCAGGCATAAGCAAATAAGCTTTTACAGATAAGCTGTAAAATTTCTCTTGGGCAGAAGATAGGAAATCTTCAGCAGAGCTGTCAGTGTATTCCAGTATTGATCTAAGGGGGACTAGAAGATCATTAAGGGCTCTTTCATCCTTGAGAGTCTGTGATTTGTTGGCCAGGTATAGAAAGCTGCTTTTCTTCTGGGTGTTGAGATCAATGGAATCATAAATTGCACTTTCTCTGTGGCTTTTATTTATGAAACCTTGTAAATGCCAGTATGGCTCCTATTACTTTTCATTGTACCCCATGGTTGGAACTACCAGTTTTTGAGGACCTCCTCCTCTCATCAGGATTAATGAAACACCTTTGAGTGCCTCGCTTTGGGCATGGGACCCAGTAGGGTGACAGACAAAGTGCCTGTTTCTAGTGGACTTGCTATTTGGGGGAGAAGGAAGCCCTAACTGGTGAGGTTTTTGACCAGGTACTGAGGAAATTCATTTTATTGCAAGATTCTTGTTGAGAATGGTGTCCTGGAGAAAGAATCATGGGAAATTTTTGGAGATACCTTTAGATATGATCTGACCCTCACCTTTTCCTGAGGCCCAAGTTAGGGCAAGTGCCTTGCTTGAAAGCCACAAGTACAGTCTGTGGCTGATGCAGAATTTCCCTCCAGTCACTTCCAACACCAAACCTAGTGTGTTTTCTATTACTGGCAAGGCTGTCTCCAGGAGTTATAAATCTTCACATTAAAAGTGTTCTTTTGTTTCTTTGGCCTTTCTCAGCATCAGTTCTGGGCTTGTGAGCAAACACTGCTAGATATGTTGCCTTTAGGAAAAGAGCCGTTTGCTCCTCTGTGACAATGAAACAGGGTGAACAGGTTCTTAGGTGTTTTGTAGAAAGACCTCCTTGAGGGAGAAGTGAATAGAGCCTCTTGGATGTCATAATGAATCCTCTCTGGGTTTTGATATGCCCTCTGCTTTTCTCCCCAGGAAGCTCAGGCTTGCCAACACTGCCTCATTACTTAGCCACTACCCTCTGGAGAGGGAGAATGAGGCCTGGTAAATAAGCTCCAGGTCAGGGTTCTGAAATATTGTCCTTCCCTCCAGCCAGTGGTATTTCCTCCATCCTTCTTTCTCCATGGCTTCTCACCCTTTAGATATGTCCAACATCCCTTCTAGGAGAAGACTTCTCTTCTGTGCTTGCTGATTCAGAAGAGTTTTGGCCTTTAATATAAAGCTCTTGCATCTTCAGAAAAAAAACTTTAGTGATTACTTAAATTTTATTTATTTGGCTGCACCAGGTGTTAGCTGTGGCACACGGGATCTTCGATCTTTGTTGTGGCATGAAAACTCTTAGTTGCAGCATGGGGGATCTAGTTCCCTGACAGGGATTGAACCTGGGTCCCCTGCATTGGGAGTGTGGAGTCTTAGCTACTGGACCACCTTTAGGGGTTATCTTGGAAATTGGAACCATTGAATGTTTTTGATTAAACAGTTGATTTTGGGGAGGAGGTAGAGGTGTGAGGCTTCTTTGAGCCACTGAGGATGTCCTGCTGCCTTTTTTTTTTTTTTTTAATTCAATGATTGCTTATTTGAGAGCAGCAGAGAATGGTCTAGAGACCAGACAGACAACTCACTATTCAGGTGACCAAGTCACTTAATTTCTGAGCCTCAGATTTTGTCATCTTTAGAAATAAAACCTACCTTAAGACTTCCCTGAGGATGAGATAAAATGACCATATAAGAGGATGGGATCTGGGCTCAAATTGGGCTCAGATTTTACCTCCAACATTTATTCTTTGTGACCTTCAGCAAGTTATGTAGCCATTCTCAGTTTTCCACTTCGGTAAAATAGGGATAATCATAGTATTTTGGGTTATTGTGTCACTGGGTTATTGTCAGAATTAAACAAAGTAAAGCTAAGAAGTGTTTAGCATAGTGTCTGGCACATACCAAGTGCTCATTAAATGTTAGCTATTAATTACAACAGTAACAGCAACAACAGTAATGATAGTCTTTAGATATTTATTATGCTAGGACATCAAGTGGCAGAGGAAGGACTTAGAAGGCATTGCATAGGGTAGTGGATCCATAAGCATTTCTCCTGCCAACATTCCTTGTGGGAGGGCCTGTAGGGACTGAGAGAGAGGCTCTCATTAGGCTTTAGCCTGTAGCTTCCTGTGGTGAAAGCTTCCCTCCCAGGCTGGTAGGCTGAGGTGTGAGGTTCAGAGGGACCTCAGAAGACGGTGCAAAGACTGGAAGGGTGGAGGGTTTGGGTAAGGGCAGTGACTGTGGAAGGGAAGACCTGGGCCGGGTCCCATAGGGCTGTGAATGCCAGGCAAATGATTCGTATTAAGAACCACTCACTCCTGAACCATCTCAGGGGAATAGCTCCCTTCCTTTCTTCAGTTTAAACTTGTAAAAATGATAATACACTTAAAAAAATCATAATGTTTATATCTTAAACAAGAATAATAAATACCCATATACCATATACCACTCACTTCAGGAGCTATACCAGATGCCTTGAAAACCTTGTCCATTCTGCAGCCATCCCCAATGCCTCCAGCCTCTACCTGAAGCCTATTTCAGATTCTGTGTTTGGTGTCGTTTTCCTCCCCTCCTTCTCTTTCTTTTAAAAATGGTTTTACCACTCTTATCGCAATCTTTTGGGGACCGTGAGCAGGATCTGTGGAATCCAGCAGGAGCTATGGCCTGCTGACTCCCTGGCTAGGCTGGGAGGAGGGGTGGGGAGGTTCTTCTGGCCGGCTGCCCTGGGAGGGGAGGGGAGGGCAGGGGAAGGGAGGGGAGGGGAGGGCAGGGGAAGGGAGGGGAGTGGCGCTCTGTGGTGGGGGATGGTGGGGGAGGGAGAGGCCGGGAAAACTGGCCCAGCTCCTTGGGCTGTCCTGAGGAGCAGGCCCAGAAGCTTGGCAGCTGCGGTGGAGCCGTTCCAGAGGAGAGTTCAGCGCCTCTGAGGCTGCACAGCTGGAAGCTGTTGTCTTGAGTTTAAAGCCAAGGGAGGGTGGGAGGAGGACTTCTTGTATTCTTTTGAGACTCAGTATCAATCCTTTCGTGTGCTAGGGAGCTTCAGAGCTGACACAGTGCCAGATGTGGCAGTGGTGATTTTAGGAGGCCTGCCTCCTATTTTCACCTCAGATCTTTTCTGGAGTATTGATCATGCCAGTCATTAAATTATGTTTGCCTCTTTGCTTTTCTATAAAAGCTTTGGTTTTTGCTTTGCCTTTACTCTCCTGGTGCATCTTTGAATACCAAGAGTGATTGCCAACCACAGACTGCAAGTGATACCATGGGAATAGGATATAGGGTCTGCCCAGGAGAAGAAGTGGGACCATGGAGGTCTCTGCAGCAATGGGCCTCGTTCTGACCCCTTCCAGAACACCCCCACTACTCAGCACAGTCCTTCTCTGGTGGCCAGAAGGTTGAAAAGGCCAGAAGCCTTCCATCCAGATGTAGTTCAGTGGTACTATGGGGTATCATAGATGGTTATGCCCTTGAGGAATTTACATTCTAGATGTGAAAACAAGACTTCCCTGCATATACAGTCAAGGCAATACAAATGACAAATGCAGTATGTAGAGACATTTTTCTGATCACCAGTGTAATACATGGTTATTAAAAATAAACTCAAACATAAAAAGAAACCCAGTGTAGAAAGTCCCCTACAATCTAACCCCATCACAAGATGCCAGTAATTGAGGTGTTGATAAAATAAAATCCATAGAGGCATACTGATGGAGGGAAAGCAAGCATCCTGGCTGGGGACCTAATGTCTTTCAGGGAGAAGCACCCCACTAGCTTCCCTGACAAATGGTGAGCGAACTTCTGCTTGGACACCCTGGTGACAAGAGGCCAAAAATCCGTAAGTAGGAATTGATCTTTAAGTACACCCTGTGCCTTATTTGCTAGTCAGTGTGCTGGGTTCCCTGGTAGCTCAGCTGGTAAAGAATCCGCCTGCAATGCAGGAGACCCCGGTTCGATTCCTGAGTTGAGAAGATCCCCTGGAGAAGGGATAGGCTACCCACTCCAGTATTCTTGGGCTTCCCTGGTGCCTCAGATGGTAAAGAATCCGCAAAGCAGGAGACCTGGGTTCGATCCCTGAGTTGGGAAGATCCCCTGGCGGAGGGCATGGCAACCCACTTGCCTGGAGAATCCCCATGGATGGAGGAGCCTGGTGGGCTAGAGTCCATGGGGTCCCAAAGAGTTGGACACAACTGAGCACGTGTGCTCTCTGGAGTGTCCTCTGGCGGTACCTTTTGCATAGTAGATGCTTAATAAATGTGTGTGGTGTAAGTGGAAGTAAGATGAGGGGCTTCCCAGTGACCCATGGGTTTCTCTCATGGACTTGGTGAGGGTCACTGGTGGGTGGGTGGAAACTGTGGTTTTGTTCTATGAGCATCAGACATCTTTTCTTTTCAGTTGCAAAGAGTCGGACACTACTGAGCGACTAAGCACAAGAAGTGTGTTGGGCATTTTATAGATGTTATTGAATCCTCATCACAATCTTACAA
The DNA here is from genome assembly GCF_001704415.2 of Capra hircus. Taxonomy (NCBI): domain Eukaryota; kingdom Metazoa; phylum Chordata; class Mammalia; order Artiodactyla; family Bovidae; genus Capra; species Capra hircus. Next base: position 31,749,942 of record NC_030822.1, read on the forward strand.
AATAAGTATCTATCCTTGTTTTACAAATAGGAGAGCTGAGACTCAGAGGTTACTTGCCAGGGGTCACAGAGCAGCAGGTGGTGTCAGTGTCCTGCCATTCACAAGCTGTGTGATCTGGGGCAAATTATTTTATCTCTGTGGCTTAGTTTACTCACTGTAAAGATGAGTGATAATAGTGTCTACTCTTTGAGGGGAGTTTTTCAGATTAATGAGTTTAACACAACGCACACAAGACCAGCAGAACAGCGCTTGGCATATAGTATGCACACAGTAAGCATTAGCTGCTATTATTGCACCTTGCTTTCTTCCTTGTTCTGTTAATAATGTGATCCCTAGCAGTTCTACACTTATTTTAATTCTGTATATGGCTTCTCTGTCCTCCCTCCCATCCCTCACACTTTCTTCTTTACAATTCCTCCCTCAGCTTTCAGTCATTCCCTTCCCTTCATCCTGTCCCCACTGTGTCTGTCATTCCCCTTTTTTCCACTCTCTTACCTTCAACAGCCCCCTCTCCCCCCGCCACCATTGCCTGTCTCCTGTCTGTGATGGCAGCCTTTGACCTGCTTCCCTGCTGCTAGTCTCATTCATTTATATACCAGAATAATTTCTCAAAGTACACTTCTCATCGCACCACATCTCTGTGCTAGAAACAAACAATAAAAATAAATATCTAAATCTTTGTTCCATTTCTTGAAGTTCAGAATTTTCCAAATCTTACCCCAGTTCTCCCTTCAAGTCTGTTCCTCCACTATGTCCACACCTTTCTGCTTTCCTTCTTCCTTCTCTCCATTTCTATGTGGGCAAGTTCTACCTATGTGTTTTAAGATCCAGATTAAAATATCAGTTAGTTTTTAGTCCTTCCCTACTCTCGACTGGTTAGAATTTTTGTCCCTTTTTGTGAAAATTAGCACATGCTGTCTTGAAATATAATTTCAAGTCACATTGCTTATCTGTGGAATTATAACCTACCTTAGTACAGATGCTTGGTGTGATTCTTGTCTGTGTGCTCTCTGGGCTTCACTAGTGGCTCGGAGGGTGAAAAACCTGCCTGCAATGCAGGAGACTCAGGTTTGATCCCTGGGTTGGGAAGATCTTGTGGAGAAGAGAATGGCAACCCATTCCAGTATTCTTGCCTGGAAAATCCCATGGACAGAGAAGCCTGGTAGGCTACACAGTCCATGGGGTCGCAAAGAGTCGGATACGACTGTGCTGTCTAGAGTGTCCTCTGGCAGTACCTTTGCATAGTAGGTGCTTAATAAATGTTTGTGGTGTAAGTGCAGGTAAGATGAGGGGCTTCCCGATGGCCGGTGGGTTTCTCTCGTGATCGGTGAGGGTCATTGTTTGGGGGGTGGAAACACTGGTTTTGTTTTATGAGCGTCAGACATCTTTTCTTTTCGGCCCTGGAGGGGGAGGCGGGAGCAGACTCTGCCGACGGGTCCCAGTGCCTGTGTCTGCTGAGGGGCTCCTGCCTGCCTCCCGAGGTCCCGAGACTCGGCCCCTCAGCCCCTCCCCGCCAGTGCTCGGCGGAACAGGGGATTAGGTTCTGGCAGCACAGCTGGGGTTTTGGCGGCCATTCCGCAGCCGACAATAGCGCGCAGTCACCCGGACAGGACAGCGCAGGCCCGCGCTCCAGGGCCGCCGTGGGCCCGGGCACCTGGTTTGGGTGGCCGAGGGGGAGGAGCGGGCGCGGCGCGGCAGCCCGGCCTAGCCACGCAGAAGGTACGGGCTGGAGAGGTTCCCTCGGGGAACGGGGCGGCCATGTCCCAGGGCAGGCGGCGCCTGCGGACGGAGGCCGGTGCTTTGTGTGCGAGCGAGCGGCGTGTGTGCTTAGGGACGCGGCCCGCCCCGGAGCCGGCAGGAAGCCGCCCCTTGTTTCCGAGGGCCTGCGTCCCGTGCGCTCTCGAAAGCCTCTGGGTCTTCCTCCCTGCCCTGCTCTCCTCCAGGCAGGGCTGATCTAACCCACGGGGCAGCCCGCGGCCTACCCTGCAGCGGCTGGCCTGAGATGGACCGGCTGTCACTGCCGTCTTAAGAGCGCGGAGGGGGAGTGTCCGGGGCTATCAGGTTTGTCAGGCAGGCCTCTGTGAGATGCGTTTCGTGTGTTTATGCCACAGTTTGCTTTGGCGCTCGCCACTGTCGCAGTTCAGTACTTTTGTCTGCCGGCTCCTCCCCCCGCCGCCCCCACGCCGCGCGTCCCGGGCTCTTGTTTGCGGCCGGGCTTCGGCAGCTCTCCCTCTCGGGCGCGCCGGGGCCCCCTCCTCCCGGCCCCCGACTGCCGCCCCTCCCCCCTTGCGGAGAGTGCCCTGCTCCCGCTCGCGGAAGCTCGCTGCGCCTTTAAAGAAAGCAGACTCCTGGCTGTGACGCACTTCTGGCTGTCAGCCAGGAAGATCGCTCCTGCCAGGCTGACTGAGAAGAAAACCAACAACTTTTCTTTTGTGTGTGGGGGGTTACTTTCCACTAGACCCCCCCCTTCCTCCTCTCCTTTCAAGATTTAAATGCTAATGGTGGATTAAAACCTCTAGATCCGTGTGGCTTTGGGAGTCTGGTAAGGCCCCCCTCCTCTCCCCCCCCCCCCACCGCACTGAGACTTTTTCTCCCTCACTGTTTCTCTGGGGTTTTGTGTTTGTTCAAACATGGAGGAGGGGGTGCGGTGGACTCTCCCCCCTCACCTCCCTTTCCTGCGCCATCCTTGAAGGGGAGGGAGAGGAGAGGGAGAGCAAATAAACACTCAGAAACAGGCGCTGGGAACAGAGCTTGCCAACATCCGGGAGTTGGCGCCTTTTAGAGCAAAGGGTCGCTTTCTTTCCCCCTCGCGTAGATGTCAGAGTGTTTTTGTTCTGAGGGAGAAAGCGTGTGCGCCTGCACGTTGAGCTGTAGACAGCTCGGGAGAGCGTCTCTATTCCCGAGTGAGGCCTGGGTGTGTACACAGCGGTGGGGAGTGAAAAAGGTTCATTTTGGCCGCTGGTAGCGACCTGGGGGTGTTGATACAGCAGAGGGGGCAGGTGCTGATAAGCTGCTGGAGTGGGTGTGTGTATGTAGTGTCGGGCTGTAGGCCCCAGATCTTGTTCTTGATTGCAGCCCTTGTGCCCACATCTTTCTGATCTGGACCCTACGGAGCATAGGGGAAAGGGCAGATACTAGTAAGCCACTTTGAAGAAACCAGGGAAACCTTGCTTTCCCTTGCAGTCCTTCGGGTGTTCCTCACCAGGACACTGGGCCAAATTCTAGGCTACACAGAGGGGCTGGTCTGTGTGCAGAGGGGGAGGCCTGAGTCCAGAGTGAGCCCCTTCGACGGCTTGGGAGTACAGCCAGCACCACTGGTTTGCTCTGACCAGTGCAGAGAAACTCTTTGGACTTGGACAAGACCTCCTGCTCAGAACTCCTCAGGGGCTGAAGAGGACTGTTTTCCCCTCATTGACTTCTCTTAGAGCTGCTGGTTCTTGGGCCTTTTACCTCCTCCTAGCCAGGGCTGCACCAGCAGGATATTTCCTATCCTGTTCTTTATGACCCGTGAGCCAGTGGTGACATGAATTGGCCTTTGCTGGGCCACTCTGGAGTAACCCAGCAGATGAGGTCTGGGTGCTTGCCTGAGTGTGCCTCCTCTCCTGTTAGAGGAGAGGAATACCCTCAAAATTAGGGTGTTCACTCTGGATGTGGGGGTATCCTTTTAGAAAGACGTATGGAGGTCACAAGCAGGCAGGCTGTCTAGGTAAGTAGTGGTAAATCTTGCCATTGAGCATGGGCACAGAGTTGGGACAGCCAATTCTCTCATGAGTTGTGGGCCTTTGGAACCCACGGTAGAAAAGCAGTGGGTCACGCAGCTGGAACCTTTGAGGTTAGGGTTTGTGTGGGCTTTGGGTCCCAAAAGTCTGGGAATGGGAGTTAGCACCTAAAAGAATGAAGATTCAGCAGAGGCAAGGGCCCCTGTTCTGAGTGATCAGTACACTGAGACCACAGGGCAGTTTGGTGTTATCATGGTGTTCATGAGGGCACTCAGTGGCTAAGAAGTGGTCTCAGAAGGAGCTGGCACCCAATTTGGGGGGCGGGGTGAGGAGAGTAGTGCGGCCACAACTCAAAACTCTGGCCTTTGGCCTGTACTTGGTCAGTGCTTAAAACTGAAGCTTTTCCAGAACAGACCCCAGAGCTCAGCAACCTGACCCTCCAGTCCTGGTCCTTCCATCGGAGCAGGTGGTTTGCATTAGCTTCAGCCCTGGTAGGAAACAGGACTAGGTTTTAACTCTTTAAGACCCAGAGAGGGTACAGGCCAGGTCCCTGCGTATCTCTTTGAGTGTCAAGTTCTTGTCCTTATTTATCTTCTCTGGAGACAGAGGGGTTACCTTAAATGTGGGGGTTGATCCTGACACGAGGGAGTTACATTATGTCAGTTGTGAAAATGTCAAGAGGATACAAGACCTTTGGTTTATAAGGCAGCTGCTTTTGTCTCTTGGTTCCTTCTTGAGCCCAGGGCAAAGAGTGCCGTCTGTGCTGAGGGTACTTCTTTTCAAAGAAAGGGATAGGTTGGAATTCTGAAGGTGTCCACAGAGGGCCTGCATCTCAAGATTTTTATTTGTTAGTGGGTTGGGGGTGAGTTGCCTGATTGAATTGGGGGTGAATCTTAGCAGACCTTTCTGTGAAATGGTTCCAGGCTGCAATCGCGGGGATCTGTTTTTCCATCACCATCACCCAGTCTTTTGGGTGGGGCCTGCCTCAGATTTCAGGGGGAGGGTGTGGAGGATGGTGCTCTGGCTGGGAGCCCTAGGGTTCCAAGCCAAGGTCTGCTTAAAGTTGTAGTCCCGTTGCCGAGGTCTAGCTGTGCCACTGGCTTCAGTCATTCATTACCCAAGGTGAGTGAACGACTAAGCTGTGTAAAGGCTCTCAGCCCAGTGTCCTGTCTCTGAGAAAGTGCCCCTCTGTGGGATTTGACCTGATAAGGTCTTTCCGTATGTTGAATATTGAATTCTGCCTGTTTGTGTGCCTGGGGAGCACAGAAGAAGGCATTTGGCCTTGGCACCAGTATTAGGCTCCCCTGGGAGGACGTAAGGGTTGTGTGTTTTGCCTCTGAGATGAAGGGAAGAGGTGGGTCAGGTCATTTTTAGCAACACAGCTGTGGAATCTCTCAGAGGCGGCAAGATCCACCTCCGGTACAAATGCAATTTCTGACTGCAGTTTTGGGCCTCATCAAAAGGACAGCGAGTCTGGAGAGGCAGCAGGGGGTTGATGGGGAAGTGATCAGGGCTTCATTGCCCTTGTTCCTGAATAGCTCTGAGCTTTTATTTTTTTTTGCACTTGGACGTTGCTGCCTTTACTCCAAGGGCCAAGCGTGGTCCTTGTGATAACTTTGACCAGCCACCAGAAAAGCCTTTGTGCAATTCAGTAGTTGAGGCCATCTGCCTTCATCCTGTCGAGTGGCCCATAGATGGGCCACACTGGGTGAACATCATCCAAAACCAAGGAATACATAGGCCCCTTAGCTTCTCTGCCCTCCTGAGAACTCCTTCTTAACTACTACACTTGCTTTTGCCAAAACTTGTGTGAATTGGCTCATTTCCAGAACTGTGATGTTTGTATGGCAGGTGGAATCACATTGGGTTTTGCAGGGTCAGGAAGCAATTAATTACGATTAGCATTTAGTTATATTTGGCATTTAATTATTCTATTATTTAGTGTGTCTTCTACGTTTAATTTTACTTCCTCTGTAAGCCCTTCAAAGCAGGGACCATGTCATTGTCTCCCATTTCCCATGTAGCTTCCAGCACAGGATGAGCATATGTAAAGACTAAGAAAATAACCTTTTTGGTTGGTTTTATTAAGCAGAGTACACTTGCAGAGGAAGGCCTAAGAGATGATGGGTAGTGGATTATCAGATTTATGTATCTTTTTCCCCTGTTAGACAGTGAGCTCCTTATGGACAAGCATGCTGTCTTATCCCCAGCACCTTGTATTCAGATAGTACTCAGCATGTGTTGGTCCCACAGAACCCACACCTTGGAGATGCTGATATATGGGAAAGTTACAGGTGATGTGACTCTTGGCACTCTTGTTCCTCCTCCTACTAGAGTAGTGACAGACTTGGCACCCATGGCAGTAAGAGGTGGGGGGTGGGGCTGATTACTCTCATGAAAATTTGTAGGAATTATGGGAGCTGCTAAGAGATGTTGGGGAATATTTAGTCACCAGGTGTGTGGTCCCTTGAGCAGGTTGGCAGACAGATGGAAGATTCCCCCTGGAAAGGAAAATTGGGAGTAAAAATGCCAGGACGAGTACATAATCTTTCATTAACTGTCCCCTGGGGTCTCTGCCAGAATTGGGTTTGGCTTCATCCAGCCTCCCATTGGAGCCATGTCTTTGACATTGCTGTGGGGGATACAAAAGTCCAGAATTTGATGGTTTTCCCCAAAGACTTGGTTATTGTTAATTAGGCAGACTTTGGGTACCGACAGAAAGAGCCAGAAATCAATCTTTTTTGCTTAAGGACAGTGATCATTTATTGAATACCTACTGTGTGCCAGGCACTATGCTATTTGCTTTATCTGTTTTGTCTGGAAGATCACAGTAAATAACCCAGAGAGGTTTCTGCAGATCCCTTTTTGCAGGTGAGGAAACTGAGACTAAAAGAAGTTAATGCTACTTGTCCAAGGTCACAAGAGCTTGGTCACATGGAATCAGCATTCAGACCTAGGTGTGTCTGAAAAACCATGTTTGTTCCACGTTTTAAGGGCACCACGTCCCAAAGAGTAGGGTTGAAGTCCAGCTTTGAGTGTTGTGTTTTCTAAGGGACAGAAAGAGTGTGTGTAGAGCTTGTGGACATTAAATTAAATGCAGAGTTCTTTATTGTCAGCTATGACACCATATGTTTTATAGAATAATTTTGATGTATGCTCTGAGCTCTCTAAAAACTCCCATGGTGCCTTGGTAGATTAAGTGCTGAGTAAAGAGTGACTTATCGAAGCTGGTAAATGAAGCCATTTTCCCCTTCTTCCTTCATTGTGGATATCTAATGTAATTAACCATCCTGCCTCTTCTCTTGGGTTCCAGGTGCATCAGGCTGACTGTCTGGTTTCACCAAGATGACGCTCCATGCCACCCGGGCGGCTGCACTCCTCACTTGGGTGAGTGGTCTTCCTCTCCTTTGTGTGCCACAGTTTTCCAGGAAGCTTGGGAGAGGTGAGAGAGGAGTTCTTTAGGAGTCAGGGCTATGTAGAGTCTTCTCCTCTCCAGATAAAGAAAACACAGTTTTCTTTTGCCTTTCCCCGTAGCTTTTTTTAAATTGGGGTATAATTGATTTACGATGTTGTGTTACTTTCAGGCGTACAGCAAAGTGAATCTGTTATACGAATACATATGTCCACTCTTTGTAAGATTTTCCCCCCCATATAGTCCATTACAGAGTATTGAGTTGAGCTCCCTGTGTTGTGCAGTAGGTCCTTATTAATTATCTATTTTCTATATAGTAGTGTGTGTTTGTCAGTCCTAACCTTCTAGTTGATTCCTTACCCCCTTGTAACCATAAGTTTATTTTCTACATTTGTAACTATTTTGGTTTTGTAGATAAGTTCGTTTGTGGCCTCTTTTTAGGTTCCACATATAAATGGTATCATGTGGTATCTGTCTTTCACTGCCTGACTGACTTCATTTAGTAAGAGAACCTCTAGGTTCATCCTTGTTGCTGCAGATGGCATTATTTTGTTCTTTTTATGGCTGAGTTCCCCTCGGTTTTTTAAAATTTGTTTATCTATTGGCTGTGCTGGGCCTTCATTGCTTCAAGGGCTTTTTCTCTAGTTGTGACGAGAGGCGGCTACTCTGCAACTGTGGTGCTGGGCTTCTCGTTGTGGTGGCCTCTCTTGTTGCAGTGTGTGGGCTTAGTGGTTGCGGTTCCTGGGCTCAGTAGCTGTGGTTCCTGGGCTTAGTTACTCCGAGACATGTGGGATCTTCCGGGACTGAGTATCAAACCCATGTCTCCCGCATTGGCGGGTGGCTTCTTTACCACTGAGCCACCAGGGAAGCCCTCCCCTTGGTATTTAACTTTGATTATTGCTGATGATGTTGCTGCTGACAAGTGATCCATGGCTTTACTTGTATAGCTTAGAAAAGGCTTCTCTGAGGTATATATTCCCTTTCAGGATGGGAAGGGTGGCTGCACAGCAGCATGGGAACCCATGTTTGCCCTCTCCTTGTGCATGTTTCTTCCTTTTTTTTTTTCCTTTCATGTTTCTGAAAAAGGATTGATGCCGAATTTTGTTGACGTGTAGGGACTTTGGTCTTGAAAGGCCTTTAATCTCAGGGCAAGGTTCTCCTTGCTTTCTTTACTGTGTTTCTGTCAGCTTCCATTGTCCTCCTAGTGCCTTCTTGATTACTTCACCAAAATTCTCCTGGTAGGTCTTTTCATATACTTCTGCCTAAGACAATGGCAAATGAAAAAATAATGCTGAGCATTGGGAGCTTAAAGCTACAGAGAAACAGAAGAAGCCACACAGGGTAATGATGACACGCGAGGATCTTAGAGGCAGACAGCCCAGCTTAGAATCATTGCTCTGGCTTATCTGTGTGACCCAGCACAAGTTACTTAGCCTCTCGGCACCTCATTTTAAAAATGGAAATAATAATAATACCTCATGGAGTTATTATGAGAATATGAGATAATGTCTGTAAAAAACACTTAAATATTAAAATATTGCCTGGGAGAGTTCCCTGGCAGTCCGGTGGTTAAGACTCCATGCTTCCACTGCAGGGGCATGGATTTGATCTGTGGGTGGGGAACTAAGGTCCTGCATGCTGCAGAGTGACCAGTAAATAAACATGCTCCACAGAGTGGCTGATAAATAAATGAATAAAATGAGTAAGTAAATATACTGCCTGGGCATGCTATTTGTAGAGGGTATTTTAGTAGTCACCCTAAGTGCTGATCAAAAAGGACTAATTAAAGAACCAATTTTAAGAAAAAATTACCGAATTGGGAAACGAATGTTTAATTTCCAAGTAGGGTGGATTTACTAAAACTGTCTTTATAATCACTGTCAAATCTGTAGTCAGGAAATAATGTGTTTAGTGTACAAAACGTGCATTCTTAGTCTTCAGCTTCTGAAATAGATGCAAATTTTAGTTGTATAGTTTAAGATGGGTGTTTTATATTTATATTTTTTTATTTACATTTCAGTGTTTTATGTCAGTATTAGAAGCGTTAGCTCTTTCTCCTCTTCCCCAGGAAAAGACTGGTTGAGTAGTGGCTGTGTGCCTAGTTCAGTTGACTAAGTGATCGTTAGGCGTACTTCAGCTACATTGTTTTATCAGTTTATTTATATCGGTTTTAGGCTTGGTTTTATAGTGACTACTATGTTTCCGAGAAGACACAAAAAAGACTGGTTTTATTTAACAGCAGATACTTGTATACTTTTCTGAAAAATCACAGTGAAAATGCATTAATATATTAAAATATAGTTAGATACAGTTTTTCAATTTAAATACCTTAGGCAGCTAAAGTGGATTTTATAACACTGTAGCAACATGGAATAGTGCTTGTTAGTGAGAAGAGTGGCATCCACACAGACACATGCATGTGACAGTCACAGTGGTGATTTCTTTTTTAAAGACCTAGGAAAAAAGATTAGAAAGAAATAAATCAAAATGTTAGAAGTACAGATATTAAAATACTAGAGTGAGTGGTTTTGTTTCCAAGTTTTCAGTAATTTATTTTCTAATGTAAAGAATAACCTATATTTTATTTAAATTGAAGTATGGCTTGAAATTATTCTGTACCCAGCAGTTATAGTGAATAAATTGTTGTAAGGAATATAAGGAACTTTTAAGATTCAGCAACCGTAAATGACCCTGGAAGCCTCATCCTAGATTCTTCAGTGAGCTTGGCCCGCTCTCACGTTTTATATCCTGACTAGAGATGAAGGAGCTTGTCTACTTCCTCAGCTTTCAAATGATTTCTCATTTGAGAGCAAAATAATGCACAGGAAGGAAATATATTTTTATATCCACGAAAGAAACTGTTGCTGAGTTATTGCTTAATTGATAGGAGATGAATCCTGGTTCCTCAAGTTAAACCAGCTAACTGGTATGATTTTTTCCAGTCTTGTTAGTGAATGAGCATTCACAGCCCTTGAATGTTTTACGTAGGTTCAGATATTAAAAGAAGATGTTTTTAGATGCTTAAGTCGTTGCAGTTTCTTCATTTTCAGCAGATAGAAAGGGACTGTGGCTTGGAATATTCAGAATCTTCTTTAAAAATTCACACTGGCCTTTTCTAATTAGATTAAGCACACACACACACGCACACCTGTGCCCCTAAAGATAATATAAATTATTATTTTTAAGAGCATGTGTATGCATGCACACACACATGTGCTCCCAAAGATGGTATAAATTATCTTTAAGAGTCCAATGAAAGGTTCTATTTTATATTCCACACTTAAATTCTTTTTTACTTTCAATCCACTTTAATTTAGATTCATTTAGAAGTTCTTAATATAAAATTATTTAATGGAAATAAGTACTATTATTTCTGTAACTGATGACTGATTTTTTTTTTTCACCCTCATGATTCTCCAGTGCAGTCAGCTAATTTAACTAAGAAGTAGAAGTATTGCTGGATCTATTTCACTATTTTAATTTTTATTAACTATAATGGTGCCTTGCATTTAGTCCTCTTATTTGGTAATGTGTTCTTTCATCCACAATCTCATTTGAATGAACACACACTGGCCCTCTAAGGTAGGTAAGTTTGACAAGTGAGAAAATAGGCGCGGAAAGAAACAAAATTGGTAACAAATGTACCTGGCAAGTTAGTGTATGGAGGAGCTAGGTTCAAAATCCTTGTCTGGGAGCCTCTTCTAGTGCCTGTTGAAGAGCACATTTGAGGGGGCGGGACAAATTAGGGATGTGGGATTAACTGCTACACTAAATAGATACGCACCAAGGATATACTGCATAGCACAAGGAATTATTTGCGGTGTTTTGTAATAACCTATCATGGAGGATAATATGCAAAAATACTGAATCACTATGAAACTAGCAATTTTGTAAATCAACTACTTCAATTAAAAAAAATAAAGAGTACAGTTAATAGAATCTACTCATTTGTGCATAACCACTACTCTGAAGTTTTTAAAAATACCTTGTAAAGCAGGATATGTCTCCCTTCTCCCTCAGTCTTGCATATGTGATTGACTTAGCAAACTCTTCCTTCCTAATAAGGTACCGCAAAGGTAAACTTTAGCCCAGACTTCTGTATTTGGTACCAGTGGAATTTATGAGGTTTTCCTGTAGTAGTCAACCATGCATGCTTGTTGAATAACCTGTGTACCTGGTTCATCTGTGTGTGACTGCTGGTGAACTTTCTAGTGGCAAAGACTGAGTTAGATGAATGCCTGCCTGAAGGCCAGGAATGGGAAAGGTGATTGAATCTGAATTGACACGTTTTTCTTTGGGGTTTGTAGCACTTCGTTTCCTTCCTCCCTCCTTTTTTCTTTGTTATCGTGTGTTCCCATCATTTCTCCCTGCCTCAGCCAAAGTTTCATGTCTGGAAAGAATTTAAAAATGCATCAATTACGAGATTTTATATCTGTGTGGGAGTATATAAAATATACCTGATATTTAATATTAACTTTGAGTAGATACAAAATTCAGATTTCAAGAGCTATAAAATCAAGAGATACAAAGGGCTGTAAATATAACATCTGAGCTGTAAGCATTCAAGAAACACAAAGGGCTATATAAAAAAGCCTTTCTTTAACTATTCCTCACTCCCAGCCTCAGGTTCCTCTCTTGGGGTACAAGTTTCTTTCGTTCTTTCTAGAACCATTTTATGCCCAATTACATTCAAAATACACCCGAGTGCTGGAACATTCTAGGAGAACTTAAGCTCTTATTCAAAGGATAAGAAGTCAAAGGAAGGACTCTGAGAGCAGCTTTCAGGTGGCCTTTAGTGGATGAGTTGGTGTAGCAACATTCCTTTGCTGAAATTAAAAGTCCTAGAATCGCCTGTCCCTGCATTCCTTTAGCTGCAACTATAGGCACTCAGAAGGGGCTTCCCAAGTGGCACTAGCGGTAAAGAACCTGCCTGCCAGTGCAGTGAGACATAAGAGATGCGGGTTCGATCCCTGAGTTGGGAAGATCCCCTGCAGAAGGGAATAGTAACCCACTCCAGTATTCTTGCCTGGAGGATTCCATAGACAGAGAAGCCTTGGGGGGTACAGTCCAGGAGTTCGCAGAGCGTCAGATACGACTGACGCAACTTAGGACGCACATAGGCACTCAGAACAAGCAGAATTGCCAGCACCTGGGGAAAGGAGCAAGCCCCAGGGCTTCTTGCACTAGACGGTTTCACCAAGTGCTTCCCTTTGCCTCGCAGGTGAACAGTCTGCGCCTGGCTGACCCGGTGGAGGCTGTGCTGCAGCTCCAGGACTGCGGTGTCTTCATCAGGATCATTGACGGCATGTGAGTCTGCACTGCCTTCCCTGCAGCCTCTAGTGCAGCTGTAGGCTGGCGTGGGAAATGCATTTGATTCCTTTCCTGGCTGGCCAGAAAGCGCCGCAGGATTGGAACGTCCTCCAGTCCCTGTGTGTCTCTACGAGAGAGGCTTCACTGGTCCCATCTTGAGGCTGCCTCGCTCTTTCGTAGGAGAGCTGCCAGGCCTCTGTGTTCTCACCTCTGGGAGTCTGCCCTGGAGTTCCCTGTCCTCCTGTCTCAACAGGACTCTTCTGCAGCCCTCCTGCTTATCTCACAAGATCATCCTTACCTCACAAACCCTCTTTGCAACCTGTGGGGCCAGGAAGAAGAAAGGGGAAGCTCATAACCTTGAGAGAAAGAAGCAGCACCTAAAAATCTTTTCACGTGTTAGCACTGCACAGACTTATGCCTTTCTAACCCATTAGAGCATTTTTGGGGTTTTCACCTACCTCACTTAACTTATTCTCTGAGGTCAGTTAGCATTTGATAAGCCGCTTGTCATGTAGCCAGGATCTCGGTTTAGGCCCTTCATTTTATATCTGTGTCTTCAGCACATTTCCTTTGAACTTCACAGTTATCTGAGAAATGAGTGGAGTGGGGTCTCCTCCTCTTGTCTCACCTTTCTGGAACCCAGCAAAGATGGGTCAAGCCATAACCTATATTTATCTTTTTAAAGCTCTTATGGTTCATCTTGCCTCCTATACCCTCAACTTTAAGGAATTATTATGAAGGGCAGACTGACTGACCTTTTACTTCTTTGTGCCATGGGCAAAAGTATAGGCAAACCATGATGTAAGGAATTGGGAGGACAGTGGAGAGGACCGACTCCCAGTTTAAAGGAAAGCACAATAGGTGCTGAGTCCCCCAGACCAAGATCTGAAGTGTTGAGGTGTCCTCTGTGGCTCAGTGATAATCTGCAGTGCAGGAAACACAGGTTCAATCCCTGGGCCAGGAAGATATCCTGGAGGAGGAAATGGCAACCCACTCCAGTATTCTTGCCTGGGAAATGCCATGGAGAGAGGAGCCTGGTGGACTATAGTCCATGGGGTCACAGAGTCAGACACGACTGAGCACGCACGCACCTGTACGCGTTGTATCCACACACAGTATGTGGGAAGTGGAATTCAGCATCTCTGTGAAGCAGCTTGGCTGCGTTTATAGGCAGCAGCTCATTGACAGGGAAACGAGGTAGAACCAAACTTGTCAAAGGCAGGGTCTGGGTCTAATCCATCTTTAGGTCCTCTGCACCTGACTTAGGACTTCGCAGTGATTAGACTTTAATTAATGTTTGTCAGGTGAAAATGAGTGAATGAACATATAGTTGATATTCTAGTGGGGCTGAGTGCCCCCACGACAGATGTGTTTGCTAGAGTGGGTTTTTTTGTTTTTTTAATCTTTTGAGACTTATATTGATAATGAGATGTCTAATATGATTTCTTAAAGGTCCCTGTGGCTCTGACTGGCCCACATGCCTTAGGGAAGAAAGCCACTGTATTTCTTATTTTGGTACAGACACTGCCATTTTCTTTTCTTTTGTCGCACCACGTGGATTGTGGGATCTTAGTTCCCTGATCAGGCATAGAATCCGGGCCCTGGTAGTAAAAGTGCTGAGCTCTAACCACTGGACTGCCAGGGAATTCCTGGACAACACCGTTTTTTTTCCCGGTTACCCAGACACAGGACATTTCAACATCAGTTTGAATTCTCCCCTCACCTGGGCACTGATTTCTAATGTCACCATCTTCTCAGTTTGTCCTTTCAGGAGATTTCTCACATCCCTTCCTCTGCCTCTGGATACCAGACTCTCATGACTTCATTCTTCTCTAACCTGTCCTTAGTCCTGGGTATCCTTGTAGTATGATCTCAAGACCTTCCTCCATCCTGCTCTCAAAACTGTGTGCTCAGCAGCTCATGGACCTCAGCAACTCTTCATTGCCAAGAGATTGAAATCTATAAACTTCAGTTTGGGTATTCAGAGCTTTCATCAGGGGCCCATTTTTCTTCCCTCCAGTCTTGTTTCCTACTCATTTCTACCTCTACACCCCACTCTCTCTTTTTTTTTTTTTTTGGATCTTGTAGACTTTCCTAAATTCTGACCTTTGTTAATTGCATCATCATGGTACTCCTTAACTTGTTCTTCCCCTTGTTGCCTATAAACTGGTAATTAGGTGTAAATTTAATTAGCTTAAGATTTTTTTTCCAAGGATACTTCATAGTGGAGTTGTATACCACCTGTAAGTCAGCATTTTGTAACTCATAATGTAAGTAGTAACTATTTTGCAAACCCTAATGAAAGTTGATTTAGGCAACTAACATCAATGGCCAGTAAAACCATTAGGCTGGCAATACCTAACCTATAATTTAATTTTAACATCACCGAAGGAGAGACAGCCAGGTATGACTTCCCTCATTGTAACAGATAATAGTGTGCAGCATGGAAGGATCAAGCTTTTGCTTTTGAGGAGATAAATTTCCTTGCCTGATGACAAAAGCAGTAGATGTGTCCAGGGGTAAGGATGTATATCCTTGGTTTAGCCACTGTAAGTTTATAACTCAGTGGGAAATTTGCATAAGGCAGGTGAAAAGTTCAAGATGCCCATTTTCCAAGTTATTCTAAGGTGCTGCCTGAGCTTTAGATTAGAAGAGACAGGTGGGGAGAACAGTAGCAGTGGGGAGAGAGAGAGTGTGTGTGTGTTGGTTGGAAGTGCTATTGAAATCCCAGGTTAACCCTGATCTTCACCGCAGATACAGGGTGATGCTGACCAACTTTCTTTGGGAAAATGTTATTGGTGAATGTGTTCTGGCTGATTCGTTTGTGAACAGCTCCTACTGTTGCTAACAGAAATCAGACACCTGGTTCTCAGGGAAAGACAATGAAGGAGGGCTGGGTTGGCAGCAGATAGAATCTGTGGGAATCGAACAAATGCTTGTTCCTTGGCCACTTGGCTTTCTCTCTCGGAAAATTCATTAGAGTCAACCCCTCTGACAAGTTTCTCCATTTTTCTGTGTATGAATAGCCTGAACCAAATAGGCTATCCCATCTCTTTGATATCTGTGAGGCTTGCAAATCAAAGTTCAATGGAGGCATTTTCCCAGAAAACTTAAAGCCCTGATACTTGCCTTACTGATGTTGACCTCTGCTCATGCCAGTTAAAAGCGTTCCTCATTGGTCAGTCAGCCCATATGTATTCAGCACCTGCTGTATTCCTATCTTTCAGCTCACACAGAGTGGTCACTTATAAATGATGTGCATGGGTCCGTGGAGTGTTGTAGGAATGCCTGAGAAGGAGGGGGAGACATGACTAGCAGTGGTTCTGCTTGGCTTCCTGCCAGAGATGAGACTTGAATG
Source organism: Capra hircus (assembly GCF_001704415.2). NCBI lineage: Eukaryota > Metazoa > Chordata > Mammalia > Artiodactyla > Bovidae > Capra > Capra hircus. Next base: position 31,765,741 of record NC_030822.1, read on the forward strand.
CTGTCTTCTTAAAGGATGGGCTGTGTTTCCCCAGGACCAGTGTTTTCCAAAGCATGTTCCATGTGACTATACTATCTCAGGGGCTCAGTGGGGAAAAAAATGTGTTTTGTGGTCAGATATGTTTAGGAAATAATGCCTGTTATGCCTTCTTCTTTAGAAAATGTTCAGTTGGATTTAACCCAGTATTTCTCAAACATTTAACCGAAGTACCATGTTTATTTTTTTTTATCAAATGGAATACACCTAGGTGGGTAGGGAGGATGGCTCTTTCAGGAGTCTGTGAGGAGATTAGCATCTCTGAAGGAATTTGTAGGTGTCCCTAATCACAGACCAGGTACCCAGAGTGCTGCTTGTGGGGCTTCCCTTGGAAGAAGCCTTTGTAATCACTCCAGAGCTGGACAGAGTAACTCCCAGTCTTGGCTGGGATGCTTCTGTGCTTTGCAGGGGGATTCTCAAGTCTGCCCTGCCCTCTGGAAAGTGGATTGAAACCTGGAGCTGTGGGATCTGAATAACAGGAGGCCTTTTAATCAGTATCTTCAGCTGTAGCCTCGATAGAAAAGTCGACTTTCTAACTTTTAAATGAGGGTAGTCACTTCTGAAAATGAAACTGCATTTAGCGAAAGGGGCTAGGGCCAGGCCTGTATGAGAGCGCCCCCTGCTGCTCCCTGCCATCCTTGCTCTTCACACTTTACTCACATTTCCACTTAAACCAGCGCCAGGAAGGTCACAGATCAAGAGTGATTGTCCCTTGGCCTGGCCCCTCGGAGGCCACCTCAGCCTTCAGCCTAGTGAGTGTTGACCTTTGCCATGCCACTTCAGAGCCTTGTTCCCACCTGCTCTTTCAGTTCTTGGATCTGATTTCCCGTTTCCATAGTCCTCTCTTAACTCTAGCCGCGTACATAGTCCTCACGCACTTGTCCTCTTGTCACGTGTTCCCAGGCGTCCTGACCTTTTACACTTGAGCCATTCCGGACTATTGACCCCAACTTCCCATCCATCTGTGCTGCCTCCATCACTTCTCAGCCCGCTTCCCACAGAGCTTTTCCATATTCACAAATGGGGTGGCAGAGTGCCGTCTTTTCCAGGAGGGCCTCAGGCCTCAAGTCCCCACTTCTCAGCCACCACACAGTTCCTTCTGGGTAAATGGTGTCTTCTCCCCTGCTTCCAGCGCCTGGCCTGGTTCTCCATCAGATCCAACAGAGACCCATCCTGAAGGGATGGGAAGGTGGCAGGTAATGCAGTAGCCAGGAGGGAAGGCTGGCCAAGTACTCTGGTTCTAACACTTGTTCTTTTTCTAGCCTTGGCACTGATGAGGGGCAGCAAATCCTGCAGCGGCCGGTGCAGGAGAGACTGGAGTTTGTGTGCAGTTTTCTGCAGAGTAAGCACCTTTCTTTCTGGCTGGGAAGGAGCTGCTTCCTGGGGCTCGGGTGGCCAGAAGAACCAGGTCTCAGGTGTCGGGAGGGGCAGAGGCTTGAGGCCACCCACTGTGTGCCACCAAGATGAGTATGGCCAGGGTGCCTTCTCTGGGTCTGGCCTGCACCAGTTGGAGGAGAGTATCCCGAGTCCCAGAGTATGAGTCTCAGATCCAGGGAGAGCAGGGGGTTGATTTTGGGGACTCATCACCTTGGGTTCCCATTCCTTCCACTCCAAGGAGACAGAAAGATCCATGTTACCTTCTTCCCCTTGCTGGGAGAACAGTTTCCCGTGGTAACCCTAAATTAATTGCTTAAGTGATGGGTATAGGGGCACAGGCAGGGTAAGATTGAGGTCTTGCCCTTCTACTCTACTGTTTGTGTGACCTTCCTAGACAGGGGTTCCCTGTCTGTAAAATGAAGATGATTAATTGCTCTTAAGATTGACGTGCAGAGTAAATAAGGACACATGCAAAGCTTCCAGTGGGCTTCCCAGGTGGTGCTAGCTTGAAAGAATCTCCCTGCCAGTGCAGTGAGACATAAGAGATGCAGGTTTGATCCCTGCATTGGGAAGATTCCCCCAGAGGAATGCATAGCAACCACTCCAGTATTCTTGCCTAGAGAATCCCATGTACAGAAGAACCTGGTGGGCTACAGTCCATAGGGTCAAAAAGTCAGGTGCAGCTGAAAAGCTGAGCACACAGGCACTCAGAGCTTCTAGCACAGTGCTTGTCAGTCCCCTCCCCCATATAGCTATGGACACAGAGTTCTCGTCTTTGATTCAGGAGCTATCTGCCATCCCCACCTCAAGAGGCTTATAAGAAAGGTGATGATGGATTAAAGCAGGGTATTAGTAATTGAGCCCAGCCCCACTTGCAGCATAAGAAGCAGGTATCCCCCAAACCCTGGTCTGACTCAGCTGTAGGCACGCTTCTTCTGCACCCTCAGTTGGAAGGAGACTCGGCAGTGACCTGGAATCTCTGGGCTCCTCCTCTGTGGTACTGAGGGGGAGTTGGTGTGTGGGTGGGTGAGTGCTGTGTCAGGCCCCAGATCTGCTGTGAATTCCCAGCCTGTTTTCTCCTTGAACTGTCCCTGTAGTCCTTGGACTAGCCCAGGATAGAACTAACTTCAGGTGGAAATGTGCGTGTCGTCTCCTGGTCCCACCAGCTGTTCTGTTCCTGTGACTGAGAGGTGTTCTGATTATCTCAGGGATGGTTCCCAGGAAATTCACCTTGTTTTCTATATTATTATCATTACAGAAAACCGAAAACATCCCTCTTCTGCAGAATGCCTGGTGTCAGTGCAGAAGGTGATGGAGGGCTCAGAGCTGGAGCTAGCGAAGGTACCCGTGGAAAACGAAACTGGTGGGGGTGAGAGGGTGGCACCAGAGGGGCCTGCGGAGGGGCCTGCTCTCAACCCAGAAGTGGTGGGTGCTTTATTTCTGAGCCTTGTGGAGGTTGGTGGTAGGTCGAGGCAGCCACCTAGCTGAGGCTTGATTCAGCCAAGGATTTTAGCCCATCCTAATGACAAATAGACTTACTGGACCATTACTGTGGCCTCTGTGGACAGCTGGCAAGGGTCAGGCCTTAGCTGGCTGTCATCGTATTTTTCTTTTTAGCTCAGTCCAATTCAGTCCCCCTTCTGTTTCTGGGTGCTGGCATATGAAGGATGCCTTAGGTGTCATACCCTGGGTACCATGAGTGCAGGGATTCTGGCTCCTGGCTTTTTGCACAGTGAGCACTGATTCCTCAATCAGGAGGGATGGGGTGGGGAGAGAGGTGGGAGGGGTGTTCAGGACGTGTGACACATGTATGCCCATGGCTGATTCATGTCAGCGTATGGCAAAAACCACCACGGTATTGTAAAGTAGTTAGCCCCCAATTAAATAATTTTTTAAAAAAAGAAAAAAGTGTTTCCTGATACAGTTAAGGGCAGCGGCCTGGGGCTGCTGAATTCTGGGAGAGCTCGGAGTCCCCAGAACAGGGCAGGGGTTGGGGACTGAGCAGAGAGGCAGCCCTGTTCAGTGGCCGCTCCTGTTGCTTCTAGGTGGCCATGCTGCTGCTGTACCACTCCTCCATGAGCTCCAGGAGCCTCAGGGACTGGGAGCAGTTTGAATACAAGATTCAGGTAAGCCCTGTGCCTCCATCCCACCTAGCAGGCTTGCCCATGTTTCACCCCATGCCAGTTGTTTTTCTCTAAACAACGTGCATTGTTTTTAAAAATTATGTTATAGTAGTTACAGCCATTCATTATACAAAGTCTGGAAAATACCGAGAGGCACAAAGAAGAAAATAACAGTTGCTAGTAATCGCATTCTCAGCAGTAACTGCTGACAAAAAGGCCCTTTTCACGTACATACGTTTAACTGTACCTGTACCTGAACTGTGTTTGGATAATACATAGAAATTATTTTTCCTTCGTGTATGTGCTTCTGTATATTTAAGTGGGTGTTTTACACACTGTCACTCCATTTCACCCTCCTTTCCTCTAGTAGGACGGATCAGTGAGGGTGTCTCTGTCTATCGTAACAGTCTAGCTCAGAGCGGTTGCCCCTCTCCTGCCCTCTGCATGGTCCCTAAGAGAAGCAGAGTTGGTGCATCTGCTTCATTAGAGAAGGAACTACCTGCTGTGCGGGTCCTGATGTTGTCTTTGCTTTCTGCATGAGCAGCTGTGCTTTTTTTCCCCAGAGCAGCAGCAGCTGGGATGCCAGAGAGGGTCATGTCAGTGACTGGCAGGGCAGTGTCCGGAGAGCTGTGGCCTTTCACGTAGTGGTAGTAGCGTTGAGTTCACCCCATTTCGTACTCACTTAGCTCATGGCTTGTCACAGGTTGGGGTTGTAATGCTGTGGGAGGAACAAGTGGCTCCTTCCTTCCTTAAACGTTTTCTCTGCTCTAAGCTGATCATAGGCCAGGTAGAAAGAAATTCTAAAGAAATAAGGAAAATGGCCAGAGAAGTCAGATCAACTCTGTAGCTTTGGAATTCAGACAGCGAAGGCAAGATTTTACAGCTGAGCTGGTGGTTAAGCCCTGCATGAGCCCCGAAGGTGTTTTCACTCAGAGAACAGCAGTAAGGGCCAGCTGGGAGGGGCCAACAGAGTTGTGTGTAAAAGCCTTCTAACTGGGTTGCTTTGCTTACCTATTCTCATCTCACGGTCAGGAGTGAAGTCAGTTTGAACCTCTGTCTGACCCTGGGTGCATCTTTGGGGGAAATGAGGGGCTGGGGACAAATAGAGTGGAACGTCTCTGGTGAAACATTCTGGACTGGACCATGGGGCTCTGAGGGCAGGGATGGGTTCCAGCAGACCCTTAGGGCACCTCCAGGATGGTGCCCTCCATCCCTGCAGGCCTCCCGAACACCTCAGTGATGCTCTTTCTCTGTCTGTGGCCCAGGCTGAGTTAGCCGTCATTCTCAAATTTGTGCTGGACCATGAGGATGGGCTAAACCTGAATAAAGACTTGGAGAGCTTCTTGCAGAAAGGTAAGTAGGGGCCATGTCTGATGATCCTGTCTTTTCTGAGCTGGGGACTGCTAGGATCCTGAGTTGTCAGGAAGTTCTGGGGGTTTACCCCAACACAGGGCACAGTGTAGGTGCTTAGGAAACGTGGAACATGGAGCCACATGACTTCTGGCCATGTTGCCCTCATCCCAGTTCCCACAGAGCTCCTTCTCGCCCCTCGCAGGACATTTGTAAGTGATCATGTCTGCTGTCAGATCTCCTGGTTTACCCCACCACCCACGCATACATGTTGTTTCATTTTTTATTGTTTAAACAGTCATTACTCTTGACTTACAAGCCGGAAGTATACAGTTTTAGAAAACTGTTGTTCCTTACATATTGCTCGTGTTCTAGGTGGGAAGGCAGATACATAAACCAGAATGTATGATGAGGAAAAAGTGCTAGAACAGGGAGGTATTGAACCTGCCAGGCATCTTGCTGGAAGTACAGTAGAGTGAGAGTGCTGCCTGTTGGGAGGAGCCGTCTAACGACGACAGGTGTCTGGTGGTGGGTCTCGGCACGTTCACCCAGCCGCTGAATTTGGTGTTCCTTGTGTTCAGGTTCCCCGTGAGCAACTTCAGGTGGAGATGTTGCAGATGTGAGTGTAGAATGCAGGAGAGGGCTCTGGGCCAGGCTATGGGCTTGCACGTTGGTGGATGGCCACTGGGGCCTTGGGCACTACGGGCAGAGCACGCAGGCCCCATCAGAACTCGGGGGCTTGGCAGGCAGGCGGGTGGGAGAGGAAGGAGCGGGTGCGGGAGAGGGAGCCCGGGTGTTAGAGGCAGGGGGGCCTTGTGAAGGTCACCGTGAGAGCCAAGGGAGGAGGAGGTTTTGAGAACGAAGTCATGCTGGCGGTGCACGATTTCAGAATGAGGGTTTCAGTGAGGAGGCTGCTGGCTCTGACTTGAGAGGCCACTGGGACTGAGAGGAGTCCACTCAGGGTCGGCTTGAGGGGAAAAGTGTGAGCACTTGGTCTGGTCTCTGAATACAGAGTCTGGGCAGGGAAGCCCTGTGCTTTGGCTTAGGGCACTGACTGCTGGATAACCCAGACCCCAGGCTTCAAGCTCCGCCCAGCCTTCCTCAGCAGCTGACATATAAGTGTCTGGATTCATCCCCACTAAGGCAAGTTCTCAAATAGCAAAGAGATGCAAATCTGTCCACCTCTTACTGATCTCTCTGTGGCTTGTCTGCTCCTTCCGCTCCAGCTCCTGTCCCTTCCCCCCGTTCCAGCACCATCTCTGAAGAGCTCTCCCCACCCAGCCACCAGGCCAAGAGGGAGGTTCACTTCTTAGAGCTACAGAAAGTTGCCTCTTCCAGCGGGAACAAGTATGTGCTGGGGCTCTTCTCCCAGGATGGGAGGCCCTCAACACCCAGCGCTCGGATCCCTGCCTCCAAGGGGCCAAACTCTTGACCAGCCCCTGAGTCATCAGAGACCTTGGAGTATCTTACAGACCTGTGACGTCCTCCCCTATGTCAGGATCAGTGGGGGACTTGGTTGGGATCTGTCCTGGGCAGAAGGCTTGTCAAAGACTGGTCCCTGTTTATGGGATTTCTTGCTGTCTTGAAGACTAGGCTAAAGTCCCTTAGTGCAGTTCTGTAAAGGCAAAGAGAATGCCCTCCTTTTGTAGCTGTGGTGGGTGGGGAGGCATAGAGAAATTAAGACTTGAAGAAAGAAGAGCAGCTTTCTCTAAGTCACGTCATAAAGCACGAGGTAGCACTGCAGGCAGAATCCAGGCATTTGGGCCTCACCCCGCGCGCGCACCCACAGAGCTGCGCCCTCCTGCCCCCCACCGCGTCTGTTGGTTGCTTCCGCCCTCAAGTCTTGGGCTCTGACCGTGGCATCTGGGCCATCTCCTTCCTCAGCTTCCTCTCAGGTTCTCCAGCCTCCCCCATGGGTGACATCTTGCAGACCCCACAGTTCCAGATGAGGCGGCTAAAGAAGCAGCTTGCAGATGAGAGAAGCAATCGAGACGAGCTGGAGCTGGAGTTGGCTGAGAACCGCAAGCTCCTCACCGAGAAGGGTAGGTACCTGGCTCACTGGCGGACATGTGTGGATGGGCGGCATTTGGGATTTTCATCTAGGAAGGTGCTGGGCTTGTCTGAGGTGTGGCCCTTCTGCCTCCTGTGTTGTCTCCCCTGCTGCCCCAGGAGCTGAGCTCATCCCTGGGCCCACTGGCTGACCCCTGGAAGCCGGTGCTATCCGTGCCCCCACCCCTTCTTCCCCTGGACCAGCGGCCCCTCTCCCCACCCTCCTCGCTCTTCCCCTCGTCTTGGGCTGAGTCCTCTCCTCTCCTCCGGGCAGATGCGCAGATAGCCGTGCTGCAGCAGCGCATTGACCGCCTCGCTCAGCTCAACGAGAAGCAGGCGGCCAGTCCGCTGGAGCCCAGGGAGCTAGAGGAACTGCGTGGCAAGAACGAGAGGTACGGTTCTCCTGCTGCCCTTCGCGCCTGGTGCAGTGGCCATGCGCTCTTTCCTCACTGCCCCCTCCCTCGCAGCCTCACTGTGCGGCTGCACGAAGCTCTGAAGCAGTGCCAGGACCTGAAGACAGAGAAGAGCCAGATGGACCGCAGAATTAGCCAGCTTTCTGAGGAGAATGGGGACCTTTCCTTTAAGGTGAGAGTTGGGGTTTCTGGTCCTCACCTGGAAGGTGCAGCTGAGTTGGTCTGGACAGTTCCCCCAGAGGGTTGAGGAGAATGTCCTCATTCCTTAATTGGCTACTGCCAGGGACCAGCTGGTGGCTGTAAATTTTGATTAGTAGTCCTGCGTTAGAGATGTGAGTAGTCGCATTTGGCTTGAGGAGGGCTGGAAGGATAACAGGAGCTGTCCAGACCCTGGAGTTCAGCAGGCAGACAGCAGTGGTTCTGGCAGTTTTGACCCTGGGTGACGGGGGTTCCCTTTTGTCTGTCTCAGCTGCGGGAGTTTGCCAGTCACCTGCAGCAACTCCAGGGGGCGCTCAATGAACTGACAGAAGAACACAGCAGGGCTACTCAGGAGTGGAGGGAGAAGCAGGCGCATCTGGAGAAGGAGCTCGGCACAGCTCTGCAGGACAAGGTAGCCCTCTGCTTCGGGAAGTCAGGGCCACGGTCTTGACCACGTGCCCAAAGCTGAATGCCGTTTACCTCTATGGGACCTTTGGACTTCCCTGGTGGCTCAGATGGTAAAATGTGTGCCTCCAATGCAGGAGACCTGGGTTCAATCCCTGGGTTGGGAAGATCTCCCGGAGAAGGAAATGGCAACCCACTCCAGTATTCTTGCCTGGAAAATCCCATGGACGGAGGAGCCTGGTAGGCTATAGTCCATGGGGTCGCAAAGAGTTGGGACACAACTGAGTGACTTCACTTTTCACTATGGGACCTTTGGGAATTATGCTGACTGCTCTTCAAGGCTTAATTAGTGTGCTGTAATGGGCTTCGGTTCAGTACACCTGTATATCGTATCTCTGCTGTTTACAGGTGTGGCTCTTGGACAAGTTACTTGACTTCTTTCTAAGCGTCTTTTCTCTAAAATGGGAAAAAAGAATTAGTAGCTGCCTTGTCATCTGTTGTAAGATAATGCAGGTAGAGCACTGAACACACATTGTCTGGTATGAAGTGAAGTTACTGAGATTATTTTGCTGTTAAGAACACAGCTCTGCCATGTATTAGTAACCGTGTGGCCCCTGGACAAGGCACTTAACTCGTCAGCTTTGGGCTCTTACTCTGTAAAAACAATAGGGATGGTAGTTGCTACCTCCCTATCTGTTGGGTAGATTCAGACAGGCCCTGGCCCATTGTAGTTGCTTAGTGAACAGTGGGGTGAAGAGGGGCAGGGGACCAGGGGGTGCTGTGGCTGCTGCTGTTCAGACACGATATTTTTAAGCTGAGTGTCTGGATACTCTGAGAGCCAAGACATGACCAAGGAAGGGTATACAGTGAGGAAATCTTAAGTAAATTCAGCCTTGGAGAAGAAATGAGCAGGTCACCCAACTTAATTCAGCCCTGGGACTGGGGCTGGTAAGTCAGGTCTCCATTGGTTTCTGCTAGTTTTCCCCTAGGTCGGGGCCAGAGGGGATCTTGGTAACAAGGTAATGGGATAATAATGTTTTGTTGATGCTCATGAGGGCTTGTGTGGCAAGCTGGTGCCTGTTTCATTTCTGTTAACCTGGGGCTCTCATTTACTCCCAGAAATGCCTTGAAGAGAAGAACGAAATCCTTCAGGGAAAGCTTTCACAGCTGGAAGAACACTTGGCCCAGCTGCGGGAGAACCCACCCCAGGAGAAGGGTGAGGTGCTGGGCGATGTCTTGCAGGTAGGGACTCAGGGGCAGCGGTGACACCTGTGGGCTGGGGTGGCTGCTGACCCGTGCTCTCCATGTTCAGGTTCCTGGTGGTCCTCAATCCCCAGAGGGGTAGAGGGCACCGAGGAGTTGTGCTGATCCCCGTTTGTCTCTTTTACCAGCTGGAAACCCTCAAGCAAGAGGCAGCCACTCTCGCCGCAGACAACACCCAGCTTCAAGCCAGGGTGGCAGCACTGGAGACCGAGCGGGGCCAGCGGGAAGCCAAGCTGCTCGCCGAGCGGAGCCACTTCGAAGAAGAAAAGCAGCAGCTGGCCGGCCTGATTGCTGAGCTGCAAGGCTCCCTGTCCAACCTCAGCCAGGCCAAGGAGGAGCTGGAGCAGGCTTCTCAGGCTCAGGTGGCCCGGCTGTCCACCCAGGTGGCCACACTGACCTCTGAGCTGGATACCCTCAACACTGCTGTGCAGCAGCGGGATGGGGAACTGGCTGGCCTGAAGCAGCAGGCCCAAACAGAGCACGCGCAGCTCACACAGACTCTCCGGCAGCAGGAAGAGGCTGCCCAGGGCCTCCGCCAGCAGGTGGAGCAGCTGAGCAGCAACCTGGAGCGCAAGGAGCGGCAGCTGGAAGAGGCTGCCACGGAGAAGGAGGTCACGAGGCGAGACCAGGCCCAGCAACTGGCTGCTGCAGCTGAGGAGCGGGAGGCTGCTCTCCGGGAGAGAGATGCAGCCCTCCAGCAGCTGGGGGCTGTGGAGAAGGAGAAGGTTGCCAAGTTGGAGGTCCTTCAAGAGCAGCTGCAGACCGCCCATGAAGCCCAGGAGGGTGCCCAGACCTCGCTGACACAGGCCCAGGAGGAGAAGGCGGAGCTGAGCCAGAAGGTGGAGGAACTCCGTGCCCATGTTGAGGCAGCCCGCCAGGGGCAGAGTGAGGCACAGGCCCAGGCAGCAGAGCTGAAGGCCCAGTTGAGGTCTGAGCAGCAGAAAGCAACCAAGTGGGAAAGCGTGGCCCAGGAGAAGGCCCAGCTCCAGGAGCAGGTCCAGGCCCTGGAGGAGTCCCTGAAGGCCACCACAGGCAGCCTGGAAGAGGAGAAGCGCAGGACTGCAGACACCCTGGCAGAGCAGCAGCGGTGCATCTGCAGGTTGGAGGCGGAGACGCAGAGCCTAGTGGAGCAGCACGAGCAGGGGCAGAAGGAGCTGGAAGAAGAGAGAGCTGGGCGTAAGGGGCTGGAGGCCCGGTTACAGCAGCTCGGGGAGGCCCATCAGGCCCAGACAGAAGCCCTGCGGCAGGAGCTGGCCGAGGCTGTAGCCTCCCAGCGTGAGGCCGAGAGTGAGTGTGAGCAGCTGGCCAAGGAGGTGGCCACCTGGCGTGAGCGGTATGAGGACAGCCAGCAGGAGGAGGCGCAGTACGGCGCCATGTTCCAGGAACAGCTGATGACCCTGAAGGAGGAATGTGAGAAGGCCCGCCAGGAGCTGCAGGAGGCCAAGGAGAAGGTGGTGGGGATCGAGGCCCACAGCGAGCTCCAGATCAGCCGGCAGCAGGATGAGCTGGCTCAGCTTCACGCCAGCCTGGCCAGGGCCCTGCAGCAGGTCCAAGAGAAGGAGGGCAGAGCCCAGCAGCTCGCCACCGACCTTGCCACCCTGCAGGAGAAGATGGCGGCCACCAGCAAGGAGGTGGCCCGCCTGGAGGCCTTGGTGCGCAAGGCAGGTGAGCAGCCAGAGACGGCCTCCCCGGAGCTGCTCAAGGAGCCGCCCAGGGCAGGAGATAGAGAGTCGGAGTGGCTGGAAGAGCAGCAGGGACGCCCATTCTGCAGCACGCAGGCCGCGCTGCAGGCTATGGAGCGCGAGGCTGAGCAGATGGGTAGTGAGCTGGAGAGGCTGCGGGCCGCACTGATGGAGAGCCAGGGGCAGCAGCAGGAGGAGCGTGGGCAACAGGAGAGGGAGGTGGCGCGGCTGACCCAGGAGCGGGGCCGGGCCCAAGCTGACCTTGCCCTGGAGAAGGCCGCCAAGGCAGAACTGGAGATGCGGCTGCAGAATGCACTCAATGAGCAGCGTGTGGAGTTTGCTGCCCTGCAGGAGGCACTGGCCCAGGCCCTAAGGGAAAAGGAGGGGATGGACCAGGAACTGGCCAAGCTTCGTGGGCAGGAGGCAGCCCAAGGGGCAGCACTGAAGGAGCTTCAGCAAACCGTGGAGCGACTGAAAGAACAGCTGGCCAAAAAAGAGGAGGGGCACCCGCAGTCTCTTGGGACAGCCAGCCGAGAAGATGCTTCTGGATTGCGAACCCAGTCCAAGGCTACTGGAAAGACTGAGCCAGAAGGCTCTGAACTGCAGGCTCTGCAGGCAGAGGTGAGCCGGCTGGAACAGCAGGCCCGTGAGTACCAGGAGAAGGCCTCCAGCCTGGAGCACAGCCTTGAATCTGAGCGTACCGCCCACGCGGAGCAGGCCAGTACTCTGAAGACTCTGCGGGGCCAGTTAGAGCAAAAGGCCCAGGAGCTGGGGAGCAGTCAGGACGCCTTAGCCTCAACCCAGAGGGAGTTGGCCACGCTCCGCGCCAAGGCCCAGGAGCACGGCAAGGCTGAGGACGAGTGGAAGGCCCAGGTGGCCCGGGGTCAGCAGGAGGCCGAGAGGAAAAACAGCCTCATCAGCAGCTTGGAGGAGGAGGTGTCCATCCTGAACCGCCAGGTGCTGGAGAAGGAGGGCGAGAGCAAGGAGCTGAAGCGGCTTGTGGTTGCCGAGTCAGAGAAGAGTCAGAAGCTGGAAGAGCGGCTGCGCCTGCTCCAGGCGGAGACCGCCAGCAGCAGCGCTAGGGCCGCGGAACGCAGCTCCGCGCTGCGCGAGGAGGTCCAGACCCTCCGGGAGGAGGCTGAGAAGCAGCGGGTGGCTTCTGAGAGCCTGCGGCAGGAGCTGGCCTCACAGGCGGAGCGAGCAGAGGAGCTGGGCCAAGAGTTAAAGGCCTGGCAGGAAAAGTTCTTCCAGAAGGAGCAGGCCCTCTCGGCCCTGCAGCTGGAGCACACCAGCACACAGGCCCTGGTGAGCGAGCTGCTGCCTGTCAAGCACCTATGCCAGCAGCTGCAGGCTGAGCAGGCTGCTGCCGAGAAGCGCCACAGGGAGGAGCTGGAGCAGAGCAAGCAGGCGGCTGGCGGGTTGCGGGCAGAGTTGCTGCGGGCCCAGCGCGAGCTTGGGGAGCTGCTGCCTCTGCGGCAGAAGGTGGCAGAGCAGGAGCGCGTGGCTCAGCAGCTGCGAGCGGAGAAGGCCAGCTACGTGGAGCAGCTGAGCATGCTGAAGAAGGCGCACGGCCTGCTGGCAGAGGAGAACCGCGGGCTGGGCGAGCGGGCCAGCCTCGGCCGGCAGTTTCTGGAAGTGGAGCTGGACCAGGCCCGCGAGAAGTACAGCCAGGAGCTGGCAGCTGTGCGTGCTGACGCTGAGACCCGTCTGACTGAGATGCAGCGGGAAGCGCAGAGCACTGCCCGGGAGCTGGAGGTGATGACTGCCAAGTACGAGGGTGCCAAGGCCAAGGTCCTGGAGGAGAGGCAGCGTTTCCAGGAGGAGAGGCAGAAACTCACTGCCCAGGTGAGGCCCTGGCTCAGCCATACCCCTGGAGAGCAGACCTGAGAGGCGGAGACCTTGTCCCTCTACATTCCCCGGCCTCTGATCCCCGTGTGATGCCAGAGTGTCTGGGTGGCAGGAGGAGAGGTGGCTGCTAGTACAGGGTGTCTGTGGCCCCTGCTGGCCTACAGAAACTCTCAGTAGCCTCCCCTTCCCCGAAGGCTCTGTCTCTGGTGAGGCAGGCTGTGAGAGCCATCAGCCAGCCCCTTGAGGCACTCTTGTCATGAGGAGGCACACTTACAGTGGAGGCCCCAAGAGCCACCAGGGCCTCCAATGAGCCAAGATGGTATTTAAAGAGGCTGCTAGACATCTAGTTCCTTGGGGGCAGATCAGAGCCTCGGTGCGGTCAGCCTGGGAGCAGGGCGGGTGCCTTTTGGGCCCCCATCTCATGCTGTCTCCGTTGCTCCCCCATGCGCAGGTGGAGCAGCTAGAGTTATTTCAGAGAGAGCAGACTAAGCAGGTAATACCTGAGGTCCTCGATAAATGCTGGCTGCTTAAGCGGTGACTGGTCTCGGTGCATGACCCCGGCTGCAGCTTGCCTCCGTGGGCTCCTGTTGTGAACTGTTTGTGAAGGGGCAGGGTCACGCCGTGGAACCCAGGCCGTCCCGGAGTGCGGTGTGCTGGGCCCTCTCAGGCCCCGCCCCACCCATCCCAGGTCGGCCTCTCCACCCGTCTGTACTCTCATCGTCTGTCAGGGATGAGGGGTAGGGAGGCTTCGTCTTTCCTGTACCAGGTCCAGAGACAGCCTGCCCTCGGGACTCCCAGACCTCTAAGTCCTGCTCCCAGTTTGGGTACTCAGCTGTCGGGACTTACAGTTTGGCCACAGGCCTGGTGTAGCACAGCTCCCTTCTTTCCTGCGGAAGCCAGAAAGGTGATGTGCCAGGCGGCCCTCACAGAGTACCAGGGCCTTGAGCTCAGGACGGTTGCCCATCACCCTCTGGGGTTTTTAACCTCCAGCATAAGATAGAGATGTCTGGGAGCAGGAAGGCCAAGGTTGAGAGGAGGAGAGGTCTGACTGCCTCGCCCTTACCAGGGTGCTTCCCTAGACATCAAAGCTATCAAACTGGCATTTAGTGGGCGCCCCCTTCCTCTACCCCCTTTCCTACCCCATCATCTGGGGCCTGCTGAGGAGCTGGGCCCTCCTCTCCTCTCGTCCCCTCCTCCAGGGAGCCTGAGATGATGGGGAAGGTCAGACGGAAGAGCAAACAGTTAGCAATGGAGCTCCCGCCTTTTGCCTTCACTGATCATGCTTGAGCTCCCAGAAAGCCCGGGGGAGCCAGGAGCGTCTGTGGCTGCCATGCGCCCTCTCGTCCCCTTCCTCCCTGAGCCCTCCCTCTCTGTGGGGGTGGGGTGGGCGTGGAATACGTGTGCTACCCTGCTCTCGTCTTCCAGCTGCCTGACCCTGGTGCTAATCACAGCCACCACACCACTAGCGCCAGCCCTAATGGCCTGTGCATGTCGAGGAGAGGTCCGAGCAGTTGGGATTTTGCTCTGGCAGTTTCTTGCGGGGCGAGGGGGTGGGGTAGTCATTGAGTGTGTCTGCTGGCGTTATAGATGGGGTCCCCTATTCCTGTCCCGCCGTGGGACGGTTGGGGCTGGGAATGGCGGCGGTAAGTCGTGGTGGGGTGTCAGCTCCCGAGTGGCCCCGCTGCGTCTGTCTCTGAAGCAGGGGCTGGAGGCAAGCGTGGGCAGGTGGCTCTGACAGCACTTGCATTGGGTCACGTCACTCAGGTCCTGCCCACCAGCCAGGGCGGCCCTGAGTTTCATATGGGGACACTGGGGACTGGCCTGGGGAAACCCCATAATTTGTCTGGACCTTCAGCAGAAGGCCCCCTGAGTCTCTCTCCTCTTGCCTCCCTGCCCCAGGTGGAAGAACTGAGCAAGAAGCTAGCTGACCATGAGCAAGCCAGCAAGGCACAGCAGCAGAAGCTGAAGGTGGGACAGCAGGGGATAGGCCTGCCCTCATCGGCTCAAGGGAGCAAGGAGGGAAGCGCTGAGCCCTGGCTGGGCCACCCTGGGACCTGGCAGCCTCAGGAGCCCTGCCTGTGTGTCTGCGAGCTCCTGAGAGACCAGAGTGGCTTGCAACCTGCAGACCTTCACTGTCTGCTGCAGTAGCCACTAGCCATGTGTGGTTATTTAAATAAAAAATTCAGTTTCTCAGTCACGCTAGCCACGTTTCCATAGCTCAGTAGCCATGTGTGGCTAGTGGCTACCATACTGGACAGGACAGATCAGAACATCTACAGCACTGCAGAGGCTTCAGTTGGGTTGTGCTGTTTAATCTCAGGGAATGAGTGTTAGTGATATTTAGTACTACAGTGCAGCTGAGTGTTCTTAATGCTTTCCGTGGTATCACCTTCTTTGGTTTAATATTTGCTTTTTTGCAACTCCAGGCTTCACAGCTTTTAGTTAAGGGCAAAGGAACTTGTTCCCAGTGGCCCCAGGAGGGTCACAGGAGTGGGTGGAACTCAGAGCTGTTTGCCCAGCTCACTGCCCTGTGTTTCCACACCATGTCACGGTCATGCTGACAAACAGGCGGAGTACACTCCTCTCGGGGCCCTTCCTGGTGCTGGGGGTGGTGAGGAGGTAAGGCTGGTTGGCCCTGGCCAGTGCCTGCTACAGACTTAGCACTTGCTGGCGCAGATCGTGGGTGGACAGAGAAGCCGCCAAGGACAGATCCTGTGCCCAAGGAGTCTGTGGTCTGTCTGGGAGGCGGTGCCCGCAGCATTAATGAGCCCACCGGCTTCGGAGTCAGGTGGGCAGAGGCTCCAATCTTACTCTGCTGTTTAATCCCCATGACCAGTGTGCTTTCAGTCTCTGAACTCAGTTTCTTCATCTGTGAAGTGGAGCTAAAGTTAGTTCCCAGAGTGGTTTTGAGGAGAAACGAGTTCTTGTGTCCTCAGCACACAGGCTGTGCCTAGACCCCTGGTGTTCTTGGGGGTCAGTGCCTTTCCTCCTGGGAGACTGTCCTCACGGAGGGAGGGTGAGGTAGCTTGTGCCTGGTGTCAAGGCAAAGGCAGACTGCCAGAACTCTTCCAGAAAGGGCACTGTCTGGATAGGAAAAGCTCCTATAGCATCTGGACTCGGAGGGGTGTGTGGTGCTTAGGCTGCAGCTAGGAGGGGCCCAAAGGCCTGTTGTGTGTCCTCAGAGGACATGCAGGGATCTGTAAACACCGTGGAGCCCAGGAGGCTAGGGGTCGGTGGATTTGGGTGAGGCAGAGAGAGACCAGCGGCCATCAGCTCCTTTCCTCTTTCCAGGCCCAGGGTGGTGAGAGCCTGCAGGAGGTCCAGCGCCTCCAGGCCCAGCTGAGCGAGCTGCAGGCCCAGCTGAGCCAGAAGGAGCAGGCGGCTGAGCACTACAAGTTACAGGTGAGGAGCCCGGCCCCAGCCCCGGCCCCTGTGCCCCCCACTTCTCCGACCCCACCACCCACTCGCCCTTCCACGCACCCAGATGGAGAAGGCCAAGACTCATTATGATGCCAAGAAGCAGCAGAACCAAGAGCTGCAGGAGCAGCTGCGGGGCCTGGAGCAGCTGCAGACGGAGAACAAGGAGCTGCGGGCAGAAGCAGATCGGCTGGGCCGGGAGCTGCAGCAGGCCGGGCTGAAGACCAAGGAGGCCGAGCAGGCCTGCCGCCACCTCACGGCCCAGGTGCGCAGCCTGGAGGCACAGGTGAGGCTCTGGCTACGCCCGCACACTGGCCTCCGGTGCCTTGCTCTCTGCAGCCACCCTGCTGAGGCCTGCCTTCACTCTCTCCCCGCCCCTGTTCCCAGGTTGCCCATGCCGATCAGCAGCTTCGGGACCTGGGCAAGTTCCAGGTGGCAACTGACGCCTTGAAGAGCCGGGAGCCCCAGGCGAAGCCTCAGCTGGACTTGAGTACTGACAGCCTGGATCTGAGCTGCGAGGAGGGGACCCCTCTCTCTGTCACCAGGTCAGGGGGCACCCTTCCTCCCTGTTGTCTGCCCACTGTGCTCAGGCAGCCTCCTGGGCACTGGGGCTATGAGAGAGGAAGATGGGAACCCTTTGCCCTCTGGAAGCCTGTTCTTAGAGGAAGATGACATATTAGAGGTATTGGGCCAGATGCTTGTATGTAGCATAGCGGGAATGAGAAGAAATGAGTGGTCAGAAGAGGCTTCATGGAGGCTGTCACTCCTGCTCTTGAGTCTTGAAAGAAACTGTAGGTTTGTGTCCTATGGACCGAGAAGAGTGATAACAGCAAAGGCTGAGGAGGAGCCTGGCTGGACACTGAAGTGGGGAGGGCTTGGGCCCAGGCTGGACCCCCACTGAAGGAGGCTGGCGTTTAGACCTGATCCTAAAGGCACTGAGCGGCCTCAAAAGGGTTTGCAGTTGAGCACATGGTCAGTTTTGCATCTTAGCCTACCTATCCTGATAGGGAAAACAGACTTTAATGAGAACAATAGATGTATTTTTATGTTAAACGCTTTATATGTGCCAGAGATACTGTTAAATGAATTCATATTTCTCAGGTGTATTTATTTCATAACAACTCTGAGGTAGAGTCTATGATTATCTGCTTTCACGGAGGAAACTGGGGCAGCTTGGGGTCCCACAGTAGCAGGGCTAGGCTTGACCCCAGGCAGCCTGGCTTGAGTCCTAGCTTGTCACCACCATGGGTCTCTCAGAGGCTGTTGTAGTCGAGGTGAGAGGAGACGAGGTAGACAGGGAAGGAGAGGAGTGGGGTGTGGTTAAGGGGCTCTTGGGCTTGCAGGAAAGGGAAGAGATGGAGGCTAGCTGGAGGTTGCTCCCCCCAGCTTCATGTTGGCTGTAATAGGAAATAGAGGAGGAACAGACAGTGGACTTAGTTTGGGACATGTCGTTGTGGACTCCAGAGGGGCAGTGTGGGGCCGTGTCTGGGAGGGTCTGGAGAGCAGGGTTGCCTGTGTTGAGCTCAGGGCACCATGGGGTGGGTGGGCTCACCAACGACGGAGCAGATGGAAGGCAGGGTCCCAGTCAAGGACTCTTCTTGGTACCTCCAAAAAATCAGAGGGTGGGGTGCTTGACCTGGTGGTCTTGTAATAAATGTCACTGGAACAAAGGGATGGACAAAATGTGGTGTAGCCCCAGGAATGGCGTCTCAGCAGCTTTTTCCCCATAGCAAGTTGCCTCGCGCCCAGCCAGACGGCACCAGCATCCCTGGAGAGCCAGCCTCCCCCATCTCCCAGCGTCTGCCCCCCAAAGTGGAGTCCCTGGAGAGCCTCTACTTCACGCCCATCCCCACTCGGGGTCAGGCCCCCCTGGAGAGCAGCCTAGACTCCCTGGGGGACATCTCCCTGGACTCAAGCCGGAAGACCCGCTCTGCTCGTAGGCGCACCACGCAGATCATCAACATCACCATGACCAAGGTCAGCAAGGTCAGGCTGCTGGGGATGGGGCTGTAGGACAGCACCGCTCGCTTCCTCTCCAGGGCCTCTCTCCATCAGGTCTCCAAAACCGCCTCCAGAGGGGGCGGGGCTGACTGGTCCATACCCAGATGAGAGCCACAGAGCGGTGACTTGCTTTGGCCTCCCGTAGAAAGGGGCGGGGCTGGCCTCAGCTGCCTGTCCACTGACAGGCTGCCATGCCGTGTACAGTAGCAACCCTGTGCAGGCTCAAGGGGACAACGCAGAGAAGCCTCCCAGCACGCACCCTGGGTGACAGATACATTGTGCTGCTCAGGGGGCTGCCTGCCTGCCTGCCTGCCTGGGGCTCTGGTCTTGTTTCCACATCCCAAGGAAGTTGGGGAAGAGAGGAGGGGAGCACTTCAGCTACCAAGAAACTGAAGTTCTAAAAGATGGTCCCTTGGTGTGCTTGGTCAGAGGGACCTGTGGGACAAGCCTGATGCTCTCAGGAGACGCGGGGTTCAGCTCCAGCTCTGTCCCCTGCTGTGACCCTCAGGCCAGTCCTTTGACGCCCGTGTACCTCACTTCTAAGACAGCCTGAGACTCTTGGCCCACCCTCCCTCAGAGCGTTGTGAACAGACTCAGCGGAACAATGGACGGGAGTCCCGACAGCCTCAGCACCTTGTGTGGGATTAACAAGGCCCATTTCTTGCAGATGGGCAGCTGAGGACCCCATGCAAAGCAGTGTGGACACGGGCAGCCATGGGATATGAGGCGCTCTGGGAAAGGAAATGGGAGGCTTTTTCAAAAAATCTTGATATGCTTGGTGAGGGGTCTTAGTTGCAGCATGTGGGATCTAGTTCCCTGACCAGGGATCAAACAAACACCCCTGCATTGGGTTCAGTCTCAGCTGGTGGGCCGCCAGGGATGTCCCAGGATGTCAGGGCCCAGCCCCGCTGCAGCAGGTGCATCCTCTCTTCCAGAAGCTGGACGTGGAGGATCCAGACAGTGCCAACGCCTCCTTCTACAGCACACAGTCAGCCCCAGCTTCCCAGGCAGGCCCGAGAGCTGCCTCCTCCACCCAGTCTCTAGCCCGCCTGGGCTCTCCCGACGACGGCAATTCCACTCTGCTCAGCCTGCCTGGCTACCGGCCCACCACTCGCAGCTCTGCTCGCCGTTCCCAGGCCGGGATGTCCAGTGGGGCCCCTCCAGGTGAGGGGACTGGGGGGGCCTGACACCCAAACATGAAACTGGAGACAGATCCTGACACAGCCAAAGGACAAGCCGCGATCTAGCACCTCACCCCTCTCCTCCCTACCTGTTGTTCACCCAGGGCCTGTGCTAGGCAATAAGGCTGATGTCATTCTCAGCCAAAGGCTTCATGAGGGGCGGGTGATTCCCTGCACAAGAGTGCTCCAGGCCCCTTCTCAGGTGGGGAGGGGCTGCCAGGGGGGCCAGACTGCCAGGGATCTATCCTCAGATTCCTTTCTGAGGCTCTTGCCTTCAGGGAGCGCTCTGGGTATGGATTCCTGGCCCTCCAATAGTTTCTTTTGGTGTCACAACCTCTGCATGGGACCCCAGGGAGGAGGCAGGGAGCCAGTCCCCAGGGAAGAGATGGTTGTGAGCCTCGTGCCCGTAGCTGCAGCATGGAGCAGAGCAGGACCCTGGGGTGCTGGAGTTCAAGGGCTAGGAGGACAGGAGTGGTGGCACCAAGGCTGGTGGGGTGCTTCCTCCACCCTCTCGTGCTGGCCTTGCAGCCCTGCTTGTTGCTGTCTCCCTGCCCCCGCACAGGCAGGAACAGCTTCTATGTGGGCACCTGCCAGGACGAGCCTGAACAGCTGGATGACTGGAACCGCATTGCAGAGCTGCAGCAGCGCAACCGAGTATGCCCACCGCACCTGAAGACCTGCTACCCCCTGGAGTCCAGGGTGAGCTCTCGGGTTCCCTGCCAGGGACCCACCCCTGCCGGCTTCCCTCTTTCTCCTGGACCTCCCTCCCCAGTTTCCCAGCCTGCCAAGGAGGGGGACCTGCTTCTGGTCAACTATCAGGCAGGGAGGAACTCAGGAGGAGGTTCTGTGGAGGGCTGGAGTTTGCAGAGGTCTCTTGGGATGGCTCCTGCGGCTCTGGTGCAGGGTGTAGGCAGGAAGACAACAGCGGGGGAGCCGTTTGCAATAGGAAGGCTCCAGATGCCTGGCCAGTGAGGAGTTCTAGGGCGGTCCTGCTCCATCTCCAAACAGCTCAGTCAGGTCCACCGACCACTTCTTTTATCCCACACAGCCTTCCCTGAGCCTGCCTGCCATCACAGATGAGGAGATAAAAACTGGCGACCCCCGGGAGACCCTGCGCCGAGCCAGCATGCAGCCAACCCAGATAGCTGAGGGCGCCGGCATCACCACACGGCAGCAGCGCAAGCGGGTTTCCTCAGAGGCCCACCAGGGTCCCGGCACACCCGAGGTGGGTGGCTCGGACTTTGGTCTTCTCTAGCGGCCGCCACGTCTGCGAGTCTATTAGCGGGGAGTCTCCTGGTGCAGGAGGGAGGCAGGTGCTGGCTGGACACGGTCCATTTGTCTCTCGTGTTCTGGACTTAACTGTCCTCTTCCCCATAGTCAAAGAAGGCCACCACATGTTTCCCGCGCCCCATGACCCCCCGGGACCGACATGAAGGGCGCAGACACAGCACTACCGAAGCCCAGAAGAAGGCAGTTCCAGCTGTTAAACAGGTTAGCCGGGGGTTGAAGGGAGAACCTGGAGGGGCCCAGCCAGCTGAGCCCTAGAGCAACTGTGTGGCCAGTGGTGCCCCCAGTCTGACAGCCCTTTCCAACAGGCTGACCGCCGCCAGTCGATGGCCTTCAGCATCCTCAACACGCCCAAGAAGCTTGGGAACAGCCTTCTGCGGAAGGCAGCCTCAAAGAAAGCCCCCTCCAAAGCCTCACCCAATCCCCGCAGCGGGACCCGCCGCTCTCCGCGCATCGCCACCACCACAGCCAGCGCCACCGCCACCCCCCGGGCAAAGGGCAAGGTGCGGCACTGACGGGAGGGTTCAGCTCCTAGAAACCCAGTAAGGAGCATGGGTGACCCCCACCCAGCCACCCCAGGGCTCTGATTAGGCCCCTGGAGGGCGAGGGCTGAGAGCAGGTGCTCCCCTCCCCTCTGGTTAGCTGCTCCTCCTCGAGGAAAGCAGAGGATAAAACACCCAGAGCTGCTCAGGTGAAACCAGCCCCTGCAAGCCTGCGGTAGATGGGTCTGCAGCCCACCCTAGTCTGGGCATGTGGGAGCAGGAGTGGGTGCAGGCTGGCGCTGAGCAGCTGTCTCTCTCCCCCAGGCGAAGCACTGAAGAGCCAGTGCCAGTGAGCGGCCCCGCCGTGTTCCCGATGCTGCCCTCGCCTGGCCCTTCTTCTGTCCCTTTCAGTGCCTTCTCTCAGCTCCCAGGCCAACAGTGGCCCAAATCCTCGAGACAGTGATGCCTGCCCACACCCTGGCCGGGACCCGGACCATCCCCAGGTGAACAGCTGTGTCCTCCAGAGTGGCCCAGAGCCTGGGCAGTCTGGGTCCTCTCCCTGCCTTGCCTCCTGATGTTTTCCTAGAGTAAAGTCACTTCTCCATCGTAACCAGATTTGAGGCTGGCTTTGTGTGGCTGGGTCCTTGGGCCTAGCCAGTCCTCCTGGCCTCTGGATCTAGAAGGGACCATTGGAGGAGCAGGCCCTGGCCCCTGCTGCTCCTGGCCGCTGGGCCTTGCAAGGGCCCTTGCTCTTGAAGTCCAGGACTGGGCACTGACCTAGTGGGAGCACCCCACCCCCAGGTGCATCCATCCACCCAAGGACCCAGTTGCCCAAAGGATGCTCTTTTCCAGGAGAAGGGCCCTGCACCTTGGAGGGTGGGGGGCAGCCCTCAGTGGCAGCTCCCATTGCCCACCCTCCCCAGATTTGTGCTGGGGTGGGATTTGGAGTGATGGGAAGGTTTTTAAGGGCCAGAGATGGATCTTTTCTAAATGTTATTACTTGTAAATAAAGTCTATTTTTTCTCCCTTGAATGCCAAGATGCCTTGGTCTGTGTTGGGAAAGCAGGGAGACTCCAGACCACCTACCTTCTCTCAAACCCCTCCTCCCGGCCTCTCTGGGGCCACAAGATCTTCCACTGTTTCTGGCCTCTGCTCCTGAGGAGCGTTAGCAAAGTTGCTTCAGTCGTGTCTGACTCTGTGCAACCCCATAGATGGCAGCCCACCAGGCTCCCCCGTCCCTGGGATTCTCCAGGCAAGAACACTGGTTGCCATTTCCTTCTCCAATGCATGAAAGTGAGAAGTGAAAGTGAAGTCACTCAGTCGTGTCTGACTTAGCGACCCCCATGGACTGCAGCCCACCAGGCTCCCCCATCCATGGGATTTTCCAGGCAAGAGTACTGGAGTGGGGTGCCATTGCGGGCCGGCATCTTGTGATGCGAGGGCCTGTGTCCCTGAAGCTGGCTTTGTCTTCAGCCTCAGAGTGGCACCCTCTCACTCCATACTCGCTCCTCACACTAGCCGCGTTCTGTGCTGGAACGACGGCCTAAGGGAACAGTGACTGGACACACGTCAGATGCTGCCGTTGAAGATGGTTTATGAATGCCCCCCGTGGGCCTTGCTTGGCTGAGAGATACAGAGGTGGGTCAGAAGCAGCCTCTGCCCGCATCCCAGGAGCCCACAGAGGAAACAAATACATTAAATCGATGCAGACTGTGGCCTGGACCTCAGTAAAGAGGTGGTGTTTCAAGCAGGTGGCGGTGGAGCTCAGGTTCACCATCAGGATGGTGCGGCAGAGGGGCCTGGCTGGAGGGCGGGCCTTCCTGTGGCAGGGGCACACTTGTCTTCTGCCCAGCCTGGGGGAGTGAAGCAAACAAGGATCAGGGCCAAGGTGGGAAGAACTTCCCTCCACGCCATGTCTCTCCTGCCCGAGTCCTCTTCCTTTTAGTTTACACCTCAGGCTCGGGCAGTCAGTGGGCACCAGCTGGAGGCTGCTGTGGGCCGAGCCCATCCTTTGCTTCCCACACTGAAGCAGGGCTCCTTATGTCCCGGAGGCCTTCCCTTGGGTTCCTCACCCAGAGCTGGGCCAGGACAAGGTGACGCTGGACAGTCTGCCCAGGATCCGTGAAAACACAGGAGAAGTTGGTATCTCGCAGGGTAGGGCTCAGCTCCTCCAGCACCAAGGGCCTCCACAGCTGGGCCCACTTGCCCCTGTACTCCCGCCTGGAGCAGAGGAGGGGGAAAGGCTGAGAGGACTGCAGCAGGTGGCCTGCCTCCAGCCAGCCTCACCACCATGCCCTCACCTGGTGCTGCCCTCCCACAGCCGGCCTGGGAGGTGCTCGATGAAGGAGCCGTTGCCCAGCCAGTAGAGGATGCTGTAGTGGGGGAAGCGGCTGCAGGCAGTACAGGACAAGGTCAGCGTTCCATCTAAGGGGCACATGTGGCTGTTAGTCCTGTAGAGCAGACCCTCCCGCTTCCGCCATGGTCTGCCCACCCTGCCCCACAAATCAGGAATCTCGAATGGAAAGCCCAAGGGGAAGGCTGCGCAAGAAGAATCTGGGGATGGGTCCCTCATGTGGGTCCTTGACTCCTGAGTGGTTTCTCCAGAATGCCCCGGGCTTTTCTAGTGCCCAGCTTCGGGGACTAGGAGCTCTGGCCAAGGAGGCAGCACAGTAGGCAGTCGCTCAACTGAGAAGGCCAGTGGGCAAGTGGGCCCTGGGAGGAAGGGCTGGGCTTGGAGCCACCTCGGTCAGGACTCTGGGAGTCCTCTGACTATTCTTCTGAGTCCTCTCCATCCCACCTGACAGCATCTTGGGAGTTGTAAGCTGAGCCCTGCACCAGCTCGCGATGCTGGCTGGGAGAGGGAGAATGCCCACTGCTCAACCGAGCTGCTCGGTTGGTGACAGGCCACATGGCAGAAGGCTGGGGGTGCGTGCTCAGAGGCTAACCCACCCTTGGCGCCACTGTTCCCTCAGCCCGCCCTTGGACCACCGCGCCCTCCCATCCTACTGGAAGAGCTCCTTACTCAGTGAGACTTCCACCGCTGGCCAGGTCACTGTCAGCGCTGGGCACTGCGTAGCTGCTGGGAGCGCTGGGGGCCGCGAGGAGCAGGGGGCCTTTGCCATCCCAGGTGAGGCAGCTGTGGTGGCCTGAGGCACAGGTGTGGCTCTGGCCAGGTGGGAGATGATGTGGGCACAGAGGAGCAGGGCCCGAAGAGGGCTGGGGTCTGAGGAGAGGACAGTCACAGAGGTCAGCAGCTG
The DNA here is from genome assembly GCF_001704415.2 of Capra hircus. Taxonomy (NCBI): domain Eukaryota; kingdom Metazoa; phylum Chordata; class Mammalia; order Artiodactyla; family Bovidae; genus Capra; species Capra hircus. The sequence goes on from NC_030822.1 coordinate 31,790,110, forward strand.
TCTGGCCTCCCAGAACTGCTCGGCATCCTGGCTCTGCTCTTGCTTGGAGAGGCAGCTGCTGCCAGGATCAGGTCTGGCAGACTCTTGGCTCTGCTGGGAATGGGTGGGACCGAAGAACCCCTCCAGCCCTGGCTCTTGGCTCTCTGAATGGGGCACAGGGAGACCTTGGAATGGAGCCAGAGTGCAGCATCCAGAGGCTGAAAGCCACAGCACAGCAGCTGAAGGGACCGCCTGGGGTCAGGCTCCTCGCTGGCCTCAGGCCACACCCCACCCCCTCCCGCACATGCGCGGCCCCAGGGCCCACCTGGGATCCAGTTCTGTCTCATGGCCAGGATGATCTGTGTCAGGAGCTGCAGGGCCTTGCTCTATATATCTGTGACAACTTCCTCTCTGGGGAGGCGGGGGAGGCGACCGTGACAAACAGCTTCTCCTACAGATTCCAGGCACACTAGTACGGCCTTCCTGTGGTCTCCACAGCCCCTTCCTACATCTGCCTTTTCAGGGGGCTGCCAGACACTGTCCACTCTGCCCCGTCCACCTGTCTCAACTGACAACTCCTGGAGGACTGGCATTGAGCACAGGCTGGAGCTCTTCCAGCCCCTAGAAACAAAGCTGGCGGATCCCCACCCTAGCTCTTCCTACCGTCAACATTATACTCACTAGTCCAATCAAACACTTCATTACAGGATGGAAACTGAGGCCCAAAGAGGACCAGGGACTTACCTAGTCACAAAGGGAGGGAAAATTCCACTGCCAAAGCTGTTCTGGGAAGGGCAGGATAGACAGTGAAATCCTTCTGGGAAAGCACTGCCCCCCGCTATTTTACTTTCAGTTTTATTTAAGCAGGGGATCTAGAGTAGGCTCTGGCTACCAGCAGACACATGTACTCCACAGCAGTCTGGACCCAGTCCCGAAGGTCCCTGCACACCGTGCCTTCTGCTGAGCTGGAGCTCACCGCGGCCATGAACCTTCTCACTCACTCCCAGGCCCCCTGCTCTGCAGGTGGTATCAGCCTGGGGTCTTCAACCATCCTCAGCCTCACCCTCCAAGGGGTGCACAGGGCCATGAACTAATGACAGTCTCTCCATCCCAAGACTCTGCTCTTCTATGTGAACAGAAAAGGCCTCCTGCTTCTTCCTTCAGTCACACTGTATTCAAGGGGACAACTGTCCTAGGCACTGGGGACCCGAAGTTGGATCAAGTGGAACAGTTCAGACTCACACCAGCCCATCCACATCCTGGCCTTTCTCAGGCTCCCCACTCCCTCCAACCAACCCAACACCCACCCCTCACCCCCATGAATCCTTCTCACTTCTGTCATCCCAGCTCCTTGGCCAGAGCGACAGATCTAAGCTCAGCAGGAAGTCTAGTTTCCCCTTGCCTGGCTCCCAAAAAGCCCTGAAGAGCCCTCTTTTTTGGAAGCTGCCCCTTTCGGAGCTCCCCAGCTCAGTTTGGCTGTGTCTGGCCCCACATGAGCCCCATCATGGGAGCTACGTTTCCTGGCCGCCACAGGAACCTCTCAGACACGCCTGGAGCACAGGCTGGAGCCCTGGCCCTACGGGGAGGAGAGGGTGCTTTCCAGGGAAAGTGGGTACACCCAGCACTGGCTGGAGCAACAGCGGAGCTACAGAAGTCAGGGTCACACAAGCGGCCTCAAGGGGCGGAGACACCAGGGCTGGTGACCCACGGAGCAGCGGTGAAGGGCCAGACCTGAGTTTCTGGGATCAGGAGGATGGGGTCCTGGAGACAGAGCCAGGGAGGCCAAGAGATGGAATACGGTTTGGAAGATGCGTCAGGAACATGGCTGCAATCTCAAGGGGTGAGTGTGTTGTGTGTGTGTAAAAACCATACATTTCCAATTTAGATGTGGGAGACTAAAAGTCAACTCCTCTTCTCCAGGGCTCTCACTCACATCTTCTCAGACCCCCAACTCTGCAAGACGCGGAGAAGCTCCTCCCTAGGAGCACCAGTGTCTCCAGCAGGGAGGTCAGGAGGCAAGACTGTCGGAGCTTCTGAGACCCAGTTCTCCGGGGAAGGGGGTGGGGATGCGAGGGACAGGAGACAGGACTCTACCTGTGAGTGTAAATAAGGCCAGAGTCAGGCTGCTGGGAGGTCATGGTACTCAGGACTGTTGAAGGATGGAGTGCGCGCCGTGGAGAGACTGGCCTTGGCTTCTCACATGACCTGATGTGGGGGTGGGGGGACGTGGTTTATTCATGAAGTTGTGTCTGACTCTATGACCCTCTGAAATGTAGCCCACCAGGTTCCTCTGACCATGGAATTCTCCAGGCAAGAAAACTGGAATGGGTTGCCATTTCCTTCTCTAGGGGACCTTCCTAACCCGGGGATCAAACCTGCATTTCCCGCATTGCAGGTGAATTCTTTACTGCTGAGCCACATGTGGGCGAAGGAGGGACGAAAGTGAAAGGATGACCCCAGGCCCCAATCCACTGAGGATGGGCCCATGGGCATGAGCAGCATGTTGGGTAAGCCACAGTTGGGTAAGAGTGTGACTGGGGAGAGGGGTGGTTGCAGCAGGGCACTGACCTCAGGTCGTGAGGACAGTCACCCTGTGATGACCCAGGGCTCCTTCTGTGACAGGACAGAAGCCCAGCAGGCCATCTCACTCAGGGATGTTGAATGGGACCCACCACTCGCAGGACCCAGCTCTCAAATGGGAAGAGCAAAAAGGCAGCAGAGGCCAGGCAGCCCCAGGGACCACAGGGAAAGAGGTGGGAAGAAGAAAAGCAAGATGGATGTTCAGCTTTCCAACCCAGCTCACAGAGCTTTATTAAGAACAGATGACAAGATCCTGCTTGGTTCCTGCTGCACCTGAAGGGCCATATTCCCTAAGAACCCGGCGTGGAAAGTCCATATTTGCCCTCCTACTTCCTTCAAAACCCCTAGGACCAGACCTGGGGCTTACCTGAAACCCCCTTTCAGACCTCATACCCACCCGGCCCTGACCTCTTCCCAGCCACCTCAGCACTCTTGCTGCTGGGCCCAGGCAGAACCCAGGGATGACGGGGCTGACATGAGGATATTCCTTGAGCTGGGAATCCCCTGGCAGCTTCAAGGGAACAATGTGTGACTACAGGAAGAAGTGTCACGTCTATCAGCCCCTCCACCGCAGACACACAGACACACACGCTCGCTGGGGCTTGCAGGGAAGGAAGTGATGTGGCCGTGGCGTTCGGCACATGTCACCACTTCTGGGCAGAGCGTCACCTTGCACAAGCGGCCCTCAATCACTGCTCTGTATAGATGGTCTCTGTTCTTGACTGAGTAAGCCCTGCTTTAGGGGAAGGTTCCCCAACAAATTCTCAGGGAATTCTGAGGTCCCAGGGCTTCCCTTATTGGAAAAGCCATGACAAGGTTCCACTTGCCTCAACCAGCCTATGGCCACCCCCACAGGGAAGGCCTGCCCGTGGCCTTAACCAGGAGGAAGGACACTTCACCCCCCAGCACGCTTCAGTGGCACCGGCCACAGTTCTCTGACCCTTCCGCACCGAGTGTACCAGGCTCGAGCCCCATGCACGGAAGGAAGAGGGGGGCAGGGCCTGGGGCTCACAGCCAGAGGTAAGATGGCTCCTTTACATCAAAAATGTTGTGGCTCTGCTCCTGCCCTGCTCAAGCAGGGAGGTGAGGCCTGGAAGAACTGGGGCAATTCCTAAGCTCCACAATAAAAAAGGTTTTTAAATATATTCATCAAAATAGTTTTCTTTTAAAAAGCCCCCACTGCTGACAGCCCCACCGGCTGGCTCTCCATCACCTCCCTCCCCAGCCCGGACACAGCCGGAGGAGTCCTGAGTGGCCCAGTGCCCCTCTGAGTCTTTCCCACCCAGGAGGTCTTAGAGGGCAGAGAGGAGAGTGCCCTGAGGTCCATGGTGGGTGGATGTTCTTCTTCCTGACTATTCCAGGCCCAGGATATAGTTGATGCCTTGCACCAGGCCAATGATGACAGGCTGCCATGCTACCAAGTACCGAAGCCAGTCCAGCAGTTGCCCGTACATGACATGAGGCCTCTCCCAGCTGTTAGTGAGTTAAAGAAAAGAAGCTACATGTTCGAGCTGCTGAGGCTGGCCTAGGGGATGGGTGAAAGGGTCTGTCTACATGTTCCTGACGCATCACAGAAATCAGCCTACAAAGAAAGGTGCTTTCTAGAAAGACCACTCCCCACCCCCGCCCCCACCGCCCGCAACCTCTCTGTGTTGGAACACAGGGCTGAACCCAGAGAATGAGAGAAGTGGAACAGAGGGGATCAATGCAGAGGATCGGACAGACAAGGCAGAGGGTGGAGTGGTGAAATGAAGCTCTCCGTGGCCGATACACACAGAGGGCTCTGCGTGACCCCCTCTGTAAGCTGGGACTGCCAGTGAGCCTGAGACTGCTGTAAGTTTCTCATGACAATGGCTTCGGGAAGATGAGGAAAGAGATAAGGTAACCCGAAGGTTCTTGTCCAAAATGTGAAGATTTCTAGGTCAACAGAGGGGTTGAGTGTGAGGACAGAGGCATAGTGGGGCAGAGCAAGAGGCTGGTCACAGGGGATAACTCCTGGTAGAGAGGCTCCAAAGAGCCCCATCCAAGGGCACTGAACATGTGGGCCCGGCTGAGGCCAAGAGGCCCTGGAGAGGAGTCCCTTCCCTCTACTTTACAATCCACTGCTGGGAAAGACACTGGAGAGGGAGCCTGGGAATCCAGCTCCGGGGAAGCACAGACCTCACAAGACTGTGGGCAGTCCCTCTGAGGGCATCAGGAACCACAGTCTGGCCCAGTACTAAGAACCAAAAGAAGCCCCGACCCTCGGCTTGACCACGGAGTTACTGAACTAGACCCCAAGAGAACCAAGCAAGGAACCATAACGGGGGACACCATGGCCCTCCACAGCCCAGCTAGTATCCAGGGGCCAGGAAACCCCCCCACAGAGAGAAAGGGCAACTGGGAGAGGCCCCTGGATGCAGGGCAGCTGAGAGCAGCACAGGTCGTGTTCAAAGCGGAGGAGACAAGGCTGGTCTCCAGCCCCGCCTGCCAAGGCGAGGCGCCACATGTTAGTTACAGCACCTTGAGAATGCTGGTCAACCTTGAAACTGTTTCACTGGTAAAATGAGGATACTATTACCCAAGTCACAAGGCTCTAGAGAACGGAGTGAGCTCACAGAAGGAAAGCGCTTGTCACAGTGCCGCCAGGTGCATAGTGATCAGGTGGGCAAAGGAAGTCGCCATCACTACCGATTCACCCTCGAGGGATCCTGAGCGGTGAGGAGAAGCTGAGCTGTTGGTCCTGCCCCACATCCCACCCACCTCCCTAGACAAGCCAGACAGGAGGCAGGAGGGGCACCCCAAGACCCACCTGATGCAGGCCAGTACTTTCTTACCACTGCCCACTCCCAGCAAGAGCCCACAAAGGATACGGGTTGCTGAACATCCTCTTGAGGTCTACCTTCTCTTTGCAGTAGGGACATGTCTGCTTCTTTCCCACAATGCACCAGCCACGGATGCAGAACTCGTGGAATCTGAGCACCAGTGGTCAAGGGAAATGGTGGGGAGCCAGGATGGCACTCCAGCCCCATGACGGGCTTCACGGCGTCCAGGCCCTAGCTCTGGAGGGAGGTTCAAACCCTGGCTTCACCTCTTCCTGGCTGTATCATCTTGGGCAAGCTGACAGTACACCTCCGGCCCTGCTTCCTCATACATGAAGTGAGGTTAATGAACTCTGCCTTACAGGGCCGCTCTGGACACAATGGAGAGCACCCTGCACAGAATGGGAGTAAGGATGTGGTGAGCGCCAGAGGCGCCACTCAGGGGCACTTGATTCCAGCACTGAGGAAGCCAGTTAAAGGATGTTCCTCCCTGGTGACTGACCCATCTTGCAGCAGCTAGTGTAGCTGAGGCTCCCTTCTGACCTGGCCAGGCTACACACACTGCTTACACATGAGTGGCTCCCATCTATGAGGAAGACCAAAGGAGGCAACCGTTTCCACTCCCTGGGATTGGCTTCCCTATCAGAGGACATCACCCAGATGTGTGCCTCTTGTGACTCTCCTCCCCTCAAAGGTCTGGCTGGCATGGCCAGGGTCATGGCGGACCCCTCCCTCCCTGACTGGAGTGTGCAGGTGGTGAGAGAAGCAGCCCAGGAACTCCAGGAAGGATACACGTGATTGCAGGAGAGCCTATACGTGTTCTCGATGATGCCTTCTTCACTGACATCCACAAAGATCTGCTGCCCACACACGGCACACACACTGTCCGAGAGGTGCTTGGTGGGCATGCCTGACTCGCTGTAGAACTGGGAGAGAAGAGCAGGAGGAAAAGACAGAAAAGATGTGAGAATCAACCAAAGTGGGACGATACCAGGGAGGCCTGGGGTCTTCTGGAGAGACCGTGACATGGCAGGTGGAGGATCCCGAGCTGGAGAATATCTCACCGTCAATCATCCTCATCTCTGTGGGGCAGACAGGGTGGAAGGACTAGACCAGAGGTGGGCTGGGAAGTCAGATCAGACAGAACCTGAAGACGGGGCTGGTCAGCATCAGGGCAAGGAGGCGGGCAGGGAGAAGGGTTCAGGGCTGCTGACAGGGAACTGTGTCAGCTAAGCCACTCTGTGGCCACACCATGGTTCCCTCAGATGGGCAACACCTCTTCTCCAAGAGAAACGCCAGTGAAACACCTGGTGCAATGGCGGCTGGGTGACAAGGACACTTTCAGGCACTTGCTGCAGCAGTAAAACAGCTTCAACCCACTTGGACAGCATTTGGCATGATGTCTCAAACTGCCACACCATTTAACCCATTAACTTCACCTTAAGAAATTTAAAGAAATTTCTTTAAAAAAATATCAAAAAAGCTTCATGCATACAGATACTCATTTAAGTGTTATTTATAACTAAAGAAGTGAAGAGTCGTCTGGCAACCTCTCAAAAAGTTAAACACAGCAATACCATATGACACAGCAATTCAATTCTTAGATAATACTCCTAAAGAATAAACACCAGGCCTAACCACACACTTGTACACCAATGCTCATTAGCAGCATTAATCACAAATAGCCAAAAGGTGGAAACAGCCCAAGTGTCCATCAAGAGAAGAACGGACAGACAAAATGGGGTCTATCCCTCCAATGAAACGCTACTCAGTCCCAAGAATAATACAGTTCTGATACATGCCAAAACACGCAGGCACTTTGGAAACATGCTAAGTAAAACAGGTCAGACAGAAAAAGATAAACATTGCACTGGTATATGAGTCTTTCTATAAAATATCTAGAATAGCCAAATTCATAGACAGAAAACAGAACAGAGGTAACCAGTGGTGGGGAGGAGGAAATGGGTTATTGCTTCTGTTTGGGATGATCAAAAATTTTGGAAATAGGACACTTAACAATGGCTAAAACGGTGAATTTTATGCTACATATATTTTCCCAAAAAAAGCAAAAAGAAAAAAAGAAGCAAACAAAAACAAGCAAAAAAATGGAAAGAACCATACGTGGCCAACAATAGAAGGACGCCTCAATAAACTGTGGCACCTACTCAAGGGGCTAGACAGGCAGTGAGCCAACTGAAGCTTGAGATACAACATTAAGTGTCAAAAGCAGGGCACAAAATTGGAGGCACAGTATTGTTGGCACCATATGTAAAGACAAGCAAGCAGATCAATTAAAAGGTCAGAAGGAAATGTATGAGAATATTTACACCAGTGATGTCTTGGTAGTAGGATTATAAATGGGTGTTTTTTATTTTGCCTACTTTTCTGTACTCAAATTTTCCTTAATGAACATATGTAACAGGCAAACTTCAGCGATATTGTGGGTTCCATTCCAGAACACCACAAGAAAGTGAGTCACACAAATTCTTTGGTTTCCCAGTGCATCTAAAAGTTCTGTTTCTACTTACTACTCGGTGTGCAATAGCATTATGCCTAAAAAACCGACCGTGACAGCAACATCCAAGACCACAGATCACCATAACAAGTAACAATGAAAAAATTCAAAATACTGCCAGAAGCACCAAAATGTGACACAGAGACACAAAGTGACAAAGGCTGTTGGAAAATGGTGCTGACAGACTTGCTTGATGCGGGGGTGTCATAAACCCTCAATTTGCAAAAAGCAAAACAAAAACCTATCTGCAAAGTGCAATAAAGCAAAGCATGATAAAAAGAGGTATGCCCACACCTTAAAAGATTATTTATTACCCATGGTTAATCACAGTGAATGAGCAATTCCATGCTCCAAAAAGAAATTCAAATTTTTGCATACTTTCCTTGTGGTTTATTGTTCAATAGCTACATAGCATTTCCCCTTGATCCCAAGAATAAAAGACTTGAATTTTGTTGAACCTATTTTTTTTTTCTTTTCATTGTCTTAAAAATGATGGTAAAACCCACATAATATAGAATTTACAACTACTTTTAAGTATATAGTTTGGTAATGTCAGTAAGTATATTCACATTGATCTGCAGCTCATCTCCAGAACTTTCACATCTTGCAAAACTGTAAAATTAATTCTTTGAAAGGCTTCTGGGTGTACCTATAAAGGAAAATAGATTATACTTAGCCTTTTTTGTATTGTTATTTTCCTAACTTGAGTTTGCTTTGTTTTTTGTTTCCAAGCAACCGTCTTCTGAAAACTTCACAGACTGTTAGCTGGTTAGGAGGGACAACAGTGGAAGAAGGGCGGGCATGAAGAAGCTGGGACAAGGAGTAGGGAGGACACAGCTATGTCTGCCATGACCTCCACTCCACATGCGGCTTCTCTGACTCCAAGCAGCCCTTCTGAGAAATGGCCTCTCCTGACTCCAAAAGTCCTCCGGGTAGAGGGCAGAGCTGCCCCGAGAATCCATGAACATAGAGTTTCCAGCCTTTAACCCTCCCTCCCCGTCTTGCAAGAATGTCTGAAGTGACTCAAGGGGAGCTTGTTACTGTCACAGAACACCAGAGCAGCCCCGTCACTGGGGAAACCAAAGCCCAGAAAGGAAAGAAAGTAGCTGTGATGAGAACCCAGACCCCTTGACCAAGACGTTCATTGACATCTGAACACTGAAGAAATGCAGCTACTTAGCTCAGTGAGGGCCAATAATTCAAAAGGTTCTGATTGTGTATCGACAGCACAAAAGGAAAAGTAAGTTAGGGTGAAGCCAAACCTGTGGAAGCCCAAAAGCTGCAATTCTCCAAAGCAGGAATCTGAATGTTTGTGCTGAGGCGACCTGTGAGAGAGACTCCACCAGAGTTCAAGAGGCTGACGGCTCTGAATGTGCCTCCCTGAGTATTTCTGAACAGCAAGAAGAGAGACCAAGAAGTCTGAGCCCAGCTCTGACACCAAATCCTTGCACACTTGTGCAGCACAGGAACACCACCACTCACTCTGGCCCATGGCATCGGCAGTGAGAAAGGGGAACCCTCCAACTCAGGACAGGAGAGCTCTGAGGAAGAACTTAACCTCAAACCGCTCCAAGTTCTGCCCCCAGGATACTGGGGCAGGGATAGAGCATCAGAGAGAACCTGCGTGAGGTGATGAGAGTAGGAGGGACACCAAGGCAAAGTTCTATTACGCCTCTAGCTTCTCCATTCTCCCTGTGAGCTAATGCAGTGACAGGCCAGCAGGGTCAAATCCCACAATGTTTCAACAGTTATCAGATGAGTCTGTCAAGTCAGGAAGGTCCCAGCAACCAACAGTTCGCAGAGCCCACTGAGACTGTGTAAGGAGGCCCTCAGGCTGAGTGAGGTAAAGTACAGGGAGGAAGATTCCAGTTTAACCTCAAGAGCCTGATGCCTCAGTGTGGAAAGGGCTCAAGGGGCCACAGTTTGTCAGGACAGACTGCATTTCCGTCCTCTGTCCCTTACTCTCTTGATGATCTTGAGCAAGCCACTCAAACTCTTCTTTCCTTCTGTCAGATACACTGGGTACCTACTAGGTACCAGTCACTGGACTAGGTCTTGGGCTATGCTGGAAAAACACAGACCTGGCCTCTGTCTTCAGGAAAACTACAGCAAGGGGAGACTGGCATTTAATGGCCATACTACTCAAAGCAATCTACAGATGTAATGAGATCCCTATCAAATTACCCATGACATTTTTCACAGAACTAGAACAAATGATCCTAATATTTATATGGAACCATTAAAGACCCAGAATTGCCATAGCAATCCTGAGGAAAAATAACAAAGCAGGAGACATAACACTCTTAGACTTCAGGCAATACTATAAAGCTATAATAATCAAAACAGTGTGCCATTACCACAAAAACAGACATATATAGATCAACGGAACAGAATAGGGCGCCCAGAAAAAACCCACATACCAATGGTCAATTAGTCTTCAACAAAGGAGCCAATAATATAAAATGGAAAAAAGACAGTCTCTTCAGCAAGTGGTGCTGGGAAACCTGGACAGCTGTATGTAAACCAATGAAGTCAGAACATACCCGCACACCATGCACAAAAATAAACTCAAAACAGCTTACAGACTTAAACATAAAATACGACACCATAAAACTCCTAGCAGAGATCATAGGCAAATATTCTCTGACATAAATCATAACAATGTTTTCTTAGGTCACTCTCCCAAGGCAACAGAAATAAAAGCAAACAAAAAAAATGTGACTTAAACTTATAAGCTTTTGCATAGCAAAGGAAACCATTAAAAAAAAAAAAAGACAACCTATGGAATGGGAAAAAATATTTGCAAATGATGCGACCAACAGGGCTTGATTTCCAAAAAATACAAACAGCTCATACAACTCAAGAACAAAAAACCAAACAGTCCAATGGAAAAATGGGCAGAAGACCTTAATAGATATTTCTCCAAAGAAGATATACAGATGACCAATAGGCACATGAAAAGGTACTCAACACTGCTAATTAATAGGGAAATGCAAATCAAAACTATAATGAGGTTATCACCTCATATCAGTCAGAATGGCCATCAAAAAAACCTACAAACAGCTGGACAGAGTGTGGAGAGAAGGGAACCCTCTTACACCATTGGTGAGAATATAAATTGGTGAAACCACTAAGGAAAACAGTATGGAGGCTCCTCAAAAAATAAAAATAGAGTTGCCATGTTATCCAGCAATCCCACTCCAGGGCACATACCAGATAAAACTACAATCCAAAAAGTTACATGCAACCCTATGTCGACAGCAGCACTATTTACAATAGCCAAGACATAAAGAAGATATGGTATATATACACAATGGAATATTACTCAGTAATCAAAAAGAACTAAACAATGCCATTTACAGCAATCTCTAGGACGGATACCATACTAAGTGAAGTAAGGCAGAAAAAGAAAGACAAATACCATATAATAACACTTATATATGGAATCTAAAATACGATACAAATCAATGTATCTACAAAACAAAAACGGACTCACAGACAGAACAGACTTGTGGTTGCCAAGGGGTAGGGAGGATAGAGGAGGGAAGGAATGGGACTTTGGTAGTATCAGAGTCAAGCTATTAGATATTGGATGACTAAACAATAAAGCCCTACTGTATAGCACAGGGGACTACATTCAACATCTTGTGACAAACCACAATGGAAAAAATATGAAAAAGAATACACACACACACACACATATAACTGAGTCACTGCATTGTACAGAAGAAATTAATGCATACTCCAATAAAATTTTTTTAAATGTACATAAAATGAGAACTAATTACTTAGAAGGCTAAAATAAGAATTAGTTATTTAAAAGGCATTCAAAGGGCTATCGAAGAACACTGCAGTGAAGGAGTCTCCTAACTAAGCCTAGGTCATCTGAGGAGGCTTCCTGAGAGGAGTGGCACTTTAGGCTGAGAGGTGAAGCATGAGTAGAAGTTAGAGAGATGGAGAAGCAGGAGTGACAAGAGGCAGCCAGCGGCAGGAAGAGCCTGATGCACTTGAGAAACTGGAAGCCGTCTGTAAGAAAGAGGAAAACAGTAAGTCCTTAAGGCCAAAATGGAGGATTGTGGACTTTAAATGAGAAGTCATCTAAAGGCTTTATTTTACAATCATATTGTTTAAAAGATCACTCAATCTTCCATGTGAAAAATGGATTGGAGATGAGGCCAAAATGGATTCAGTGAGACCAGCTAAGAGACAGTTACAATATTTTAAATGCAACAGATAATGGGGGCCTATGCTCAGGTGATATGCTATGCTATGCTAAGTCACTTTAGTCGTGTCCGACTCTGTGTGACCTCATGGACAGCAGCCCACCAAGGCTCCTCTGTCCACAGGTTTCTCTAGGCAAGAATACTAGAGTGGGTTGCCATTTCCTTCTTCCATGCTCAGGTGATAACTTGGGCTAATTTGATGGCAATAAAAACTGGGAGAAGTGGACCAATTGTTGATACCAAAGAGACAGCTAACTAGGAAAGGCCTGGAGTTCAGAATAGAGTTCTGGATTACAGATCTGGAAGTCATGGAAAAAGAAAGGAAATAACTAGTGAAGAATAGAGAAGATGGTTTCACCTTGAGCTCATAATAACATTTAAGGGGAAGGAAAATTAGCAGAGAAGACAGAAAATATCAGAGAGAAAGAAAACCAGGACAAGGTAATGTCATAAAAGCCACCATGAGGAGGCGGAAGTGGTGGGGGGAACCCTTTTTAAGAAGAAAGAAGTGCTGAGTCAACTGTGCTGTTGACTGCTGAGATCATAATCAATCCCCCAGAGTAAGTGACATAGAGTCCCTGGTGATCTGAGTAAGAGTCACTTCATAAGAAGGGTATGACTGAGGCCAATTAGAATGGCCCAGGAAGCGGGGGAAAGGTGATCAAAAAGGAAACAGAAACTTTCCACAAATTTAGCTGTCAATGACAGGAAATGGCCCAGTAGCTAGAGAAGGTGTGCCAAAGAAAGGACATTTTTTCAAACAGAATATTTAAATGATTAATAGGCAAGAACCCAGTAGAGGGAGAAGTCGAAGTCCTAGGTGAGAAAGGAAGTCAGTGGTACACCAGGTCCCTGGGGAGGCAGGAGGTGCGGAATCTAGAGCTCAGGTAGAGCTGGCCTCTGATGGGGGAAAGGACACTTACTCCACTGTTCCTGGAGGGGAGGAGGAGGAGACAGGTGCAAACAGAAGCGGGTCTATAGGTACGGTGTCAGGACTGGGGGGATTCCTGTTTGGTTTCTAGTTTCTCAGGAAAATAGGAGGCAAGATCATCTGCTGAGAATGAAGGGCAGAGGGAAGGGGTGTTAGAGGTTTAAGAGAGGTTTGAAACAGAGATTACTCAAAGTGGGAGAGGGTGTGCTCCCGATGAACAGTCAGATTTCTCCTTTTGCACAAGAGCTTGTCTGCAGTAGGGGCTCAGGATACAGGAGCTCCAATCCACACCATCGACCAGCACAGGGAATGTGTGCCACAACAGCCTCGAGGTCTCTTCTGGTCCCTCCTCTCAACTAGTGAGGAGACTAATGGCCAGGGAGCAGAGCCTTGCTCGCGGCCAGACAGTTAGTGGCAGGGCTCAGCTGGCTCCCTGTCAGTTCAAGATGGCTTCAGAAATACCTGCTGAAAAAGTGAATAAAATACCCATTTCCAAGATTATAGTGGAGAAGATTCCATAGCACAGAGTGGTTGAAGGTGATTTCAGACAAAAGATAGCATCAAGAGAGAACTGGCACGCATGGTTAACGATCTGTCTGTCTTGCTTTATGTGTTGACTATGATGAAGATACAAAGTCTACAAGGGCCCTGTGCTCCAGGTGATTAGATATAAAATAGGTAGCGCAGCAGGACAGTACAGCAGGTAACAGCAGTTGCTATCATCATCACCATCTGAGTGTCTGCCATGGGCCAGGCTACTCTGCAAAGTGCTTGACATTAACCCATCTGTTCCTTATCACAATTCTATAAGGCTGACAATATTATTACAGGTAAGAAAAGAAGATGAGAAAGGTAAAGCAACTTGCTCAAGAGTATACAGATAATTAAAAGTGGAGGAGAATCTGAAACTAGGTCTGTCTGACTCTGACCCCTCAGCTCTTTACACTACTATTTCAAGTCAGATGAATGGGTAGCCAGCCCTGTCCTCACATCATCCAGGGCTGCTGAGGCTCTAGGAAGTAGGAAGTCTGAGGCACAGCAATTTGCTCAGGAGACAGAAAATGTGAGCTAGGACACCAGGCCCAATGCAGCACAGTATGTTGCTACCCTGCCTGCCAATCAATCCCACAGAGGAGGAAGTCCCAGAAATAAGCCTATTTCTCAATGCTCCACTGCCCCACCCTTCCATGACTTTTGGGTGTGAATAGAAACTAAACTGACTGGCTGTCACAAGCTTATGACCTCATAGTAACCAGCTGGAAAACACAGACTTCATCCAAGATTCCCTTGAATCAACTGACTCAACAAAACAGTTACTAATTTCTCCAAGTGAGGCAAAACAAAGAGCTGTTGCTGCTGCTGCTGCTAAGTCGCTTCAGTCTGTGCGACCCCAGAGACGGCAGCCCACCAGGCTCCCCCGTCCCTGGGATTCTCCAAGCAAGAACACTGGAGTGGGTTGCCACTTCCTTCTCCAATGCATGCAAGTGAAAAGCGAAAGTAAAGTTGCTCAGTTGTGTCCGACTCGACTCTACACTAACTAAAAAGAGTAGCACAGAGTACTGTAAAAGGAGCTAAGAATGCTTAACACAACTATAAAACATCATAGTTTTATTTCTAGGAATTGTGAAATTAATTAATCACAGATTTTTTTTTTTAGGTCAAACCACTCCCAGAGGGTGACCAAGAGATGAATCAGACCTAGTTCCTGACTGGTACAGCTCCAAAATCAACTATGACTCTTTGGGATAGAAGCTGTGATCACCGAATATACAAAAGACTATGAAGAAATAAATAGAACTGAAAATGTGGTATATATATACAAAGTGAAATATTATGTAGCCTTAAAAAGGAAGGAAATTCTGACATGCCACAACAAAGGTAAACCTTGAGGATATTACGCTAACTGAAATAACCCAGTCACAAAAGACAAATATTGCATATGAGTTCACTTCTGTGAGGGATCTGAAGTGGTCAAATTCATAGAGACAGACAGAATGAGTGTTGCCAGGGGCTGGGGAGAGTGGGGATTAGGGAATTATTGTTTACTGAGTACAAAGGTTCAGTTTTGCAAAATGAAGAGTTCTATAGATGGATGATGGTGACAGCTGAAGAACAATGTAAAGGTATTAACGCCACTCAACTGTACACTGCAAAATGGTTAAGATCGTATGTGTATTTTTAGCAGTTTAAAAAAAGAAAAACTAGGGGTGCTACTGAAAGTGAGCAATGAAGCTAGTAAAGGCTGTACTTGGTCATATTCTGTGCACTGTAGACTACTGATAAATAACTGCTGCTTGAATAAATAAATGAATGAGTTGGCTAATGAATGAGTGGAAAGCTGCTGTCTCTTGACTTCCTCAAATTACCCTCCCCAAAGCACTGATTAGATTCTGGCTTCGAGACCACAGACATTCTCTTTTTTTAACTTCTTTCTTCATGTTTTAAATTTTTTGGCTGTGCTGGATCTTTGCCGCTGCACATGGGCTTTCTCCAGTTGCGGTGAGGGGGGGCTACTCTATACTGGCAGCACTTGGACTTCTCATCTCGTTGCTGGCTTATCTTTTCGCAGAGCACAGGCTCTAGGCGTACATGGGCTCAGTGGTTGTTGCACAGGGGCTTAGTTGCCCTGTGGAATGTGGAATCTTCCTGGGCCAGAGACTAAATCTGTATCCTCTGCAAAGCCAGATGGATTTTTAACCACTGCACCACCAGGGAAGCCCCAAGAATATTCTTGAAATTCAGGCTGTCATGGTTCAGGGGCCTATGTGTTCCTGAGCAGACCAAGGCCCATCTGACCAAAGTGGGCAGAAATAACAACAGTCTTGAAATTTTCAGGATTGGAAAGAACTCTAAGATAGATCCCTTTAATCTCATGTTGGAGTCTCTTCTCCCACATTCCTATCTGATCTAATCTGCTGGCATCCTGAGCCCTAGCAGACCTGTTACTAAATCTCAGCAATATTTATGAAGAGAATTGGAAAACAACGAATGAATTAACTCCTGGTGACTCACCCGGTACTATCACAGGCCATTCTAGTATTCCTATGACCCCCAGGATGGGACCCTGGGGAAACAGCAAACTGCTTGTCTATAGTTAGGATCAGCAAGGTCACATTCTGTTGGATGGGAGTTTTCAGAGTGACTCCTCTGAAAGAGACAGTTGGATAGAGTGACTCCTCTGAAAGAGACAGTTGGATAGAGTGGCTCCTCTGAAAGAGACAGCTGGTTACAGTGGCTTCTCTGAAAAGGAAAGCCATTCTCAATGTCCATTACTTAGGGGAGAGGTAGCTATCAGGTAAGATACTAGGATTCAGAAGACTAGTCTGTGGTATAAAGGAGGGGCAGCACTATTTTTGTCAAGAACACAGGCTCTGGGTGTTGGCATCTGGAGGACAGTCGCTGTCCAGGTGTGGGTTCCAGGTTGTGGGTGCTAAGATGACACCCAGGACACTGACATAGGCTGAGTTGGATAAGGCAGGGTCTAAAAGCCCTGGAGAGCAGGCTGCCTGGTAAAGATGCTCACACTTTATTTTCCTGCTCTTATCGTCAACTCTTTAATAAAGTCCAATGTGATTGTTTGATTCTTACATTCTGTGCTAAGAGGTACAGTGAGGTATGTGGTTTACCCTTGGGACAGACTGTTATCATGGAGTGGTAGGGGTAACTAGTGACATCCCATGAAAGGAAGGAGAATACAGGGGGTCAAGAGTCAGTGTTTGAGACACTCTCCACCCTAACACGAAATTCTCCCCCCAGGTTTCCTGGTGAAGCTGGAATTTATCATTATTAGGGAATTATCTTATGAGGGATTATCATTTACAACCACTGGAGTACCCAATAATTCTTCCCAAGAACATGGGAAGAGGCCCAGGTCAAATCCCATCTTGCAGAGGCCAATGTAATAACTCCATCTCCCAGCTGCTGCTGCTGCTAAATCACTTCAGTCATGTCCAACTCTGTGCAACCCCATAGACAGCAGCCCACCAAGCTCCCCCGTCCCTGGGATTCTCCAAGCAAGAACACTAGAGTGGGTTGCCATTTCCTTCTCCAATGCATGAAAGTGAAAAGTGAAAGTGAAGCCACTCAGTCGCGTCCATCTCTTAGCGACCCTATGGACTGTAGCCCACCAGGCTCCTCTGTCCATGGCATTTTCCAGACAAGAGTACTGGAGTGATGCTAACTCAGTGTTCAATTCTGAGCTTAGCTCCACCTGGACAGAAAAGGGATTCTGCAGATTAGCCATTAGGGACCCACCTGGGAGGGAATAAAGGCTATATTTAAATTGGCAGCTGATAATAACCTTGAGATAAAGTTGGCAACTACTTGGGAAAATCAGAGAATTGGTCCTGTAAAAATAGAAAAAGAAGAAGAAATCACTAGAGGGTAAAGGACAGGATTCCAGTAAGAGACACTCTGAAAAGCTGGCTGTGCCACCAAAGGAAACAGTTTTAGTGAACAGCTGCTGCTGAAAGTGAAGTGAGTAATTAGACAATCTAGGGTCTGAAAATCTCTTCAGGGAGTGAACTAGTTGAATGAACAGCTAAAGACACAACTAAATAAGACAAAATGAGATGCTGCTAAAACATGAGACAGCTGTTCAGAAAAGAATCTAATAGGCGGTCTATAAAGTGACCCAATACACTTTGTTTTCTATTTAATCCATTACAGGAAAAATAAAGAGTCCCATGATACTGAGACACAAAGTCCCAGACCCCAAACTGTACTTGGTTGACATTACACAAGGTGATAGGGCTTCCCAGGTGATACAGTGGTAAAGAATCTGCCTGACAATGCAGGAGACACAAGAGACGCAGATTCTATCCCTGGGTTGGCAAGAACCCTTTGAGTAGGAATGGCAACTCACTTCAGTATTCTTGCCTGGAAAATTCCATGGACAGAGGATCCTGGCAGAATATGGTCCATGGGATCACAAAGAATTGGATATGACTGAGTGACTAGCACACACACCCAAGGTGATAGCTGAATCTTCTGTTTAACCTGAACTGCCCTAAGCCTACCAGCCCAAGGAACAAATGAGATCACCTAACTGTGACATACAAATTAGCACAGCCAAGAGGTCCCCACCTGCAAAACTGCCACAGCTCAGCAAGAGGTCCTGAAGTGCCTCACATGAAGCCAGTGCCAAGCCTTTCTTGTTCTTTTCAATTGGTCTCCATTGATATCTCCTGCCTAAAAGCCAGGACTTGTATGTGGAGGAACTAGGAGAACCCACTTCCCTGATGTTCCAGGGCTTCTCTCCAACTTGCCAAACTTAGACCTAGAAAGAACTCTGGAATGCCTTTCAGTCCCCACACACCAGAGTCACAATTATTTCAGCACAGAAACTGGAGAAATGTCTATTAAACTTGGAAATATTTCTTCTTGGGGTGGGGTCTAATGGTATGGTATCTAATGATACCAAGATGGGGAGCACTTCTGTGTTGTTCACACAATTACAAAAGAACTCATTATTTTTACAAACAGCAAACATATTTCCATTGCAGAAAAAAAGGAGCAAGGATACTGAGTTGGGTTTCTTAGACTGACTGTTACTTTACCTATATTTTAAGCTTGAAGAATCTTTGCATGGTCTCCACCTGGTCCTCTCGCAGCATTTCCTATCTCAGTGAAGGATCCGAGGATCCTTCTGCCTGAGTCAGAAATGTCAGCTTCGGTACCCACCTTTCTTTTCTTCCTGTTTTTTCCTTCAGTCCCCAGAACCAATCTATATCCAAGATTGGCCTTGGAGGTCAAACTTACCTCCAAGATACCTCTCATCTACTTCTCTCCCTTCTCACCGTCTCTACACTAATCCAAGCTGCCTTCACCTTGCACAAACTACTGCAACTGTCTCTTTAAATAGTCATAGTGGGTCACGCTGATCTGTGGACCCTTCTCTGATCTATTCTCTATCCAAGCAGCCAGAATGATCTTTTCCAAGTGCAAATCTGATGATACCATTTTCTATCTTAGACCCTTAGTATTTTTAGTATAAAAATCACAATCTTTCATTTGGCCTATATGGGTTTTTCTAGTCTAGCCTTTATTTCTCTAAAGACTTCTACTATAATTCAGCCCCACAACCACGTTAGCCTTAGTTCCTCAAAATTCTCACCTTTTCTCCCACTACAGGCCTCTTAAACATGCTATTTCCTCTACCTGGTACACACTTCACTTTTCACTTCATCTGGTTAACTCCCACTCATTGTTCAGGTCAGCTCAAAAGTCACACCAGGGAAGCCACCGTTGAGCCCCAAGACTAGGTCAGACGCTGTAACTGTATTTGTTCATAGTATCATGAACCTCCCTTGATATTTATTAGTTATAATTTCTAATAATATAATTTTGTAATATATTATTATGATAATATAATGTATCATATATAATTTATTGGTATTTTAAATTACTTTATTACCCATCTCTCTTGACAGTAAACTCCATCTGGGCAATGATCACGTTTATTTTTGTACACCTTTCTAATCTAAGCACATTAGATGTGCTTAGGGACACAGGAGACATTAAATAAGTATCTGTTGAGTGACTCTCAACTTCCTGTAGGGTAAAGTGACTTTTACCTTATGGCTTAGAGTTAAAAATTCCAGGGTACCTCTGAGATCTAGCTTTCCAAATTTTAAAGAGGGAATTTCCACATATAATCACTCACATCTTGAAGGATTTTGTACGGCTTATCTCTTCCATCAAACAAGTGATGCTATCCTGAACTCTTTGAAGGTGGCAGGAGACAGTAATAAAAGCCCAGGTGAACTCACCCCTATGGTCGATGCCATATAGTCTGCACACATTTCTGCAAAGTCCCGCTCAAGAACACCATAGTAGAGGCCATAGAAGAGGAGAGAAATGCCAAAGTCCATAGCATCTTCAGGTTTGATCCTGTAAGGGAAGCAGCATGGCCTGTAAGACTTGCCCTGAGATGCACTTGCTTTGCATTACTACTCTGGGACACATAAGGCAGCGCCTAAAATTGGAAGCCTCAAGAGTAGAGCAAGTATCGGCAAACTAAAACCAAGTCCAGCCTGTTTGCATACGGTCTGTGGGCACCTCCTTGACAGGCTAGGACTGGAAGCTGTGAAGACCAAGTCAGAGTATCCCTTCTGCCCATTTCCTCACGGGGTCTCCAGTGCCTGCCTCCGGTGACTGATGACCATGGCTTGCAGCGGCCTAGGCTCTGTTCTGGTTCACACTTACACATTGGGGACTCCACCACTGGCAACCACTACACACCAAACAGTGGGATTTTCAGTCTGGAAGTCCGCAACTCACTAATGAATTGCCTCACCTCCAGCAAGTTGCCTAAGTTGAAATGGCCAAGCCCTCCAAAAGGAGGGAAGAGCACAGCAGGTTCTGAGTGTCACTGGAGCAAACTGAAACTGATCCCAATGCTCACCCACCCCCATCAGGCCCCTCCTTTAGAGAATGTTTCACCTGATGCCAAGTGGACACAAAGAATGCCCACCATCTGAGACGGTTCACCCAGGCAAATACATGGGGCAGGGAGGCGTTTTCTCTCTTATTATGTGAATACCTATAAAGCATCCTAGATCTTGCCTTTTGTCCCATGAAACCTAAAATATTTATTTGGTCTTTAAAAAAAAAAAAAAAAGCTTTCTAACCACAGCTTTAGAAAAGAAAGATACAGTTAGTAAATATACCTGTTACATACAATTTTAAGTTGCAACTACACATATTCTGTATCATGTCACCAAAGTTAAATTTTGGTTCAAGTCTTCTCACTAAGGACAATATGCCTATAATATTAAGAAGCTTGTTTTAGTGATTTCATGGACCAATAATTTGCAAACTTGAGTCTGTAAATGTTTATTAAAGAAAACTATCTTTGTTAAAACATTTGTATGAAGAACTGAATGTGTTCACTTAAGACTGTAAATTACATTTATCTCAGAAAGTTGAATTTGCCCACCAATCTTGTAATATGTAATCTACTAATTTGATATCATGGTCTTATACCAATTAACTAATTAGCATCATAAAAATGGTCAAGATTCTCAAGTATATTTTCCTCCTTATGTAGTTTATCAAAGTAGAAATTTTAATTCTAGAATAAATACCTTTAAAGACATAACATAAACCATGGAGAATCTTGGTTTTTACTATTTTTAATCACAAAGGTTAGGAAGCTATCTGGAAATACCTGGGTTTTCTTTGATGAGACCTGACGACTCTTCACTGATATATTCCTATAAATATCTGTGGCACCTGTTTATTCTTTCAGCCTGTACTACACCTGGAAGGAAGAATTCCGTGGTTGTCCTCTCACTACATAAAGTAGGACTGACATCTTTCAGTATCAGAAACTCCTGTACAGTGTACTCAGTTTGGGGAAGAGGTCAGTGGTCATGAATTTAAATTTTAATCCTAAATCTCCAGCTTCAACACACTGTCCCAGGCTTAGAATTCCTCACGACCCATAGCGCCCATTCCCTCAGCCAGAAAACCACATTTCTACCCTTTTCTGCCCTACTTATTGTGCTCTCCAGTCCCAGGGTCATCATCATTGTCATAGTCATTGTCCCAGAGTCCAGGACAGGATTATCTGGCTTTTGCTCTAATGAGCAGGGGGGTGGGAGGGGACCTGTATGCTGAATCAGATCTTTTGGAAAGCTTACAACAATAGGAAGTAACAGCCAGAATCCCACTCCTAGTCGTGTATCCTTAGGAAGCAACTCGGCAATGTTATCTGCGGCAGCAGTACACTGAAAAACAACCTACATGCCCAACAGCGGAGCAAGACTTAAAAGTCCACAGGTTAATTCTGTCTCCTGAGAAATCTCTTAAAGGCAGAATGTCAGCTGTGTTACAAAGCAACAATGCTTATGTTGAACCTGATCTGCGATTAGAACACAGTATCTGGATCCAGGGAGTTTTAACCTGATGTGTTCCTTGGAGAAGTGCGGCTTCTGGGCCTGGGTGGCTCCCACACTCATCTTTGTGGTCTCATTCCCTCACATCTCAGCCCTGGGACTACTATAAGGACTCCAGCAGGCACTGCCTTATTATTTCCGGTCTTGTATCTTTCTAGGTGGATCTGCTGCCAGGTGCAACCAACCGTTCCATGAGTTCAACTGTCTAGCCTGGGGTCAGCAAACTTTGTCTGTAAAGGTCCAGATTGTAAGTATTTTAGGTTTATGGCCCTAAAGTCTCTGCCACAATTATTCAACTCTGCTGTGTTACTGCAAAAACAGTAACAGGCAATGTGTAAACAAATGAGTGTTTCAGCAGAAGTGTTTCATTTTCTAAAAACTGAAGGCAGGTCAATTTGGCCCATAGGACGTTGTTTGCCAACTCCTACTCTTCTTGAACATAAGACCGCTAAGGTAGAGTGGATGTTGTAAGAAACAATACACACATGGAAAAGGAAAATGGTTCTGCTGGGGTGATGGAGTTATGGGTAATTGGTTATAATCATTATTATGCTTATTTTTGTTATTATAGTTTTCCATTAAAATATAAATTCTTAGAAAGTACAACCAATGGTTTGAGACTCTTAACTCTGTATTATCCAGACATTCCTTTCTCTTTGCCAGCACAAAATCATAGAAGGGACAGCCATCCTCCCATCCTCCACAGCCCCAGTCGCCTATCCTAAGTGCCATGTTCCTCTTGCTAATACTCAGGACTTGTCCCAGGAGCAAAGGTACATCTCACCAGTCCCTTCTCCCCAAACACTAGCAAAAACAAAAGCAAAGGGTACTCACTTGAATAATAAGTTAAGACCAAAGAGGGTAAACATGACAGCCATGTAGCCAACGATGCCAGTGGCATAGCTGATTTTATAGATTAGCAGGAACCACTTATAAACCAACCTGGAGAAAGGAGAAAAAATTAGTGTAATGCTGACCCAGAAACACTGGCCTAGAGCCTCTGCATCACCAGAATTCCTTTCTCTCACATTAATGGGGACATCAGGCTCTTTGCTTAGGACTTATATTGAGCAACTTCAGTTACTATACATGGCTGATTACTCCCTCAATTGCAAAACACCTCCACATACCTGGGAGGTATTTTGTATTTGTATTTTGGTATTTATATTTTCCTGGTCTCAAACCAAGGGAAAAAAAGGGAGCATTAAAAGGAGGTTTCAACATATGTAAAATAGATAGCCAACGGGAATTTGCTGTATGTCTCAGAAAACCCAAACAGGGGTTCTGTATCAACCTAGAGGGGTGGGATGGGGAGGGAGATGGGAGGGAGGTTCAAGAGAGAGGAGATAAATGTATGCCTATGGCTGATTCATGTTGATGTCTGACAGAAAACAACTCTGTAAAGCAATTATCCTTCAATTTTTCTTTTTTTTAAAGACAAGGTTTCAACATCAAACAAAGAATGCCTGCCTAACCTCAGACAACTATGTCATCTCAAATTTAGGTTAGCTGGATAAGGAAGTGAAAATCAGTAACTACAGCTATGCTCAGAAGGAAACAGGTATTCTTGTCAGGAAAGAGGATTCAAGGAAAGATGAATAAGAGGTAGAATTAGCTACAGGCTTTTGTAACTGGGCATGGTTAATCTGAATACTGCTTTGTTCTAAGCCATAGAACAATAACAAAATGAATTATGTCTAATGAGTTTGCTTCTGAATTTTTTTCCTCCCTTGGAAGAGAAGGGATAACGAAGGAGGCACTCAAAGAATACATTTGGATGTGTGTGTGTGATAGTAGTGTGGGTTGGGGAGTGGGGGTTGGATGGGGGTATGAGATTCTCCTCAAAGAGGAGCCATGCTCCCTAGGATCCAATGAAAAGAAGTATGGAATCTGGTTGGTTGACTGTAAGTAGGTTCGGAGAGGAAAGACAGCTCCCAGAATGTACCAGAGCCTTTTAAATGCTGTGGATGTAGGTCCCTTTTATCATGGGCCACTGTTCTACCAGCAAGGAGAGCTAAAGATCAACTCAGCAAGTTTGTCTAGCTATTGAGAGCCAACGAGGTTGCTGTCACTCTGCTGGGCCTCAGGGAAGATGCTCAAGGTCCCTGCTTGGGCCTCCCTGCTGTGGCTAAGCAAGAGTGTAATGACTTCTCAGGTTAGCAAAGGGACCCAAACACCTTGCAGTGTCCACCTTCAAAGACCACAGAAGCTCCACCATCCAGAGTTTGCAATGATCAGCTGGGAGTGAGATACAGTGGAAAGGATATGGCATTTTAGGAGGAACGTGGATTAAGTAACCCCAGATGAGTCATATCAACTTGAGACAAGTTTATTAAGTCCTAAAACAGGAACCCCTTACTACCTTTCTCACTGGATTGTACATAGCCCATTTCCTAGTGTATAAAATACATGATCAATAAATGCTGCATAAATAAATGTGCATGTTTATGAAAGTGCTTTGAAACTGTAAAGCATTACTGAATGCTAGTTGTTAATCATCACTGAAAACTTCTCATGTTATAAGCGTATTTTCAGTCATTTAGCTAAGATATTTAAATTATCTGATGATGCTTAACATGCTTTATTACACTCTTTCTTCATATTACCCTATATGAGATAGCAATTATTATCACATTTTTTAGGGATAAAGAATTCAAGGCTGAGAAACATGCAGTCATATGGGTCATATAATTAACAAATGGCAGGCCTGGGGATTTCCAATCCACAGCTATCTGGCTCCAGAGCCTGTATATTTTATGATGGCTTTTAATGTAGGAGACTTTCCAGGTGGCTTAGTGGTAAAGAACTTTCCTGCCAAGCAGGAGATGCAGGTTTGATCCCTGTGTAGGGAAGATCCCTAGAAGAAGGAAATTGAAACCCACTCCAGTATTTTTGACTGGGAAATCCCACGGACAGAGGAACCTGGCGGGCTGAAGTCCATGGGCTCACGAAAGAGTCAGACACAACTTAGCAACTAAACAACAGTAACAACAAACTGCTGCTGCTGCTAAGTCGCTTCAGTTGTGTCCGACTCCGTGCACCTCCATAGACGGCAGCCTACCAGGCTCCCCCGTCCCTGGGATTCTCCAGGCAAGAACACTGGAGTGAGCTGACATTTCCTTCTCCAATGCATGAAAGTGAAAAGTGAAAGTGAAGTCGCTCAGTCGTGCTGACTCTTAGCGACCCCGTGGACTGTAGTCTACCAGGCTCCTCTGTCCATGGGATTTTTCAGGCAAGAGTACTGGAGTGGGTTGCCACTTCCTTCTCCATAACAACAAACTACCATAGCCAGAGAGGAGCTTCTGGATCACTTACTTCACCTTGTAAGTAACCTTTACTTTGCAGAATTAAAACAAACATGTAGAAGAACAGAAGGCCAAGAAAAGGCTGGCAGTAAAGAAGAACATAAGCAGCATGGGAAAACGAGTAAGTTTCAAGTTGGAGGTCTCTGGATCATATAGTCACAACTCTGAGACTGGCCAGTTCCTCTATTAGGCTCTCCTGGACCTGTACACGTGTCTCACAGCACTTACCAACTGCACTGAAACAGCTGCTTTCTTGTCCATCTCCTCCATTAAAACGAGTACTCCTTGAGGGCAGGGACCATGTCTTATTCAGCTCTGTATCCCCAGCACTCAGCACAGGGCCTGACACAGAGCAGGTGCTTGTTGAATGAATGAATGAGAAAATCTCTCTTTTTTTTTTTCTGTCAAGCATAGATATAAATGACCTCACAAGCTGGTTGGGAGGATCAGATGAGAAATGCATTTGGAAATACAAAGAATTATACAGGAAGGGGCTGCTTTGTGACCAAAGAAGGAAGTATTGTTTGTTATAATTCTCCAGTTTAAATTTGCTGAGATTCATTCATTCAACAAAAATTCAGAGTAGGCTACTATGTGCCAGGCCCTTTGGCAGAGCCTGGATATACAGTGACAAACAACATGGATGTGACTCCTGATCTCACAGTTAGTTAGTGGGGGAGACAGACACTTAAAATAATATTCAGTCATAAACTGTGATAAGCTCTATGAAGGAAAGCTACAGGACACTAGGAAGAGAATGTGACAGAAAATCTACTTAAGAGATCTGAGAAGAGTTCACAGAAGAAAACAACACTTAAAATGAGACCATGAGGACCAGGATTTGCTTACTTATACTGTTAGCTTTTAATATAAACAGACCTTGATGTAAACCGTAAGGTAAGCTATAGGGAAATATTTGGGTGGTTTTATTCTGTGAATGGGGCAGGAGATCTCCCAATCAGCTTGTTTTGGTGGGGCTGTGTGCCAAGTAATCTTGGCAGATAAAAACTGTAATTTTTTTTTCAGTTTAAGCCCACCCACCTCCCATGCATCCCAATCCATTAGTTTCAGGAAACTTGGCTCCTTCCCACTACCCACTAGCTAAATTCTCACCTTGGGGTTGTCTGGACTAGTGGTTTTCGGGTGGCTCGGAAGGTGACAAAGGCTGTGACAGTGGAGAACAAGATCCAGATCACTAGGAACCTCCACCAATGCAGCTTCACTGTGAAATAGAGGGGAACAACCCACATCTGAAAGAGGGTCACCATCTGAAACACAAACATAAGCACTTCAGCTCTAGCCAGCTTCCTCTGTAGCTCCAACCACAAATCCAGAGCATATCTTTTGTGTTCCATTTTAGCCTGATCCTCTGTGCGCTTCCAGTTTTGGATAAAAGCATCTCCTAGTGACCCAAGTTAGAAACCCTGGGACCATGCTTGACACGAACCTTTTCCCCCACCCAACTGTTCATTGTACCTACTCTTTCCTTTCCATTTGAGCCCTTGCTGTCTCTTACCTGGCTGACCATGACCTCTTTATTAAGTCTCCCTGAATTCAATGCCTCTGCTCCAATGTATCCTTCCCAGGAGCATACTCAGTCGTGAACATGTCACTCTACTGCTTAGAACCCTCTGAGGTCCCCCTTTCTATAGATAAGATCTGACATCCTTAGGCCCAACATCCTTAGGCAGTCATATCTCCCACAATGGAGCTCCAAACTACTGTTTCAGGACCATCTTGAGATTAAAACATCCTTCCCACCTGCCTTTCAGCCTGAGAGCACCTCATGAGAGACACATTCTTATTCTGCTAGGCAGAATAAATCATGATTTCCCAGTGCTCCAAAAGCATTTTCCTTTCTACCATCATTACAGTGCTTATCTAGAGTATGAGGTTAGGTTCGAATTCATTCTCTACCTTACTATAAGCTCCTTGAGAGCAGCGACAAGGCCATACTCTGGCCCATGATAGATCCTCAATGAATTTAGATAACTGAGGGGAAAGCAAGACTAGAACCTTAAGAGAGAGGCACATTTCTGTTATAAGAGTATCTATTTTACTTTCGCTCCTTCCACCTCAGACTTGTTAGCTAAGGTGTTCCAAATGTATAAAATGATTCTAAGTCAGAAGTTGGGACCAATACCAGTCTTCTGCTTCCCCAAGTCTTCTCCTTCCCCAACCACCCAACCGTCACTAGATGGCACTCTTCTCAGGTGAGTAGCAGGTATAAAAAAGATAATTGGCACTTAGAGGCTTTCCTCCTGGTATTAAATGAAATGAAAGAATATATTTTTTTAAAAGAGGGGTGGCTATAGAGAGGACAATAGCAGCTAGCATCCTAAAGTTCCACAGAGGAGAAAACTTTTGAGAAAATATTTACTCTTGAGGATTTCTAGACTAGTGCTGCCTAGTCCAAATATAACATGAGTCATATGCGTAATTTTAAGTTTTATAATAGCTATGCTTTAAAAAAGCAAAGAGATGCAGATGATCTTAATTTTAATATATTTTATTTAACCCAATGCGTCTAAAATATTACCCTTTTGACACGCACTCAATATAAACTACCCATGAAACATTTTATTCTTTTTTTTTGTAATAAGGTTTTAAAATCCGATGTTTTATATTTACAATATATCTCAAAAGAGACCAGCCACATTTCAGGAGTTCTACTGCTACATCAGACTGGATAGTGCAGCTTAAACCATCTTTTTAGTGTTTAGCTACTGCTCTTTTATAGACTGCTCTGTGGCAAGAAAAAGCTTTAGTTTTTTAGTGTTATTTTATATATTTTAAGAGAGAGAGAGAGAGACAGAGGAAGAGAATGGTGACCAGCCACGTTGCCTTCGAGCTTCTATTGCTGTCTGCCCACTGCTCAGTGAACAATGCAGTCTCAGGACCAGTTCACTGTACAGGAAGATGCAGTTGACGCCCTGAATGAAGCATTCTAAAATATCCTAGCCTTATAAGGAGGGAAGGATAGGGGAAAAGGATAATTAAGGAGTTTGGGATGCACACGTACACGCTGCTATGCTTAAAATGGATAACCAAGAAGGACCTACTGTGTAGTACATGGAATGCTGCTCAGTGTTATGTGGCAGCCTGAAAGGGAGGGGAGTTTGGGGGAGAACGAACACATAGGTATATGTATGGCTGAGTCCCTTTGTGGTCCACCTGAAACTATCACACATTGTTAATGGGCTATATTTCAATACTAAATAAAAAGTAATTAAAAAATAAAAATTAGACGGAAAAAAAAAAATTCTGGCCTTACAAAAAATACTGTGGAAGCACCAGGACGTACTAACAAATGGCTCCCCAAATAATGCTCTACGTGACATTCTAGGAGACACATGGAGGAGACCAGAAAAGTGCATCACAACAAACAACTGCAGATTATTTAAACTAGGGGATAAGGCAACTAGAGTCGTGACACTGAAAGTGGGTAGATGAAGGTGGGTGTGGAAGGAAGGGCTGCATGGTCGTCAGCCTTCATATCATTTACTCTGACAGGCTCATGGGAGTGTTTATAAAGCAGTAGGCCCAGAGACTTGAGAAGAAATCAATCACATGGTCCAGTCACATATGTTTTCTCTGAGAAAGAACAGGAATTCTTGTCTACTTCCAGCTTTTTCCAAAAATTTGGCTTTTTACATAAAAACAACCAGCCTGCCCTCACAGCCTCTTTCTCACTCCCCATCACCAATAGCATGTTCTGGTGGGGAGGGGGTGGGTGGGAAGCAAGTTAAGATAATTATCCCCACATGAGCTGTAGCTATGCATATTTGGGGTTAGAAACTGGATTTTATTCACGGTGGAACAAAGACATAGTTAGGAGTAAGTCTGGGCTTCCCTCATAGCTCAGTTGGTAAAGAATCTGCCTGCAATGCATGCAGGAGACCTGCGTTCGATTCCTGGGTCAAGAAGATACCCTGGAGAAGGAAATGGCAACCCACTCCAGTATTCTTGCCTGGAGAATTCCATGATTAGAGGAGTCTGGCAGGCCACAGTCCATGGGGTCGCAAAGAGTCGGACACGACTGAGTGACTTTCACTTTAGGTTCTTCGAAACAGATGTCCCGGAAGAAGCCCTGCAAACCTGGATTCTAGTTCTGATCTGCCTCCAAATCATTAGGTCACCCCAAGGAGGGTTTGACATGATTTTCAAAGCCCTTTAAGTTCTAGCACACTAAGGTTCTGTTAGACCTTATCTGAGCCTTGTATCCCAGACTCCCTGGGAGAGTGAAGGCAGTGTTCACTCTCACTCATCCATCAAGTATTTACTGCACATTTAATGGGAAGAGAAATAAACATGACTTCTAGTTCCTTTCTTCAAGGAGCTAACAGTCTAGCAGCAGGCTAATAACAAAGATCAAATCCTTATTTAATGACTCAATAAAACTTTAGACCCTTTCTAAAGAAGAAAAAATCATTAAAGATCAAGTGGACATAGTAGAATGATATAATATAGTGAAATGACTAGTGACTTTAGAATTAAAGACATCTAGATATGTATCCCAATATAGCTACTTTCTGTTACCTAGGCAAGTCACTCAGCTCTAAGAGCCTTAGTTTTTTAAAGTATAAATGAAGTTAACAGTATCTACTCCATTAGGCTATATAGATTATGTGTTAATGCATGGAAAACTTTCAGAACAGTACCCAACAAGGCAAGCATTCAATACAAGTAATGCAATAAATATAATGTAAGGATTCAATATGATAGCTCTTTTATTTCAATGGCAGCTTTCCAGGTGGCTCAATGGTAAAGAATCAGCCTGCAATGCAGAAGACATGGGTTAAATTCCTGAGTCAGAAAGACCCCCTGGAGAAGGAAACATCAACCCACTCCAGTATTCTTGCCTGGAAAATCCCATAGGTAGAGGAGTCTGGAAGTTGCAGATCCACGAAGTTTCAGAGTCAGCCATGACTGAGTGACTAAAAAAAAATTATTTCAATGGCAACAATGTGTATAAAACCATAAGCACAGCTGCATAGTACGCACAGTTGCTTAAATAAATGAGAACTCTTACTATGGCTTCACATGATTGAAAATTCCTAAAGTCACATATATAAGGGAGCAAAGATTGCAGGGAGAACTAAAATAATCAACATATTAAAAGTGGTGAGGTATTAAGACACTCTCTGCCAGGGAAGTCTGAAAGCCAGATTCTGTTCAGGGCCTTGAAAGCAGCTGCTGGGGTGAGAGCCCAGGTCACAAAAGGGCAGGCAGAGGGGCTGGGTGAACACAACAGTTTACTACGGGGAAAATGGTAAGTTACAATTCTGCCTGGTTAATTTATTTGTGTCTACTGTAGGGCATTCTGCTTAATAAATTAAGTTGAAGGCATTTTTAATGGCTAGCTTGGCAATAAATGACTCAAAGTTACTCAAAATTCTCAAGACTAATGGCAGGGACTCTGGTGCCATCTGGTGGCAACATTCTGGTTCAACAGTTTGTTTAACCAAATAAGATCAAGTGGTGGCTTAGACGGAAAGTGTCTGTCTACAATGTGGGAGACCTGGGTTCGATCCCTGGGTTGGGAAGTTCCCTGGAGAAGGAAACGGCAACCCACTCCAGTACTCTTGCCTAGAAAATCCCATGGACGGAGGAGCCTGGTGCCCATGGGGTCGCAAAGAGTTGGACTCGACTGAGAGACTTCACTTTTTTTTATACTTGATGCCTTGAGAGGCACAAAACAAAGGGAAGCCGTGGCCCTAACTTCTCCAGAATCTGGGGTAATGAGACATAAATGCAGGAACTGGGCAGTCATGTAAAGCATCAAGCACTGATATGGGAGTTCAGAGGAGAGATGCAGCGGTGCTGGCAGAAGCTGTCAAGGGGAGACTGGCCAGGAATGGCAGTGCTCTGGCTGGCTCTGAAGAGTGAAAGTCCCTCAGTTGTGTCCAACTCTTTACTACCCCATGGACTATACAGTCCATGGAATTCTCCAGGCCAGAATACTGGAGTGGGTAGCCTTTCCCTTCACCAGGCGATCTTCCCAGCCAAGGGATCGAACCCAGGTCTCCCACATTGCAGGGGGATTATTTACCAGCTGAGTCACAAGGGAAGCCACAAGCGAAGCTGATTCTGAAGGAGGTTTCATTATGGTGTTTGTGCATGTGTGTATGTGTGTATGCAAGCGCACATGTGTGTATGAAAGCCATTCATCCTCTTTCCCTGAATCTGAAGTGAAGACCAGCCTGAAACTGACTGACTGTACCTTACTGATTCTTTCAGCAAACATTTAATGAGGAATAATCCCAGCTTCTCTGATCTGGAAGGCAAGAATAGCAACAACCCACTTACCTTTCCACAAGACACACAGTTGACATGATTATATTAGATGCTACAGTAAGAGTTAGCTAGCTCTTATTTAAATGGACTTTGTTTATATTTTTTTCATCTCAGAAACTGTAATTCATGAAAACAAAAAAGAGCTTCCAGATTACATCCTTCTCTGGACACTAGCTCCCTTGCCAGAGGCACGTCTGACTTTCAGGATTCCCATCACTTCTTATTTGCCTGTGTTGTGGGCACAGATATCACCTACTATGCTTGACTGCAGAGGAATACCAAGGATGAAATGACAACTACAAGTCCAGGTAGCACAACAAAATAAGAGACTCACAGCTTGAATCAGCTTGAAAAAAAAAATGCTGAAAAATGGACAGAGGTCAACCAGAAGAAGGTCTGGGATATGCTCCATAGCTCTGATCAATACTGTCATGAATGATTCAGATGAAAATACGAAAGATCGCTTATCAAACTGTGAGCAGCACAAAACTTGGGAGACAAGAGAGAGGAGCAAGGCAGTGAACATGGAAAATAGAAACAAGATCCAAAATGAATGAAGCTCTTTCCTACAGTTCTTCTAGCTCTACCATTCTGCGATCTGGTAAGCTGAAAGGAAGAACCAAAACCTCAGGCTGAAACTTCACCAACTACCCAAGTATAGGATGGGGAAGGAGCTGCTCACATGAAAGAGATCTAGGGGTTTCACCTGACTACAAACTGCCAGGGAATATAAGCCAACAGGGTCATTATCCAAAAGCCAAGGCAACACTATGCTACTTAACTAAGAATAAACCCTGAATGAAGGAGCAAGTAGCTCTACCATTCTCTGCTCTGTCAAAGAATCCTTTGGCCCTGAGATCTGGTTTAGGTCCACAATGTACAAAGAACACTGATGAAGAGACATGACCATAACAGAGTAGCCAGGATTACAAAGGGTCTGGAAACCAAATCACATGACAAACAGCTGAGGACGCTGGGATAACAGGCCTGGACAAAACTAAAGGAAGGCGTGACTATTATCTGAAGATCATTCAGAAGCCCAGCAAGCAAATATAGTCAGCATGGTTTCTGTGACCTGGTAAGACCCCAAGTGGAGAAGGCAATGGCACCCCACTCCAGTACTCTTGCCTGGAAAATCCCATGGATGGAGAAGCCCGGTAGGCTGCAGTTCATGGGGTCGCGAAGAGTCGGACACGACTGAGCAACTTCCCTTTCACTTTTCATTTTCATGCATTGGAGAAGGAAATGGCAACCCACTCCGGTGTTCTTGCCTGGAGAATCCCAGGGACGGGGGAGCCTGGTGGGCTGCCGTCTATGGGGTTGCACAGAGTCAGACACGACTGAAGCGACTTAGCAGCAGCAAGACCCCAAGTATTGCTAGAATATTCCAAAGGGCAAAAACTTGGTTGGCAATTATCTCCTACCACACCCCTGGAAAATGGTCAACCTAATCATAAGCAGCAGATATTCCAGTGATAAAAGATGTGCTAGACAGTTCTTTCCTATTGCTGACCTGAAAAAACCTGCCTTTGTCTACCTTCTGCCTCTGGGTCAAATCCTTGTCCCTCAGAGAAGTGCAGAGTATATTTACTTCCTATTTCTTATGCCTACTCTCCTAATACCCCAAATTATGTCTTTTTCCCTCAAGTCTTCTCCTCCTCAGGTAAGAGTCACTCAAGCAGTCATTTAACAATACTTGTTGGGCATTTACTGGACACCAGGCTAAGGACTGGGAAATTCAGAGTTGATAAACAAAAGCTTCTCAAGGAGAAGTCTACTGAGGAGAAACAATCACAATGCAGTGTAAGAAGTGCTATAATGGAGCAGGTCCTGGTGGCCAAGAAAGCAGAGCAGAAGTGCCTCACCCAAGGTGGAGGAACTATCATCTCTGTCCTGGGCGGTCCAACAGGTGCAGATGGAGAAAGGCATCACGATGCGGGAACAAGGTATCCTTGAGAGAGTACACAGGTACCTGAGGGAGGTGTGAGAAATGAGCCTAAAGAGGTAGGCAAGGCTCAGAGAAGGCTGATCACACTTAGGAGTTTTTAATTATATTCTGGGGAGAAAAGTTTTTCTCACAGAAAGTGGATTACAACCCTTTACCATCTTAGTCAGCATTCTCTAGCCACATTCTAGTGACCCTCTTATTGTCTCGGTCTGAGAAAAATCTATAGTACTTTAAAGATCTCCAGGCAGGAGATTTTGCCACTCATCCATTCCAGGAGGGAATAGCAGTTCAGGAGACAGGAGTCTGAAAAGATACTATATTTGGTAACAGACAGGGATGATGAAAGCTTCTCCTTGGAGATCTTTAAAAATAGGATAGATACTTTTCCAGGCATAGGCTTACTCCTTCCCCTAACATCCCTGAGGGAGCTAAGGAGCAAGTAAGATTAGACTCTGAATAGATGATGAAAACTGAGCTACAGAGAAACCAAACATTAAGTCCTGGGCTAGGCTTCCAACCCAGATTTTGTCTCCCGAGTGCTGCCTCCCAGCACTGGTCATCAAGTTAGGGGGGACCCGGAGGAGGCAAAACAACATAGACCAAAGTGGGGATGGTTGCGAAAATACTGAAATCCAAGAAGAGGACGTGGGCAAAAGTCATTAAAGGAAAATCCAGGGCAGGGAGGGGTTAAAAACAGAAATGACTATGGCAGAACTGTCAACAATCTCCTGAAACTTTTGGAAACCTCAAAAAATGGTTGAGTACTCTATGGAAAGAGCACTTAACCAAGAACCAGATTTTACATCCGGCACTCCAATACGATGGTCATGTGCTCCTGGCAAATCACATCTGGATTTTGCACTTCATCTTCTTAATCTGAAAAATGGAGACAAACCCCTATCCTATCTTATAAAGCTATTTGAGGTTCCAAAGCAATAACAGATGAGAAAAGTATTTTGTTTTTAATCAACAAATTCAAAACTATAAAGCAGTGTAAGGTATTATTACAGTTGTTGCTGCTACTGAAAAGAACAGTACCTGAAATTTAAATACAGAACAGTAGGATTGCTTGTTCCCAAGAGCAGTTAATTTAGACTCTTCTTTTAACCTAAAATTTCCTTTCTTTGAACTCCTAAATTACAGAAAGAAGCTTGATAATCTTCACAGTGAAACCAGTAGATTGGCATACTCGCTCATAATCAACCTCATGGCTGGCAACATCCGTGCCGCTCTAGGTTCTGAAGTCTAGGACAGTATTTCTCATTATGGATGAATTTTCTCCCCAGGGGACACTTGACAATGTCTGGAGATAGTTTTGGTTGTCACAATCAGAGGGAGGAGACTGTAGGTAGAAATCAGGGCTAGTGCTAAACATCCTACGATGCACCTCATAGCCCCCGAAAAAAATAAAGAATCATCTGGCCAAAATGTTAATATGCTGCCTACTGAGAAACGTGGTCTAGGCGAACAGAGCTAGTGTTTTTCTACTTAGTGGTCATGGGTGCCTGATGGAAGGCTGGACCACCAACCAGCACTAGTAAAGAACAGAAAATTTCACTCAGTTGAAGAGAAACAGAGCCTTATCAATTAATTCTATCATTTCTTGGCATGCCCTGTGAAGCTCTGACAGCTAACCTCAAACAGCTCATGTTTCTACTACTCAACAACAATCCGAGAGCTTCTCCTTTACACAACATTCTCAAAGGAGTTGTTTTGATTCTTGTTTATTCCCATTCTTTATTCCACAGACATTTTAATGTGTTTAATATGTGTATGTTGGGGTTTTTTTGAAATAACAATAACATTTACTTTTTACATAGATCTGAGTAGCAAAAGAATTTTTTAATTTTTTGGAGTATAGTTGCTCTACAATGTTGTATCAGTTTTAACCATTATTAATCACCACAGTTTGAACTGTAAACTCATAGCTATAGCAAGTACCTAAAATCTGTTTAGACAGGGAGAACTTTAGATGTCCCAGGATAGAAACAAGGACTAACAAGATGGGATATCCAAACAGAACAGCAAGGAATAGAATCCTCAGTCCACAGGATGGTTCAAAAATCTAATCTATAAAGTACAAATCCTAAAAATAAAATCAGAGCAATCTGGGGAAACAGATTGCAACACATATGTCAAAATGCTTATTCCCTAATATACAAAAAGCTCTTATAAATCAGTAAGAAACATTCTAAAATAATCCTAAGCACGGAAAGAAATGTGACTGAACATACCACATGGTTCAGCTGTGAATAACATTTACATGTCACAATAATGCAAATAGGGAAAACTTATTTACTAAAAACTGGGAGGAGCAAAAGTATATATGTGATGGGTATAGATGTAGTGGTATAAGATAATCACCACTTTCCATGGCAGAAAGTCAACACATGTTCAAAAGTAAAATTATATATATATATATTTATATTATTTATTTATATTTATATATATTATACATATATATCAAGGATGAATAGAGATAGGCAGAGGATTGTTGGTTTCTAAACATTACAGAACTACCTGATTTTTAGATTAGATATTTTCACCATATTAGATTTGACAAAGATTAAAAATACTGAGGATTCTCTATATTCTCTTTAACACTGGGTAACAGCACTGTTTAACTTCTGTTGGTGGGATTGTAAACTGCTATAACTTTTGTGAAGGGCAACTTGACAAGATCTATTAATAATTAAATGGCAATTCCACTTGACCAAGAAATTCCATTTTTAATTCTATAAGAATGCTGGCCCAGCTATGCAAATTATTTCTGTAAAAAGTTTACTGAATCACTGCTGTAACTAAGATAAACATCACATTGAACAAGTCTATTGGTGCCATTTTTCCAATAGCATTTACTGAGTTCATGTGAGTCTCTGTGTCACATTTTGGTAATTCTCACAATATTTCATCATTATTATATTTGTTATGGTGATCAGTGATCTTTGATGTCACTACTGTATCTGTTTTGGAGCACCACAAACTATGCTCACATGCGATAACAATCAATCAACAAACACTGTCTATGTTCTGAGTGCTCCACTAACCACCCATTTCTCATCTCTCCCTCGCCTTGAAAAAGTGAAAGTGTTAGTCACTCAGTTGTGTCTAATTCTTTGCGACCCCATGGACTGTAGCCTGCCAGGGTCCTCTGTCCATGGAATTCTCCAGGCAAGAATACTGGAGTGGGTTGTTATTTCCTTCTCCAGGGGATCTTTCCAACCCAGGAATCAAACCCAGGTCTCCTGCATTGCAGGCAGA
This sequence comes from Capra hircus, assembly GCF_001704415.2. NCBI lineage: Eukaryota > Metazoa > Chordata > Mammalia > Artiodactyla > Bovidae > Capra > Capra hircus. Next base: position 31,826,850 of record NC_030822.1, read on the forward strand.
TTCTTTATTCTTTGAGCCACCAGGGAAGCCCCCGCCTCTCCCTGGGTCTCCCTATTCCCTGAGACACAATATTGAAATTAAGCCAATTAATAACCCTACAATGACCCTTTAGTGTTCAAGTGAAAGGAAGAGTTACACGTCTCTCATTTTAAACCAAAAGCTAGAAATGACTAAGCTCAGTGAAAGCTTAATCTCACTGACATGTTAAAGCCGAGACAAGTTAGGCCTCTTGGTGCCAGTTAACCCACGTGGTGAATGCAAAGGAAAAGTTCTTGAAGGAAATTAAAAGTGCTACTCCAGTGAACACAGGAATGTTAAGAAAGCAAAACAGCCATATTACCGTTGACATAAAGAAAGTTTCAGTGGTTGGATAAAAGATCAAGCCAGCCACACCTTTCCCCTAAGCCAGAGCCTAATGCAGATCAACTCTCTGAAGGCTGAGAGGTGGGGAAGTTGCAGAAGGAAAGTTTAAAGTTAGCAGTGGCTGGTTCATAAGGTTTAAGGAAAGAAGCCATCTCCACAACATAAAAGTGCAAGGTGAAGCAGCAAACGCTGATGGAGAAGTGGCAGCAAGTTATCCAGAAGATCTAACTAAGATGATGAATGAAAGTAGCTACACTAAACGACAGATTTTCAAACAGATGCCATCTATGACTTTCACAGAGAGGAGGAGAAAATGCCTGGCTTCAAAGCTTCAAAGGACAGACTGACTGACTCTCTTCTTCAGAGGATAACCCATCCGGTGACTTTACGTTGAAGCCAATGTTCATTTACCATTTCAAAAATCCTAGGGCCCCTAAGAATTATGCTAAATCTCCTCTGCCTGAGATCTATAAATGGAACAACAAAGCTTCAATGACAGCCCGTGAGTTTACAACATGGTTTACTGGATATTTTCATACCATTCATGGGGTAGATCATGGCATCTGGTCCCATCAGTTCATGGCAAATAGACGGGGAAACAATGGAAACAGTGACAGACTTTATTTTGGAGCTCCAAAATCACTGCAGATGGTGACTGCAGCCATGAAATTAAAAGATGCTGGTTCCTTGGAATAAAAGCTATGACCAACCTAGACAGCATATTAAAAAGCAGAGACACTGCTTTGCCAACAAAGGTCTGTCTAGTCAAAGCTGTGGTTTTTCCAGTAGTCATGTATGGATGTGAGAGACGGACTATAAAGAAAGTTGAGTGTTTAAGAATTGATGCTTTTGAACTGTGGTGTTGGAGAAGACTCTTCAGAGGGTACCTCGGACTGCAAGGAGATCCAACAAGTCCATTCTAAAGGAGATCAGTCCTGAGTGTTCTTTGGAAGGACTGACGTTGAAGCTGAAACTCCAATACTTTGGCTACCTAATGCGAAGAGCTGACTCATTTGAAAAGACTCTGATGATGGGAAAGAATGAAGGCAGGAGGAAAAGGGGACGACAGAGGATGAGATGGCTGGATGGCATCACCAACTCAGTCTGGGTATACTCTAGGAGTTAGTGATGGACAGGGAGGCTTGGCGTGCTATGGACCATGGGGTTGCAAAGAGTTGGACATGACTGAGCGACTGAACTGAACCGAACCCACAGAACGGGAAGAAATACTTGTGAATTATATATCTAATGATGGTGTAGTATCCAAACTATATAAAGAACTTCTATAACTCAATAAGAACAAAAAGACAACCAAGGACAATCCCTGGTGCTCCAGTGGTTAGAACCTGGCTTTCACTGCCATGGCCTCAGTTAGTCAGGAACTAACATCCTGTAAGCCACATGGTGCAGTCAAAAAAAAAAAAAAAAACAAAAGGTCAAAAATCCAATTAAAAAATGGGTAAAGAACTTGAAGAGATGTTTCTCCTAGAAACATATACAGCCAGCCAATAAAAACATCAAAAGATGCTCAACACCATTTAGTTCAGTTCAGTCAGTCATGTCTGACTCTTTGCGACTCCATGAATCGCAGCACGCCAGGCCTCCCTGTCCATCACCAACTTCCAGAGTTCACTCAAACTCACATCCATTGAGCCAGTGATGCCATCCAGCCATCTCATCCTCTGTCGTCCCCTTCTCCTCCTGCCCCCGATCCCTCCCAGCATCAGAGTCTTTTCCAATGAGTCAACTCTTTGCATGAGGTGGCCAAAGTACTGGAGTTTCAGCTTCAGCATCAGTCCTTCCAAAGAACATCCAGGACTGATCTCCTTTAGAATGGACTGGTTGGATCTCCTTGCAGTCCAAGGGACTCTCAAGAGTCTTCTCCAATACCACAGTTCAAAAGCATCAATTCTTCGGTGCTCAGCTTTCTTCACAGTCCAACTCTCACAACCATGCATGACTACTGGAAAAACCACAGCCTTGACCAGATGGACCTTTGTTGGCAAAGTAATGTCTCTGCTTTTGAATATGCTATCTAGGTTGGTCATAACTTTCCTTCCAAGGAGTAAGTGTCTTTTAATTTCATGGCTGCAATCACCATCTACAGTGATTTTGGAGCCCCCCCCCCAAATAAATACCATTAGGGAAATACAAATCAAAGCACAATGAAATCCCACTTTTATGCAAAATAATGTGGCTATAATACAAAAAAAAAAATTGGAAAATAAGTATCGGTGAGAACGTGGAAAAACTGGAACCCAATAGAATGTGAGTTAGAATGTAAAATGGCACAGCTGCTGTAGAAAACCATTTGGCAGTTCCTCAAAAAGTTAAACAGAAAGTTATATATGACTCAGCAATTCCACTCTAGGATATATCCAAGAACTGAAAATAGGTGTTCAAATAAAAACTTACAGTGAATGTTCATAGCCACACTGTTCAAAACAGCCCAAAGGTGGAAACAACTCAAGTGTCCACCAACTGATGAATGGATAAACAAAATGCAGTATATCCACACAATGGAATATTATACAACCACAGAAGGAACAAAGTACTGGTAGATACTGCAGTGTGAATGAACTCTGCAAACACTGTTAAGTAAAAGAAGTCAGGCACAAAAGGCCACACACTGTACGATTCTATTTCTATCTAGAATAGGCAAATACAGAGAAAGCAGCTTAGTGGTTGCCAGGGTGTGCTGGGAGGGGGGAAATGGGAACTGACTGCTTAATGGGCATGGAGCTTCTTTTTGGGGTAATGAAAATGTTCTAGAACTAAACAGTGACAATGGTTGCACAACAATGTGGATATGCTAAAGGACACTGAATTATACACTTTAAAACAGGTAAAATAGTGAATTCTGTTATGTGAAATTGTCCTTAACAAAATAAAATTCTATTCCATTTCCACATAAAATAGTACCTGAAGATATTTTTATGCCTTGAGCTTTTCTTCTCTTAAGAATAGGAGCAAAAAAGTCCCTAACATTAGCTTTGGAGTTTACAAAATACTTTGCCATGTGATCTTATATAATCTCTACAACACATGAGATAGACATTATGACCCCAATTTAGAGACAAGAAGAACTGAGTCTCAGAGAAGTACAAAGTCAGATAGCCAGGAAGCAGGAGCGTTGGCTAATCAAGTCAGACAGTCTCACTTAGTGTATTTACTGCTGCAAGGCAAACAGCTCCAACTTCTGATAAGCTTGAAAAAGGACAGGAGATGCCACTGTGTACATACATCTTGGAATTTTTCTTCTTCCAAAGTTAGTATTTTAAAGCAGTAAAAATATTCACTGTATCCAAGTTAATCAAAGTTTTAACAAAACCAATATAGATAATTATTGAATAAGAGCAGCATAAAGCAGGACATGCAGATTTCCTCTTCCAATTTTCTAAAGATAAGAGTTTAAGTTTCTCAGTGCAAGACATGCTATAATGCTGGCATGTCCTCTCACCAACAAACTTCAGCATAATGTTTACAGTGCATGGCAATAAGTAATGAGATGACTGTGCATTTCCTTATATAACTGGCCTCATTAATTTACAATCACATTCCTATTAAGGATTAACTAGTGAATGGCACATTAGTGGTTTTCTAACACACTGATGAGTCCTATATATGTTCTTGAGAAAGTAGAGGGGTGAGGGTTACCAGCCCAGGCAGAGCATCCTCTCATTTTCTGCATCAGGTTTTTTTCTTAAAATACTGTTTTAAGTAAGGACGTCATTGCTTTTTAAAAAAATACATACGAAAAGACACTGCAGTATATATATGCATCTTCAATTCTTCAGAGATTTTCAAAAATCTCTGCAGATAAGCTAACATTATATAATCATTTCTAAATACAAGCACAGAAATGCAAAGTGGGTTCACTTGACATTTGACTTAAGATTTTTCTTAGTTTCTAGGTTCAATTAAACTATCCTGATAATCCCCATTTTATAGAATAGGTATTGTAAGCACACAAGGAGAAACAAGTGACTTATCTCACATGGCAGGGTGAAGCCTAACAGGGTCTAGACATCAAGCTCCACCCAGACAGCTTTGTCTGTTGGATGGTGCCTAGTTCAAAAAGCCTTGGTGTCACGTGGTCATTCCATGCACTATCACCTGAAAATACAGACGTCTCTACTTGAGGTACATGACAATACCTGAGGTGGCTATGTGCCAGTAATGTCTGGAACATGTGCCAGCTCAAAGGCAAAATTAGTCTCTCTTCCTCCTATGCTTTAGATTATCCTTTGGTTCCCCCGATAGAAAATCCTTTCCAGAAGCACAGTCAAAACTATGAAACATGAAACAGAAGATCTGGATTCAAATCATGTCTTTATCAATCAGTTTCTCCTGCATGCCTGAACTCTCTGGATCTCAGTTTGTTCACAGCACTTACCTCAAGGGCTATTAGGAGGGTTAAAAGATAGTTTAGCAGTTCCCATCCTGTGGGTTACAGACCCCTGGACATCTCTGGCCACATTATAAGAGGTCTGAAAAAGCACATACTAGAGAAAAAGAATTATTTGGGGTTTAAAACTAAAAGCTCTGGAGTAAAACTGTCTGGGTTCAAATAATGGTTTTACCACTAGAGCAGGTTACTTAGCCATTCTGTCTCAGTTCCTTATCTGTAATTGGAGGCAACAGTATTCATTGGATTATAGTGAGGATTAAATGGGGTATATATGTAAAATGCTTAGAACAGTGGCTGGCATAGTAAGAATTCAATAAATGTTAGCTATTACTGACATTTACTGAATTAGTAATTGCTATTACCTGAAAGAGATGGGAATACCAGACCACCTGATCTGCCTCTTGAGAAATCTGTACACAGGTCAGGAAGCAACAGTTAGAACTAGACATGGAACAACAGACTGGTTCCAAATAGGGAAAGGAGTACGTCAAGGCTCCTTGACATAAATAATCATCACCCTGCTTATTCAACTTAGATGCAGAGTATATCATGAGAAATGCTGGGCTGGATGAAGCACAAGCTGGAATCAAGATTGCAAGGAGAAATATCAATAACCTTAGTTATGCAGATGACACCACCCTTATGGCAGAAAGCAAAGAAGAACTAAAGAGCCTTTTGATGAAAGTAAGAGGAGAGTGAAGAAGTTGGCTTAAAGCTCAACATTCAGAAAACTAAGATCGTGGTATCTGGCCCCATCTCTTCACGGCAAATGGAGAAACAGTGGAAACAGTGGAATGGGAGGAGAAGGGGATGACACAGGATGAGATGGTTGGATGACATCACCGACTCAATGGATATGAGTTTGAGTAAACTCTAGGAGTTGGTGAAGGACAGGGAGGCCTGGTATGCTGCAGTCCATGGGGTTGCAAAGAGTCGGACACAACTGAGTGACTGAACTGAACTGATTACTAATATATGTATTTACATATTCTTTCAAAGAATAATTATCATCATGTGGATGCTTGCCCAGTTTTTTATGTTAAAGAAGGGTTGTTATACTTGAAAAGGTTAAATACTTCTACAATAATAGTTATAAAAGAATTCAGTGTACTACCTGCCATGCCCTCGTCCAGAGTAGCTGCATTTGTGATTTCAATGTTTTTTAATTTACTGAGGTTTACTTTGTGGCCTAACATATGGTCTACCCTGGAGAATGGGCTATGTGCACTTAAGAAGAACATGTATTCTGCTGTTGTTGGGTACAGTGTGCTGTGTATGTCTATTAGGTCTAATTGGTTTATAATATTGTTCAAGTCCTCTATTATCTGTTAGTCTTCTATCTGGTTATTCTATCCATTACGGAAGTGGGGTACTGAGCTCTACAACTATTACTACAGAACCATCTGTTTCTCCCTTCAATTCTGTTAATTTTTGCTTCACGGATCTGGGAACTCCTTTGTTAGGCTGCATATATGTTTATAATTGTTGTATCTTCTGGCTGAAGTGAACCTTTTATCAATATGTAATCACAGCAAATAGATGGGAAAAACTGGAAGCAGTAACAGATTTTATTTTCTTGGGCTCCAAGATCACTGTGGATGGGTGACCACAGCCATGAAATTAAAAGATGCTTGTTCCTTGGAAGGAAAGCTATGACAAACCTAGACAGTGTATTAAAAAGCAGAGACATCGCTTTGCTAGCAAAGGTCTGTATAGTCAAAGCTATGGTTTTTCCAGTAGTCATGCATGGACATGACAGTTGGATCATAAAAAAGCTAAGTGCCAAAGAATTGATGTCTTTGAACTGTGGTTCTGGAGAAGACTCTTGAGAGTCCCTTGTACAGCAAGGAGATCAAACCAGTCAATCCTAAAGGAAATTACCCCTCAATATTCACTGGAAGGACTGATGCTGAAACTGAAGCTCCAATACTTTGGCCACCTGATGCAAAGAGCTGACTCACTGGAAAAGACCCTGATGCTAGGAAAGACTGAAGGCAAAAGAAGGGGGCAGCAGAGGATAAAATTGTTTAGATAGCATCACCAACTCAATGGACATGAATCTGAGCAAACTCCAGCAGACAGTGAAGGACAGGGAAGCCTGGTACATGCTGCAGTCCATGGAATCACAAAGAGTCGGACATGATTTAGTGACTGAACAACAATGTCCTTTTTTATCTCGTGTACCTTTTTTGATTTAAAATTCTATTTTGTCTGATATTCAAGAGTCACCAGCTTTTTCTCAGTTATCATTTGCATGAAATATCTTATTCCATCCTTTTACTTTTATCTCGTTTCTTTGTTATCTAGAGTATCTTACAGACAGTATATGGATGGATAATGTGTTATCTTAAAAAAATCTGACAATCAGCCTTTTTAAAGGAGAATTTAATTCACTTACATTTAAAGTAATTACTAATAAGCAAGGACTTATTTCTGCCATTTAGCTATAGATTTTGTATGTTTTTTTGTTCCTCATTTCCTCTATTAGTACCTTTATAGGTCTCTCTAACTCTGACCCTGCCTTCTCATCACCTGCTACATTGCCTCCCCACTGTCAGTGCCTTTTTAAAATATTAATCTAAAGATTCACTGGAGGCCTGGTCTTTCTAATCTATTTGAATAGCTCCTGATGAATAGTTCCTTCATGAATTTACCCCACAATGTTAAAAGGAAGGACCTACCTTTTCTGGCCAAGAAAGCAGGTTCAGGTTCTAGCCCAGTTTTCACCATCTGAATCACTTGTCCCTTAAAGGCACATTCACCACACACTATTCACACACAGTTTATTATTATTATTGATTCCTTGCCTACATGAGACCTGGGTTAGGCTGGACTCTCGAATACTTAAGAAGAGTCTCTTGATGACTGGCAACCAAAGAAATGAGCAAAGTGGCTTACATTGTAGGAGCGGGGATGTCTCTGTTTCCACTGCACCAGGAGCAGCTGGGCCACCACCAAAGTAGCAATAAGGATGAGGACCATTTCAGCATGCATGGCTTCATGGCCGCGATGCTTGGCATGCATGCGTGCGTGCTCGATCCTGAAAGCCAAACAGATGCAGTGAGCTAGGTCAGAGATGGTATGGTGATAAAGGGGCAGTGCTTTCCAGGGATACCCACTGGTCTATAGCTCAGAACACACTGTTTTAAAAAGTAATAAATTTTTTTATTTTTGGCTGCACATGGTCTTTGTTGCTGCATGCGGGCTTTCCTTAGTTGTGGTGAGTGGGGGCTACTCTCCAGTTGCAGTGTGCAGGCTTCAGTAGCTGTGGCACACAGGCTTAGTTATTCCAAGGCATGAGGAATCTTCTCAGACCAGGGATCAAACCTGCGTCTCCTGCATTGGCAGGCAGATTCCTAACCACTGGACCATGAAGGAAGTCCAGAACATACTCTTATAAACTGTACAAATTAGGTGCTAGAAAGACACATGCCTTAGAAGACAGGAATTCTGAGATAGAACAGGGGTTCTAGGGACTCCAGTCACCAAGGTTAGATATGGGGTTAAAGGTTGGTGGCCTGCTCCCTACCCCAAATGGTAGGAACAGCGGATTCCTTTCCATTTTGGTCCTATTTCAACCTGTCACTGGAAGGAGAAAAGTAACCCAGAGAGAAGGTCACAGCCATAAAGGCTCATACTCTTATTCAATGATATTTATGATACCAATAAAGGAATAATGTTGCAAATGTGTGCTAATTTCAGGGTTAAAGTCTTGCTTTATTTGTCCTACCCTCTCTGTCAGGATCAGAGATCCTTAAGACTAAAGCCTGAAAAATGTGAACTGCTTCAGCTTTATACCACTCCAACAGTGACTTCACTATCAGTATCCAGAGGTAAATAGTCTCTTCAAGGGCTCAGGAGAGAAAAGCTAGAAACTCCTATTTAATCCAAGGCTGGCATTCTCTTGTCTTGAGGATTGGCAGACTCCCTTGGCCAATACAGGCAAAACACTTCCTCTGAGAACAGAAAAGTCAATCCTACCATTCTGGGTCAGAGTCAGCTAAGGGAGAGAAATAAAGGAATTAGAAAACTGAATACAAATATAACCTGTGAAGCTTTGGTGCAAGTTCTCCATGGTGGTGACGGTGGGGGTTTAGTCGCTCTATTGTGTCCAACTCTTTGCGATCCCATGGACTGTAGCCTGCCAGGCTTCTCTGTCCATAGGATTCTCCTAGCAAGGACACTGGAGTGGGTTGCCATTTCCATCTCCAGCAAGTTCTCCATACCCGAGGGTATCAGGGAGAAAGGGAAAGGACAACATAAATGGTATGTATCTTCATGGAATTCCCCAAGGGCAATGAGAGACTAAACAAGAAGAACCAGTGGGATGTATTATAGACAGATAAATCATAAAGAAATACAGTAAAAAGTTAGCTGTAGATTCTAGGTGGTAGGTACAAGGTGTTCAGTGTATAATTCTTTCAACTTTTCTGTATATGAGATTTTTCATCATATAATAAAATGTTAAGTTGGAAGATTTAGTAGGCAGCCAAATGTCAGCCAGCCAGGCAGCCACAGTACCTAAGGGTTCATTTACATAAATTTTTATCCTAGGTGGGAGAATCTGACAAAATATATTAATATGGGGAGGAGTCAGAAACTTAGGTTCAGAAACACCTATGTGGTCTTAGCCAAGAAAATGTACATCTCTTCACCACAATTTCTTCATCTATCAAAAGGAGTCTGTATCTTTTCTGCCTCCCTCACAGGATTGTTTATTTGTTGCCCAAACTAAAAGGGCAATGGATATTTAAAAACCTAAGGACTGTGGGGAGCTATAAAGACAATAAAAGGTATACTGTTCTCAGACAGTATATAACTGATTGAATGTGTACAAGAAATCAAAGAAAGGATTGAGGAAAAAATAGAAATCATCTAGCTCAAGTCTGCAATCCTGTGTTTGAATACCTCCACTGGCTGAGAATATATGCCTCTTAAAGTAACCTATTTAGAACCAGCAGTGTCTGATACATTCTTAGTAGTGTGCCTATGAAGGAATAAAATTCTAATGCTTTAAGAAGCAGGAAGCTCAGTATCTCACAATATACCATGATTTTTTTTTTTTTTTTAGTATTTATTTACCTGCCCCAGATCTTAGTTGCGGCATGTGGGAACTAGTTCCCTGATCAGGGATTGAACCCAGGTTCCCCACATTGGGAGCACAGAGCCTTAGTCAATGGACTACCAGGGAAGTCCCAATATACCACAATTATTTTAATGATGTTTCTGATAATGAGATAAAATCTATCTTACTACAGCATCAATACTTCAGACCTAACCCTATGCTCTGGAACATATCCACTCTCTCTTTCCCAATGCTGCCCTTCAAATATTTATCATAATAGTATTTAAAAACAAAACAAAACCAGGCTTCCCTGGTGGCTCAGTGGTAAAGAATCCACCTGCCAATGCAGGAGACACAGGTTCAGTCTCTGATCTGGGAAGACCCCGATGCCACGAAGCAACTAAGCCTGTCTACCACAACTACTAAGCCTGCACTCTAGAGTCCTGGAGCTGCAACTACGAGGTCCATGGCCTAGAGCCATCCTTCGCAACAAGTGAAGCCACTGCAGTGAGAAGCCCACCCACTACAACTAGAGAGTAGCTCCTGCTTGTGCAACGAAGACCCAGCACAACCAAATATAAATACATAAAAAAATCCTGTTCCTACCACCATTTTCCTGGGCCCTTTTAGGCCAACAGTTCTAGATCTTTTAAACATGATGCATACAACATAATGTGAAGACCATTAATTTTGAATGCCTTCTAGATGTATTTAGCTAAAGATCTTTTAATATGCAGTATTTACAATACAGTCAGTGTGGACTCAGCAAAACAGAACACAGTAGTACTGTTACTTCTCTTAAGGCAGATAGAATACTTTCAATGAACACCTTCCAAAATGTGGAATATTTTGGTAGCTCGGGTATACAACTGGTGTGTATTACACTTAAAGTCACCTAAAATCTTGTCATATGAGTCACTATCTTTGCCATTCTATATTTTTATCATCAATAGTTTTCCTCTAAATGAAGTGCTTTTTTCTCACTATTAAAACTTCACTGGGTTGATTTCAGCTCATTGGTCAGCTACCTTGTGAAGCTGAAACTCATTTACTGAGGAGAAATAATGACAATAAGATATTTGTTGACTCACTCTGGTTACAAAGCAAGTTAGTAGCAGATGTGAGATCAGAAAATACACTTCCCATTTTCTCAAACAGAGCTCTCTGCCCTGGTTCCCAGATAATGATGATGCTAATGATGATAACCATCCTCAAAACAGGTAACACTTACTGGAAGCTTACCACATGCCAGGCAGTGTTCTAAGAATTTCACAATTATTAATCTTCAACTCTATTATGGGTAATGTAATTTTCCTGATTTTAAAAATTGGAAAAACTAATATAGTATGAAGTAAACTTGCCCAAGATCACATCACTAGGAAACAGCTGAAGTAGTATTCAAACCCAGATGGATGGTTTGGTACAATTATCTATTTACTCCCAAAGATTGAAGGAGCTACCCAGGAGTGACTCAAATACTGGGAAAGATCTCAAATGACTTGTCCTCCTCGTCACAGGTCACTGTCTCCCATAGACAAGGAAGCAAAAAGGGTAGGTGTACAACTCTATCAGTAGGATTAATCTATGGTTCCCACCATGAGGGGCCCGTTCTGTCACACTTACTTCCATTGCTCCTCTGGAGAGAGTTCTGACATATCCACCTGTAGAAAGACACCACCATAAACATCCATTACTGTCTTAGAACTGTTCCTGCCCAACATACAGGGATCACACATTTGCTAGAGCTAAAAGTATAAATCAGGATTTGTGGGATATGAAGCTAGATAAAATACTCTGTCATGTAATACCATTTGACTCTAATTGGCCTCATTAGACTAAGCATCAGTTCCTGCTCTGCTATCAGCTAGTGGTATGACCTTCCAACCACAAAGCTCTAGTTCTATTTGTTAAGTCTTATCCTTTTATAGCAGGATTTCTTAAACCTGGACACTAGTGATAATCTGGGACTGGTTAATTCTCTGGGTTGTTTGGGAAGAGGGGATTCTGTAGATTGCATAATATATAGCAGCATCCCTGGCCTCTACCCACTAGATGCGAGTAACATCTTCACAGATACAACAACCAAAAAAGTCTACAGATATTATCAAATGTCCCTTGGGGGATGAAAAATTGCCCCCAGGTGAAAACCACTGCTCTAGAATTACAGCAGTGGTGGGACTGCATCACTGACTCAACGGATAGGAGTTTGAACAAACTCCATGAGATGGTGAAGGACAGGGAAGCGGCGTGCTGCAGTCCATGGGGTCACAAAGAGTCAGACACGACGGAGCAAATGAACAACAACAGAATAATACTAAATTCTTTAAGTTCAGAGCTTGAGTCTTCTACTCCCTTGTAGCCATATGGAAGAATACCCAAACCTCAGGACATAAGTCACTCAATACATTCTTACAATGAACTGAGCTGAAAATGCTTTTTGATGTAGAGAAGAAAAGCCCTCATAAACACTCAAAGGAATCAATCAACAAATATTCCTTCAGTACTTATGAAGTTCAAGACCCAGTTTCCCACTGTTCCGCTAATAACTTCAGAAAAGTACCTTAAGTGGAATGTTTGAAGTAAAATGGGCAGAACACCACTCTACTACTAAGTAAACTGATACCTATTTACCATGCATGTTTTATGTGTGCGCACTGGGAATGTTCACCATTGCTTAGGGAGGGGTTTCTGGTTTCTACATACCCCATCTAGGGAAGGAAGGAAAGGGAGAAAAAGAAAGAGGGGAGGGATAGAAGAGAAGGGAGAAGAGAAGAGAGAGAGGAGGGGAGAAACAATATCCCAAGGCTTTCCCCAGCCAACCAAGGTAATGAAATCAACCACCTCTTTGTCCTACTTTACACTGTCTCACGAAATTTATTCAAGTGACCTGACTCAGTCCTTCATCTCCCTGGAAGGACAGAGGTCCTCTCCAAGAGAGGACAAGTAGATGCAGGAAATGGAAAGGCCCAGCCGGGTGGTACCTGAGCAGACAATTCAGAACCACAGTCTTACATTATCTTAGATATGTTTTCCAAGTGATTTAACTGCTGCTTAAATCCAGGGCCAGGGCCAGGGTGATATAAGCAAGGCATGGAGGACTCAAAATTTACAGAGGCACACATTTTCAGGTACTGACCCTGCACCTGCATGACCTTAGCAGTGAGTGCCTCCCTCATGTCTGTGCCCTGCACGTTGCACGTGTCACCCTAGTCCAAGTCCTGCTTATGTTTATCTCGCTCCCATCCTAGAGAATCTCACAGAGCTAAGGAGAATACACTGCTTTTGTGTCTTTCAAGAATAGCAGAGCTGAGCATATATTAAACACTCAATGAGTACTTATGGAATTGGACAGAATTCCTTCCAATAGGGTAATACGTAAGTATGCTGACAAACCAGCATCCTGCTGACAAACCAGCATCCTACCTGGAGATGCTTAAATGAGGATGTAAACAAACACTTGAAAAATACCTAATGAGCATCTGGGAAATAAGTATTCATTTTCTGGAGGCATCTAGAAAATCATGCTTAAAAAAACTGCATGTCAAAACAACACAACACAATACAACTACACGTTCAAAAAAGCAAGACAAGTCTGTTGAACGGAAACAAGGAAGATTCAGAGAACTGGGCCAGGCATGGGGACACCTCTCTGTGAGATAGTGCCCAAGCGTGTTACTGTTTGTGCCTTAAAGTTTCTCTCACTGGAAAATAGAGATTGTCTTCTGACTTCATTGTGGGGCTGTGAGGATATACTAGTATTATATCGCAAGTGATTTCACTGCCTTTCCTCCTAGGAGCGTACGTGCTCAGTTGCTAAGTCATGTCCAACTCGTTGCAACCCCATGGACCAGCCCATCACAGTCATCTGTCCACGGAATTTTCCAGGCAAGAATACAGACGTGGGTTGCCATGCCCTCCTCCAGGGAATCTTCCCAACCTAGGGTTCGAACCTGAATCTCCTGAGTGTATTTTACAAAATACTTGGAGAGGCCAGGGAACTGAATGTTGGTGAAGCACAGGGAAGTGACGCTTTCAGAGCCTCAGGGAAAGCTCAGAAGGGCAAGCTCTTACACCGAGACTAGACCTGGTCCTTAGAAGGCCATTTAGCATTTCATGGAGTAGCACGAGTACTGGAGTCGGGTAATGCTAAGAGTCAAGAAATGATGTGGCTTTAATATTTCCATCCTGAACCAAAAGCTTTTAAAAATTACATCCAAACCAGTCATCTAGCTCAAGTGGAAAAACAAGGAGAGCTATAAGCTATTCTGTAAGTAAGCTGTACCCTAGAAATACATCTGTATTTTCTCCCTCACTAATGAGTTTATTCATCTGGGGCCAAGCAGTAAGTCGTTCAGGTCCCCTGTCCAGGCTCAGGTAGCTAATTATGCAGGCTCTCAGGGCAGGATTGATAGGCCTATATTCCACTCCTAAGACTCATACACAGAATGTCTTTTTGACAACCAATCACTCCTCTCCTAGGATTTCACAAAGCTTCTAGTTACGTAAATCTACCAAAGTCCAGATTTGAAAGAAGTTAAACCAAAAATGTCAGGCAGAGGACAAGATAAAATTTCACAAAAATGGAAAATGATCTGCGGTTGACTGATATATTTTCTCAGGTGCAAAACACAGATGGATCCACCAGTGTAATCCCACAAGCAGGCCTCTGTCCCCTACAAATACTGGTACTCTGGGGTCTCTTAAGTCTACACAGACTGATTAGTTTGTCCCTTCAGCCTTTCTCTTCCACCAAACCACATTCTGCCTTCCTGCAAAATGCTAGCCAAATCCTCCTGGATCCAGAAAGGCCCATTAGACTGACCCCACTCACTGAAGGGAAAAAAAAAAAAAATCCTCTACTGCTTTGAGCATGATCCACAGTCCAGAAGCATCAGAACCCTGAGAGCTTAAAAACAGAGGCTTCAGAATCCATCCCAGACCTCCTGCATCAGAAGCTGCATTTCATAAGATACCCAGGTAATTCACATGCACATGAACACACTGCTATCGCATTCCAGCACTCACAGTCAGTCTGTCCTATAGTCACACACCTCCACACACCTGAACTGCTTTTGTTAACTGCTTTTCTGAGATCTAATTCACACAGCATAAAATTCACCCATTTAAAATGTGCTATTCAATGTTTTTAGTATATGCAGAGTTGTGCTACCATCACTGCTATTTAAATTTAGAACAGTTTTTACCACTCTCAAAATGAAACCATGTACCAGTCAGCCATCACTCTGCAACATCCCTCAGCCCAAGAAACCACTAATTTAATTTCGATCTCTATCTACACATTTGCCTATTCTAGATGTTTCATATGAATGAGATTTGACAATTTGTGGTCTTTAGAGAATGGCTTCTTTCACTTAGCATATTTTCAGTGTTGCTGCAGGTACTATAGTCATTCCTTTTCACTGCCAAATAATACTATATTATATGGATATACAATATTTTCTTTGCCTATTCATCAGCTGATGGGCATCTGCACTGTTTGCAGCTTTGTGTTATTATAAATAATGCTGTTATGAACATTCACTTACGAGTTTTCATACAGACGTGACCTCATTTTGCCTGAGCATATATCTAGTAGTGGAATGGTCTGGTTATTCGGTAACTCTATGCCTAACCTCTGGAAGAACTGCCACCTTGTTTTCCACAGCGGTTGGACCATTTCACATGCCCACCAGCAGTGCATGAGAGTCCCAATTCCTCCACATTGTTGACAACACTGGGTATTATCTTTTTGGTAAGAAGCATCGCACTGGGTGTGAAATGGTAGATTAATGTGATTTTGATTTTGCATTCCTCTGATGTATAACGATGTTGAGCACCTTTTTGTATGACTATCAGACATTCACATATCTTCTTTGGAGAAAAATTTACCCAGATCCTTCGTCCACTTCTTAAAAATAGACTTTTCCCAGCAGTTTCAGGTTCACAAACTTTCCTGGTGGCTCAGACAGAAAAGCGTCTGCCCACAGTGCAGGAGACCCAGGTTCAATCGGGTCAGGAAGGTCTCCTGGAGAAGGAAATGGCAACCTACTCCAGTATTCCTGCCTGGAAAATCCCATGGATGGAGGAGTCTGGTAGGCTACGGTCCATGGGGTCGCAGAGTCGGACACAACTGAGCGACTTCACTTTTAGGTTCACAAGAAAACGGAGTGGAAAGCAGAATTCTCCATATGCTCCCTGGTCCTCAATATGCATAGCCTCCTTCATCAACATCTCTCATCAGAGAAGTACCTTTGTGCCAACTAAGGAACCTACATTGACGTATCATCACCCGAAGTCCATAGTTTACCTCAGAGTTCACTACTGATGTACACTCTATGGACTAGGACAAACAACATTCTTATGGACACATATCCATAAACAGAATATCATACAGAGTAGTCTTACCGACCTAAAAATTTTCTGTGCTCCTCTAATTCATCCCTCCATCCTCCCTAATCCCTGGCCACCACTGCTCTTTTCACAGTCTCCATAGTATCACCTTTTCCATATAGTTGAAATCATGTAGTACACAGCCTTTGCACATTGGCTTCTTTCACTTAGTAACATGCATTTAATATTCCTCCACATATCTGCATGGTTTAATAGCTCATTTCTGTTCTAATACTGAATAAAATTCCACTGTCTAGAAGTACCATAGCTTATTTATCCATTCACCTACTAAGACACTCTGTGTGTGTGCTTAGTCACTCAGTCATGCCAGACTCTGCAACCCCCGGAACTACCGCTTGCCATGCTCCTCTGTCCATGGAATTTTCCAGGCAAGAATACTGGAATGGATTGCCATTTCCCACTCCAGGGGATCTTCCCAATGTAGGGATTGAACATGTGTCTCTTTGTCTCCTGCACTGTCTGGCAGATTCTTTACCACTGGGCCACCTGGGAAGGAAAAGACATCTTGGTTGCTTCCAAATTTTAGCAATTTTTAAGCTGCTATAAAGATCTGTGTACAGGTTTCTGTATGGACATACATTTTCAGCTGCTTTGGGGATATATTAAGGAGCACAACTTCTGGATATGGTATGGTAATAGTAAGTTTAGTTTTGCAAGAAACCGCCAAACTGTCTTCCAAAGTTTGATGGAAGATATTATCTTGCATTCCCACCAGAAAGGAATGACAGTTCCTGTTGCTCCACATCCTCCCAGTATTTGGTGGTGTCAGTGTCTCAGATTCTGATTATTCTAATAGGTGTGTAGTGGTATCTCATTGCTGTTTTAATTTGAATTTCACTGACTACATGAGGGGGGACATCTTTCATACACTTATTTTCTATCTATATATCTTCTTTGGTGGGCAGTACGTTAAAGTCTCTAGCCTACTTTTTAAACAGGTTTTCTTATTACTGAGTTGAAAGTGCTCTTTGTGTATTTTGGATAGTGATATATAGTGATACAGTGAAGTCACTCAGTCGTGTCCAACTCTTTGCAACCCCATGGACTGTATTTTGGATAACAGTCCTTTATTTCTTTATTGTGTATTTATTTATGGCTGTGTCAGGTCTTAGTTGTGGCATGTGGGATCTTGGGCTTCCCAGGTAGCTCAGTGGTAAAGAATCTGCCTGCCAATGCAGGAGACGCAAGAGACATGGGTTCAATCCCTAGGTTGGGAAGATCCCTGGAAGAGTAAATGACAACCATTTGAGTATTTCTTGCCTGGAAAATTCCACGGACAGAGCAGCCTGGTGGGCCACAGTCCACGGGGTCATAAAGAATCGGACACAACTGAAAACACACACACACATGTGGCATCTTAGTTCCCCAACCAGAGATTTAATCTGCACCCTCTGCACTGGAGGATGGATTCTTAACCACTGAACCACCAGGGAAGTCCCTGACAATCTTTTTTCCTGACAATCTCTTTTAATTGATGCATTTAAACAACTAATGTTCAAAGTGATTACTGATACAGTTGGATTAATATCTACTACATATTTGTTACTGCTTTCTATGTGTTGCCCTTACCTGTTCCTATTTTTGTCTTCTAATCTTTTTCTGCCTTTTGTAGTTTTAACTGAGAATATTATATGATTACATTTCCTTTCCTTTCTTATCAGTTATACTTTTTTTTTTTGGCTATGCTGTGCAGTTTGTGGGATCTTAGTTCCCCAACCAGGGATTGAACCTGGGCCATTAGCAGTGAAAGCACAGAGTTGTAACCACTGGACCACCATGGAATTCCCTATACTTTTATTTTTACTTCTTTTAGAGGTTGCTCTAGAATTTGAAGTATACATAAATAGTAAAATCCACTTTCAAATAATACTGTATCACATCACAGATAGTGTGAGTACTTTATAACAACAAAATAATCTTAATTCCTCCTCTCATCCCTTGTATCATTGCTTTCATTCATTTCACTTATCCATAAATACACATACACACACATAAACATATGCAGTCAAATACAGTGTCAGTATTACAACTTTCAAAAAAACTATTCACTGTCATATCAATCAACAACTTGTGAATTAAAAGAACAACTACAAAATTCCTATAGCTTATATATTTAATGGTGAAAGACTGAATGCTTTTCCCCTAAGATCAGAAATAATGTCAAGATGTCCACCCTCACCATTACTATTCAAAATATACTGAAGTTTCTGGCCAGCAAAATAAAGTGATAAAAGGTACAGATTAGAAAGAAATAAAACTGTCCCTTATTTGCAGATGACATGATGGCCTACAAAGAAAATCCCAAAGCATCTATGAAAACAAAATTCTATAACAGTGTTCAGCAAGGTGGCAGAATACAAACATATACACAGAAGTTATATTTCTATATTAGCAAAGAACATGTGGAAAATGACATTTAAGATACAATAAAATTTACAATTAAAAAAAGAATTCGTAAAGTAAACGTTTTTTCAGTCTACTTTCACTTACTCCCATTCCAACGCTTTTCCTTTGTTTAGGTAGACCTGAGGCTCTGACCCCTCTTATTACCCTCTCTCTACACAACTTTTAATATTTCTTACAAGACAAGCCTCTGCGTGCGCTCAGTCATGTCTAACCCTTTGCCACACTGTGGACTGTAGCCCGCCAAGCTTCTCTGCCCATGGGACTTTCCAGGCAAGAATACTGGAGTGGGTTGCCATTTCCTTCTCCGGCTACCTTCTTGATGCAGGAATCAAGCCCGAGTCTCTTGAATCTCCGCACTGGCAGGTGGATTCTTTACCACTAGTGCCACTGGAAGCAAGACAGCCTACTAGCAACAAATCTGCTCTATTTTTGTCTGTCTTTTTAAATTTAATTTTCTATTTGGGTCTTTGTTGCTGCACACAGGCTTTCTCTAGTTCCAGTGAGCTGGGGCTCCTCTAGTTGCGGTGCACAGGCTTCTTAATGTGCATGCTTCTCTTGTGAAGCATGGGCTCGGAAGTCGTGGTGCACCGGCTTAGTTGCTCCGCAGCACGTGGAATCTTCCCAGACCAGGGATTGAACCTGTGTCCCCTGCATTGGCAGGTGGATTCTTAACCACTGGACCATCAGGGAGACCCTATTTCTCCTCTTTTGAAGGCTGATTTTCAGGATACAGAAATCTAGGCTGATGGGGGTTTGTCTTTGCTCTTCTATAGGTAAAGTGTTTTCTCTGCTGGCTTCTTTCAGGATTTTTTTGTCTCTGACTTTCTATGATTTGAAAAATGATATGCCTAGATGTAGTGGGGGGAGGGGAGGCCCAGTGTTGGCATTTATCCTGCTTGGTGTTTTCTGAACTTCCTGGATCAGTGGTTTGGTGTCTGACATTAACTTGGGGAGATTCCCAGTCATTATTGTTTAAAATATTTGTTTCTCTCCT
The DNA here is from genome assembly GCF_001704415.2 of Capra hircus. Lineage (NCBI taxonomy): Eukaryota > Metazoa > Chordata > Mammalia > Artiodactyla > Bovidae > Capra > Capra hircus. The sequence goes on from NC_030822.1 coordinate 31,846,500, forward strand.
CCTCCTTCTGGTATTCCCATGATGCATCTGTCTCTGTCTACGCAGGTTGCTATAACAAAGTACCACTGACTAGGTGGCTTATAAACAACAAACATTTACTTCTCACATTTCTGGAGGGTGGAAATCCAGGATCAAGCACAAGCTGGAAGGGATTAGGAAACTCTGTGGGGCCCCTATTGTAAGAGTACAAGATTCCAATTATGAGGGTTCTGCCCTCAGGACCTAATCACTTCCTAAAAGCCCCATCTCCTAACACCAATACCTTTAAGGTTAGGATTGCAACATATGAATTTATGGGGAACACAAACATTCAGACCATAACAGCACACCTTCTGTAGCTGTCCCACAGTTCTTGGATATTCTGTTTCTTTCAAGTCATTTTTTTTTTAAATAGGTTTCTACTGAAATATTCTCAAGCTCGGAGATTCCTTCTTCAGCTTTATCTATTCTATTGATAAGCCCATCAAAGGCATTTTTCATTTCTGTCACGGTGTTTTTGATCTCTAAACATTTCTTTTTGATTCCTTCTTAGAATGTAAATTTATCTGCGTATAATGCTCAGTTGTTCTTGCATGTTGTCTAGTTTATCCATTTGAGCCTAACACAGTAATCAAGAGTTATTTTAAAATCCTGGTCTAGTAATTCCAACATCCCTGCCAGAGATGGGTCTAATTCTGATACTTGGCCTGTCTCTTCAAAGTGTGTGTTTTGCCTTTTAGTATATCTTGCAATTTTCTGACAGCTCGATATGATTGATATATGAGGTAAAAGGAATTTCTATAAATAGGGCTTTAGTAGTGTAGATGCTTTTGAACTGTGGTGTTGGAGAAGACTCTTGAGAGTCCCTTGGACTGCAAGGAGATCCAAACAGTCCATTCTGAAATCAGCCCTGGGATTTCTTTGGAAGGAATGATGCTAAAGCTGAAACTCCAGTACTTTGGCCACCTCATGTGAAGAGCTGACTCATTGGAAAAGACTGATGCTGGGAGGGATTGAGGGCAGGAGGAGAAGGGGATGACAGAGGATGAGATGGCTGGATGGCATCACTGACTCGATGGACGTGAGTCTGAGTGAACTCCGGGAGTTGGTGATGGACAGGGAGGCCTGGCGTGCTGCGATTCATGGGGTCGCAAAGAGTCGGACACGACTGACCGACTGAACTGAACTGACTGACTGTAGTGGTAGGATGCTGGGGAGGAGCAGCCTCCCACAGTTCCATGACTGGGTTTCAGTCTTTTAGTGAGTCTGTGCCTGTGGAATGTGAACTTCACAAGTGCTTCTCAGTGCCTCATCCACCCCTCTTAGGTGGGGCACAATGGCTTAAGAGGACTGGAGCTGGGGATTTCCCTATCCAACACGAAAAGCTAGAACTGGTTAGAGATGGGTATTTTCTTTCCCCTAGATCAGTCAGGCTCTGATAAAACCCCCAAAAGGTTAGACTATAGTTAAACAGTTTCCCCTGATGGCAGATCTTAAGAAGAACAGAATGCTCTGTAGTATTTTTAAAAGGTTCTTTCCCTGCCCTGCCACCCACAAAAGCACAAAGGGATTTTTCTCAATACTCAATGTAAGAACCTGCCAGATACCTGGAAGGTTATTGTGGGGGCCCTGAATAACTATAAGTACCTGCAGAGTTTTTAATTTTGAGTTGTCCACACTGAGCCTCCAGCAATTTATTACAATCCAGGTTTCCCTGATCCAATACTGGTTCCCACAGAGGTTTCTGTTTCTGTAAGTTGTGATTCAGGCCAGCAGTCTGCCTTTGTCCTATGACCTCACTTTTTTAAAGATCTAAGAATTGTTGATTTTTCGTTTTTTTCAGGTTTTTGCTCATTCTTAGGACAGAATAGTGATTTCCAAGCTTCTTACATGCCATATTGAAACCCTTCTGTCCATTTTTTCAAAGTGGGTTATTTATATTTCTATTGTTGAGTTATAAAAGTTTTTTTTATATATTCTGGATATAAAGTCTCTTATCTGATATATGACCTACAAGTATTTTCTCCCATTCTGCGGCATGCTTAGTTGCTCAATCATGTCCGACTCTTTGCGACCCCATGGACTGTAGTCCACCAGGCTCCTCTGTCCATGGGATTTTCCAGGCAAGAATACTGGAATGGGTTGCCATGCCCTCCTCCAGGGGATCTTCCCAACCCAGGGATCAAACCCAGGTCTCCCGCATTGCAGGTGGATTCTTTACCATCTGAGCCACCAGGTAAGTCCCCTTCTCCCATTCTGTGGGTTGTCTTTTTACTTTCTTCAGTGATGTCCTTTGCAATACAAAAGTTTTTCATTTTGATGAAGTACAATTTCCTTTTTCTTTTACTGCTTTTGCTTTTGGTGTCATATTCAAGAAACTACTGTCTAATTTGATAGTGATTTATGACTATCTATCTTTTCTTCTAAGAGTTTTATATTTTTAGTTATTACATTTAGGTCATTGGTCTGTCCCCCCTCACCCACTGGCCTGTTTTGAGTCAATTATTTTATATGGCACTATGGAGGGGGTCCAACTTCATTCTTTTGCCTGTGGCTATCTAGCTGTCTCAGCATGATTTGTTAAAAAGACTATTCATTTCCCCTGTGGACCTGACTGTTCACATTGGCTCTTAACTGTCTAAGATGATGCAACACCCTTGTTTCCCACATTATTTTCTTAAGTGTCCACATAGCTCTATGTATTTTGCTGACAGAACCTCCGAAAAGATAGCTGTAAATACATAATACCATATATACAATACCAGACCTACAAGACCTTTTAGAACTAACACCCAAAAAAGATTCCTTTTCATTACAGGGGACTGGAATGCAAAAGTAGGAAGCCAAGAAACACCTGGAGTAACAGGCAAATTTGGCCTTGGAGTACGGAATAAAGCAGGGAAAAGCCTAATACAGTTTTGCCAAGAGAATGCACCAGTCATAGCAAACACCCATTTCCAACAACACAAGAGAAGACTCTACACATGGCCAACACCAGATGGCCAACACCGAAATCAGACTGATTATATCCTTTGCAGCCAAAGATGAAGAAGCTCTATACGGTCAGCAAAAACAAGACCAGGAGTTGACTGTGGCTCAGATCATGAACTCCTTATTGCCAAATTCAGACTTAAATTGAAGAAAGTGGGGAAAACCACTAGACCATTCAGGTATGACCTAAATCAAATCCCTTACGACTATACAGTGGAAGTGAGAAATAGATTTAAGAGACTAGATCTGATATAGTGCCCGAAGAACTATGGACAGAGATTCACGATATTGCACTGGAGACAGAGATCAAGACCATCCCCAAGAAAAAGAAATGCAAAAAAGCAAAATGGCCGTCTGGGGAGGCCTTACAAATAGCTGTGAAAAGAAGAGAAGCGAAAAGCAAAGGAGAAAAGGAAAGGTATACCCATTTGAATGCAGAGTTCCAAAGAATAGCAAGGAGAGATAAGAAAGCCTTCTCAGAGATCAATGCAAAGAAATAGAGGAAAACAATAGAATGGGAAAGACTAGAGATCTCTTCAAGAAAATTAGAGATACCAAGGGAACATTTCATGCAAAGATGGGCTCAATAAAGGACAGAAATGGTATGGACCTAACAGAGCAGAAGATATTAAGAAGAGGTGGCAAGAATACACAGAATAACTGTACAAAAGAGATCTTCACGACCCAGATAATCATGATGGTATGATCACTCACCTAGAGCCAGACATCCTGGAATGTGAAGATAAGTGGGCCTTAGAAAGCATCACTAGGAACAAAGCTACTGGAGGTGATGGAATTCCAGTTGAGCTGTTTCAAATCCTGAAAGATGATGATGTGAAAGTGCTGCACTCAATATGCCAGCAAATTTGGAAAACTCAGCAGTAGCCACAGGACTGGAAAAGGTCAGTTTTCATTCCAATTCCAAAGAAAGGCAATGCCAAAGAACGCTCAAACTACTGCACAATTGCACTCATCTCACACGCTAGTAAAGTAATGCTCAAAATTCTCCAAGCCAGGTTTCAGCAGTACATGAACCGTTAACTTCCAGATGTTCAAGCTGGTTTTAGAAAAGGCAGAGGAACCAGAGATCAAATTACCAACATCCGCTGGATGATCAAAAGAGCAAGAGAGTTCCAGAAAAACATCTATTTCTGCTTTATTGACTATGCCAAAGCCTTTGACTGTGTGGATCACAAGAAACTGTGGAAAATTCTGAAAGAGATGGGAATACCAGACCACCTGACCTGCCTCTTAAGAAACCTATATGCAGGTCAGAAAGCAACAGTTAGAACTGGACATGGAACAACAGACAGGTTCCAAATAGGAAAAGGAGTACGTCAAGGCTGTATATTGTCACCCTGCTTATTTAACTTCTATGCAGAGTACATCATGAGAAACGCTGGGCTGGAGGAAGCACAAGCTGGAATCAAGATTGCCGGGAGAAATATCAATAACCTCAGATACACAGATGACACCACCCTTAGGGCAGAAAGTGAAGAACTAAAGAGCCTCTTGTTGAAAGTGAAAGAGAGTGAAAAAGCTGGCTTAAAGCTCAACATCCAGAAAACTAAGATCATGGCATCCAGTCCCATCACTTCATGGCAAATAGATGGGGAAACAGTGGAAACAGTGTCAGACTTTATTTTGGGGGGCTCCAAAATCACACAGATGGTGATTGCAGCCATAAAATTAAAAGATGCTTACCCCTTGGAAGAAAAGTTATGACCAACCTAGACAGCAGATTAAAAAGCAGAGAGCTTTTGGCTCTCTGAGGGGCACCATGGCGGTTGGCAAGAACAAGCGCCTCACGAAAGGAGGCAAAAAGGGAGCCAAGAAGAAAGTGGTTGACCGATTTTCTAAAAAAGATTGGCATGATGTGAAAGCACCAGCTATGTTCAATATAAGGAATATTGGGAAAACACTGGTCACGAGAACTCAAGCAACCAAAATTGCATCTAATGGCCTCAAAGGTCGTGTTTTTGAAGTGAGTCTTGCTGATCTGTAGAATGATGAAGCAGCATTTAGAAAATTCAGGCTAATTACTGAGGATGTTCAGGGCAAAAACTGCCTGACTAATTTTCATGGTATGGATCTTACCCGTGACAAAATGTGCTCCATGGTCAAAAAACGGCAGACCATGATTGAAGCTCATGTTGATGTCAAGACTACTGATGGTTACTTGCTTCATCTGTTCTGTGTGGGTTTTACTAAAAAGCATCAACAATCAGATTCGGAAGACCTCTTACACCCAGCACCAGCAGGTGCGCCAGATCTCCAAGAAGATGATGGAAATCATGACCCGAGAGGTGGTCAATAAACTGGTTCCAGATAGCACTGGAAAAGACACAGAAAAGGCTTGCCAATCTATTTATCCACTCCATGATGTCTTCGTTAGAAAAGGAAAAATGCTGAGTTCAGTTCAGTTCAATCGCTCAGTCGTGTCTAACTCTCTGCGACCCCATGAATCGCAGCACGCCAGGCCTCCCTGTCCATCACCATCTCCCGGAGTTCACTCAGACTCACGTCCATGGAGTCTGGACGCCATCCAGCCATCTCATCCTCGGTCGTGCCCTTCTCCTCCTGCCCCCAATCCCTCCCAGCATCAGAGTCTTTTCCAATGAGTCAACTCTTCGCATGAGGTGGCCAAAGTACTGGAGTTTCAGCTTTAGCATCATTCCTTCCAAAGAAATCCCAGGGCTGATCTCCTTCAGAATGGACTGGTTGGATCTCCTTGCAGTCCAAGGGACTCTCAAGAGTCTTCTCCAACACCACAGTTCAAAAGCATCAATTCTTCGGTGCTCAGCCTTCTTCATAGTCCAACTCTCACATTCATACATGACCACAGGGAAAACCATAGCCTTGACTAGATGGACCTTAGTCGGCAAAGTAATGTCTCTGCTTTTGAGTAACCATCTAGGTTGGTCATAACTTTTCTTCCAAGGAGTAAGTGTCTTTTAATTTCATGGCTGCAGTCACCATCTGCAGTGATTTTGGAGCCCCCCAAAATAAAGTCTGACACTGTTTCTACTGTTTCCCCATCTATTCCCCATGAAGTGATGGGACCGGATGCCATGATCTTCCGTTTTCTGAATGTTGAGCTTTAAGCCAACTTTTTTGCTCTCCTCTTTCACTTATAGCTGTGAAAAGAAGAGAGGCGAAAAGCAAAGGGGAAAAGGAAAGATATAAGCATCTGAATGCAGAGTTCCAAAGAATAGCAAGAAGAGATAAGAAAGCCTTGTTTAGCAATCAATGCAAAGAAACAGAGGAAAACAACAGAATGGGAAAAACTAGAGACCTCTTCAAGAAAATTAGAGATACCAAGGGAACATTTCATGCAAAGATGGGCTCGAAAAAGGAAAGAAATGGTATGGACCTAACAGAAGCAGAAGATATTAAGAAGAGGTGGCAAGAATACACAGAATAACTGTACAAAGGAGATCTTCACGAACCAGATAATCATGATGATGTGATCACTAATCTGGAGCCAGACATCTTGGAATGTGAAGTCAAGCGGGCCTTAGAAAGCATCACTAGCGCCAGTCTATGTCTGATGCAGGATACAGCATGCTTGGAGCTGGTGCATGGGGATGACCCAGAGAGATGTTATGGGGAGGGAGGTGGGAGGGGGGTTCATGTTTGGGAACGCATGTAAGAATTAAAGATTTTAAAATTAAAAAAAAAAAAAAAAAACCCACACATTTTAAATCTTAAAAAAAAAAAAAAAAAGAAAGCATCACTAGGAACAAAGCTACTGGAGGTGATGGTATTCCAGTGGAGCTGTTTCAAATCCTGAAAGATGATGATGTGAAAGTGCTGCACTCAATATGCCAGCAAATTTGGAAAACTCAGCAGTAGCCACAGGACTGGAAAAGGTCAGTTTTCATTCCAATTCCAAAGAAAGGCAATGCAAAAGAACGCTCAAACTACTGCACAATTGCATTCATCTCACATGCTAGTAAAGTAATGTTCAAAATTCTCCAAGCCAGGCTTCAGCAATTCGTGAACCATGAACTCCCTGATGTTCAAGCTGGTTTTAGAAAAGGCAGAGGAACCAGAGATCAAATTGCCAACATCCGCTGGATCATGGAAAAAGCAAGAGAGTTCCAGAAAAACATCTATTTCTGCTTTATTGACTATGCCAAAGCCTTTGACAGTGTGGATCACAAGAAACTGTGGAAAATTCTGAACGAGATGGGAATACCAGACCACCTGACCTGCCTCTTGAGAAACCTATATGCAGGTCAGAAAGCAACAGTTAGAACTGGACGTGGAACAACAGATTGGTTCCATATGCAGAGTACATCATGAGAAACACTGGACTGGAAGAAACACAAGCTGGAATCAAGATTGCTGGGAGAAATATCAATAACCTCAGATATGCTATGACACCACCCTTATGGCAGAAAGTGAAGAGGAGCTAAAAAGCCTCTTGATGAAAGTGAAAGAGGAGAGTGAAAAAGTTGGCTTAAAGCTCAACATTCAGAAAAATGCTGAAGAAGCCCAAGTTTGAATTGGGAAAATCATGGAGCTACATGGTGAAGGTAGTAGTTCTGGCAAAGCTACTGGGGATGAGACAGATGCTAAAGTTGAATGAGCTGATGGATACAAGCCACCAGTCCAAGAATCGGTTTAAAATGCAGACTCTTAACGGTGACAAATAAAAGATCTTATTTGTAATTTAAAAAAAAAGCAGAGGCATTACTTTGTCAACAAAGGTCCGTCTCATCAAGGGCTATGGTTTTTCCAGTAGTCAGGTATGGATGTGAGAGTTGGACTAAAAAGAAAGCTGAGTGCCGAAGAACTGATACTTTTGAACTGTGGTGTTGGAGAAGACTCTTGAGAGTCCCTCGGACTGCAAGGATATCCAACCATTCCATCCTAAAGGAGATCAGTCCTGGGTGTTCATTGGAAGGACTGATGTTGAAGCTGAAATTCCAATACTTTGGCCATCTGATGTGAAGAGCTGACTCATTTGAAAGGACCCTGATGCTGGGAAAGACTGAAGGCAGGAGAAGGGGACGACAGAGGATGAGATGATTGGATGGCGTCACTAACTCAATGGACATAAGTTTGGGGAAACTCTGGGAGTTGGTGACGGACAGGGAGGCCTGGCATGCTGTGGTTCATGGGGTCACAAAGTCGGACATGACTGAGCAACTGAACTGAAAGAATATATGGAAAGCATTCTATAGAGAAAGGAAAGAAAGCCTCTGAAGCTATCTGTGAAGTCTGATACATTTATTCATTTATTCAACTCTCATTTAAGGCACTTCTGTACTAAATGTGTAGGTTCTGGGCTAGGCATGGAGTTACAAAGATGAACCAGACATTTTTTCCTGCCGTTGAGAAGACGGATAAAAAATAAAACAATCAGGCTGTTTTAAAAGCATTTACTCAGTAGAGGGAGCACAACTCTCCATTTCACAGCACACACAAATGAGGTATAAAGAAGAAAATCACTCACTAAAGATGACATTATGGGGGACAGGGACAGGAGTGATGGGGAAAGAATCGCAGACGTTAAGGAAGAAATCAGAGTCAAAGCTTTGGGCCTCAAATGGCCAAGCCAATGACTAGCCACAAGGTCATACGAGGGCCACATTATGACTTTCATGGGCCCTAGCTACTTTTGCCTTTGTGGAACCCTTCCTACATTAAAAAAAATATATATTGGGACATCCCTGGTGGTCCGGTGGTTAAGAATCTGCCTGCTAATGCAGGGGACATAGGTTCAGTTCCTGCACTGTGGAGGCTACACATGCCGAGGGGCACCTAAGTCCACGCATCAAAACTACTGTGCCTGTGCGCCGCAACTACTGAAGCCCGCTCTCTGGAGCCTACGCTCTGCAGCAAGAAGCCACCACAGTGAGAAGCCCACGCACTGCAACTAGAGAGCAGTGCCTGCTTGCTGCAACCAGAGAAAGCCCGTGCGCAGAAATGAAGACCCAGCACAGTCAAAAATAAAGAAAAATAAAAAACTTTTAAAGTATTTAAAAATATATTTTATAACTGCATTAATATAAAGATGTACAATCCAAGGTGGATTATATCCACTTTCTCTTCTGATTAAAAGAAATTAAGACATTTTTATGGGCCACTGGGCACTGTGCCTACTGGGTAAGTCAGCCCTGAATCCTGCTGTCTCTCCACAGCTATGCACCAAGAATTCTCTCCCTGGCTGCCAAGTCCCATTGCTCTACTGCTTCCAAGATTCTGTCCTCTACTGGGTTTAACTGATCAAGTGGCTAAATCTTATACTACATCCACTATACTAAATCCACAAAAAAAGGTAACCTCATTCTCTACTCATATGAGCACTGTAAAGGTACTGGACAGTCATTTGCCAATAATGTATATTCTGTGCTTAAGGAAGGTTTAGATATATTCAAGAATGATCAATCCCAAACAAAGAAACAGACATGTCATGACCTACAAATGGCAAAATCATAGGAAGCATGTGCTTGGCATCTTGGGGACAGCCAAAAAGTATCTGTTCATCTGCTCATTCATTCAAGCACAAGACAGTCATAAAGTCTCTTCCCTTATAAAACCATCTAAGGAAGAAGACATAATAAATATGCAAGTAAATATATATTTTTAGTATGAAATAATTTCTGGTAGCAGTGTTATAAAGAAAAATAAAGCAGAGTGTGAGAAGAAAGAATGAAAAAGTAGGCTATCATGTGGCTACATGTAGACACTCTGGTTTCCCCAAACAGGTTTCCAACAAACGGAGAACATGGGCAGGCTGGATAGTAAAACTAGCCCATGCAGAATGCCTTATTTCCTTGGCTTTTACGTTATTCCCACTTTTAACCCCAAGAAATGGCTCCAGAGCAACAACCGCCTTCCTCAGTGATTAGAAAAAGTTGTAAGTCCTCATTTGGTATAGCTATTTACTTGCTACATGTCAACAAACAAGGCATTTCTCTCCACACCTCAGTTTCCCCAAATATACAACGAGGAGGTGGGTTTAAGTGATTTTCAAGGTCCATTAAAGGTAAAATACTGTAATAATTCATGCCAAATCTAACTCCAAAGCTTTGAAGTCAGCTATAATACTCCGACTTTCTAGACTGCCACAGTTTCCTTAGTTACCACAGAAGTGAAAGCAAATGCCTCTACTGTGGTGAGATGTGATATAACAGGATGCTACCAAATTAAGTCAATGAAAATTTACCAAGCAACGACCATATGCAAGCATCAAAAATATCCATCACTTGGAGGACAGCCTCTTGCCCTAGCTTCAGGCATCTGTAAACTGCAAAGGGCCCTAAACTCTGGAACCCCATCCACCAGGGCAACCTGGCACTTCAGAGGTCTCAACTGATCCTCTCAAGTCAGAGACTAAGCAACCGTACAGCTAGAGACATCACTCTTTCACAAAACATTGGAGATGATGAAGTCCAACCTTTGCCCTTGCAGTAGTCACAGTCCAAGGGGTAGGAGGGGAGACAGACTATTAAACATAATATGATAAAGATAACCACTGACACATAAACAAAATGCTGTGTAAGCCCAGAGAAAGGAGAGATTAGCTAGTTTCTGAACCTGTTACGAATACAGCAAAACCATCATGCTAGCTGCCTCTGTCTCTTGCGGGAAGATACCATAACATGTGAAGTTCAAAGTTTCATGGCATACCCATATTTGTAACTCCCACTTTCCTTCTTGTTCACATTTTTCTCTAACTCCTTAGCCCAGCAAGAATTCAAGGCCAATTAATTAAAGTGCAATTACCTCATTTTCCAGACCTCATAAATCATCTGGGGACCATGAAGACATTGGTCATGCTAGTCAAACTGTGAAGCCTGCCATGGACAGTACACCGCAGCAGGGGAGTGAGAGCAGACACTGGCTGGGATAACTGTCGTGGCTGCTGTCTGGCCACCACTCTACCCCTCCCGCTATCACCAGAAAAGCGCATGCTCCAGGCCAGCTGAACTTCTACAGAAGTGGAAGGAATATTTAATGACCTCTTTCACATTCAACAATCATCAAATTTGGGGGCATTTAATGCTCACTTCCCGGGTTCTTCAATTCCTACCTCATAAAATGTCTATTTCTCCAACTGGGTTCCTCTCCACCTGGTCCTCTTCTCTCTTTCCTACCTGCACTCCAGCTTTCCATACACTCTTTACTTTTCTACCCATCCTTAAAGACCAACCCAGACGTCACCTCATCCAGAAGCCCTTCCAGAACTGAACTACGAAACTCCTAAAGCCCATGTGTCTGGAATATCCACCCACCTATGAAATCTCCCTCCAGATTTTCACTGCCACACCTCGTTGGTCCAGCCTTTATCTGGTGCTCTCTCCTAGACGTGCAGTCACTTCCGAGGTGCTCTCTCTGCCAGAACAATTCATAACAGAAGCAGCCACTTTATCAGACACCATCTGCCCCCTAATCTGACAAACTATGACAATTTCCTACTGCCTTTGGATTAAAGTCCAAAACTCCTTGGTATGACACACAAGGCACTTCATAATCTGGTACAACCAGCTACTTATCTCAACACCTCCAACAAATGGCCTTTCACCCCAGCCTCACTCAATCACCTACCACTCTAACATGCTCCTCCCTTTCCTCCCTCGGTGCTTTGGCTGCTGCGGTCTTCTCTTCCTAGAATTCTTTCCTGGCCTTCACTCTCTAGCTCATTTCTATTCCTTAAGACGCAGCTCAAATATCACCTCTTTTGTGACATATTCTCCAACTTTATTCACTCACACCCATTCAACAACTGTTAACTGATCATGCTATGCTCTAGACAGGGAATACAATAATAAATAAATAACAGCTCTCACTCTCAAGGAGCTTAGAGTCTAGCAGATCTCCTCAGGCAGAGTAGTTCCTCCTCTGTTCTCCAGAAATTTACAATTTGCACAAATCTCTAAGGTCACATTTACTACATTTAATATAATACTTGTTTCTGAGTCTGTTTTTATGTCTAGACTCTAATCATCTTGAGGTCAAGGATCTTTTACTTTTAAGGCTTTATTGAGGCATAGCATCCATCTCAGGTGGACAATTCACTGACTCTTCATATATTTAGAGAGTTGTACAGCCATCTTATTTTAAATCATTTCCATCACACTATAAAGAAAGCTCAAAGCTCACTGCCCTCCCCATTCCTTTCCCTAGACCTGCTGCTGCTGCTGCTAAGTTGCCTCAGACGTGTCCGACTCTGTGCGACCCCAGAGACGGCAGCCCACCAGGCTCTAAGCAACCCCTAATCTACTTTATATCTCTATAGATTTGTCTGTTCTGGATCTTTCATATAAATAAAATCACACAATATGCTGTCTTTACTTACTGGCTTCTTTTATGGTGCATAATAGGTAGCATGTTTTTCAAGGCTTATCCATGTATCATGATACAGCATGTATCAGTAGCTCACGCCTTTTTTGAACAGGTAATCTTCCACTGTATGGATATACATTTTATGTAACCATTTACCAGGTGATAGACATTTGAGCCATCTACTTTTTGGCTATTATAATACTGCTATGAACATTTGTGTAAGTTTTTATGGAGACAAATGTTTTTATTTCTCAAGTATATATCTAGAGTGGAATTACTGGGTCATATGGCAAATCCATGCTTAACCTTCTGAGGTACTGACAAACTGTTTTCCACAGCAACTGTACCATTTTACATTTCCACTAGCAGTGCAGGAGGAGTCCAATTTTTCTACATCCACAACACCTGTTATTACATCTTTTTGATTATAGCATCATATTGGGCATGAAGTGGTATCGTGGTTTTGATTTGCATTTTTCTGATGGCTAATGATGTTCAACATTTTTTCAAGTGCTTATTGCCATTTGTGATTTTCTTTTTTGAAAAAGGTCTAGTCAGATCATTTGTTCATATTTTACTGCATTATTTACCTTTTTCTTATTAACTGGTAAGAGCTCATCACATATCCCAAATATAAATCCCTCATCAGAAATACGGTTTACAAATATTTTCTCCCATTTAGCAATCCAAAGTGGTCTGATAATCATCTGAATCTTACTCATTTTCACATTTCAAAGCACTGCACATGTTCAGTAAATGTTAGGTGGGCATTACTGCTTTTAACTGCTTTGAAGACAAGAATAATGCCTTACTTGTTCAGCATCTCCCTCACATGTCACACCTAGCACTAGACATAAAGCACATGATCTGGAAATACACAGAGACTGAGTAACTCTCACTTGAACAAAACAGTGGGAATGATGTTGTAGAAGAATCCAGAGGAACTGGGAGAGCCACCTGAAACCAACAGAACTTATTTACATTGGCTACTACCAGTTACCTCTGAGACCGCTGCTGCTCCCTGAGAGTAAGAAGCAACTTCAGTATAAGCTATTCTTACAGTGGCCCACACTAAGAAGTAGTCATCAAAACGTTCCATTACTTAGAAAACCAGCCACCCTCCCTCCATTCCCTTAGCCAGTGAGAGATGGCAAGCACATGAGAGCACTAACTGAGACGCCGGCTCTGCTTGAAATGCCCTTTCTTCTCCTTGAGGAGGTCAAACTTGGCCTAAAGAGACAGCCTGGTATCTGGATCACATCAGTGATGCACAGCTGGCACAGGTGCTCCATCCTCTGTGGGTTTTAAGTTAGAAAGTGACGCCTCCTCTTAAGCACTAGCATGAAATCCTTCATGATTATCAACAGCCAACAGTAAATACTGAATACTTTCCAAACTTGTAAGCATACAAATAGGCCTGAGGGAAGCTTTGGGAAAAAGGAAAAACTGAAGAACATGGTTGGTTCTACCAGAAGGCCTAGATCAGTAGGGCAGAAAATGTCTCTATCATCTCTTCCTTTCTATTATTCAAGCTACAAACATAATCCAGGTCCTTCAACCTCATGCCTTTCTTGCCAGTCACTGCACTCAAGTTCAAAATCTTCTGGTTTCCTAGTACTGCCTTTAAGAGAAAGTAAGAACTCCCCAGTAGGCTACATAGTGCCCTCCCAGAAAGCACTCAGAGTGAGCTCACGTGACCACACAAGGCCATGACCTGCCCCAGACTGCCTTCCAGTTTCACCCTCCTCTGCTCCTGCACACCTCTGGCATTTAACACGTGCTCCCCCACACTATACATAATACACCAGAAAGCACACTTTGAAATTAGATAAATCTGGAAGTACTACTTGCCTGGATTAAGGTATGTCTTCCTCGCCTCTCTAATCCCTTCTCCATTTCTGTCCCCCGAGTGATCTTTCTAGAACGCAGATCTGATCCACGCCACTCACCTGTGCTTAAAGTTCTTCCACGGTTAATCACCCACTACACATAAAAATCCAAACTCCTCAGGGATCTCATACCCACCTCCCTTTCCAGTCCCCCTTTCTCACCACGCCCACCCTCTACTCAAGATGCTGCGGTGACACTAACCTTACTCAGTGCCCCGGCCTGCTGTTCCCTCCCTCTCACTCGCACCTTGCTCATATTGCTCCTTCTGCCCAGAGGGTCTTTCCCTTCTTTTCTTGGCTGATTAACCTCTGGTCATTCTTTCCACACCAGCTGAAATGCCACTTCTCTGGGGAGCCTCTCTTGATCTCTTGCCATTTTCTGTGCTCACAGAGAGCTCTGTGAGTCTCTGTATTACAGCAGTTGTTACATCTGCTTATTTCACTAACTCTTCCACTGGACTACGAGCAGCCTGAGAGCAGAGCCTAGGTCTTCATTATCCTTCACAGCTAAGACAGTGCCGTGATAAATGTTCAGTGCATGCTTGATGAATGGATACACGAATAAACAGGATTCTCCCGCCATACACCCAAGGCTGGCCTAACAAATACCTTTATTATTTCTTTAAGCCAACAACACTGTGACTCAAGTGTCTCACTGACTTGTCTCAGTAACAACTGTGTGGTAGAGACAGGATAAAAAGGCAGATCTTCAGAGTCTCAGACCAACGTCCAGAACTCTCCTCCCACTCTACATTCATATTTCCAACTGTCTAATTAACACCACCACTTAGATGTTTACATAGCCATCCCAAACCCAGCATAGACAAACACAAGTTTTCTGTATTTCCTTCTCCTCACCCCAACAAAAATTTCTCCTAGTCTGTCCTGTCAGTACACAGTAACATCAGCCATGATGTTGCCAACTACTCAAGTGAAAGCAAAACAAACTCAAAAAACCTGGAAGTCAAGCTTGATTATTTTCATCCCTTACGTCCCATATCCAATCCACCAGCAAGTCCTGTAGGCTCTACTTCAAAGCATTCTAATTTCATCTCGCCATCTCTGCCACCCTACTCACACTCCCCCTTGCCCCCAACTCCAAAACTATCATCTCTCACTCAGACTACTGCCAACAGCCTCTTAACTGCCCTCCTCAAACGCTCCCCTAAAATCCATTCTCCTCAAAGTAACCAAAAAGATCTTTTTGAAAAATGCAAATCAGCTCGCCTCACTATTTTAAAAACCATCCAAAGTCTTCATTGTACTCTCAATAAAATTCAACACATTCTGCAGCATCTACAAGGCCTTACATATCTGACTCTGCCAAACTCCGCGACTTCATACAGTACTATTTTTCTCTTGCTCACTGTAACTCAGCCCCACTGGTCTTCTTCTTTGGTCCCAAGACATGCGTAACCCGTTGCCACCGATTTGTAGTTGGTTCTCCCTCGACTTGACACAGTATGCTTCCAAATCTTCAAGCTGCTAAGTCTTCTTCATTCAGGTCTCAGTTTAAATATCACCTCCCCAGAGGCATTCCATAAACCTCCCCATTGAAAGTAGCATCTCTCCTCGAGTCATTCTCCATCCTTTTCTCAGAGTACTTAACACCATTTGAAGTTATCCTGCTGGTTACTTATTCATTATCTGTGTTTCCCCTATTAGAAAGTAAACTTCACAAGAGCAAGGACCCGACCTAGAAAAATTCCTGACATTCTGAAGTTGCAAGTATTTGAATCAGAATGAATAAATAATATACATTATATATTTAATAAACACTTGAGTGAATGTGTGAGTGAATGAATTAAGGAATGGAATGGGAAAGGCAAAAAATAGTAAGTGCACTCTATTTAATATTTTTATGGCTGCTCACTTTTCTCCACCCTGCTTTTGGTTTTGCTCAGATCCCCACAATCTCTTGGACTACTGTAATACTCCCAACTAATTTCTTCTCCTTTCCCCAAGCTGATCCTTCCAAAAATAACTTACAGCCTTCTACCAGATTTGATCATTCTGAGACATAGATCTGAGTGTGTTGTAAGTTCAAGCCTCTTAGCATGTTGTTAACAGAGGAGCCTGGTAGGCTGCAGTCCATGGGGTCGCAAAGAGTCGGACGCGACTGAGCAACTTCACTTTCACTTTTCACTTTCATGCATTGGAGAAGGAAATGGCAACCCACTCCAGTGTTCTTGCCTGGAGAATCCCAGGGACGAGGGATCCTGATGGGCTGCCGTCTATGGGGTCACATAGAGTCTGATACGACTGAAGCAACTTAGCAGCAGCAGCATGTTGTTAAAAAGGCCTTGCCAACTTTATCACTCACTGCTATCCCCCTACATTTAATCTATATTCCACTAACACAGGAATTCTTATAGTTCCCAGAATATTCTTTTTTCTTTTTTTCTTTAAAATCACTTTTATTATGTTTCTGTACACCTGGCCACATCCTTCAGCATTGCTTTTTATTTTTTATTTATTTATTTATTTTTTAATTTTTTTTTTACTTTATTTTACTTTACAATACTGTATTGGTTTTGCCATACATTGACATGAATCCACCACGGGTGTACATGCGTTCCCAAACATGAACCCCCCTCCCACCTCCCTCCCTTTCCAGAATATTCTATGTGGAATAGAATAGAATATTCTATTCTAACGCCTTTAAGCCTTTGTATATCTTTTCATTTTGCTGGACCACTCTTCCCTTTCTCACAGACTATGTACTGAACTCAATCCTCAAGAACCATCTCAAGCATCCTCTGTTAAGTCTTTAATGATTCCCTCAAGCAGCTAGTCACTCCCTCCTTTGTCACCACAGTACGTAACACACACTTGCACTACACTGCAATCATTTGTTTTCATGTCTGTCTTCCTCTATGTGACCATCAGCTCCCTGAAAGCAGGAGTTATGTCTTTATGTTTGTGTCCCCTGCACTGTATCTGGTGTATTGAAGGACTCAATAAATGCTGACTGAAGGAATGAGTGGATATGTCTTAATTCCTCAACTTGGCATTTGAAGTCAACCTCATACTGGCTCCAACCTATGTTTCTCCATTTAGTACTTAGTCCTCTCTTACTTGCTGATCCCCAATCGCATTTACTTTCTCATATTTACTTGGGACCTTTATTTCTAATGCTCTCTCTCAGTTCAGTTCAGTTGCTCAGTCGTGTCCGACTCTTTGTGACCCCGTGAACCGCAGCACGCCAGGCCTCCCTGTCCATCACCAACTCCCGGAGTTTACTCAAACTCATGTCCATTGAGTCGGTGATGCCATCCAACATCTCATCCTCTGTCGTCCCCTTCTCCTGCCCTCAATCTTTCCCAGCATCAGGGTCTTTTCAAATGAGCCAGCTCTTTGCATCAGGTGGCCAAAGTATTAGAGTTTCAGCTTCAACATCAGTCCTTTCAATGAACACCCAGGACTGATCTCCTTTAAGATGGACTGGCTGGATCTCTTTGCAGTCCAAGGGACTCTCAAGAGTCTTCTCCAACACCACAGTTCAAAAGCATCAATTCTTCTGTGCTCAGCCTTCTTTATAGTCCAACTCTCACATCAATACATGACACTGGAAAAACCATAGCCTTGACTAGACGGACCTTTGTTGGCAAAGTAATGTCTCTGCTTTTGAATATGCTATCTAGGTTGGTCATAACTTTCCTTCCAAGGAGTAAGTGTCTTTTGATTTCATGGCTGCAATCACCATCTGCAGTGATTTTGGAGCCCAGAAAAATAAAGTCAGCCACTGTTTCCACTGTTTCCCCATCTATTTGCCATGAAGTGATGGGACCAGATGCCATGATCTTAACTTTCTGAATGTTGAGCTTTAAGCCTCTCTTTAATGCTTTAATTACATTAAATTAAGTTTTAATGCTCTCTCTAGTGAAACTTAAATCATCCATTAAGGTCCAGCTCAGGCATCTCCTTCTCCATGAAGTCTTCCCTAACCATTTTGATAAGAAGAGATTTACTTTCCCAACAGCAGTTTTTCTACTGATGAGGTATTTAGAACGTCTTATTTTATAATTACAGCCTTGCCAATTGAACTATATGTGCTACTTTTCTAACTGAACTATGAAAGCTCTTTGAAGGCATGAAACATGAATTAGTATATTTCTTCTCAACTTAAGTACCTAGCACAGTGCATTGCATAAAGCAAGCAGGTATCACTAAAGTTTTATTAGTAGAGAAAGGTACGTTTAATAGTATGCTTAGAGATAATATGCCTCCAGTCCTTCACATATATGTGCTTTTACCTTGGTATAAATTAGTCTCTTGATCATATGACAAACATTATTCTTGCTTTAAGAATGAGCCCAATGTCATATCCTCTCTGAAGTCTTCCCTAACTCTCCCAAATATACTTTCACACTCTGCCACGTACCTGTGGTACCTGTACATGACTTCACTAATCACACTACATTGGTCATTATCACTTAGGGGGTCCTTCTCCCTACTAGACCATGAACTCTTGAAGCACAGAGTCTCTTTAAACATTTGTAGGGTTCTTTTTGTTTGGTTGTTTTTTCTTTTTGGCCACAACGTGCAGCATGCAGGATCTTAGTTCCTTGACCAAGGATCGAACCTATGCCCCCTGCAGTGGAAGAGTGGAGTCTTTACCACTGGACTGCCAAGGAAGTCCCTCTATAATAATTTATGAATTCCCAACACAAAATAAAGTATCTGGCAAAATTAAATGCTCAATAAATATATGGTGAATTTTGAAAACAGTAAATTCATGTTAGAGAGTATACCAGCAATAGAGATCATGGCATCCCATCTCTGGGTTCAAATCTCAGTTCTACTTACAAGCTATCCACCCCTGAATAAGTGACTTGGCAATGCCTCAGTTTTTATTCATCTGGAAAGTGATGACAATAATAGTATTAAAAGAGAATTAAAACAGCTAATGCATGTAAAATGCTTGGTGTAATGCCTGCCACGCAGCATGGACTAAAAAAGTTAGCTATTGTTTGTTATCATTAGAAAGAGAGCTACATGACAGGAAGCTTAATGACACCTCAGCAAGAGAGTGGGCTCAATCCTATGGGCAAATGGGGAGTAGAACGCCACTGGAGACGTCCTCAGTAACAGACACACTCAGTTACTGAGAAAATCCTACTGGGAAGGGGGAAGGAGGGCAGAGGGAACAGACCATGGCAGGGCTATGCTCTCTGCCTCCAGTTTCCCCTTTCCCCACTGGTTCTCCCTAGTTGCTCAGGGCCAAAAGCCCCATGGCCATAACTCAGCATTCTCTTGGGATAGCTGCACTTTAGAGGGAACTAATGAGTTTATGTTTACCGACAGATTTTCCTCTGAGGAACAGAAAGATAAATGACTTCAAGAAGGGAAAACACAAAGAAAGAAAATAGAGAAGAGGAATGACACTGGGTGGGTTATCCTGGGTTGACTTCCACAGAGTAAGCTTTTAGGCCAATAGCCCCAGGTGAACTGAACCTAATTAACCCCAAGTGGAGTGAACCTAAATTCGTCAGAGGATTCTCTGGCAGGGCATGTGCCTCCATCATGGGTCAAAGATGCAAAGAAGTAGGATCTAGGAAGAGAGGACTAAAAAGATGAAGCTACAGAAATGAGAATTCCAGCCCAATCTGAAGAATACTGCAGCAGAGGAAATCAAAGAAGAGGCTGACCAAAGAATGATAAACTCCCTTTCACTGTTATTTAGTCGCGCTAAGTTGTGTCCAACTCTTTTGTGACCCCACAGACTGTAGCCCACCAGGCTCCTCTGTCCATGGGACTTCCTAGGCAAGAATACTGAAGTGGGTAGCCATTTCTTCCTCCAGATGATCTTCTCCAGGCAGGTCTCCTGCATTGGCAGGTTGATTCTTTGTGTTTAAACACAGACAAGGTGACTACTTGCAGGGAGTGTTTGACATGGGTAAATGGATTAGATTTAAGATCCTGCAATAAGCATTTGAATATCTACTCTATGGTAACTATTGTGAAAGATCAGGTGCTGGGAACACAGAGGTGATATCGTCTGTCCCCTCAGTAAGTCCACTGCTCAGTGGAGGAGACAGACAACACAACACAGCCAAGTGCTGACCGATGTCTACACAGGGCACTGGAGGCACAGAGCAGGTCCTCAGATTCCGTGCTATGACTTACTGGTGAGGAGCAAGACGGCATTCATGAAAATTGGAAAAGCGGTTTATAAGCAAATAGTACTGTCAGGAGCTATTGTATTACTGCCAGGCCAGGACAGACAGTGTGTCAGTTAATCTTTGCAATTTAGTCAACGCTTCCTTAAACCTGAGTAGAATCCACATCTATAAACATTCTCATTTATTCAACAAATATAATCAATGTCTGCTATTGCCAAGCACTGGCTAAGGCAGAGGAATGCAGAGATGAGAAAGACAGTTCCTGCATTCAAAAAATTAGAACGTTCCTCTTCATCTTTTCTTATTCTCTTTCCGACCTTCCCTTAATGACCAGCCTGTGTATGTGCTCATTGTGCCTGATTATTTGTGACCCATGGACCCGCCAGGCTTCTCGGTCCATGGAATTTTCCAGGCAAGAATACTGGAGAGGGTTGCTATTTCCTGCTCCAGGGGATCTTCCAGACCCAAGGATCAAATCCATATCTCTTGCATCTTCCGCATCTCCCTCATGAGCAGGCAGATTCTTTACCACTGTACTGCCTGGGAAGCTCTTTATTGACCAGAGGACACTTTAAATTCCTTCTGGAAGTAGATGAGTTATTAAGTAACAGGTTAATTGCAAAAAGAAAGAGTGAGCTGGGGGAGGGGGGGCGCGGGCGGTGGGAAGTTTGTAATGGGAAATCAAATGGAAAAAACTGTGCATGTAGACAGGGTGTCTGCCAGAGTATGAGACTGACTGCACAGAAGGTCAAAGGTTATGGTATTGGAGGTTATATGTAGGCCTTTTTGTCTAAAACTTTCCTATCACCATTTTTCTACTCTTATCCTAAGATTATTAGCACAGATTATTAATAATAATTATACCTTCATTTGGTCATTCTCTACCATTTACCGAGCACCCAACAGGAATTATAGGACTCACAAAGCAAAGTAAAATGCAGGGATCCAAGACTTTCAAAGCTGCAGGAGACCTCTAGAAGTCATGTAGTCCAAATCTATCATTTCAAAGATGAAGAATCAAAGTGTGGAATCGCTCATGAGCTCTTATCTTCAAACATCTATTGAGTTATACTCTATGCCAGGCACCAAGGATATAAGGATGGATAGGAAAACAGCAATAGACTTTATTTTCTCGGGCTTCAAAATCACTGCAGATGGTGACTGCAGCCATGAAATCAAAGGATGCTTGCTCTTTGGAAGAAAAGCTATGACAAAGCTAGACAGTATACTAAAAAGCAGAGACATCACCTTGCCAACAAAGGTCCATATAGTAAAAACTATGGTTTCTCCAGTAGTCATGTATGGATGTGAAAGTCGGACCATTAAGAAGGCTGGGCACCAAAGAATTGATGCTTTCGAACTGTGGTGCTGGAGAAGTCTCTTGAGTCTCTTATATGGCAAGGAGATCAAACCAGTGAATCCTAAAGGAAATCAACTCTGAATATACATTGCAAGGACTGATGCTGAAGTTCCAAATACTTTAGCCACCTGATGCCAAGAGCTGACTCATTGGAAAAGACTCTAATGCTGGGAAAGATTGAAGGCAGGAGGAGAAGCAAACAACAGAAGAGGAGATGGTTGGATGGCATCACCAACTTAATGGAGATAAGTCTGAGCAAACTCCAGGAGATGGTGAAGAACGGGGGAAGCCTGGAGTGCTGCAGACCATGGAATCGCAGAGTCGGACACAACTGAGCAACAAAAAGCACTTTCAAAGAGAACTCAGTCTCAAAGAATGTGATCCCAGTCAAATCACCTCTGTAAATGAAGTCCCACACTTACACAGTAGAAATGTCTAGCACAGGACAGCATGGGAAGTTACAGTACTCATACTGCCCACAGTGGTTAAGAGCACAGATGCTGTAGTCATCTTGGATTTGAACCCTACCTCTGTCATTTACCATCTGACCAAATTAGGCAAGCTACTTAAATCCCTCTGTGCCTCAGTTTCCACATCTGTAGAATGGATATGGCCATAATAATATCTATCTTGTAAAGTTGTGGTATGAAATTAGATAATGCATAGAAAACACTTGGCACAGGAACTGGCACATAGTAAGCACTGTGTCATTTTGCCTTCAGCACTCCCGCTGAGCCCTGGCCTTAGAATCCTTCTGAACACAGTCTTCTAAGCATCTATTATCATTTGGCTATCTCCGAGATAAAACAATATCGCCTATTCCTAATCTAAAACCTAGGTCTATCGTTTATAACTAGTTTTTTGGGGTTTTTTTGCACACTACATTACGCTACTACTCATTTTAAAATGATTAGTCTTTAAAAAGTCTTTTAAAAAAGTCCGAAGATACATGGTCAGACAGCCAAGATTAAATTTCAGTCACATATGCTTCAATCCTTTAACAAACTCTTGACTTTCCCTAGAGAAAATCCCTGGAAACAAGGAGCATTTATTAAATGTCTACAAGGAGAAACCCATGGGAGGGAAAACAAAAAACAAAACAAACAGTCCAAGATTACTACTTTGAAAAAGCAACAGATGGGAATATCTACAGTCTGCCTGAGAAGACGATGGCACCCCACTCCAGTACTCCTGCCTGAAAAATCCCATGGATGGAGCCTAGTGGGCTACAGTCCATGGGGTCGTGAAGAGTCGGACATGACTAAGCAACTTCACTTTCACTTTTCACCTTCATGCATTGGAGAAGGAAATGGCAGCCCACTCCAGTGTTCTTGCCTGGAGAATCCCAGGGACGGGGGAGCCTGGTGGGCTGCCGACTATGAAGTCACACAGAGTTGGACACGACTGAAATGACTTAGCAGCAACCTGAGAAAAGAAGATATGATATAGATTGCCACTTCCTCCTTGGTGTACATATGGCACCTACTCCACTGACACAGCACCTGTGACACAAATCTGTATTTATCACTCTCCACCTAGGCTAGTCTGTGACCTCCTTGAAGGCAGTTATCACACATTATCCATGATATGATCAAGCATAGCACAGTACCTAGAACAATTAATCAAAAAGTTTAATGAATTGATAAATGAACACAGAGAAAAATCATGAAAGACAAGGAAAGAGGGTATTAGTGTAGATCAGACTAGTTCTACAAGACAAGAGCGCCTTGGGCTTGGACCTTAAATACACATAGGATTTGGAAAGACACAGGGAGAAAGGGAAGGTACTCCAGGCAGACAGGAGAGCACAAACAAAGACCTGGTAGGAATCAGAAACATGGTACACAGGATGTTAGAGCTTTAGTCACGATTTAGTTCAACAGTTCAACTCTCATAGGGATGCTGTAAATATTCAATTTAAAGAAAAGCACATATGACTAAGGAGAGGAGTGTATTACCACTATTCAAAACTAATAATTGTTGAACACTGTTTGGTGCCTGTTTTATGCCAGGCCCCACACCGAGTGAAGGGACTGTGACCATGAGCAAGATGGACCTGGACTCTGCTCTTGGGCAGCCAACAATCTAGTGGGGAAGACACAGACAGTTAAAATAATGCTTGGTAGAGGTGGGTTAGAGGAGGTACAGGGAGGCTGAAGGAACATAAAATAGGGTCACCCAATCAGTGGACAGTAAGAGAAAGCTCCCTGGCTTTTAAGGTGTAGTTTGAGACACTCAACGGGTTCTGAGTCCCTTCAAGGACTACAAGTCTTCAAAGTGAGATTTTTTTTTTTTAAATAAAGGGTTTCATGACTAAGGTTTTTAAACCACCAATCTAATCCAATCTTTTCTTTTAACAAGAATAAATCAGGGCCCAGAAGAGGTAAATGACGCACTAAAGGCAACAATAAGTTAGCTGCAGGCTGCTTTGAACTTGAGCTGGAAGCTACTCACTTATCTGCATGATATCACATCATTTTGGCAGATGAACAACTACTGGGAGAAGACACATCCAGAATTCAAAGGAACTATCCAGGCAGGCAGGCTGGCCCCAATAGGATGTAGAAGTGTTTTTTTAGCTTAGGTCCCAAGCCAAGTCTCCATGCCAAGATGGTGCCTCCAATTCCTCTAATGGCTGGCCCGCTACCCCTTCACGAAGGAACTCACAGGCTCCAGGAGTAAGTCAGTTTCCGGGCCTCCAAGCTGGTACCCATGCTTTATCCTCCCCAAGACGCTCAAGTACCCTATGGTGTTTAGCAAGTGAAAGAACTTAGCCAGTCATCACAGCCTGTTTAATACCTAGCCTAAGCTGGCTAGACCCATAGCTCATCTCCCTAACTGCCACTGGGCTGGTCACTCCCCATGACCAGGGAGGGGCTCAGCAGAATCACGTTATTGGTAAACTAAAGGATCTGTATAGAAAAAACAATATTCTTTTAGTTAACCCCCACTCTGAACCTCTCAGGAATGAAATGCTGCTTCACATATTTGTGATGGGTCCTTTGTACATTAAGAAAGGGGTAGTTTACTTTGGTAAGATAAGCCTGGCTTGAGAATGGAACCTAGGTGGCTCAGCATAGCACGGTGGTGTAAAACTTAGTTCTGCACAGCAGAGGCAGACCCCAGCTGGAATCTGCACTTCCCCATCATGAACTGTTGGAATCCTGGGAATGCCACTTAGCCTCTCTTGCTTCAGTCTCCTCATTTACAAAATGCAATAAACACCAACTAATTCACAGGGTTGCTGTTAATAATAAATGAAACAATGCAGGCTTTAAACAGGAGCTGATTTATGATAAGGGCTCAATAAACAGTGGTCTTTTCTACTAGTAGCTCTTTTCCTAAGCCCTCTTTTCTATTCAGGAGAAGCAGTAAGTGAAACCTAAACTACCTTAACTGCTACAGAAAGTAACAGAAACTGCCATAGAAAGAAAAAAGGAAAGGAAAAGAATATGAATAAACTGATGGCTGCTATTCCAGACTACTTATGCTAAGGACATCTGATACTGGAAAACAGATCAGATATCCTAAAGAAATCAGAGCATGGAGTCTTTCCAAAGAAGTGGCATCTTAGCTAGATTATCCATTACTTTTTTATAATCTGAGCTTCACAGTAGTCTCTCTACCAAGTAGAAACTGTTAAAGGAGAGCAACTCTGATACCACATGCTTCTCTGTAAACCTAACTTTTCATTTTTCAACTCCAACCCATCTCCATCATAAAGACTTCAATGACTCTCAGCAGATTTGAGTGCTTGTCTCTAGCACCCCACTGAATCTGTTATACCCTTCCATTATAAAAAGTATCTAGTATTGCAGCAGGCCATTTGCTTGTCTTTTCTCTACATTATAGATTGGTAAAGATCCTGTCTTACTCATCTTTGAATTCCCAGTGCATAATACATGGAAGACTCCCATAATAACAAAGTAAAGGATGGATTTCACTTTCTTTTTCACTAGTTAAGGATGCTAAAAAAAAAAAAAAAAAAACAGCTGAGGAAGCATTAGTAGAAACTCACTCACAAACTAAGGTCACCCAGACCATACCCCTGCCTCTCCTCCTCTTTATTTGAGCTTGAAGGGAAAACTGTTCCTGCTTCTCTGAGTTACTTTCTTAAACACACAAGGAAAAGGACAGAATCAGTCCACACAGAATTTCCAGACAGCAGATTATATTATTTCTTAGTAAATGAAACAAGGAACAGAAGTTTCTGGGATGAAAGCTAGTGCTTCATATAAAGTTGACTTCTAGGCATGACACTCTGGAAGTATAATTATGACACTAGGAGCGCTTAGATTTTAAAACAGTAAGGAAGATAAGCAAAAATCAAAAATATCTAACTTCAAAACTTTCTTTTCTCCTTTGCCAAAACATTTGCTCTTTATCTCAATGAACCCTGGTACATGTAACTGAAATCAGCTCCCCTCCCCACCCCCCGCTCAAAGGAGGCCATGATTAACAAAGCATGTATAATAACCAAAACACATTATTTACTTTTATAAGGCACTTTCAAATATATCTCACTGAACTACAGCCAACCATAATCACAGAAACTTAAAGCTGAAAGGGGCTTGGAAGTCATTTCCACAACTACTCCACTTCACCAATCAAGTGGTATCCAAACATGCGTAGTCTTT
This sequence comes from Capra hircus, assembly GCF_001704415.2. NCBI lineage: Eukaryota > Metazoa > Chordata > Mammalia > Artiodactyla > Bovidae > Capra > Capra hircus. Next base: position 31,872,781 of record NC_030822.1, read on the forward strand.
AGTGACTGAAAGATACGGGTCTAAAATGGTTCTTTAAAAATCTCTCCCTGCTCTGACCACTTGTCAGTTTCTCAGTCTCCTCTCCCCATCTTAATGTTCTCAACCAGGTAAACCAAAACCTCCAAGTCATCCCACCACCAAACAACAGGCTTTGCTTCTCAAGTCCACTTCTACTCCCTTTCTCTGGGCCTCATCCCCAATCCCCACCCCACACTCCCACCCAGCCAAGGCCTCTAAGAAACTGATCCCTCAGACATCCCACTGGTTCCATCCCTAACAATCAAACCCCTTTCTCCTATTCCTCCCTGCTGTCCATATGCTGTCATGGGCAAGACCACAGGCACCCCTAGCCACGAATGTACCTTTGGCCTCGGAATCTTTTCCCTTTCCTTTCTCACCTTCTCTCTCTGCTTCTCAGCGCTGTCCCTTCATTCCCTTCAAACTCAATGTCTCCTTCCTCCTAGTGATTTCCTTCAAGGACCACTGGTCACTGAATACACCCGTTGTTAAATGCCTGTTACGTAGGTAAAAGAGACATACACCCTCAACAGCTCACTCTCAAAAAACTCATAAGTCTAATAGGAAAGAGGGAAAAGGAGAAAGAGAGAGTCGCTGATTCGTTAAGACTCGACTCCTCTGAGAAGCCTACCCCAAACTGCACTGGTCCCCTCTTCTCAGTGCCACAGTTACACCTCCGATGAAAAGACTTCTTGTGCGTCTCCCACCACCATACCTTGGGTTCTTCTATGGGAAGGTCCCTAGCACCTACCCCTGAGCTTCGCTCAAAGGTGATACTTAAACGTTCAAGTGAGTGAATGGATAAATTTCGCTATACGATAGTTCATTCACCCATTCGTTCTATCATCCGTTGACCAAAACTCTATCGAGCCCACATTATGTACAAAGTTCTAGAACTTAAAGCGCTCTTACATAAAAAATAACTCAAACCTGAAATACTAGTAGATAAACACTCTTCCGTGATCCGCGTCCCCCGCCCCGACTCCAAACCCAGACAGTCCTTTCCTTTCCCTCAGTGAAAACCCGGCTTTCCCTCACAGACGTCTACGCCCCTCTAACTCAAACCACCTGGCAGCCCTTTAGTCCTCCCCAAGACCCTCAACTAATCCTAAATCTTAACACCCCCATCCCTCTGGCTTCTCTCTCTGTCCTCCACCTCCACCCTTGAGGTTGCTGCAAGTCTTCTACCCCATGACTGCCTCCGAGTCCCCGAGTCCTGGGTACCTCAGATTTCCCTCTCCGCGCACCCACTCCCCAGTTGGCTCCTTCCCTCTAAGGATCTTGTCTCTCCTAGGACCCCTACTCCCGATACCTCCCCTCCCTTCCCTTCAGTTTCAGGTTGAGTCTTACTTCTCCTCAATTCTCAACTCTTCTCACCTCATCCAGCTCCCGTTCTCCGGCAGCACCGGCTCCAACCTCCACCTCCACCACTGCCGCCATCTTCACAGCTCTCCCCCTCCCCGCAGGCCCCGCGCGAGCCAGCTGCTTCCGCCGCTCAACTGCTTCTAGCAAATCGGCTGTACAAGCTTCGGCAGAGGGGGCGGGGCACCAAGACAGGCAGAGATCCGAAGGCAACTAAGAGACCGTCTGCCTGCTACCCACTTAAAGGTTAAGGAGGAGAGGATTCCGTGTACTTCTAAGCTTCGGCGGCGGAGGAGGGATCTTGGCAAATGAGAAATTAGCCTTGTATTATTTTCAGTACAAATATGTCACCAATTTTTCCCTGTGTAGAACCAAAGAGAAGAGCCCCAAGGCTGTCTACTTTGCGACGCTCCCTCAATGGGCAACTCTTGTGAAGCGTGGAGACTACTAAGGACTACATTTCCCAGAATGCCTAGAAGCTGACCCGGAAGTTTAAAGTCCGCTCTCTCCGGGGGATTTGCAAGGCGTGAAATATACAGAAACCACCCGAAAAGTACTTTTCTGTCTAAGCGCTTGCCTTCTTACCTTGGTGGGAGTCAGTTTCCGGGAACAGCGGCTTCTTGAGGCCCCAGAACCTGTTCCCGGGCTTCGGGAGGCGGAAGAGTGGTGCTTCGGGTCAGAAGGCGGAGGTTAGAGGACAAAATTGGCGGGAGAACGTATTGGGGGTTTTTTTGGTCCAAGATCTAAGGCAGCGGTGGCACTTCGAGGTCCGTTATCCCGGGTGAGGGTCATTCGGGTTTTCGATGGGGAGGAGAAAGGACAAAAGGGAGGAAGGGTGGCTATAAAGGAAGTGGACAGGACAGCGCATTCCGAGAAGCGGTGGAAGTAGCGGCTTAGGCTCAGGAATCTGAGAGCTGAAGAGTCTTGCGGGACTTCCACGGCCCCCAAACTGCTTCTTAGGCTCTCACGCCTCCGGATCCACTTCGCACATCTTCGGATTTTTTACTGTGCCCACACACTGCGTCCCCAGCTTCTACCCTTACGCCCGCCTATTCACTATGCTGCACCCCAGCTTACAGTTTTCTCATTTCCAGTACCCTGTTTTTTTTGTACATTGTACATCTGAAGTACACCTCTCAAGTCTGTGGTCCCTGCTTACACTTCACCCCGCCCCCCGGAGGTCCCGGCTGAATCTACAGCATAGATTCAGCATACCGTCAACTTCTTTTGGGACAATCTACATTTATTTAAAATGGGAATTATATTTATTATGTGAAACTGGGTACAAAGAATATTATAAACACCGATTGACATCATAATCTATTTGCATACTCATTTTTTAAGAAAGATAATATGAAACAGAAGTGGAATTTATCTGTGTCCTTTACTATCAGATTCATTACCCTTTCATTCTCCCTAGAAGCAAGTCCTATAATTAGCTGTGTATTCTCCCAGTCAGTTGAAAAAAAAAAAAATAGTGTGTATTCAGTGGGCAGTACAAGTATTGTTTCATTTCCTTTTGTAAAGAACCTAAATGCTATTTTTCTATGTATAGTTATTTTGCTATAACTTATTCTTTCACTCTATTTTGGGGGGAGGCAGTCTATCCATGTTTACATATATTTACGTCTAATTTATTCCTTTTAACTGTTATATAGTATTCCATATGATATAGAACATTTCATTCATCCATTCCTCAACTAGTGGACTTTAGAGTTTTATGCTTTTTGCTGTTAGAAACATTACATGTATCTTTTTATGCACAGGAGCTAGAGCTGCACTGTTTAAGTAAACCAGGACAGGTGGCTATTCTTGAAATATAGCTAGTCAGAATTAAGATGTGCTGGAAGTGTTTATGAGAGAGCCCGTTTCCCCATATTATTGCCACTCCTTCATACTGTAGACTTTTCTATTTTTTCCAGTCTTAGAGAAACAGGTATTTGCACTTTCCTTATTATCGGTGAGGCTGAGCACTTTTTTATATGGGGTATTGATCATTCAGATTTTATCTTAATGTGAATTGTATGTTTATATTGTCTCCCCAGTTTTATATTGGACTGCTTGCCCTTTTCTTGCCGATCTGTAGTATTTAAAATTTAAAAACAGTAGCAGTTTGTGGCCTATTATTGGTTGATGAGTTTGTTGTGTTTGCCAGAAACTTCTGTGCAATTCGGATTGAATTATATTGACCTAAGAAGTATTCTTTTCAGTGGCTATTTATTTATGCCTACTGTGTTCCAGCATCTCTCTGAAGTGTGGGAGATGATGAGCATGACAAAAATCCATATCCTCAAAGAGCTCACTGCTCAATGCAGGTACACACAGGATAAATAAGCTGGTGCCAAAAAAAACAAGAACAACAGCGTAGGCAAGGGCAGTGAAGTCAGAAAGCCCTTAATCCTGTGAGAACAAGCAATTTGATAGATAGTGATCTTCATAAAAAATACTGTATATGTCTTATTCACCACTGTGTAACCTAGTCCAATGTCTGGTACCTGCTAGACACCCCCTCCTCAAAATATTAGCTAAATAAAATATCTAAGATGGACAGCTTCAGGGTCCCCAAGCCTGGAGTGTAGTGTTGGGACTGGTTCAGTCAGATGTGTATATTAGTTATGAGAGATGGTGGAGTTTTTCCATCAAATCACAGGTGTATACTCGGAGTTTCTCCAAAACAGAGACCCTATCTATTTATTTATTTTTCTGTCTCCAGTATCTAGCAGAGAGTAAGAAAAATTGTTGAAAGTTCAGTGAGTTCCTATAATGAGAATAATCAGCTTTAGTTAATCTAAAGGCCTGGGGGGTGACTCAGGACTCACTCTGACCCCTTCTGTTTTTGAAGCCTTGGTACCATCTTGAATGTAACCCGTGACCTTTAGGACGGTATTCATTAGACTTTGGTTACTGCTGTCACAGCAGCTACCTCACTCTGAGCATTCCATGACGGCTGACCGTTTGGAGCCTAATATTTATGGTCATTCATTCAGCGGACACGGGTTAATCTGAAACTGTGTTTCTCCCTCTTAATGAGGATACAGAAATAAATCAAACATGAAGCCTGTCTTCCAAGAGCTTACAATTGGTCAAGGGACAAAAGACATATGCAGATCACTGTGATATAGAATTGAGAGGAGGGAGCTATCACTTTGAGGGCTGAGCAGAGTGGAGGTGACATTTGGCCATCAAATATGCATTAGATTTGTCAGCGAAAGAAGTAAAGAGCATTCCAAGCAGAGACAATGGCATGAACAAAGTCTCAGAGGTGGGAAAAAGGTTTCTTGATGGGAAGGACACAAGAGCATTATGACATGAGTATATCGAGGTCATGGACTCATTTCAGGGACCATATGAGTGAAGAAACGTGAGTGAAAGGGCAGGTAAATATTTGAAGAGAGATCCCATCTAAAGACATTCCGACAACTTTAAAACACCTCTCTCTGCTCAAGGAATTGTTGAAGTTAGGTGATGCACTAGGGTTCATTATACTAATATATGTGTGTGTGTGTTTGCATATATTTAAATTTTTCCATAAAAAGTTTAGCAAAAGACAAAATACAAGTTCCCACATGAACTTTTAAGATTAAATAAATAAGTAATTACGGTAAAACATCCCCTGCTGAAAGGAATAGTAGGAGATAAACCAGGAAATGGACAGATCTATGTTGTAGATGCTTTGAGGGGTCAAACTGAATTAAAGTTAATTTAGGCCTATCATAAAGCAAGGGATTTGCGTATGTCAGCAAGCCCTTGAAGATCTCTAGTAGAGAAGTAACTTAATCCAAGAAGATTTGTTTTATGGGAAGGAAAAAAAACAATCTGTATCCCTTATTTAGTTGAATGTTTGTTGTACCTCTTTACTATGTGCTAGGTAGAATCTAGGGTTGTAAAGATGGATAATTTAAGGCATAGTTCATGCCTTGAGGGTTCAGCTTCATATAAATCCAGCATCCACATGTTTATATATATATATAATATGTATAGTATAATAATTCTATTTATAATATATATATGTTTTGTACTTGCTGCTCTATTGCATTCCAGTTATTTCACTTTTGTTGGAATTTCATCATCGACCCTAGATCTGCTCCCTGATCACCACCCCACCAACCCCATCATAGTCACCAGAAATAGTGACTGATGTACTGATGTAAATAACTCCTGTTACCAGAAAAACATTCAAGGCTTGTTTATTTTCCTTTTGTTCTCTTCTTCAGAAGTAACATGACGATTCCTTCTCTTCTGGAAGCTGATGGGACCAAAATATAGGCACCAAAGCGGTAACAGAAGAAATCTCAGGAGAAAGCGTTTTGCCTTGTGCTTAGGACAGCTGCTGGGCCCACCATGGCTCCAGTGAGGATTAGCCACGTGGTGTCATTTTCCTCTCAGGTATGTTAATTAGCAGGCATGGTTTTTTCTTGGTGACTGAAAACAGTGAAAGAAAAAAAAGGAGACTTAGCTCCATTTCAGGAAACTCCCAATTCAACAGAAGAGCCATTGTCCCTTCTTTAGGAGTTCAGAGTCAAAGGCAGGAAATGCAGCACTTGCCTTCAGGTTGCTCTCAGAGCAATGCAGGATACATAAAAGCAGGCCTCAAAGGTAAAGAAGGAAGCAACCTCAGGATTCCACCCTTCTCTGGAGGCAGCTGGCAAAGCTATAGGCCCAGAGCCTATACCAGGGTCCCCAGAAGGGCAATTTAGGCACACCGATGTTGAGATCAGGCTAAGGCACTCAAGGTCATCCCTGACCTGTAAGGATAACACCACTGCCATCAAAGGGGATCTCAGCATCCCTCCTATGAATCCACTTCCAGGAAATCGCAGTTATCCCAGTTAGTGCTAGATGCTGGGCCCTATCCTCCGCTGCCATCTCTCTATCCATTTCCCGCTCCTCCCCATGCTTCCCTTTATGTTACTCCAGTCTTTCTCAAGGGGTGCCATTGGTGTTTTGCATAGGAGAAGTCTTCGTTTTTATAGCAATATCCTATGCCTTGTAAGATGTTTAGTATCCATGGCCTCCGGACCCTAGTGACAACAATGCTTCCTAGTCACTATGACAGTCAAAAATATCCCCACATTTCAGAAAGCCCCTTAGAGAATCTTTAAGAACTACTATGTCAACTTCAAGGTGAAATAAAAGAAAAATTACCATTATCTTTCTTACCTACATGGTCAGCCTAAATGGTTTTCTTCATGGACTCAGCCTTATGAAATGCTAGAGGACATTAGCTCTCTTCTAATATTGTGATTTTCAAGCTGTACTCCTAGAAACCCCCTTCTGGAAGTTGAAGGGAAGAGCCACAAGTATGTCTCTGGGCTCCTCAACTAGTGCTTTAACCATAGCTTTACTTTTATTTTTGAAAATTTTTAAAATTATATGATAATGATAAGTAATATTGATAATATCAAAATATTTTTGAAAATATTTATTATTGAAAAAATAAATAATCTTTAGTGTAAAATTTCAGTTAAAAGGAAGGGTTTTATTGCTAAAACAAAAAAATTAGATCGAAGACCATGAGTCTAGTCTCCCCCTCCTTAACTTAGGAAGAAATTTAGATCCAGGGAGAAAAAGTAGTTTGCTCAAGGCCTTTCCACCAAAAAACACCTGACTTGGGTCAGAACTGAAAATTTTTAATCTCAGTTTTAGTATTGTTGTCTTTGAACAAATTACTTTATCTCTAACCATCAGTTGTAAACTTAGAGTAAAAATCTTTGTGTTTCTTATCTTATAGGGTTACTTTGAAGATACGTGTCTATGAAAGCACCTTATAAATGAAATGAAACAGTCATCCCTCCATATGGATGGGTTCCATATCCCCAGATTCAGTCAACCACAGATCAAAAATATGCAGGGGAAAAAATATTCCAGAAAGTTCCAGAAAGCAAAACATGAATTTACCACATATTGGCAACTATTTACATAGTGTTTATATTGTATTTATAACTATTTACATAGCATTTACATTGTATTAGGTATTATAAGTAATCTAGAGATGAGTAAAGTACACGGAAAGATATACATACATATCCATTTTATATAAGAGACTTGAGCATCCACCAATTTTTATATACAGGGGAGTTCTGGAACCAATCCCCTGTGGATGCCTAGGAAAGACTGTAGTATTATGTGGTGGTTAAGAATTCTGAATTCAGACACCTAGGAGTTCCAACTTTGGTTGGTTATTTGGTCTTGTGGCCTTGGGTAAGTTTCTGAACTTAAGCGTCCGTTTGTTCATCTTTTAACTAAGAAGCAATGATAGTAACCACCTAAAGTTGTTATGAGGAGAATTAAATGAGGTAGTAGAAACCAAAGAAGAGATAAGTGATGTCTATAAATCCCTTGGTACTTGAGAGATGGACTCCTGTCTAAAGCCATTTCCATTAGGATCCTGGAAAGGTTTAAGAGTGTAGAGATCCCTCACTCATGGACATCCTTTTTTCCCTTGATAAGGTTCCTCATTTTCTCCTCCTCTTTCTGACTTAGGATCCCAGATATCCAGTGGAGAATTTGCTGAACCCAGACAGTCAGAGGGGACCGTGGCTCAGCTGTCCTCAGGACAAGAGCGGGCAGCTGAAAGTGGAGCTGCAGCTGGAGAGGGCAGTGCCCATTGGCTACATTGATGTGGGTGAGTGAGTTCTCCAAGGCCTGGGAACCACTGTGGGGAGCACAGGAATACCATTCCCTCCCAGGGCTGCAGCAGTGTGTTCGAATGCAGTCTCGCTGAACAGCCTTCCCGGAGCAAGCCCTGCCTGGTGTGAAGGGGATATGTGGCCCTTGCCCCTGGGGCAGGCATTTGATATTGCTGAACCCTATGGATGCCATTCCCTTAGTTACACAGCATACCTGGCTTGCTTTGATCTGAGAGGTCTCGGTGAAGCCTTAGGACATTAACAAACCTAAGTGCCAACAGATAGAACTTGTATATGCCTCTAAATATTAGTGTTATATAGTGGTGGTCCAGTGGTAAAGGCTGTGCTTCCACCACAAAGAGCTTTGATCCTGGTCGGGGAACTAAGATCCTACAAGCCGCACAGCACAGCCAGGAAAAAGGTAAAATTTAATTTAAAATTAAAAAAAAAAAAATATATATATATATATATATATGGGGACTTCCCTGATGGTCCAGTGGTTAAGACTCTGCACTTCGCACTTGCACTGCAGGAGGCGTGGGTTTTATCCCTGGTAGGGGAACTAAAATCTCATGTGCTATGCAGTGCCGTCAGAAAATTAAAAACGGAAAATTAAAAATACAATTAAAAATATCATGTCAGGAGGATCCTTGGAGATGAAGTGTGCAGGTTTATGCAGGAAGGCTCCACAGGAGTTTGGGGTTGAGAAGGCTGGTCTTAGAATTCTCTAGAAATAGAGAATTGACAAAGAGCGTCTGTCTTAGCTCTGTCGGGACAGAGAGACGTCAGTCTCCCTAGCAAGGGTTTCAGAGAGAGACAGAGTTTAGCACTGCCCCCCCAGAGCCAGAGCACAGGGAAACTGTGAGTCTCTTGGGTCAGGGGAAAGTTTCTGGCTGGGAGGAACATGGTGAGCCTTCATTTAGCGGGCTGAGGTCCCGTCCCACTTCAGTTACTGGCTCACTGTGTTGCTCAACCTCTCTGGGCCTCCCCTGAGCTCTAGAATGGAGGAATGTCCTCTGCCCACCGATCCCCTTGTGGGCAGTCAGGGGAGCCCGTCATCCCACCTTCACTTTGTCGCAACCTTCTGTCCCCAGGTAACTGTGGTTGTGCTTTCCTGCAAATTGACGTGGGTCGTTCCTCCTGGTCCCTGGACAGACCTTTCATCACCCTGCTCCCTGCAACCATGCTGATGTCCCTGGCTGATTCAAAGCAGGGGAAAAACCGCTCAGGGGTCCGCATGTTTAAAGATGGTAAGGAGAGGGAGCTCCCTGGTGGTCTGGTGCTCCCAATGCAGGAAGCCTAGGTTCGATTCCCTAGTTAGGGAACTAGATCCATGTTGTAACTAAAAGATTCTGTGAGCCAAATAAATAAATAAAAAAGATGGCGAGGAGGGCAAAAGCAGAAATGAGAGACTGAGAGAGACAGTGGTAATGAAAAAGAGAGATGCTGGACTCTAGAGGGCTGTACCAGCTGGAAGGTGTGTACTGTGGGAGGGAGCTTAAGCAGGGGCTCACTTACATCTGTGGGGGATAGGGTAATGAGTGAACCACTGCATGGTGTGTTTGTGTGTGTGTGTTCTCTGTGATGACAATACCTGATAGAGGGACTGATACCTCTATCATACGTGATACCTGATAAACATACTTATGAACTCTGATTTATATTTACACATAACATGTGATTCAGTGAAGCCAGATATAGAACCCACATTTGTGATTAGCGTGTTTGTATAAATGTGTATAGGGCTTCCCCAGTGGCTCAGTGGTAAAGAATCCGCCTGCCAAGCAGGAGATGCAGGTTGGATCCCTGGGTTGGGAAGATTCCCCTGGAGGAGGAAATGGCAACCCACTCTAGTATTCTTCTTGCCTTGGAAGCCCCATGGACAGAGGAGCCTGGCAGGCTATAGTCCATGGGGTCACCAAAGAGTCGGATACAACTTAGTGACCAAACGACAACAAATACGCGTGTGTGAGTGTAGGAAAAATACTCCTGTAAGTGCAGGAAGGCTGTGTGGTGGTTGTGGTCATGTTGTGTGCAGTGTTTCCCGAGTCCTCGTCACTGCGCATCTCTTTGTTCACTGGGTACTGCACAGAAACGCATGGTCTGATTCCTAGCCTCCAGGGACTTGCAGTCTAGGAAGGACTCATTCGTCTGTGTCTGAATTGGAGGCATTTGTAACGTTGTGAAGGAGAAGTGACCTGGGATACAAGGTGGGATACGAGATGAGGTACTCTTAGATCTGGGAATGGAAGATGAGAAGTGTTGGGAGTACTGGTCTGTGAGCCAGTGAGCAAGTATGTAGAGCAGGTAGTGCCTTGAGGGAGACTGAGGTCTCATGGTCCAGGAAGGGTGGATGTAGCTCAGCTGATCCACTGGGCAAGTGGTCACCCCAGACTCCAACCCTCCGGATACCCCCTGTTAAAATGAGACAGCGATAAGGTCTGTGGAAAGGTATGGACCGAGGATGTAGTCGCGCTGGGAACAGCGTGGCACCGGGACAGAGGAGCGACGGTGGGAAGGCAAGGCGCTGGGTCTGAGAGGGCCCTGACTGGCCTGCGTGGTGCTGCCCAACCCTGAGCACCCAAGCCTGGGGGAGGGGAAGCCTCCAATCTCCCTTAGGGTGGAATTCACACTGTAGTCCCAGTCCTTTCTTTCCTCTCCGCAGTACTGACCTTCTCTCCCTTTCGCCCAACCATTCATGCATTTCATTTCTCCCTCATTTCCTTCTTGTTTTCTCCTTAAGCTGATTTCCTGGCCCCAGCCTCTGGTGAGTCGTGGGATCGACTTCGCCTGAGCTGCTCCCAACCCTTCACACGTCATCAGCCCTTTGGCCTGGCCTTCCTGCGGGTGTGTTCCTCTCTGGACTCCTTAGACGACCCTGCGGAGGGTCCCTCTGTTGCTGTGAGCTCGGGGCTGAGCCGGGTATGTACCATGGGGGACTTAGCAGGTCCCAGCCTTTTCTGTTTCTAGTTAGGAAGCTGGTGCTGATTGAGGGATGGACACACACACACATATACATTCAAATATGAATATAAGATCTTCCCTGATGGTCCAGTGGTCAAGCATCTGCCTTCCAGTGCAGGGCATGCCGGTTTGACCCCTCATGGAGCACTAAGATCCCACATGCTACAGAGCAGCTAAGCCTGTGCACTGCAGTGAAGACCCAGCACAACCAAAAAGAAAAGAAATTAATTAACTAAAAAAAAAAAACAGGGCATCCCAGTGGCTCACTGGTAAAGAATCCACCTACCAGTGCAGAAGACACAGGTCTGATCACTGGTCTGGGAAGATTTCCACATGCCTACAGGGCAACTAAGCCCATGCACAACAACTGCTGAGCCTCTGGAGCCTGGAAGGTGCACCTACTGAGCCTGCATGTCGTGACTACTGAAGCCCACACACCCTAGAGCCCATGCTCCACAGCCAGAGAAGCCACTGCAATGAGAAGCCCGCACACTGCAGCTCGAGAGTAGCCCCTGCTCTCTGCAGCTAGAGAAAACTGCTCATAGCAATGAAGACTCAGCACAGCCAAATAAATAAGAAATAATTATTTAAGAAACCAAATGCTAACATAAAGGGGCTTGTGGCCCTTTCTCACAAATAGGCATGAACACCTTTCCTTCAGTCTCACACACGCATGAGCCAAGCGAGTGAGCCTTCGGTACAGTGTGCACAAAGCTGTTGGACCATTTGTTCCATTGTTATTCAGTCGCTGAGTCATGTCTGACTCCTTGCGACCCCAAGGACCACAACACACCAGGCTTCCTTGTCCTTCACTATCTTCTAGAGCTTGCTCACACTCATGTCCCATTCCGTTGGTGATGCCATCCAACCATCTCATCCTCTGTCATTTCCTTCTCCCTCCTGCCCTCAATCTTTCCCAGCATCAGGGTCTTTTCCAGTGAGTCAGCTCTTAGCATCAGGTGGCCAAAGTTTTGGAGCTTCAGCATCAGTCCTCCAATGAATATTCAGTGTCGATTTCCTTTAGAATTGACTGGTTGGATCTCCTTGCAGTCCAAGGGATTCTCAAGAGTCTTCTCCAACACCACCATTCAAAAGCATCAGTTCTTTGGCACTCAGCCTTCTTAATGGTCCGATTCTCACATCCATACATGACTACTGGGAAAAGTTTTCTAGTTATCTATTTCTTCTAAGGCTGATCTGACTCCTCCTGGTTTCTTACCACTCATGTCTCCATTTATCTTTCCAAGCCAATACCCTCCACCATAATTCACTCACAAATATGAAGATGTAATCACACAAGGCTAGAGCCAGAGAATTGTAGAGATAAAAAAAATACTTAGAGATCATCAAGCCACAACCCCATCATTTTATATCTCAGATAGGGAAATGTCTGTATTTTAATTCACACAGAGCAGAGTAGGGCCCGGAAGGAAGCCAGGTCTCCTGCCATTACCTCACAGTGCTTCCTGTACACACAGTACATTTTTCAGGATTTTGATTCCCAGGAGTGAACCTCACAGGTATCGCTCCCATTGAGGTTACTGGAAAAAAACAAACGAGAGACCACACTTTGGGAAGAGAAGATGGAGTTGGAGCGGACAGAGTGGGAGAGAGGCTTTTGTCACACAGCCTTGGGAGAGGCCCAGAGTGCTGAGGCAAGGTAAAGCCTGAGCTTTGCTCTTCCCCTGTGGGAAGGGCTGAAAATGCAGGAGGATCAATGGAAGCAGTTCTCTGTGCTCTGCCAGGTGCCAGCAGTGTCCCTGTGGGTTCCGGAACTCTGTGGCCTGGCTAGTCAATAAAGTGGGAGCTCTGGGAGATTGGGACCTGTTTGTCTTGTTCCACCAGGCATTCCTGGCAGCTAGGACGGTGCCTAGAGCAAAGCAGACTTTCTAGTATAAATATTGATTATATAATAACCTTTCAGAGGGGAGTGGTAGGTAGGGTCACCATAAAATTTATCATCCAGTCTGAGATACTTCAAGAGCCAAAAAGAATGCTATTAGTAATTATACTTAAGACGACAGACATAAAGCAAGGTGTCCCGGGTGAACTAGGACATTTGGTGTCCTTAATGATAGGCTAAATAAATGCTTCCTAGAGTCTTTTCCATTCTGGCCAGATATCTAAATTACTCTGCACCTTTAGGGCCATGGTGGGATCAAGCAGGAGGCAGTCAGCAACTCGGACTGATGTCAGACATTGAACAGCAAGAGCAGATGACACACATTGCAGGCCCTCTCTGATACCTCAGGGAGAGGAGATCCGGAAATATTTCTGTAAGAGAGGGCTCATACATGGAAACAAATGGATGGCACTCAGTTTTATAATTTAAGATGTCTCAAATGCCACAGACTTTTTTCTAATATGTCATTCTAATGGTATATTATTGTGAAAGCACTATATAAAGGCTTATTACCCTGTGAGGTAAGGTCTTTCATGATCACTGATTTTCCAGGTAGGAAACAGAAGCACAGAGAAATGTAGTGGGTGTCCCAGGTCACTGCCAAACAAGTCCTGGACTGGATTGGAACCCAGGCCACTAGACTCCACTTAGCCTGTGCTTCGAAGCTTGGGGAAATGTAATGGGTGTCCCAGGTCACTGCCAAACAAGTCCTGGACTGGATTGGAACCCAGGCCACTAGACTCCACTTAGCCTGTGCTTCGAAGCTTGGTTTCTGATAACACGCATGCGTGCTCAGTCAATGCAGTCCTGTCCAACTCTCTGCAACTCTGTAGACTAGCCTGCCAGGCTCCTCTGTCCATGGGATTCTTCAGGCAAGAATACTGGAGAGGGTTGCCATGCCCTCCTCCAGGGGATCTTCCCGACCCAGGGATCGAACCCACGTCTCTTTATGTCTCCTGCATTGGCTGAGTGGGTGCTTTACCACTAGCGCCACCTGGAAAGCCTTCAATTCCTGATACTTAGTCTCATTTATATAGTTAAAATTAGAAAACCATCTCTACATACCCTTCTAGTAATCCTTTCTATTAGTATTCATTCTGAAATTTATGAGACAAGATAAAAAAGAAAAGAAAAAAAAACCTGGAAAATTAAATATTTAAAAATTAATGTTAAGTCCAAGATGAGATTGTAATGGTATATTAGAAAATTGTGAGTGTGAATAAAAATGCTACTTCTCAAACTTGTAGAATGAGGTCAAAGTCATACTTTACAAGAAAGACATATATATGTATAATTCCCTACAAGAAAGAAAGACATTTTACCTTTAAAAGAATTTGTGAGGGAATTCCCCAGCAGTCTAGTGGTTAGAATGTGGAGCTTTCACTGCCAAGGGTCCATTTCAGTCCCTGGTTGGAGAACTAAGATTCCACATGCTATGCAGTGAGGCCAAAAATAATAATAAATAAAATAATCTATGCTAGAAGAAGGAGAGCTTAAAATTAAAGGATTTTTTTTAATTTAAGAGAAAAAAGGAAATTTGAAAAAAGATAAAAAGGAAAAAGCCACAGATGAATTGACACAGATAAACTGAATTTTGATAAATTAAGAATCTGTAGCATACCACATGAATAAAATCTATGTAGAAATTATCCAGTACTTGATTATTGCTTATAGACATTTCTGAATTTAGAAGTCAAAAGGTTTATATGATATCTGTTGATAGTTATAGTGTCTGATGCTAGAAAGAGACATGGGATATCTATATATACATCTTTTTATAGATAGCTAGAGGTGGTAGCTAAAACTGGTAGGTTTTTAGTTGCAAGTGAGCAAAGTTGTTCACAAAATAAATCCTACTGGAATTTAAACATTTTAAAGAGAAAAATGACTGAAATATCCCCAAATAGTTCAAAATAGAACTATTTTTAAATTTAAAGAAATACCTATGTATGTATAATTTGTTTCTCTCACATGGGTATATAGAGATGAGTGATTTGAGTTTTGTACCTACATGAATCAATTTTATATGTGTTCTATTCATATATGTAGAAATTTTTTAAAATATGTGTTTTTTGTTCAGTCACTAAGTTGTGTCTGACTCTTTGCAACCCCATGAACTGTAGCATGCCAGGCCTCACTGTCCTTCATCAGCTCCTGGAGTTTGCTCAAACTCATGTCCACTGAGTTGTATACTTATGTATATGCGTGTGTGCGTGCTAAGTTGCTTCAGTCGTGTCGTGCTCTTTGCAGTCCTATGGACTGTAGCCCTCCAGGCTCCTCTGTCCATGGCAATTCTCCAGGCAAGAATACTACAGTGGGTTACCATGTCCTCCTCCAGGGGATCTTTCCAACCCAGGGATTGAACCCAGGTCTCCCGCATTGCAGGCAGATTCTTTACCAGCTGAGCTTCCAGGGAAGCCCATGTATGTATATACATGTATACAAATTTGCATATAATATAAGTCCCATAGACCTGGTTTTCCCAATAGTTTGTGTCCTTTTATCTTGAGGTCTTTCAGGATCATAACAAAATCCTTAATACTGGGGATCTAAGTACACAAAATCACCAAATCTCACATCTTAGAGCTGGAAAAGTGTGTATAGACAAGCCAAAGTGCCAGGTACAAGTTATAGCAAATACACTCCCTCACTGAAGCCCTGAGTTTGGTAGTGTCCCTGGCATTATGTGACAGTGCCCCCTGGTGGTGAATATATGTACTTCATATTTCTCCATTTTCTTCTCCTCAGGGCTCTTCTGATGCTCAGGAGTCTGGTCCCAGCCCCTGGCTGGCTAATCCTTCCATCCGGAGGACATTCTTCCCAGATCCCCAAACGTATGTAACTGCCAGAGTGAGGTCTCTTGACCACTTCTCAGTTCTTTCTCCTGGAGGAGACTACCAGATCACTCACAGACACACAGGACCTATCTGGGTTCTCTCAGCATACTCTAGGCCTCACCCCATATATGTGTGTATATGTATATATATATATATATATATATATATACATACACATACATACCATACCTGGCTTTCTTGGTTAGATGCTGCTGACCTGGGTGAGCAAAATGCAATTTCTGTTCTGAATGAAACCAAGTGCTCCCTGTTTCCCCACAGGACCACCAAGGAAATCTCAGAGCTCAGGAATATCCTAAACCAACTGCAGCCGGGGACTCTGGGGCGTTCAGCCTGCATGGTGCTTTCAGCTGCCCACAGGGCACCTCCAGCCCGTGTGGCAAACCCTGAAACCAACCATGCAGAGCCAGGTCCCACTCATCAGCACAGCGCAGGTGAGGCCCCATGACCTACCTTCGGCTCCTTACTTCCTTCCTTACTTCCAACACCCTCCTTCCTCCCTGAATGCATCGTTGCTACACAAGGATGGCTCACAAACAGGACTTCAAATGGAAGAAAAGATGGTGGTCAGTGTCAGGTTCCCAGAAGAAAAATCAAATAGTGTATATAATTGAAAGAGCTCTGGCCCAGGAACCGAAAGTCCTTATCTCTTTGGGCTTCAAATCTTTTCCCTTCAAAGTGAAGGAATTAAACCAAATAGTATTTAGGTCTCTTGCAGTTTTAATGTTCTGTGAGTGAGCAAGGGAGGACAATTAAGTCGAGGTGGCAGTATATGGAGCTTCTTAGAGACACGAAGTAGGGGAGTAATGTGGTTTCACCACAGAGAGAGAAAGGATTAAACATTTTGGAGTTCCTATTTTGTACCATATACTGCTAGGCACTTTTACTAGCTAATATTCACCACAAACTCATTTTACAAAAGAATCTGAGGCTACATATTCTAAGTTACACAGCTAATAAGTGGCAGAGCCAGGATTTGGACCCCAGAGTTCTTCTCCTTCTCACTATTCTAAACAGCCAGAGAGCAGAGACAAGTAGCATTCTCACTGTAAACCCTTGATTCCACTCGTTGCTTCATTAGGAAAAGTTTTTTTAAGGAATGGTTTGTCATTTCAAAGAACTGAACGAATTAGTGAAATCATGAGTATATTATTTCATTGCAGAAATAGGGTACATTTTTTTTTTGATAGGTAAGAAGTGGATTTATTTAGAGAGAAACACACTCCACAGACAGAGTGTGGGCCATCGCAGAGAGTGAGTCCAGCAGCAGAAACAGGGTACACTGGTTATCAACTGTATAATAAATTACCCCAAAGTTTAGTGGCTGGAAACAGTATTTACTGTCTTAGGATTTCTCGTGGTTAGGAATCCAGGTGTGGCTTAACTGGGTCTCAGGCTCTGGATCTGTCACGGGCTGCCGTCGTTTCAAGGCTCAGCTGGAAAGGATCTGCACCCTCGCCCCTCCACATAATTGTGGTAGGATTCAGCTCCTCGAGAGCTGTTGGATTGAGGCTCCCCTCAGTTCTGCCATGAGAGCCTCTCCACAGAGCATTTCACACTGTGGCAGCTTACTCCCTTAGGGTGAGCCACCCAGAGGGCAAGAGACACAGGGCAAGAAAGGAGTCAGTGTCTGGTAACCTCATCACAGAAGTGCCATCCCATCTTTTTGCCATATTCTTTTTTTTTTAAAGAAACATCTGCACTAGGCGCTTTTTGTTTTTTGGCTTCACAGAGTCTTAGTTGCAGCACGTGGGATCTTTGATCCCCCAACAAACTGGAACAGGCTCTTTAGTTGCAGCATGTGAACTCTCAGCTGCAGCATGTGGGATCTAGTTCGCTAACCAGGGATCAAACCTAGACTCCCTGCATTGGGAGTGTGGCGTCTAACCATATTCTATTCATTAGAAGCAAGTTCCTAAGTCCTTCCCACACTTAAGGGGAGACGTATATCAGGAAGCAGGAACCAGTGGGAGTCATTCCAGAAGCTGCCTACCACATGAGGAAGGATGTATGTTATCATTTTAAAATCGGGAGAACAGGGAAGGAGCTTATCTTTGGGGGGCACCCTACAGACTGGGTGTTAGAGCTATGAAAACACTTAAAATACAGTAAATGCTGGACTTCCCTGGTGGTCCAGTGGTTAAGAATCCACCGGCCAACGCAGGGGACACCGGTTTGATCCCTGGTCAGGGAAGATTCCACATGCAGCAAGGCAACTAAGCCCATGCACCACAACTACTGAGCCCGCATGCCTGGAGTTGTGCTCTGCAACAAGAGGAGTGACCGCTATGAGAAGCCCTCGCGTCACAATGACAAATAGACCTCACTCACCACAATTAGGAAAGGAGCACATAAGGCAACAAAGACCCAGCACACCCAAAAATAAAAATAAACAAAAAATTTAAAATATTATATATAGTAAATGCTGTATGTAGTGCTCCATAAGTTCTGAATAACTAGACAGATCGTTATTGGTACCTTTTGTTACTGTTCATTTGACAGATGTTAGTTGCACATCTGTATGTGCAAGGCTCTGGGCTAGGCGCCAGGGACACCACAATAAATAAAATAGCAGTGCTTCTACCCTGATGGAGAGATACGCATCCATGTCACACAAGGAAATCTAAAACTTAAAACTGTGATAAGTACTTCAAAGGCAAAGCATAATAGGATGACCAGACTTAGATGAGAGAATCCTGCCTCACAGAAATTAGCATTTCATCTAAGACTTGAGGAGCAAGAAGGAATTGACCAGGGAAGGGGGATAGAATATTCTCAAAATAAGGAATTTTGTATGTGAAGGGCCTTTTATTAATGAAATAGATTTAATGAGTGTTTCTAACACAGAGCCCAGATCAGAGGAGCAGAACGCAGAGAAGGACGTGGGCAGGACGAAGAGGAGGAAAGTGGGAGCCCGCAGGTAAGTAGGTCAGCCTGAAAGCCCCAAATCACCTCCCCAAACCTCCTGTCCTTCGGCACCTGCCAACCCCCCACTCATGTTTCAGTTATGCTAGAGAGCACCCTGGTGTCTGGTCTTGCTCTCATGGTCTGGACTTGCAAGCTAGCAAGAGAAAAGATGTCTTTGTCTGCATAGTGTCAGGCATGGAGCTGGGCAAGGAGGTGGCCCTGGAAGCGAACCAGAAATGAAGACAAGTGAGCTATATCTCATGGGCTTCTTTAAAATTTAACTTGTTTTCTGCTTCAAAGGACACCGTCAAGAAAATTAAAAGACAGCCCTCAGAAAAAGGCGGTTAATTTGCATATCGTGTATTCAATAAGGGGTTCGTATCTAGAAATAAAGGAAGCCTTCAGTTCAGTTAAGTTCAGTGGTTCAGTTGTGTTTGACTCTTTGTGACCCCATGGACTGCAGCACACCGGGCTTCCCTGTCCATCACCAGCTCCCGGAGCTTGCTCAACCTCATGTCCATTGAGTCAGTGATGCCATCCAACCATCTCATCCTCTGTCATCCTCCTCTCCTCCTGCCTTCAATGTTTCCCAGCATCAGGGTCTTTTCCAGTGAGTCAATTCTTCACAACAGGTGACCAGAGTATTGGAGTTTCAGCTTCAGCATCAACCCTCCCAGTGAATATTCAGGAGTGATTTCCTTTAGGATTGACTGGTTTGATCTCCTTGCAGTCCAAGGGATTCTCAAGAGTCTTCTCCAACACCACAGTTCAAAAGTTGTAAGGAACCCTTACAATTCAGTAATAAAAGATAACCTCATTTTTTAAATGGACAAAAAGTATGTCAGAGTGTGTGGGAATAGAGGAGTAGGGAGTGACTACAAATGGGCTCAGGGTTTCTTTTTGGGGGTGATAAAAATATTCTGGAGTAAGCTGTAATGGTTACATGACCTCGTGAATATCCTAAAACTGCTGAATAATATATTCTAAAAGGGTGAATTTTATGAGATGTGTGTTATGTCTGTAAAAAAATAATAAACCGGAAGGCAGTGATAGAAGCTCTGTTCTCAAATATTCAAAGATTAAATGACTTCCCTCAAGTCTGATACGTCAAGTGAGCAAACCAGGACCCCAGCCCAGGGCTTCTGGCTCCACAGCAGCATGTCTGCACCCTTTCACCCTGGTTTGAGGCTCCTTCAGCCCTGAGGGCCTCTTGCTAACAGCTGGTCTTTAACCATTCTTTCTCACAGGCCTGTATCCAACTCAAACTCTCGGCCAAACCAGCGGAGGCCAGCAAAGGCAGGCCAGAGAGAACACCTGCGGCCCCAGGCCCGAAGCAGCAGAGCCCAGGAGAGTGGGTGGTGCCCCATTTGTGCAGGTGAGCTGCTCGGGCACAGGGGTGGTTGAGGGGGTACTGGGTGTCCCTTGAGGGAGGAATAGGAGATCTGGGAGAGCTGCCAGGAACCAGGTGAATTTGGGCCTCTGGCCTCTGTCATCTGCAGTTCCGTACAAGTCTGTATTGAGCTCCTCCTCACGTTGTGTTCACCAAGCTGAGGAAGGGACCTCGGCTCTGTCCTCGGGAGCAAACTACAATGTTATCAGCGAGGACCTAGAAATTCGTTCAAAACTTCTGCCTCCGTGACCAAATTCTGCTTCTCCTTAAGTCTCTGTTCAGGTGGTTCTTATTTGCCAGGTCTTCTCTGACCTCAGATACTCTCCCACTGAGCTCCTGCCGCGTTCTCTGATTCTCCTGGGCTTAGCACTTCTCACCCTGTGCTTTGTGACAGTTATTTGTGGTCACAAGTTATCTTTACCCCTAGACGCCATAGTCCGTGAGGACAGGCCTGGGCTTACATCCCTCAGCACCTCGCAGTGTCAGGCACATAGGACGTACTCAAAAAATGTTTGTGACTGGATGTCATCAGGTGTCAAATATTCAACCCTAGTAAAATTTTCCTGTGAAAACAGCTGCATTTTGCCAGCAGATGTTCCCTTCAGGCTGCGTGGGGTGACCTCCCGCCCAGGAGTGGGCCCAGGGTTCTTACCACCTTCTTTCCTCTCCCCCTAAGGCTCCTTCAGCATTGACATGCTTCCCCAGCACGCTGCCACTTGTGGAGGGGCCTCCCCGCCTCCCCCAGCCTCTCCCGCCTCATCACCATCTTCGTCTCCGCACGTACTGTGGGTTTCCTCCCCGGAGAGCTCGCCGCCCATTTCCTGGGTCCAGTGTCCTATCTGCGAGTTGCCATTCTCGGCAGGAGAAATAGAAGAACATGCCAGCATGTGCGGGGAGGTCCTTCAGGCCTGAGCCATGAAGTCCTGCGGCCTTGGCCCCCCTCTGCTCTCTGTGACAGAAACGGACGAGGGGCTCTCTTGGCAGCTGGGAGGGGCTGACGAGGCCAGGCTCCTGTCCTCCCCCTGCTCGTTCCCTTAGGACTCTCTGCCTGAGGGCACCTCCGGGCCCAGCCTGCTCCGCACTCCCGGTTGTCAAGGCTTCTGTCGCCATGGCACCCTGTCTCCCAAGGACAGCTCCATGTGTCTCTTCTTTGGGACTTCTGGGATAGAATTGGTGAGCTCTCAAGGGCTTCAGGACACAATCCAGAACATCTTCCCCTCAGTGAGTGGTGTGTATCCTCGTGCCCATTTTCTTGAGAGGAAAATTGAGGCCCAGTGGGGAAAAAAAAAGCACTACCCTACAGATAAGATCCTGTGGTGTCCTGGGAAAAGTGAGAGTGATTTTTGAGTGAGCATGACCTTCAGCGCCCCATGAACTGTACTCTCAGTATCCTTTGGGACTTTCCTCCCTAGGATAATCAGGTAATAGTGTTGTTATGTGTCTTTAAGCAAATTATTTATCTTGGGTCCAGAGTTAACCCTGAGTAACAAAAAGAAAATCCCATCCTCCTCCTGAGTTTTATGGGAATCAGACAGATGAAACACTAAGGAGTGGCTGGCTGTGGAACCCTGGGCGGATCCCAGGCCACATCAGCACACGGGCTGTTGGACCAGAAGGTCACTAAGGTCCCTTCCACCTGTGGTTTTCTAAAATATATTCCTACCTTTTGAGCATCTGTGTCCTCTCTTCTTTCCCAGAAGGTTTCGTTGTGTGGCACTAACACCAGTTCCCCTGGTCTCCAGGGTACAGGGCAGAAAGGGAGCAGCTGGGCCTGGTAGAGGGAGGGCAGGGTTTGGAAGGGGTAGGAAAGAGAAAGCTCGGCACAGCTAGGGGAGCAGACAGAGGAGCCGGTGTTCTCTCCTGCTGTCCCCGCCAGCATAGGTGGGTGCAGCCATGGACCCCCTCACGGTAAGAAGCCTCTGCTCCCTGCCTTCCCCTATCCTTGTCCCGTTTCTGGCTGTGATTAAAACAATAGATTGACTCAGAGGAGTGGCGGGGACAGCGTAGCTGCCAGGCAGGTGGGGGACACCACCCTGCGGGTGGGAAGAGAGCAGTCGGAGGCCCAAACCTGGGCACAGAAAGAAGAGCAGTGAGGAAGGGCTGGGCCTGGTGGGAAAGAGGGGCAAGGCAGCACCAGGGGGTTGGAGGGAGTGCTGCCCAGAACAGGAGAGGGCAGAGCTGGCGAGTTGGTGGAGGAGAGCCTGGTGGGATCCTGCCGCGAAGCCTGGTCAGTGCTCAGGGGCTTGGGAAAAACCCAGTTCGAAGACCCTCCTGTGTGGACATGTCTGGACCTGTCCTTCAGAAGCTCTGGGACTTTGCCAGGGAGGAGCAGCTGGAAGAGGATGTCAACAAGATGGGAGCAGGTCCTGGAGAGATCTGTGTGCCCACCTGGGAGTCCCACTCCCAGGGCAGCCCTGTCCTGCTTCAATCTGCTCCTTCCCAGGCTGCCCACAGTGGCCCCACTGTGTATGGCTTCCTGTGAGGTGGGAGTTGTGCTGAGGGAGGCGGCCCCCGTCAGAACTGGATGAATAACTTGGATGAAGAGTGTGAAGAACTCTTTCCTAACCTGAATCCACACAATAAAATAGTGACTAAAAACATGTTTTTAATCTTTATATCTTCAGGAGATTGAGAGTCTATGCCACTGGCTTTTAAAGCTGAAGGAAGTGGCCATAAACTAAGGAATGCAAGGGATGTGACTCTGGGACGTAGCTGCCAGGCAGTTACGTTGGAAAAGGATTCTACCCTAGAGCCACCCTGCCCCGCTAGCACCTTGACTTTAGCCTCATGATATGATTTAGTTCTGACTGCATGAACTGTAAGAGAATAAATGTGTGTGGCTTTAAGCCACTCAACTTTAAAAAAATGCATTTTTCAACCAAGACCAATTTTCTAAATATTATCAGCATTTCATACCAGTCAATGGGATATTGTTGACTAACAGCTAAACAAAAATATACAAGAAGCTATTACGGTATGAAAGGGTATTTCTAAAATGATTAGTTCCTGGAAAATATGGACATGAAGTGTATTCCCTACATAGACATAACTGGGTGGGGGAGGACTTTCATATTGTCATTATACAAGATGATCACATTATATAAACTATACATACTAGAGTATATATCATTTAATGTCGAATTTAGTTTCAGAGTAAAACAGATAAAAGTGGTAGCATCATTATTTTCCTTCTTAAAGGAGGGAAAGTGTTTACCTACCTACCACATTTGGGAGGTTTTGAAGTAGAGATTCTGGAAATCCAAACGCTACCTACTACTACTAATTTTTATTTGAGTTGAGAAGTACTATGGAAGAATAGCTAGGAACACCAGCTTCTCAACCAAACTGCCTGGGCGACCACCCTGTCTCAGTGGCTTGGCAAGTCTTGGTTTCCTCTTCTGTTAAATTGGGGACAGGGTGAAGTGATAGCTCCTGCCTTATAGGGATATTTAAGAATTGAATGAGTTACATACTTCTGAGGGTTTAAAAAACTACCTGTACTTAAATACTATATGCTAAGTTGCTTCAGTCATGTCCAGCTCTTTGCGACCCTGTGAACTGTAGCCCACCAGGCTCCCATGTCCGTGGGATTCTCCAGGCAAGAATACTGGAGTGGGTTGTGATGTCCTTTTCCAGAGGATCTTCCTGACCCAGGGATGGAACCCACGTCTCTTCTGACTCCTGTGTTGGCAGACAAGTTCTTGACCACTAGCACCACCTGGAAAGCCCAAACATTAAGTGTACCTTAAAACAAAAACTTGTGTTTGGGATGAAAGTGAAAGTGAAGTCGCTCAGTCATGTCCAACTCTTTGTGACCCCATGGACTAGTCCCCCAGGCTCCTCTGTCCATGGGATTTTCCAGGCAGGAATATTGGAGTGGGTTTACATTTCCTTCTCCAGGGGATCTTCCCCACCCAGGGACTGAACTCAGGTCTCCCACATGGCAGGCAGACTCTTTACCATCTGAGCCACCAGGAAGACTATAATGGTGGCTAGGTATAGAGGGTTAAGGGCTTGAAAATGGAAGGGTGAGGGAGGCCCCCAGTAAAGAAGGTTGGGGGCTCGAGGTCTCACCCTGTCTGCTCCTTCATCCAGCCTCAGCCTAACTGGACAGAGATCATGAACAGAAAGCTGAAGTTCCCCGCTCCACTGCTGGGTGCCATCCAGGAGGGACATATAGGCCTGGTGCAGCAGCTGCTGGAGGTGGGGGTTGAGGCCCTGGGCGGCGGGCCAGGCGGGCCCCCCCGGAATGTGGAGGAGGCTGAGGACCGCTCCTGGAGGGAGGCCCTCAATCTGGCCATCCGCCTGGGCCACGAGGCCATCACTGATGTGCTGCTGGCCAACGTCAAGTTCGACTTCCGCCAGATCCACGAGGCCCTGCTGGTGGCTGTGGACACAAACCAACCCGCAGTGGTGCGTCACCTGCTGGCCCGGCTGGAACGCGAGAAGGGCCGCAAGGTGGACACCAGGTCTTCCTCACTGGCTTTCTTTGACTCGTCGATCGATGCCTCCCGCTTCGCCCCCGGGGTCACGCCCCTCACCCTGGCCTGCCAGAAGGACCTATATGAGGTCGCCCAGCTGCTCATGGGCCAGGGTCACACCATCGCACGGCCACACCCCGTCTCCTGCGCCTGCCTCGAGTGCAGCAACGCGCGCCGCTACGACCTGCTCAAGTTCTCCCTGTCTCGCATCAACACCTACCGCGGCATTGCCAGCCGCGCCCATCTCTCACTGGCCAGCGAGGACGCCATGCTCGCTGCCTTCCAGCTCAGCCGCGAGCTCCGGCACCTTGCTCGCAAGGAGCCTGAATTTAAGGTTGGTTTCTGCTCCCTCCTCCTGCCCTCAGTGCCCTGTATCTGTCCTTCCACCGGGGCACGGTCGGGTCTCTGGTGGGTGTTCTGGGAAGAGAGGAAAAACAAAAAGATGTTCTCAGGAAACCTCCATTCTGATGGAGAGTGCCAGAATCCTGCCCTGAAGGGGATTCATTCTAATGGCAGACAGCTGTCACTCCAGGGGCTCCTAGTCTCATGGGGGCAACACACACCCCACCCTAGGGGTGTCCTGGGTCTGTCTGATGGAGGAGGGAGAACACAGATAGAAAAACAGCTGGACAGACTTAGAGATAACATTCAGTAGAAACCTGTCCTTTCTGAATGCCTGTTGTGTGGTCCCACCTAGCGCAGCCTGTGTTGGGGCCTTGAGCTCATGATCACAGCAAGGTGGAAGAGGGCAGAGTGAGGCGGACAAGACTCCCCAGAGGCTCAGCTTCATTCGGGGCCTCTGTGGATGGTGCTACAGGGCTTCCAAGGGCCAGAAAATAGGGGGCTACAGCATGTGCAGGGCAGACTCCTTAGAGGAAGCGGGATTAACCTTGGCTACACGACCAGGTGGTTTAACACAAGTGAGGAGTAGGGAGGATATTTGATGTAGGGGTTTAGGACAAGCAAAGACTCTCAGCTAGCAAAAGGAGACATGGGATGAGAGCAGGGGCTCTGTGCAGACAGAACACCTGAAGGGAAGGCCTGGAGGCCAGGACTGATCAGGGGCCTTGAATTCACAGTCTAGTTCCATCCATCACTCATCCACTGACATCCTCTCGGTGCCAGCCCGACTTGATCCCCATGGTGACAACTACCATTAGGCGAGGAAACAGACAGGGATATTAAAACAGAGGCCTAGGGCTGGATGTAACCCGTGCCAGGTGAGCTGGGGGAGGAGCGTGCTGCTTCTCTTGAGTCAAAGGATCAGAGAATGAGGGCCCCCACGTCCAGGTAGCAGGAAGAGCAGCCCTCTCCCAGGGCCTTTCCCTCCATCCACACAGCAGCGCACAGAAGGAGACACAGGAATGACCATCCCCACCTTCCCGGCAAGGGACAGAGACTTGGAAAGGGGACACGCATAACCAAGGGTGCTGCCACCTGAGGGACCGTGCTGGGCCTCCTGGAATCCTAGCCTGGATTCTCTCTGGTGTTAGGGCCCCAAGTAAGACTGAAGCTAGGTAGGGAAAGTGGAGGCAAGAGCTGCCCACTCTGCAGCTTCCAAAACTGCCAGCATGTGTTTTCATATAAGGTAGCAAAAGTAATGAACCCAAGAAGGCATGAAGAGTAGGAGCAAAACTGAAACAGGCAGAGGGAAAGGAAAGGACAAGGGGTGAGCAGAGGTGATGGGGGTCTGTGTTGAAATGACTCAGCAATGAGATAGATGTGGCACCAGAGAAGCAATGCTGACACAGCAGGTGCCTCGTTACAGCCAGGAAGACAAGTGGGGTGGCAGAGAAGAAAGGAATAGATGGTTTAGGGTGACATCAGCTGTGGGGAAGTGGCAGCTGAGGGCAGGACAGAGTGGCCCAGGCCCAGTGTCAGGAGGGTGGGCTGACCCAACTGGGCTGGGCCCGCAGGATGGCCAGCCCACCTGGACTCTCTCCCTACAGCCCGAGTACATTGCCCTGGAGTCGCTGAGCCAGGACTATGGCTTTGAACTGCTGGGCATGTGCCGGAACCAGAGTGAGGTCACCGCGGTGCTCAATGACCTGGGCGAGGACAGCGAGACTGAGCCCGAGGCCGAGCGTCTGGGCCAGGCCTTTGAGGAAGGCATCCCCAACCTGGCGAGGCTGCGACTGGCCGTCAACTACAACCAGAAGCGGGTCAGCTGGGCCCCGCCCGCCTCCCCTGCCCTGCCCTGCCCTGCCCCCTCTAGATGGCCCCTCTCCAACCCTAAGCAAGTCATTTCTCTGCCCTCAGGACCATCTCATTTTTTTTTTAATATCTAGATTTCTTTGTGCCAAGATTTAGTTGTGGCGCGTGGGATCTAATTCCCCATCCAGGAATCGAACCCAGGTCACCTGCATTGGGAGTACAGAGTCTTAGACACTGGACCACTGGGGAAGTCCCAGGACCCCTCTTAGATCTTGATTCTGAGCACCCTTCTCTCCAGGCCCTTGATCCTAAGGGTCCCCCACCCTCCCTTCTTACCGTCAGTCTAAGTCCCTAACCTCTGTCCATCCTTGGAAGTCCCATGACCCAACCAGACCAGACTTCTGAGTTTTACTTGTTGGCCTGCTGAGTAGGTTTGGTCTGGGCTTTTTCTGTGGTTATACTTCAATATCTCACTCTATCCAGCAAGATTAGACTAGATCTCTCAGGGCTGAAATATCAAGTGATTCCATTATTCCCCATTTCATTAGATGCCCACCCCTATGCCAAAGACATGTGCCCTTTCTAGCCTCCCCCAGCCTATTACTGCTCCCTCTCACCCACCCTCAGATATCCTAGCCCACCAGGAGCTTAACTAGAAACCTTCCTTTCCAATGACTGCCCAAGTCAGCAAATTCTACCTTCCCTGCTCCTCCCTCCCTCCTCCCTTTCCTTGCTGCCTGGGGCCCCACATCCCTAAGAAGACAAAGAACCCTTAGGATTCTGGGACCCATATCCAGTTGCACCCACCACTGCCTGGCTTAGATTCAACAATGTGGGATCTGGAGAGTCCAGAAAATTCTTTGAGCTCAGTTTCTCCTTCATAGACTAGGAAACTAACTCCCAAAGAGGGGTGGAGTCTGCCCAAGGTCGCTTGGCAAGTGGGTTGCCTCTCTTCTTAGCTGGCTGCCCTGGGGAGAAAAGAAACATGGTTCACTTTCTATACAAGGAATTTAGGGCGCCTGACTGACTCCTCTTCTTCCTCCCTGGCCAGTGGTCACTCCCTCCACTCACACCCTTCTCTGTTTAGTTTGTAGCACACCCCATCTGCCAGCAAGTCCTGTCCTCCATCTGGTGTGGGAACCTGGCTGGCTGGCGTGGGAGCACCACCATCTGGAAGCTCTTCATTGCCTTCCTCATCTTCCTCACCATGCCCTTCCTCTGCCTTGGCTACTGGCTGGCGCCCAAGTCCCGGGTACAAGAATAGAAATAATGATAATTGTAATTTATTGAGCACTTGTTTTATGCCAAGCCCTGAGCTGGGCCCTTAATGTTCCTTTTAGGTAGTTTGAGGTGGTTCTGGAAGGTAGGCATTGCACCTGGATTTTACAGTGAAGACACAGGGGACAGAAATTCTTTTTTGTCCACAGGAAATAGCAGAGCTGGGATTGAAACTGAGGTCTCTCTGCCTCCAAAGCCTGAGTCCTATATGCAGTCTCTCCTAATGAGACCCCCACCCCAACCTCAAATTCTTTGGGGGCCCTTTTGGACTCAGATATTTCTATTCCTTACTGTGAGCCAGACATCATGCCTGGCACTGTGGATATAAAAAAAATCAAGACCCTGTAAACCAGGTGAGGAATAGGGTAAGCAGTGCTCCAGGAGGTAGGAAGAGGGCATCCATTCAACATCCCAGGGAAGGAGAATGCAAAGCATTAGAGAGACTGAAAGGAATTCTGTGCAGCTAAAGCAAAAGTGCAAATAAAAATTAGCAAATGGTGGGAAGCAAGCAGGGGCCCAGGTTCCACAGAAACTTATGCAATGTTGGGAGCCGCTGGAGGATTGTAATGAGGTGAGAGATCCTATTAGTTTTGTGTTTTAGAAAGCTCTCTCTCCTAGGGATATGAAGGATGGATTGGGGGAGGGGTGGGAGTCCAAGAGACTGTCAGAGTGTGTGAGAGAAAGGGAAAGGATTCAGGGATGCCTTCAAGCTTCCTGGTCTGGGTGGTTGGGACGTTTTCTAGGATGGGGACACAGGAAGAAGAGGAAGACGTTTGAGATCCAAAGATGATAAACTTACTTTTTAACATGGCTGTGATCGAAGAGCCTGGGGGACCCCCCCCCCCGGGGGAAAGTTACTTCTGTGATCCTCAGTTCCTAGCTTAAAAATGGAAATAATGATACCTACCTCCTACAGTTGTGAAGGAAAACATCAATGTGAAAGGGGAAAGCCTAATATACAGTACATTCTTGATAAATGTCTGAATGAGTGAATGAATGAAAGGAGGAGACACGTGAGGGCTGAGCACTCCAGAAGTTCTCCTGGGAGGGGAGAGGTGTGAGCAGGACTCTGAGAAGCCTGCTCTCCTTCCTTCCCTGCAGCTTGGCCGCCTGCTGAAGATCCCGGTGCTGAAGTTCCTGCTGCACTCGGCCTCCTACCTGTGGTTCCTCATCTTCCTGCTGGGAGAGTCCCTGGTCATGGAGACGCAGCTGAGTACCTTCCGAGGCCGCAGCCAGAGCGTCTGGGAGACTTCACTACACATGGTTTGGGTTGCAGGTACATGGGTGAGGCCTTTTATTTGTGGTAGACTCCCTCCTGGGGGCCCCCTCACTTTTCTTCACAGTGAGCACCCCTATACAGGGCAGCCCCTATGGATGCTCCCTGAATATGTAACCAGACCTCTCCGGGCTCTAATTCACCATGGGTTTCCCATTCACCTCTAATCAGGGGATCGCACCCTGTGATAGATCTC
The DNA here is from genome assembly GCF_001704415.2 of Capra hircus. Lineage (NCBI taxonomy): Eukaryota > Metazoa > Chordata > Mammalia > Artiodactyla > Bovidae > Capra > Capra hircus. The sequence goes on from NC_030822.1 coordinate 31,902,194, forward strand.
TGAGTATGGACCCCGTTCTTCCCCTACCCTGGCATTAGTCGCTGCCCATTCTGGATATTCATATCCTCTTGCAAATAAGACACTGGTCCATGGTGTCAGGTGGCAGATCACCTTGGTCTAACGGTAGCCAGCAAGTACAGCACCAGACAATCTATCCCAAAGGTCATGGAGCAGAACGACTCATAGACCAAATTAAGATGCTTGAATCATACAGTTTATTACATAAGTACATATAAATGGTGTACTTATGATGGTGCTGTTTTAAGGACCAGAAGTGAGGTTTGAGCAGAGGATACAGTGGCCAGAAGCTGCCTGGGCCCAGCACTTGATCTGCAGGAGAAACACAGGGGCACATATGTATAGCTGTGGCTTACTAATCATCCTGGTGAGCAGCTATGACTTTTCTTTGCAATTTTGTTGCAGAGAACTTGTGAGGCCACTAGGTATTACCAGTGGGGAACTAATTTAAGATCAGATGAATCCTAAGGGCCTCATCTGTCTCGTGTATATTCAGTGTGTCACTAATATTGAGTGTCGACCCTGAATATTCTACATGTGTTCACACACATGCTCTGTGTGTGTGTGTGTGTGCATTCAGTCACTCCGTCATGTCTCACTCATTGTGACCCCATGGACAATAGCCCACCAGGCTCTTCTGTCCATGCAATTTTCCACGCAAGAATACTGAAATGAGTTGCCATTTCCTACCCCAAGGGATATTCCTGGCCCAGGGATTGAACCTGCGTCTCTTCCATCTCCTACATTGGCTGGCAGTTTCTTGGCCACTGCATCACTTGGGAAGCCCAACACGTGTGTTCTACTTGCTTTATTTGTCCAACATGTCACCTGGATAACTAACTTACATGTGCTTAAGGCATACGTTTCATCCATTCTATTGGTGTTCTTTCCTTCTATAGCAAAACTGCATTTTCTCAAACAGTTCAGCATATGCAGTTGACAAGAACCCCCAGAGCTCTGCCGAGCATTTGGTTAGTCAGCTCAGCAGCTAGGTTGGGCACCTTCCTCATCTATCTTCTCTTGACTTACCTCTAGCTTAGTTGGCAACTCCCAAACCACCAGCAGACTAAGTCTGCTCCTCCACCCTGTAACAAGTCAGTCAGTGAGGCACAAAAGGAAATTTGGCCAAGAAACTCTGGAGAAGAAAATAAGAGTGATCCAAGAGGAAAAGTGTCCCATCCAACTGCTTACTAATCATTATTGACCTGTATTGGGTGGAGATGAAACCGGTATCGTTCCTGCCTGCAGGGGAAGAAGTCTTAAGAAACAACATTCCTCATTTCTTCATGTAGTGAACACCTGCTGCTAGTCTATTGTGAGCAAAGCCCTGAGAACACATGGATAAATTAATTAGGATTCTATCCAGGAATTTCTCTTGTGATCCGGTGGTTAAGACTCCACACTCTCAATGCAGGGGGCCCGGGTTCAATCCCTGGTTAGGGAGCTAGATCCCACACACCATATTTAAAAAAGATTCTGCATGCCACAGTTACAGATCCCACATGCTCAACAAAGATTGAAGATCTGGCATGCTGCGAGTATGACCCTGCGCAGCCAAATAAAGATATTTTAAACAAGTAGGATTCCATCCACCCATTCAACATACACCACTGACAGCCATCCCACCTTCACAAGGTGCTCAGGTGCCATGGAAATGGACTCAGTTCCCACCACGCCCTGCTTGTCTCCAGGCCCACAACCCCCACCCCTTCCATGCTGCCCCAGCTTCCCCTCCTCCATCCAGTCTCAGCTCAAACATCACTCTCTGTGAGAAGTGAAGCTTTCCCTGGTTCCCAAATCAGGGTGAGGATCAGTTCCTGAACACTCCAAAGACAGCCTCTGTTCCCCTGCTCTCCTTCACCTTAGCATTGACCACTCTGGGCTGTAACAACTTGGCTACTTGCCCACCTCCCTCACTAGAATACGAGCCCGGGGAGGCCTGTATGTCTTCTTCACCACAGGATCCCACTGGCACATGACAGGAGCTTAATCAGTGTTTATCCAGTAGTGATTGCTGGGCCTTGTTCTGGGCACTGCGGACAAGGAGGTAAATCGACCACAGTCCCTGCCTTGGGGGGTTCCAAGTTCAGGGAGGGGAGGGGGACAGACCCAGGAAGAGATATCTTGCAGTGCTCCATGGTGACGGCATCACAGAGGTCTTAAGAGAGCTGTGAAATTCACTGCCCCAGTTAGAGAAGGCTTCGGAGAGGAGGTGAGATTTGTCCTGGGTCGCAAAGGTGAGCCCACCTTCTAAAGGGTGTGGAAGGGCTTTCCAGCTGTGGATACAACCATGAGTGAAAAAGCACGTGCTTGTATCCAGGGAGCAGAGAAGGGCACGACGTGGCAGGGTCACCTAGCTAATGGGGTCCAGCTCCCAAGACCTTCCCTCCCCAGGCCTGGCCTTGGGCCCTGGGCTGATCATGAGCAGGTTGATAATGTGGAGCTGCTTCAAATCAATATTCTCTAAATATTTGTCCAGTGTGTATTTGGTGGAGGGCAGGGAGACCCAGATTTAGATCATCCCCTCCCAATAACCAGCCTCTCCAGGTGTTACTTTCTGAGTTTATCAGCTGATCGGATCACTGAAACTGGCCCCACAGCCACCGAGTCTGCATCAGCCAGGAGTCCTTTTTATTTCCGTGTAAGATCTTTGTGACATTGAAGCAAACTAAATGCCTACATTTTATCACTTTCAAGCCTGGGATATTTTAGTTCCCCCTCTCCCGGTGGAGATGTTCCCCCCCAACCACGCCCACACACCCAGCTCTGACCTGGATGGATGCAGGGGGGTGCCTCACCCGGTGCTGGCGCCCTGCCGCCTCCTTCAGGCTTCCTGTGGTTTGAGTGTAAGGAGGTGTGGATCGAGGGCCTGCGCAGTTACCTCCTGGACTGGTGGAACTTCCTGGATATGGTCATCCTCTCCCTGTACCTGGCGGCCTTCACGCTGCGCCTCCTCCTGGCCGGGCTTGCACACAAGCACTGCCAGGATGCCCCTGATGGGGCTGCCTGCCACTACTTCACCTCGGCTGGTGAGTGCCCCTCAGCGCAGCCCTGACTCCCCTGGTCCCCTCTCTTCCTTGGCTCTCAGCCTCAGCCTATTCCCCCCGGCACAGAGCGGAGTGAGTGGCGCACGGAGGACCCCCAGTTCCTGGCTGAGGTGCTCTTTGCTGTCACCAGCATGCTCAGCTTCACCCGCCTGGCCTCCATCCTGCCGGCCCATGAGTCGCTGGGCACCCTGCAGATTTCCATGGGCAGGATGATTGACGACATGATCCGGTGCGTACCGCCTCTGCTCCGAGGATCCTCCCCTCCGATGGACCCCATCTGACCTCCTTCTGAAGTTCCCCAGCTCTAGTTAGCACAGGGGTTCTTAACCTGGGTTCCTTGTACAGGCTCCAAAGACCTTGGAAACCCTGGAACTATAGGAAAATTTGGGAATGTAAATGTCAAGATACATTTCTCTGCAGAGAGGGTCTATACGTGCTGCGTGCATGCTAAGTTGCTTCAGCTGTCCAATTCTTTGCCACTCTGTGGACAGTAGCCCACCAGGCTCCTCTGTCCATGGGGTTCTCCAGGCAAGAATACTGGAGTGGGTTGCCATGTCCTTCTCCAAGAGATCTTCCCGACCCAGGGATTGAACCTGTGTCTCTTAAGTCTGCATTGGCAAGCAGGCTCTTTACTACAAGAGCCGCCTGAGAAGCCAGAGAGGATCTATAACTTTCATCTGATTCTCAAAGAGACCTATGACTCCAAAGATCAAGAACCACCGAGTGCAGAAAAAGCCCTTGGTTGGCATGCCAGTTCTGTTGCTGTCTCCATGGCAACCTGGGGCTCCACTTTCCCATTTTTGAGGTGAGACACTGGACTCAGAGGTCCCTTTGGATGGTTCCCCCTGTACAACTGCTCTTGGAACTCATAGAATTATCTGGTCTTCTTGATAATTATCATCTAATCATTTACAGCCTACCTGGCCTTTCTCCCTAGTCAGAGCCCATAGTTAATGCCTGCTTCCCTGGAAATCCCCTGCCTGAGGTAGGATGGGAGTGGGTGCCCTTGGTGGAAAAAAACCTTGGTTACATATGTGAACATCTTCAGCTCAGCTCAGCTTCCATCCCTCCCTGCAGCAAGCCAACTCAACTCACACACAAGGCTTTAACTCTGCTGGTGAGAAATCCTGTCCAGTAGGACTCTGTGACTCTCCCCCATCCCTGTACCATATCTCAGCATCTCAGTCCCTCCCTTGGAGCCTGGACCATCCTCAACTTTGACTGTTTCAACCCAGAACCCTTTATTCTGGAGGGAGAGTTTTTGCTTCAACACCCTTTTAATCCCTTCTCATTTCCCACCCCCTAATTTCTCTCTTCTTAATAATAACCAGACTGAACGCTTGTCAAGTAGAGGCTGAGCCTAGGAGCCATCACCCCCATCCCTTTTCCTAGAGCCTGCCTTCTCCCAGGGTAGAGCCCGGCACTGAGCCTTCCCCATCCCGCCTCCTGCCAGGTTCATGTTCATCCTCATGATCATCCTGACTGCCTTCCTCTGTGGCCTCAACAACATCTACGTGCCCTACCAGGAGACCGAGCGGCTGGGCAAGTACGCCGGGGCAGAGGCAGGCCGGGCAGGCGGAAGTCTGGGCATTCTGGGCAAAAGGGGCACATGTACCAAAGCAAGGGGGTATGTTTGGAGACTAGCAAGACTTCCTCCATGGCTGGCACATGGAGGGGATTTTGAGAGAGGAGGCAGGAGAGGGTAGAGGGGCCAGGTCATGGAGCTCCTGAAGGACCTGCCAAGAAACCTGCCTTAACCAGCCTTACCCAACCTGCCTTACCCTGCCTTTCCCAGGCCAGAGAGCTCCAAGTGGCCTCCCAAGCAATCATTCAATCATGAATTCATGAGTGCAACTACATGATGGTTTTATTAATGATGCTGAAGGACTTGAGGTTGGATCTGTGGATGTTTGTCAAAGCTTTCTCAAAGTAAATGGAGGCTTTATTCAGACCAACCCTTTTTTCCAAGAATCCTTGTTCATGTTCTGGCTTCTGGATGTTGAAAAACTCTGCTGACACGGTTTAAAGCATGAATCTTAGTGCTAGGGACAGGAACTACTCTTTCCAGCCTCCTTCAAGGACCCTGGTGGGATCAGTCACTCCACAGTAGCATGAACAGGCTGAGCCCTCCTGCTCTTTGATGGGTGACAGCTAAGTAAAAGTATCTTTGCTAAAAACCTCAGGTAGGTTGCATAATAGGCATCTGGACTGAGAGTAGTTAGGAGCATTTAAAGTTTGACAAACAGAACTCCAGCACATCAGCTCAGCATTGAGAAAGAACACACTGAATGCAGTGTGGAGGATGGAAGAGGTATAGTTAAGTATCCATCTCACCCCCATCTCCATCCAGAACATAAAGTCCCTGAAGACAGGGACTCTACTTGTCTTGTTCATGGCTGCATCCTTAGCGCCTGTTCCTGGCACTGCTGTGTGCTCAGTAAATTCTGGCTCAGAAACAGCAAGCAGTCCAAAAGGCTTCGTGGAAGCAGAGCACCTTTGGCTGGGTCCCCAGGGTGAGGAGGAGTGAGTCTGGGTGGCCCCCAGGCTCATCTCCCACCCCTGACATCCTACTTTTCGGCCCACTGTGCCAGTTTCAATGAGACCTTCCAGTTTCTGTTCTGGACGATGTTTGGCATGGAGGAGCACAGTGTGGTGGACATGCCTCAGTTCCTGGTGCCGGAATTCATGGGCCGGGCCCTCTATGGCATCTTTACCATCGTCATGGTGATTGTGCTGCTCAACATGCTCATTGCCATGATCACCAACTCATTCCAGAAGATCGAGGTACATGAACTGAGGACAGCTCAGGCCAGAGGGAAGAAGAGAGAAAGGGAAGGAAAGGAACAGGATGCAAGGAGTCAAGAGATTGCTCTGTCGCCACTACTGCCTTGTTTTGAGACTGGGGACAAGTTTTCCTCTCAAGCCCTCAATTTCCTTGTCTGTAGATTGAGGGTCTTGATGATGTTATTGTTTTTATCAGACACAAGTCTAGCACTCATTCCACATTAGGGCTGGGAGAAAGTGTGTGTTGTGGAAGAGTAGGTGGAAACATGAGAAGTGAGAGGGAAGGAGATGGATGAGTTAGGGTTTGTGGGCTGGAGAACAGGCTGGCAGGAATTGAATGTCAGAAGGAGGCAAGATAATGGGGAGGAAGTGGGAAGTGGGGTACAAACGGGAGATGTGGATGATAGGTGAGGATGGAGACAAGAGTGGGGAGAAGAAAGTGGTGGGCACACAGGAGATAAGAGACCAGAGGACTGGGGGAAATGGGGCAGACTGAGTGGGCAGGAGGGCTAGGCACCAAAGTGGTTCTTCCTGAGCCCCTGCTTCCTGGCCCTCAGGACGCTGCTGACGTGGAGTGGAAGTTTGCTCGCTCAAAACTCTACCTATCCTACTTCCGAGAGGGCCTGACATTGCCTGTGCCCTTCAATATCCTGCCCTCCCCCAAGGCCATCTTCTACCTGCTCAGGTGAGGACCTCAGAGCCCTCACTCCCAAGCCCCCAGCACTCAGCACTCCCACCCCACTCCTGCCCCATCTCCCTGGACCCTTTCCCCTGACTAACCCCTTCCCACCATCTCAATGTCTCAGGAGAGTTTTCCGCTTCATTTGCTGTTGCCACTTCTGCTGCAAAACCAAGAAGCCAGACTATCCCCCAATCCCCACCTTTGTGAGTATCTCATGTGCTTGTTGTAAGTCTTCCTCACCACAGACTTTAGCTGCACTCTCTGTACCATTCATTTGGCTGAACACCCCTGGCTAATCTGTCTTCCTAGGTATGTTTGTGGAAAGTCTCCCAGTTCCTACTCTCTCCTGTGGCCTTTCCCTCTGCCTGGCTCTGGCCATTCCCTAAATCTCCAATCCTATATCATCCAGTTTAAAATGAAGTCCATGCCACCCTCCTCTCAAGCCACCAATACCCCGTAATCTCCAGGCAAAACTTTTTACCCTGAACCGAGCCAAGAAACTGTTGAATGTTTTCCACAGTAAAACATTTAGAAGCTAAGGGAAGAATGCCACACACACTGGGAAATTTGAAGGTGACTGAGGCCTGAGAGAGGAGGGCAGGCCTCCAGGGGACTAACTTACCTCTGCTTCTCTGCTCCCTAACTCAGTCTGGCTTGTCATGAGACCCCTCGTAATTCAGATAGCATTATTGCAGGGGGTCCCATCTTTTCCCCTTAAAACATGTTACCTGAAGGTCTCTCTAAGGCAGGGTCTCTCTAAGGTCAGCTCTATGAAGCCATAGGCCAGCGCTGAGGCTCAGAGGCCCCTGGATCCCCTGATGAGGTAGGCCTTCCCTTATCTGATTGGTCAATAGTTTGTTTAATAAATACTTACCTAAGCACACCTATGCTGGAAATAAAGATATGCAGAATGGTGGACCCTTGAAGTACTGACAGTCTAGAGCAGCAGAAAGAAACGGCATGTAGGATCTTTCCTGACCAGGGATCGTACCAGCATCCCCTGCATTGCAAGGCAGATTCTTAACCACTGGACCATCAGGGAAACCCACCATCTCCATATTCAGTCTGGAGACATTCAGCCTGAAGAAGCTGAGCAGCTTGGCTCAAGGCTCACAGAGGCAAAGTGACCAAGCTGAGATTTCAGCCTGTTTTCCAAGCCCAGCACTTTGCCATATTCACCTCTGCTCCCTCTCTCTATTATCTGCCCCAAAGGCCTGACTTGCCTTCCTGGTTCTGTCCTGAGGTCTGAAACTGGACCTAGAACCAATCACTCTAACTTGCACGATGGTTTCCATTTCCTTGGCATGAGCTAGTCCATGCAGATGCATCCCCATATCCTCCAGTCTCCCCTCTGAGGAATTGGAAGGACAAGGTTAACCTGCCCTGACTCAGCTCAAGGATGGGTTGGTGGCACGAGAGAGCTCAACTCTGTCCTGCTCAGCATTTCTGCTTGCCCACTCCCCTCTTCCTCCTCTTCCTCTCCTAACCCTCACCCACCTCCCTCCCTGGTTCCCTTGCACTCAGCCATTCCACAATGTGTGACCTCCATCCAGACTCCCTGCCAGACCTACATGAAGGTCTGGATGTGCAGCCTTCGGGGACGCACAACTCTGCACAGACCGTGCCTCCATCCTTCATTGCCTGGGGGAGGTTGCAGTGAGGAGAAAAAGGCTAGGGGGTGAGGAATCCCTCTTACTCTCCTGTCTTCCCATCCCAGGCCAATCCTGGGGCAGGGGCAGGGCCTGGGGAGGGAGAGCGTGGATCCTACCGGCTTCGGGTCATCAAGGCCCTGGTGCAACGCTACATAGAGACTGCCCAGCGGGAGTTTGAGGAGACTCGTCGGAAAGGTTAGTTGCTTACTTCCAAGCCTTTCCCATTCCTGTCCCTTGCTCATCTGGAACACCCAGCCTCACACCCCTTGTCCAGCCTGCAGTTCTCTCTGTGGACCCCTCTGACCCACCCTCGGAAGCCACAACTTGCAGAGAGAGTGTGTGCCCTTGCACTCAATAACCCCTGGCCCCACCCCCCGTTCAGACATGTATCCCACTCCCTTCATTTATCCCTTCATTCCTACCTTCATTTATGTGTCTACTTATTCTCTCAGCCATTCCCTTCTGCATTCACTCTTTCACTTTATTCATCATTCATTCACTCAGAGTTCATTGCTATGCCCCCTGTTCCCAGCAGGGAGACATGGGAAGCTTTCAGTTTGGTGAGGAAGAGAAACCATCTCCCTAGTCAGGAAGTGCTTTAAAAACAAGAAACAAATTGCAGTGGGAGCTCAAAGGAGAGGCAGAGCCTATCGTGGGAAGGCAGAAGGCTAGAGTACCAGAAGCTGGAGGGAGAGAGAGGGTTGGGTCTGCACTCGGCCCTGAGGGTGGGTGTGAGCAGGACAGATGTAAATGGGGAAGAGGAGGACTGGGCAGATATACATATATCTACCCATAGACAATTCTCATCCCTATGGCTCCTGACCCCTCTCTGGTCCATAAGACCTTCATTTTGCTATCTTCTAAACCCTTACCACCCGAGCTCTGCTGATTCATCCACCCTGACGCAGCCTGCTCACCTGGCCCACAACCCAGTGCCAGTCCCTCACTTCCTCCAGTTCTCCTCCTTCCGGATGTTCCAGCATGCCCTCCCCTGCTGAGGGTAGAAATGGACCAGGGCAGACTCACCTTCTGAGAGACACCCCCATCTCTACTCCCACCCCCCAGACCTGGGCAACAGACTGACAGAGCTGACCAAGACGGTGTCTCGACTGCAGAGTGAGGTAGCAGGTGTGCAGCGGGCTGTGGTGGAGGCAGGGCCACGCCGGCCGCCCGGAGGAGCCAGCATCCTCAGTCGCTACATCACCCGAGTGCGCAACAGCTTCCAGAACCTGGGGCCCCCCATCCCTGAGACCCCAGAGCTGACAGTGCCAGTGACAGTGGGGACCCAGGAGTCATCAGAAACAGGGCTTCCAGATGCTGGAGGGGCTCAGGCTCCAGCCTCTGGGGAATCTGGCCCCTCCTCCCCAGCTCACGTATTAGTGCACAGGGAGCAAGAATCAGAGGGGGCTGGGGACCTGCCCCAGGAGACAGACCTGGGAGCCAAGGAGGGGACCTGATGCTGGGGAGGGTCCCTTCTTCTGTTGCTGACTAGAGCAGCCTCGGAGAAGGCGATGGCCCCCTACTCCAGCACTCTTGCCTGGAAAATCCCATGGACGAAGGAGCCTGGTGGGCTGCAGTCCATGGGGTCGCTAAGAGTCAGGCACGACTGAGCGACTTCACTTTTGCTTTTCACTTTCATGCACTGGAGAAGGAAATGGCAACCCATTCCAGTATTCTTGCCTGGAGAATCCCAGAGACAGAGGAGCCTAGTGGGCTGCCGTCTATGGGGTTGCACAGAGTCGGACACAACTGAAGAGACTTAGCAGCAGCAGCAGCAGAGCAGCCTAGATAGCCGAGGGCGGGGGTCACTTCGTGGGAGCCCCTGCTGCTTTTCTTGCCTCAATAAAGCCTCTGCTCTGGAGCTCAGATGTCTCCAGAAAGTGTGAGAATCTCTGTCTTATAATGTTTTGAAATCACCAACGCTGAAATGAACCCTGGTGGGAGCCAGAACACAGAAAAATGGCTTGGGCTTAGGATCCTACTTTGAGCTCCTTCAGACTTTTGATGGAACTGAAACTGGGGGGCAGGGGTCCTGGTTTGAAAACAACCTCTCTGACCTTCAGCAAGTTGCTTCCTTCCTTGGCTCTGCATTCCTTGTCAGACAAACGGCCAAGGAAGACATCTGTCCCCCTTCCTGCCTTCCAGGCTGTTGTGAGGAAACTCTCTGTCTATTAAAGCATCTGGGGTTGCAGGCTATGGTATGTGACAAGGGTCTGCACCTGGACCATGTCTAAAAGCGATCAAGAAGTCATTCATTTTAGTCCCTGAGTCCCATAAGACCAAAGCAGGGCAGATAGTCCAGTCTCGTGAAACAAAGCAGTCATGAAATTTGATGTCATCACACTGCAGCACTGTTTAATGGAGTAGCCATCACAGCAGTACCCTTGCTTGTTCCAAGGAGTCCCCACCACAGAGCAGGGTTCCCTCCACCCTACCATGGCCTCAGATCCCCCGACATCCTGGTTGAAGACATGGCTGCTAGGTCTGGGTCTGAAACCATCTTGTTGCTTCTCCAGGCTCTTCGAAGCCTCCCTTCTTCATCTGGAGGTCACATGTTCCCAGGACTCCTGAGTGGCAGGCATTGAACATTCAGAGCCCAGCTCCTAAGAGCTGGAACCCCCAAGAGGCCAAGAGCAGGGTCTTCCAGGAGAGCAGAGAAAAGGCCCCTTGGAGAGTGAGTCTGCCTGCCCGCCTGCTGGAGAGAGAAGAAGAGACAGTGAATGGTCAGCAGGGCCGGTGGGGAGTCAAACAGCCAAGGGAGGGACCTGAGGGTGACTCACTTAGCACAGACTCACAGCTCGGCCTCTTCTTCTCTGCAAAAGACACCACAGTGAGGCCTCCAGGTAGACAGACCCTCACACTGCAAACTTCCTTCCCATCAGGCCCTGGCAAGTCCACTCCTCATCACAATTCACCTTTCCCTTTTCCCAAATACACGTCTGACTTCCCTTCCTCCTCCTTCTGTAAGAAATCTTCCCCGTTTGCCTTTCCATCCCTGCCCCATCTTTGCTCAGTCACTTTGTCCTGCCTCAGCTCTGGGGAATAGCACATATGGGTCCCATCAACCCACTACGCCCATGGCCTCCTGAGATCTGAAGAAGTGCTCCTGCCACTTTCCTCTGCTTATTGCCCTCCTTAACCAGGTTCTTTTGGTCTATTAGACTGTGTAGCAGAAGGAAAATTTTGAGAACATTTAGAGAATCATCTGAAAATATCACATGTGCAGAAAACACTGACTATTTCTGAGCTGGAAGAACCTGAGTCACAGAGAAAGAATATCTCCAACTAGCTTCTGGCCTTCAACGTCCTCATTAATCATGTGGGTCTCTTGAAGGCCCTGGGGACTGAAATCAACTGGGGACCTCCTGGCAGTCCTGCTTCCCTCACGCATGGCTCACCACCCAGATAGGCGCAGTTAAAGTGGCTGCACATCTGATCACTGCTGGAGAGAGTCACCAGGCTTCTGTTTCCATCCTTAGAGAAACCCGTCACCACGAAGACTTCATGCGGGGGGATCAGCACCTCATGCTGTTTAGGAAAGACAGACAGGGCCTGGATTGGGGCCCCAAAGCAAGTCCTTAGAGAGAAGAAAGTGGCATTACCAAATCCACGGGCCACTGTCTCATCCAGGGAACTGGAGGTAAACTGGCCCAAGCGGATAGAGTCCCCCACACTCTTGGGTTCAAAGTGAATGGTGCCCACGCCACGGAACACCGCCTGCCCAGGTTCCCTGCTGCAGCCCCCACCACCCCGCAGCAGCTGCAGGGCCCGGGTCAGGTAGAAATGCAGGGCCTTGAAAGGGAAGTGGTTCATGTAGGACTCCCAGGAGCCACCGCCTGTCCGCACAGCCTGGTTCAGCTCCCGGTACAAAGTGTTGGATGAGTTGGTGTAGACCATGATGGCGATTCCGTGCTGGCTTCTGAAGCCAGGAGGCAGAATGAGCCCTGGACGTTTTTGCTCCCAGGCCTTCTGGGCTGTCTTCCAGGACTCTCGCAGCAGGGGATGGTTGGCCATCTCCTTCTCTAACAGAAGCACTGCTTTCTCCTCCATCTCCTCCGAGCAGCCCACATAGGCATCATCGAATGTATCTGGAGCCAGGCTCAGGTTCTGGATGGAAATATTCTGCAGTATGGAGAAAAGGAAGAGAGGAGCCGCATAGGAAAACATATAAGTTCAGGGTACTGGAGAGAGGTCCTGGTGGAAGATCAGTTTAGAAGCACAGAATCTCAGTCTGGGACTTCCCTGGCAGTCTAGTGCTTAAAACTCTGAGCTCTCTATGCAAGAGGCAAAGGTTCAGTCCCTGGACAGGGAACTAAGATTGGCTGCACTGTGGGACCAAAAAATACTCCCACCCCCCAAATGTCCCCAAATCTCATTTCTATGCCCAAAATAGTGTAAAATTTGGCAAGAGCTCCAAAATTTAAATAACAGGCACTGCTGCTGCTGCTGCTAAGTTGCTTCAGTTGTGTCCGACTCTGTGCGACCCCATAGACGGCAGCCCACCAGGCTCCCTCGTCCCTGGGATTCTCCAGGTAAGAACACTGAAGTGGGTTGCCATTTCCTTCTCCAATGCATGAAAGTGAAAAGTGAAAGTGAATTCGCTCAGTCGTGTCTGACCCTCAGCGACCCCACAGACTGCAGTCTGCTGGAGTCGGTCAAATATGGTTAATTCCTGAATTCACCACTTACTGCTTGTGGGATCTTGGTCAAGTCTCAACTTTTCTGGGCTCAGGTTCTCCCCCTATACACTGAGGATACCTCCAACCTCATAGGGTTATTGTCAGGACTGCTTATAGATCCTCACCGTGTACTAACTAAGAGGAGTCATCTATCATTAGAGAGGTTCCTGCACATGGTGGGACGTGGCGCTGGATGACCTCCAAGAACCTTTCTGGCTCTGAGACTCACTGTGCAGATAACATACAAATATGCACTCAATCTCCAATTACCTGACCCCATGCCCAGCCTGAGTCTTTCCCTCTCCCACACAGGCATGTAGACACCACACCAGGGCCCTGTCAGCTCTGAGACTCAGTCCTCTCCTGCTCTAGGAGCTTGCATCCTCCACCCTTTGGTGGGAGTGGAGAGGAGGTCAAGCCCTGGTCTGGGAGGGGCTGCAGGAGGGTGGTACACAGGTAACCCTAAGGAGTGTGTGCAGGCTGGGCCCGGGAGATCGGAAGTGAGAGGAGAAAGCTGGAGGCTGTCCCGAGGGAGGAGGGTATGAAGGCAGGAGGGTCACAGGAGAACCAGTGGGTGGGGGTGGGGTTCTGGGTGATGGAATGGGAACTTGGGACTCCCTGCAGTGATCCTGAGAGGAAGAGGGTTCAGAGGATGACATCCTAGAGAAGCATCTCTGGGAGGGATCTTTGAGGAGTCAGGCCCTGGGTCCCCCCAAAGCGTTCCTTACGTGGCAGCAGATAGTTCCCCCCTGTTACCTGCCAGGGGACAGACGGGCGGACACCGCTGCCGAGGGTGTGGAGGCTGAGGCAGCTGAGGGCGATCAGCAGAGCTGCCAACATTATTCCTCAGAGACACTTGGAGAGTGAGATCCAGCTGAGGGTGGGACCAGCGATGGTCCAGGCTTGGCTTCGATGGGCTGGGGGACAGAGATTTGGCCCGGCAGGGCCTGGGCGGGGCCAAGGGCGGGTCTAAGTGAGTGGGTGGGGCTTGGGTTTTAGCATCCGCCGCCTTCACCCCAGCACCTCAGTCTTTGCTCCCCTCCTCCCGGCCGCCCTGCCGGAGTGCTCAGCAACTTTTGCCCCGGGGGTGATACAGGCGGATGGGTAATTTGGCTCCGCTTGGAAAGAGGAGATGGGAGCCAAGGACCCACCTGGAGGTGGCGAAGACCCAGAGCGGGGAAAAAGCACTTAAGTTTCTGGGCAGTCGGGCTGAAGTCTATGCGGGCGCTACGATGTCCTCTGTCCCCGGAGTCCCGCAGATCAACAAAGTCCGCGGCTATGTATAGTACCGGTGGCGGTAACCCGACACCTCTCTTCCACAACAGACACCAGGGTTGGGGGAGAGGGACTGAGGGCTGTAACTCCCCTCCCAGTGACTGCGCGGTCTTTCTCGAGGACCTTCTTTGTCTTCTAGCAAGACCAGAGCTAGAGACGGGGAATTTTGAGACGTGGTCTCTTCTTCGGGAGGGCCCTCGCCGCTATGGCCGGGCCTCCAGACCAGTAGGTGGAGGGGACCAAAAGGGTTCCGCCCGCTGAGAGGTCACCACTTGTGCACTCGTTGATTTGCATACAATTTGCATATGGCCAACTGTTGGGTGATGTGTACTCCAGCATCTGAGCGCTCTCCACCCCTCTCCTTTCTTTTTACACCCCTTCCCTTCGGTAAGCCTTGCCCAGATGCAGGGCTGTCTCCCTGACATCCTCAGGGGCCAGTCCTGCCCCTCCACAGACCCTCTGTCCCCTGACCTCTCAGACTCAGGTGACCCCATGTTTATAAACACTAACCTTTCCCCTCATTTCCCTGGCTTGCCTATAAATACCCAACTTTGTGTTTTCGATGTCCCCTGGGAGGTAATGGGCGAAGGGACCAGTGAGGAATCAGTCAGCAGCTCTGGAAAGAGCTTTCTGGCAGCATGAACCTCTGGGGGTGGCAGGGTTCCTCCCCCAGAGTGCCCAGAGGACCTAGGAGTCCAGAAACCAGGATTAAAGAGATGTGCCTGCTACCTATTGTGTCTGATAAGTGTAAAAGGTTAGATTTATCCCAGGGCCTACACCTGGTCTGGCTGATTAATTCAGTCCAATCTTTGTTCCCTCATCTACTCAGGTTGCCAGCCAAATAAAGAATTTCCTTCGCCTAGAATACTGCTTCCTCCAGAAATCCTTTCTGAAGACCAAAAAGGAAGACAAACTGTGTCCAAGGTTGAGGGAGGGAGGTGAAAAGAGGGGCATCCCAAGGAGTTCCCTGTTGGCCTAGGGGTTATGATTTAGGCATTCATGGTGGTGGCCCTGGTTCAATCCCTGGTTAGGGAACTGAGATCCCACAAATCAGAACATTTAACGAAAAAGAAGAGAGAAAGTCCAAAAACAAGACTGCTCATCAGCAAACACAGCAAATCAAGACAAGTGCTTTCAGCCCCTTCCAATGAGACTGGCTCCCTAAGCTCTCCAAGATTAGCAATCAGGAGTCACTCTGCTGTTTTACATTATTGTGAAAAACAGCATCTCACCTACATATCCTGATGCCTCTCCCCCTACAGGGTCCTGAGCACTGACAGTTGCTGGAACTGAAGATACTATACCATCTGGGACAACTAGGCATGAAGGGACACTCCCTGTGACAAGATCTGCTGGTATCAGTATTTTGTCCTCTCTCTATCCTCTGGTTTTGGGAATTGCTTCTCCCATTGCGAGACTTAGCTTCAAGAAAGGCTTCAAGAGATGGAGTCAAATCTAGTAATTGAGCAGTGGTCTGTAGTGAAGCAGACAGTCCTCCAAGATCACATGGCCAATTAATGCTGGAGTTGGGACCTAGACTCTCTACTCTGGGAATCTCTTCTTGCTCCTCAGGTGAATCTCCATGCTCACTTGAATGGATCAATAAGGAGATACTCCTTGAGGCCAGGGATTTTGAATGCAGGACCAAACCCAGTGGGGAAGCAGTTGTTCCAGCCTGGATCCTTGATTTCTCTCTGGATTCAGGGATTCCCTTTTTCATGAGAAGAGCTCTGGCTCAAGTACCCTGGGCAGAGGTTAGTGTTCTGAGCCTAGAGGAAACATCCAGAAATAGATGGGGAGTTCAATTCAGTTACTCAGTCGTGTCTAACTCTTTGTGACTGCATGGACTGCAGCACGCCAGCTCTCTGTCCATTACCAACTCCCAGAACTTTCTCAAACTCATGTCCATCAAGTCGGTGATGCAATCTCATCCTCTGTCGTCCCCTTCTCCTCCTACCTTCAATCTTTCCCAGCATCAGGGTCTTTTCCAATGAGTTAGTTGTTTGAATCAGGTAGCCAAAGTATTGGAACTTTAGCTTCAGCATCAGTCCTTCCAATGAATATTCAGGATTGATTACCTTTAGGATTGACTGGTTTGATCTCTTTGCAGTTCAAGGGACTCTCAAGAGTCTTCTCCAATACCACAGTTCAAAAGCATAAATTCTTCAGCACTCAGCTTTCCTTATGGTCCATCTCTCACATCCATACATGACTACTGGAAAAACCATAGCTTTGACTACACGGACCTTTGTCAGTAAAGTAATGTCTCTGCTTTTTAATATGCTGTCTAGGTTGGTCATAGCTTTTCCTCTAAGAAGCAAGAGTTTTTGAATTTCATAGCTGCAGTTACTATCTGCAGTGATTCTGGAGCCCAAGAAAATAAAGTCTGTCACTGTTTCCATTGTTTCCCCACCTATTTGCCATGAAGTGATGGGACAGTATGCCACGATCTTAGTTTTTTGAATGTTGAGTTTTAAGGCAGCTTTTTCACTCTCCTCTTTCGCTTTCATCAAGAGGCTCTTTAGTTCCTCTTCACTTTCTGCCATAGAGTGGTGTCATCTGCGTATCTGAGGTTACTATATAGATGGGGAAGTGTCACATTTTTGAGCAGCTGTGTGGGAGAGGCACAAGGGGTGTGGGATTTGATGGTATAAAAGAGAAACCCGCCCTCCTTCTCTCCTGGTGGTTGTCATTAGAGACGAGCTTTCCTGCCCCAGAGAAAGTCGAGGTAAGGGACACACAAACCTCCTCCTGGGCACTGGGCATGGAAAACAGTTTCTGAAATGGAAAGTTTGGGGTGTTAATGGTAGAGTCATAGCAATCATTAGGAAAAGTTTCAGGAAACCTTTTATCTGCCTTATCAGGACACTATAACAAAATACCACAGACTGGGTAAATTATCAACAACAAGCACTTCTTTTTAACAGTTCTGGAGGCTGAAAGTTTGAGACCTAAGTGCTAGCCTGGTCACATGAGGGCCTTTTCCTGGTTCATAGCCAGCAACTCCCCACTGGGTCCTCACAGGTTTTGGAAGCTGCTGGGGAGCCCTGTGGGGTCTCTTTTATAAGAATAGCAATCCCAATCATGAGGGTTTATGAACTAATAATCTCCCAGAGGCCCCACCTTCTAATACCATGATACCAGGCATTAGAGTTCCAGCATATGAATGTTGGGGAGACTACTTCACCTTATATGGAGAGGTTTGGGATACTTAGGAAGGTTTCAGGCCATTGGGAAATTTGGGGATTTCTGGGGTAGTATTTGGAGCCACATCCCCAATATGAAATGTTCATCACAGGCCTGGATGAGGGGAAACTGAAAAGAGGAGTGTCCTGAGCAGGATGAAGGAAGGACAGAAGGGCAGTGGCTGGGAGATGAAATCAGGGGTATCCCAGAGAGTTCTCTGGTGGCCTAGTGGTTAGGGTTTTGTGCTTTTAATGCCAAGTTCAGTTCAGTTCAGTTCAGTTCAGTCACACAATTATGTCCAACTCTTTGCGACTCCATGAACCACAGTGTGGCAGGCCTCCCTGTCCATCACTAACTCCCAGAGTCCACCCAAACCCATGTCCATTGAGTCGGTGATGCCATCCAACCATCTCATCCTCTGTCGTCCCCTTCTCCTCCTGCCCTCAATCTTTCCCAGCATCAGAGTCTTTTCCAATGAGTCAGCTCTTCGCATCAGGTGGCCAAAGTATTGGAGTTTCAGCTTCAATATCAGTCCTACCAATGAACACCCAGGACTGATCTCCTTTAGGATGGACTGATTGGATCTCCTTGCAGGGACTCTCAAGAGTCTTCTCCAACACCACAGTTCAAAAGCATCAATTCTTCGGGGCTCAGCTTTCTTTATGATCCAACTCTCACATCCATACATAACCACTGGAAAAACCATAGCCTTGACTAGATGGACCTTTGTTGACAAAGTAATGTCTCTGCTTTTGAATATGCTCTCTAGGTTGGTCATAACTTTTCTTCCAAGGAGTAAATGTCTTTTAATTGCAATCACCATCTGCAGTGATTTGGGAGCCCAGAAAAATAAAGTCAGCCAACGCCCAGGTTTAATCCCTCTGGGGAACTAAATGCCACATACAATAGAGCATGGCCGAGAAAAAAAAAGAAGAAAAAGAGTTGCATTCTAAAAAATTCAAATTGCTAGTCAGGCAGACACAGCAAACCAAGTTCTTTTGTCCTCTTTCAGTGAGACTGGCCTCCCAAAGCACTCCAAGAATAGAAATCAGAAGTCACTCTGCTGTTCTCCATTATTGTGAAAAACAGCATCTCACCTACATATGCTGATGCCTCTCTCCCTAGAGGGTCCTGAACACTGACAGTTGCTGGAACAGAAGATACTTACTGTCTGGACAGCTAGGCCTGCAGGGACACAACACAGGACCAGATCCACTGGTCTCATGGTTTGGGGTGTTAATGGTAGAGTCATAGAAATCGTTGGAAAAGTTTCAGGGAGCTTTTCATCTTAATCTGTTCAGGGTGCTATAGCAAAATACCACACATTAGATAACTTATCAGCAACAGATATTTACTTCCAACAGTTCAGGAGGCTTAAGTCTCAGATCTGTGTCACATCTGGTCACATGAGGGCACTTTCCCTGGTTCATAGCCAACACCTTCCCATTTGGGTTCTCACAGGTGGAAGCTGCTAGGGAGCTCTGTGGGATTTCTTTTATAAGAACAGCAATCCCAGTCATGAGGGCTCATGAACTAATGGTCTCCCAAAGGCCTCACCTGCTAACACCATCACATCAGGCATTGGAGTTCCAGCATACGAATTTCAGGGAGACACATTTAGACTATTGCATATTTGATGGAGAACTTTGGGATATTTAGGGAGGTTTGAGGCGATTGGGAAGTTTGGGGATTTCTAGGGAGGGATTTGGAGCCACACCCCCAATAGGGAATGTTCATCACTGGCCTGGATGAGGGGAAACCGACAAGAGAGGTGCCCTGAGCAGGATGAAGGAAGGACAGAAGGGCAGCAGCTGGGAGAGGAAAAGGGGTTGCCAGTGCCTCCACTTCCTGACTTCCCAGGCCCTCCCTGCCACTCTGGCCCCCACACCATTGCCCTCAAACTGGTCACTAAGCCATCAATCCACCTGCTCTGCAGGGGTCTCCATTATTAGTGACACCCAGAAAGCCTCTCAGACTTTCAGCAAACATGCCAAGAGATCTCATGTGAGCCTGGCCTTGGGCTGAGCCCTGGGGACACAGAGTGGGTCATACCTGGTCCTTCCCTCAAGGAACTCACAGGCCAGGAGGGGAGGCAGACTCGGTAGGCAGCACAGTATGATTAGCACAGTGACAGAGGAAAGCGCAGGGTGATTCAGGAGGCCAGAGGAGTCGGAGGGCTTCCTGGAGGAGGTGGCCCCTGAGCTAGTCCTGGAAGAGTGGGTAGCAGGAGAAGGGCAGCCCCAGCACGTGGAGGAAAGCAGCAGTGCCTCATCTGGGACTTTGTGCTGTGCCACCTATGTGAAGCAGGTGTGGCAGGGCATGAGGCTGAAGAGGTCTGGGAGGGCCAGGTCACAGAGGGCTTCAAATGCCAGCTCCAGGACTGGACTCTGTCTTGAGGGTATGAGGGAAGTTTTGCTTTGTTCTATTGCCTTCTTTTTTCTTTCTTGATGTGTTCTCATCCTTTCCTGCATAATTTTCATGTCTGTATATTGAGATATTTCTCCCAGTCTGGTTTGGCACAGAGGGTTCTGAAGCAGGTGAGGAACATGGCCTGCTGTGCATTAGAATCATTTTTCTACATGCTCCAGGGGAGCAGGTGAGGACCTGACAAGCTGTGCTTCAGACTCATCGTTCTCCCTCTCCAGGGGAGGGTGGAGTTGCAGGGGTGACTGTGACGGCAGGGAGACCAGGGAGGAGGCAGGGGCTGACTGGAGCCCTGGTGGTGATGGGGAAAGGGAAGGACCATTGAGATGGACCCATACTGTGCACACATTAGTTGGCAACTAATTTACTGTTTGATAAACGACTGAATGAATGAAAACCCAAGTAACCATCTAGGGTGACTGGATGAATAACAGGATAGTAGATTACATGAGACTCTTCACATATGGTCTTTGGGTACCGATAAATGGTACCCAAAGGTACCCTGAGGAAGCCCCTGAGCTGGATGAAGTCCAAAGAGAAATTCATCACAAGGATCCCAGGGCATTTATCGGTACCCAAAGACCAGAAGTGAAGAGTCTCTAGAAGCCCAAGGAAGTGTCTCACTCTGCCTGTGCCTTGGTGTCAAGCAGCTCTCTTTAACTCTCAGCCCTTCCTGCCTCTTTCCCTGGAACTTCTTCTGTTGCTGACTTCAGTACACCTATGACTCTCAAATTTCTCTTGCTGTCCATTCTGCTCCATATCAGACATCCACCCCTGGAGAGTCCACATGTGCCAAACGTCCCCCGCCCACAACCTGATCCTTTACTCAATATTTTTTTATTGAACACCTACTAAGTGTTGGGATGAGCAAAGTGAGCTTACAATTCCACTCTGCTTTCCTATGTATTTTCAACTTAGAGTATGGGAACCTTGTTTTCCTTGAATGTTTCCAAGAGTGCTTGCCTTCATTTCCCCCATCTCATTGCCTAAACTGTACATAAAGCATCTGCCTGCAATGAGGAGACCTGGGTTCGATCCCTGGGTTGGGAAGATCCCCTGGAGAAGGAAATAGAAATCCACTCCAGTATTCTTGCCTGGAGAATCCCATGGTGAGAGGAGCCTGGTGGGCTACAGTCCACGGGGTCGCAAAGAGTCGCACACGACTGAGCAACTTCACACAAACTGTACAGACATAACATCCAGTCAGTTCTACCTAGTAACAGTGGGTGCACTCTCAGTGCCCATACCTTAGTCTGACCACATGATTCAACGTCCTCAGTCTGACTTCACTGTTCCCTATACTGAAATCTTTTATTGCTGTGTTTCTGCAGGGCAGAGATGCAGACAGAAACAAGGCAATGCAGAGGCAGTGAGAGATACAGTTGGCTTCGAGTTTTCACTACATGACCATTTTGCTGTGGGCCACAAAATCTCAGGGAGATGCAAGCATTTATTCTCACACTCCTGGGTCTTCAGGTTGACTTTAAATGGGCTAAAGTGAGCTTGGATGGGCAGCTCAGCTTCAGGCTGTCAGTCTGCCTCAGCTGGGTACCTCCTTGTTGTAGGCTAAGCCCAGGTCTGCTCTCTGGGGTCCAGGCTGGAAGAACAGTTCTGGGCTGCCGGGGTCCAGTCCCCGCAGGATCCAGGGGAACCTGAAGGAAAAACAGCGTCGGCGATTGATTTAGAGAGAGATAAGGAAAGAATGTTGAAGATAAGAAAATAGAGGAGAGAAAAAGGCTGATATTCCTTGGTTTACATAGAGGACCAATAAAACTCTGAGACAAGAAGTTTGCCCTGTTCACTGAGGTCACAGGTGCCCTCTTGGTCTCCTGAGGGAGTGAAGACTCAGAACGTCTTCCTGTTCAGGTCTTAGAAACCAGGGCAGATAAGTGAACGCAGGGAGCCTCTATGCTCCAAGGGATCAGCCTGAAAAAGAGAGGGAGAGGGAGAGAGAGAATGATTGACACAGGGAGACCAAGCTGTTTCAGTGAGCGAGGCCCATTGTTTTTATTTTCAAAAGGGTCTTTTATACCTTTACTTGTACATAGAGGGAAATGAAAGATGCAAAGTCATACAGACTCAGCCCAAACGTTACATCTGTTTTGTCTTTATCAAGACCAGGATTTTTTCTGCAAACCTTTCCCATAGACAATGTTGTGTACATTATCTTCTGGCCTTGGAGGCCTGTGAACATTTTATGACCCTCATTTGATAATGGCTGCTCAACCAGAAAACTTGTTTTCCCTTGAAATGTTTTTTCTTTATATTTCTAATCTATGTCAGCCTCAGAAAGTATTAAACAAGTTACATTTCTCACGGAGCAAAGGTGCAGTAAGTTACAACAAAGAAAGAACCAATTAGCTCAAAAGTCTGATGTGGTTAATTTCAAGGCTACACTTGTTTTTCTTACATTCTAACTATGTTAACTAATGTACTCCCAGGTGGATAAGAGATATGGGAACTTAGCAACAAGCATTGGCCCAATAATGAAATCCTACACCAGCACTACTCTAATAACTTTTAACTCTTTAAAAGGCTATATGTTTTAGGCTTTTTGTGCCTCTCACAGTTGGGAGGCTGTAAATAATCATATGCATAGCTGCAAGAGTCTGGATATACCTGCCAAGCAAGCTAGAATGTTAACAGAGGGGGTTTGATTTGAAATATTTCTCTCGTGTCCAAGAAACTTATTAGCTATAGCCCTAAATTGATTTTCTCTAGAGAAAGGTGGTCAGGGATAGCCTCCTGTTAATATCAGAGGAGTTGGTGAAAGTCATGAAATAGTAAAACAGACAGATTCTGGTTTTGGGGTAGATGCTTGAGAAAGTCTAGGGAGCCCATTGAGTCCTGACGCCTTACTTAACAGTTCTCTTCCACATGACCTTGTCATGGGTGGGATCTCCAGTGGTGGCTCCCGGCACTGGACTATGTTGTGGTAGTCTCTGACCCAAAAAGGAGACCTTCTCCGTTGGTTTGAGTTCCCCCAAGCAGAACTAGAGGCAGGACTTGGGTGTAGTGAGTCTGTAAGTTGATCTCAGGAAGTACAAATGAAGGAGGGGCAAAGTGAGACAGAGAAGAGAATAAAAAATGAAAGCCCCCAGTGAACCCATGGACTGGATTTTCCACAAGAAGAGGATCTATTTTAGAAATTCAGGCTTTTTGGTGGATTGCAAAAGACCACAAGAGTTCAAGTAGTTTTTTGCTGCTATGTACTCTACCCATTAGCATTCTCTCCTGGAATTAAGGAGGTTTATGTCATGCTTTACACCTCACTGAGATGCCATTTTCAATTCTGCCTACTCTGTGTCTCTCCTGGGCAGCTCATCACTTAAACCCACTCCTGGTGCAAATGTGTTTCCATCAGGCTCTTTGGGTTCTTGTAGCATGCATCACATGCTACTTCAAATTCCTCAGTCTAACTCCATCTCCACCTTAAGAGCTTAAACAGCAGAGATACGAGATTTTTTGTTTGTGTTCATAGTTTTATCCTCAGCTCCTTGCACATTACAGGATGCTCAATAATTTTTAGGGGCTTCCCTGTTGGCTCAGTGGTAAAGAATCCACCTGCCAATGCAGGAGATGCAGGTTTGATCCCTGATCCGAGAAGATCCCCGACCCCGATCCAGTGGGATCCCACCATACATGGGATCACGTGTGGTGCACAGGGAGCAACTACTGAAGCTCTAGGCCCTAGAGCCCTTGCTCTGCAACAAGAAAAGTCATGGCAGTGAGAAGCCTGAGCACCACAGTGAGAGAATAGCCCCTGCTCACCACAACAAGAGGAAAGACCGTGTAGCACTGAAGACCCAGCACCACCAAACATAAATTGATTAATTAATTAAATTATTATTTTTTAAAAGAATTTTCTGTTAAATGATTGAGTAACCAGGTTTTGAGGGAGGGAAGATAAGGAATTCAGTTTGGGACACGTTGAATTTGCCAGAAGCTGCTGTTAACTCCATTGCCGAGAGATGCTCACATCTCAGTTTAAACTGTGATTTGGCAGTGACAGGATCTTCAATTGGGAGACTCATAAAATTATAGCCACAGAACATCCCAGTGGCCTAGAATCACTGAACTTTCAAAGTTTAGACCCCACCAAGAGCCAGAGGTATGGTTTTTCCAGTAGTCATGTATGGATATGAGAGCTGGACCATAAGGAAAGCTGAGCACCAAAGAATTGATGCTTTTGAACTGTGGTGTTGGAGAAGACTCTTGAGAGTACCTTGGACTGCAAGAAGAACCAATCAGTCCATCCTAAAGGAAATCAATCTTGAGTATTCATTGGAAGGACTGATGCTGAAGCTGAAACTCCAATAGTTGGCCACCTGATGTAAAGAACTGACTCGTTGGAAAAGACCCTGATGCTGGGAAAGATTGAGGGCAGGAGGAGAAGGGGATGACAGAGGATGAGATGGTTGGATGGCATCACTGATTCAATGGACATGAGTTTGAGTGAGCTCCAGGAGTTGGTGATGGGCAGGGAAGCCTGGTGTGCTGCAGTCCATGGGGTCTCAAAGTCAGACACAACTGAGCGACTGAACTGAACTGAACTGAACTGAAGAGCCAGAGGAGATGAGGGAGCAGGGATGCTTAAACTCTGAAATTTGTGTAAAATTGATGTGAAGGCACATAGATCCATTTTTGGAGGAGAAGTCTCAGCTTTCATCAGATTTTCAAAGATAAAAGACCACTAACTAACTGTTATTATGGTTTTTATAAAAGAAGAAAAACAGAAATACCTGAGAATCTGCTGCTGTGTGCCTAGAAAATCTCTACAAGGATGACAGGAAATTGGAACACTGCTACCTCTGGGAAGTGGGGTTGAAGAATCAGTGAGAGAAGGGCATTTCACTGCTTGCCTTGTGGATTATAAATTTTGAACAATGTAAACATATTACCTTTCTGAAAATTAAGTTAAAACTTTATAATATTACAATTAAAGTTATGGCATGAGTGGCAGTAGAGAGGTTAGGACTCTGGCCTTTCATGGCCAAGGACCTGGGTTTGATCCAGTTCAGGGGCCTAAGATCCCACAATATGCGTGGTGCAGCCAAAACTAATAATAAAGTTATGATTGATCCTGTTAATGAGCAGAGCTTTAAATAAAAAAAACTAGGTAGTATTTGTGCGCATCAATGAAATGGAAGCTAAAAGAGATTAATAATGCAAGAGCTGGCAAAGACATGGAGAAACAGGCACTTTTGTGCATTGTTGGTGGAAAGGTGAAGAGGGACCTTGCGGATGGCAACTTGGCAGTGGCTACCAAAAGGAACACTATTCAGGGCTTTCCTGGCGGCTCAGTGGAAAAGAATCTGCCTGCTAAATCAGGAGACACGGGTTTGATCCCTGATCCAGGAAGATCCCACATGCCATGGAGCAGCTAAGTCTGTGTGCCACAACTGTTGAGCCTGTGCTGTAGACTCAGGAACTGCAAGCACTGCAGCTGCGCACCCTAGAGCTGGTGCCCTGCAACAAGAGAAGCCGCCGCAGTGGGAAGCCCGAGCACTGGAACAGAGTAGTCCCTTCTCTCAGCAGCTGGAGAAAAGCCCACACAGAGGTGAAGAAGATCCAGCAGAGTCAAAAATAAATAAACAAAATCTAAAAAAATTTGTGTGATCAGTATTCAGTTCCTTGAAATATCATCTTTTTATATCTTTCCTGTAAAATTATGCAGACAAGTAGAAAAGGATTTATATGCATGGATGTTCACTGGGATCAAATATGTAACATCAAAAATTAGGATGAAAACCCTGTGTCCATCAATAAGGAAAGAGTTAAGTAAATTATGGATTAACTCTACTATGAAATTCCATGCTGCCCCTATAATAAACAAAATAGATATGCATGCACGGCATGGAAGGAAGACCATGGTACATTTTTTCCTGGGAAAATGTTGTAGAACATGCATGAGTAAGCATCTTTCCTTTCTTTTTGAAAAAAAGTGACAGTAAAACACCCAAACCTACAGATTATTACAAATCAATTAATTTCCATGAAAAAGAAATAAATTACAATGTTTTTTTAAAAAAGCCAATTAAAAAAACACCAATAGCCAGGACATGGAAACAACCTAGATGTCCATCAGCAGATGAATGGATAAGAAAGCTGTGGTACATATACACAATGGAGTATTACTCAGCCGTTAAAAAGAATTCATTTGAATCAGTTCTGATGAGATGGATGAAACTGGAGCCGATTATACAGAGTGAAGTAAGCCAGAAAGAAAAACACCAGTACAGTATACTAACACATATATATGGAATTTAGGAAGATCGCAATGACGACCCTGTATGCAAGACAGGAAAAAAGACACAGATGTGTATAACGGACTTTTGGACTCAGAGGGAGAGGGAGAGGGTGGGATGATTTGGGAGAATGGCATTCTAACATGTATACTATCATGTAAGAATTGAATCGCCAGTCTATGTCTGACACAGGATACAGCATGCTTGGGGCTGGTGCATGGGGATGACCCAGAGAGATGTTATGGGGAGGGAGGTGGGAGGGGGGTTCATGTTTGGGAACGCATGTAAGAATTAAAGATTTTAAAATTTAAAAAAGAAAAAAGAAAAAAAAGAAAAAAATTATCAACATAATTAAAAATTATAATTGAAGTTAAAAAAAAAAAAACCACCCCCAAAGAAAGATCCTGCCTGCCACAACTAAGACCTGGTGTAGCCAAATGAATGGATGAATTAATTAATAAAGCATGTTTTAACAAAGTAAAAAAGATAAAAAGAAAACAAAAATAGGCTGAATGTAGAAACTGTGTGCATCTATATTTAATATTATATTACTGGTAGTGCATCCAAAAAGGTCTTAAATGGTACCATTAGCACAAGAGCAGCAGGCAGGGGTAAGATTGAGTAGAGGGACATGGAGGATGAGGAAGCAAAGGGAGACTTGGGCTCCGTGATTCATTCATACACAATAAGCACTCATTTCTTGGAAATAAAATGAAATGAAAGCACCAAATTGGAAACTGTGTGTTCCACTCTTGACCCAAGCCAGGGGCACCTTCTTGGAGCCACTTCAGGCCCTCAGCATGCCCACCACCAGGGTGTAGTGAGCTTCCACGGGGAAGCACTACCCTCTGGACTCACCCCTATCCAGCCCTCTACCCTCACAACCTGAGGGTTCCTAACTGGAATCATCTTAGGGTCCAGTTCCCTGGCGGCTCAGATGGTAAAGAGTCTGCCTGCACTGCAGGAGACCTGGGTTCAATCCCTGGGTGGGGAAGATCCCCTGGAGAAGGAAATGGGAACCCACTCCAGTATTCTTGCTTGGAAAATCCCATGGATGGAGGAGCCTGGCAGACTACAGTCCATGGGGTCAAAAAAAGTTAGACACAACTGAGTGACTTAACTTTCAGTTGGCAGCAGGCATGCAGGGAGAGTGGAGGACCTTCTGGATCCGTTAGAAATTTCCACCACTATGACTCATGACCCCCTGTCTGGTCCATAAGACATTCTTTCTTGGTATCTCTAAACCACATCACCCTGCTGATTCATCCACCCTGACACAGCCTGCTCACCAGGCCCACAACCCAGTGCCAGTCCCTCACTTCCTCCAGTTCTCCTGCCTCAGGATCCCTGGGCATACCCTCCCCTGGGGTTGTGTTGAAGGTGGAAATGGACCAGAGCAGACTCACCTTCGGAGAGACCTCCCCCTCACTACTCCCACCCTCTAGACACGGGCAACAGACTAACAGAGTTGAACAAGATGGTGTCTTGACTGCAAAGTGAGGTGCAGTGGGCCCTGGTGGAGGGAGGGCACAGGAAGCAAGAATCAGAGGGGGCTGGGGACCTGCCCCAGGGGAACCCAGGAGGGGACCCGATGCAGGGGGAGGGTCCCTTCTTCTGTTGCTGACTAGAGCAGCCTAGATAGCTGAGGGCGGGGGTCACTTCGTTGAGCCCCTGCTGCTTTCCTTGCCTCAATGAAGCCTCTGCTCTGCAGCTCAGATGTCTCCAGAGGGTGTGAGAATCTCTGCCTCATAATGCTTTGAGATTGCCAAGGCCGAAAGGAACCCTGGTGGGAGCAGGACACAGAGAAATGGCTTGCTCTGGGGACCTGATATCTTGGGCTTAGGATCCTACTTTGAGCTCCTTCAGACTTTTGATGGAACTGAAACTGGAGGGCAGGGGTCCTGGTTTCAACACAACCTCTCTGACCTTCACAAGCTGCCTACTTCCTTGACTCTGCATTCCTTACTTGACAAACAGCCAAAGAAGCCATCTGTCCCCCTTCCTGCCTTCCAGGCTGTTGTGAGGAAACTCTCTGTCTATTAAAGCATCTGGGGTTGCAGGTTATGGTGTGTGACAGGAGTCTGCACTTGGGCCATGTCTAAAAGTGATCAAGAAGTCATTCATGTTAGTCCCTCAGTCCCTGAGTCCCATAAGAACAGAGTAGAGCAGAGGGTCTAGTCTCACGAAACAAAGCAGTCATGAAATTTGATGTCATCACACTGCAGCTCTGTTTAATGGATTGGCCATCACAGCACTACCCTTGCTTGTTCCTGTGGTCCCCACCACAGAGCGGGGCTCCCTCCACCCTACCATGGGCTCAAATCCCCCAATATCCTGGTTGGAGACATGGCTGCTAGGTCTGGGTCTGAAACCACCTTCTTGCTTCTCCAGGCTCTTTGAAGCCTCCCTTCTTCATCTGGAGGTCACATGTTGCCAGGACTCCTAAGTAGCAGGCACTGAATTTTCAGAGCCCAACTCCTAAGAGCTGGAACCCCCAAGAGGCCAAGAGCAGGGTCTTCCAGGAGAGCAGAGAGAAGTCCCTCCTGGAGAGTGAGTCTCCCTGCCCTCCAACTGGAGAGAGAAGAAAAGGCAGTGAATGGTCAGCAGGGCCATGGGGGAGTCAAAGCAGCCTAGGGAAGGGCAGATGGGTGACTCACTTAGCAAACGCACACAGCTCGGCCTCTTCTTCTCTGCAACAGACAGCAAAGTGAGGCCTCCAGGTAGACAGACCCTCACGCCCCAAACTTCCCTTCCCTCCAGGCCATGGCCAGACCCCTCCCCATCTCAATCTAGCTTTCCTTCTCCCAAATACACTTCTGACATCCCTTCCTCCTCCTTCTTCCAGGGAATCATCCCCATGTGCCATCCATCCCAGCTCCCAACCCAGCCCCAGGGGCTCTGTCCTGCCACCCAGGGGATAGTGCACATGTGGCCCGTCAGCCCCACTACACCCAGAACCTCCTGGGAGTTGAGGCCTCTTCTTATTGCCCTCCTTAACCAGGTTCTTTTGGTCTATTAGATAGACTTATAACAGAAGGAAACTTTCATGGATATTTAGAGAATCATCCAGGAATATTCACACATTCAGAAAACACCTATAGTGCCTTCTCTGAGATGGCAGAACCTGAGTCACAGAGAAAAATAACTCCAGCTCCCCTCTGACCCTCAATGTCCTCATTAATCACATGGGTCCCTTGAAGGCCCTGGGGACTGAAACAACCAGGGGCCTCTAGCAGTCGTGCTCCCCTTGTGCATGACTCACCACCCAGATAGGCGCAGTTAAAGTGGCTGCAGATGTGATCACTGCTGGAGAGAGTCACCCTGTTCTGGTCTTTATTCTGATTGAATTGAACGACCAAAAAGATTTCTTGAGGGGGAATCAGCACCTGATGCTCCTTAGGAAAGACAGAAAAGTCTTGGATCAGGGCCCCAAAGCAAGTCCTCATAATAAAAAAGGTGGTAGTATCAAACTTATGGGCTGCGGCGTCATCCAGGGAACTGGAGGCAAACTGGCCTAAGCGGACAGGGTCCCACAGCCTCCTGGGTTCAAGATCAGCGCTCACACCGCGGAACACCACCAGCCCTGGTTCCCTGCTGCAGCCCCCACTGCCCCTCAGCAGCTGCAGGGCCCGGGTCAGGTAGAAATGCAGGGCCTTGAAGGGAAAGTATTTCATGTAGGACTCCCTGGAGCGACCGCCTGTCCGCACAGCCTCGTTCAGCTCCTGGTACAAAGCGTTGGATGAGTTTGCGTAGAGCACAATGGCAATTCCATGCTCTCTTTTGAAGCCTGGAGGCAAGCTGAGCTCTGAACTTTTTTGCTCCCAGTACTTCCCAGCATTCTCCCAGGCAACCCGCAGCCTGGTATGGCGGGCCATCTCCTCCTTTAGCAGACGGACTGCCACCGCCTCCATCTTCTCTGAGCAGCCCACATAGGCATCGTCAAAGGTGTCTGGAGCCAGGTCCATGTACTGAGAGGTACCCTGGGCCTATGAAGAAAGGAAGAAAGGACCAAGAGAGGAAAGCATGCAAATTCAGGATACTGGACAGAGGTCCTATGGGCAGATCAGTTCAGAAACACAGAATCTCATTTTTATGCTCAAATATCTAGAGTGTGAACTTTGGCAAAAGCTTAAAAAATTAAGTGACAGGTACTAGAGTCAGACAGATATGGGATGAATCCTGAATTCACCACCTGCTTCCTGTGAGATCTTGGTCAAGTCTCAACTTTTCTGGGCTCAGGTTCTCCCCCTATACACTGAGGATACCTCCAACCTCATAGGGTTATTGTCAGGACTGCTTATAGATCCTCACTGTGTACTAACTAAGAGGAGTCATCTATCATTAGAGAGGTTCCTGCACGTGGTGGGACGTGGCGCTGGATGACCTCCAAGCACCTTTCTGGCTCTGAGACTCACTGTGCAGATGACATACAAATATGCACTCAATCTCCAATGACCTGACCCCATGCCCAGCCTCAGACTCCTTCCCTCTCCCACACAGGCGTGTAGACACCACACCAGGGCCCTGTCAGCGCTGAGACTCAGTCCTCTCCTGCTCTAGAAGCCGGCATCCTCCACCCTGGGTTGGGAGTGGGGAGGAGGTCAAGCCCTGGTCTGGGAGGGGCTGCAGGAGGGTCATACACAGGTAACCCTAAGGAGAGTGCGCAGGCTGGGCCCCGGGTGGGAGATGGGAAGTGAGAGGAGGAAGTTGGAGGCTGTCCCGAGGGAGGAGGGTATGAAGGCAGGAGGGTCACAGGAGGACCTGTGGGTGGAGGTGGGGTTCTGGGAGATGGAGTGGGAACTTGGGGCTCCCTGCAGTGATCCTGAGAGGAAGAGGGTTCGGAGGATGGCATCCTAGAGAAGCATCCCTGGGAGGGAGCTTTGAGGAGTCAGGCCCTGGGTCCCCCCAGCTGTTTCCTTTGTGCAACAGATGTTTCTCCCCTGTTACCTGACCGGGGAAGTAAAGGCCGACACTGGTGAGGATGTAGAGGCTGAGGCGGCCAAGGACGATCAACAGAGCTGCCAGCATTGTTCTTGGGGGATTCTTGGAGAGTGAGATCCAACTGAGGGTGGGACCAGTGATGGTGGTGTCTCAGCTTTGCTGAAAAGGGAACAGAGACTTGGAGCCTTTCTTCTCTGTTATGAGGGCTTCCTGGTCCAGGACTTGGCCAGACAGGGCATAGGCAGGGCTAAGGCGGGGCTAAGTGTGTGGGTGCAGCTTGAATTATAGTATCTCCCACCTCTTCCCAGCACAACCCCAGTTTCTGCTCCCCGCCTCTTGATTCCTTGGAGATATCTGGGGTGCTTGGAGCCATCTGTCCAGTAATGATAAAGTGGATGGGTAATTTGGCTCCACTTGGAGTAGGGAGGGATCAGGGGTCGAGGACGCACCTAGAGATGACCTGTTAGAAGGAAGAGCCAATTCTGACTCCACAATGGAACTGTTTCTTCGACTTGCTTTCCATTGCTTTAGTTATTGTAATCATACATAAGGTTCTGCCTCAGAGAACACTGTCTCTCTGACTATTAAAGTACCTCTGTTCAGCTCCCCGAAAGATAAACTGACCCTCCCACCAGTGAATGGCTTCAAAAAAAGAAGAGATTAACACATCCCTTCCACAGGCTGGGCATTCTCATGTTCTGCAAGATTAACAGCCATTTTAATACCAGATCACCTGACCTGCCTCTTGAGAAACCTGTATGCAGGTCAGAAAGCAACAGTTAGAATGGGACATGGAACAACAGACTGGTTCCAAATAGGAGAAGGAGTACGTCAAGACTGTATATTGTCACCCTGTTTATTTAACTTATATACAGAGTACATCATGAAAAACACTGGGCTGGAGGAAGCACAAGCTGGAATCAAGATTGCTGGGAGAAATATCAATAACCTCAGATATGCAGATGACACCACCCTTATGGCAGAAAGTGGAGAGGAACTAAAAAGCCTCTTGATGAAAGTGAAAGAGGAGAGTGAAAAAGTTGGGTTAAAGCTTAACATTCAGAAAACTAAGATCATGGCATCCAGTCCCATCACTTCATGGCAAAGAGGGGGAAAAATGGGAACATTGGCTGGCTTTATGTTTTTGGGCTTCAAAATCACTGCAGATGGTTACTGCAGCCATGAAATTAAAAGACTCTTGCTCCTTGGAAGGAAAGTTATGACCAACCTAGATAGCATATTAAAAAGCAGAGACTTTTGCCAACAAAGGTCCGTCTAGTCAAGGCTATGGTTTCTCCAGTAGTCATGTATGGATGTGAGAGCTGGACTGTGAAGAAAGCTGAGCCCCGAAGAATTGATGCTTTTGAACTGTGGTGTTAGAGAAGACTCTTGAGAGTCCCTTGGAGTGCAAAGCGATCCAACCAGTCCATCCTAAAGATCAGTCTGGGTGTTCATTAGAAGGACTGATGTTGAAGCTAAAACTGCAATACTTTGGCCACCTGATGGGAAGAGCTGACTCATTTGAAAAGACCCTGATGCTGGGAAAGATTGAGGGCAGGAGGAGAAGGGGATGACAGAGGATGAGATGGTTGGATGGCATCACCAACTTGATGGACATGGGCTTGGGTGAACTCCAGGAGCTGGTGATGGACAGAGAGGCCTGGCGTGCTGCGGTTCATGGGGTCGCAAAGAGTCGGACACCCCTGAGTGACTGAACTGAACTTACTTTACTTCCTCACTGCCTCTCTGTCTCTATTCTATCTTTTTACTTGATTCTTCACTTACTACCTCTGCTCTATAAAAGAACCTGGCATACAGACTTCAATAAGATACTTAGTTTGAGACTCTAATCTAAAATCTTTTTGGTCCACCAGTTTTCCAAAGTTGTATTCCTTTCCTCATCACTTTGTTCTTGGATTTGTCGACCTGTTGGGCCTCGAGCAGAGCAAGCTTGGACTTGGTAACAGGCCGAGAGCAGCAAGGAGCACTGAAGTTTCCGGGCTGTAGGAACTGAGTCTGTGCAGGCGCTGTGCTGTCCCCTGTCCCCAGAGTCCGATGGATCAACAAAGTCTGCGGCTAACTATAGCCAGGGCAATGGTGGTAGGACACCTTCCTTCCTCATAATGACACCGGGGGATCGGGGCTGAGAGCTGTAACTCCCCTTCCCAAGGACTGCCTTGTCTTTCTCTAGGACTTTCTTTGTCTCCTAGCAAAACCAGGGCTAGAGGAGGGTAACTGTGAGATGCGGTCTCTTCCCCCGGTGGGCCCTCACCACACCAGTAGACCTAGGGGACCAAGAGGGTTCCGCCCGCTGAGAAGGTCACCACTTGTGCACTTGCTGATGTGCACACTATATGCATATGTCCAACTGTTGGGTGATGTGTACTCCAGCAGCTGAGCAGCCCCCATTCCCCTCCATTCTCTTTAAACCCCTTCTCTTCAGTGCTGTGCTATGCTTAGTCTCTCAGTCGTGTCCGACCCTTTCCAACCCTTGGACTGTAGCCTGCCAGGCTCCTCTGTCCATGGGGATTCTCCAGGCAAGAATACTGGAGTGGGTTGCCATGCCCTCCTCCAGGGGATTTTTCCAACCCAGGGGTCGAAACCAGGTCTTCTGCATTGAGAGCAGTTACTTTACTGTCTGAGCCACCAGGGAAACCCAAGAATACTGGAGTCAGTAGCCTATCCTTTCTCCAGGGGATCTTTCCTACCCAGGAAGCAAACTGATATCTCCTGCATTGCAGATGGATTCTCTACCAGCTGAGTTACCACAGCGGGACCCTTCAGTAAAGCCTCCCTCAGTAAGCTTTACCCCAATACAGAGCTCTCTCACATCCTCAGGGCCAGTCGGGCATCTCCGCAGCCCTCTGTCCCCTGACATCTCAGACTCCGGTGAAAAAGGAAGGAAGATAGCTCTAAATCGTGTCCAACTCTTGCAGCCCCGGGAACTGTAGTCAGCCAGGCTCCTCTGTCCATGGAATTCTCCAGGCAAGAATACTGGAGTGGGTTCCCATTTTCCTTCTCCAGGGGATCTCCCCAACCCAGGAATCGAACCCAGGTCTCCAACATTGCAGGCAGATTCTTTACTGACTGAGCTCAGGTGACCTCATGTTTATAAACACTAGCCTTTCCCCTCACCTCACTGGGCGTGCTTATAAATACTCTGGCTCTGAGTTTTGGATGCCCCCTGGGAAGTAATGGAAGAAGGGGCCAGTGAGGAATCAGTCAGCAGCTCCTGGCAATGTGAGCCTCTGGAGGTGGCAGGTTTCTTCTCCCAAAGTTGCCAAGTACTTGTGGGTCAAGAAACCAGGATTTAAGAGATGTTCCTGCTATCTGCTGTGTCTGAGATGGGCGTAGAAGGTTACATTCACCCCAGGGTCTTGTCCTGGTCTCATTCATTAATTCAGCCCCATCTTCATCCCCCTATCCTCTTGGGTTTGCCAGACAAAGAATTTTCTTCACCTAGAATCCTGATTCCTCTACCAAAAATAAAGACAAACCATGTCCAGGCTTGGCAGAAGATAGGAGGGAGGTGAAAAGACGTACATCCCAGAGAGTTCCCTGGTGGCCTGGTGGTTAGGATTTCAGACATTCACTGCAGTGGCCCAGGTTCAGTCCCTGGTCCAGGAGCTGAGATCCCTCAAACCACAGAGCATAAACGAGAAAGAAGACAGGAAGTCCAAAAAACCAGACTGCTTGTCTGGCAAACACAGAAGATCAAGACAAGTTCCTTTCTCCCCTTCCAATGAGACTGGCACCCCCTAAGCTCTCCAGGATTAGAAATCAGAAGTCACTCTGCTGTTCTCCATTATTGTGAAAAAACAGCAACTCACCTACATATCTCGATGCATCTCCCCCTAGAGGGTCCTGAGCACTGACAGCTACTGGAACAGAAACTGTTCTATACTGTCTGGATAGCTAGGCCTGCAGGCACAGAACACGGGACCAGAGCTGCTGGTGTCAGGATTTTGTCCTTTCTCCATCCTCTGGCTTTGGGGAATTGCTTCTCTCATCCCGAGACCTGGAACCCAAAGAAAGACCCCAAGAGATGGAGTCAAATCTAGTCATTGAACAACAGTCTGGAGCGAAGTAGGTAGTCCTCCGAGATCACACGGCCCGTCAAAGCTGGAGTTGGGACCCAGACTCTCTACTCTGGGTATCTCTCCATGCTCATCTGAAATAATCAATAAAGAGATACTCCCTGAGGCCAGGGATACTGAATGCAAGACCAAACCCAGTGGGGAGGCACTTGTTCCAGCTTGAATCCTTGATTTCTCTCTGGCTTCAGGGATTCCCTTTTTATGGGAAGAGCTCTGGCCCACAGCACTCTTGGCTGAGGCTAGTATTCCTGAGCCTAGAGGAGATATCCAGAAATAGATGGGAGAGTGTCATATTTCTGAGCAGCTGTGTGGGAAAGGTACAAAGGGTGTGGGATTTGATGGTCTAAAAGAGAAAGCTACCCTCCCCCTCCCCTGGTGGCTGTTGCTGCAGACCAACACCAGCTTCCCCACTGCAGAGAAAGTCTAGGTAAGGGGCACACCACCCTCCTCTTGGGCACTGGGCACAGAAAACTGTTCCTGAAATGGGTAATTTGGGGTGTTAATGGCAGAGTCATAGCAATCATTAGGAAAAGTATCAGGAAACTTTTTATCTTTGTCTGTTCAGGCGGCTGCAACAGAAATACCACAGTGTGTGTAACTTATCAACAACAAACATTTATTTTTAACAGTTTTGGAAGCTGAAAGTTTGAGATCTGGGTCCCATATGGTCATACGAGGGCCCTTGTTTCTGGTTCATAACCAGCACCTCCCCACTGGTTCCTCATGGGGTGGAAGGTGCTAGGGAGCTCTGTGGGATTTCTTTTATAAGAACAGCAATCCCAGTCATGAGGGCTCATGAACTAATGAACCAGTGATCTCCCAAAGTCCCCACCTTCTAATACCATCACATCAGGCAGGCATTAGAGTTTGAGCATATGAGTTTTGGGGAGACACATTCAGACTATTGCATATTTGATGGAGAACTTTGGGATACTTAGGGAGGTTTGAGGCCATTGGGAAATTTGGGACTTTCTAGGGATTAATTCGGAGAAGGCAATAGCACCCCACTCCAGTACTCTTGCCTGGAAAATCCCATGGATGGAGGAGCCTGGTAGGCTGCAGTCCATGGGGTCGCTAGGAGTCGGGCATGACTGAGCGACTTCACTTTCACTTTTCACTTCCACGCATTGGAGAAGGAAATGGCAACCCACTCCAGTGTTCTTGCCTGGAGAATCCCAGGGATGGGGGAGCCTGGAGGGCTGCCGTCTATGGGGTCCCACAGAGTCGGACATGACTGAAGCAACTTAGCAGCAGGAGCAGCAGCAGGGATTAATTTGGAGCTACACCCCCAATAAGGAATGTTCATCACTGGCCTAGATGAGGGGAAACCGACAAGAGAGGTGCCCTGAGCAGGATGAAGGAAGGACAGAAGGGCAGCAGCTGGGAGAGGAAAAGGGATTGCCAGTGCCTCCGCTTCCTGACCTCCCAGGCCCTCCCTGCCACTCTGGCCCCCGCACCATTGCCCTCAAACTGGTCACTAAGCCAATAATCCACCTGCTCTGCAGGGGTTTCCATTATTAGTGACACCCAGAAAGCCTCTCAGACTTTCAGCAAACATGCCAGGAGGCCTCATGTGTGCCTGGCCTTGGGCTGAGCCCTGGGGACACAGAGTGGGTCATACCTGGTCCTTCCCTCAAGGAACTCACAGGCCAGGAGGGGAGGCAGACTCGGTAGGCAGCACAGTATGATTAGCACAGTGACAGAGGAAAGCGCAGGGTGATTCAGGAGGCCAGAGGAGTCGGAGGGCTTCCTGGAGGAGGTGGCCCCTGAGCTAATCCTTGAAGAGTGGGTAGCAGGAGAAGGGCAGCCCCAGCACGTGGAGGGAAGCAGCAGCGCCTCATCTGGGACTTTGTGCTGTGCCACCTATGTGAAGCAGGTGTAGCGGGGCATGAGGCTAAAGAGGATGGGGAGGGCCAGGTCACAGAGGGCTTCAAATGCCAGCACAAGGAGGTTGGACTCTGTCCTGAGGGTAGGAGGGAAGTTTTGCTTTGTTCTATTGCCTTCTTTTTTTCTTTCTCATAGTGTTCTCATCCCTTCCCTCATAGTGTTCGTGTCTGTATTTTGAGATATTTCTCAAAGCAGGTTTGGCACAGAGGGTTCTGAAGCAGGTGAGGAACATGACCAGCTCTGCTCCAGACTCATTGTGCTCCCTGCTCCAGGGGAGCGTGGAGTTGCAGGGGCGACAGTGGAGGCAGGGAGACCGGGGAGGAGCCAGGGCCTGACTGGAGCCTTGGTGGGGGAGTTGGCCATGGGGAAATGGAAGGACCATTGAGATGGACCCATACTGTGCACACATTAGTTGGCAACTAATTTACTGTTTGATAAATGACTGAATGAATGAAATCCCAAGTAACCATCTAGGGTGCCTGGATGAATAACAGGTAGTAGATTACATGAGACTCTCCTGGTGCCGAGTTCAGAGGAACCACCCCAAGCTGGATGAAGTCTAAAAAGATATTCATCACAAGGATCCCAGGGTATTTCTTGGTACCCAAAGGCTAGAAGTGAAGTCTCTAAAAACCCAAGGAAGTGCTTTACTTCACCTGTGCCTTGGTGTCTTTGCTCTTCAGCCCTCCCTGTCTCTTTCCCTGGGACCTCTTCTCTCCCTGAATTCAGTATACTTGTGACTCTCGAATGTCTCTTGTTGTTATTCTGCTCCCTCTCAGACATCTGCCTCTGGAGAGTCCACATGTGCCAAACTTCCCCCCCGGCCCCGCAAACCTGATCCTTTACTCAATTTTTTTTTAATTGAACACCTACTAAGTGTTGGGATGAGCTTACAATTCCACTCTGCTTTCCTCTGTATTTTCAACTTAGAGCATGGGAACCTTGTTTCCCTTGAGTGTTTCTGAGACAGCTTGCCTTCATTTCCCCCATCGCATTGCCTAAACTGTACAGACATAACATCCAGTCAGTTCTACCTAGTAACAGCGGGTGCACTCTCAGTGCCCATACCTTAGTCTGACCACATGATTCAGTGTCCTCAGTCTGACTTCACTGTTCCCTGTCCTGAAATCTCTTATTGCTGTGCCTCTGCAGGGCAGAGATGCGGACAGAAACAAGGCAATGGAGAGGCAGTGAGAGATACAGTTGGCTTCGGGTTTTTACTACATGACCATTTTGCTGTGGGCCACAAATCTCAGGGGGATGCAAGCTTTTATTCTCATACTCCTGGGTCTTCACGGAGAAGGCAATGGCAATCCACTCCAGTACTCTTGCCTGGAGGATCCCATGGACGGAGGAACCTGGTGGGCTGCAGTCCATGGGGTCTCTGGGAGTCAGACATGACTGAGTGACTTCACTTTCACTTTCCACTTTCATGCGTTGGAGAAGGAAATGGCAATCCACTCCAGTGTTCTTACCTGGAGAATCCCAGGGACAGGGGAGCCTGGTAGGCTGCCGTCTGTGGGGTCGCATAGAGTCAGACACGACTGAAGTGACTTAGCAGCAAGAGCAGCAGCCTGGGTCTTCAGGTTGACTGTAGATGGGCTAAAGTGAGCTTGGATGGGCAGCTCTGCCTCAGCTGCCAGTCTTCCTCAGCAGGCTGCCTCTTTGTTGTAGGCTGGACCCAGATGTGCTCCTCTGGGGTCCAGACTGGAGGAACAGTTCTAGGCCATGTTGTGATGGTCTCTGACCCCAAAAGGAGACCTTCTCTTTTGATTTGGGTTCACCCTAAAGCAGACCCAGAGGCAAGCACTTGGTGAACTAAACTTATTTGTAAGGTGATCTCAGGAATTACAAGTGAAAGAGTGGAAAAATGAGATAGAGAAGAGAGACAAGTACCCCTGCTAAAAGGGTGTGACCACTGTGGTCAACTATGTCTCTCTGGAAACCCTCTGTGGACTAGGGAATCTGATGTTCCACCCTCATTTGGGAGAGCTGTACCTGGGAACATTAAATCTCCTGCACTTTGGGGCTGCCCTGAGCAAGTTCCCAGGATGACGGAGAAAAGCCTGGACACAGGAATATATGGAGCACTAGGAGTGGGAAGCTGCCAGAAGCTTGAGGATTATTCATTGCTCCTGCGTTTCAACCTGAAGATGAGCTGAGGCAACACTGTGGATCGACTGTCACTGGCAGTCTCTTTTACACCACACCCCTCTATGAAATCACAGGAAAGATTCTGACTTTCTTGCTTGAGTTATGTGTCCATCTGTGAGTCAATCACAGTGGCCAGGGCATTGAGCACCCGTTTGGGGTCATGTGTTCCCCTCAAGAGTTGCCGATTGAAGAAAATCCCACGGAATCCATGGACTGCATTCTCCACAGAGAGAGGATCTATCACAGATGCTCAGGCGTCTTTGGTAGATTTCAAGAGACCACAAGAGTTCACGTAGTTTTTAGCCTACTACATACTCTGCCCACGAACATTCTATCCCGGAATTAGGGAGCAGACCCTCATGCTTTACATGCCACTGCGATGCCATTTTTCAGTTCTACCTACTTCATATCTCCTCTGGACAGCTCTTCACTTAAACCGACTTCTGGTGCAAATGTGTTTCCATCAGGCTCTTTGGCTTCTTGTAACATGCATCACATGTTACGTGAAATTCCTCACTCCAGCTCCATCTCCACCTTAAAAGAGTTTAAAAAGCAGGGATATGGGTTTTGTAGTTATTTCTGTTCATAATTTTATCCTCCGCACCTGACAAGATGCTCAAGAGTTTTCTGTTGAATGAAGAGTAACTAGGTTTTAAGGGAGGGAAGATAAAGAGTTCAGTTTGGGACATGTTGAATTTGTCAGAAGCTGCTGTTAACTCCATTGCCCAGAGACGCTCACACCTCAATTTAAACTGTGAATTGGCAGTGACAGGATCTTCGATTGGGAGACTCATAAAATTATAGCCACAGAACATCCCAGTGTCCTAGGATCATGGAACTTTCAAAATTAAACCCCCACCAAGAGCCAGAGGAGATTAAGGGGCAGGGATGCTGAAACTGAGTGAGACTGGGGCCGGGTGCACAACCACCCTGAAATTTGTGTAAAATTGATGCGAAGGCACATAGATCCATTTTTGGAGAAGTTTCAGCTTTCATCAGATTTCAAAGATAAAAAACCACTGATTGCATTATGGTTTTTATAAACGAAGAAAAACAGAAATACCTGAGAATCTGCTGGTGTGTGTCTAGAATACCTCTGCAAGGATGACATGAAATGGGAACACTGCTACCTCTGGGGAGAGGAGGTGGGGTTGAGGAATCAGAGAGAGAAGGGCATTTCACTGCACGCCTTGTGGACTATACATTTTGAACAATGTAAACATATTACCTTTCTGAAAATTAAGTTAAAACTTTATAATATTAAAGTTAAAGTTATGACATGAGTGGTAGTTGAGAGGTTAGG
The DNA here is from genome assembly GCF_001704415.2 of Capra hircus. Taxonomy (NCBI): domain Eukaryota; kingdom Metazoa; phylum Chordata; class Mammalia; order Artiodactyla; family Bovidae; genus Capra; species Capra hircus. The sequence goes on from NC_030822.1 coordinate 31,942,571, forward strand.
ACTCTGGCCTTTCATGGCCAAGGACCTGGGTTTGATCCAGTTCGGGGAACTAAGATCCCATGATGCGTGGTGCTGCCAAAAAAATAATAATAAAGCTATGATTGATCCTGTTAGGGAGCAGAGATGTAAATTAACAACTAGGTAGTGTTTGTGCCCACCGCTTAAATGGAAATTAAAAGAGATTAATATTGCAAGTGTTGGCAAAGACATGGAGAAACGGTCACTTTTATCCATTCTTGGTGGGAGGGTGAAGAGGGATGTTTTGGATGGCAACTTGGCAGTGGCTACCTAAAGGAACACTATTCGGGGCTTCCCTGCTGGCTCAGTGGTAAAGAATCTGCCTGCTGAATCAGGAGACACAGGTTCAACCCCTGATCCAGGAAGATCCCACGGAGCAGCCAAGCCTGATTGCCAGAACTATTGATCCTATGTTCTAGAACTCAGGAACTGCAAGCGCTGCAGCTGAGCGCCCTGGAGCTGGTGCCCTGCAACAGGAGACGCCGCCGCAGTGGGAAGCCCGAGCACTGGAACAGAGTGGGAAGCCCGAGGTCCGGGACAGAGTAGCTCCATCTCTCAGCAGCTAGAGAGAAGCCCACACAGCGATGAAGACCCAGCAGAGTCAAAAGTAAAGCATAGTCCAAAATATACATATATATGAACTGTACTCAGTTCCTTGAAATACCATAGTTTTTATATCTTTCCTATAAAATTATGCAGACAAGTAGAAAAGGATTTATACACATGGATAAATCACTGTGATCAAATGTGTAACATCAAAACCTAGGAAAAAAATTCTGTCTCCATCAATAAGGAAAGGGTTAAATAAATTATGGATTAACTCTACTATGAAATTCCATGTTACCATTATCATGAACAAGGTAGATATGAATGTAGGACATGGAAGACTATAGCCAACACTTTCCTGGGAAAATTCTGTAGAACATGTATGTGTAAGCATGTTTCCTTTCCTTTCGAAGAGTGGCAGTGAAATACCCAAACCCACACCATATTGTAAAGCAATTATTCTTCAAATAAAAAGAAATAAATTACAATGCTTAAAAAAAAAGTCGATTAAAAAAAAACACCCCCCAGACTCTTCAATAAATAGTGCTGGAGAAACTGAACAACTACATGTAAAAGAATGAAATTGGAACACTTCCTAACACCATACACAAATACAAACTCGAAATGGATTAAAGACCTAAAATGTAAGACCAAAAAGTATAAAACTCTTAGAGGAAAACATAGGCAGAACACTCGAAGACATAAATCAAAGCAAGATCCTCAATGACCCACCTCCCAGAGTAACAGAAATAAAAACAAAAGTAAACAAATGGGACCTGATTCAACTTAAAAGCTTTTGCACCGCAAAGGAAACTAAGCAAGGTGAAAAGACAACTCTCAGAGTGGGAGAAAATAATAGCAAATGAAACAACTGACGGAGGATTAATTTCCAAAATATACAAGCAGCTCATACAACTGAATACCAGAAAAACAAACAACCCAATCAAAAAGTGGGAAAAGACCTAAACAGACATTTCTCCAAAGAAGATATACAGATGGCCAACAAACACATGAAAAGATGTTCAGCATCCCTCTTTATTAGGGAAATGCAAATCGAAAGCACAATGAGATATCACTGCACATTGGTCAGAATGGCAAACATCAAAAAGTCTACAAACAATAAATGCTGGCGAGGGTGTGGAGAAAAGGGGATGCTCTTGCACTGTTATTGGGAATGTAAATTGATACAGCCACTTTGGAGGACAGTGTGGAGATTCCTTAAAAAACTAGGAAAAAACGACCATATAACCCAGCAATCCCACTCCTAGGCATATACCCCGAGGAAACCAAAACTGAAAAAGACACATGTACCCCAATGTTCATTGCAGCACTCTTAATAATAGCTAGAACATGGAATCAACCTAGATGTCCACTGACAGATGAATGGATAAAGAAGTTGTGGTTCATATACACAATGGAATATTTCTCAGCCATAGAAAGGAACACATTTGAGTCAGTTCTGAAGAGGTGGATGAACCTAGAACCTATTATACAGAGCAAAGTAAGTCAGAAAAAGAAAGACAAATATTGTATTCTAATGCATATATACGGAATCTAGAAAAATGGTGCTGAAGAATTTATTTACAGGGCAGCAGTGGGGAAACAGGCGTAGAGAATAGACTTATAGACCTGGGGAGAGGGAAGGAGAGGGTGAGATGTATAGAAAGAGTAACATGGAAACTTACATTACAGTATATAAAATAGCCAACGAGAATTTGCTATATGACTCAGGAAACTCAAACAGGGGCTCGGTATCAACCTAGAGGGGTGGGATGGGGAAGGAGATGGGAGGAAGTTTCAAAAGAGGGGGGGATATATGTATACCTATGACTGATTCATGCTGAGGGTAGACAGAAAACAACAAAATTCTGTAAAGCAATTATCCTTCAATAAAGAATAAATTAATTAAAAAAAAAACATTCCGCAAAAAAGATCCTGCCTGTCACAACTAAGACCTGGTGTAGCCAAATAAATGAATGAATTAATACAATTTATTAATAAATTTTAATAAAGTTAATAAAATTAATGTTAATAAACTTAATAAAATAAAAATGAGTTAATAAAAATTTCTTTAAGAAAGTAAAAGAAGATAAAACAAAAAACAAAAATAGGCTGTACAGACAACTGTGTACATATATATTTAATATTATATTACTGGTAGTGCATCCAAAAAGGTCTTAAATGGTACCATTAGCACGAGAGCAGTAGGCAGGGGTAAAAGTGAGAAGAGGGACATGGAGGAAGAGGAAGCAAAGGGGAACTTGGGCTCTGTGATTCATTCATACACAATAAACACTCATTTCTTGGAAATAAAATGAAACGAAACCACCAAATTGAAACTGTCTGTTCCTCTCTTGACCCAAGCCAGGGGCACCTTCTTGGAGCCACTTCAGGCCCTCAGCATGCCCACCACCAGGGTGTAGGGAGCTTCCATGGGGAAGCACTACCCTCTGGACTCACCCCTATCCAGCCCCTCTAAACTCACAACCTGGAGGTCCCTAAGTGAAATCATCTTAGGGTCCTGGTCCCTAGTGGCTCAGATGGTAAAGAGTCTGCCTGCATTGTGGGAGATCCGGGTTCAGTCCCTGGGTGGAGAAAATCCCCTGGAGAAGGAAATAGAAGCCCACTCCAGTATTCTTGCTTGGAAAATCCCATGGATGCAGGAGCCTGGCAGGCTACAGTCCGTGGCATCGAAAAGAGTTGGACATGACTGAGCGACTTCACTTTCAATGGTTGCAGGCATGAAGGAGGACCCTCTGGATCCACTAGAAATTTCCACCTCTATGACTCATGACCCCCTGTCTGGTCCATAAGACATTCCTTCTTGGTGTCTCTGAACCACACCACCCTGCTGATTCATCCACCCTGACACAGCCTGCTCACCTGGCCCACAACCCAGTGCCAGTCCCTCACTTCCTCCAGTTCTGTCTCAGGATCCCTGGGCATACCCTCCCCTGGGGTTGTGTTGAAGGTGGAAATGGACCAGAGTAGACTCACCTTCAGAGAGAACCCCTCCATCTCTACTCCCACCCCCCAGACCTGGGCAACAGATTGACAGAGCTGACCAAGACGGTGTCTTGACTGCAAAGTGAGGTAGCAGGTGTGCAGCAGGTTCTGGGGGAGGCAGGGCCACGCTGGCCACCAAACAAGCCATCATCCTCAGTCACTCCATCACTCAAGTGCACAACAGCTTCTGGAACCTGGAGCCCCCCATCCATGAGACCCTGGAGTTGTGCCAGGGTTGGTGGGGTCCCAGGGGTCCTCAGAAACTGGGTTTCTGGACACTAGAGGGAAGGGGCTCAGGCTCCAGCTTCTGGGGAGTCTGGACCCTCCTCCCCAGATCACATGTTAGTGTACCAGGAACAAGAATCAGAGGGGGCTGGGGACCTGTCCCAGGAGGCAGACCTCAATGCCCAGCAGGGTCTTCCAGGGGACCTGATGCAAGAGGAGGGTCCCTTGTTCTGTTGCTGACTAGAGCAGCCTAGACAGCTGAGGGCAGGGGTCACTTCATAGGCACCACTGCTGCTCTTCTTGCCTCAATAAATTCTCTGCTCTGGAGTGCAAATGTCTCCAGTTCAGTTCAGTTCAGTTTAGTCGCTCAGTCGTGTCCGACTCTTTGTGACCCCATGAATGGCAGCACGCTAGGCCTCCCTTTCCATCATCAACTCCCAGAGTCTACCCAAACCCATGTCCATCGAGTTGGTGATGCCATCCAGCCATCTCATCCTCGGTCGTCCCCTTCTCCTCCTGCCCTCAATCCCTCCCAGCATTAGGGCCTTTTCCATGAGTCAACTCTTTGCATGAGGTGGCCAAAGTATTGGAGTTTCAGCTTCAACATCAGTCCTTCCAGGACTGATCTCCTTTAGGATGGACTGGTTGGATCTTCTTGCAGTCCAAGGGAGTCTTTAAGAGTCTTCTCCAACAACACAGTTCAAAAGCATCAATTCTTCCGGGCTCAGCTTTCTTCACTGTCCAACTCTCACATCCATACATGACTACTGGAAAAACCATGGCCTTGACTAGATGGACTTTTGTTGGCAAAGTAATGTCTCTGCTTTTAAATATGCTATCTAGGTTGGTCATAACTTTCCTTCCAAGGAGTAAGCGTCTTTTAATCTCATGGCTGCAATCACCATCTGCGGTGATTTTGGAGCCCCCCCAAAAAAGTCTGACACTGTTTCCACTGTTTCCCCATCTATTTCCCATGAAGTGATGGGACCAGATGCCATGATCATAGTTTTCTGAATGTTGAGCTTGAAGCCAACTTTTTCACTCTCCTCCTTCACTTTCATCCAGAGTGTGTGTTAATCTCTGTCTCATGATGTTTTGAGATTGCCAACGCCGAAATGAAGCGTGGTGGGAGAGGACACACAGAAATGACTTGCTCTGGGGACCCGATATCCTGGCCTTAGGATCCTACTTTGAGCTCCTTCAGACTTTTGATGGAACTGAGATGAGGGCTAGGGGGTGGGTGCAGGGGTCCTGGTTTGAAAACAACCTCTCTGACTTCCTTCCTTGGCTCTGCATTTCTTGTCAGACAAACAGCTGAAGAAAATGTCTGTCCCCCTTCCTGCCTTCCGGGCTGTTGTGAGGAATCTCTGTCTATTAAAGCATCTGGGGTTGCAGGCTATGGTGTGTGACAAGGGTCTGCACCTGGACCATGTCTAAAAGTGATCAAGAAGTCATTCATTTTAGTCCCTGAGTCCCATAAGACCAAAGCGGGCAGAGAGTCCAGTCTCATGAAACAAAGCAGTCATGAAATTTGATGTCATCACAATGCAGCTCTGTTTAATGGAGTGGCCATCACAGCACTACCCTTGCTTGTTCCCGGGGTCCCCACCACAGAGCGGGGCTCCCTCCACCCTACCATGGGCTCAAATTCCCCAATATCCTGGTTGAAGACATGGCTGCTAGGTCTGGGTCTGAAACCACCTTCTTGCTTCTCCAAGCTCTTTGAAGCCTCCTTTCTTCATCTAGAGGTCACATGTTGCCAGGACTCCTAAGTAGCAGGCACTGAATTTTCAGAGCCCAGCTCCTAAGAGCTGGAACCCCCAAGAGGCCAAGAGCAGGGTCTTCCAGGAGAGCAGAGAGAAGGCCCTCCTGGAGAGTGAGTCTCCCTGCCCTCCAACTGGAGAGAGAAGAAAAGGCAGTGAATGGTCAGCAGGGCCATGGGGGAGTCAAACAGCCAAGGGAGGGACCCGAGGATGACTCACTTGGCATAGACTCACAGCTCGGCCTCTTCTTCTCTGCAAAAGACACCACAGTGAGGCCTCTAGGTAGACAGACCGTCACACCCCAAACTTCCCTTCCCACCAGGCCCTGGTACAACTATTCGCAATTCAATCCATCTTCCCCTTCTCCCAAATATACTTCTGACTTCCATTTCTCCTCCTTCTTCCAGTAAATCTTCCCTTTTCGCCTTTCCATCCCTGCCCCACCCTGGCTCAGTCACTCTGTCCTGCCTCAGCTCTGGGGAATAGCACATGTGGGTCCCATCAACCCACTATGCCCATGGCCTCCTGAGATCTGAAGAAGTGCTCCTGCCACTTTCCTCTGCTTATTGCCCTCCTTAACCAGGTTCTTTTGGTCTATTAGACTGTGTAGCAGGAGGAAAATTTTGAGAACATTTGGAAAATCATCTAAGAATATTCACACATGCAGAAAACATTTATCTGACTGCCACTGAGCTGGCAGAACCTGAGTCACAGAGAAAGAATATCTCCAACCAGCTTCTGGCCCTCAACGTCCTCATGAATGACGTGGGTCTCTTGAAGGCCCTCGGGACTGAAATCAACTGGGGACCTCCTGGCAGTCCTGCTTCCCTCATGCATGGCTCACCACCCAGATAGGCGCAGTTAAAGTGGCTGCACATCTGATCACTGCTGGAGAGAGTCACCAGGCTTTTGTTTCCATCCTTAGAGAAATTCGTCACCACGAAGACTTCATATGGGGGGATCAGCACCTCACGCTCCTCAGGAAAGACAGACAGGGCCTGGATGGGGGCTCCAGAGCAAGTCCTTAGAGAGAAGAAAGTGGCATTACCAAATCTACGGGCCACTGTCTCATCCAGTGAGCTGGAGGCAAACTGGCCCAAGCGGATAGAGTCCCCCACACTCTTGGGTTCAAAGTGAATCCTGCGCACGCCACGAAACACCATCTGCCCAGGTTCCCTGCTGCAGCCCCCACCACTCCGCAGCAGCTGCAGGGCCCGGGTCAGGTAGAAATGCAGGGCCTTGAAAGGGAAGTGGCTCATGTAGGACTCCCAGGAGCCACCGCCAGTCCGCACAGCCCGGTTCAGCTCCCGGTACAAAGTGTTGGATGAGTTGGTGTAGACCATGATGGCGATTCCGTGCTGGTTTCTGAAGCCAGGAGGCAGAATAAGCCCTGGACGTTTTTGCTCCCAGGCCTTCTGGGCTGTCTCCCAGGACTCCCGCAACCGAGTATGGTTGGCCATCTCCTTCTCTAACAGAAGCACTGCTTTCTCCTCCATCTCCTCTGAGCAGCCCACATAGGCATCATCGAATGTATCTGGAGCCAGGCTCAAGTACTGGATGGTAACACCCTGGGCATACGGAGGTAAGGAAGAAAGGGGCCACACAGAAAATTGTATAAGTTCAGGGTACTGGACTAAGGTCCTGGACACAGATTTTTCAGAAACCCAGAATCTCATTTCTATGCTCAAATATCTGGAGTCTGATATTTGGCAAGAGCTCAGGGGTTTCAATAACAGTCAATGAAGTCAGAGAGACATTGGTTCAAATCCTGAATTCACCACCTACTGCCTGTAAGATCTTGGGCAAGTCTCTTAACTTTTCTGGGCTTCAAGTTCTCCACTTATAAACTCAATATACTTTCAACCTCACAGGGTTATTTTCAGGACTGCATATAGATCCTAACTAACTAAAAGGGGTCATCTATCATTAGAGAGGTTCCTGCACTGGGTGGAATGTGGCGCTGGGTGACTTCCAAGCACTATTCTGGCTTTAAGACTGTGTGCAAGTGACATGCGAATATGCACTCAATCTCTAACGACCTGACCCCACGCCCAGCCTCAGACTCCTTCCCTCTCCCACACAGGTGTGCAGACACCACACCAGGGCCCTGTCAGCTCAGAGACTCAATCCTCTCCTGCTTTAGAAGCCTGCATCCTCCACCCTGGGGTGGGAGTGGGGAGGAGGTCAAGCCCTGGTCTGGGAGGGGCTGCCGGAGGGCCGTACACAGGTAACCCTAAGGAGAGTGTGCAGGCTGGGCCCCAGGTGGAAGATGGGAAGTGAGAGGAGGAAGCTGGAGGCTGCCCGAGGGAGGAGGGTATGAAGGCAGGAGGGTCACAGGAGGACCTGTGGGTGGAGGTGGGGTTCTGGGAGATGGAGTGGGAACTTGGGGCTCCCTGGGGGTGTGGAGGTTCCTGAGAGGAAGCAGGTTCAGAGGATGACATGCTAGAGAAGCGTCCCTGGGAGGGATCTTTGAGGAGTCAGGCCCTGGGTCCCACCCCACCAAGTATTCCTTTTGCTGCAGCAGAAGGCTCTCCCCACTTACCTGCCCAGGGTCATAACGGCGGACACCACTGCCAAGGGTGTAGAGGCTGAGGCAGCTGAGGCTTATCAGCAGAGTTGCCTGTATCATTCTTGCTGGATTCTTGGAGGGTGAGATCCAGATGAAGGTGGGACCAGCAATGGTCTTTCTTGGCTTCAGTGGGCTGGGGGACAGAGACTTGGAGCCTTTTTTCTCTGGTGGGAGGGATCCCTGGTCCAGGACTTGGCCCGGCAGTGCACGGACTGGTCCAAGGGCACGTCTAAATGAGTGGACTCAGCTTGGATTATATCATCCCCCACTTCCACCCCAGCACAACCATAGCCTGTATGCCCCGCCTCCTGATTCCTGGGGTTCTCAGAGCCATCTGCCCAGGAATGATAAAGTAGAAGGGCAATAATGGCTCTGCTGGAGTGGGGAGGGGACAGGGTCAGGGACCCACCTGGAGGCAGCAGAGGCCTATTAGAAGGAAGAGCCAGTTCTGATTCCACGATGGAACTGTTTCTTTGGCTTGCTTTTTGTTGCTTCAGGTTTTATAATCACACATAGAGTCCTGCCTCAGAGAACCCTGCCACTCTGCCTGACTGTTAAACTAAAATACCTCTGTTCAGCTCACAGGAAGAGAAGCTGAGCCTTCCACCAGTGAATGGCTGCAAAAAAAGGAGAGATTAGCACACTTTTTCTACCGGCTGGGCGTTTCCTGCAAGATGTTTTGTAAGACTAACAGCCCTTTTCACTTAACTTCCTCACTGCCTCCCCCTCTCTATTCTGCCATTTGACCTTGTTCTTCACCTCCCCCAGCCCGCTCTTTTATAAAAGAACCTGGCATACAGACCCCGATAAGGTAGTTAGATTGAGACATTAGTCTGCCATCTTCTCAACCAACAGACTTTCTAAATAAAGTCATATTCCTTGCCTCAACACCTCATTTCTCAGATTTATTGACCTGTCAGGCGGCAAGCAGAGTGAGCTTGGACTTGATAACAGGTCGAGAGAGGGAAGGAGAACTGAAGCTTCTGGGTGGCAGGGGCTGAAGTCTGCACAGGCGCTGCGCTGTACTGTGAACGGGAGTCCGGGAGTCCCGAAGGTCAACAAAGTCCGAGGCTAACTATAGCATCAACGTGGTAACCCGATACCCATACCTCTCTTCCCCAACAACAGACAGCGGAGTGGGGGGAATGGATAACTTCCCTCTCCAGGGACTGCGAGGTCTATCTCCAGGATACTTTCCTTCCTGCAAACCAGAGCTAGAGGAGGAGAATTGTGAGATGTGGTCTCTCCCTTGGGTGGGCCCTTTCGGCCATGGTTGGGACTCCAAGGCACTAGGCCAAGGGAACCAAGAGGGTTCTGCCTGCTGAGAGGCCGCCACTCGTGCACTTGTTGTGCACTTCTTGAGTCACTAAGTCGTGTCCGACTCTTTGCGACCCCATGGACTGCAGCAGGCCAGGCCTCCCAGTCCCTCACTATCTCCCAGGGTTTGCCTAAGTTCATGTTCATTGAATCGGTGATACCATCCAACCATCTCATCCTCTGTTGCCCTCTTTTCCTTCTGCCTTCAATCTTCCCCAGGATCAGGGTCTTTTCCAATGAGTTGGCTGTTCACATCAGGTGGCCAAAGTATTGGAGCTTCAGCATCAGTCTTTCCAATGAGTATTCAGGGTTGATTTCCTTTTGGATTGACTAGTTTGATCTCCTTGCTGTCCAAGGGACTCTGAAGAGTCTTCCCCAACACCACAGTTCCAAAGCATCAATTCTTTGGCCATCTGCCTTCTTTATGGTCCAACTCTCCCATACATAACTACTGGAAAGACCACAGCTTTAACTATAAGGACTTTCATCAGCAAAGTGATGTCTTTGCTTCTTAATACACTGTCTAGGTTTCTCATGGGCTTCCCTGGTGGCTCAGAAAGTAAAGAATCTGCCCCCAGTGCAGAAGAACTTGGGTTGGGTAGATCCCCCAGAGAAAGGAATGGCAACCTACCTCAGTATTCTTACCTGGAAAATTGCATGCACAGAGGAGCCTGGTGAGCTACAGTCTGTGGAGTCACAAACAGTTGGACATGACCGAGAGACTCACACACACACACACACACACACTAGGTTTGTCATATTCCATCCAAGAATCACTTGTCTTCTAATTTCATGCCTGCAGTCATCATCTGTGGTGATTTTAGACCCAAGAAGAGAAAATCTGTTGCTGCTTCCACCTTTTCCCCTTCTATTTGCCATGAAGTGATGGGACTGGATGCCCTGATATTAGTTTTTTTTTAATATTGAGTTTTAAAGGTGACCTTTTCACTCTCCTCTTTCACCCTCATCAAGAGGCTCTTTAGTTCCTCTTCATTTTCTGCCATTAACATGATATCATCTGCATATCTGAGGTTGTTGATATTTCTCCTGGTAATCTTGATTCCAGCTTGTAAATCATCCAACCCAGCACTTCATATGATGTACTCTGCATAAACGTTAAATAAACAGGGTGACAATATACAGCCTTGTTGTACTCCTTTCTCAGTTTTGAACCAGTCAGTTGTTTCATATAGTTTATTCCATTTATTTATTCGTATACAATTTGCATATGGCCAACAGTTGGGTGATATGTTGTCCAACATCTGAATGGCCCCTACCTGCCTCCTTTCTGTTTATACCTCTTCCCTCCAGTAAGCTTTACTCAGATGCAGAGCTCTCTCTCACATCCTCAGGGGCCAGCCTTGCCCCTCCCCAGACCCTCTGTCCCCTGACCTCTCAGACTCAGGCAACCCCATGTTTATAAACATTAGCCTTTCCCTTCACCTCCTTGGGCTTGCCTATACATACACTAGCTCTGAGTTTTGGATACCTCCCAGGAGGTAATGAGAGAAGGGGCCAGCTGAGGAATTGGCCAGCAGCTCTGGGAGGAGCTTTCTGGTAGTGTGAGCCTCTGCAGGTGGCAGGATTCCTCCTTCAGAGTGGCCAAGGACTTGTGGGTGCAGAAACTAGCATTTAATAGATGCACTTGCTACTTGCTGTGTCTGAGGTGTGCGTAGACGGTTAGATTCACCCTAGGGCCTTGTCCTGGTCTGGCTCATTAATTCAGACGCATCTTCTTTCCCCTATCCCCTCAGGTTTGCCAGACAAAGAATTTCCTTCACCTAGAATCCTGCTTCCTGTAGACCAAAAACGAAGACAAGCTGTGTCCAGGGTTGAGAGAAGGAAATGAAAAGGGGGGCATCCCAAGGGAGTTCCCTGGTGGCCTAGGGGTTATGATTTAGGCATTCACTGCGGTGGGCCAGGTTTAATCCCTGGTCAGGGAGCTGAGATCCCACAAACAAAAGAGCATAAACAAAAAGGAAGAGAGGCAGTCCAAAAAACCAGACTGCTTGTCAAAAACCACAGAAGATCAAGACAGGTTTTTTTGTTCCCTTCCAGTGAGACTGGCCCCCCTTAGCTCTCCAAGATTAAAAATCAGGAGTCACTCTCCTGTTCTCCATTACTGTGAAAACTGCATCTCACCTACATATCCTGATGGCTCTCCCCCAGAGGGTCCTGAGTGCTGAAAGCTGCTGGAACAGAAGATACTATACCATACTGTCTGGACAAATAGGCCTGCCGGGACACAACACGGGGCCAGACCTGTTGGTATCAGGGTTTTCTCCTCTCTCCATCCTCTGGCTTTGGGGAATTGCTTCACTTATCCTGAGGCCTAGCACCCCAAGAAAGACCCCAAGAGATGGAGTCAAATCTAGTCATTGAACAGTGGTCTGGAGTGAAGTGGAAAGTCCTCTGGATCACATGGCCAGTCAACGCTGGAGTTGGGACCCAGACTCCCTACTCTGGGTATCTCTCCTTGCTCCTTAGGTGAGTCTCCATGCTCATCTGAAAGTATCAATAAGGAGATACTCCCTGAGGCCAGGGATGCTGAATGCAGGACCAAACCCAGTGGGAAGGCACTTGTTCCAGCTTGAATCCTTGATTTCTCTCTGGATTCAGGGATTCCCTTTTTCATGGGAAGAGCTCTGGCCCAGAGCACCCTGAGCAGAAGCTAGTATTCCTGAGCCTAGAGGAGATATCCAGAAATAGATGGGAGAGTGTCACATTTCTGAGCAGCTGTGTAGGAAAGGCACAGGGGGTGTGGAATTTGACAGTATAAAAAAGAAACCTGCCCTCTTCCTCCCCCGGTGACTGTCACTGGAGACCAACACCAGCTTCCCCACTACAGAGAAAGTCTAGGTAAGGGGCACACCACCCTCCTCCTGGGTACTCGGCAAGAAAAGCTGTTTCTGAAACAGGAAATTTGGGCTGTTAGTGGTAGAGTCATAGCAATCATTAGGAAAAGTTTCAGGAAACCTTTTATCTTTGTCTGTTCAGGCTGCTATAACAAAAATACAATGAAGTGGGTTAACTTATCAACAACAAACATTTATTTTTAACAGTTCTGGAGGCTGGAGGCTGAAAGTTTGAGATCTGGGTGCCACCCTGGTAAGATGAAGGCCTTTTCCTGGTTCATAACCAGCACCTCCCCACTGGGTCCTCACAGGTTGGAAGCTGCTAGGGAGCTCTGTGGGGTCTTTTATTACAAGAACAAAATTCCAGTCATTAGGGCTCATGAACTAATGAACCAATGATTTCCCCATGACTCACCTTCTAATACCATCACATCAGGCATTAGGGTTCCAGTATTTGAATTTTTGGGTGACACATTCAGACTTTTGCACATTGGATGGAGAACTTTGGGATACTTAGGAAGGTTTGAGGCCATTGGGTAATTTGCGGGTTTTTAGAAAGGGATTTGGAGCTACATCCCCGGTATGGAATGTTCATCACAGGCCTGGATGAGGGGAAACCGACAAGTGCCCTGAGCAGGATGACAGGAAGAACAGAAGGGCAGCAGCTGGGGGAGGAAAAGGGGTTGCCAGTGCCTTCACTTCCTGGCCTTCCAGCCCCTTCCCAACACTCTGATCCCCGCACCAAACATGAAATTTGATGTCATCGCAGTGCAGCATCCCCCGACATCCTGGTTGGAGACATGGCTGCTAGGTCTGGTCTGAAACCACCTTCTTGCTTTTCCAGGCTCTTCAAAGCCTCCCTTCTTCATATGGAGGTCACATTGTCCCAGGACTCCTAAGTGGCAGGTCTTGAACTTTCAGATCCTTGTTTCTAAGAGCCAGAATCCCCAAGAGGCCAAGAGCAGGGTCTGCCAGGAGAGCAGAGAGAAGTCCCTCTTGGAGAGTGAGTCTGCTTGCCCTCCTGCTAGAGAGAGAAGAAAAGGCAGTGAATGGTCAGCAGGGCCAGGGGAGTCAAAGCAAGGGAGAGATGGGCAGGAGGGTGACTCACTTGGCACAGACTCACATCTCGGCCTCTTCCTCCCTGCAACAGACAGCACAGTGAGGCCTCCATGTAGACAAACCCTCACACCCCAAACTTCCCTTCCCACCAAGCCCTGGCAAAGCCACCCCCCATCTCAATCCAGCTTTCCCTTCTCCCAAATATACTTCTGACTTCCATTCCTCCTCCTTCTTCCAAGAAATCTTCCCCGTTTGCCTTTCCATCCCTGCCCCACCCTGGCCCCAATCACTTGGCCCCTTCCTCAGCGCTGGGGAATAGCATCCGCGTGTCCTGTCAGCCCCTCTACACCCAGAGCCTCCTGAGATCTGAAGCCGCACTCCTGCCACTTTCCTCTGCTTAGCATCCTCCTTAAACAGGCATTTTGGTCTGTTAGACTGTATAGCAGAAGAAAATGTTGAGGACACTTAGAGAATCATCTGAGAATATTCACACATGCAGTAAACACCTAAAGGGCCTTGTCTGAGTGGCTGAACCTGAATCACAAAGAAAATAACTTCAACTAACTTCTGGCCTTCAACTTCCCCATTAATCAGTCTCAGGGGTCTCTTGAAAGGCCCTGGACATTTAAATCAACCAGGGATCTCCTGCCAGTCTTGCTTCCCTCATGCATGGCTCACCACCCAGATAGGCGCAGTTAAAGTGGCTGCAGATGTGATCGGTGCTGGAGAGAGTCACCAGGCTGTGGGTTTCATTCTTGAAGAAATCAGTAACCACGAAGACTTCATGTGGGGGGATCAGCACCTCACGCTCCTCAGGAAAGACAGATAGGTCCTGGATCAGGGCCCCAAAGCAAGTCCTTAGGGAGAAGAAGGTGGTATTACCAAAACTGCGGGCCACTGCCTCGTTCAGGGAGCTGGAGGCAAACTGGCCAAAGCGGATAGAGTCCCACAGCCTCTTGGGTTCAAAGCGAATTGTGCGCACGCCTCGGAACACCATCTGCCCGGGTTCCCTGCTGCAGCCCCCACCACCCCGCAGCAGCTGCAGGGCCCGGGTCAGGTAGAAATGCAGGGCCTTGAAGTGGAACTGGTTCATGTAGGACTCCCAGGAGCCACCGCCTGTCCGCACAGCCTCGTTCAGCTTCTGGTGCAAAGTGTTGGATGAGTTGGTGTAGAGCACAATGGCGATTCCATGCTCGGTTTTGAAGCCCGGAGGCAGGCTGAGCCCTGGACTTTTTTGCTCCCAGTACTTCTCAGCTGTCTCCCAGGCAACCCGCAGCCAGGTATGGTGGGCCATCTCCCTCTGTAGCAGAGGGACTGCCACGTCCTCCATCTCTTCCGAGCAGCCCACATAGGAATCATCAAAAGTGTCTGGAGCCAGATCCAGGTCCTTGGAGGTAATACCCTGGGCATACAGAGAAAAGAAAGAGAGGAGCCACACAGGAAAGCATGTAAATTCAGGCTACTGAACAGAGGTCCTGTGGGCAGATCAGTTCAGAAACACAGAATCTCATTTCTATGCTCAAATATCTAGAGTGTGAAATTTGTCAAGAGCTCAGAAACTTAAGTAATAGGCACTGAAGTCAGACAGATATGGGTTCAGTCCTGAATTCTCCAGCTACTGACTGTGAGATCTTGGGCAAGCCTCTTAACTTTTCTGGGCTTCAGGTTCTCCCCCTATACACTGAGGATACTTCCTGACTCCACAGGGTTATTGTCAGGACTGCATATAGATCCTCACTGTGTACTAACTAAGAGGAGTCATCTATCATTAGAGAGGTTCCTGCACGTGGTGGGACGTGGGGCTGGATGACCTCCAAGCACCTTTCTGGCTCTGAGACTCACTGTGCAGATGACATACAAATATGCACTCAATCTCCAATGACCTGACCTCATGCCCAGCCTCAGACTCCTTCCCTCTCCCACACAGGAGTGTAGACACCACACCAGGGCCCTGTCAGTACTGAGACTCAGTCCTCTCCTGCTCTAGAAGCCGGCATCCTCCACCCTGGGTTGGGAGTGGGGAGGAGGTCAAGCCCTGGTCTGGGAGGGGCTGCAGGAGGGTCATACACAGGTAACCCTAAGGAGAGTGTGCAGGCTGGGCCCAGGGTGGGAGAAGGGAAGCGAGAGGAGGAAGCTAGAGGCTGCCCGAGGGAGGAGGGTATGAAGAAAGGAGGGTCACAGGAGGACCTGTGGGTGGAGGTAGGGTTCTGGGAGATGGAGTGGGAACTTGGGGCTCCCTGCAGTGATCCTGATAGGAAGAGGGTTCAGAGGATGGCATCCTAGAAGCATTCCTGGGAGGGAGCTTTGAGGAGTCAGGCCCTGGGTTTCCCCCCCGCCACAAGTGTTCCCTTTGCTGCAGCAGAAGGCTCTCCCCAGTTACCTGCCCATGGCTGCCCAGGCTGTGGAGGCTGAGGCAGCTGAGGGTGATCAGTAGAGCAGCCAGCATTATCCTCAGACACTTGGAGAGTGAGATCCAGCTGAGGGCGGGACCAGCGATGGTGGATTCTCAGTTTTGCTGGGATGGTGACAGAAACTTGGAGCCTTTCTTCTCTAGTGTGAGGGGTCCCTGGCCCAGGACTTGGCCAGGCAGGGCATGGGCAGGTCTAAGGGTGTGTCTAAGTGAGCGGGTGCGGTTTAGATTATAACATCCCCCACCTCCACCCCAGCACAACCTTAGTCTCTGTCCCTGCCACCCGGAGTGCTTAGAGCCATCTGCACAGGAATGATAAAGGCAGGGGTGGGGCTTGAGGAGGGGAGGTGATTTGGCTCTACTTAGAGTCAGGAGGGGCCTGGAGTCAGAGACCCAACTGGAGGCGGCCCAGGCCTGTTAGAAAGAGGAGTCAGCTCTAACTCTAGGATGGAACTGTTTCTTTGACTTGCTTTTTGTTGCTTCAGTTCCTATAATTATACATGAAATCCTGCCTCAGAGAACCCTGCTCCTCACCCTGACTATTAAACTAAAGTACCTCTGTCAGCTCACAGGAAAATAATCTAACCCCCATGCCAGTGAAAGGCTGCAAAAAAAGAAGAGATTAACATACCCTTTCCATAGGCTGGGCATTTCCTCTGAGATGTTTTGTAAAGCTCAGGACCCTTTTTACTTTACTTCTGCCCAGCCTCTCCCTCTCTGTTTCGCCTTTTTACTTCATTCCTCACCTCTCTTTCTCTGCCCTAAAAAAAAGCCCTGGCAATACAGACCCCTATAAGATAGTCAGTTGAGACATTAGTCTGCCATTTTCTTGGTCAGCTGCCTTTCCACGTAAAGTCGTATTCCTTGTCTCAGCACTTCCTTTCTCAGTTTATTGAGCTGTTGGGTGGCTAGCAGAGCGACCTTGGATTTGGTAGCAGGCCAAGAACAGGAGGGAGCGCTGAAAGTTCTGGGCGGCAGCCCCGGGCGTCTGCTCAGGAGTGCAGTGTCTCCTGTCCCGAGTGTCCCGCAGATCTGCCAAGTCCACAGCTAACTATAGCCCCCCTACCCAGGCAGTGACCCGACACCCCCCTTCCCTAACAACAGACATCCTGTGGGAGCAGGGCCGAGAGCTATAACTCCCCTTCCCTTGGACTGCAAAGCCTTTCTCCAGGACCTTCCTTGTCTCCTAGCAAGACCAAGGCTGCAGCAAGAGAACTGTGAAAATGTCTTTCCCTTGGGCAATCTGTGACTGCCACGGCCCAGCCTCCACACCAGAAGTCTGAGGGGACCAAGAAAGTTATACCTGCTGAGAGTTCACCTCTTGTGTGCCCCTTGATTTGCATACAATTTGCATTTGGCCAACTGCTTGGGTCACTTGTACTCCAGCATTTGAGGGGCCCCCACCCTTCTCCTTTCTCTTTAAGCCCCTTCCCTTCAGTAAGCCTTACCCAGATGCAGAGCTCTCTCTCACATCCTCAGGGGCTAGCCTCGCCCCTCCCCAGACCCTCAGTCCCCTAACTCTCAGACTCAGGTGACCTGTTTATAAACACTAGCCTTACCCTCACCTCCCTGGGCTTGCCTATAAATACCCTAGCTCTGTGTTTTGAATACCCCCTGGGAGGTAAAGGCAGAAGGGACCAGTGAGGAATCAGTCAGCAGCTCTGGGAAGAGCTTTCTGGCAGTATGAGCTTCTGGGGGTCAGGGTTCCTCTTTCACAGTGGCCAAGGACCTGAGGGTCCAGAATCCAGGATTTAAGAGATGTGCGTGCCACCTGCTGTGTCTGAGAAGGGTGCAGAAAGTTAAACTCACCCCGGGGACTTGTCCTGCTCTGGCTCATTAATTTAGTCCTATCTTTGTTCCCCCAACCCCTTAGGTTGCTAGACAAATAAAAAATTTCACCTAGAATCCCATTTTCTCCAGAAATTCTTCCTGTAGATCAAAAAGGAAGATAAACTGTGTCCAGGCTTAGGGGAGGGTGGGGAAGGAGGTGAAAAGAGGCATATCCCAGGGAGTTCCCTGGTGCCATAGTGGTCAGGGTTTCAGGCTTTCACTGCTGTGGCCCAGGTTCAGTCCTTGGTCAGGGAACTGAAATCCCACAAACCATGAAGCATGACCAAATGAAGAAGAAGAGAGGTAGTCCCAAAACCGGACTGCTCCTCAGGCAAACACAACAAATCCAGACAAGTTCTTTCATCCCCTTCTAATTTAGACTGGCTTCCCCAAAGCACTCCAAGATTAGAAAATCAGGAGTCACTCTGCTGGTCTCCATTGTTGTGAAACAGCAACTCATCTATTTATCCTGCCTGCCTCTTCCCCTAGAGGGTCCTGAGCACTGACAGTTGCCGGAACAAAAGATACTATACTATACTGTCTGGACAAATAGGTCTGCAGGGACACAACACGGGACCAGATCTGCTGGTATCAGTGTTTTCTCCTCTCTCCATTCTCCGGCTTTGGGGAATTGCTTCACTTATCCTGAGGCCTGGCACCCCAAGAAAGACTCCAAGAGATGGATTCAAATCTAGTAATTGAACAGTGGTCTAGAGTGAAGTGGGAAGTCCTCTAAGATCACATGACCAAGAGCAATGCAGCTGGGACTCAGACTCTCTACCCAGAAATCTCTCCTTATTCCTCAAGTGAGTCTCCATCACCTGAGAGGATCAATACAGAGATACTCCCTGAGGCCCAGGATGCTGAATGCAGAAGCAAACCCAATTAGGAGACAGTTGTTCCAGCCTGGATCTTTGATTTCTCTCTAGGTTCAGGGATTCGCTTTTTTTCATGGGAAGAGCTCTGGCCCAGAGCACCCTGGGCAGAGGCTAGTATTCCTGAGCCTAGAAGAGATACCCAGAAATAGATGGGAGAGTGTCACATTTCTGAGCAGCTGTGTGGGAAAGGTACAAGGGGTGGTATAAAAGAGAAACCTGCCCTCCCCCTCCCCTGGAGGCTGTCACTGGAGACCAACACCAGCTTCCAAGCCCCGGAGAAAGTCTAGGTAAGGGGCATACAACCCTCCTCCTGGGCACTGGGCACAGAAAGCTGTTTCCGAAATGCAAACTTTGGGGTGTTATTGGTAGAGTTATAGCAATCATTAAGAAAAGGTTCAAGAAACCTTTTATCTTTGTCTGTTCAGACTGCTATAACAAAAATACCACAGACTGGGTATCTTATCAACAACAAATATATACATAAAAGAGTCCTGGAGGCTGAAAGTCTGAGATCAGGGTGCTAGCCTGGTCAGATGATGGCTCTATTCCTGGTCATAGCCAGCACTTCCCCACTGGGCCCTCTCAAGTTGAAAATGCTAGGGAGCTCTGTGGGGTGTCTTTTATAGGAACAGCAATCCCAAGTCATGAGGGCTCATGAATTATGAACTAATGATCTCCCAAAGGCCCCACCTTCTAATACCATCACATCAGGCAGCAGGGTTCCAGCCTATGAATTTTGGGCAGACACCAACATGCAGACTATTGCATATTTGACAAAGAGGTCTGAGATACTAAGAGAGGCTGAGGCCATTGGGAAACTTGGGGATTTCTAGGGAGGGATTTGGAGTCCCAGTCCCTGTAGGGCTTCCCGGATGGCGCTGGTGGTGAAACTCCCTCTGCCAATGCAGGAGACCTGGGTCACGGGTTAAATCCCTGCATTGGGAACATCCCCCGGAGTAGGAAATGGCAACCAGCTCCAGTATTCTTGCCTGGGAAACTTCATGGACAGAGAAGCCTGACAGGCTATAGTCTATGAGGTTGCGAAGAGTTGGACAGGACTGAGCAACTGAGCACAGGTTTAGGTCACAGCTTTAATGCTTTTGGCCCAAAAACCATTTTGAAACTTCTAGGGAGTTCACACAAAACAAGGCTAAAGTAAACTAGAAAATACCCCCAGTAGGGGATGTTCATCATGGGCCTGGATGAGGGGAAACCGACAAGAGAGGTGCCCTGAGCAGGATGAAGGAAGGACAGAAGGGCAGCAGCTGGGAGAGGAAAAGGGGTTGCCAGTGCCTCCGCTTCCTGACCTCCCAGGCCCTCCCTGCCACTCTGGCCCCCACACCATTGCCCCAGAACTGGTCACTAGGCCACCAATCCACCTGCTCTGCAGGGGTCTCCATTATTAGCGACACCCAGAAAGCCTCTCAGACTTTCAGCAAACATGCCAGGAGGCCTCATGTGTGCCTGGCCTTGGGCTGAGCCCTGGGGACACAGAGTGGGGGTCATACCTGGTCCTGCCCTCAGGGAACTCACAGGCCAGGAGGGGAGGCAGACTCAGAAGGCAGCACAGTATGATTAGCACAGTGACAGAGGAAAGCGCAGGGTGATTCAGGAGGCCAGAGGAGTCGGAGGGCTTCCTGGATGAGGTGGCCCCTGAGCTAGTCCTGGAAGAGTGGGTAGCAGGAGAAGGGCAGCCCCAGCACATGGAGGGAAGCAGCAGCGCCTCACCTGGGACTCCGTTCTGTGCCATCCATGTGAAGCAAGGGTGGAAGAGCACGAGGCTGAAGAGGTTGGGGAGGGCCAGGTCACAGAGGGCTCCAGATGCCAGCACTCTGTCCTGAGCCTAGGAGGGAAGTTTTGTTTTGTTATATTGCCTTTTTTTTCATTCTTGTAGTGTTCTCATCCCTTCCCTCATAATTTTCATGTCTGTATTTTGAGATGTTTCTCCCAGTCAGATTTGGCACAGAGGGTTCCGAAGCAGGTGAGGAACATCATCAGCTGTGCTCCAGACTCATTGTGCTCCCTGCTCCAGGGGAGCGTGGAATTGCAGGGGCGACAGTAGAGGCAGGGACACCAGGGAGGAGCCAGGGGCTGACCGGATCCTTGGTTGGGGGGGGTGGTGGTGATGGGGAAAGAGAAGGACCACAGAAGGTGAACTCATTCTGTGCACAGCACTCCTGGGTGACCAATTCAGTGTTCGATGAGTGAATGGAAAGCCAGTTTACCATCTTGGGTGACTGGATGAGTATCAAGGATGGCAGATTACATGACTCTTTCCTGATGGAAAATTCAGAGGAACTACCTTGGGCTGGATGAAGCCTGGAGAGAAATTCATCACAAGGATCCCAGGGTATTTCTCGGTACCCAAAGGCCAGACGTGAAGAGTCTCTGGGAACCCAAGGAAGGGCCTCACTCTGCCTGTGCTTTGGCTTGAAGCCACTCTCTTTGCTCCGCAGCGCTCCCTTCTTCTTTCCCCAGGGGCCTCATCTCTCCCTGACTTCAGTACACCTGTGATCCTCAAACGCCTCTTGATGTCCATTCTGCTCCCTCTCAGACATTGGCCCCTGCAGACGAACTGAACTGTCCTATGTTCACACAGGACAAACTGAACTCTGGGATCACTTATTCAGTACATTTTTAATTGATCATCTATGTGTTGAGATGAGCAAGATGAGATTTCAAAGTGTAGTCTGCTTTACTCTCTATTTCCAGCTTAGAGCATGGGAACCTGAGTGTGAGCCTTGATTTCCCCATCTCATCTCCTAAATCTCATCAGATACCATGCCCAGTAAATTCTACATAGTGAGGTAGGGTCCACTCTCACTACCAATACCTTAGGCCACATGATTCAGTGTCCTCAGTCTGACTTCACAATTCTCTTTCCCTATTCTAAGCCTCTGAAATCTTTGATTTCTGTGTCTCTGAAGGACAGAGACAGGGCAATGGAGAGGCAGTGAGAGAGGCAGTTGGCTTCCTGTTTTCGCTGCATGACCATTTTGCTGTGGGCCGCAAAATCTCAGTGGCATGCAAACATTTATTCTCATGCTCCTGGGCCTTCAGGTTGACTGTAGATGGGCTAAAGTGAGCTTGGATGGGCAGCTCTGCCTCAGGCTGCCAGCCTGCCTCAGCTGGCTGCCTCCTTGTTGTGGGCTGGGCCCACATCTGCTCCTCTGGGGCCCAGGCTGGAGGAACAGTTCTGGGCTATGTTCTGATGGTCTCTGACCCCAAAAGAAGGCCTTCTCTCTGGTTTGGGTTCCCTGCAAAGCAGACCTAGAGGCAAGGACTTGGGTGTAGTGATCTTATTTGTAAGGTGATCTCAGGAAGTACAAATAAAGGAGTGGCAAAGTGAGACAGAGAAGAGAGACAAGCGCCCTTGCAAAAAGTGTGTGACCACTGTGGTCAGCTAGGTCTCTCTGGGGACCCTCTGTGGACTAGGGAATCTGACCTTCCACCCTCACTGGGCGAGAGTTGTTCCTGGGAACATGACATCTCCTGCACTTTGGGGCTGCCCTGAGCAAGCTCCCAGGGTGGTGCAGAAAGGCTTGGACACAGGAATATATGGAGCGCTAGGGGTGGGGAGCTGCCAGACGCTTGAGAATTGTTCATTGCTCATGTGTTTCAGGGAGAAGGTGATGACACCCACTCCAGTACTCTTGCCTGGCAAAGCCCATGGACGGAGGAGCCTGGTGGGCTGCAGTCCATGGGGTCGCTAGGAGTCAGACACAGCAGAGCGACTTCACTTTCACTTTCCACTTTCATGCATTGGAGAAGGAAATGGCAACCCACTCCAGTGTTCTTGCCTGGAGAATCCCAGGGACAGGGGAGCCTGGTGGGCTGCCGTCTATGGGGTCGCACAGAGTGGGACACAACTGAAGTTACTTAGCAACATGTGTTTCAACCTGAAGATGAGCTGAGGCAATACTATGAATCAGCAGTGGCAGGCATACTCTTTTATATTAAATCCATCTATTATTAAGAATATCAAATCCCAGGAAGGACTCTGAGTGTCTCACTTAGGTTGTGTGTCCAAATGTGAACCAATCACAATGACCAGGGCATTAGAGTACCAGTTCGGGGGGCTAATGTTCCCCTCATGAGGGTACAGAGTTAGGAAAGCCCCCAGTGAACCCATGGACTGGAATTTCCATAAGAAGAGGATCTATTATAGAAGTTCAGGTTCCTTTGGTGGATTCCAAAGGGCCACAAGAGTTCATGCAGCTTTTTGCTGCTATATACTCTGCCCATTCACATTCTATCCTGGAACGAGGGAGCCGTATCTCAGGCTCTAGTCCCCATGTGATGCCATTTTCAATTCTATCTTCTCTGTGTCTCCTCTAGACAGCCCAGCATTTAAACCCACTCCTGCTGCAAATGTGTCTTCATCAGGCTCTTTGGCTTCTTGTAACATACATCACACGCTACTTGAAATTCCTCACTCCAGCTGCATCTCCACCTTAAAAGAGTTTCCAGAAGCAGGGATATGGGTTTTGTTTCTGCTCTGTGATCACAGTTTTATTCTCAGCTCCTGGCGCATTACAGGATGCTCAAGAACTTTCTGTTGAGAGGCTTCCTTGGTGGCTCAGTGGTACAGGATCCACCTGCCAATGCAGAAGACATGGGTTTGATCCCTGATCTGGGAAGATCCTGGATCCCTGATCGTATGGTGCACAAGGCGACTAAGCCCGTGCAGCACAAGTACTGACCCTGCGCTCTGGAGGCTGGGTACGGCCACTACTGAAGCCCTGGTGCCCTAGAGCCCGCGCTCCACAAGGAAAGACACTGCAGTGAGAAGCCTGCATCCTGTAAGTCGGGAGCATCCCCCGCTCGCCGCGAGGAGAGAAGAGCCTGTGCAGCAATGGAGACCCAGCACAGCCAAACAGAAACTAATCAATTAAGTTACTACTGTTTTGAAAAGAATTTTGTTGAATGAATAAGCAGGTTTTGAGGGAGGGAAGATAAGGAGTTCAGTTTGGAACATGTTCAATTTGATGAAAACGTGCTGTTAACTCCCTTGCCCAGAGAGGCTCACACCTCAATTTAAACTGTGAATTGGCAGTGATACGATCTTAGATTGGGAAACATAAAATTATAGCCACAGAACATTCCCATGTCCTAGGGTCATTGATCTATCAAAACTTAGGCCCCACCAAGAGGGGATCAGGGAGCAGGGATGGTTCACCTAAGCAAGACTAGGGAGGGTGTGCATCCACCCTGAGAGTTGTGTAAGGTCTGTGTGAAGGCACACAGATCTATCTTCTGAGAACTTTTCGTTTTCATCAGCTCTCCAAAGATAAAAAACTACTCACTATATTATGGTTTGGATAAAAGAGGGAAAACAGAAATACCTAAGCATCTGCTGATATGCGCCTGGAGTATCTCTGCCAGGATGATGGGGAATGGGAACACTAGTGCCTCTTGGGGAGAGGGGATGGGGTTGAGGAATCAGAGAGAAGGACATTTCACTGCATGCCTTGTGGACTATAAACTATGAAAAATGAAAATGTACTACCTTTTTGAAACTTAAAACTTAATAATATTAAAAAATAAAGCTATGGGGGTTCCCTGGCAGTCCAGTGTTAGGACACTGCAGTTTCACTGCTGAGGGCCCGGGGTTCCATCCCAAGTTGGGGAATTTACCTCTTGGCTCACTAGCACAATGAATCATAACATTTTTTATTTATTTATTTTTCCATACCTCACGGCTTGTGATTCATCCTGTTAGTGAGCCAAGAGGTAAATTAGATAGATACCATTTGCACCCACCAATTAAATGGAAATTAAGAGATTCATATTGGCCAGTGTTGGCAAAGACTTGGAGAAAAGGGCACTTTTGTCCACTGTTGGTGGGAGGTGAAGAGGGACATTTTGGATGCCAACTTGGCAGTGGCTATCTAAAGGAACACTATTCAGATCCTTTAAATATCACCTTGCTATCTTTCCTTTCAAAACATGCAGACAAGTAGATAAGGATTTATATACACAACTGATCACTGCAATATCACGCGTAATATCAAAGACTGAGGAAAAAACACTAAGTGACCGTCAATAAGGAAACGGTTAAATAAATTATGGAGTAACTCTACTATGAAATCCCATGCTGCCATTAAAACAAACAAGGTAGATATGATATATGACATGGAAGGAAATTTATGGTACATTGTTTCCTTTGAAAATGTGGTAGAACCTGCATGTGTAAGCATGTTTCCTTTTTCTTTTTGAAAAAGTGACAGTAAGAAAACCAAAACTAGGCTGCACTCAGAAAACTATGTGTGTATGATACTTAAATATTATATTATTTGTATGTACATCAAAAAAAGGTCGTGAAGGGTCCCATTACCAGGAAAACAGCAGGCCTGGGTAATAGTGCAAAGGGGACGTGGAGGGAGAAGAAGAAATGGGGGCCTTGGGCATTGTGATTCATTCATATACAATGAGCATGCGTTACTTGGTAATAAACAGAAATAAAGAAGCACCACCAACTTGGAAACTGTTCCAATCTTGACCCAAAGCTGGAACACCTTCCTGGAGCCCTGCTCTGAGCCTGTCCCTGAGGTTCTGCTGTGGCCTCACCAGCTGACCACTCCTGGATCTGCCCTGTTCCAGCCTCAGGTCCCCATGAGGGGAAGCCCGGACCTCTCACTGTGGGAGTCAAGCTCCTTCAGGACTGACCCCAAGCTTTCCAACATTCCTACCCTGCACCTCCCACATTAGAAAAGTGTCTTTCACTCTTTACATCGTGAGAGTTCCTACCTCCAGTACCTTTCCTGTTCCCATTCCTGCCGCGCCTACCATCTTTCCCTCTCCAGACTCCAGTATTTTCTCTCCCACCTCCATTGACTTAAGCCTTATTCTCCTCTTTATCCCGTAAGACCCTAGTCACATGTTCCTCCTCCAGGAAGTCTCCTACGTTCCTTCCAGCAAGAAGGGGCCTCTCTCTCTTCTAAGCCTCCATTTCTATGCTGTGACCCTGTGCCAAGCAGTGTAAGTGACCCAGACCAGGTATCAATCCATGTTTTTCTGTTTGTTTGTTTATGCATTTAGGCCACGCTGGTCTTACTCGTGGCACACAGGGTCCTCCACCTTCACTGTGGCCCGTGGGATCTTTCTAGGTGCAGCACATGAACTCTCAGTTGCAGCAGGTAGGATCTAGTTCCCTGACCAGGGATCAAGCCAGGGCCCCCTACATTGGGAGAGTGGAGTCTTAGCCACTAGACCACCAGGAAGTTCCAATTCCTCTTTATTGAACTGTGCAGATTCTCTTTTTCCAGGTGAGGAAACTGAGGCCCAGAGAGTGACTTGAGCAGGGTCATCTCCAACATGCAGAGCCCTGCCATGATGTCTCTGCTGCTTGTGTCCATGGGCCTCATGGAAGCACTTCAGGTACGGTCATCCCCTGCTGTCCCCATCCCCCAGCTGCTGCCTTCTGAACCCTGCTGGATGCTTCCTTTGGGGATGGCTCAGTCTGAGGGGACAGCCCTGGAGCCCAGTCTCAGGGCATCTATTGCTGGTAGTTCCCAATCCCCTTTCCCTCCAGGCTTCCCTTGTGGCTCAGCTGGTAAACAATCTGCCTACAATGTGGGAGACCTGGGTTCGAAAGATTGCCTGGAGAAGGCAAAGGCTACCCCCTCGAGTATTCTGGCCTGGAGAAGTCCTTGGACAGTACACTCCATGGGGTTGCAAAGAGCTGGACACGACTAGTGACTTTCACTTCACTTCCCCTCCAAGTGTGTTTGGGGCCCTTCATCTCTCTCAGCTCAGTGGAGGAGGGGAGCTGGATAGCAGGGCTCCTGTTCTCCTGGGGCCTACCCTCTCAATCCTTGCTGCTCCCCCTCTCGCAGGCCCAGAGCCACCCCGTCATACGACGAGACCTCCTCTCTCGAGAAATGCCCCTAGACATGGCCCTGGCCTCCTTTGATGACCAGTATGCTGGCTGTGCCGCAGCCATGGCGGCTGCTCTCCCGGAACTCAACCGCACAGAGTTCCAGGCCAACAAAGTGTACGCTGATGGCTGGGCGCAGGCAAGCAGCCAGTGGCGGGAGCGCCAGGCCTGGGGGCCCGAGTGGGGGGTCAGCCCTACCCGTGTGCGCGCCCCCCTGGGCTTCCGAGAAGAGCACGGGGTGGCCCTCCTGGCTTACACGGCCAACAGCCCCTTGCACAAAGAATTCAACGCGGCTGTGCGTGAGGCGGGTCGCTCCCGGGCCCACTACCTCCAGCACTTCTCCTTCAAGACACTCCACTTCCTGCTGACCGAAGCCCTGCAGCTGCTGAGCAGCGGCCAGCGCCCACCCCAGTGCCACCAGGTGTTCCGAGGAGTGCAGGGCCTGCGCTTCCGGCCGGCGGGGCCTGGGGCCACCGTCAGGCTAGGGGGCTTTGCCTCTGCGTCCCTGCAGAATGCTGCGGCCCAGCACTTTGGGGAAGACACCTTCTTTGGCATCTGGACCTGCCTTGGGGCCCCAATCAAGGGCTACTCCTTCTTCCCTGGGGAGGAGGAAGTGCTGATCCCTCCCTTTGAGACCTTCCAGGTGATCAACGCCAGCAGGCCAGCCCAGGGCCCCTCCCGCATCTTCCTCCGGGCCGTGGGCAAGCGCAGCACATACAACTGCGAGTACATCAAAGGTGAGCACGGCACGTGCCAGCCAGCAGCTGTGCACAAGGTGGGCTTCCCCGTCCCATTTTCAGGGGCCACACACACAGTCTAAGCCAGAGCTGGCCACTTGCCTGCTGGGAGACGGAAGAGGGTTTTTGGCCACGTGAGGGCCAAACAGACTTGATCAGGCTTTTCTCCCAGATGAAAGCTGTTGCCAGAAATGAGTGTGGGCCCCCACCATGTTTTCCGAGAGGACTGTGTTTTTTTGACTGAGCAGAAACCCTGGGCTGTGCATGTACTGGGTCAAGGTGACAGTGAGGTGGTGAGACAACATTTGGGTGCCATCCCCCTAAGCTCCAGTTTGGGTTCTGGCAGTTTGGGTTCTCAGGTGTTTTCCTCTCCACCATCCCAGGACCAGGCAGAGGAGTAATCATGAGGATGGGCCCAGGTCCTTAGTCAGAAGGGGCTGTGGGCTGCTGGTCCTGGTTGAGGGATGCCAGGCAGGCTGTTGGCTGGATCCACCAACCACTTCTCAAGTGGGAGTAGGTCCATTGTGGCTTCAGATCCCACCCTGGACAGCATCATGAGCACGCATGTCGATGGAAGGTGACAAAGACTGGCAAAGAACATAAACTAGCTCCTCCTTGGCTAGGACAAGACAGGGGAGAAGGAGCGGTGGGTGTGGCCTGGAGGCAAAGTTACAGGCCAAGGGAGGAGAAGGAGAGCCCAGATCATCCTGGCTTTGAGGGCTGGGGCCTTCCTGGCCCTGCTGCTCGTGAGTCTAGTCAAACCCAGGCAAGGGTGGTCCCACTGTAAGGAAGCAGAATGAGGGGAAAAGGCACCAGTTTCTCCGAGAGCTAGTCAGGGAGGTTCTCTGGGGTCCCTTTGTGTCCTGAGCTCTATGGAGCCTTTGATTCTTTGCTGTTTCCTTCCTGCAGACAAGCAGTGCAAGTCTCAGCGCTGCCGTCTGGATAACTCAGGTAAGGGCTGCAGGCATCGGCAGGACTCTGTTCAGAGATGAGCTGACTGCTCTGGGTCTGGGATCCTCTCCTGGGTGAACATTCCCCTTAAATGAAAAACAACCCTCTTTTAATTTAAAAAAAAATCTAGACTTTCTTAAGCAGACACCTGTGGGGGTTGCTAACCTTTCCCACAGGGTGTATATGTGGGTGGTAGGGGGCGAGCTGACACACCTGCTCCCCTCCACCCGGGCCTGGGGCCGGCCCCTCCTTCACAGGACGTCGCTGATCAGACCCCAGGGAGCTCCAGGCTGCACTGAGGTGACAGTGGGAAGGGCCACAAAGGCCTCCCCAGGCCTTCTCCTCCTTCCGCTGGGGAGCCCTCTGTCTATAACTGTGCTCAGAACTCCCTCAGACTGCCTCCCAAGGCCAAGGTCAGGTCATGGGTGCTGGAGACCTGGGCTTTAACCCAGGCTCTGCCCCAACTCTGTGACCAATTCTTCCTCTCTGAACCTCAGTTTCCCTATCTGTATCATAAGCATATTGGACTAGATGGTCCCCAGATTCTCTGTGGCCATGACTCAACTCTTCTCTTCTCTAATACTTGCTGGGCCACGGCTTGCCTGAGGCATCACCTCTCCAGGTGGGAACAGGCCACTCCCAGGGAAGAAATCACAGCTGCTCCTAACCCTGGGGTCCTGCCTTCTCCCTCAAGGCTTTCAGAACAGTGGGCAGGAAGGAGCCTCAGCCTCCACTTTGCTCCCACCCTTCTCATGACACAATACCACTCTGGGTTCCGGGCACACGAGTCCTCATTGCGACCCGATGGTGCAGATACTGTCATCACCCCTGTTCCACGGATGAGAGAGGCACAGAGAGGTGAGGCAAGCAGCCCCACACACAGACCTAGCAAGGGATGGGGCCCAGACAGCCTGGCCCTGGAGCCCAACTCTGAACCACCACACCAGGCTGGCCCCTGCCTCACATTATTCTTACTGCACAAAAATCAACTGGAAGGAGGCGGGACAGGAAATACTGCCCTTGTTACATAACCAAGTGAGGCCCAGAGACAGAAGTGACTTGCTCCAGATGACAGAGTCATCTGTGGCAGAGTCAAGACCAGCCAAGTCTCCAGCTTCCAACCCGGCTGGAGTTCTGATAATGTCATTTCAGGCACTGAGAAAGTTTAGGATTCCCCCTCCCCACCCCCAACTCCTCTCCACCAGTGCCTCTTCCACCAGAGTCTGGGCAGAGGAGCAAAGATCAGCATCACCAGATTTCACTCAGATCTCTACCCCACTTCATCCCACCCTGCAGTGCCTCAGTTGTGTCAACAGGCGGCTGGGGCATAAACTTAATGACCTCTGGAAAGGGAACAGGGACTCTCCTTATCTCTTCATCTCTGTCTGCCTTTCTCCCAAAATTCTTCCTCACTTTGTCCCTGAATCTCTCTGCCTCTGTTTTCCCTGCAGCCGTGGGTCAGAGCCCTCTTTCTGCAGTCTGGTCCCTTCTACTGCTGCTCTGGTTCCTTGTTGGGGAAGTCTTTCCAGAGCGTCTGGGCCTCCTCTAATCCATGAGCCACTGAACAGCTCTGCCTGTAGCCTCTGCCCAACACGAGGATGTCAGCCACACGCGTGCTCTGAGTATGGCCAAGATCTGGGGTAACTCCATCCGCAGGAAACTCTGGGACCTTCTCTGGTGGTTGCCGGGCCTGATAGCAGGAAGAAGAAAATGTGGGGACTGAGCCTCTCTCAGGGGTCTAGGAGTCAGATGCTGAAGAGAGGTGGGGGACTGCAGGACAGGTAATCACTCAGCTGGAGATAGATTATAGTAGTTGGGGAGAAAAGTACTTGGCCGTGGTATTCACTGATGTTACTCAAATGCCTCCCATGTGCACCTGGACAGCTCTTCGCTCTTGCAGGAAGCCTTCTCTGACCTCTCCTCCTTGCTAGGTTAGGGGCACTGCCTCTGGCCTCCCATCTCCAACTATGAGCTTCTGAGGGCAGGGACTGTGTCCAAGGTACACAGGTGGAACCAGAAAACACGTGGAAGTCAGAAAGGATCAAACACCTTGTGAATGGCTGGTCTTTGTCCTGCCCCCACCTTCGGCACTGTCAAGCTCTCTGGATGCCACTGTGTGACGCTCACACAGTGAGAACGTGGATGGACTGAACCTAAATCCAGAGAGGAGAGAGCAGGGAAACAGCAGAGAGACCTTTAGGGATCTCAATCAAGTGCCAATCATTTTCTTATCAGCAAAGATGTAATTTCCACTCCGATTCATGGGTCCTCAGGTCCCTAAGAGGCTGGATTTCCAACTTGCACCACCAAGAGCCTAAGGGTGAGACAGGTCACGGAGGAGATGCGAGGCACACATTACTTTATTATGAGTTGGAGCTTTGGGTCGAAGTGCTTATGTGGCCTCCTGCTGTGGAGAGTGGACCAGGAACCCTGAATCTCCAGTCACCTTCTCTGAGCCCCTAGACAGGGTCAGGCTAGACCAAGTCTCTGTAACAGCAGCCACAGAGGAAGGGAGAGAAGACAGGAAATGGGGCAGTGGTGTCATGCCTGCACGCTCCCCACTCAAAGTGCCTAAACTCAGCACCGAAGTCCAGTTCTGTCCCTCCCAAACTGCACTTTGATCTTGACCCTTCTCAGAGTTCCTCCTCTGCAGGAATCAGGGGAGCACCAGGCTCTGATTTCCCTTGGAGGTTAGAGTATGGAGATGATGAATATTCCTGGCCCGTGAAGTGAGTAGTGCTGAAGAGAGGATGTCCCAGGCTCCTAGGCCCAGTGGAGAGACGCTGGGTGGCCTGAGGGTCGACCACCACCTGGCCTGGCTGATCCATCCCCATCTGGAGCTGCTGTGGCTGCAGCAGACCCCCGGGACTCACAGGGCCCGCACCAGCACCAGAAGGCTCATGACCAGAGCCATGGAGAAGAAGATGCCCAGGAAGAAACGGTCCATGACCCGGGCCAGGCGCTTCCAGTCCTCATGGCGGCGCTGGGCAGCCCGGTGGCTGTGGAAGGCGCTGGCGATGGTGGCCACGTGACGCAGTAGGGCTTCCTGACGGCACAGACACCGGGGCTCATGGCAGGGACCTGCTGGGGGGCCAGTGCCTCTGTCAGGAGGCTGGGGACTGGGGGATGACTCAGGTGGTCTAGACTGCCCACAGGGCTCCCCTCGTTCCCGCACACACAGGCCCCGTGCCAGGCGTCCGAGCAGGAGGGCCCGAGCCCAGGCTGGCACAGGGCGGGCACTGGGGCCACAGTAATGCAGGTTCATGATCAGGATGGTGAGCGCCGTGGAGAAGGTGACCATGGTCATGGTGGCCATGTAGTACTTTCCTGCAAAAGAGAGAAACGGAGCTGAGGCCCCAGACAAGAGCTCAGGCTCCAGAGCTCCCTAGCTGCTGAACACAGGAGGAATGAGCTCATCCCCCACCAGGCTCTCAGGACCCTCAACATAGACGGAAGAAAGTGGGAAGGAGGGAAGGGCCAACATCTCCCCTCCCACATCCCCACATCTGGTTCTCAGAAGCTTCCTGCTCCCTGGTTGCCGCCCTCACTGCTAAAGCCTGGACTTACCCACAGTCCCCTGAAAGTCACACTCTTAAATAGAACCACCATGACCTGGGCAAGTTACAATAGAACCTTCCTGGTGGATTCCCAGGTAGCGCTAGTGGTAAAGAACCCCCTGCCAATGCTGGAGACATAAGAGACTCCAGTTCGATCCCAGGTTGGGAAGATTTCCAGGAGGATGCCATGGCAACCCACTCCAGTATTCTTGCCTGGAGAGTCTCATGGAGAGAGGAGTCTGGCAGGCTACAGTCACACAGAGTCGGACACGACTGAAGTGACTTAGCACGCATGCACACAGGTCTGTGGTGCTGCTCCCCAGAGTTAATAAATGTCAAGCGTTCAAGAGCATGCCTGGCATGCAGTGAGTACTTCAGACGTTTTGCCTATTATTCTAATACTGGGGAATGTGGATCATCCTTCAACAAGTCCTTGAGTAAAGACCAACTCCTGGACTTCCCAGGTGGCACAAATGGATAAGAATCCACCAGCAAATGAAGAGAACAGGGGTTCCATCCCTGGTCCAGGAAGATTCCACATTTTGCCGAGCAACTAAGCCCGTGTGCCAGAACTACTGAAATCTGCGTGCTCCAGGCCCGCAACAAAGAGGGGCCTC
Source organism: Capra hircus (assembly GCF_001704415.2). Taxonomy (NCBI): domain Eukaryota; kingdom Metazoa; phylum Chordata; class Mammalia; order Artiodactyla; family Bovidae; genus Capra; species Capra hircus. Next base: position 31,974,788 of record NC_030822.1, read on the forward strand.
CACTCTCCACAACTAGAGAAAGCCCTCATGCACCAGTGAAGACCTAGCACAGACATAAATAAATGAAATTAAAAAACCAAAAAAGACCAACTCCTTCCTCCTCCCCTACAAGTGAGGGGAGGGCTATTTTCGCTGGAAGGGGCCTATCTCTTCCCCCTCCATCTCAGAACGACGCAGGACCACCAAGATGCTCGGCGGGGCCCCTCGGTTGACCCAGGCCAGTCTGGCTACGGCCCCCGCACCTGCGGAGGGCCTCATGCGCCAGCCCCCGGGGTGGGGGGCAACCTCCCCGCAAGCCCCTCCCTGGCAACCCTGGGGCCCTCGGAGCCCACCGATGAGCGGCACGCTCTCTGCCGGTGGCATGCTCTCGGCCAGGATCAGCTGGAAGACGGTGAGCGCCAGCAGCACGGTGACGCCCAGCGACACCTTCTCGCCCGAGTCCGCGGGCAGGTGGAAGGCGAGCGGCGCCAGCAGCGAGATGAGCACGCAGGGCAGCAGCAGGTTGCACACGTAGGCGGCGGCGCGGCGGCGCAGCAGCAGTGTGAAGGTCACGTCCGGGTAGGGCTCGGAGCAGCAGCCATAGGTGAGCACGCGCCGCCGGGCTGGCATGCCCAGCACGCGCCACTCCACGTTCTCCACGAAGTCGGCCAGGCTGGCGGCGGCGCCTCGCGGCCGAACGTCCAGCTGGTGCCCGCCGTGTGTCCACGAGCCGAAGGTCAGGCCGCAGCTCTGCGCGTCGAACGGGAAGGCCGACACGTCCACGCGGCAGGAGCTGCGCGTGATGGCCGGCGCGTCCCAGCGCACGGCGCCGTCGTGCCGCAGGACCACGTTGGTGCTGGCTGAGGCTGGGGCCTGTGCGTCCGCCCTGTGGGCAGGGGTTGGGGTTGGGGGCTCCCTGAGGTGCCGCGGGGTTGGATGTCGGGGCTGATCCTTGGAGGGGGTGCAACTCCAACCCTCTGGGGGACTCATAGAGGGCCCTCTGTGTCTTTGGAGGCCTAATCGGGCCACGGCCTTCAGGGCCCAGAAGGAGACAGGTCTAGCCCTAAAGGGGATGTGGGGTGCATGGTAACTTTTCTTGGGTGCCATCTGCAAAGTGCCTGGAGGGGCCCTGGGGAAAATGTACGGACTCGGCCCGGAAGGGTGAAATGTGAGATACAGAGGTACGTTTGCCCCAGAACCCTGGCTGCGAGGGATATAGAACTAGTCCTGAACCACACAGTGGGTTCCTGGGAGACATTCAGCCTGGGTTGGCTTGGGGTTGCTATCAAGGGACTGTGAGGTCCCTCCAGTAGGTCGTTGCCATGAGCTGTGGTGTCAGGAAGCCCTACTGCACCACACAGCCACCACTGCCGACACCTTCCTGGCAGTTTCGAAGGCTCCCAGGGCAAAGCTTACGGGGCACCCTAGAGTCAGGTTTGGTGTGGGGGATGGGGAAATAAGTGCATCCTCAGAGCCAAGGGCATCTCTTGGGTGGAGGGGAGGGACCCAGGCAGGCAGTACTTGTTGTAGAGTACGATGTCCGGCCTCCACACGAGACTGCTGGGGATGCGGATGGCATCCAGACCACCATAGGTGTCAGGGTCCCATCGTAGGTAGGCGTCTGTCCACTCCTGTCGGATCCACAGGTACAGGGTCAGCACCTGATTCCGCTCATCCTAATTGGGGGCAGAGGGCAGGCTTAGATGTGGACACATGTCTGTGCATACCCTCCTTTGTGTGTGCACACTCAACTGCAGAGCTCTGGTCAGCACCCCCAGACCTGACTTGCCCACACAGTCCAGTCCCCACAGTCTTGCTGTGTGACCTTGGCAGGCCCTTCTCCTTTGGGCCTGAGTTTCATCAGCAGTTACATGCTAGTCACGAACTCGAGTGTGCAAGTATTTGGCACATTGTGGATACCCACTGGTTAATAGCCAGCACTTGGTAGCTGTTATATTAATGTTTCCAGGAAAGAATTGTTTGGAGAGCAATCCTAGTCTCCCACCCCCCATTCCTTTTTGTTTCCTAACCTCACCACGCAGCATGCAGGATCTTAGTTTTCTGACCAGAGACAGAATCCACGCTCTGCTGCAGTGGAAGCTTGGAGTTTTAACCACTGAACTGCTGGGGAAGTTCCTCGTCCCCCGTTCCTTCCTCCTCCCACCCTTCCAGCACACCCTGTGATTGTAGAGCAACGCACCATATCGATGATCTGGGACAGTGTCACCTCCAGGGTTACATTGAGGGCCTGGTCTGTGTCTGCCACAGGTCTCAGGGCACTGGTGTAGTTGGCAAAGAGGTCTCGGAACAACTTGTGTGCCAGCCTGCCCTCGGCTCCCAAGCACTCTGGAGGACCAGTAAGAAGGGGTGTCCACGGAGGCCGTGGAGCAGGGGCCTCGGCTCACACCCTCTACTCTCCACAAGACTGAGGCCCTGTCAGTGCCTTCTCTGTCTCACAGCTGTCTAACTGTCCCTGCTCTCCGTCTCTAGTTCTTCCCTGCCTGCCTCCGGGGACAGATGCAATGAGGTTGTAGTGTGAATAGTTACTGTCTCCCGAAGCAAGGCTGATGAGTTTCTTCTTCACCTGCCCCTTCCTAAGGACCTGGATTCTGCTTGCCCGGCCACAGATGCTGGAGGGGCCCCATTAGACCACAAGAGTCCCAGGCGCCACATAGCATGGGGGAATGTTAGTTCCCGACCAGGGATCAAACCCATGGCCCCTGCATTGGAAGCGCTGTCTTAACCACTGGACCACTAGGGAAGCTCCTGAGATATCAAGCTTTTAAAGAGACAAATTCAGCTAGATCAGTAGCTGCTTGAAAGAAAGTGAAAGTGTTAGTTGCTCAGTCTTGTCCAACTCTTTGCGACCCTGTGAACTTTTTAGCCTGCCAGGCTCCTCTGTCCATGGGATTCTCCAGGCAAGAATACTGGAGTGGGTTGCCATTCCCTTCTCCAGGGGATCTGTCTTCCCGACCCAGGGCTGGAACCTGGGTCTCCTGCATTGCAGGCAGATTGTTTCCTGTCTGAGCCATGGCTCCCCGGGCCTGCTAGATAAAGCCCCAACTCATCCTTCACGATCTGGTCTGCCTGGCTTTTCCCTCCCTATCCCTGGGAGCACCCCCCTCAACTGCTCCCACCCCAGCTAGGCAAGCCCCATCTTGCCCTCTTCAGCTCCCACTCTTCCAAACTCGCCAAATGGAGCTTTTTCCCAGCGCAGGAATGAAGAGAGAGCATGTGGAGAGAGATTTGGGGAGGATGGGAAGAACAGCAATGCCCAGAGAAGCCAGGACCGGTCTACTGAGCTTCATACCTGGCAGGAGTGGGAGCAGGAGCAGGAGGCCCAGGCTGGAGACAGAGAGGCCGAGGCTGAGGTGGTGGCTCCCGGGGCCCATGGCCTTGCCACAGCCAGAGGAGGGGCAGATCTCTGGGAGTGAGCCTCCTGGCTTGACCTGTGGCAGCGCCAGGCCCTGCTGGCAAGCGTGGCGTGGACAATCCCTGGAAGTCAGAAGGAAGATGGGGATCTCTGTTAGCCTCCAGGGAGCCCTGCGGCCCTTCCAGCGACCTCACCCTCCTATTGTACCGGCCCTGGAATTTAAGTACTTAGGCCTCGGCGTCTGCTGTTTCTCCTTCTCTGCTGGCCTCTGCCTCTCCTGGCCTCTGCCCTGTTCTCTGCCCCCTAAACCGTCTATGTCTTGCTCTCCGTCCCTCTGTAACTCTTTCTTGGTCTCTGCCGCCCTGACCCTGGTCTTCCTCTTTCCACTTTCTCTTCTTTTCTCCTGCCTGTTTCAGCCCCCTGGACTTCCTTAAGGCCTTCCCCTCACCTGACGCTGGGTGAGCCTGGTGCATTCTCAGCAGTACCGGGGCCGGGACTCTGTCCCTCCGAGGCACAGGACAGCAGGCCCGGCCCCCTTTTCCTTTCATTAGCTTAATTACAGAGTTGGGACACCGGTGTCCATGGGAACAGAGCAACTGAAACTGACACCTCAGGTCACTGGGACCTGAATTATTCAAATTCTGTAAGGTAGCACTCAGGCTTAGCTCAGGCCCAGCTTGGGGGACTGGCGATTCCAGGGTCAGAATCTGCAGGAGACTTGGGCTTAGAGGTGTGAGGGGACAGGGCCTATGGATGGCAACTGTCCCTACAGCTCTGTCATCTTTGCTGAGTTCTTTTTAAAAAAAATATTTACTTTTTTATCTGAGTGCACCCAAGTCTTAGTTGAGGCATGCAAGATCTTTCTTAGTTGTGTGGCATGTCAAATCTCATTCCCTGGCCAGGGATCAAATCGCATGGACAGAGGAGACTGGTGGGCTACAGTCCATGAGGTCACAAAGTCAGGCACCACTGAGTGACTTTAAAAATAACACAGAAGTATGTGTAATATGATTTAAGAAATGAGGATTGATAAATGAAAGAGCAAGTGGACTATTAAGAATGAGCAGTATTCAAGAATGAGCAGGTAGATTTCTCTCCCCATTCTTTCTAGTTTCTCTATCTGAGACTCCAATTAAATATATATTTAATTTAATTTTTATTAATTTATTAAAATTAATGTATTAGACACAGATGAAGAGGCAATTAATGAATTCAGAGACAGATGAAGAAATTACCAAAATACATCACAGGGAGACAAAAAGAAAATGAGTTTAGGAAACAGGAAGGAATCTGAAAGAATGTGTTAAATATATATTTAATTGGAGTCTCAGAAAGAGAAACTAGAAAGCATGGGGGAGACCCAGCACTAAAGAAATGAGAGATGCGAGGAGAAAGAGAGGAGTCAAAATCAGGAAACAAACAGAAAACAAATAATAAAGTGTTAAAGTCGGCTTCCCTGATAGCTCAGTTGGTTAAGAATCCACCTGCAATGCAGGAGACCCCAGTTCGATTCCTGGGAAAGATCAGCCTGGAGAAGGGATAGGCTCCCCACTCTAGTATTCCTGGGCTTCCCTTGTGGCTCTGCTGGTAAAGAATCCTCCTGCAATGTAGGAGACCTGGGTTCGATCCCCGGGTTGGGAAGATCCCCTGGAGAAGGGAAAGGCTGGCTACCCACTCCAGTATTCTGGCCTAGAGAATTCCGTGGGGTCCATGGGATCGCAAAGAGTCGGACACGACTGAGTGACTTCCACTTCACAAACTTAAAGTCAACTTACCAATATTTACATTAAAGTAAATGGCCTAAATACACTAATTAAAAGGCAGGGGTTGTAACACTATTAAGAAAATGAAAAGAGAAGCTAGAGATTGGAAGAAAATATTTACAGATCACATAGTCAACAAAGGACTTGTATCCAGAACCTATAAAAATTTCTCAAAACTGAACAATAATAAACCATATCAAATTTTAAAACGAGCCAAAAATTTAAAAACAACACAAGAAGACACACAAAAGAAAAAAAACTGGGCAAAGGAATTTGGGCATTTAAACAAAGAAAAGAACTGCCAATAAACGCATGAAAAGTGGTGAACGTAATTATATATTAGAAACATTCAAATTAAAATATCAGTGAGATACTCCATATTTCTTAGAATGGCTAAAATAAAAACGTTAACCATGCCAATTGCTGGAGAGGTTGCGAAGCTACTGCAACTTCCATATATGGGTGTGAGAATGCAACAGTGGCACAGCCACACTGGGAAATGGTCTGGCAGTTGTTTGGAATGTTAGGCACATGCTCAGCCGTACGACCCAGGAGCCCAATGCCTAGAGAAGCAACAACGTCCATGGTCACACAGAGTTCATGCGTGGTTGTAGCAGCTCCATTCATAACTGCCAAACCCATAAACAAACAAAATGTTCTTCAGTGAGTGAGTGGGTAAAAAACTGGTAGAGCCAAGCAATGGAATATTTAGTATTCGTTGCTAAGAAGAAATGAGCTATTAAGCTATGAAGAGACATGGAGGAACCTTAAGTGCATGTTAATAAGTGAAAGAAGCCTGTTTGAAAGAGCTACGTCTTGTATGATTCGAACTATATGACATTCTGAAAAAGGCAAAACTATGACGAGAATAGGAAGTTCAGTAGTTGGCAGGAGTTTCAGGAGTCTATGGGAGAAGACTCAACGGAAAACAGAGTTTTTAGGGCAGTGAAAAGACTCTATACTCTCTGTATGGTAAACACTCTCTATACCATAATGATGGATACATGTCTTTATACATTTGTCTAAACCCATAGAACTGACAACACTAAGCATCATCACATGTAAAGTAAACTATGCACTTTGACTAATGAAGATGTATCAATGTAGGTTCATCAGATGCAACAAAATGCTACTGGGGGAAACTATACATGTGCTGGGGCAAGGGGTTTGTGGGAAATCTCTGTACTTTCCACTCAATTTTGCTGTGAATCCAAAACTGCTCTAAAAAAAATAAAACCTTCATAAAAAATTTTTTTGAAAAAGGGATTAAGTACTGATCTATGCTATCAGATGGGGATTCCCTGGTGGCTCAGTGGTAAGAATCCACCTGCCTGTGAAGGAGACTCAGGTGTGATCCCTGGGTTGGGAAGATCCCCTGGAGAAGGAAATGGCAACCCACTCGTTTTCTTTCTTGCCTGGGAAATACCATGGACAGAGGAGGAGCCTGGTTGGCTAAAGTCCATGGGGTGACAAAAGAGTTGGACATGACAGAGACTAAACAACACCAACATAATACAGAAGAACCCTGAAAACATTATACTAAGTGAAAGAAATTGGGAACAAAAACTCAGGTATTGTATGAGTCCATTTACATTACGTTGTATAAAAACAAAACTATAGTGAAGGAGATCAGGTTGCCAGGAATAAGGGATAGGAAGAGGGTCACTGTAAAGAGATAGGAAAAGGGAGATTTTGGGGGTAATGAAACATTTTGTATCCTGATTGTGGGGTGGTTATACAAATCTGTATGTGTTAAAATTAACAACGGCACACCAAGTGAATTTTCTCATAATTTATAAAATGTTTGAACATAATTAATAAAACCCAGGGTTATTGTACTTGCCAAAGGGGAAAGACAGTGAGAGTTCCCTGGGGGTCCAGTGTTTAGGACTCCTTGTTTCCAGTGCAAGGGGCGCGGGTTTGATCCCTGGTAGGGCCAGAACGAACAAGACAAAAGCAAAGGTGGACAGCATGACACAAGAGTGAGTGGAGATGGTGCAGGGTTGGATGTGAGGCGAAAGATGTACCATTTTCAGCAGCACTTCTTCAACCTTTTGGGGGCACAAGGTTGTGTTACACTCAAGTTACACTTAAAAATAACATTTGGCAGCAGAATGCCTTTAGAGCAAAATAAAGGCTAAATTCAAGAGTGCTTCAAAACACTTGGAAATAGCACCTGCATAAATTGATTGAATCAGTTATAGAAAAATTGGTATGTTTACCTGAAAAAAAAAGTTGAAATATTTCTTGTATATAGTGTTTTGGGGTGAAAATGTTAGTTTGAAAAAATAATTATAAAAATTGGTAATTTTTTAAAAGCCATTATGAAAAAAAAAGAAAAAACACCTGAACAATAAGTGATGTAAGCCTCTATTTTGAAAATACAGGGCTTCCCTGATAGCTCAGTTGGTAAATAATCCACCTGCAATGCAGGAGACCCTGGTTCGAAGATCCCCTGGAGAAGGGATAGGCTACCCTATCCAGTATTCTTGGGCTTACCTTGTGGTAAAGAATGCACCTGCAATGTGGGAGACCTGGGTTTGATCCCTGGGTTGGCAAGACACCCTGGAGAAGGGAAAGGCAACCCAGTCCAGTATTCTGGCCTGGAGGATTCCATTCCTGTATAGTCCATGGGTTCGCAAAGAGTCAGACACGACTGAGCCACTTTCACTTTTGAAAATACTGAATCATATATAAAAAGATAAGGACTGTGCCATAATGAATTTTGGCATGATTCTTAGGTGGAAGCTTGATGGAAACTTTATAAAGGATAAATGAGGCTGGTAACAACTGAATCAACAACCTTAACATCACTAAAAGTGGGACAGCGAGACAGTGTCTTCCCAAGTGATGAAAAACAGCGCTACTAGTGAGAAAGAATGTGAGTCTAATCAAGTCTCTAGATCTAACCAGTGGCACGTAGCAAGTAAGGGAGTTAGAGGCACAGTCAGTCAAATCTAGAGGCCCCAGGCCTCTACACTAAAGGACAAACATCTCAGGTACTGCATCAAATAAAGGGCATTTTAAAAAGAGAGAGAATTTATCAACCAAATGTGGGCCCTGTTTAGATCCTGATTCAATCAAATCAACTGTAATAAAATTTTACTTCTGAGACAACTGGGGAAATTTGAAAATTAGGATATTAATATTCAGGAATTATTCTTGTGTTAGGTATGACAATGGTATTATATTTATAAAAATTTATGGTAGGAATGCTTTTGTATTGATGAAATAATGATCTCCCATAGAAATCCCATTGGGGTGGGTAGGAATAAGAATTGGGGTAAAGATTAAATTTAGACATCATTTTACTTTTGTATGGGTGAAAATTTTTATAGTAAGATTTTTTAAAAACCCTTAGGAAAGCAGGAGAAATGAATTTTTAAAGCACAAGTTAATATATTACAATATAGAACTCCAGTAAAACCATTCAGTCTGAGAACTGGTTCTTTAAGAGACAACAAATAAAAAATCTGCAAATTTCTAGAAATACAAAGTACCAAAATGAGTCAAACACCTAAAAAAGATGTTGGCTCTGATGATGCCTGCATTTAATCTCCTGGCTTCTGTTAACATTATTTTGGCATTATTCCAGCATTGTGCAGAGGAAATACTTACTCTGCACATTGTATGAGTTTGTGGATTCCACAGTTCTGTTGGGTGTTGAGACAACTAATTCTTGTTTTCGTATTTTTGAGAAATCATTGTGGTGGCTTGTCTTGTGGAGCACAGGCTCTAGGGCACTCGGGTTTTGGTAGTTGCAGCTCTGGGGCTCCAGCACACAGGCTCAATTGTTGTGGTGCATACACTTAGTTGCTCTGTGACATGTGGGATCTTCCCAGATCAGGGATTGAACCTGTGTCTCTGGCACTGGCAGGCAGATTCTTTAGCACTGAGTCACTAGGGAAGCATTGTTCATCTTTATCATGTGCTTTGAACTGCGAGTCTATTCTCTGTGATGCAGCATAGCTGCAGTGATAAATATTTGATTTTAGAGATTTTTTTTTAAAAAAAGGAAAAACCTGTCCTGTGGATGGTGATTGCAGCCATGAAATTAAAAGACGCTTGCTCCTTGGAAGGAAAGTTATGACCAACCTGGACAGCATATTAAAAAGCAGAGACATTACTTTGCCAACAAAGGTCCGTCTAGTCAAGGCTATGGTTTCTCCAGTAGTCATGTATGGATGAGAGAGTTGCACGGTGAAGAAAGCTGAGCGCCAAAGAACTGATGCTTTTGAACTGTGGTGTTGGAGAAGACTCTTAAGAGTCCCTTGGACTGCAAGGAGATCCAACTAGTCCATCCTAAAGGAGATCAGTCCTGGGTGTTCATTGGAGGGACTGATGTTGAAGCTGAAACTTCAATACTTTGGCCACCTGATGTGGAGAGCTGATTCATCTGAAAAGACCCTGATGCTGGGAAAGATTGAGGGCAGGAGGAAAAGGGGACGACAGAGGATGAGATGGTGGGATGGCATCACTGACTCAATGGACATGGGTTTGGGTGGACTCCGGGAGTTGGTGATGGACAGGGAGGCCTGGCGTGCTGCGGTTCATGGGGTTGCAAAGAGTCGGACACGACTGAGCGACTGAAATGAACTGAAGAGGAAATACTGCGCATATTCACAGTTCTTAATACTTCTAAAGACTAACCACTTTTATAGCATTGACTTTTCACAGAACACCTCTTTTGAGGAAACAGAACGAATTCTTAGAAGGAAAGCAGTGCTTTGTGACCCACTTGCTCAGGTTCACGGTCAGTGACAGAGGAAGATTCCCAGCTGAGTAACCCTTGTCCTCAGGGACCCAAATGAAAGGGAAGCCCCAGCTACCAGGAAGATCTACTCAGCTTTCTTATCTCCTCAGGGTCCCAGAAATCTTTGGCTTAATCCTAACTGGAAATTGTTCAATAACAGAACCAACCCACCAACCTACTTACTACTCATAGCCTCATTTGGTCCGTCTCAAGAACAGTCCTGTGAAGCAGCATATCAGGGATCATTATCTCCTTTACACAATGGAAACTGAGAGGTGAAGTGCCAAGGTTTAAAAAACCCCAGAGAAGAGCAAAGAGGCTTTGAATACTAAGTATATTCCACTGGGCAATTTGAAACCCTGCCCCAATCCCCCATTGGGAGTCCAAACACATATAAATAAATAAATGTACAGCAGTCAGGATTCATCAATCTCAACCCCCTCACCCCCAAATAAACCTAGTCTTTGATCTAGTCTGCAACTATTCTCTCATTAAACCCCATGGCCAGTCTCCCCCTTTAGACTGCAAATTAAACAAGGCCGTCATAAAGCTCCTTGGGAGAACAAGGCTCAAAAACACAAAAGAAAGCCCATACCAGGTATGCTATAAACATTTCATTTTATTTTTTTTAAGAAAGTAGCTTCAGAAAAAGAGGAAAATAATCTAGATAGTTTATATATATATATATATATATATACTTTTTAATAAAAACCTTTACATAATCTTCATGCAAAAAGACCCAGACGTGGCCATGTTGTCTGTGATAGGCCGCACACCAGCAGTCTCCGGTGGTTACCTGGGGCTCCCCATAGCTGGCTACAGTGTAGCGAAGGCCCTCTGCCTATCCCTGAAGCTCAGCTTCTTGCCTGCCTCAGTGAGGGCCTTACCTTCTGCAACTGTAGATGGAGGGCTAGAATGGGAGGGGAAGGGAGAGCTACCTGATCTACCATGTTCATTGAAACTCTTCAGGCAAATCCAGGCAGGAGGCCTTGCCAGATGACTGAAAACCAGGCACCAAAATGAGTTCTGGGAGTTTCCCAGAGACATGGAGTCTGAGACCAAGGGCTCCTGCACAGGGAAGTTGTGGTATTCACGGAACATTCAAGGCAGGAAGAACAATCAAGCCTTGAAGCTCCACGGCTCCACAGCACTCACTCTACCTTAAATGAGTCAGAAAGACCCTGTTCTGCTTCCTCAGTTCAACCCTTTCCTGATTCTGAAAGTCATGCAAATCATCAATCTACTCCAGAGACAGATTCTCTTCCTTCTGTGGACAGTTCACTTGTTAAGGAAGGTCCTAGGTCAACACATTTGTCTAGCACCTGCCCCACTCCTTCTAAAGAGTCTGAGGATGAAAGGGCAGGAGTAGGAGCAGGGTAGTGGTTGGCATTGAGAGTCACAAGATTCAGAATGGCTGAGGGAGGAAAAGCATTCCCTGGTTCTTTGGGGAATTCTGCCAAAGGTTTTGGTGCTTTATTGACCATTTCTAAAAAGGAAAAAAAAAAAAAAGAATGGCTCTTGCGGATGGTAAAAAAGAGACTTGGCTCCTTTTTGGGGGGTTCCAAAAGCCCTTATGCTACGTTTAGTATTAAGAAAGCCCTGAACAACTGGAGGTTGCTGCTTGGGCAGCAGGAAGGGAGGGAAGATTCCACAGCCAAGCCAGAGAACGGCAAACAGGGCAATCAACTCGATGCAGGAGCACTCTGTGTGGTGAGTGTGAACAAGCATGTAAGTGTGGTGGGAGGAGCCCAGGGCTCACTGGCTCCCGACAGTCAGTTCCCGCAGGTAGGACTGTGTGAGGCTGCGCAGTTCCTCCAAGGCATAGTCCTCAGGCATGGGGAGCCGGCCAATGTGGGGAGCCAACAGGCGCAAAGGGACTCGCTGAGGGTCTGGCGTTGAGTCGGAGGTTGTATCAGAGGCATGCTGAAGGCTCAGTACCACCCGCAGCAGGTTGGCTACACGTTTGGCCATGTCTGGAGAAAAAAGCAGAGTGAGCACCAAACGAAGGGTTGAGGCAGGGCTATAATAATCACAAAGACAGGCAGTGAGCAGGCAGGAAGGGAGAGGAGGCGAGAGGCTGACCTGACTGAGCCAGGCGGTCCTTGGCATTGTAACACTGGATCTGCTCTATCCTGTTGCACAGCGAGGTCACTTTGGTGTGCAACTGCTCGAGTTCATAACCTGAGCAATCCACCTACAAAGAAGCAGGGAAACCAATTAGGCCAAAAGGAACACTGATCACTCCAATCCTATCCATAGACTGGCTATGCAACCCTTTGAAATGAGAGTGAGGTGAGGCAGGGGAAAACCCAAGAAGCTGGCTGGCAATGTCATGTTCCCACCATCTAGCCTAGTTGCTGAAGACAAGACAGGATCTTAGCAATACACAACAGGAAAGCAATATAGTGTATAGGGCCTGGGACTGGGCAAGTTGCGAAATCATCCTTCATGAACCATGTAATTAGCAAGCTTCAACATAGCACCAAAAATCTACATAAATCTGGGTCAGAGACATGGTATTGACCTAAGAGCATAACAGAGAGAAGTGGAGCCCAAACTAGCACTTAATTTAGGTCTTCTGACTCCAACTAAGAATTAGCACTTGATTATTAATGTAGATATCAACAGGAACTGTGACTTTGTTATCGACAGAAATCACTTCCTTTCCTATCACATTACAGTTGTTTAGTCGCTCAGTTGTGCCTGACTTCTCTGACCCCATGGACTGTAGCCCACCAGGCTCCTCTATGCACGGGATTTCCCAGGCAAGAATACTGGAGTGGGTTGCTATTTCCTCCTCTAGGGGATCTTCCCAACCCAGGGATCAAACTCATGTCTCCTGCATTGGAGAGCGCACCATGGGTTTCCCTGGTATTACAGCTGTTGGTAATCTTTAAGTTTTTCAAAATTACAGTGCGAGGGCTTCTTATTTAGGATGTTAATAAAGCACTTATTACATAGCACAAGTTTTTAACATTTTGATAATTCTATCTTAATATAATTGCTTTCTTTTGTAATCCTATATATTTTATATCTTAGGCATTTAAAGACCTTAGAGATCCATCCATAGGTGTCACCAGAATGCCCCCATAACACTTTCAATTTAAAACATGCCAAATATTATGTGAAAAAATTATCTACACTAAATCTCTGATCTTTACTGGATCTCTCAACCCAAAGCTTCTCACTTAAAACTAGTGGAAAAGGGGACAAGGGGAGGGGACTGACTAAGGACAAGTCTTAGGCATGTCCCCTACACACTACTTAGCAATAAACCACAAAAAAATGTTTCAAGTTTTGACAGAACTGTCATAATAGCTACATCAAATCTGGTTCATCAAAACACCCCTCCTGCACTGACAGTGCTCTCTCTGTCAGTGAGTTTTTCGAGTTCTTGCTGAAGCCTTTGGCTGTCTCTATGGCTTTATGGGTCAGGGAGAGAGAAAACCAGGCCATGGTTTAAGGAGCTCAGGTACCTGCTGTATATGACGGAGCATTTCAATGACCCTAATGTAGTCCAGGTAAACAAGCCCAGATGTTTCCCAGTCCTGGATTAGGCCACTGCGCTCCAGAGGTGCCAGGTCTTCCAAGAACCCCTTCAGGTAGTCATAGTTCTCGTTAATAATGGCATCTGAAGAAACAAAATATTGACCAGAAGTATACAGAGGAAGGAGATGGCAGAAATCCAAGACAGGAAGAAAAGGAAAATTATGTTGGGTCAGACTTGAGAATTACAATAGATATTTCAAAATTATATTAAAGAAACTGTAAAGAATTTCTGGTTTCAGTTTCCCAAATAGCGATCTCTGGTGTTGCTGAATGAAACTCCCTAAACAATGAGCTTAACGCAGTTAGTGCACATCAAGAATATTCCCCGCAGATGGGGATATAACAGATATTGCTGCTGACCTGTGCCCCTCACCCTCACTAAGCATCTTTTGCACAAGGAGTTTTTACGAAGTGTGATCTGATTCAAGTCTGCCATGCTCTGTCAGATCACTGACAGATCACTGTCCCTGGCCTGAGTCATCATGGGCTCAGAGGATTGAAGAATTGGGGGTGATTCCAGGAGACACAGACCCTAGTCCGAAGCACTCACCGGAAGCTAAGTGCCGGATGACGAGCTTGTGGCACCTGTTCCAGTGCCCTGCTTTAAATAAATAGAGGGCCTCCAAGTGCTTGTCGGCTTCCATGTGTGCTCGCACTGCTTTGGCCTCATGAATCCATTCAGCGGGCACACAAAGCTTCTCGGTCAGGAAAGTCTCCTTAGCCCAAGACTCAGGGGTCTCCAACAGCTGGCAGTGCCGGGTAAGCAGCTCTCGAACAGCCTTCTCCCGTGTGCTACAGGAGGAAACGTCAGCTGGGATAAGTCTCATCCTTACCCATGGAGGCTGCCTCAGACGGCTCAAAGTGGCCCCTGAGGCAGTCTCCTAAACTGCAGGTCCTGACCCATAGAGGATCACCTCAAGCTTCACTTAAGGTGACATACCAGCATTAATTTTTAAAATGAAATAGAAGAGAAGCACATTGTATTTTCATGGTCCAAACAGTCTGAGGATGAATACTCTTGGGAAGGTTGTCCATTGCCCCCCAGAAGGCTTTATCCTCACTGGCTCGTTTCTCTTTTCTAACTGTATGGAATATAGTTGATGTTGTACAATGTTTGCTATACAATGTGTACAGCAAAATGATTCAGTTATACATGTGCGTATGTTCATTCTTTTTAAATTTTTCTCATATAGGTCATCACAGAATATTGAGCAGAGTTCACTGTACTATACAGCAGGTCCTTGTTGCTTATCCATCTTATATATAGTAGAATGTGTGTGTGTTTATCCCAGCAGGCGCAATTTGTTTCCTTTCTAGAACAGGAGATGAAGGATGAGATAGCAGAATTCTGGACCCACCGAGCAGTCCTCTGCAGTTTATTCTCAACCTCCTCTCTGCCCTTTCTCCCACATGGCCAGTATAAGTAAACAAAGTTGATAGTTTTACGATGTAAAGTCCCTTCCAGGTCCTGTTTTTTCCCTTATAGCCATCAGGGTTCCTAATTCATTTTCTCTTTACTCCTAGACTTAGGCTAACCTCACTCTTTCTGCTCTTGAGTCCACTTAAAGAGATTTCTTCTTTGGACCAAAGAATCTCTCATCTGAATTTCAGATCAAAGCTATTCTCATCTTAGATTCTTTTGTCAACGCCTAGGCTTTTTAAGAACTCCCAGTCTCAGGACAACTGTCTCCTTTTCCCTCCTCTTCAGGAAACAGGATCTGCTCTCCTATGGCCATCCTCAGCCATCCATCAGCCATCCTTCTACCACGTGGAATTCTCCAAGAGTGTATTTAAATAAACGCAGCGGGAAATTCTGGGGTCATTTTGCCTCCTGGTGAGGAGGAAGAGGAAAGAGAAATTCCTTAAAGGGAAAGTTGTGCTGGATGCTTTATATTTTTACTCTTTTAATTTCATAGTCACCTTTGAACAGAGATTAGCAATATTATGATTTTACAGATTAAAAAACTGAGGCCTAGAGACATCTTGACTCTAAGTCAAAAATGAGTAAGCTTTACCCTAGGTCAAAGTGAGTACATGGTGAAGCCAGAATTTAGAAAGACCGGACTACAAAACAACTTTCCATGCCCTACGGAATGACAGATAGTATAGTACAGTGATTAAGAGCACAGACTCTGGGTGTCTTGAGTTGAAAGCCTCACCTTGCCATTTACTAGCTATGTGGTTTTGAACAAAAGTCATCTAATTTCTGTATGCCTTGAACTGCTCATCTATAAACAGACAATGTCTATCTCATAGGTCCATTAAACAAATTAATATATTTAAATTAATATAAAGTACTTATGACAGAATATAAAGATATATAAAAACATTATATAAATTATATAACAAAGCATTGTGTTAAGTGTTTTTGTTCTTAGTAATATGCCATGCTGCTACCAATAACAAAAAACCTCTGGCTTTATACAGTTCACAGCAGGGAGTAAAGGTGTTTCTCTGGTTTTCATTCAGGATAGAGAACCAAAACATTATGTATCTGGGCAAGATTGTTTTGGTAAATAGGTAAACACTACCAAACTTGAGGAATGGATGGCAAGGGAAGGGAGAAAGCCAGTGGACAGAGACAAAGAAGGGGTACTCCTTGCCAACCTTTACGGATCCACTGAAGCAATGCAGCCAGCATTATTTCTGCATAATTCAAACAAACCACATTCAAGGAATTTGTGCCTAAGTTAATGGGATTTTTCCACCCAGTTCCACTTAATTATTTCCCATATTCCCATACCAATTTAATAGGTATTTAGACCGATTCCTGTGTTGCCCTGTAGGGCTAGAGGCACCCAGTGCATCTGATGGCTTCTCACTCACCTTGAGTTGTCAATGTGCAGGAGGACAAAGATGGCCCACTCCCAAAGGCCCTCACTCTCCAGTTGGCCAGCGTAACTGGCCTGCAGCACACCCTCACACTGTTCTGAGAGATGGGTATAGTTAAGAGCCCGCAGCACCTCCCACAAGTGCCAGCTTAGGCGATAGTCCAAAGGATCCGCAGTTATGCTTCGAGGCTCCAGCAGCTGGTTGAGGTCATAATGTCTGCAAAGGAGAATGTGCTGAGTTACCAAACCCAGTCAGCAGACCACCTGCACTGGATAGGTTAACTCTTTCAGCCACAGCTTAGAAAACAATAAAGGCAAGTACCCTAGAGCAGAAGCATCATAAGCCTTACAGTCTTCCTCCTCTAGGTTTAGCCAGATTACAGATCCTACCAAAATCCAAGGAACTTCCCTTCTCAGGCTCTTCTAACAAGTCTGCTGGTATTTCTTTGGTCTATTTTTACCATCCCGATACAGGAAGTCTTCACAACTTTCACCCTTTCATTATTATAGTGTCTTTTCCTTAACCATTAAAAAAAATATAAGTTCCCTTAGTATCTTTTACATTGTTCTACTATCTGAAGTTGCGGAAGTGCTACTTCACCTGTTTATCTGAACACCTGACTAGTCTTAATGATGGTTATGATGGTTATTTCCTTCTTTTTGCTTACAGTTGGTATTATTCTTTATATAGAAATCCAAGTACCCAAGGTTTGAAAGTCTCCCTAAGGCTTTTGCTTTTTCTTCTGCAAGGGGCCCAGGGATCTCAATGATTCTGGACCAGTTTGTGTGTGATGTCCTTAAACTTCCAAATCCCAGACCGTAAAAACAGTAAGAACGAAGATCCCATACCCACAAGCTTTAAAGATCTGGGTGTTGGTTTACTAACCAAAGTGTTTCTGTTTCACCTAAGATCCCAGACATTTTACAAGTACCTACACCTCACCAAGTAATGAGTAGTTTTTCTTGCCCAGTACTGTCAAACTGAACTTTGTGTGACAATGGAAATGTTCTATAATCTGCTTTGACCAATAAGATAGCCACTAGCCATGTGTGGCTATTAAACACTTGAAATATGGCTAGTGTGAATGAATAATTAAACTAAGAAGGATTTACTGTCTCAGTCTGGTTTTGGTTTCTGGCACATTGAGATATATGCTTTTTTTCTTCCTCTCTTTTCTTTTTTGACAGTAAAAGAGGTGACATACATTAACTATACATATTTAGAATATACAGTTTTCACAAGTTCAAAACATATATACACCTGTGAAACTACCACTAAGATCAAGATAACAAGCTTACCCATCACCTCCAAAAGGTTCCAGAAGCCCCTCTGTGATTCCTCTCTCCTGCCTATCCCTACACCTACTCTTCCCACGCAACAATTGATTCCATCACTATAGATTAGTTTGCATTTTACAGTTTTATATAAATTATATTATATTATAAATGAAATCAAACAGTAGGTATATTTTGGGGAAGTATTTTTTTTTTTTGGTCTCTTCAAAACTAAGTAAAAGTACTTTATAATTCACCATGCTGCTGTGTGTTATCAATAGTTACTGGTGAGGTAGTATTCCATTGTAGAGATGTACCACAACTGGCTTATCCAATCACCTACTGATGGAAATTTGAGCTGTTTCCTGTTTTGAACCTTTACAAATAAAACTGCTATCAACACATACATAGACATACATTTTCATTGCCCTCAGGTAAATATGTAGGAGTAGAATGAATCATATGTATGCAGGTATATGTTAAACTTTTTTTTAGCTACCAAACTCGTTCCCCAAGTGCCAGTATTATTTATATTTTCCCCCAACAGTGTTGAGAATTTCAATTGCTCCACATCCATGATGACATTTGGTAAAGGTCTTTTAAAAATTCTAACCATTCTAACTGATGGGTAGTGGCATCCCACAACAGCTTTAATTTGCATGTCCCTAATGTCTACCGAGGTTAAACTTTTCATGGGCTTGACATGTAGATCTTCTTTGGTGAAGCATCTTTGAAATATTTTCCTGTTTTTAAATTGGATTGTTCTCTTATTATTGAGTTCAAAGAGTTCTTTACATGTTCTGGATAAAAGTTCTTTATCAGATATATGAACTGCAAATATATTCTCCCAATCTGTAGCTTGTCTTTTCAATCTCTTACAGACATTAAAAAAGAATAAGGACAAATTACAAATAACTTTATGCCAATAAATCTGGTGACTTTGGTGAAACAGAAAAATTTCTTAGGAAAAACAAATGAACAAAACTGGCTCAAGAAAAAAACTATTACAACATAAAAAAGAACTATTAGATACCCCCATTAAAGTGGCGGGATGGGGGTGGCGGCAACAGATTTCAACAGACATTTCAGGAAGATATGTAGATGGTAAATAAACACATGAAAAAACGCTTGCCATCATTAGGTATTAGGGGAAATGCAAATTAAAACACAATTTTAGTTATCTGTATTTTACCTCAATAAGAGTCTATTATTCTAAAATTAGTATAGTTAATTAAAAAAAAAAGTACTTAAAAAACTGAAGTGAGATGTGAGCTACTACTTCTGACTGAAGAAAACTGCTCAGTGTTTCTGATGTAAGGTAAAAAGCCAGCTCTGAGATAGTTTAAATTATTTGATTAGATATAACAACATGTTAATGTATTAATTTCTTATTAAGCATACAAAAATGAGATGCCACTATATGCCCACTAAAATGATAAAAGTTTTAAAAGCCAATAACAAATTTTGAGGAAGATCTGGAGCAATTATAGATCTTGATGGGACTTTTAGATACAAGTGGTCACAACAGCTTTATTCTTAATATCCTAAGACCAAAAAAAATTGTTCACTAACAAATGAATAAAAATTAAATTTCCATTATACATATTAATATGGATAAATCTCAAAATCACCATGTTGAGTAAAAAAAAGCAGGCACAAAAGATAACATGCAGAATTATATAAAATTCTGTAATAACAAAGTAATCTACAATAATGAAAAGTCAGTAGTTGTCGGGTGTGGACTGACTGCAAAGGGACATGAGGGAACTTTTGGAGGGTAATGTTAATGCTATCCAAATAATGATGGTAGTTACATTACATTAAAAAATATCAAACCACACACTTTATTATCAATATATATAAATTGTATCTCATTGAAGTTGATTAAAATAATTGTTTTTAAAATTTTTATTAAAATATAATTGATTTAAAATGTAAATTTTTAGATTTCTAATTCTAGTTCCCATGCTCTTTGAACTCCATTACTGTTTTATTTTGTGATTAATATAATCTTATGGCAATTTGACCACATATAAAAGGGAAAGAACTCCCTAAGGTTCATGGAGCCCTCAAGTGATTGTAACACGACTGATTTACCTGTCACTGTAGAGTTTTAGAAGGTGAAAGCAGACATCTTGAAGAGGTCTCTGTGAGTCTTGCTCCTCCTCTACCACATATCCAGAGCCCTCTAGGTATGAAGGAAGTGGACAGCGGGCGTATCTGTCACCCTCAGAGGTATTCTAAAGTTAAGAATTTAATAAAACAATACATCAGCTGCAAGTGTGTTTCACTAGATGATGATATATCTCAGTTACTCAGATGTATATTAAGAATGGTGTGAAAGTGAAACTGAAGTTGCGCAGTCGTGTCCGACTCTTAGCGACCCAGTGGACTGTAGCCCACCAGGCTCCTCCGTCCACGGGATTCTCCAGGCAAGAGTACTGGAGTGGGTTGCCATTTCCTTTTCCAGGGGATCTTCCTGACCCAGGAATCGAACCCAGGTCTCCCACATTGCAGGCAGACGCTTTAACCTCTGGGCCACCAGGGAAGCCCCAAGAATGGTGTGACATCTGCTAAAAGATTGTTTCAACGATTTTAAACTTCATTACACTCAGTTTTTTTTTTTAGTGTTCTTTTTTCCCTGACAAATAATTCTAGCAAATGATATCAAAGACAATAAAAATTAGCAGTAAGAAAAGAACCAAACAATTGCATTAAAAACATCAAGAATACTTTAACCTCCAAATTCACAAGGAATATGAAATATTAATATAATGATATTTAGAGGCAAATTTCAGACGTGCTAATTTGGGGCTATACTAAACACAAGGTCAGGCTGTAGCTCAGGGAATTCCCGAAGGAATAAAACAGCATTAGGAATGAAGAAAAACCCTCTGATGATGGTGCAGAAAAACAGCAGTAAGAAAATATATTGTGAGATTCCCTGACGGTCCAGTGGTTAAGAATCTGTCTTGCAAGGCAGAAGACACTGGTTCGATCCCTGGTCCAGGAAGATCCCACATGGCAAGAGGCAGCTGAGCCCATGTGTCACAACTACTGAAGTTCACATGCCCTAGAGCCTGTGTTCCACAAGAGAAGCCACTGCAACGAGAAGCCCGCACACTGCAACTAAGGAGTAGCCTCTACTTGCCCAACTAGAGAAAGCCTGAGTGAGGCAACAAAGACCCAGCGTAGCAAAAAATAATACAATCACTTTTTTAAAAAAGAGTAAAGTGTGGAAACTCCTTGTGTTAAGCAAAACATAAGCAGATATTTGAAGAAATTTCCCATCATTTCCTGTGTCCATTTCAATTTTACGGTAATTTCAAAAAAGTATTAGAAAAAAGTATTGCGAAATATGATTTGATGGTTTTTTTTTCCTCTGGAGTACTTTTCTAGTAAAACCAGAACTCCTACCAGGACTCGTACTTGGTTCTACTGGATATATGTACCTGAAATGCTTCTTCATACACGCTGAGCGCCTTGGAAATGGAAGCTGTTGGTGGAAGCAAATACCAAAGATGGACAGCCAGGGAGCGTTTCCAATCCAACTGGGAGCACACATTGATTTGCTTCTGCTCTGAGAGCTGCCATACCTGCAGGAGGCAAAATCACCACCACAGCTCTATACTATATGTTACCTTGTTATTGCCCAAGCCTGCATGCTGCTCACTTATTTAAACTGCATTTTAAATGATTTAAATATCAGTGTTAATGGCCCAGATATAAACTACACAGTTCCCTGGTGGCAGGTGACTGGGTGGACTAAATAGGAGGCACTTAGACAATAAGTGCGCTGAGAAGTGATGAGAACCACTCACTGCCCACAGTAGCCAACTTTTTAAGATGTGAATAAACTCTGATCAATGACTGTGTTTTTGGAAATTGATGGCAAGCAAAACAGGTAGGCAGCAAGAAAACTGGCTTAAAGTCATTATGATACATCATACATAAAATAAAAGAGAAGTGGTTATTAAAAATAGAGAGGCCAAACAACATGAAAAAGTGTCCATATTCAGTAAGTTTCCAAGAAAAGTTGCGGAACTATGTATAATTCTATTTGAATATATACAAGTATAAATATGCAGGCATATATGTCAGAATATACTTAAAATATGTCTAGAAAGACAGATAACGAATTATGTTGTTTATCACTATGATAGGGGATAGGGCAAATTTTAACAATTTCTGTACAACCAGTGTTTACTTCCCCCACAATGTACACACTGTACCTTTCTAATTTGAAAATATTTCTGCTCAAAGTTAAATATAAGTTGCTTAGTTACAGGTAACAACATACAACTTAAAAGATAGCTCTTTGCCTTAACTTTAAGTAATCCTGAATCTATGAAGATATTTATGTGAGTTCACAAGAAAAGAGGAAAATACCGGTTTTCCAGCCAAGAGGGCAAAGATGCGCAGTCTCTCCTCCTGGATGAAGCAGTCAGCCTGGAGTTGATGCCAATCCACCAGCTGCATAGTAAGCAGCTCACGAACTGATTGGCTGCCAACCAACTGGGATAAAAGAAGAGCAAGACGATGATCACCTACAAGAAAAAGAAGTTCTTTGGTGATGCTGAGGATTCATAGACTTGGAAAAACACTTAGGGGCATTATCTTATTTCTTCTGGCCCCCAGAAACACCTCTGACTGCTTTTGGCAGTGATGCTGAAGACTGAGCAGAAAATTTTTGACTAAGGTAGAAAATTTTCAAAGTAACTTAACCTAATTACATACAGACTGTATAGTACACAGAGAATTAGACCATAAATTAAAAGAATAATTCTTTGTTTCATCCCTAACTGACCTCCTTAAAGTCAACGCTCCTTTTCCTTGTCCTTTTGTTTTTGGATATGGGTCAGTGCTTGCATGACAAGTACTGTCCTGCCCAGAAACTAAGGCTCTCATCACAAAGCGTTTCCTTCACACACACGAGACACTTGGAGGAAAGAAATCATGCAACAGGAACATATCTGGAAATGGGTTAACAGGTCAAGCCATCTCCCTGATTACCTGTATACAAGTAACCAAAACACGACTGGACTATGATTCATGCAGTAAATGTTGCAGCCCATTTGACCATGAGCTGCTAGTATTCTAAATGAATCACAATAAAGGGAAAAAGGTTATTTCTGTGTATCTACTGGACAAGTTCTGAGAAGAAAACTGGCATATCCTATCTTGACTCAATCATTAAGGTCATCTTTCTTGGCTCTGATCAACCAATTTAGCTTCTGCCAATCCTTGACTTTTCACATAAGACTTTCCTTAATGACAAAAACATGTACTTGAACAAATGGAAGGAGTGTAGAAAAAACTTCAAGTTCATTTTAGTGTATGGTGTGATGTAAGGATCTAAATTCGTCTTTTACAAGTGAACATTCAACTATTCCAGCATTATCTGTTGATAAGATTGTCCTTTTCACATTTAAACTACCTTGGCACTTTTTTGTCAAAAATCAACTGACTGTAAGCACAAGGGTTTTATACTTGGATTCTCATTTCTGTTCCACTGAAGTGAATGTTCATCGTTATGCTGATTCCACATTGCTGTAACTGCTGTCCCAATCTTAGGGTGAAATCATGTTGTCTTTTCAACATTAAGTATAATGTTAGATGCATTTTTTTTGGTAGATTTGCTTTGATAACAGGACAGTAATGTTGCCATAGGTGAGGTGAAAAGTGCTCCCTCCTATTTTCTGGAACAGTTGTAGAATACTGGTAGTCTTTCTTTCTTCTTGCAGCAATGTATGGCTTGCAGGGTCTTAGTTCCCTGACCAAGGAAACTGAATCCGGGCCCTCGGCAGTGAGAGCCTGGGGTCCTAACCACTGGACTGCAAGGAAATTCCTTCATATTATTTCTTCTTTTAAAAGCTTAAGTGTATTCACCAGGGAAGACATCTGGGCCTGAGCTTTTCTAAGTGAAGATTGCAAATTACTAATTCAACTTCTTACAGATCTATTTAGATTTTCTACTTTTTCTTGAGTTTTGATAATTATACCTTCCTAGGAATTTTCAGTTTCATCCAAGCTGTTCCATTTGTTGACAGAGAATTTCTCATAGTATTTCCTTTTCTGCAGTAGTGATGGTCACCCTTTCATTCCTTTTTGGGCAATGTATCTTTCCTCTTTTTTTCACTGTCAGTGTAGTTAAAGATTTATAAACTTTCTTGATCTTTTCAAAAAACTAACTTTGGTTTTATCAATTCCTCTACTGTTTCTATGTTTTCATTATCACTGAATTCTGTTCTAATCTTTACTATTTTCTCCTTCTTCTACCTTTGGGTTTAGTTTTCTCTTCTTTTGCTAATTCCTCAACATAGAAGCTTAGATTATTAACTTGAGGAGTCTCTTCTTGTTGAGTAGGTATCAAGTAATGCTTCTTATTGACAGTGTTTTAAGTATTCTATATTCTTGACTTTGTTTAGTTAGTTTTCTATCAATTATTGAAGGTGGAGCTAAGAAGAGAAGCAAAAGTTTTTAATAAGTCAAAACATAGTGCCTTGCCAAAAGCTTAATCTTAGGGTAAGAAAAAAGGGGAGGAAAAGTAGAGTTTGTGAATGAATAAATCTTAGGACCTGACTTCCAGCAATCCTATTCCACTCACGTCTGCTTATCTCTTAAATGGTTCATAATCTTTATAACTTTATAGAAGGTCAATCCTGAAGACAAGTTTTCATTGTATAAATGTATGAAGACTACCTAAGGCACAAACTGAAAATAAACCCAGTTGATGGCTCCAATTAGTTGGCTTCAGTAAACAAGGTTTCAATAAAGTTTGATCAAGGATCTAATTATATACATATTAAACTGAACTATGTCATCCTTTAATCCTATCAAGATTTTCATCTAGACACTTAGTAACTACTTGCTGAATGCCTCTCACTAACGAATGTGGAACTAAAAATACACACATATATATATGAGAAGTCCAAAAATTAAACTTCTATATGTTTATTTGAATGAAATAAGTGAATCAGTACAAATCATGTATGTTTAAGAAGTTCAGTAGGGGGACCTAAATGTCAAAAGAAATCTGCTAACATGGCACATTTTATGTATGAAAGAATATTAAGAAGTATTCGACTATAATGTCTATATAACATTTGTAACATATTACATGAAAAAAACAATAATATATATATATAAAAAGCAGGACACTATCTTTTAAAATAATACATGCATGTGTTGCTCTGTATGCACATATTTGTATATATTTTATATATATTACAAAGTAAACATTTTAAATACAAACTGCACATTGAAATGTTTGCAGTGAACAGTAATAAAGGATTTAGGTGATTTTGGTTTACTGCTCTGTGCTTATCTGCATTTTCTACTTTTACTGCAAATGCATGTGTAGCATATAAAATTAAAATAACTTTAATTAAAATCTAAGATTTAAAGTTATAAAAGGAAAACCAGAAGGCACAGTCCCTACCTATTTTGGAGAAACCAGAAATCTTGCTGGGAAGTTTATACTTAATATTCAGGTTAGAAGAAAAGGGCAAACCTACAATTAAGGGGTAGAGACAGTGAATAGGAAGTAGGCAGAAGTGCAGAGGACTGTATGTCCTACCTGACTGCTGGGCCAGGGAGCAGGCCTCACTGATCCTCTTGCCCGTGAGGTAGCTGAAGACAGCCTCCATAGGGTTGTCTTTTCGGGTCAAGGAGACTTCTTCCTCAATTTGAGGTGAGGCAGTATTGGACAGCCAGCGAGAAAAAGCTCTCCTTCGCTCCAGAATCTGAATGTATTCACTGGGCTCATCCAGCTGGCTATCAAGCTCCTTCAGGTGGCCCCACAGAGCTTCGCATAACGTCCATGTTAGGCTCCACTGTTTCACAACTAAGAAACGGACAGGAAAACAATGCAACGACACAAAGTCATACAATAACTGCAGAGAGGGGTCACTTTAATTGTGGCATTAAAAACACATCAGTTAATGAATACCCCCAACAACGACTTGAGTTGCTTTCTCTGTCTGCATCTCACTCAGCTGTGTCTTACAGCTCCAGAGGTGTGTGGTGTTAACTGCCTGCTTACTCCATGTTCCCATGGTACTTACAAACAAATGTAACTCTATGCTCCATTAAACAGATTCCTCTAGCCTAATTATGGCTAATATAGTCTCAAATGATAGAGAAAAATCCTCTGATTTGATCAACTTTTGTTCACAAATGCTTTATTAAGAAATAGATAGTGCTCTAAGAATTTGCAAAGGATTATTCTCTGCTACAGCCTAACAATTTAGTGAGCTTAAATGATACTGTTCAAATGTCCTTAAGAGAAAACCAACTCAATCTACACAATGTAACTATGATAGCTACCATCTTCATTTTACAGATGAGGAAACTGAAGTATGGAACTTTAAGTGACTTGCTCAAAATTACAGGCAAGATGTAACAGAGCCAGGATTCAAATTCAAGTAATTGGAGTCCAATTCTTAGTCACTATGCTATACTGCCCACGGTGAAGGAAAACAAAAAGGGAGCACTGTTTACCACTTTATGCTATTCACCAAGTATGCAATGGGATGACAACTCACATATTTGAAGAGATGAGACAACTGAAGCAAACACAAAGAAATGAACATAAGCAAGTTCCAAAACGTGTGGTACGGAACATTCTAAAATAGCACCCATTTCACAATAAAAGTGATGTGAACTGATGTGTGAAACGTAATTTTTCTACATGTTAAACTTTTCTAATTTTCCTTGAAATTAAGTGCCTAAATTAGAAAAGCCCTTAATCAAAGTATGGGTTCAGAAAAACATGGTCACAATCATTATAGAAAGGTAATAAGTGAAAGAGGTCAGGAAGAGAAGTCATAATCACCCAAGTTGTTGGGAAGAACAAGTGGGACTTGAATTAGACACGGAGGAATGAGTAGGACTTAGGTACTACTCTGTGTTCTCTGGGTGGGGTAAGAGATCTAATTTCATAAATTCACAAGAGGAACTGGCTACAGTTCCTCTGAACAGGGGTGTAAAAGTGATGATAAAAAATGATAGAATTTCTCCCTGCTTGAGATTCTGTTCATCACAACTCAACTACAGATTAAGTCCAAGCTTGGCATCCACCCACTACACTGGCATGAGGAAATACATCCTGCTATGAATGTATGCTGCTACTCCTGTTCCTGGGACATCAAAGGTTAGCAGCATAGTCCATACTCACTCTGTGGTTCCAATAAATCTGCCGATGCTTCCTTAATCCAATCTGCATAGTCATGAATGACAGCAACTCCCGGATTGGGGACAATAAGAGGACACAGCTCATCCACGTGAACAGTGCTATGTTTTAATTTAAGCTCCAGAGATGTCTGGTATAATTGCAGGTCTTTGTCCAGCTTCTTTTGCCTCAAACTAAGTTTTTCCAAATGAACTTTGAATGGAGACTCAGTTAGGCTACAAGGGCAAATAACAAATAAGACAGAAAATAAAGACAGATGGCAGAATGTTCCTATGATAAAATCTTTCTTTTTATCTAATTACAAAATTGGATACAAACATTCTACTATGATTTTAAAGAAATTCTGTTTCCTAATATCAAACTATAAAGGATTATCTATAGTTTATACATTTACCTTATTAGGTCAAAGATACAGAGAAGGTGCTTTATTGAGAATATACCTTATATATGAAGAAATTACAAATATCTTAAGTGAGAAAATGGAAAAATGACTAATAAAAAGGATGAAAATTCAAGGAATGCTACAGCAATTAGCTTTGGGTCTGTTATCTTTTCCAACTGAAGTTTAACCATTAGGTAAGAATTAATATACTCTTCATACCTTGATGATACAAATGGGAGTTATTAATGGCAAGTTATTAATAATTATCATTAGGTAAGTATTACATAATTTTTAATTATGCCAATAACACTGTACTAAGAATATATCTAGAAAATCACAAAATGGAGCCCTGACCTTGTGTCTTCTGGTGATGAAAAGCTTTTGTTCACCTACCACATTGCCTTTCTCAGAAAACAAGGAAATGTGACTCACGATTTAACAGCTACTGGATTAGGTAGGAATCCATATTCCATACAGTCAGCAATCTGATGATTTTCCAGTTCCAGAGAACCACTCAGCTGTTCTCCACTATTAGCGAGTGTCCAGTTGGGGCCCCAACCAACCCGAAATGATCGTCCCATAAATAGGGCCATGTCCATCAGGAGCTTCCCCTTTCCATAGGTGACAGACTTTTTAAGAGGGACTAGGCCTGGTTGTCTGCGTGTACCCACTGTTTTCAACTGAAACTCAGGGGCTGGGCTGGGCACCGTAAACACAGAAGTCAGGGGTGGAGGAATAGACCAAGGGGATGTGGATGGGATATTCATCAACGATGATGTTCTGGGAGTACGACATTCTTGTAAAGAGGCACTTGGTGAAAGAAAAGTCCCACTTGTAAATTTTGATTGTAGTAACCCACTTACTAAAATAAGGAGGAAAAAAAGACTATTAGAAAATACAGCCTATTGATCCTTAAGTAACAACCAGCAAAGCTGAAATTATAGTTTTATTAAACTATCAATAATTAAGTCCGATATAGATGACTAGAAGCAGGTTATATCAGACTGCAGAAATAATTTTCACGTGGGAAATCAAGGCAGGAATTCTAATGATAATGTCAACAACAATAACAACACTATTACTATTATTTAAAAAATCTATGTAGCACTTATCTGAAGCAGACTCTATATAATCCATTTGTATACAGTTTCATTTCATCCTTCAATAACTTTAAATGAAGAACACTGCAGTCCTCATTTTATAGATGAGAAAACTGGGCCCAGTTAAGTGACTTGTACAAAGCTCCTAAGTGTCAGTACTGACAGATAAACCCAGGTAAATCTGACACCAATGTTCACGCCCTTATCAAAATGCAAATGTTTACTCTTTAGTCAATATAAAAAGTTGGTAAGATCAAAATTCAAAATTCCTACCACTCCAGTGCTCAATGCTAGAATTAAGAAACCAAATCCACTGAGATATCTTGTAATTGCATATATGGCTTTCAGGATAGTTTTTGTTACTTTTGCCTGTTTTTCAATTTTATCTACTTCCTGTCTAAAGCAAGGAGTTGCTGATTGAAGTATAAGATTTTCATGTAGTGTTCATTATGGAAAAGCTTATAAATGTTTAACTGATGCTTCATTAAAGCATTTTTTAAAGGCAAGTTAATAAGGGTACTCAAAAGAATTGAAAAATAAACAGTTTTTAAGGCAACATGAACAAATCCCTTCCTGGTAGGTCTCCTGGCTGTCAAAATGTTTTGAAATTATACCTACTTAACTCTTTTATTGATATCAATACTCTGGCCCCAATCCCACATAATTATAAGTCCACTAGAAGAGATAAGAAAAGCTTTAAAATAAAACAGGAAATTGCTTTCCTGGAAATTTGGCAAATTTCAGCGGAAAGCAGAAATCTGAAAAGTTTTATACATGATAGGAAGCAACATTTGCCCCTAGAAAACAATAAGGATAGTGTTAGAATTGCACAAAGAGTACAGTACAGAACAACTTGTTGATTCTTCTAAGGTCTGATAAAAATTAGGAGAACTGAGCTTACTATCTAAGCCACACTCATAAGCAAATAAAAACAAACCCCTAAACAAAACAGAAATGCTTTTTTTTCCCCATACAACTTTGTGTCTGCACCATTGATCATAGTTTGGAGTTGTCTGCTACAGAAGTTGACTCAGCTTAGAAGAAATGTGAAAAGCCAGACTTTACAGCTTTCTTGTAAAAGAGCATCTTTTACAGTACCTAATGAACGAGGTTTTGATGAGTGAGTTGCTGAGATGGGGAGCCTGGGAGAACATATTTCTTGAGAAGTATCTGCTTTAGAAGGAAGGTGAGTGATGCGCTGATCCAAGACTGTATCTACATCTTCTTCATCAGCAAGCAATGATGCTTTCATGATCTAAAAAAGCAATATCTATAGAATGAATGTGCTCCCCCAAATCCAAAGGCCATAAAAGAAAAACACAGCTTACAACAACCAATTAAAAAGCTCTGCCTCAGGTCATGTCCAGAGCTAGTACAACATTTGTGTGTCTAACTCTGTTATACTGTATGTGCCTGAAGGACAGAAGTTACATAAAACTTCTCTGCTTTGTATATAGTCTCACCAGAGGCTGGCACACAGCA
The DNA here is from genome assembly GCF_001704415.2 of Capra hircus. Lineage (NCBI taxonomy): Eukaryota > Metazoa > Chordata > Mammalia > Artiodactyla > Bovidae > Capra > Capra hircus. Next base: position 32,004,468 of record NC_030822.1, read on the forward strand.
GCAGCTTAAATATTTGCTGAATGAATTGATTTTAAAGTCAAATATAAGCCAAAGGCTAAATTCATATAATGACAAAAGGCATAGGCAAGGAGAAATTGGGACAGTTTAAAGAAACCTGTAACTATAATTAAAAAAAAAAAAAAACTTCTGTGGAGCACTTTCCAGAGCCTCAAAACCTCTCTGTAAATGAAGTTAATATTTTGTAGAGAAAAATCAGTGCTCACAGATGTTAAACGACTTGCCCAAAGTCACACTGTAATAGTTATAAAACTGGGCCTAGACTCTAGGTCTTCTGAATCTCAATATAGCCTTCCTTCCACCAATGGCAAAATGATGCCTGACATGGGCCATATTCCTGTTTTTTTCTCATTCCAGTGACTGTTCAATGCCCTTAAAGGACTAATGAAAGAAAAGGCCTGGTATTAAGAAAGGAAGATGAATACTAGTTTCGATTCTTATAATAAGGGTGGGTTAGGACTTCACCTGTAACACATGTGGATTAATTCCCAGTGAAGATGCAATGTGTGTTGAGGCGGACACGGGTTCCTGATCCTCAGGCACGCTCTCTTCTAACATGGAATCCAAAACTGGCTCCTGGGTGATATCTACCATGTCACTGTCCAGTTCCACAACCCTCCCTAACTGCTCCACCTCTGGGCTCTGGCTCTGTAGACAGCAGAAAGATCAGGGAAGCAGCATTAAATGACACCAAATAGACATAGAGCTTCTAGACCATATTTACTTTATTCAAAATATGATATAACATTAGATTCTGCCCATTCTATCATCATGTGAAGTAATATATTTGCTAGCGTATTGAAGAACAATTTCCCCAAAATTCCTCTATTATCACTTGGGATCCAAATGAAGATTCATGGAATTACCCTTTCATAATATTATGGTCTGGAGCCTGGACCTAAGCCAGCACCCATACTGAAAAAATAGTCAACTTCAGACTATGATTATGCCTTACTTTTAGCAACCATAATTTTCTGATTTATACAGAGTTACCATGACCTCACAGTGCCTTGCAGCCAGAAGCCATAGGGGAGAGAGAATAAAAGACACAAATACCAAAGTTTCTAGTACCTCTGCATTTTCTTAAAAGCATTTAGAAATAAATTTCTAGTTATCACAAACACAATTTGGGGCCTGGAATTTATTTTTTGGGAGACTGAATCCTAAGGTTAGCTCCACCTGTGCAGTATCACATGGATATTGTATCAGATGAAGAACATGTTTCCCAGAAGAAAAAAAAAACAAAGTACTACTAGGAACAATTTTAACCTGGGAATAATTCTTTCAGGTTTAAATATGTTTAAATGTATCAAGAGTTAGATTTACAATTATTAGGGAGTTTTAAAGATACAGTCATGATTAACAGTCTATTAACAGTTTGAAAAGGTAAACATTCAGAGAGCTGAAACATACTGTAAAATTGGCTCAGTGCAAATTCACATTAAATATGTCCTAAACTCACACATGATCTGGTAAAATGTTAACAAATGGCTATGCTAATTTATGAAACATTCTCAAAGCTAAAAGTTGTTCTACCTATTTTTCTTTCATAATATATCATCTGTAGATTACTAACCTTCCACAATTTCTGGTTTGTCTTTCATGAATGGCCTGTTTCACAGTAGACTTCAAATGGATCCAATTATACAATAGGTGGTTAAAAAAAGTTTCATGATTTCTTTGAACCAAGAAATGACCATTAGTGTAACTTTTTAAACTTTATTTTCAATAGTATATTATCTCGTACTCCCCTGAATTCCTTTAACAAATATCCTTACTGAGAATGACTACTGCCATCTATAACTGTAGAAATGTTGAGGTGTTGGATTTGTAGTGAATTGTTACTTATGTTGTGAACATTCCCTAAAGACTGCTCTAACAAAACTGAAGGCTAAATGGTTAAAAGACAAAAGTTTTATATATATATATATATATATATAAAATGTTTAAACCTATTGGGGAGGCTACAGGCAAGCTACTTTGATGCTTTAAAATTCTAAAAAAAAAAATTTAAAAGCCCTGGTGGTGATCCTACCATTATAATTAGAGGAATTAGAAGAACAGTCCAATGCCCCCCCGGTATGTTCATTTTTAACCAATTCACTTTTAAGAAAAGTTATAACACTCCCCATCCTCTGTCAAAATATCAGGATACTCTTTTCTGTTGGGCTCCCATAATACCTTGTCTATACCTATTTTATACAATGTATATTATAATTTCATGTATATATTATTTTTGTCCCAGCAGATTGTAAATGCTTGAAAGCAGATATAGCCTGCTGCTGCTAAGTCGCTTCAGTTGTGTGTGACTCTGTGCGACCCCATAGACAGCAGCCCACCAGGCTCCCCCGTCCCTGGGATTCTCCAGGCAAGAACACTGACTGGGTTGCCATTTCCTTCTCCAATGCATAAAAGTGAAAGTGAAGTCACTCAGTCGTGTCTGACCCTCAGCGACTCCATGGACTGCAGCCTTCTAGGCTCCTCTGTCCACAGGATGTTCCAGGCAAGAGTACTGGAATGGGGTGCCATTGCCTTCTCCGCAGACATAGTCTACTATTTTCTATATCTAACACTAACCACATTGTTAAATCCACAACATTTAGTTATTTAATGCAGTGCCTGCCACATAGGAGAAAAGGCTAGTAACTATGAAAGGATAAGGAGCAAGCATAGATGAGAGGAAAGGGAGGAGGAGGAGAGTTTCAATTTACTATACTATTCAACAAAGGACTAATAAAAAGAGGTGCTCATTTAGAACACTTTTAGAAGCAAACTGGTAGGATTTTATCAAAGTCTTGAGACTGAGGGACTCAAGACTATCTTTAAGAATGCTATGCAATCAAGGTTTTATTTGCTTCCTCCTCATGTACTGACTTCAAAATTAGTATCATCTAATAAGTAGATGGGGGAAGTGAATTACTATTAAACTATGAGGACCTGGCAAACTCCTAGAATCCTCATGTGTGAATTTTAAGTATATCTAAGTAATTGCAATAAACGACCCCAAAAGACGTTATTTTCTGAGAACTCTTTGGAGATCAGGTGGTTCTTCAGAGCCAGCCCTCGAAAGAAAAGCAGACTAATAAAAAACTGGTGACACAGGAGAAACTGAGGAAGGAAAGAAGAGTGTGGGGGTGAGGAGCTGAGAAGCCCATGACAAACACTAAGTAAACAGACAGTATCTGTAAAGTGACTTTCTTTAGATATATGGAAGGTGAGGTTTCATGACTGAAACCTTTAAAGTTTTTAGAAACTTCCACTTTTCAACAGGCTAGATAGCTGCCGCTTCATTTTTTTTAAAGTAAATACAAAATAAAACAGAATTTTCTTCTAAATTCTAATCCTTTTTTTTCCTTTAAACAGTTTTTACAGTTATTTGAATGTGCTTATCGAGCGAACAATGCTAACTTCCTGAGCAAGTCCAGTACTGTGCCTTGATGGGACTGAACACAAGTTATACTGCAGTAAAAGGCTGAGGAAAAAGCTACATGTCTCTCTACCTCACTGCTAAAGATCTGGAGTCTTTTGACAGTTTTGAAACCAGGCTGTACATACCTCAATTACCTGGAGGAAAGCACTTAAGATATAAATATGCCTGAGCTCCAATGCCAGACACATGGAATCAAAGTTCTCCAAGGGACATGCAATCAGCTGAACTCCGCATTTCACATCAGCATTTACAACAAATGCTCCAAAACCACGCTTATGGCAGAAAGTGAAGAGGAACTAAAAGGCTTCTTGATGAAAGTGAAAGAGGAGAGCGAAAAAGTTGGCTTAAAGCTCAACATTCAGAAAATGAAGATCATGGCATCTGGTCCCATCACTTCATGGGAAATAGATGGGGAAACAGTAGAAACAGTGTCACACTTTATTTTTTTGGGCTCCAAAATCACTGCAGAGGGTGACTGCAGCCATGAAATTAAAAGACGCTTACTCCTTGGAAGAAAAGTTATGACCAACCTAGATAGTACATTGAAAAGCAGAGACATTACTTTGCCGACTAAGGTCCGTCTAGTCAAGGCTATGGTTTTTCCTGTGGTCATGTATGGATGTGAGAGTTGGACTGTGAAGAAGGCTGAGCGCCAAAGAATTGATGCTTTCAAACTGTAGTGTTGGTGAAGACTCTTGAGAGTCCCTTGGACTGCAAGGAGATCCAAACAGTCCATTCTGAAGGAGATCAGCCCTGGGATTTCTTTGGAAGGAATGATGCTAAAGCTGAAGCTCCAGTACTTTGGCCACCTCATGCAAAGAGCTGACTCACTGGAAAAGACTCTGATGCTGGGAGGGATTGGGGGCAGGAGGAGAAGGGGACGACCGAGGATGAGATGGCTGGATGGCATCACGGACTCGATGGACGTGAGTCTGAGTGAACTCCGGGAGATGGTGATGGACAGGGAGGCCTGGCGTGCTGCAATTCATGGGGTCGAAAAGAGTCGGACACGACTGAGCGACTGAACTGAACTGAACCCAACAAATGTTTCTACAACTGCCCTAATTCATCTGTGGTTAAGGTTTTTCTGCCTTTTCTCTAACTTAACAGAAGGGGAGCTCTCTGTGGTCTAATGTTTAGGGTCTGTTTTCTGGCTGCTTAGATTCACCTGCTTTTTAAGGAACAAAGTAGGATTTAAGAATGAACTGCAAAGAGGGGATTGAGGAGATTATATAATAGATAGTAGGATACATGTAATCATTAAACAAAACTATGTAACGCCTTAGGGAACCACCCAACCCTTGCCCCAAGTCAGAGAAAAACAGCTAGAACAGACCTAAAGAACACAGTATCACAGAAATCAATCTCTTCAAGGAGCCCGGTGAGTGTGAAGACAGTCATCTTGTTGCTGAGATGAGAAGACTGCTGTTTCCAGTTTATTCAGATGGCTCAGGTTATTTTCCTCATACCAAGTAAAATGTAGCTTCTGTTGCTAATAACTTAAAAACTGCGCAGCCACTGGCATTTCTCCTATCATCATGCAGGTCACTAGGCATTGGGACAAAAAAGTTCTCCAGAGCTCCCTGTTTCTCCTCTAACACATTAGCCCAAATATCTAAACAAGTCTACCCATTTCTCCCTTCTCCATCCAAAAGGAGGACCATCCACTTCCTCAATCAAATGGGATTATCTGAAAAAGACACCTATTCACGATACTCTCTTTACCCATTTTGATCCTTACCACCTCCCCTTAGTCCTAGAAACTTGTTCTCCTGAGATTTTCTGGTGCTCAGTTTTTAAGACTCTTACCTACTACAATGCCATCACAAGATTTTATAGTTATTTACTATTTGTATCCTGGAAAAATCACTGATGGCTAACATCGTATAAATTTGATCTGTCCACAAGATGAAGCTTTCCTTTTTCAATTGTATCTTTAGTACCCTACATATTACTTTTATTGGGAGAAAAAAAGGTTATCTGATTCTTATCCTAAGAAATACATACACTATATAAGATTAAAAACCACATTGGAAAGGGAGATTATACAAAGCATATGATTCAGACAAAATGAATGTGGGAAAATTGAGTTCATTTACAGCATTTTTTTAGTTCAGAAGAAATGTATTCTAAATAGAGGGATATTCTAAATGCTATAATTATAAACATAAAAGTCATCATACTTCCCATTTCCTACTGATATCATATTCTCTCCCTCCCCCAGGCACGCAAACATGAACACATATACACAAAAATCTCAAGAAAGTTGCCTCCCAAGAAATTATTTAATCAATCATAAAAATTGCACATTTCAGCAGCTGTAAGAATTGTAGCATGGAAAATTCCAAAGATCCTGCTTTTAGCAGCTGAGAGGTAGAGGATGCTTTACAAAGAAATTTTCTATCAAATTCTCTTCTTTGAAGGAATATGGCAGCAGAGAAAAAAAAAAGTTATAACTTGATTGAATATAAACAACATCCAAATGAAAGTAAAATTCTTTTATGAGTCAGCAAAGAAACTACCTGATATTTAAATTACAAAGCTTTCCTTACAAGGGCAAAAGGTTTATATTGGCTTAATAATACCGATACAAGTAATTGCAACAAATAATGCAGCCCCTACTCTCCCCAAGCCAAGTAATTCACTTATATTGTAAAACTTATTTATTTTCATAAAGATTATGTGTTGTTAAAATACAAATATTAAGAGATTACCTGAAGTATAAGCAAACAACTTGAGAAAAATGGAGTTAAAAATCCTTGCAGAAAGCTAACTGAACTTTTAAAAAACCATGGAGGTAACAAGATTAAACTGCACATTAGGTAGTCAACAAAGTAGGATTTACTTTGCATTAACCCACACAAGCAAAATACTATCTTAAGTTGATCACTGAGCACAGAATTCAGCAAGTCCAAATGAAACGAGAGGGGGGGGGTGTTTAAGAATGACAATCTGTAGAAGGAACGATCCAAACAGAAAGAGAATTCTTTAAATCTCTCAAGTAAACACCAGATGCCAGTACCACCTCATGCCCTCCCCCTTGTACTTGTCTTAACGTGACTGCCAATACATTTGTACTCTTCAAAGTTCGAGGGGTCATAGAACAGCTTTGTACTAGCTGAATGACTTGCTTTCAACTTCTGTATCATGGACTCCATTCAAATTCATTGTCCCGTCTCTACCTGGGGTGGAGGTGCTGGTTTGCCATTAAGAGCCATCTGGAATGGGGTGGCCTGGCCTGCAGGAGGTAAAGGGGCAGTCTTCAACTTCTTTGTACTAGTTTTGGATGGCCGTTCCTCCTCCTCTTCATCAGAATCCTGAAGACCATACTTAGAAAAATGAGAGACCTGAGAAGAATCCAACAAAAGCAATTTCAAAACTGTTATATTCAGAAAGGCTGCAATCTTGCAGAATTAGCTTTAAAAAAATAATAATGGAGAGGAGATCAAAGTATTTAAAGCACAGTGAAATGTCACCTAACCACATTTTATTGTTTCTCTAAGATTTAGATGGTGTTTGGTAGGTGTACTAATTGCTCATATAATTATCAACTTTACATTAATGCAGAAAAAAATATCCGAAAGAGCCATTACTATTTTTACATATATATACTCCCCAGTTATTCTCGACCTACACAAAGGCCTTCAACAAGCTAAATAATCCAATTGGTCTAGAAGAGAAAGAATCCACTGGACTGAACTAGCAAGGAACGGAGCAAGTCAACCTCTACACCCTAGAAATCTTTAAAAGAAGAACAATTATTTGGGAAGAACTGATTTATCAAGAGACAAAAATTTTGCCTGATATCCCCAAATTAGGAAAACCACACCAAAGAAGTGTATTTAAGTGGTCATAAGATAGGATGTAGAACTTGAATCATGTGCTCATGAAGTTTATAACAGCTCTGTATTGCTCTGGGGTATAATGTGATGTGTAATTTGAAGTAAATTACGGTGTATCTTTACATCAGTCTTTACATCTTTTTCCTAATCTGTAAAAGCAATTTAAGAAAAGATCTCTTCTAACCCTAACCCTAACTTTTTTGTCAGTTTATCAGAACTATGTAACTTATATACTATAAACCGTTTATAATTTCTAACTACAGTTTATGAGAACAAGGTTAAGCAACTATACCTTAAAAACCCAAGAACCCGTTTCAGGACGGTACTCTTTGAACTGAGCTCCCTGTTTCCTTGAAACTGCTTCCAACCTTCCCTCGTAGTTGATATCAGCAAGTCGATCTGGGCTCTTTATTAAACAACGAGATGTTTTATCTGTTGGCCAAACTCCATCCAATGTAACCTCAGCCTTTCTGTAATGTACAATCAAGTAAAATGTAAATGTTTCATATTTATGACCAGAAAGCCAAGTAACATCTATATATACAGCAAAAAAGGCACCTGTGTTACTTTGGAATTATTCTGCAGATGTTTCATAAACCTAAGTCTTGGCTCCAAAGGTAGTTAGCGTTAAGAGTAAGGAATTACCCCATATCAACTAGCTAAATATCTGGTTCAAGAGCATCAAACTCCACTTATTTCAAACTACCATGGCACGTCAATTATTTACAACTTAATTTTAAACCACCAGGGCACATCAATTATTTACAATTTAATTTTAATATCTCTTAAAGCCATGCATCCTTGACCAAGTCTAATGCAAAGACCTAAATCTTAGTGAAGGTTTTATACTACTACTGTACTTTGTAAAAACAATAGTAGTAATAGCAGCAACTACCACTAACAACAAAAGCCTGCAGAATGAGGTATCAGGAGCATCACAGTATTAACATTAACCATTAAATGAGTGTGAATTAATAATAATGGTAATGTATTCCTTCTAATAGCAACATCTAAGATAAAGGACTGTGCCCTTGTTCATTCAGTATGCCTTGCATCTAGTACAGCAATTACCACATAAAAACATGAGTTTTCTTTAACATTATTTTTTATTGAGGTAAGAAGGTATAATAAAAGTTATCACTATTCTACTGCTGCTATGAATCTGACACTCTAGATGCCTCAAATCATGTGAGTCTCAGTATTTTTCTTTCTGCAGCTGGCTTAAATCACTGAGCATAATGTCCTGAAGGTTCATCCATTCTGCAGCATGTGAAAGTCTCCTCCCTTTTTAAGACTATGTAATATTCCACAGTGTGCATATACATTTTGTTTATTCATGGACACTTGGGTTTCTTCTATCTCTTGACTATTATGAATAGTGCTGCTGTGAATATGGGTATATACATTTTTCAAGACTCTGTTTACAATTGCTTTGGATATACACCCAGAAGTGGAAATGCTGGGTCACTCCTAATTTTTGAGGAACCATATACTCTTTGTGAGCACATTTTATATTCTCACCAAAATACACGAAGGTTCCAGTTTTTCCATACTCCTGCAAAAACGTTATTTTTCTTTAAATTAACCTCCTAATGGGTTATTATCAATGTTAAGCATCTTTTCATATGCTTGTTGGCCATTTGTCTACCATACTGTGTATCCAAATCCTCTGACCATTTTTAATTGCTTTTTTTAATGGTTTTTTAAATAGTTCTTCATATTCTGGATATTAACTCTTAAACTAGATAGGGTTTGCTGACTTTTCATTCTGTTAATTGGGTTTTTTGATGTACATAAGTTTTAAATTTTGATGTGAAAGTGAAGTCGCTCAGTCGTGTCCAACTCTTTGTGACCCCATGGACTGTAGCCTACCATGCTCCTCCATCCATGGGATTATCCAGGCAAGAGTACTGGAGTGGGTTGCCAATTCCTTCTCCAGAGGATCCTCCCGACCCAGGGATCGAACCCTGGTCTCCCGCGCTGTAGGCAGACGCTTTACTGTCTGAGCTACCAGGGAAGCCCTAAAAATTTTGATGTAGTCTAGTTAATTTTCACTATTTGTTGCCTATGCATTTAGTATCATACCCAGGAAATTCTTGTTAAATATAGTGTGAAACATATTATACCAGTTTTTTTTTATGGTTTTAAGTCTTATGCTTTAGGTCTTTGATCAATTTTTGAATTAATTTTTATTTATGGCATAAGGTAAGGGTCCAACTTCATTCTTCTGTTACGTATATCCAATTTTCCCCAAATCATTTGTTGAAGAAACTGTTCTTTCCCCATTGCATGGTCTTGACAACTCTGTCAACATTTAACCATTTATGTCAGGTCTCCTATGTGGGCTCTGTAATATGTGGGGGCTCTCTGTTCTGTTCCATATATACACGTCTGTCTTTATGCCAGTAACACACTGTTTCAGTTACTGTACCTTTGTTTTCAAGTCAGAAAGTCTGATTCCTCCAGCTTTGTTGTTTTTTAAGGTTAATTTGACTGCTCATGGTACCCTTGAGATTCTTTACATTTTAGGATCATTTTTCCTATTTCTGCAAAAGATGCAGCTGGGATTCTGATAGGGACTGCATTAAGTCAGTAGGCTGCTTTGGGTAGCATGGATAACAATTTTAGATTCTCCAATCCATGAACATGGGATATCTTTTCATTTACTTGCCTTCTTTAATTTCTCTTAACAATGTTTTGTAGTTTTCAATGTATAAGGTTTTGCCTCTTTGGTTAAGTTTAATCCTAAAGTATTTTATTCTTTGTGATGCCATTATAAACAAAAATGTTTTCATAACTACCTTTTCAGATTGTCAATGTATAGAAACTCAATTGATTTTATTGTGTTGATTTTGCATCTTGCTACTTTGCTAAATTTGTTCATTAGCTATAAGTATTTTTGTGTGGAATTTTTAGGCTTTCTACATATAAGATCACGTCATCTGTAAAGAGAGAAAACATAACATTTTTCTTTCCAATTTGAGTATCTTTAATTTTCATCTTGTTTAACTGCTTTGGTTAAGACTTACAGTATTATGTTGAATGCTGGGGGCAAAAGCAAACAATACTGTCTTATTCCTGATCTTACAGGAAAAGCTCTCAGTCTGTAACTACAGAAGATCCCCTGGAGAAGGAAATGGCAATCTACTTCAGTATTCTTGCCTGGAGAATTCATGGACAGAGAAGCCTGGTGGGCTACAACCCATGGGCTGGACACAACTGAGTGACTAACACTTTTTCTTCTTTTTATGATGTTCACTGAGAAAAGAAGAGAAACAAAAGGCAAAGAAGAAAGAGAAAGATATACCCAACTGAATGCAGAGTTCCAGAGAATAGTGATGAGAGGAGGACTTCTTCAATGAATGATGCAAAGAAATAGAGGAAAACAATAGAATGGGAAAGACTAGAGATCTCTCCAAGAAAATTAGAGATACCAAGGGAATATTTCATGCAAGGATGAGCCTAAAGGCAAGGACCTAAAGAACAGAAGAGATTAGGAAGAGGTGGCAAGAATACAAAGAAGAACTCTACAAAAAATATCTTAGTAATTCAGATAAGTAAGATGGTGGAGTCATTAACCTAGAGCCAGACAGCCTGGAGTGTGAAGTCAAGTGGGCCTTAGGAAGCATTACTACAATCAAAGCTAGTGGAGGTGATGGAATTCTAGCTGAGCTTTTAAAATTCTAAAAGATGATGCTGTTAAAGTGCTACACTCAGTATGTCAGCAAATTTGGAAAACTCAGCAGTGGCCCAGGATTGGAAGATCAGTTTTTATTCCAATCACAAAGATAGGCAATGCCAAAGAATGTTCATACTGCCATACAATTGTGCTCATTTCACATGCTAGCAAGGTTATGCTCAAAATTCTTCAAGCTAGGCTTCAGCAGCACATGATCTGAGAACTTTCAGATGTACAAGCTGGATTTAGAAAAGGCAGAGGAACCAGCGACCAAATTGCCAACATCCACTGAAAAAGCAAGAGAGTTCCAGAAAAACATCTACCTCAGCATTATTGACTATGCTAAAGCCTTTGACTATGTGGATCACTACAAACTGGAAAATTCTTAAAGAGATGGGAATACCAGACCACCTTATCTGCCACCTGAGAAACCTATATGCAGATCAAGAAGCAACAGTTAGAGCTGGACAGGGACTAACAGATTGGTTCAAACTTGGGCAAAGAGTATGTCAAGGTTGTATACGGTCACCCTGCTTATTTAACTTATATGTAGAGTAAGTACATCATGAGAAATGCTCGGCTGGACGAATTTCGAGCTGGACTCAAGACTGCTGGGAGAAATATCAACCTCTGATATACAGATGGTACCACTCTAATGGCAGAAAACAAAGAGGAACTAAATAGCCTCTTGATGAAGGTGAAAGAGAAGAGTGAAAATGCTGGCTTAAAACTCAACATTAAAAAAACTAAGATCATGGCATCCAGTCCCAGCACTTCATGGCAAACAGACAGGGAAAAAGTGGAAACAGTGGCAGATTTTATTTTGTTTGGCTCCAAAGACACTGTGGACGGTGACTGCAGCCACAAAATTAAGACACTTGCTCCTTGGAAGAAAAGCTATGACAAACCTAGGCAGTGTATTAAAAAGCAAAGCCATCACTTTGCTGACAAAAGTCCATATAGTCAAAGCTATGGCTCTTCCAGGAGTCATCATGTACGGAGGTGAGAGTTGGACCTAAAGAAGGCTGAGAGCTGAAGAACTGTGGTGCTGGAGAAGTCTCTTGAGACCCTTGGACAGCAAGGAAATCAAACTAGTCAATACTAAAGGAAATCAACCCTGAATATTCATTGGAAGGACTGAAGCTCCAATATTTTGGCCACCTGATGTGAAGAGTGGACTCATTGGAAAAATAACCTCATGCTGGAAAAGACTGAAGGCAGGAGGAGAAGGAAGCGACAGAGAGTTGTATGGCATCACCCAACTCAATGTGAAGGACAGGGAAGCCTGACGTGCTACAATGAGGTCGCAAAGAGTAGGAAATGACTTAGCGACTGAACGATAACAGATGATGTCCACGGTGGGTTTTTCTAACATGGCTTTTATTATGCTTAGTAGTTTCCTTCTAACTCTATTTTCTATCATGAAAAGTGTTAAATGTTGTCTAGTGCTTTTTCTGCATCAACACTGATGATCATGTGGTTTTCTTCTTTGTCCTGTCAATGTGATGCATTACATTCATCAATTTTTATATGTTAAGCCATCTGTGCATTTCATAAACAAATCCTATTTGGTCATGGTGTGTAATCCAGTTGATGCACCACTGAATTCTGTTTGATAGTTATTTTGTTGAAGGTATTTACATTAATATATATTAAACATATTGGTCTGTAGTCTTCTTTTCTTACAGCACCTTTATTTAGCTTTGGACTCAGGGAAATGTTTCCCTCACAGAATTAGTTAGAAATGCTCCCTCCTCTATTCTGGGGAAGAGTTTGAGGAGAACTGGTATAAATTCTTTAAATGTTTGGTAAACTTCACCAGTGAAGCCATCTGGTCCAGGGCTTTGGTGGAGCTGGAGGAGCAGGGGATATTGATTACTAATTCAATTTCCTTATTAGTTCCAGGGTTCTTCAGATCTTCTATTTCTTCCTGGTTCAATCTCAGTGGGTTGTAAACACAAAGGATTTTAACTATGGCTCTCTGACCTGGCCTGCATTACAAGCTAGTATCTCACACTAAAGATACAGAAAGAGTTAAGCACACTCACAGCAGAAACAAGGGGGGAAAAAATACTATTAAGGGACTTTTCTGGTGGCACACTGGAAAAGAATCCACCTGCCAATGCAGGGGACATGAGTTCGATCCCTGGTCCAAGAAGATTCCACATGCCATGGAACACCTAGAGCCCTCGCACCACAACTACTGAGCGCACAGGCCACAATTACTGAAGCCTGTGTGCTCTAGGGCTCACAGCCACAACTAACGAAGTCCATGTGCCTAGAGCCTGTGTTCTGCAGCACAGAAGCCACCGCAATGAGAAGTCGATGCACCGCAGTGAAGAGCAGCCCTCAACCACCGCAAGAAAAGAAAGTCTGTGCACAGCAACGAAGACCCAGAGCAACCAAAAATAAAATAATTTTAAAAAGAAGAAAAATACTACTAAAAAGTATTTTCCAAAAGGTTTTGGAAACAATTGGATCTGATAATACTAGGGAAAGGAGTCAAAAAAGGAAAAATGTAGCATTTCTTTATCACTTATACTTTTTATTGTTTTGGCTTCACTGGGTCTCTGCTGCTGCACATAGGCTTTCTCTAGCTGCGGTGAGCGGGAGCTACTCTCTAATTGCAGTGTGCAGGCCTCTCATTGTGGTCCCTTCTCCTGTTGTGGAGTATGAGCTCTGGATCCACAGGCTTCAGTAGTAATTGTGGGTCATGGGCTCTAGAGCGCAGGCTCAATAGTCGTGGCACATAGGCTTAGTTGCCAAACACCATGAGGGATCACAGTTTCCAGACCAGGGATCAAACCTGTGTCCCCTGCATTAGCATGCAGATTCTTAACCTCTGGACGACCAGGGAAGTCCCATATCACTTATGTTTTTAAGTGAAAGCACAAAAATAATAATCACATAGTAAGTCTAAGAGACAAGTTGCAGGAAAATATATATAATATGAATATACCTGTGTTAACAGAAAAACACTGTGATTTAGCTGATTAGTTGTTAAATATGTAAATAAATTCATACCTATTTAGTCCTTCACCCACAGGTGGTTTTTGGTTATCATCTAAGTAGACAATCACTTCTTTCCTTCGGATATGTACAATGTCATCTAAATTTAGATTTGTCAAATTCACATCTCCTTCAAAATAGATTGAACCATAACCTATAAATCAGAGGAAAGAGTTAGAAACTTGTCCTATATAGAGGGCAAATACCCACTTTATACTTCCAGTGAAGGACCAAGCAGCTTTAAACATTTATCAATATTTTAAATCACCCAGCAATTCCTTGAATGAGCGATTTCATCTGTAATATTAGAAGGTGACATCAAATACACTGTTACCTGGCTTAACATGTGCATTTTTATAGTACTTATGTTATCCTCAAAGAAGCTGTTTAAAATCTCTTCCCAAGTATCTGTATGCGTGTGTGCATGCGTGTTAAGTTGCTTTACTGTGTCTGACTCTGTGAGACCCTAGGGACTACAGCCTGCCAGGCTCCTCTGTCCATGGGATTCTCCAGGTAAGAATACTGGAGTGGGTTGCCATGTCCTCCCTCCAGGGAATCTTTCCAACCCAGGGATCCAACCTGCCTCTCTGAGAACTCCTGCACTGGGGGATGGGTTCTTTACCACTAGTACCACCTGGGAAGCCCTAAGTATCTGTATGGCTCCTATATAAGCAACCCTTGGCACCTAGCCTACAGTATGAATTGAAATACTTGAGCTCTTCTTTTAATACAATACAGCAAGATGAGATCTTTCTTCCCCAAGAAAATTTTATCTATAATAACTTAATAATATGAAACAACCTAATTATTACCCATCTCATTAATTTTGTCACTTAGGATTTGCTGTTACAGTATTTTAATTGTAGAAAATTGCAATGAGCCAAATACTTGCCAGAGAGTATTAAAAAGTTTTAGTCTTTTTGTTGCTTGTTAATCAAAGTGTCCATTCAGGCCAAGGTGGTCCTGCTGCTGCTGCTAAGTCGCTTCAGTTGTGTCCGACTCTGTGCGACCCCATAAACAGCAGCCCACCAGGCTCCCCCATCCCTGGGATTCTCCAGGCAAGAACACTGGAGTGGGTTGCCATTTCCTTCTCCAATGCATGAAAGTGAAAAGTGAAAGTGAAGTCGCTCAGTTGTGTCCAACTCTTTGCGGCCCCATGGACTACAGCCTACCAGACTCCTCCGTCCATGAGATTTTCCAGGCAAGATTACTGGAGTGGGGTGCCATCACCTTCTCCGCAAGGTGGTCCAAATGTAGGTAAAAAACAAATTTAGCTATCAAGCACTTCCTTCACTTAATTACAAAGACAAGGTGCAGATTTCTGGGTTATACACTACTAACTCTTAAATTCAGACTCACCTTTACGACCAATAGTGAAGTCAGAGACAATGCATTCTCCTTTTTCATTGGTAATTTTAGCAAGGTCATCCATGGATGGAATAGTATAGTAGCCAACCTTAGTGAGAACGATGCCTACGACAAAAGAAACCAAAATACAGTACTGGTTGTGACTGACATTGGTTAGAGCAATTTTCAGCAATATTCATTTCACTTTTTCATTGTAAAAAAATTTCTACAGTGGATAATTTTAAAAATTACCTGATATAATCAGTAAATAAATTACTATATAAAAAGAAAATATATAGGAATAAAGCATTTTTCCAAACTGGTTTTCTTTTCTGCTCACCCCTGACCCCAGCTGATTTTTTAAGAAACACCATTCCTAAGAGTAACCAAGTATTAAAAAAAAAATCAAGGACTTAAAAAAACTCACTTACATAGGTAAGTAAGTTTGGAAAACATACATGTGACAGTATATTACACATTCTTAAAACTCACGGAAATCAAGATGAAATACCCTGCATGAGAAAGTCACGCAGACAAATGGAAACTTAAAGGTCTACATTACATTAATGTTATTTTAAAAAGTACTAACTAGGTAGGCAGCAGAAGAAACTGAAGAAAATACAGCATGAGTATGCTTGCTCTAACCACTCCTGTTCCATTAACAGGCAGAGATCAGGCTAACTTGCTTTCTGAGAAAGGCCCATACAAGAATTTAAGGCCCACATAAGATTAAACTAGTCTCCAGCAATGCTCACTCAATATGCTTAGGTTTTAGAGGGTTGTTAGAGTGTTCTTGAGACTGGAATTCTAAACTGGGAGGCAACAAAGAAGGTCAGTGAAAAAACTAAACAATTTTAAAAAATCCTGACTGAGTATTTAAGATGTAGTATCATAATGAACTCACGTAGGTGTCTAAATACAAACACAGATTAACACAAGACTCTTAATGTTAAAGAATAAAGTTGTTTCTTTAGTGTACCATGTGACCAGAAGATATATACAAAGACAATAAGATATCAGACATAGAGGAAGTTTATAGACACATTAATATATACTGCAAAATAACCCCAAAGTTCACTAAGAGAATGGAGAAACTAAATTTGTCATATTTATATAATGCAATGCTACATGGTAATAAAAAAGAACCAAATGCTGCTAAATATACATCATGGATAAAATCTCATAAGAAAATGCACCTGCCAATGCAGGGGACACAGGTTTGATCCCTGGTCTGGGAAGATCCCACATGCTTCAGGGCAACTAAGCCTGTGCACCACAGCTACTGTGTGCCACAGCGACTGAAGCCAGCATGCCTTAGAGCCTGTACTTGCCAACCAGAGAAGCACCACAATAAGAAGCCTGTGCAGCCATCACAGCTAGAGAGTACCCCCAGCTTGCTGCAACTAGAGAAAGCCTGTGTGCAACAAGAAGACCCAGTGCAGCCAAAAATAAGTAAATAATTAAAATTTTAAAACGTTTTTAAAAAATATATTAAAAAAAAAAAGAATAGGAAAGGGAATTCCCTGGCAGTCCAGTGGTTAGGACTCTGTGCTGTCACTGCTGAGGGCAGGTTTAGATCCCTGCTTGGGGAACTAAGATCCTACAAGTCACATGTTGTGGCTAAAATATAAATTAAAAAAAAAACAAAAAAAACTAGGAAGAACTAATCTATGTAACAGAAACCAGACTATGGTTGATTTCTGGAGATGGGAACACGAACTTCCAGGGTTAAAGAAATATTCTCTCTTGAGTGTATGTGTTTGTATATGTATATATGAGTATACATATATATTTATGTCTAAATTTACTGAAATGAACACTTAAGACCTATATACTTCACTATATGTAAACTATCTCAGTTAAAAGGGGAAGGGGAAATGTAATGATACTGTCAAAACCCAAATAAGGTTAAGTCAGCAGAGAAAAAAGGCAAACTTTAAGCATCCCATCAAGATACTTCAATCCTGCAGTTTATGCTATATCCCAGATTAGTTGGCATAAACTAGTCAGTTCATTGTCGGGGACAAAAAAGAAAAAGACAGAACTAAAGTGATAATAACCAACCAACCATTAACATTTGAATGCCTACTCTAGTCTGGCATTATGGTCTGTATATTTCAATTCAAATCTCAAAAATCGCTTAAGTAACTACTGCTATAATTTTAATTAAACAATGAATAAGCAACTTATGTGAATTTATGAAGTTAGAAAAAGTTATAAGGATAGTCCCTCTTGCTATAAAACTTGGAGTATTTAAACGATGTGGATTCCAAATCAACCACAGCATTAGTGACAAATGTTCAAATGTTAACTTTCATAAAAATGCAATAAAAAATATTTAGAAGTTCAGCTAGCTAACTTCTATTACGATGAAAATATGTGATCAATAAGAGGTCTCAAATGACTGGTAAGAGATCTGAATCTGACCTGCCGGATGTATATGGTAAGTGTTATTTTCGATTTCTTCTCGGTCATCCTGCAGTGACTCCTCATGAAAAGAGGTCTCTTCACTGCTTCCTTCCAGTCCATTTCGCAAGGCAGCACGCATGTTTAATGCAATGATGGTATCATCTACACTGCTGCTGCTGTTATGTTTATTTCCAGCACTTTCTGGGGTTTGAGGAATGGGTTTGGCAATAGGGTTAGTATAAAAACGTGACACAAGAGATTCATCTTCTCCATCCTGCTGATGATTCTCATCCACTGGTTTGCTCAGAAAACTGAATCTGAAAAGGGAGAAAGTAAACAAATACTTACTGTTTTAGCCCCTTGTAGTAAAACAGCAACAATCAGTCATTATTAGGCCTTCATTAAGTATCTGACACTGTTCTATGTAATTCCATGTATTAAAAATCCACTTAATACTTAAAGTAATCCTATAAAACAGGCTGCTATCATTCTCTGTATTTTACAGAAAACTCAGACACAGAAAATAACTTGTCAAGGTCACAAAGCTATAAGTGCTAGTTAGCACTGTAACCCATGAAGACTGAATGTAGATTCCATGACTTTAACTGATCTATTTTAATGAGTGAATGAATCTGAGTGTCACCATTTTTAGCTTAAAGAGGGGAGGGAGTCTACTATGTGGGGGTCAAATAATCAGTAGTGAATGTCATAATATAAAACTGAAAAAATTAAATTTTTAATATTATAATCAACAGAGTATTAGAAAATGCTTCATTATTGAAAAATCAAACTATAATTTTATCCAAAGAGGAAAAAATAGGAGTGCAAAGACATATATACAAGGATTTTTCACTGAGGCGTTATTTTGAATACAGGAACACCAAAATAATCTAAATATCCTCTAAAAGAGAACTGACTGAATTATCTTACATTCATAATAATGGTTATAGAGTCACTTAAAAAGGGGCAGGTTAGCATATCATGTTGATAGTAAATGGTTACAGAATATCATTTCATGCATAATCACTATAATATTTAAGAATGTACTCAATAAATAAATTTCTAAACCATTAGAAAATATGCTGAACTACTAAGGATTACTGTATATACTTGTACTTTTTCCTTTATATATTTCTGTACTGCTTTGAGGGGGGTGTTGGTTACAGTTGTTGTATATCACTTTAATAACTATCACAAATAAAATCTTATTTTAAGAGGGATAAGGGGATGTCACATGCATGCTAACCCTGTCCAAAACGACATACATGGATACCAGAAAAGTTTTGCAGAACTGAATCAGAAAAAATATAATTTTAGTGTCTATGGTACTCAAGAGGTAAATACAAGACATAACTTCTAGGTGCTCACATGCTGTTGTACTTCCAACTTCATAAAATTTCTTGAATGAATAAATACTAAGCTCCGAATCTCTTCTAAATGAGAACAAGGCTCTCGACCAGAAGTAACCCAAAAGAGCATTCAGTTTACCTCTCTCCATTTTCTGGATAATCAGATGGTGAAGCTAGATCTTCTGAATCACGATTAACAGGAGAGAATAGACTGCTATTGTTAAGGTTTTTCAAAACCAACTTCTTAATGCTCTTCCTATAAACAGAGATTAAAAAAAAAAAAGAACTCAGGCACACAAAATTACACTAAGGACTATCTTAAAACCTCAAGTGGGAAAGAGAACTCTTATTCAACTCATGTGCACCTAAAACTGATCTAACAAGTTCAGTTCACCAACTCAGCTCATAAATAACTAGAACGTAAGGTCTCAAATATATTACACTCTGGTATTTAGAAGAATAAGCTAATAAAGCACATCAAAATCAAGTAAGAAATACGCTTCAAAATACTCTTCCTTTGCTGAACTCTGTAAGAATTTGTCTAGACACTAGTTTACTCCCCACACTGTCATGCATTTCAATTATGTTTCTACATGCCTTTTTTCTCTTTAAAAAACACTAAAAAAATTTTTTGGCAGTCAGGATTTATGACTGCTCCTGCATAGAAATTAGCATGTTGTTTTGAAAGAAGACTATTGTTTGACTCTTTTGTGATCCCATGGACTGCAGCCCAACAGGATCCTCTGTCCATGGGATTTCCCAAGCAAGAATACTGGAGTGGGTTGCCATTTCCTTCTCCAGGGGATCTTCCCGACCCAGGGAGCAAACCCATGTCTCCTGTTGGCAGGTGGATTCTTTACCACTGAACCACCAGGGAAGCCACTGAAGGAAGACATGTTTAAATGAGAATGTTTTCTTTAAAACAAGACAAGAAAGAGTGGTAAAAACCTGTTATCCAATGATGTAAATGACCATGAATATCTAAAACGTTCAAGTTTGTGTACAACAGGTTTTACTTAAAGCAAGAACCTCTATAGTATACCAGCTTTAAGTAGAAAAAACAGATAAAATGATCTTAATCAACCTCCACTTAAAAAAATCACTGAATTAACTAATACACTCCATTCCCTCTTTTTAAAGAAAAAACCAACCATTGGGAATTCCCCGGGGTCCAGTGATTACACTGTGCTTCCAGTGCATGGATTCAATTTTTGGATGAGGACCTAGCTCCATAATGCTGTGTGGTATGGCCAAAAAACACACACACACACACACACACACACATTGTGGTGTTTGTTCCTTACTTATGTATGCTAGGTATACTCCTCATTGTAATGGTGCTATTAAATAAATATTAAGTAAGCCAATGAAAGAGGCAATTGACAACAAAAAAATTACTACTTTTATGAAAAATAAAACTTGCCTTTCTATTGATGGTAGACTAACTAATGAGGACTAATTCTCCTAGGGAGGATCACCAGAAAACTCAGAACTCTTTCCAGGCATGAAGAGCCAACAAGATGGTAAAAAATGGCAGTACCAGTAATTTGAGGGGACAGTGGCACAGGGAGGTGTCCTGTACTTGGGGTTGCTTTTCTCCTGGAGACTTTTCTGATCCCAAGGGCAAGGCTAAGAGGCTGACAGTGAACTTCACAGTCTCGTGGGACTAGAAAGGCAGAGACTAGAATCTAGAGCCACACAAGGTGTGAAGCTCAGCTTTGACTCATCTCAGTAAGCACCTGTCATTAAAAAAACTGTTAAGACCAATATCAGCATCCTTGAACTCATTACTGTCAGTTTTCTTCAAAGAAGATAAACGGCCAATAAGCACATAAGATATGCAACATCATAAAGGGGATGCAAATCACAAGGATGAAGTACCACTTCACCCCCACTAGGATGACTGTTATAAGCTGACAGACAAACCAGAAAACAAGTGCTGACAAGGGAATGGAGAAAATGAAAACAATGTGCATTGCTGGAGGTAATGTAAAATGGTGCAGCTGCTGTGGGAAACAGTTAGGCAGTTCTTTAAAGGGTTAAGTACAGGGACTTCCCTGGTGGTCCAGTGGTTAAGAATCTGCTTTGCAATGCAAGGGACACAGGTTCAATCACTGGTTGGGGAAGATGCCACATGCCACAGAGCAATTAAGCCTGTGCACTACAACTACTAAAGCCCGAGAACACCAGAGCCTATGGCTTGCAACAAGAGAAGCCACTGCATTAAGAAGCCTGAGTACCACAACTAGAGGGTAGCCCCCAATCTCCCCAACTAGAGAAACCCTGCTCCCAGCAATGAAGACTCAGTGCAACCAAGAAATAAAATTCTATTAAAAAAGGGGGGGGGGGTTTAAGTACAGAATTAATGTATGACCAAACAATTTCAGTCCTAGGTATATACCCAAAAGAACTGAAACCAGGGACTCTTTATCAACATTCATAGTAGCACTATTCACACAGCTAAAAGGTGGAAACAACCCAAATGTCCATCAATAGATGGATAAACAAAATGCGGGATAATCATATGGCGGAATATTATTCAGCCTTAAAAAAGAATTAAGTTCTGATACATGCTACAACTTAAAAGTGAAAAAAGTAAAGAACCTTTAAAACATTATGCCAAGTAAAATACTCCAAACATGAAAGAATAAATTCTGCATGATTCCCTGTACATGTAGTATCTAAAATAGGCAAATTCTTACAGACAGAAAGTAATATAGAGGTTAAAAGGGACTGGAGGAAGAAGAAAATAGAGAATTATTGCATGGCAGTAAGTTCTGGAAATACTAGTGGTGGTTGTTATACAATATTATAAAAATACTTAACATCACTGAATTGTACTTGACAGAACACATATTTTACTATTTAAACCATTTTCATGTATATCTTACCACAATAAAAATTAGTAAGTAAAATAACAAAAAAGGTCATAAAAATCTCCATATTAAGAATTTATACTCTTGAATAACCAAGACTCAAAAAACTCTATGAAAATCAGAAAGCATTTATCATATAATTATTATTTGAATGTTAAGAGTACTTCATATCAAAACTTGTAGAGTATAAATAAAGCTGAACTATTAATAAAAGGGAAACTTATATCTCTAAGGCATGTATTTGGAAAGGAGCAAAGTTAAAAATAAAAAGTGAGCACTGATTTAAACAAATGACAGAAAACAAATACCAATAAAAGGGGGGGCATTAAAAATAAAATTAAACATTAGTGAAAATATGATAAATTAAAATTAATGAAAAAGGAACACAGACTAGAGAGCATTAGTAATGCCAGAAGTTTAGTTCTTTGAAATGTTAAATGAAACTGGCAGATCCCTGACCACACTGCTACAATGAGAAGGCACAAACCACCACGTTAGGAATGAACAGAGACATTTCTACAGATTCCACTAAAATAAAAAAGACAGTAAGGATATTTTTAAACAACTTTATGCCAATAACTTTGGAATTTTAATGAGCTGAAATGAATATTATAAGAACATCAAAAATGACACAAGAAATGAAAAAGCTTAAGTTCTATAACTTTAAAGTCAACAATTAAAATGAAACACCTTACTACAAACAGTATCTTCACCAGTATCCAACATTTAATGGGGGAGAGGAGAAGCTTATCTTACCCCAAGCCTCCCAGAAAAGAGGAAATGATCCAATTTGTTTGTGAGGTCAGCATAACTTTTATACCAAAACTGGCTAAGAAAATTTTAAGAAAGGAGCACCCAAGCCAATCTAAATCAGCAACACAGAAGGCAAAAAAAAAAAAAAAAAAAAAATCCTGGACAAATTTTTACACAGTGAATCCTACAAGCAAGTTACTGAACACTGTCAGGAACTTCGGAAAGGAATTAGGAGCCAACATGAAAGGGTTCCTGTTGGCCAAAGAGAAAACAACCTCATCAGCACAGAAAGTAACAGCTGCAATGGACAGAAACACAATAAACAGCGGTGAGGGAGGTGGGGAGAGTGAAGAAGATGGTTTAATTAAATGCTTCACACGAAGAACACATGACTAGAAGGCAAGGAACTTAAATACAGAACATAAAAACAGTGCCAGACAAATGTGAAGAGGATGGGGGGCTAACTTAGTAAATACAAAACAGAATACCATTCGGTCAGGTCATGTTTCAAATAAACACTGACAAGAAAGCTAGAAAATAAAATTCTGTTTGAAAAAAATATATATGTATTTAAAACCATAAACATATCAAAACACTCCCCCTGCCTGACAGTTCTCCCAATCCATCTTCAGTTTAAACAACACATCCTCAGACAAGCTTTCCTTCACTATTCTCTACTGGTCTCTTACAGTGGCAATCTCTACTTCCTTCTGTAACCTGTCTCACTTGTGATTATTCTGTGTCAGCATCTCTCTTCCCCCAGACTGTGACAGAGGAATGTGTCTGGTTCACAGCTGTATCCCCAGAGCCCATCACATTTGTACATAGTAGTTTGTGATAAATGTGTGCTGAATAAAGGAATGAACAGAGGTATTAAAAGAATATTTCTAACTCTGTCATTCAGAATAAAAAATATTATTGGCTTGTTCTATAGAAACTTCTCTGACTACGATGTAAAGGCAAAAGACACGACACCAGTAAGGTTCTCACACTTGTCAAGCTATCAGATTCATCTCTCAGAGCAAACTGAGTACAGTTCTAGTGCTGGCCATCAGAATTCTCTGCCATCTACATTTTTCACAGAACTAAAACAAAAAAATTTCACAATTCATACGGAAACACAAAAGACCCTGAATAGCCAAAGCAGTCTTAAGAAAGAAGAATGGAGCCGGAGGAATCAACCTTCCTGACTACAGATTATACTACAAAGCTACAGTCATCAAGACAGTATGGTACTGGCACAAAAATAGAAACATAGACCAATGGAACAGGATAGAAAGCCCAGAAATAAACCCATGCATCTATGGGTACCTTAGGACAAAGGATGCAAGAATACACAATGGGGCAAAGACAGCCTCTTTAATAAGTGGTACTGGGAAAACTGGACAGCTACATGTTAAAATAATGAAATTAGAACACTTCTTAACACCATACACAAAGATAAACTCAAAATGGATTAAAGACCTGAAGTAAGACCAGAAACTATAAAACTCTTACAGGAAAACATAGGCGGAACACTTGATGACATAAATCAAAGCAAGATCCTCTATGACCCACCTCCTAGAGTAAATAAAAAATAAAATAAAGCAAATAGATGGTGAAACAGTGGAAAGAATGGCAGACTTCACTTTTTGGGCTCCAAAATCACTGCAGAGGGTGATTGCAGCCATGAAATTAAAAAGACACTTACTCCTTGGAAGGAAAGTTATGACCAAACTAGACAGCATATTAAAAAGCAGAGACATTACTTTGCCAACAAAGGTCCATCTAGTCAAGGCTATGGTTTTTCCAGTAGTCATGTATGGATGTGAGAATTGGGACTGCAAAGAAAGCTGAGCACCAAAGAATTGATGCTTTTGAACTGTGGTATTGGAGAAGACTCCTGAGAGTCCCTTGGACTGCAAGGAGATCCAACCAGTCCATCCTAAAGGAAGTCAGTACTGAACATTCACTGGAAGGACTGATACTGAAGCTGAAACTCCAATACTTTGGCCACCTGATGTGAAGAACCGATGACTCACTGGAAAAGACCCTGATTTTGGGAAAGCCTGAAGGCAGGAGGAGAAGGGGACAACAAGAGGATAAGATGGTTGGATGGTATCATTGACGTGATGGACATGAGTTTGAGTAGGCTCCAGAAGTTGGTGATGCACGGGGAAGCCTAGCGTGCTGGAGTCCACGGGGTTGCAAAGAGTCAGATATGACTGAGCAACTGAACCGAACTGAACTGCAACAGTGAAGACAGTAGTAGATGTGCTTACAGAAGTAACGGAAGGTCAGTTCTTAGAGGGCACTATAAGCAACTTGGCTTTTAAAGGCTGAAGTATGAACCACTATTGAGTTTTCGACACAAGGGTGATGTGGTCTGATTTACACTTTAAAAAAGTCACTATTAACTGTATTTCAGAACAGAACGCAAAGAAACAAGGATAAAAGCAGAAAGATTAGTTAGAATACTGTAATATTCAATCAAGAGATGATAGTGCCCTGGATTAAGGTAATTAGTGGCAGTGAATGTGGTATGAATTGGTCAGATTCTGGATAATTTTTGAGGGTAAAACAAAGATGTGCTAAAGGCTTAGATATCAGATGCACAGTAAAAGTCAATGACGATTCCAAAAATTTTAGCCTGAGCAACTAGAGTGATAGAAATGCAATTACATGCAATAGGAAAGGCTTTGGGTGGAACAGCTTTGAAGGAGATAATCAAGAGTTTGTTCAACTTTGGACACATTAATTTTGAAATAAATTTAAGTGGAGATGTTGAGTATGGCTGGATATTGGATATAAGACTCTGAAGTTTGGGGAGAGGTCTAGGCTGGAGATAAATGTTTGAGAATTAGACATAAATCACTACAGATATTAAATCACTTTGGAAGTGAATAAAGATCATGAGATCAAGAGCTGAGCCTAGGAATCAGAAAGAAGAGGGAAGAACCAGCAAGGGAGACAGGAGGAGCAACTAGCAAAGTAGGACTAAAACTAGAACCATGACTGCAGCTCTGAAATTAAAAGACTCTTGTTCCTTGGAAGAAAAGCTATGACAAACCTAGACAGCCTATTAAAAAGCGGAGACATTACTTTCCAGACAAAAGTCTGTATAGTCAAAGTTATGGTTTTTCCAGTAGTCATGTATGGATGTTAGAGCTACACCATAAAGAAGGCTGAGCACGGAATAATTGATGCTTTCGAACTGTGATGTTGGAGAAGACTTCAAAGAGTCCCCTGGACTGCAAGGAGATCAGTCCTGAATATTCACTGCAGGACTGATACTGAAGCTGAAGCTCCAATACTTTGACCACCTGATGCAAAGAGCCAACTCCCTGGAAAAGACCCTGATGCTGGGAAAGACCAAAGGCAGGAGGAGAAGGATATGACCAAGAAGGAGAAGGTTGGATGGCTTCACTGACTCAATGGACAGGAGTTTGAGCAAGTTCTGGGAGATGGTAAAGGATAGGGAAGCCTAGTGTGCTGCAGTCCATGGGGTCACAAAGGGTCGGACATGACTGAACAACTGAACAACAACAATAAAACTAGAGAAGTAAATCAAGGAGACGTGACAGGTGAACCGGGTACGTCTGAAATGTCTGCCTTTCCACTCCAATTCCTTCTATTTGTATATCATACTTGTAGATTATAAGACCTGGTGATATTGCCCTGAAAGTCGCTGATCTGATGACTGGACTAAACAAGGTGAACCTAAGCCCTTTTTATCTACTCTATACTAAACAATGTGTTAAATGTTGGGGACATAAACAGGAATAATACACAGTCCCTGCCTTCAAAATAATCCAATGATACTCTAAGAAATGTATAAAATTGGGCTTCTGTTTCTTCTTAAGCAGCAGTCCACTATACTCTTATGGGGACAAAAAGGAGTGATAATTTTTCATACTTTATTAACACTCACAGACAAAACTACAAGAGATGAACTCTCATTTTACCCCCAAAGCCTTTAAAAAAAAAAAAAAAGCTTTATGATTAGAAAAGTACTTGGTGTTTGAAAAAAGCCTGTGTGTGTGTATATGTATGTGTGTGTGTACATTATTTCTAGAAAAATAAACTTTGAAATGAAATGCCCTAAAATTACATCTCCAGATGACAACTATTGTTAATACTTTGGTATGTATTTTTCTTCAGTTTTCCCCCCTATATATATACCAACACTCTAATAAGGCAGGTGTGTATACTTTATAATTTTCAATATTTACCAACTCTTCTATATACTTTCCATGTTCTGTTTATTATTTAATATCTGTATTATGAAAGTTGAAACAAATATGTGTGTGCATGTATATATTATATATATATATAAAATACAGAAAGAGAGAGGTTTTTTCTTAACTAGTTTGGCCAATTTGAGTTGTAAAAAAATAGTATATTCTTGAATGGAGAGAGTAGCATAGAAACATATACACTATCACACGTAAAACAGATAAACTCACTTGGGCATGAATGCTCCATTGGCTAAGGATGGTTCATCGTCATCCAGTCCATCAAAAAGATGTGACTTGGCTGTGCCTGTTGTTTGTAAAGCCTTTGGTCGGACTCTGGTGGCAGGGCGGGGTGTCAGTTTATAATGAGTAGGTGTAGTGAGAGCCTTCTGGGCTGCTGGATTTGTTGGTTTCAATCTCTGAAAACAAAAAAAAATCAAGGATAGCTCTAGTTTAACTCAAGTTTGGTACTGGCCCTAACACCAGAAGACTAGCTTTCACATCTCATCTCTGCCATTTAACAACTAGATACCTTTTGGAGTCTCAGCTCCCAGAACACAAGGATTTCTCACCCAACTTTGTATGAATGTGTGCCTGCTAATTAAACTGCCTTTATTTCTCTACAACTGATTTTCATTCATCTCACCAACCCCATTTCAAATGGGTTTGTCTGACTTGTTCCAAAACATAATCGAGACATTCCATTTGAAGTGCTTCACAAAGCAGAATGTCTTAACAGAACATATTAATATACCTTGTGTATTTCTCTTCATCTTACAAAAGAGAAACCTGCAATTGTTTTGCTTTCTAAAACAAAGATGACAATATTTATGTTCATTTTAAGAAAATATAACATCAAAATTCTAAGCTTATTTTTATTAAATTATTTATTATTCATTTATTAATAAAACATCTTCAAGAAAAACTGAGACACAGCCATAAACAACTTTTATGCAATATAAATCACTGAAAAATATATAGACATTAACTTAAAGAAACCCTGTGCCTCCTAATGCCTCTCTTTATCTCTTGGCAAGCATGAATCTACTGTCTCTATGGATCTGTGTATTCTAGACATTTTATATAAAAGAAATCATTGTCTTTATGTTTCGCTTAACTTAGTATTGTTTTCAAGATTCATTCACACTGTAGCATGTATTGTTAGTTCATTCCATTTTATGGCTGAAATGAGATTCCATCATATAGATATACAACACTGTGTTTATCCATTCATCAGCTGAGGCACTCTATTACTGCATATACTAAACTAAAGCTGGGTAAATTTAATAATGTACAAGTCTGATCGTCCTCACTAGATAGCAAGCTCTTAGAGAAAATATTATTGTTTATTTTCATTAGGTACCCTCAGTGCTGAACACAATGACTAGTCAGACATAAATGACTAAATACTACTGTATACTGAGCAACTTATTTTAATTCTCAACACTGAATAGAAATACTATTCAGAATTGCTATTTTACAGATGAAATTAAGAGAGGCAAAAAGAGATGCCCAATATCTCACAGACCGTAAGTGGTAAAATAAGGATTAAATGGACCAAAGACTACTTTCAATGCCACACCACAGTGAGCAGAAGATCAGTTCTAAAGCCTAAGAGACTAAGACAACGCTATGCAGAAATCAGGAAAAAAAAATTTTGATTTGCCATTTAAGACATTAGAAAAAAAGAAAGACATTATGATGCCAGAGAAATCAGCCTCCAAGAATCTTAGTTTGCTCAACTATAAGAGTATATATCTGATTTATTTCAGGGCTCAGCCTTAAAAAGTCTCAGCCTTGCCTCAGTCTAACACTCATTTTCACTGTCATACTGCCTTCCAGATACAAAAATAACAAGTTTTTTTTGTACCCCTGGCCTACTGAAAAGCATAAATAAAGTGACTTAAAAACTTAATTACAAAACCAACACAAGATTGTAAAGCAACTGTCCTCCAATCAAAATTAAGTTAAAAAAAAAATTACACCTAAGTTTTCCTACTCTGAGAACTGATTTTATTGAAACTTCCTTAAATTTACCTCTTCTTTCTTCTTAGGGTCTGACATGGGATTCCGGAAGAGAGGAGAGTCTCCGAAAGGTGAGTATGTCAGACTATTGATGTGCTGTTGGAGAACAGCCTGCTGGGCAGCAGAAGCATTTGGATCTGTCAAAGCTTTGTAAAAAAGGAAAGAAAAGGATCAGTTCAAGGATCCACTGCCTTAAATCAAGAGAACTCAAGGCTCCCTTCAAAATGTTCAGACTCACTCAGTAGCATTACTGGTAGAGAGCAGAGGAGCAAACTGTGAAGAAAACCAAACAATCTAAAAGATCAAAGATATGAGGAGCATTTCACAAGAAATAATACACATAAAATTTTACTGAGGTATTCATTATTGTTAATAATCAAAGAAATGTAAACCACAACAACCTTGAAGACATTTTATATCTACTTCATTATCAATGGCACAGCTGTATAAAAAGGGATACAGTATGATTTTCAGAAACACTGCAAATTGGTTTAATTGGTCTAAAAGAGACAATGACAGTACACAGAGCAAGTACTGTTTTTATATTTTTTAACCTAATAATTTCAATCATGGAAATTTAACCCAAAGACAGAATTAAACTAGATAGAAAATAGATGTTTGCAAGTGTTCACTGAACATTATCTGCAATAGTCAAGACTTGGAAACAACCTATGTCCGACATTAACACTTGCAAAAATCATGATTCATCAACATGATGGATTAAGTAGATATTAAAAATGACAATGTGGAAATAAGGTATCTTTGATTCAATAAGTAAAAAATTCCAGAATAAAAAATATTAAGTACACTGAGAACATAGAGGAAGAAAGAACACAGATGAAGCAAACAAAAGTGAAAATGGCTGTATTTCGTCCTTATGAGAGACAGGAACAATGATCTACAACTGTACACAGTAAAAAGAAACCAGCAACAAGTAGTCCCACAACTATCTGCACTGCACCTTGACTGATCAAGGAACTTCTTTGCAAGATAAATATTTCAAAACCAAATACTGATAAAAAATAAAATCACAGTGATTTCATTTTTAGAAATAAAATACTTTTTTCTTTATAAACATTTAAAATAAGGCTAAACCCAAAATATGATAAAATAATTAATATAAAGGGGGTATCATAAACAAAAAGATTTTGAAAAAGTTAAAACGGGGGGAGAAAGATAAGAGTAGCACCAACAACAAACCTAGAACAGAAAATTAAAGTAAAATTAATGAAAAGGAGGTAGATCCACCTTAGTCAAATTGAGCTTTCTTAAAACTGGATGTATTCACTCAATACTAAAACACTGTATATTGATGTATAAGGAGAGAATACTAATTTGCTTAGGAGTGTGAAATCCAGGGGAGGTGTCAATTTGAAGATCATAAATTGTCTGTGCTCAGAAAGTTCCTAAATCCAATTTCAGACTACTGCTGAGAAAAATATATAGAAAGTAGCTTTTGATACACAGGACCACCCAACAACATGATGTTTTTCTGCGGACTATACAACGAGACTGAAGAAAGCCTGAATACTTTTATTAAAGAACTCTAATATTCACTAATTAGTTTGTCACCTGACAATCAATTATGTATTAAAATTAAAAAAAAAAAAAAAAAACACTGATTAGGACCAGCATTTAACAAGTATAGGTCACCCTTCCTGGACATGCTCAAACAAAAACTTCTCAACTAATCCAAACATAATTAGGAATGTGTGCAAGGATATCTTTATTTCTGTATGTTTAAATATAAAATCCACTCTATGTTAACTAGATTATTTAAAATACAGAAAAGAGCTGATAAGTTAGCAAAAGTAAGAGAACAAGCAAACATAAGCATTAGTGAAGGTACCATTGACTGGTGTTATAGTCAGTTCTGGCTATAAAAGTTGAAAACATGAAATCACATCATGGTCAAAGGATTAAAGAGATGGATTAAAAATCAAGTTTTCTGAGAACAGAAGAAATTGATACTTTAATTGAAAGAAAGGCAACAGGGTTACCACAAAGAAGCTGTAGGAGACTGATCTTGCTTGGGTTTAGGAAGTAAAAGGAGAACCCCTCTAGGCTCCTCTGTCCATGTGATTTCCCAGGCAAGAATACTTAAGTAGGTTGCCATTTCCCACTCTAAGAATAGAACCACTGAGTTGAAACTCTAAAAAGGCAGGTTTTGGTTTCTAAACTACCTGAACAATGTACTGGACTAACATGTAAAGAAGCCACCACAGCTAATGCTTTTAAGTAAGAGACTCCAACAAGCTCTAAAGCACCTTTCAGATCCTGTGATGCAAAAGACGTGCATTCTAAATCAATATACCTACATTTCAATGGGCAGTAACACTACTATATGTAACTACAATATCAAATTCATGTCAGGAAGTTTTAACTGGCTTTGGGAAAAGATGGATTATTTAAAAACCAATCAAAAGCTATCTAAGTAAAAATAGCAGGTTACGATATTTGTGCTACCTCTCACTGAAATAAAAACTAAGGAAAAGAAATAAAACAAATACTTTTATGATAAAACTGATTTTAATATTTCATACAGAAATTAAGAGTTCTAATTAATCTCTAGTACCTTCAGAGACCTAATTAAAATCTATGGTTACAACAAAGTAAATTATCTACATGACACATAAAAACAAAGAATAGGAAGGTGTAAATGAACGGATGAGAAAACATAACAAATGTCTAGGGAAAGAAGTGGACACAGAGATAAAGCAGAAGTAAGTAAACTGTATCTTGGATAATAGTCAAAATGAGGACTTTCTGCCCTAATTCCAGAAAGCTTAGTGATTTAAGAATACTACATTTGAGAAAGTGAGACTGTGAAAAAATAATCAATACAAAGTATATATACAAAACAACTGCTCTATCCTGTCATCTTCCTAATCAGAATTTTAACAAAAAATTCCACCTAAGAACGGGATGCTTAAAAGAAGGAACTTTCAGAAAATGAGAAAAACAGTAAAAATCCAAAAAGATGATTCAGAAGACAATAAAAAAATCTTGTAGAAAGTAGAAACAAGAGTTAAAAAAAAAAAAATCAAACATTAGGACAGAAAAGGTCTGTGAATTCTCTGGCAGTCCAGTGGTTAGGACTCAGCACCTTCACTACTGGGGCCCCCATTTGAAACCTGGTTGGGGAACTAAGATGCCACAAGACTCACAGTGTGGCCAAAAAAAAAAAGGTATAAGCAAATCACAGAAATTTCAGAACAAAGAGACAATCCTAAATGTTGGTGGGGGTGGGGGGAACAAGTTTCAGAAAGGCATGAAACTTACCAGTAACGGTTAATGCAAGAAATACAGTCAAAGTTCTGAGGGTGAATTACTTTCATGTCAGAGTTTCATAATAAGTGTATGGAACAAATGAAGATGTTTCCAGAACTGTAAGCAGTCAAAGTTTATCTTTCATATAACTTTAACTTGAAGATACATTCCAGAAAATTTAGGAAATAAAGAGAAAAAACCTATATCCAAGACATATCAGTTTCCAGTGAGTGGACTTGAAGGGAATATCCCAGAGCAATGCTGAAGGCCTACTGCTCATATTGCTCACAAGGCCTAAGCTCATATTGCTACAAGACAGAGAGATCAAAGAATGAGGTAAAAGAATTCTGGTACCACCCTTAAGAATTTGGGACTAATGTAAAGTGATATGGGCGGGTAACACAAGGAAAAAAAAATGATTAGAAGTTCCAGGAGAAAGACATAGCTGTATGAGAACAACTTACGTGGCTAAGTAGCAATGTTTTCATAGTTATAGCTGTGTTCCTTTACAACTTTTATTCTTTCCCCAAAGAAAAGAAGACTAAGTATTAGGAGAAAGTACTTTGTTAATACAAAAATATAAAAAGGGCAAAGAAATGAGAGAAAAAGAAGGGTAAGGAAGGGTACTATTAGCCTTACTTGATCACGGAGACTCAAGAAATACTATCTCCTAGTTGACAGAGTAAGAAAAGTATGTAAGGACATGGCTTAAATTTGCAAAGGCTTCTCAAAATATGATTTTGAGGATTATAAAACATGAGGATTAAAAAAATAAATAAATAAAAAATAAAACATGAGGATTATACCTCTCCTTCATCCATCTCAGTTACTCTGTATCTGCCAGGTGATATCAGTTTCTTATTTTTGGTAAAATATAATTTTCTTTAAAATAAGATATTTAAGGGACTTCCCTGATGGTCTAGTGGTTAAGACTCTGAGCTTCCAACACAAGGGATGCAGGTTCAAACC
This sequence comes from Capra hircus, assembly GCF_001704415.2. NCBI lineage: Eukaryota > Metazoa > Chordata > Mammalia > Artiodactyla > Bovidae > Capra > Capra hircus. Next base: position 32,037,658 of record NC_030822.1, read on the forward strand.
CTGGTCAGGGAACTAAGATCCCACATGCCATGCTGCGTGGCCAAGAAAACAAAAAAATAAAGAAACAAAAGGACAATTAAAAAAAAAACAAACACCAAGATGTGTAAGTCACAAAGTAAGTTAATTTTAAGTTAGAAATAATAAAGTGGCAGGCAGACATCACAAAAACTGGGAAGGGATATTCAATGAATGAAATATGAAAAACTATAATATATAAAACTTAAGGAATTCAGTACACATAGATATACTGGGAGAAGTGAATAAAGAACAGAGGTTGATCAGTGAGTTACATTCTCATCTATCATTAACAAGTTAAATATGTGTAGACTTAAGCAAAATACAGCAATATAAACATATCACTTACAGATATGAACTTATTTATACACCAGATCAATTAAAAGCTGCAACAGAAGTGGTTTCTTTGGGGGCGTAAGCCTAGAAGTGAGGAAGCAGGCAAAACCAGGATCTATTGTTAACTCCTTCCACACTACATGGTTTAACGACTTGCATGTAAGTACAGCTTAAGGAAGGACGGAATAGGGTAGCGTGGAAATTCAAGTCAGCAAGTTAAGTATTAGCAAGAAATAAACTGAGAAAAGCCTTCTAAAGTGACTGACACTTACCTACTGGGGCCTGGGGGGCTCCAAAGCCCAAAGTGGCTGTCGTTGTATTAAATCCAGGGGCCCCAAAGGCTCCTGTACCAAGGGGCCCTCCGAGCTTAGGTTGGTTGTTCCCAAACAAAGATGCCTGTCCAGCACCAAGAGCTATGGAGACAAGAGGAAAGAAAAAGCGCCACAGAGGATCCTTTGAATGTTATGTCAGAGGTCAGTTACTTAAAAATATAATACATTTGGAAACTTCATAATAACCACTCATTTCAACAAAAAAAGCTAATACGGTAAATGCTACCTATATGCCAGGCAGTGCTGATTTAGATATGTCAGAGGCAAAATACTGAACCTCTCTGTGCTTCAGCTTCCTCAGCTATAACATGAGATAATATATAGCCTAGATATTTATCCTAAGATTAAAATAATACACATATACTAAGTATTTAGGAATCTGGTAGAGACTAACATCCATTAAATATTAGCTACTATCATATCATTTAACCTTTACAAATCTGAAGTAAGAACTATTATCCCTATTTTCCAGAAGAGAAAATGGAAGGTTTAATAAATTAGTTCAAAGTCACAAATGCAGTAAGTGGTAAAACCATATTTCAAACCTCAATGCATCTGACAACCAGCCAGGGCTCCTAACTGCTACTGTGTAGTAAAAACAGATTCGTAACTTTTTAAAATTGTCATTTCTCCTTAAATTTCAGCATCTGCAAATCAAAACATTCAACTGAACCAATTAAAGCCTAATGAATCGTGTTTATGAACTGTGTTGTTGGTAGTGATTTTTTAAAGTGTAAAATGGGGAGAATTCAGTTTTTAAATAAGCTACTGGCATAAATTAAAGGTACTTTTCCACTAGCCTGCCACTCTCAAAAAAGTTATAGTTATTGGCAATTTGGAAGATCTGAAGTTCCTTTCAACATATCAATGCTTCCTGACAGAGATATGGTTTACCAGGAAAATCACTTCAACTATATATACTTGGGATATCAAAAATATTGAATAGAAACAGCTATGAGATGCAACCAGAAAAAAGGACAGGTAGTTTATACACAGAGAAGCATACAATATAAATTAATGAGGGTGACTCCAAAATGGACAAAACATTCCCTAACTGTTCAACCTCATTAATAATATCAAGAAGATAACAATACAGCAATGGAATTATTTCATCTTTAAAAACCCAGTTTTGAAACAGGGAATAAGACTTAACCCATTACAAACTGGTGAAAATCCAAAGAAAAACTAAAAATATATTATTCCTTCAAAGGACATAGCTTAGAACAAACATTTCAGGGTTCTTTTTTTTCGCCCAGATAACAAACACCTCCTTACCCCTAAATAAAAGCTTACATAAAACCTGCATATATAAAATGGATAAAAATTTCTGTTCTGGATGGGTGTGTATTTGCATTAGCCCTGAAGGAAGAATCAGGAAATAGTCTAAAAATCACTGTATTTCAGTAAAGCCTACAAAATAATAAAAATGCATAATTAAAAGACTTACACAAGTTGAGGGATACTCTGATGTGATAATGTCAATTTATGAAATGTGTCATATTCATGATTTGTTGTAGGAATCATAAGGAAGATATACTGGGGGCACCATGGTAACAATGTTCTTAAAAACCTCAAGTATGCTCAAAGAATTAGTAAAAATATATTCCTTTGAGACCGTCTAATGAACGTCAGAATGTAATTATATATATCAGAATGTCAGAACACATTAGCTTTGGGTAGATTATTCTGTATATCTTTGTCTAACAAACTTGACTAAATCCCACATAGCAGGAGAGTGGGTTTGATTCCTGGGTCGGGAAGATACCCTGGAGAACGTAATGGCAACTCACTCCACTATTCTTGCCTGGAGAATTCTATGGATAGAGGAGCCTGGCAGGCTACATTCCATGGGTTGCAAAGAGTCAGACACAACTGAGCGACTTAGACATACACACCCCCTTAAACTTATCACTACTTCATTGAAAATATTAAAAACTAAAACTCCTTAGTAATATTACTAAGCAATTACCAAGAAAATGGCATACTACTGATATCCCTGTGAAACAGTTACTATCTCTGTGAAACAAGAAACTGACCCACCCATAATTTAATCAGTATTCCTTAATCTGAGCACACTGGGAGAAAAAAAAAATTCATGTCAAAGAATACTATAACATTTTATACTGATTGGTCACTTAAATCTAAGTGTACAAAAAATTTATGTATTTGTACATTTAAGGTTTCTACAGCCTACTAGTCATGAAGTACCCAAAGGCCTAAGTTACACGAAAATGTACTTCCGTTGAAGCATGAGTTTGAAAATCTATCACTCAAAGCAAGAAGCTATATAAGAATACCCCTTTAGCTAGTTGAGTTCAGTTGCTCAGTCGTGTCCAACTCTTTGTGACCCCGTGAACTGCAGCACGTCAGGCTTCCCTGTCCATCACCAAACTCCTGATGTTTGCTCAAACTTATGTCCATCAAGTAGGTGATGCCATCCAACCATCTCATCCTCTGTCATCCCCTTCTCCTCCTGCCTTCAATCGTTCCCAGCATCAGGGTCTTTTCCAAGGAGTCAGTTCTTCACATCAGGTGGCCAAAGTATTAGAATTTCAGCTTCAGCGTCAGTCCTTCCAAGGAATATTCAGGACTGATTTCCTTTCGGATGGGCTGGTTTTATCTCCTTGCAGTCCAAGGGACTCTCAAGAGTCTTCTCCAACACCACAGTTCAAAAGCCTCAATTCTTCGGCGCTCACCTTTCTTTATAGTCCAACTCTCACATCCATACATGACCAGTGGAAAAACCACAGCTTTGACTAGACAGACCTTTGTCAGCAAAGTAATATCTGTTTTTTAATATGCTGTCTAGGCTGGTCACAGCTTTTCTTCCAAGGAGCAAGTGTCTTTTAATTTCATGGCTGCAGTCACCATCTGCAGTGATTTTGGAGCCCCCCAAAATAAAGTCTCTCGCTGTTTCCATTGTTTCCCCATCTATTAGCCATGAAGTGATGGGACAGGATGCCACGACCTTAGTTTTTTAAATGCTGAGTTTTAAACCAACTGTTTCACTCTCCTCTTTCACTTTCATCAAGAGGCTCTTTAGTTCTCCTTCACTTTCTGCCATAAGGGTGGTATCATCTGCATATCTGAGGTTATTGATATTTCTCCTGGTAAGCTTGATTCCAGCTTGCACTTCATCCAGCCCAGCATTTCACATGATATACTCAGCATGTAAGTTAAATAAGCAGGGTGACAATATACAACCTTGATGTACTCCTTTCCCAATTTGGAACCAGTCTGTTGTTCCATGTCCAGTTTTAACTGTTGTTTCCTGACCTGCATACAGGCTTCTCAGGAGGCAGGTAAGGTAGTCTGGTATTCCCATCTCTTTAAGAATTTTCCACAATTTATTGTGATCCACACAGTCAAAGGCTTAATGTTTCCTTCAAACATGGGAAATGTTGGTAAAGAACATTTTCAACTGCTGATATGACAGCTGATAGCTCAGTTGTTAAAGAATCTGCCTGTAATGCAGGAGACCCCAGTTCAATTCCTGTGTTAGGAAGATCTGCTGGAGAAGGGATAGGCTACCCAGTCCAGTATTCTGGCCTGGAGAATTACATGGACTATTATAGTCCATGGGGTTGCAAAGAGTCAGACACAACTGAGTAACTTTCGCATTCCTTAAAACATAGTCCAAAGCTACAATGTTATTCTAATTGTGATATCATGCAATGCAGAATTTACTAATGAAGGTATGCATACCTAATAGTATCTAGACACATTCCTCTCAAAGACAAAAGCCGGCTTTATAAGATGCAACCATCAAAGAATTTCAATAGTGTGTACTCAGTGATCACAACTCTTGTTTCCCTACATCATCTACTGGTGCTATGATTAGGGGTGTAAAGTTCTTTACTGATTGTATTTGGTTTTTAGTTTCTATGGGCAAGGCATCAATTAGGACTATGTTAACAGCAATGAAAATGAGATTCACTGTCTGTGAGGTTCAGCTGTTCAAGGAAAACCAAATATATTCAAACAAAAAGACTGAGATATTACATTACTGTGGAACCGAAGACAACAGCATCAAGACTTATAGAGCACTTTATAATCTTGTACTACAGGATAAAGTACTGCAAATCATAGTCTGCAAGACCCAGAAACCAAAGTGCAGAGAATGACAACTTTTGACCACATAAAAGTAAAACTGGTACTTTAAGATACCATAAACAAAATTAAATGATAAAGACAGAGTGGAAATATCTGGTAACAGACATTGGAGTAACACCTTACCCAAGCTTAGGTTTACAGTTCATAAACTAGAGTCAAAACTACCTTGAAAAGGCCCACACCAAAGCTAATCTTTCCTCTGGGATTAGACAAGAACACTGATGTCAGAAGTTATATTCTGCTTAAGTTTAAGGAACACATTGTACAAAAACCCACAGATTTTTAGTTTTCATTTGTTGCAAAATATATGTTGTGAATTTGAGTAAAGTGCAAAAGCTCAAAAAGTTTTCCATACAACCAAAAAGGTTTAATATCCACAATATATAAAACATTATCAACAATAAACAAAGATCAAATATAAACAGAGAACTGAAAGATGCAAACAGCCAGTAAACATACACAAAGGTATCCCTCACTGGTAATCAGCACAGTGCAAATCAGAACTACCACCTTTCACTATCATTCACACAAAGATGAAGAAAACAAACAATATGGACAGGGTATGAAAAAGGGAGCATTTTTATAAAATATGAGCAAAAATGCAAACTGGCATTCTTTGTGGACGGCAAATTAGGATTAGCAAGACTGACCAAAATTCAAAAATATGTGTATCTTCTGACAATTCCCAATTCAATCCTAGAGTAACATTATCATACACAAAATTCTATAACACAGATCTTCACTACTGCACTGCTAGTAAAATCAAATAATTCAAGTGACCATCAGTAAGAGAAAAGTCAAACAAATTATGGTATATTTAACTACTCATGTGTTGTATGTGTGTATATATATGTATACAATGGAACACTTCATAGTTATTTTTAAAGAAGTGAGTTAGATCTACATATACCAACCCAAAGAAAAAATATATGCCCAAAACGTCATGGGAAATGAAAAAAAAATGAAACAAAGAATACAGAATAAGGAACCTGCTTTCAGTTTGAAACATTTTTGACCACAGCACATAATATGAAACACACTGAGACCCAAAACACACACATATATAAAACTAAAAGTTAAATCAAACCTTACAATACACAATGATCTTTTAATTCTAGTTCATTTTAAAGAATGCTGGTTGCAATTAACTACATTAATATTATATCACCTGATATATCTCAGCCTTTGGTTTAAAAAACACTGGTGTAGGACATGGCTTCAAGAATATCACAAAAATTGTATGCTGTACACATACTGCATACAAACATACGTGTGTGTATATACATATATGAAAAGTGTATATAAAGAAGTCTGACAATATACATGCCAAACTTTCAATAGCTGTTACTTCACTATTGAAAAGGGTGGGCTCTTCATGTTACTTCTGTTACTGACTTTCTAAGACTTTATATCTTTTATTTTAAAAAGAAAACAAAGGGAAGCAGTTCAGAGAGTACAAAATGAGGTTCTATTAAAAAGGAGATGACAGATGACAATAGAAGCAGAGACCACAGAAATAAATGGTTTGCAACTAAGTGACTCCCCATGGTGAGATGAATTGGAGACGTAGACAAAACTATATGCTTAAATTACCCTGTAAGCACTTACTCATTTCATGACCATCACCCTCTCCAACTGTTTAAAAGAGCTGGGTAGGTAGAAGGAACAACGTCTTCAAAGGCATTGAAAAACAATTATCAATGGCAGAAATGGAGACAAAGGCTTGACATTTTAGCTCCATAACAAAGTGAGAAGAATGGAAAAGCATGCACAGACCTTGCAAAACCTCAATCTATATGTTAATTATTTCAGCATGTGCTCTTACTGCTGCATTATTATTAGGGTAATAAAGCTTACTTAACAGTTCAGGGTCTCAGGGACTTGTCATCATACTGACAGGTCTCACATTAAGTACTGAAAATCCCAGGGAGACCAGGACTATCAGAGAACATTTTGTAGAAAAGGAATTGAATATACAGCTTCTAAGATAAATGAGCCAGTGTTTTAAAGCCTGGTAAAGCATATAGGAATGTTCTATAAATCCGTTTGTGAAAATGAAAATCTACAGGCCTCTTATTTTCATACATATGATGAAACAAAAGCCTTAAGTTCCAGCAGTTGGAAAGCCAAGTTGTATCACTTGCTGAGTCTCCTGATACAATCCCTTACCTGTTCCAAATCCTGCGCCAAGCCCAGTTCCCAGAGTGCCAGGTCCTGGTTTACTTCCAAAAATACTATTCCCACTGGTATTTGTGCCGAATCCTAGGAGGACACAAGAGTGAGTAGACTGTACTTTAACACAATTCTCAATTTCCTGTACAAGGGAATTTAAAACAAAGCAGTCTGACTGTAAGTTTTGTATCCTTTCATTTTTTGACATTTAGAAATCCTAAATGGCAGGCTAATTTAACTTAAAAATTTTTTTTGATAACCATAAATAGACCCCACAGTCTTCCTATTTACTTAATTACACTTTAGACTTAATTAAGTATAGGATAATACCCAGTATTAAAGCAAATTGACTGTGCTTGAGCTTGGGGAACATTCCCTTTGTAAGACTCAAAGCCTCCACTGTTCTTTTTAAATTTAGTTAATTTATTTGGCTGCCTCAGGTCTCAGTTATAGCTTGGCATGTGGGATTCTTAGTTCCCTGACCACAGATCAAACCCACATCCCTTGACCATGAGAAAAGTCCTCTCAAAGCCTCCATTCTATGCTTCATGCTTAATTAATAGAAGAAAAATAATTCCCTCAAATTTTCACTGAAAAATAAGACAGTCAACCAAGACACTTCACTGAACCTAAAGATTCTCGCTAAGTGAAGATTACCTATAAAAATCTCTACAGCAGGCTTTGTTTTGAACAGATGGACCCTGTATGGATAGTAATGTGTGGCTGTAATCACACATTGAGACGCTTTAATGGTGTCAAATTCAATCAGCTTATAGGAGCACACAAAGACTCAGCTAGCTAACAGTAAAAAAAGATAATGAATAATATCTACGAATAACTTTGAGTTGAATTATTTCATTATCAGAGATGATGGAGAGTTGAACAAAACCATCCTTTCACAGTGACCCACTGTTTAAAGAAAATCCTGTGATTCCCTTCTAAAATCCACAGGTCTCCCCACAAAGACATGTACATATCAAACTACTGCTGCTATTACTTCTCCTTTGTTCACATATGTCCACACTTTCTGTGCTCCTTTTGGAGCTAAACATCAACAAAACAGCTAATGAACATACCATTAATTTCTTTTGATAAGAGGGAGAAACTAACCACTGGCCAGCAAAATCTGCTTGTGAAACATGTGAAGTCTTTTATAAAGGTATCATGGAGGTGAACAAGTTCAAAACACATTAGAATGAAGTGTTTTGGAATACATATCAGTGTCACCAACTAAGAATATTTTACTGTGTCATGCCAGTTTTGAATTTACATCTAAATTAAAAATGCAAAGAAAAAAAGTTTAATTAAACAGTTAAAAACATATTTCTAATGTTATTAAAAAATCTAAGCAAGTAATCTGACATACTTCCAATATATTTAATTCATGCATTCATTAAATCTTTTCAATTGTCTTAATAGCTATGCCACAAAAATGGAGTACTGCCTGCTCAAGCACAATCAATTTTCTTTAAAGAAAAACAAAACAAAACAAAAAAAAAAAACAGAATATGTACTGGAGATGTTCTTTGTTTTCCTGAGTTAAAATTTTACCAAAAAAGATCTTCCAGTCCCATTAACAGCAGAAAACAAGATACTCATGAACTACCTCAAACCCACAGGAGGGAAATAAGTCCCAACTTACACTGTTTATACCACACATTTCCACAGATTCTCACTGACAACGGTTTATCAACTCAGTTATTTCAAAACAACTTTAAGTTAAAATTAAGAACAATTAATCAACAATCAGTTAAGTTACAACAGAAGAGCCAAGAATATACAATGGAGAAAGGACAGTCTCTTCAACCAATGGCATTGGGAAAACTGGGCAACCACACGTAAAAGAATAAAACTGGACCATTATCTTACACCATAAACAAAATGGATTAAAGACCTGAACACAAGATCTGAAATCATAAAATTCCTAGAAGGAACCATAGGGGTAAGTTTCTCTGTACCTGTCTTGGTCATGATTTTTGGATCTAACACTAAAAGCAAAGGCAACAACAGAAAAAATAAATAAGTGGGACTATAACTAAAAAGCTTCTGCACAGCAAAGGAAACTACAACAAAATGAAAAGGCAATCTACTGAATGGGAGAAAATATTTGCACATCATTTATATGATAAGTGGCTAAAATTCAAACTACATAAAGAATTCACACAACTTAATGGCAAAAAAAAATCCAATTAAAAAAATTCAATGAGGACAGGAACAGACATCTTTCAAAATACTACATACAGATGACCAACAGGTACATGAAAAGATGCTTAACATAGCTAATCACCAGTGAAATGCAAATCAAAGCCAATGACATCACCTCAGCGTTGTCAAAACGACTACCACCTAAAAAGACAACAAATAATAAGTGCTGGTAAGGAGAAGGAAATGGCAACCCACTCCAGTGTTCTCGCCTGGAGAATCCCAGGGACGGGGGAGCCTGGTGGGCTGCCGTCTATGGGGTCGCACAGAGTCGGACACAACTGAAGTGACTTAACAGCAGCAGCAGTATTTAACTCTCAATATACTGACTGAAAGTGGAAGTTCTTTGTGTTGGGATTACTCAAGGACCTTGTTTGTTCTTCAGTATTTCTTTATAGCTTTAAATATTTTTAGTAACAGCTTTATTGAGACGTAATTCACATACCAAAAAATTCATCCATTTAAAATGTACAGTTTACTGGTTTTTAGTATATCCACAAAGATGTGCAAAATCACCACAACTGATTTTAGAACATTTTTGTTCTAAATTGGGGGTGGGGGGTGCTATCTGACCCAGTACAGTACCCATTAGCAGCCGTTCTTCATATCCCCTCAACACCCCCACTAACCTCAGGGCAAGCAGCAATCTATGTTGTGTCTCTATGGATTTGCCTATTCTGAACATTTTATATAAATAAAATCATACAATAAAAAAAAAATAAGTAAGTGCTGGTGAGAATGTGGAGAAAAGGGGGACCCTTCCTACAGTGTTGGTGGGAATGTATGGTGCAGCCATGATGGATAACAGTATAGTATGGAAGGTTCTCAAAATATTAAAAATAGAACTACCATACAATTCAGCAATTCCACTCCTGGGTATATACCCAAAGAAAACGAAAACACTAGTTTGAAAAGAAATATGTACCTCAATATTCACAGCAGCATTATTTACTCTAGCCAAGATATGGAAGCAACCTAAGTGTATATCAATGGATGAATGGGTAAAGAAAACATGGTATATATGTGTAACAAAATATTGTTTAACTACAAAATACAAAGACGACTTTGCATCTGTGTAACATGGAGAGACCTTATGGGCATAATGCTATGTGAATTAAGCAAGGCAAAGAAAATCAAATATAAATAAGTGACACAAGACAAAGACAAGTGTTCTCACTTATTTGTGGAATCTTAAAAAACAAAATCACCACCAACAAAAATAAGCTCACTAATACAGAGAACAGATCAGTGGTTGCCAGAGGCAGAGGGAGGGTGATGGGCAAAATGGGTGAAGGAGAGTCAAAAGGGGCAAACTTAGAGCTATAAAATAACTCCTGGGATTTTAAGGCATAGCATGCTGACTATAGTTAAAAATATTGCACTGTATATATGAAAGTTGCTAACAGAGTAGGTATATATAGTTTTTCCAGCAGTCATGTATGGATGTGAGAGTTGGACTATAAAGCTGAGCGCCGAAGAATTGATGCTTTTGAACTGTGGTGTTGGAGAAGACTCTTGAGAGTCCCTTGGACTGCAGGGAGATTAAACCATCCCAAAGGAGCCCTGGATTTCCTAAAGGAAATCAGTCCTAAATACTCATTGGAAGGACTGATGCTGAAGCTGAAACTCCAATACTTCGGCCACCTGATGTGAAGAACTGACTCATTGGAAAAGACACTGATGCTAGGAAAGACTGAAGGCGATGACAGAGGATCAGATGGTTGGATGGCATCACTGACTCAGTGGACATGAGTCTGAGTAAACTCTGGGAGTTGGTGATGGACAGGGAGGCCTGATGTGCTGCAGCTCATGGAGGTGCAAAGAGTTGGACACAACTGAGCGACTGAACTGAACAGAGTAGGAGATCTTAGAATTTTCATCATAAGAAAAAAAATTTCTATTGATGATAGACGTTACTTACACTTACTGTGGTAAACATTTCACAATATATACAAATATTTGACTATTACATTAAACATCTGAAATATAATGTAATGTCTATGTATCACTTTTTTAAAAAGCTTAAAAAAATCAGATGTTTTTGTACAAATAACTCAAACCTTACCCATGTAGCATGAATAACCAATAATTTACTCAAAGCTCCAGGAGTTGATGGACAGGGAGACCTGGCACGCTGCGGTTCACGGGGTCACAGAGTCAGACACAACTGAGCGACTGAACTGAATTGAATACTCAAAAGATCAATATTCAAAAGATCTTCAACCTCTCTAACTGTTGCTCACCAGTGCTGACATCCTGCCTGTAATTTCTCTCCTAAAACAATTCTATTCTATTCCTTCCATTCGGAAACTGACACTGTCATATACTCAATCTTAAACTCAGTTGTGTCCGACTCTTTGCAACCCGTGGACTGTAGCCGACCAAGCTCCTCCATCCATGGGATTCTTCAGGCAAGAATACTGGAGTGGGTTGCTATTTCCTTCTCCAGGAGATCTTCCCAACCCAGGGATTGAACCCAGGTCTCCCACATTGTAGGCAGACGCTTTACCATCTGAGCCACCAGGGAAGTCATCTTAAACTAGTCCTTGTTAGGAATAATTACTAAGAAAAGGAACAGATGACTCTAAAGAATGACTTAAGGGTGTGGCAACATCAATTGTAGCAAGTATTCCAACCTTTTAAACTCTGGATTTATCATTACCATAATGAAACACAATCCCATATTGGGTAACATGCAACTAATGATGATATAACAATGCAATAAATCTTTGTGCAACCTTATTCCATTTCCAGATTTGTTGTATGACTTATTTCCAAATCAGAAAAGTATCTCTGCCCACATCATCAAATTGACAGCTTCCCAAGACAAGAGGAATATCAAAGAAAGTCTCACTTAGATCTAGATTCCTCTAGGGTGGTAATGGAATGATTTAAGTTCACCCAAGAGTAAAACAAAACCTGTCACCCTGCAATCTGTATTTCTTGGGAGTCTTTCCTCTCAGGGCTTATTCATTAATAAACTCTTACTGGGCACCTACTCTATGCCAGGCACTAGGTCAGCATTAAGGATTAAAAAAAAAAAAGGACAATTTAGCACATAAGTTAGTGAGGCACATCAAATAAAGATGAGAGTTTTCATTTCCAAATCAAGTAGTCTACACAAATACCTTGTCAGAGAGAAAATATATTTAATTCTGAACATCAAGTGAAGTGAAGTCACTCAGTCGTGTCCAACTCTTTGCAACTCGTGGACTGTAGCCCACACCAAGCTCCTCCGTCCATGGGATTCTCCAGGCAAGAATACTGGAGTGGGGTGCCATTTCCTTCTCCAAGGGATGTTCTCGACCCAGGGATCGAACCCAGGTCTCCCACATTGCAGGCAGACGCTTTAACCTCTGCACCACAAGGGAAGCACTTAAATACAAGGATACAGTCTCTAGAACTTCAGATCCAAGTCAAAGATTTCAAGGAAGGAAAGGAAGCTGGGCTGAAAGAAGAAGGGGGAGGTGGCGGCAGAGGTGGGGCAAAAGGGGTGTCCTTACAGACGTCTCCTGCCACCTACAGATACCCAGGCATTATGGGACTTTTCCTTGGGCCTCCAGAGAAGGGAGGACTGGAACTCAGCTCTACCAGAAATCAGACCAGACCAGAACCAGAATTTGAGTTCTCTGCCAAGAGGAGGTGATCAGTCTCCAATCCTCCGCTCAGGCTGTGCTATCAAAAAAACATTCATTTTCAAAGGGAACAAAATTACCTCTTAAGGGGGAGGGAGGTTCAGGAGGGAGGGCATATAGAGCTACAACTGATTCAGGTTATTGTATGGCAGAAACCAACACAATATTGTAAAGCAATCATCATCAATTAAAAATGGTTTATGGTCTTCCAAAGAGCCACAGTACTAAACAAATAACACAGAATATACGTGGTATTAAAATTTCATGAGGTGAGCAGATGATTAATAAGGGGGAAAAAGGTCTACAAAGGATCCCTGAGGAAAAGGGAGTGACAGTGATTTATAAAGGCTGAAAAACACTGATTTTAACCCTTAAGTATCTTTCTCATCTTATTTCATAGATAAGAAACAAATACACAAAACTGATATCCACGCTACCCAAGTCCACTGTCTCAAGACCATTCTTTCGTAGAATACAGACAAAAAGGTAGAATGTCTATAGGTAGAATGATAAACATTACTAGGAATGAATGAACAACTTCACTCTTCACACTTCACTTTATAACAATGAAAGGGGTTATAAAAATCAAATCAAATTTTAATACATTAATTTAAGAACTGGTACCTGACAAAGATTTGTCTATCCCCTTCACATAGCTCCTCTTTCTATGAAAACATATACCATTCCAATGGATATTTAATGCAGCCTCTTTTTCCAGTACAAGATCATTTAAAAAACTCACTGAAAAAATGTAACTGCTGACTTAAGGCAAATAACCATATGCTTGTACTCATCTCCCACTAGATATCCAGAGCCTAATGTTATATCTGGTACATGAAATACTTTAAAGAAGTATTTCAATCACTATTTCCTTTGGTAATGAAATGAACTTTCCATGACTAATTTAACTCAAAATATGGTGAATCTGTTTGAAAACTTACTTATAGTTAAAATAATAATGTTTCTATTAAACAAATTTTAAAATTTCTAGCATATCTCTGAAGAGTAGTTTAAAGTTTGTTTTTCTGTCATTCAATCTTACCTGCTATTGTCCAATTTTTTTTCCAAAGAATATGTATTCAAAATAAAACACTTTTGCCAACTATGGGAAAACTACTGAACAATCCCTCAAATCAGAAAGGCTTCAACTTTCAATAAGAATCATCAAATCTCAAAAAACAACAAAACACTAAACAACAACAAAAAGTTTAAAAAGGAATCATCAAATCTCATCTGTTCACTACCTCCCTGTGTGAAAGAACTTGGTCTAAAACAATGTGTTATCTCAATCAAATGTGTTTCACTTTTTGTTTCTCAATTATTGATGAGGTAATCCAACGAAAATATTTTCTTATTTTGAAAATAATCTACCTCCATTAGAGAACCAACATTCTGCAAGATACCTCTACTGCGTCCATTAAATATTCCATTTTATCCAAAGCAGGGAGTCAAAAGAATATAGTTAAGGCAATTTATATCTCTTTCAGGTATCTTAACCCAAGTCCTTGAGTTTAAGCTTTTCCCTCTGTAATCTCCTATCAAGCCAGAGCTTACCTGCGAATTTTAAAATATTCCCAATAATATGAATCAGGAGAATGATGTGTGGTATAGTCAGTGTAACTTTAAGAGAGTCAAACCTGCTTTTTGTATGTACCAAAATTGGAAGTGTTTGTATTGGTTCCTAAAGTCAGGGTTGGTTTGTTACCAAAGAGCCCGCCACTGGTTGTACCAAATGAAGGAGCACTGGTTGTGCTGGTTCCAAACGTAGTAAGCTTGTTATTTCCAAACAGGGTCTAAAAAGAACACAATACAGGACAATTTTAAGTAGTATGTAAGACACACTCTAAACAGATAAATCAGGTATACTGGACTGGGTCTGTGGTAAGGGAGAGAAGACGTCATAATTTTTATGAAAAATGTATGAAGAAGGATGAATAACGGCTCTCAGAAAAATATCTAATCTGAGCAAGATTAACAAAACAGAATGCTCCTAGCCTGAGAAGTTAATGGTAACGCCTCACCAAACGTAGTATTTCAGTGAGACAAAGAAAAAAACAAGAAACAAGGCAGTCAAATTATTTTTTACCTGGTAACAAAAATGTTCTCATGTATTGAATATGTCAGCAGAAAGTTACAGTAAAAAATTTAAACAAGCTGCAACATGGATGAACCTTGAAAACATTATGCTAAGTAAAAGAAATCAGTCACCCAAGATGTGATTCCATTTACATGAAATATACAGAATAGGTAAATACATACACAGCTGATCTGAACTGACTGGGGGAAAATGAGAAGTGACTATTAATGGGGATGACATTTATTTTTAGAGTGACAAGTATGTTCTAAAATTGATTATGGTGGTAGTTGCACAATCTGTGAATAAGCTAGAAACCACAGAATTTTAAACTTCAAAAGGGTGAATTGTACGGCAAGTGGATTACATCCCAATAAAGTTGTTTAAAAAAATAAGAACTTTCTGAAGCATTTTTTAAAGATAATTTCCTCAATTTCTCACCTCAAATAAGATATAACAGATTTCAATCTCCATGAAAACCACCACATGATTTGGTGATTTTTTTTTTAAACTAGAGTCCAAAGCTTGTTATAATGGACACATAATATAGACACCTAGTTTCTTTAAAAGGTATTTACTATTGTTTTTTAAGTCATGTGCTCCTAAATAGTAATGTCTTCCTTAAATGATGTAACAAAAAAAAAAAAAATTCAGTTAAGCCTCCAGCAGCATGAAAACCTTAAGAATAAAATTTTAGTAACTTGATCAACACCAAAAATATGTAATTAACAAATAAGATACCAACTTATCACCCAAAATAGAAGGTAGAAACAGGAATTTAAAATGATCTGATTTTAAGGGCAAAAGCCTCTCAACTTAGACTCAACAATTTAACCAACAAGAGTGGTTAGTTCAGAAAAGACAAAGAAGTTTCAATAAGAACCTAGTTTCTGAAAATAAACCAATTATAAAGTTACCTATTTTTTGGTACTAAATAGCTTTCAGTTACTATCAGTATAAAATCATACAATATTACTCCCCCAAAATACTCGAAAGACAGATTTTGCTTTTCTTAAATTCAGCTTTTTTTTTTTCCCCATTTTGTGGGGTTTTTTTTTTGGCTGTGCCATGTGGCTTATGGGATCTTAGTTCTACAACAAGGGATTGACTCCCCGGGCAGTGAAACCGAGTCTTAACCACTAGAGCACCAAGAAATTTCCAAAAGACAAATTTTTCTTAGAAATTCCTTTAGCAGCTTTATATACATCTTCAAATTACAGTGAATTATAAAAACCTACCGAACCAACAGCACCAAATCCAGTACTGGTCTGCCCAAAGAGACTAGCTCCTGTTCCAAATGCTGTCCCGGTGCTGGTGTTTGTAGCTGTCCCAAAAAGACCTCCTGGCTGTGAGGCTTGGGTTACTCCAAATAGACCCTGAAAAAGGTGATCTAGATTACAAGATATCCTAAAATAGTTGTCTTTAGAATATTAATAATAGTTGCCATTTTTCCAAGTTTATATGACAGATAATATAGAAGCCCCATTACTTAGCTCTACCAATAAGACTTGTTTCCTTACCATGGTGTTGGTGCTTGGCTGTCCTAGTGTGCTGGTATTACCAAAGGAAAAACCAGTGGTCTGGGTGGTTGTGGGCTGGGCAAATGGTTTGCTGAAGAGGCTAGTAGTTTGATTCTGCTGGCCAAAGAGACCACCAGGATTTGTTCCAAATCCAGTTGTACCTTTCAAGAAAAAATAAAGGGGAAGGTTGAGGGGCTGGGCAGAATGTGAAGTCTCATAGTATCTAGTTTCTGCAATAAGTTTGTTATTGATTATATACCTAAATTACCCTACATTCATTAAGTACTCAAACTGGATAACCACTTCATTTTTCATCCTCCTTCATCTAATTCCAGATTTGGTTCAGACTAATTTCTAAAATAATACTCTGATCTTAGGAACCCAGTCTGGGCTAAGTAATCTTCCTTGTGAGCTGAGAGCTTTTTGTCTCTTTTAAAAAGATAACACACGCCACTTAAAATGTATGTGGGTACTTTAACCTTGTTGGAGTAAGTTTTTCTTCAAAACAGGGGCTGTCTCTTTATAGCAATGTATCCAGCATAGGATACATTTAATGAATATGTGGCTAATCTAAATCAAAGAATACCAAAACTGAAAAGAATACAAATGCCACTTAAATATGTATTCATTTGTATATGTTTCTATAGAAAATATCTGCTTGTTTTTACAGAAGCAAACTGGTGGCTAGAGGTAAAAAAAAGGATGTTTGGTGATGTACTTTTTGTATTTTTTGAATTTTATATCATATATATGTATTACTTTCACAAAAGTAATACTTTTATGAAGTAATTTAGTAACCATCCTAGACTTCCCTCTTTCATATCCCACATGAAATCAATCCATAAATAAATCTCAGCTCTACATTCAAGCTTGTTTCAGAATCTGGCATTTTTACCAATCACCACAGCACCCTTCTCTTCAAGTCACCATCACCTTTCATGTGGATAGGGCAACAACTTTTCTAACTGACCTGTTTCCACCCTTGCCCCCATTCAACATGCTTAATACAGCAGCCTTCAGAATGATCCTTTATTCATAATCTTATGCTTTACCTGAACCCTCTAATGGCTTCCAGACTCAATAATTCAAATCTTGACAATGGCCTACAAAGCCCTATGAAGTTCCTTACATCCTCCAGTACCTCCCCTTGTTCTCTTCTATTTGGCAAAAACTCAGGATTTTTAGACTTCTAGTTTCCTCTGGCTGGAATTCCCCCAGAAATCTGTATAGCTTTATCTTTCATCTTCTTCAGACAGGTCACTGATCAAACTTCACCTATCAGTGAAGCCCTTCTTAACTATATACACTTAATACCATTATTTCTCCCCACTCATACAGACATATCAGGTATTTCCTATTCTTCAGGACCCCTCAATCATTTTTCTCCATAACACTTAGACACAAAAATGACAATTATGTATTACTTTTAGTTGTTCATCTCTCCTCAAAAGGGCCCAATATGATGTCAAGTGCTTACTAGTTCCAAAGGCTGTTTTGTTCTGACCATATGCAAAGCCTGAGTTTGTTGTGGAAGAGCTGAAGAGTCCTGTTGCACTGGAGGTGGCTGGAGAAGACCCAAACAAGCCAGTCGTGGTACCTGCTCCCACCTGATTCTGTGGGCCTTTCCGGTTGGCCTGATAATCCTCTAAACGAAGCTCCTAGAGTAAGGGAAAACATTTTCCAAATCTATACACAGTCAAAAAAATTATTTAGGAGACTAAAGACTCGAATTTAGTATTCAATTTCTATGTTCAAATAGGAACCATGACTTAAAAAACAGAAAACTATGGAATGGTTAACTTATTATAATTACAGAAAAAGATTTTCAGTAGCATATAATGGACATTAAAATCCATACCATAATTACCATGAAAACTACAGGCCAAACAACCAACCACATCTTAATTTCAATTTTCTTTTATAGACAGTAATACTTTCACTTAGACAATAATCCTATCTACTTACAGCCCAAATGTGAAGATTAGCTGATTAAAAGATGGAGGATACTGAGAAATTCAGCAAACTTAGGAAAAGCAACAAAGTTTAACAATTCTGTCTCACAAGTTAAGTGTGTTTCTGTATACTCCAAGGAAGCAAGCACAATTTGGGATGCAGAAGACAATCAGAGATGACAGTTAAAATGTACAACAAACAATTACACAGCCATAATGAACAGCCTCAAGCAACATGGATAAACCTCACAATCTTGACAGACACACTTAAGAGCACACAAGATCTCATTTATATAAAGTTCAACAATGGGCAAAACATGGGCAGTCAGGATAGTGTTAACCTCTGGGAGGGGAGGACTGTGACTTCTGGCAGGGCCAAAGGGGAAATTATGGATGCTGGTAATGATTTGTGTCTTGATTTGGAGCCTGATTACCTGGATGTATTCACTTAGTAAAACATACTATGCTACATACTTATGAATTTGCATGAGTTTACTAAAAACACATGCACGTGCATACACTGCCCAGAGTAGTATGAGGAACCAGTCAGAGTAGACTATTAGTAAACTATACTGGTACATACAAGCTGAATATCATCCTTGTCTAAAATAACCGATAAATAATATATTAACTAAAAAAAAATTGGTTGATGTTAGTTTTTTACATAAATCCTAAAACATATTCAGAAACATTTAAAAAAGCTGCTCCCTAATAGAATCAAAAGGTTAGGGTGATACTCTGTAATGCCTTTTACTGACCTCTAGTGACTTGCTTTCATATTCTTTCATAGCAGTAATACACTGGTGCTTGGTACTGATGTTAGTGCTAACTCCAGCTTTAACCATAGTATCAGTACCGGTTGGAGGCTGCAAAGGAAGATAAAAGTAAATCTGAAAGTCTAAAGCAAATGTTTAAGTTCAAGTTTTATAACCCTACTCTCCCAGGCACAATTCTTCAACTACTGAACTCTATAACCAGTCCCCTAGGTCTTTTACTAAACAAGACAGTTTTAACAGTGCTTGATTAAATACTCTGCATTTCTAATCTCACCTTTTATTAAGGTTATTACATAAGTCAATCTCAGTAACTGTTATCAAAAATTCAGAGAATTTTAAAAAAACAAAAAAAAAATCCCAGAGATTAATCCCATAACCAAGCCATCCAATTATCTACTAAAATATACCTAATAATATATGCATAAAGAAAGCTTTATCCAATTTACCCAATATATACATTTAGCCTCTATTTCTGAGTTCTAATTCCTATTCTGCTCTGAAGTGTCTGCTTTATGACTATTGTTGCATTTAAGAAATATGGAAGCCTGGTTTTTCCTCCTATAAGCTTATGAGGCAAAGGTACTAGTAACTAAAGTGAAGTGAAGTGAAGTGAAGTTGCTCAGTCGTGTCCAACTCTTTGCAACCCCATAATGTCAGTTTTCTCAATTACTGTCCTTTCCAAGAGACAACAGACAATATTTTTCACTATCATTTACATTTAACTTTAAATTCAAGATTCTAACTTCAGTAATATGAATTCACTACTTTGCCTAAGAAATTCTTTATTTTCTGGATTAAATTGTAACAAGTTTTTCCAATCCCTATTTTTGCCAGAGATTTTCATTAGGCTAACTGCACTGCCAGCCTATCCTAAGTATCTCCTAAGCAATCACATCAAGTGGTATCTTACATCAAGTGGTAGTCCACAGATTTTCATAAACAAAATCTTTCATTCTCTCTATCCAAATTCTCTCAAAAAAGCTGAAGAAAACACTAAAGTCTATTGCCTCAATCTGCCATTTCAGCAACAAAAATTTTATTTCTAATTGGCACACAGAATATTGATATACCATATAGCTCCTTAAAGTCCTTACTTTCAGTGATTTTTACAGTTTGCTCCATCATTCTTTATTTCTATAAAGAATTTTTGACCATTCAAAGGTCAATTATGAACACTGTAAACACAAGTTTAACCTTGTACTAGTTTTTTCCCTTTTTGGCCATGGCATGGTTTGCAGAATCTCAGTTCCCTGACCAGGGACTGAACCCAGGCCATGACAGTGAAAACCTGGAATCCTAACCACTAAGCCATCAGGGAACTCCTGATAGTAGCTACTTTAATCAACCTTATAAATATAAATTTAACTGGTTTGATTATAATTCAAACATAAACTATAATCTAGATTTATGTTTCATGACTTTCCCTGTCTTGTTGTTTAGTTGCTAAGTCATACAGGACTCTTTTGGGACCCCACAGACTGTAGCCCGCCAGGCTCCTCTGTCCATGGGATTTACAACTATTACCAGATACTGTTCTTAACACATTTCAGGAAGAGTGAGACTAACCTATGCATAACTGGAAAGAGAGGAAATTTTATAACTCATCCTGCAAAAAAATATACAGCAGACAAAAATACTCCACAAAGACTGGAAAATACTTACGTTAAACTTAATAGTAGTCCCAGTAGGAGCAGCTGTAAAACTACTTGGCCCAAAGAGAGAGCCAGATGTGCTACCAAAAGGATTAGAGGTGGTATTTGTAGTTCCAAAAAGTCCCCCACTGCTGGTACTTGTTCCAAAATCTATAAATTAGAAAGAAAAATGGGACAGTAACAGTAAAGAATTTAAGAATCTGTAAGCTTTTTTGGAATTGGGCTGTGGCATTAGAGCAGCATTACTTTCAAATCTCTCAAGCAAGTACCTTCAAATGGATATTGTGCGTATGCACACATGGGCGCGCGCGCACACACACACAAACAGTTCTAGGCTCAAAACTGAAGTAAAACAAAATCTGAATCTTTTAGTCAGCTAAGTGTCCATAAAGTCCTTCTTGGGCATACTCACACAACAAGCTGAAAGAAACAATACTCTGTTTCATCAAATACTTTATCTCATTTCTCTCAGTAAGACCATATGCTGAATGAACTTGTCTTCCTGACAATGTCTTATCACAACATTGAAACATACAAATGGTCCAATTAGGGTAATCAAACATAGGTTAACATAAAACTTGACCCAGAAAAATAATTTAGAAAAATCAGTAGGCATGTTGATCATTTACAGAAGTAAATCTACTTTTCCATAGAGCTGAGTTTTAAATAATTACATAACAGAGAATGTAACTGCTATCTAAGGGATATATTTTTCTAAATATAAAATATGACTTCTTGGTACCAGAAATAGCAGTAAGCAATACAAAGTTATCTGCCAATACAATAACATCCTAATACCAAGTTAAGAGGAATGTTGATTTCTCACAAGCAGTCAACTATTTCTTTTCTAAAAACATGTCCTAAAACATAGTTTAAAGTAAACAGCCATATCTCTTTTGAATGAGTATTTTAGAATGCATTTTATACCATTATGGTTAAATATTTCAACATTCCCTCAAACAACTTTCCCTTCATAAAATAATGACAGCTGATTGACTTACTCATTCTGCCATACTAGTGGCAGAATGGCATCAACTCACTGGGCACACCTGTGCAACTAGCAACGTTTTTGCCTCAAAGAACTGTGTGAAGTATCCCTGAGCCGCATTTAGACTTAAAGAGAAAGAAGCCACCAATTAAACAAATTGGCCATGGCTAAGGAATGGAGACATAACTATGTCACATCCAGTACTTACCATTTCTGCATTAGTCTCTTCAAACCAGAAGTGAAACAAAGGAAGAAGGTGCCCTGGAAGGTGCTATGTATTATGGTTGACTACACACATTTTCCTTGAAATTCTTCCTTCTTGATACCTATGAAGTACTCTGACCTGGCCTTTCATCTTATTCTCTGGGCATTCTATATCAGGTGGCTCTTCCTCTGCATATTCCTTAAATACCAGTCCTCCTAAGACTTCCATTCAGAGAGAGATGTACATAACCCCTTCCTTTCTAGCCTATTTAACTTTTCAATACCTTTTGAAGTTTTCCTCTCCCCATGTTTTTGCTGTCTGGTGAGAAAAGGGGGTGGATGAACACAGGGAAAGGAGAAGAGAGAACACATTCAATAAGAAAATCAAACTGTCAGAGGCAGAAGTCCAAAGATTTACTACTTACTCCCAAAGCCCGTTGGCTTATTTTGTGCAAAGGCATTGTTTTGGGATGAGAAGAGGCTGGTTCCTGTGCTTGCAGTTCCAAACAAGCTATTTGATGTTCCTGTTGATGTGCCAAACCCAAAGCCAGTGCTTGTGGAAGTAGCTGGCTGGCTAAATGAATTGGTACCAAATAAGCCTCCTGGAGAGATAGAGAAGGGGGTAAAAAAAAAAGTTACACAGATTGAAGTCACTAAATGAAATCCTATACCAGCTATGAATAAACCAATAGTATTCTAAATAAAATCCCTACCTGGTTTGGTCTGTGAATTTCCAAACAGGCCTCCAGTATTGTTGCTAGAACCAAATGCAGATGTTCCAAATGCCCCTCCACTAGTAGTGCCAAATCCAGTATCTGATAAAGCAAATTCCAGAATCAAAATAAAATCTAAACCAGGTCAATGTTTAAAAAAGTATTTCCTGGTCTGAAAATTAGTAACAAATTATAACTTTCTGATAAAAGAGCCAATTAATAACAGTAAGTACATTCTACTAAGGATCAGAAAACCAAGAAAACTCAAATTTTATTTCTATTTTTTAGAAAATTTTAACAAGATTTTATCCTGGTTATTTTTCAGGTTATTATAAAGTTCAAAGTACAAATTAATTCCTATCTAAAACTATTGGAGTGGATTTGTTCTTAAAACAGCTTAAGATTTCTCTCCCTCATTTGTTATTTTTTAAAACTTACTCTGCCCAAATGTTGAAGTTGTGCCAAAGCCACCAGTGCCACCCCCAAAGGGTGTTCCAAATGACTTATTAAACATCTTCAAAATCTTCAGAGAGCTGGAAAAAAGAAAAAATTATCACTTTTTAAAGACCATAAAATGCGGTGAAATTTTTTTCAGAAAATGTACTATTCTACAAATTTAATTAGGCCTATTCAAACTGTAACACAATATTCACCCTTGTTCAATATTCTGAAAGTCTATGTGATAAAACAGACTTTGTAAAACTGAGCTAAACTCAATCAGTACCATAATGTGAAATTAAAACTTATATCATACCCACAACCGTCCCTTTAAAACAATGTTTTTAGACCTTTTTAAAACTTAAGCCCCCCTTTAATAAAGACATCAGGTCTACTATGCCCTATTTTGGTATGCCCCATGTAGGAAGTTATGCAGAATACGCCTTAAAAATTTTAACAACATTCTGTTATCCCAATCTGAGAAGCTAAATTTTTGGTCAGGCTTTATTTTCAATAGTTTGCACTGTAAAAAGTTTTTCCCTGTATTTTTCAGTATATAAATGTTGTAATATTGTTCTTCAAACTATGTACACCCCCTCCTCCCATCTCTAAACCTGAGAGATTCTGGTACCCTGACATTCTTTTTGAGATTACTTCTTAACACTATTCTCTATGATTCTCTGCTTACCTATCTTCTACTACTTTGGGGAATATTACAGAAAACTTTTGGTCAAAACCTCCATTTCACATGAATGAGCCCCCGAAAATATCCAAACTATGTACATGGTCACTTAATGCATTGGCCAAAGTAAAAGTTTTTTCCCCCCTAAATTTGAATGAAAACAAGGTATAGTTTTACAAAAAAGTAAACACTTCCCGTCCTGCCCCGGTCAACAAATTTTCCTTAAATTTAAAACATCTGCTACCACTTACGTGCCAGCAGACAAGAAAACAATGAGTAAAAGTCAAAGTGAAAGTCACTCAGCCGTGTCCCACTCTGTGAGACCCCATGGACAGTCCATGGAATTCTCTAGGCCAGAATACCAGAGTGGGTAGCCTTTCCCTTCTCCAGGGGATCTTCCCAACCCAGGGATCAAACCCAGGTCTCCCACATTGCAGGCGGATTCTTTATCAGCTGAGCCACAAGGGAAGCCTTAAGTAATCTACTTTTAATATTAAAACTCAGAAAACAGACAATCATGCTTGTTTAGATTGTGACAGGTATTATGGCCTTTCTATTATTTACACATAATGAAACACTTTTTTTCTTCTAGTAAAATCATATGCCTCATTCATATAATAGACTTCAATGTAACATGCTGAGGTGTGCCCACAATGTTCCAGAGTCCCATTAGCACTTTGGTATTCTAACACTCGCAACACTGTGTGCAACACTGGAAAAGATGAAATAAATACTTTTACAGAAAGCAACGTTCTGCCCCACTCCATATTTCCCTAGAAAAAAATTTCCAACACTTAGTTCTTTATCTGAACATCCAGGAATTTAATAACTTCTTCAGTTAAACAGAGCTCACTGAAACCAGTAGTTCAAGAGGGCCACATTAGAATTAGATGCAAATTTTTCTAACTACACCCCCTATACCTCATTCCAGAAGTCAGAAACCAAAATGTTCAGGATTAGGATGGAGGTATTTGTATTTTGAAAGCCTCCTCAAATGATTCTAATGCATTTTCTTGGAACTGGGGGCTGTATTTCAGGTATTTCATCATTTCTCCTTCAGCAATAAAATGTAGTTGAATTTTCCTGCCTTTTCAATCTACCAGGTGTCATAAAGTGATGAACTGGACCTTTACCGTATCAACTGGTGACTACCCTTTCAGGGGAAATAATTCTTGGAAATACTAAACAATTCATTCAGAACTGACAGTTGTGCTGGGGTCAGATGTCTGGACCAACTCATTTTGATTGTTCTCTCTCTCATACTGCAGTCTTGGGTCACAGGCCCTACAAATAAAGGAAATTCACTTGCCTTTATCTGCTGACTAAAATTTTTCATCCATCACCAATAAGGCAAAAACTGAGCTGTAATACCATTACCATGCTAAGTCTGTCATTCATTTTCTTATCCAACCCTACGAACAGCAATCTACTCGTGTAAGCCTGATTTCCTCCACAGAGGAGACATGTCAGGACTCAAATTCTCATACAGAAGCTTTCTGTCAGTTTGGCACTAGTGCCACTGCTACAGACCAAATCCACAACTTCTAATGATCAAAATTTGATTTCTAACAGTCTTATCCTAACATACAAACCTAGCATCACACATATACTCCACAAAGGAATTTTAAGTAGTAATAAAATATCCTGAGAAATATCTCACAGTTTATAAGCTCTTACAGGTTATCACAACAACCCTAAAAGGTGGGGTTATGCCTCACCACCTGTATTTTACAGATGAGGGAACAGAATCAGGTGTTCAACAAGTTTCCCCAAGGTGAAAAAAGGGATAAGCAGTAGCACCCCAGTTTAACCTCCGACTTCCCATGGACACCCTCAATCCTAGGATGGAAGATACTAAGCAACAAGCAAGAACATGTGCAGTATATTAAGAAAATTCATCTGTTCCAGACTCAAGAAAAAGGCCAACACAGTTTAGACTCTTGGAAAGAAAGCTTCTCACTCGAGCTTAGCCTGTCTTTATGGTTCTGGCAAGGATGAACTTGGCTTACTCTCAAGTCTGATCATACTGGGATTCTAAGTGTTTTTTTAAAAAAATTATCCCCATGGAAGCAAACCAAGATTTTACAAACAGCTTCATTATTTTTATCATGATTGCTAGAAATTAAAGAATAGCTAATATATTAAACCCTTTGCACTTCAAATAAACCAATTTCCTGACTCTGCTATGAAATGTCAGTGACTTCAGTAAAAAATGCCCCCTTACCCCTCCCCAAACTCCTTACCACCCCCCCCCCTTGCTCCTACCAAACAACTTCCTAATTCATTCTTCAAAACCTAGCTCAGGGACTTTCCTGGTGGCCCAGTGGCTAAGACTCTGCTCCCAATGCAGGGGGTCCAGGTCTGATCCCTGGTCAGGGAACTAGATCCCACATGCCGCCCTTGCACCACAATGAGAGAAGCCTACATGCCACAACGAAGACCCAGAGCAGCCTAGATAAATAAATAAAATAAATGTTAAAAAAAAAAAAACACCTAGCTCAAATGTCATCTCTTCTATAAGGTCTTCCTAACTCCTGTTAGTAATCAGTCACTCCTTTGGGCTTCCACAGCACAGTGTGATTTATTTACACATATCTATCTTAACTCTCTCTACCATGAACCCTGTGACACCACCAACTACACAGATCTCCCTTGAGGACTGAAAGATTTGTTGTCCCAGCTGCTGAGACGTACTACCAAAAGACAGCTTTCAGCTGTCGGTCCTCTTCAGAACTGCCTCTAATGAAAAGAGTTGCCTCACCAAGGGTCAGATCAAAGTGATATCTCTGCTCTTTAACATGCTCTCAATGTCTGTCATAGCTCTTCAGGGGACAGACCATATCTAAAAGCCAGACATCTTTGTTCCAGCTTAGGATAACTCTCAAGGGTGATTTCAGCTTCATAGCAAACATGGATTGGCTAAGGCCTTCATTAAGATACTATCACAACTCAGTTTCTTACTCAGCCCATTCTACTTCCTTCTCTTCTTTCCCACAAGTGCACTCTCTAATAAAACTCATGCAGGATTATCTCCAATTCAGAGTCTGCTTCCCAAAGATGTCAACCTCTCAACCTCCCCCAACACAACCTGCAACACACAATGAACTCCAGGATAGAGCAGTACCATTTGTTTACTATCCCAGAACCTAACAAGCAGTCTGAAACGAAGTTGTACTCATTTCCTAAATTAATGGCAATCACCACGAATGTGTTTTTAAAACTCAGTCTGAATGGTCAAGTTACTTTAGAAGCAATTTCTAACTTAAAAATAAAATTACCCTACATTAACTCTCACAACAAAAGGAAGCTGTGAAAGGAAAGATTCTTGGTAGAATTTTTCATCTAATGAGGTCCTAAAAGGAAGAGATCACAAAATGGTTGGATACAACCAGCAGACACTTATTTGGCCTGTATATATACACATATATATATGTGTGTGTGTGTGTGTATGTATACAGTATATTATACACACACGTATGTATTTTTAAATGTTTATGTATATGTATATATTTTCTTAAACTAGCTGATAACATTTAAAATAGGGATATATTATCACCATCATGTGGCAGTGGATGAGAGGGGAGTTTGAGAGGGAATGAATACATGTGTATGTATGGCTGTTCACCCTTCTCTGTTCACCTGAAACTATGACAACATTGTTAATCGGCTACACCCAATATAGAATGTTTTTGGCGTTAAAAAAAATTAAAATTAAAATATTGCAAAAACAAGAATGGGTTATGTGTACGTCTCGTATCAGTTTCCCCCATATGATAAACACATAATAAATGTACTCATCAGTTTATTATGTAATGATGTCATCAACCTTAAATTACTCAACTAACGTAGTGAATCAGGGCACTCAGCTATTTACCTAGGATATGGTGTATCGACAATAAGGCATCATCAAAACACTCGAACAAAGTTACCCTAAAAGAATTATTTCAAGTAAAAGACGTTCAACAAAAGAAAGGAAGTTGCAAAAAGATACAATTGGCAGATTCTTTATGTAAAATAAAAAAGATAACACAATTATTTATGGATACATATATACATAGTAAAAGTAAAAGAAAAAGACTAGTAAAACACAGGAAGGTGGTTACCTCTGGAGAGAGGAAGGGAAATAAGGCATGGGGCAGAGAATGCAGAGGATCCGAACTTCTCAGTAATGTCTACTTCCTCTGTCATCAGTAACGAGTGATCTAGAGGGTGCAGATGCTGGCATTAACTCTATTTCCATTTAAAAATCTATTCAAAAGGAAAGTAGTGATCCAAGTGACTGAAAGGTGTGGAACCTCTAAATTCATTCACATTTAAAGGCAAAGCATATATTCAAGTCTTGATCCTTTCAAATATATTAACCTGAGCCAAACTGAAATCCTCCTAGAATAAATACTAGCTAAAATTTGACTTCTTACTGTGTCCCAAGCACTGTTCTATGTTTTTTTTAAATGAATTATCTCTTATAAACATCCCCCAAAATCCAGTGAAATAGGTGTTTTTATCCCTATTTTACAAATGGTGAAATTGAGACAGAAATAACTTGCCCCAAATCACAAAGCTATTATTAACTCCAGAAGCTATGCTCTGAGAGTCTATAGAGTCTAGACTGCCTTAAGAAAGAACACTGACGACTAAAGGGAATTGACTTTGCACTCATTACAAACAGGGAACCTATGAGACCAAAACTTGGCAGTATTGATCCAGCACCATTAGAAGAAAGAGACATTTCTCCGGCAAATATGGGAGATCTAGTCACCAGGAAGGTAATTTCTCTTGTGGATCAACAATTTATAAGATATTGCCATGATCTCGATGAACTTTCCTGCAAAGATGAACCACTTCCTTTAAGGATCAACTGACTTATTTTCATTGCAATTTTTCTCCATTTGGTATATAAGACATACTTACAAAGAATAAAAAAATTCCAATAGTACTATATGGAAAGAAGCAATGTCCTTAAGTTTACTCTGTTCTCTATGTTCAATCTTCTAAGTAATAATTCAGACTGTCAGATACACAAGAAAGAGGTAGCCTTAATAACAGATAACAGTAGTCCAGTATTCCCCACTGTCCCAACTAAAGCTAATTAACTGATGTCCAATTTTTGTGAGCTTTGTGAACTCTGGGTTCGACAGCAAAACTCAGTTTTCTTCCAGAAAAGTGGTGGACAGACCCTGAAACATGGTAACACCCAGTCAACTGCCAACTTTATGTGCTATCTGAATGACTAAGCAAGTTTGCTGCTCTCTGACAACAGAAAATTACACAAATGGGAAGTAATTTTTTCTTTCCGCTTCCTTTGTATCAAACTCAGAAAAAAGCAAAAACACTATTTGTTAGATGAATGGACTAGTACTTTATTTACAAAGTACTTTTTCATACAGTCTCTCATCTTCACAGAAGTACTAAAAAAGACAGAAATTATCATCCACAGAAAACTGAACTGAATGACTGCTAATTTTTCCCTTGGGTGGGAGAGGAGGGATGGGAGTTGGTAAGAGCTTCAGGTAAAACAGATTGGCTTATTAATCACCTAATAACATATCCCAGCAAAACCACCCATTATTCTCTTGTTTTACAGTCTCCTTCTTGTAACTGATCCCCAGATCAAGCCATACCCTTTGCTGTTGTTGTTTTAGTCACTCAGTTGTGTTGGACTCTTTTGTGACCCCATGGACTGTAGCCCACCAGGCTCCTCTGTCCAGGGGACTTCCCAGGCAAGAATACTGGAGTGGTTTGCCATTGCCTTCTCCATACCTTTTGTTATAACATTCATTTCCTCTCTAAAAACTATGCCCCCTTCTCTTTCTAAAAATTGCTACTCGAGCCTCACCTGCCTCAACATGACAGTCCCAGATTACACCCTTCAGACTCCTATCAGTATAAAAATACTTCCCCTTCCCCTTTCCAACCCTGATTACATAAACTAATGCCTCCCAGCTGTTTTTAGTTATGCAATATATTTGCCGTCATACCTGCTGCTTGAGTAAGCTGTTTGCTGCCCTAGTAAAAAGTATTGTGATTCCCCTCAATTTCTCCCATTAGTGTGTAAAATTAATTTAAAATAATCCAGAGTACCTAATACAGCTCCTTCCTCATAGTGCTGAGTAACATTTTTCATCCCCTAAACTCATTTTACAAACTGAAGCAGTGAAGAGTACATTAGTCTTAGAGACAAATCTGTATTTAAAACTCTCTGCCATTTAGTATGCTTGCAATTCTCTGTGAATCTAAAATTAAGTGAAAATAAAAAGGTAAAGAAGGAATAAAAAACTGCCGCTACTTGCTACTCTGTAATTGTAGTTATGATATTCAACCCTCAGATCTCAATTTCTATTCCTGAATGGTAGGGATTATACAGCCTACGCCAAAGAATTGTTAGAACAAAGATGCCTCAAACTAGAGCTCCTCAAGAGCAGATTTCAGTCTAGTTTTACAATATTTTAAATTAGAAAATCACTCTAAACTTTGATTGATCAGTGCCAAGCCAGAACTCCAAACATAATATGACTTATTTCCCAATACTGTTGGTGTCACCTACTGACCATTTAAAACAACCGTGAAGCACCACAGCAAAAACTAAAACAATTACCTCCCCAAACAATATACTGAGGGCACTCTGATTACTCATTCACTCCTGCTCATCTCACATTTGCAGCTTCATTTTTAACTACTCATGTTAATATATAAATTTTATGTATTTATTTATGTTTGGCCATGCTGGGTCTTTGTTGCTGCCCAAGAGTTTTCTCTAGTTGCAGTGTACAGGGGCTACTCTTCTCATTGCAGTGGTTTCTCTCGTGGCAGAGCTGCAGAGTATGGGCTCTACAGTATATGGGGTCAGTGGCTGTGGCTAAGGGCTTAGTTGCTACAAAGTATGTGGAATCTTCCTGGACCAAGGATCGAATCTGGTGTCCCCTGCACTGGCAGATGGATTCTTAACCATGGATCACCAGGGAAATCCTCATATCTTTTTAATTTACAAAACTATTTGCCTATTTTTTAAGCTTATTCCATCTAGCAAGAAGGTTAGATGTGTAGATACTAGTAATCTTTGTGTAAAAGAAGTACATGGAAGTAGTCTAAACAAAGTTGTGAAGCGATGAGTGATTCTGATACACACTCATGAAGGATGAACTGTTTTCTTCCTGAACAGGCTAATTCACGCAATTATATTCCCCTTGATCAGCAGTGCTGTTCATAAAACAAACAGCTGTTCTGGTGAAGTAAAGAGGGATGGGGACACAACAGAACCTCATCAGTGAACACTTTCAAAGAAGCTTATGACTGTATGAACCAAGTGTGAAAAATCACTGTCTTAGATCAGTGGTTCTCAAGGCTCCTAGAAGTCCCCAAAACCTTTTTGAGAGGGCCCATGAAGTAAAAGCTATTTTTATAATAATCTTTAGACATTATTTGTCTTTTTGAAAAAACTGTGCTGGGATGTCCCTAGTGGTCCAGTGGTTAAGACTGTGCTGATAATGCAGGGAGTGCAGATTCAATCCGTGGACAGGGAACTAAAATCCCACATGCCCCACAGCCAAAAGATTAAAAAATATATATATTAAAAAAAAACTGTGCTGACCTCTGCATCTAATGGTATATAAAACTGCTAGAATCGAACACAAAACAAAACAATGGCCCCAAACTGTAGAGTCACTGGATTCTTCACTGCCACTCACTCACAGCACACATAAAAACCTACTTTCACTTGAATGTCCTTGATAGAGCAGTAAATCATTGACTGTATTAACTCAACATTTCAGGGCACATCTTTTCAATATTCTGTGCGATTATTCTGGGGGATGAAGTGGGAAATACTCAAAAGCACTTCTACATGTTGAACTACAAGGGCTTCCCCAATGAAAAACAGGTGGGTGATTACTTGTGAATACAAAGTGGAACCAACAGATTTTTCTTCATGGAACACCATTTTCATTTCAAAGAAAAAATGACAAACTTCATTTACTTAGATTTGAAGCAAAAATTGGAATCTTGAAAACCTGTGTACACCACTATGAGCTTGTTAGCTTCCCAATTTTTAAAAGACATCTGATGAAATGTGTGGCAATATGAGCAACCGTAAATCTGTCAACATTTGGAAGAGCTGCATGACTCAGTGAATCAATGATTCCCTTGTTGTTGTTTAGTCCCTAAGTCATGTCTGACTCTTTTGCAATTCCATGGACTGTAGCCTGCTAGTCTCCTCTGTCCATGAGATTTTCCAGGTAAGGATACTGGAGTGGGTTTCCATTTCCTTCTACAGGGGCCCTTCCTGACCCAGGGATTGAACCCACATCTCTTGCACTGGCAGGCAGATTCTTTACCAGTGAGCCACCTGGGAAGCCCAGTGATTCATAATGACCAATATACGATGTCATAAAATCATGCTCGGGTAAACACCCATTCAAAGTGCAAGACAGACCAATGAATTTTAATGTAAACATTGTACACAAGTTCAGGTTTGAGTGTAGTGTCAAAGGAGAAATCTACAATTATGTGATAAGGTTATTTAAAAAGCACTTTTTCCAGGACTTCCCTGACGGTCCAATGGTTAAGACTCCACACTCCCAATGTAGGGGGCACAGGTTCGATCCCTGGTCAGGGAGCTAAGATCCCACATGGTCCCCAGTGCAGCCAATAAATAAACAAAATAATAAACCATTCCTCCCTTTTCCAATTACTATGTACCTGTATGAGGCTGGATTTTCTTCACATACTTCAACTAAAATAACATATCAACCATATGAATGCATAAAATCTGCCAACTCAGTGGTCTTCTGTTAAGCCAGACATTAAAAAGATTTGCAAAAATGCAAAACAATGCCACCTTTATCACTAAATTTTTTAGTAACTTTTCATAAAGTTGTTATTTAAAGCAAAATAATTTTAAATCAATAAATCTTTTCAAAGTTGGTCTGTTTCTAGTACAGTAAATATTAAGCCACATAAACAAAAGCTGTTTGGAGTCTGCAATGGTTCTTAAAAATATAAAGGAGTCCCAAGACCTCAAACTTGAACTGTTAGAGCCCTCTTCTAATCCTCTGACTCCAGTTTCACATCTTTCCACTCACCCTACTGCCTCCCAGCTTCACTCTTACGACCAGATATAGCATCGCATTTAATTGTATCAATTCAAGTACAAGCTCTTTTGCCTTTTTCCACAAAAAAATGAAATAAATATTGCTCTATTTATCCAATGACCTATCCCCTTTCAAACAGGACTCTAATTTCTCCTATCCCAGAGAAAGGGAGGCTACGACAGACATGAAAGGAGAAAATAAAGAAAGCAACTCTAGTACTCTTTTTAGCTTCCCATCCCAGATTTTGACAATTTAAGGGTTTTCAAGGATATCTCAACCAAATGCAACTTATTAGCTGACTCCACAAACATAGACAAAGTATAATAAATGTAAGATTTTTTATTGAAATATTGGGAACGTTCTCTGTAGAGCACCAATCTCACTGAGGGGCAGTTTTGCCTCTCAAGTAACATTTGAAAATGTTTGAAGACATTCTTGAATGTTAAATCTTGGAGAGAGGGTGTTATGAGTATCTAATGGGTAAAATACAATACATAAATGAAAAATACTTAGGTTCAATTCTAAACACACAGAATGTGCCAAATTCTCAAGAAACATTGTTTATATACTTTGTCTCTAATACTTATTGTTAAATCGCTAAATTTCTTATTCCCTTAAGCTTTGAACAGATTGCATAATTACAGATGTGATCTTTATTTACTGGAAATTTAACATCAGTATTACTACCCCTTACCTCCTAAGGTTACTTGCTACTATAAAAGTATCAAAGGAAGTAACACTTCCAAGCTATGAATCTGGTTCCCTAAAAGTTGTGCTTGTTATTAGCTGTCTAGGAGCAAATGGACATGAACAGTCAGGTATCAAAGTACAACATAACACACAAATGGTATGGGTCCTCTTATCTGGGCCTGATATTTCAGGAGTGCACAAATACCTAGCCTCTTTATAGACTACTTTTAGGCTTAACTCCTCCAATTTGTTTATCCATCCAGACAAGCATACTTACTGAGGGCCTACTATGTGAAAAGCAAACTGAATACAAGACAAAAAACTTTTTACCAGTCTAATAAAAAGACACAGCTGAAATACAAAATGACTGGTGTCATAAACTGAAGTATCAAATAAGTGTTATAGAAGGCTGCAGGGGAAAGAATGCCGGGGGAGGCTTCCCAGAAGAGAAAATGGCACAGAAAACACACCCTGTTCACCTCTTAGTATTATAAGACTACAGCTTCTGCTCTTATACACTACATTTCTCAATTTTTGCTTCATCATCAAAACAAGAGGAAAGTGATGAGTCAAAAAATAAATTTATCAAAAGTACTTCCCAGGACCTCCTTCTTGTCCAACTTCTGGTTTGTTTTCTATATATCCAAACTTCAACAAGTTCCAAACACACCATCTAACAAGTGTTTCTTTCTTTCTAAATTTATAAGACTATCACAGGGAATGATCACTGCTCTCTTCTTTCTTCCCTAGCTTCTTCTCCCAAAATAGTTTAATTTTCTCACCTTATTCTATGTTTTCGAATTCGGTAAGAGAGGAGTTATGAGTCCCAAGATACAAGAAGTGCCAAATGACTGCTGTGTATCTTTCTAAGTCTTGTCTTTATTTCCTGTTTTCTATTTCAACTCTATTGTAGCTAACTAACTGGACCCTTTCTTCTGAATCCTCAGTAGCCGACACAAATAAACATTTCAGACCTAGATCAGGAAACTAGCCACTAATATGTAGCCTTATCAGTTCATTCCCAATACATGATACCCCTGATGTTCTTCAACTTTTGAGTTTAGTTCTCATGGTCTAGGCTAGGGTTCCACTAAGGAAGCGTTTGCCTTACGGTGAACTGGGCGGGTAGCAACCAAATCGGAAACGACACTGAAAACTAGGTTTCTGCTTCCAACTACTCAATGTCACCATCTTGACCCCTCCACTTTTCTAAAGGGAATCCTCAGTAATGGGGGGCTAGAACGCCCAGGGAGGGCAGTATAGTAGAAAAATTTCTGGCACTTTCTAGTACTGTTTCTCCTCTGGGCCTCAGCTTCTCCACCTATGAAACTTGCACGTGACATGGGGTAGGGGAATTGACTTAATTTCCAAGGTCCTTAAGGCTAAAGTAAGTAATCCAGAAACCTCACCCTGTTTCTCGTCTAGCTTTATGTGGGACACGTGGGAGAACAAAAAGTAAGGTTTCACTCCATTAAATGACCCTTAATTCTCAGATACAGTTTTAATAAGCTCACAAACTCCAGACCCACTCACCCTCCCCAGGGGTTGCAAATTTCCCCTTGGAGAAGCCAAAGCAAATAAAGCCCAATCCCGCACGATGAGCAGGGAAGTGCTGAGGAAACCGTCCCTCAGGTTCTCAAGGCGCTGCCCCCGCAAAGGGCCTGCCCACCTAATCACTGACGGGCAAATGAATGAGTACAACCTGCTAGAGAAACGCTCACTCAAGGGAGGCTTCAACGCGAGACCCCCGGGCCCAGAACCCACAGAGAGCGATCCCTCCTCAGAGCCTGAAGGGTCAGGCCTCGGGGCCCGCGACCCGCCCCCTCCCTCAGGACAGAAGGTGCGCGCTAGGGCGCGAGACTCGGGCGCGGAGAGGGCCTGGGACGCCCCGCGCACCCGCCCTCCCGAAGTGGAGGAGGAGCCTGCCGGTCTCCGGCCTCCACCACCCTGGCTCCCGACTTACCGCGGTGCTGGGGGCGGGAGGGAAGTGTCAGGAGTGAAGGCCTAGGCCGGACCACCACCCGCCGCTCAGAGAGCAGCGCGCGGCCGCCACGAAACCGTCGCCGCCGCCGCCACCACCGATACCGACCGCCGCTCCGGGCGCTGCGCGTAGAGGGCCCGACTGCGTCACACGCCGCCCGCCGTCAGAGGCTCACTGCGAGCGCTCCGCCCTCGCAGTCTGCGCATTGGCAGACGCCGCCGCCACTCTACAGCCGCCCTGTTAGTCATTGGACCACGGGTCTTTTGAAACCGAACGTGAGGGCTGTCTTTGGGAGACTAGGAGAGGGGGGAAGAGGCGGGACCGAAGGAATTAGGGGGAGGAAAGGGGAGGGGCGGTAAGGAGGGACCATGGAGTGCCGCCCCTCGTCGCCGCGGTTGGCTGGGAGGGAGTAGTGACGTCACACAGGGCCCCTCGAAGTGGGCTGGTGAGTGGCTACATCGGGAGGGGGGTGGGATAAGGGTGATGACGCTATGCCGAGGCTCCGCCCCTTCTCTGGAGCGGAGACACCCAGACTGCTGAGACTCGGGCCAATCAGAGTGAAGCTCCAGAATGGCATGGTAACTGTTCTACCCTTCCTTTGCCTCAGTCCGCGGGTGGTCATGGGAAAGTGCTCCTGTCGTCCGGCTCTCATTTCCTGCCCAGACCACGTGCGGAGCTGGAGGGCCCGCCTAGGTCTATCTAAGTAGCTCGCCTGCAGCTGCTCCAAGGCCCCCAAACCTGGCCTTCTTGCCTCCTGACCCATGCCAGCCCAACATAACCTCTCCCTCTCTGAATCCATAGCATAGGCATTGGGAGTGTTAGTGATGCCCTAAGGGAATGGCTCGGCTTAAAGTTTGGTACAAATAACAATTATTGGGACTTTTTTTCCCACCTGCACTTTAGGAACCCCTAAAGTTCTAATTGAAATGATCCCGCCTCCTCTGGGATACCTTTGTGGATCAGTCTGTCCCAGCGAGTTGGGGTGATGCTTGGGCAAGCCTCTGTTACAGCTTTGTTTCTTTGTATTCTGTTACTTACTGTCTTATCTTCAGGGCGGGGCTCTTGGAAGTTAAAGCTTTATTTTCAAATTGGTGTTCCTTCCCCTTGTGTTCACTGGTGGCTCAGAGGATAAAGCATCTGCCCACCATGCAGGAGGCTCGGGTTTGATCCCTGGGTTGGGAAGATCCCCTGGAGAAGGAAATGGCAACCCACGGCAGTATTTTTGCCTGGAGAATCCCCGTGGACAGAGGATCCGGGCGGGCTACAGTCCGCGGGGTCACAAAGAGTCGGACACAACTGAGCGAGTTCACTTTTCCTTCCCCCCCAGGGTCTAGTCCAGAGCAGGAGACAGATTATCTCAAAGGGGTGAGTTGAACATGTTCTGGAAACTAGATCTAGTGACTAAGTGGAAAGTGAAAGTGAAAGTCGCTCAGTCTGACTCTTTGCGACCCCATGGACTATACAGTCCATAGAATTATCCAGGCCAGAATATTGGAGTGGGTAGCCTTTCCCCTCTCCAGGGGATCTTTCCAACCCGGGGATCAAACCCGGGTCTCCCGCATTGCAGGCGGACTCTACCAGCTGAGCCACAAGGGAAGCCCCAAGTGACTAAGGGTTCCACACAAAATAGCAGATACTGTGCTCAGAAAGCAGAACCTATTAGGATTACCACTGCACCGCCCCCTCCTCCTGGGACATTAATACAAGATTGAAATGAGCTCTACCCAAAACATGGATAAAGCTAAATTATGGGTTTTCAGTGGTGGGATTAGAGATACTTAAAAAGTGGAGTGGTTGTGAAGATAAGATAATGGGTGGGAGAAACCTAGTACATTGTAGTTGTTCAGTAGATGCTTGAAGGAAGAAAAAAGTAAATATATGGATGATCAAATAGTAAAGCTAAATTTCTGACGACAGACACCTTCCCCTAACTCCTCCATCAAAGTATTACTCCTTTCCCTCCACCCTCCCTTGCCTGTGCTCAGCATCAGAAAGTCATTAAGTCTCCCTGGAGGGTCACAGCAACTTCCTCACTGCCCTCCTGAATCTTTGATTTCTCACTTTCCAATCCTCAAACCCAACTCTGTTTAAGCCTTTTCTTTACTTACTTATGTTGATGACCCTGAGATCAGGTGCACATTAAATGTTTGATGCAGAAATGAGTGAATTACTTTCTTAAGTAGAAGTATGGGATTTTTGAGTCGGAGAACCCTGCCTTTAAATCTGAGCCCAACCATGTGTTAGCTGTATGAACTTGGGGAAATTTCTTAACCCTTCTGAACCTCAGTTTTCTTGTCTGTAAAATGGGGATAATAACAGTACTTGCCTTACAGAGTTGTGAGAATTAAATGAAATAAGGCATATGGTACCAGGTACAGCAGTACCCTCAATAAATAGTAGATATTATTTGTATTCCTTAAAAAGGTTAAGAAATTCCCATTCTAAGACATGGACTCTGACACAGACAAGAAGCTCAGAAATGTGCCTTATATGAATGAATATTTCAGTCCAGAGTATTAGCAAGTGTGTAGGAGCTGAGCCTCTTAAGTAGTGTATACTTACTGGAAGACTGGAGGAGCAGACATTGGAAGAGAAGTGCTCCAGAAGGAATTTCCTACCACCATGGTGATTTCTAAGTAGAAGAACCTCTTGTTACATACTCTGGTAGGCATGTGGCCCACAGGCTCATCATTCCCAGGGACTTCTGCCCCAGGAAGGACTTCTTTGTGGGCCAACACTTCCTGGGTCCACATACTCTTACTCTGCCTAATTCTGATAACACCCCTTTTGATTGTCATCATCTTCCTTCTTCCCCTGTAAAGCCAAGGAGTTTGGCACCTGTTCACCAAACTTTGCTGAGCCAGGTTTTGTCCTGAGTATCAGGAGCTCAGAGATGTCCCCTGCTCAATGCTGCACTAACCGAGACAAAGCTAAGTAAAATCCATTCTATCCTAGGAGCTCCCAGTCTCTCTTACACACGTCCTGCAACTCTCCAGGGAGGGGACAGACCTGTAAGGACTAAAGAATCATGAAAGAGCAAGAGACTTTCTTCCAGTGAGATGATTCTCCATTGCTTATATGGTACATTGGAAAGAGCAGTGGAGTTAGATTCAAACAGATGTAAGTTCAGGTCCTAGATCTGCCACTTTTTAGATCTTGCACAAATTATTTAATTATTCTATACCCCAGTTTCCTTGTCTATAAAGTGGGTACAACAATATCAATATGATCATAGAATTTGCAAAGGATTGGGCCCCTGTGTGGCACATAGTAAGCATATAGTAAATGTTGATTTCCTTTTTCTTTTCCTATAACTTGATAAGGAAGGGTGATGTTTGTAAATGGCATATAACTAGATTTATCAATAAATAAATCTTTTGTGAATATCTTTGACTTTTAACTAGAGCATTTAATCAATTGCATTTAATAAATTTACTGGTATATTTATGATTTCATCTAACATTTTAGACTTTCTCTTTCCTCCAGATGTTCTGTTTCTGTTTCTCTTCTTTTTAAAATATATTTTAAAAAAATTTTGTTTCTTTGGTAAGAATAACTGCCATTTAGATGTTTTAAATTGAGATATAATTTTCATAATATAGCATTCACCCATTTGAAGTGTACAATTCAGAGGTTTTTAGTATATTTGCAAGTTTGTGCAACCACCACCACTATATAATTTCAAAACATTTTAATAATCCCCAAAAGAAACCCCAGACCCATCAGCAATAATGTCCTATCTCCCTTTCCTCCCAGCTTCTGGCAGTTTACTAATCTACTTTCTGTCTCAATGGATTTACCTATTCTGGACATTTCATATAAATGGAATCATAAAATACATGGCCTTTGTGTCTGACTTCTTTCACTTAGCATAATGTTTTCAAGGTTCATCCAAGTTGTAGCATGCATCAGTACTTCATTCCTTTTTATAAGTAGGATAATATTCCATTTTATGAATAAACTATATTTTGTTTATGCATTCATGAGTTGTTTCCACCATAAATAATGATTATTCCACTATGAATAATACTGCTATGGACATTCTTGGACAAGTTTCTTGTAGACATGTGTTTTTAATTCTATTTTAATTTTATGTTTATACCTAGGAGTAAATTTGCTATAGGGTCACATAGTAACTCTATGTTTAACTTAAGGAGCTGCCAAACTATTTTCCAAGTGGCTGTACCATTTTACATTCCCACCGGTGATGTATGAGGGTTTTAATCTCTCCACATCTTTGCCAATACTTGTAATTTTCTTTTTTCTTCCTTTTTTTTTTTTTAATTATAGCAATGTTAGAGGGTGTGAAATGGCATCTCACTGTGGGATTTTCTTAATACATTTCCCTAATGACTAATGATGTTGACCATCTTTTCATGTGCTTATTGGCTATTTAAATCTCCTTTCTTGCAGTCTTGGATTATTTCATGTTTCTTCCTGCATCAGTTTGAAGATTAAATTATTTTAGTGATAGCCTTAGAAGTTACCACATGCATTTCTAACTTACTAAGGTGTGATGCTAATCAATACCTTTATAGGAAGGGTAGACTTTGCTGAGACAAGGAAAAGGTGAATTCCAGGCCAGATGAACAGGGAGAACGGAGATGTAGGACCGGAAAAGAGCCCAGTGTATCCATGGTTGCAAACTGGGACTTCATCTTAGAAGCCAAAGAATGTTCTGCAGAACAATGAAGATATAATTGCTATCTGAGGCAGAGTGGAGCTAGAGCAAGATGGGTAAGCAAAGGGTGAGCAGTTTAAAGCCATCCAAGAAAGATGTCTCTGCCCTGAAAAAATTTCTAAGAACAAAGAACACGCCTCTTCAACCCAGGAAAACTTTCCTGAGGCTGCCTAGGAGGCAGGGCAGAGTTTGGCCTGTTGTGGCCAGGGCTTTCACACTGCCTCTGTCTCTGCCACTTCACCTGTCTCCAAGCCATGCTCCCTCTGCCTCCAGCCTCTATCCCCAGCAGTCATTCTTCAGCTGCCTTTCTTGCAGTTCCTAAATCTCTTCTTGATATATCTAAATTCTGCCCGTCCTTCAAAGTCCAATTAAATCAATCCAGCAAATGTTTCCTGGGCTCCTACTGTATGCCTGTCCCGAACTGAGCTGAGAGATTCAGAAATAAATGAAATAGGTGGAGGTTCTGTCCTTAAATGAGCTCCGAACTATTGCTCATTTGATGATGCAGGAAGGAATATGGAGGGAATAGGCAGGAAGATGGAGGGAATAGGCAGCAAGTTATTTTGCTTTATCGTGGTCAGAGCCCTAATAAAGGTGTGATGGAAAGCCATCAGAGACTGCCTGTGGGGTGAGCAGATCATGGGGATAGGGAGAGATAAGGAGAAAGTTAAGCAGAGTTCCAGGTAAGAGGTGAGTATAGTTAAAATACCTGGTTGCTAGAATAGAGGATGACCAGATTATGAAAGATGTTGAACACTGCACTAAGGAGTTTGCCCTAGATCCTAAAGGCCATGTGTATGTGCTTGCTAAGTCACTTCAGTTGTGTCCAACTCTTTGTGACCCTATAGACTATAGCCCACCAGGCTTCTCTGTCCATGGGATTCTCCGGGCAAGAATACTGGAGTGGGTTGCCATGCCCTCCTCCAGGGGATCTTCCAGACCCAGGGATTGAACTTGCATCTCTTATGTCTCCTGCGTTGGTAGGCAGGTTCTTTATTACTAGCACCACCTGGGAAGCCCCCAAAGCAATGAGGATTTACTAATTTGCTACAGGGGCCAGATGTGATCAGCTCTGTGTCATTAAAAGAGCCAATGTGAATGTAAAGGGGAATGATGGAGAGGTAGTAGGGTAGTGAAGGAGATCTCCAACAGGGAGCGTTCCCTGACAACTACATCCCACATTCACTTCCCCTGTTCTGCTCTACCTGCCCCCCACCTCTGCACTACCCCATGCTCCTGGAACAACCCTGAAAACAAATTCTCAGACAGGTTGGACTATCTGGTATGCGTTTGTGCAAAGGGGATTGGAGCGGTGATCATGGCTAAGGCCTTAAAGATGGTGGTGGTGTTTCAGGCACAGGTCTCCTTGGGGTATGTCTAGGTACCAGGCAAACCAACTGGGAGGTCAGGAAACACTGGAAAGCTTCAAAAACAGCAGCAGCTGTTTGGACAATGGACAAATGCCAGTTCAGCAAACACTGAGTGCCTCCTGAGTAAGGGTGAGACTAGGTGCTTAGATGCTTGTTCAACTTTTCTCTGTAAAATGGCTTTCATCAAACTTAGCTCACCGGATTATTAAGAATATCAACTAAGAGAATGCATATGAAATCCCTGGCACATAGTAAGAACTTATCTTTTTCTTCCACTTTTCTGCATATAAATCAAGTAGGAGTCAGTCTTTCAAACTGACAGTGGAGGAAACAGATTCAGAGAGGATCAGTGACTGCTAAGGTCAGACAATTCAGAAAAGGCTCAATCAGGACAAGTTCTCGCTGTAGCTGACCTATCTAGCTGTAGTTAACGTGGTATATTAAAGTACCTTCCACATACCTGGCATGTATGTTATCTAATTCTTACAACAACCCTATAATGTGGATATTCCTAAAACCATTTTAGAGATGAGGAAGCTGAGACTCCAGACTGTATGATGGGGAAACACCCAAATCACCAGATAATTAAAGGCCAATTAGAGTGCCTCAAGTTTCAGGCATTAGAGGTAGTCTAGAGGCAGGGAGAAAGGACCCAGCCCCAGGGAATAGTACTTAAAGCCAAAGGAACAGATAAGGGGTTAAGACAGGAAGCAAGGGCCAGAAGCAGGCACGTGTGGGTTGCAGCTAGACAAAGAGGATGACAGGAAGCCCCAAGGAAGAAAACCTAAATTGTTTTCAAAACTAAATAGGAGTGGTTCTTTCAGTAAAGTTTTACTAATTGCTCACTTTCCCTGGGACCTTAAAGGACAGGGTTGGGGAGAATTGAAGTCAAGAAAAGTAGTTTTTAATAAGACACCTTCCTTGTAGATTTGAAGCCCCCAGGAGTGAGCAGGATACCTCTGGTTCCCCCACCATTGCTCAGCTCAGGGCCTGCCACAGAGAGGGCTTAGGCTGAGTAAAAGGAACAAGAGTGAATGCACACGAAAGGGCTCTGGCAAGTTAATCAAACCTGGGCCTCTGTTTCCCCTTCTACAAAGTGAAGATGATAGCTACCTTGTGGGATTAACAGTATATAGTGATTAAGGGAATGCCCTTAGGTGCTAGACCGATTCCTGGTCCTGACACTTGCTAGCTGTGTGATTAGGTAACTTGGCTTTTCTGTTTTCCTTGGTGAAAAGGAGATATTAATAGTATCTACCACATAGGGCTTTTATGAGGATTAAATGGGATAACACATAAAATGTAGAAGAGTGCCTGGGATACAGGAGGTGCTCAAAATGTATGGATTTAAATGGGAACGATGTGATGGAAACAGTGCCTACCTTAGGCGTCCTGCACCTGCTGCGTGTGCTCAGACAACCCCACATTGTAACTAGAGGAGGGATTACTGACCCCTTCATCCTTTTTCCCTATTGAGGTAGGATGGTCTTTATAAAGGTAGCCACAAGTCCCCCTCAGGGGTCCATCAGATGGGGAAGGAAGCCCGCGTGGGGGCTGGTTTCTGGGGATGAGCCCTGACGGTGAAGAGAGACCTGGGACTGGGCGAAGGAAGATCAGCTCTCTGTCTTGTTAAAGATGTGACCAGGCGCCCTCTCC
The DNA here is from genome assembly GCF_001704415.2 of Capra hircus. Lineage (NCBI taxonomy): Eukaryota > Metazoa > Chordata > Mammalia > Artiodactyla > Bovidae > Capra > Capra hircus. Next base: position 32,080,926 of record NC_030822.1, read on the forward strand.
TGATCAAGGGCAGGAATAGCTCTGGCCCAGAGTTTCGGGGGTGGGCCCCACGGGATCTCACTCCTTATTATGTGCTCTTCCCTTTGCTGAAATGCATTGGGTTCTGGGGAGTCAAGTTTAGGGGACGGGCGCCAGGCTGGGGCCAAAACTGGTTTAGTGTTTTAAAAGGGCGAAGCTAGATAGCTGGATAATTCGTCTAGATTGGGGTGGGGGGTGGATAGACACCGGGGTCAGGAAATGAGAGAATTCGGGGCCTTCCTGAATTAACTGTATGTTCTTTCAACAGGTGATGGAACGCTGCTGAGAGGTAAGGTGACGAGGTGGCTTATCCAGCGTGTCAAACCCAGTTGTCCGGGGCTCTTCCGGCTGTCCCCACGCAGCCGGAATTAGTGGGGCAGACCAGGGCTGGATCGGCATGGCATGAAGGGACGCCAGATTAAGGGGGACAGCTCTGGGTCCTGGGCCGCAGAAGCGGGGAGGGGCCAGCAGAGCAATTGGGCTCAGTTTCCTTGCCAAGTTCCGCCTCGAGCGCGCCGGCCCCGCCCTCGCCGTTCCCGCTCCGCCCCGCCCCCTGCCGCTCGCCCCCCGGGCCCGGCCTGGGTTTCCCCCCGGTGCTGGCGGCTCCCGGCCTGCGCCGGCGCGGCCTCTTCGCCGCCGCAGCCTGGGTGAGTATGAGGATGGGTGTTCGGGGCTGCCGGGCAGCCCCACTTGGGGGAGCTCGGTCACGCGGTCTGGCCTCCGCAGGGCCGGGCCCCAGGCTGTAGGGGTCCCGCCGCCTGCCCAGGAACCGCTGCTTTCCTCTCCTGGCTGGCTGAGCTGACCCCTTTCCCCACTGCTCCCCGATATGGGCCCGATGTGCAGGAGTGAGCTCTCCCCGCTTCACTCCGCAGCGACTCCTGGTCCAGATTCTACCAGGAGGGAGGTGCGGGGGTGCTTTGCAACCCCATAGATGAGTTTGAAATCCCAGTTCTGCCACTCATTAGCCTATGACCTTGAGCGAGTGTTAACCTCCTTGAGCCTCACTTTCCTCTTCTGTAAAATGGAAATATACAGGCTATAGTGCCTACCTCATAGAGTTATATTGTGAAGATTAAAGAAACAATGTATATCTAGTTCTGAGCAGGGTGTCTAGTACTCATCCAGTAAGTGTGGATTTTGGACTGGAGCCTGAAAAGGTGTTTGGGGATCTCTGGAAATAAACTAGGGATACTCCTGAGAAAGCAGTTTTCAATGAAGTAATACCTGTGTAGAAGTTAGAGTTGACTGGAGCTGAACAGCTGCCCTTCAGATAGGGAGCTTCCTGTCCTGAGGCCTGGGACAGTAGAATGACCCAGTTGGTATGGACTTATTAGTAATCCAGATCACACAATCCCATGTTGTATAACTGTGAAAACAGGCCCAGAGTGGTTAGGTGACTTGCCCAAGGTCACACAGCTAAAAGGGAGGTTAGGTATACCTCCAGGAAATGGAACAGACTATTCCTGAAATCTTATCATCCCCTGCCTTAGGCACTGCCTATTCATTCCCTGAGGATCTGCTCTTCAGTTTTGGGGTCCCAGTGATTCCTGAGTGATCCAGAGCAGCTGGCTTCAGGAAGGGATGTTGGAAAGGGGCACTAGTACCATTACAACCACAGAATTTGGATTTGGGCTGGGTGGGGAAGGTCTTTGGGGATGATCCAAACAATGTCAGAATGTGCTTGATTTGGGAGGGCCACCAGAGTCACTTCCACCACTCCCTGGGAAGTGTCTGGCCCCCTGGAAGTACTGGAGCTTGAGCAGTTGGGGCAGGCTGCCTGACAGAGCCTGGCAGAGAGGTGGGTGGAGGAAGATGGATGAGAAGCATATCCACCTGGCGTTTTCCAGATTCCAGGAGGAGGCTGGCCTCCAGGTGGTCAGGGTTCTTCCTGAGGGCGGGGCCAGGCAGAGCTGGAGCTTGATCTCCAGGCCGGGCCCTGGAGTCCAGAAGGGCGTGCTCTTTGTGTATCTGAGTCAGCCATAGTTTGGCAACAGGACGCCTAAGTTCTGAGGATGGCTTTCCCTCAGGCTCAGCATGTCGTTTTGAGAAAGGATCTTCCTCTCTCTGTGTCTTGGTTTCTCTGTCTTTAAAATGGGAACAGGGCTAACTCATCTGTATAGGATTTGGTTTTTTAGCTTTTTTCCTCCTAGGGACAGTTTCCCCTTCTCTTTCCCCTCCTTACCTGACCCTTCTGCCCAGAGCTCTGGCCCAGAGAGGGGAGGTCAAGGAAGGCCAGAGTGCAGTGTGTGATGTTGAGCGCCATGTCGCCTCACTGCTGGCTCTTCCTTCTATTTGCTCTGTGACCCTGAGCCACTCCAGTCCCTGAGTCCTGCCAGTCTCTTGGCCTCAGTGTCCTCTTCTATGCCCTGGGGTTGGGGCTAGACTAGGATTGCTGGTGTATACTTGGCTGGTAGTATAAGGCCTGACCCTAGATATCCTCATCTCATTGGAGGGGAGCAGACCTCAGACCTTACCTGGTTTCTGGAGGAGAGTGGACAGGCCCCTGGGGACTGGGAAGCCTCCAGAAGCTGACCAGGCAGCTCTCTTCAGCAAACAGCAAGCCTAGGCTAGCACCAGGCCTGATGCTGCAAAGCCTTTCAGTCTCTAAACACGTGAGGCAGCGGGTGGGGACAGGCAGGGGGTTGGTGCTCTGCTGGCTTCCATGGAGGCCTTGCCACTGTGGACTGCAATGCAGGCACACAGAGCACACAGAGCCTGGGAAGGGACTGAAGGTGCAGAAGGGTCCTGAGCCAGTGGATGAAGCAGAGAGAGCCTATGGGAGGCCCTGAAACATGGAGGCTCCAAGGTCTGTGGGAGGAGATGGGCCATTCTGACCCCTGGGAGGTTTTAGGATTGGTTCCTGAAACAAGACAGACTAGTTCAACCAGCTCCTGTCAAGCCAGGGATAGGGATGAGAAGTTTTCCTGACTTACTCAAGCTTCATCTTAGCATAGATTTGGTTCATTCTTTCCTCTGAAATGGAGGGTGAATGTTCTTATGGGAGTCTGAGTCCATCTTCCTCGTCCTGGGCAGTAGCTGACCAAGCTTAGGGGCTCGGTGGCTTCCTTCTCAGATTCCCCCCACCCCACAGCTAAGCTGAGGACTGAGCACAAGGGCTGGCTTCCCCACTGAGTACCAGCCTCACTACCTTGGGCCCTGACAGCACACCACTCCATCCCCAGGTCTGACAAGATGTACCAGGTTCCACTGCCGCTGGACCGGGATGGGACCCTGGTCCGGCTCCGCTTCACCCTGGTGGCCCTGGTCACGGTCTGCTGTCCACTTGTCGCCTTCCTCTTCTGCGTCCTCTGGTCCCTGCTCTTCCACTTCAAGGAGACTACGGCCACACACTGTGGGGTAGGGTTTGTTTTGGGGGGGGGCATTGATACCTTGTATTCAGGCCTAATCGGATCTGTTTTGAATCCTGAGTCTCTTGTAACAGAATTAGCCGTCACGCATTACTGGGCTGCTGGGGGTGCCTGCAAATGGAGGTCCCAAGGACTAGGCTCCCTCTACCTTTCATGGAGGTCACTGGGGGCCAGGGTCCCTAAAGTTGGGTAGCTCCAGAACCCAGAACCCAATCCTTACTTCACAGAGGGGCAGATTCAGCAGCCCCAGGGTTTTCTGGAGGGTAGAGAATAAGACTGGGCTAGAGGGCACTTGGGGCTTCTTAGTGTGGCTCTGTTGTGGGCTGCGCTTGTCTCCATGGGAACGTGATTATGTAAGTGTGTGTGTTAACTGTGAGGGACATGACTATAATGGCTTTGACTGGGGTCTGTGTGAGAGAGAGACTATATCTGTGCCTGACTGGGGACCTGATTATATGTATGTACATGTTTTCTGGGGTAGGTCCCATGACCTCTGAGGTACCCTAGGTGTCCATATACCCTCTTGGATAGGGATATGGCATGTTGGGCTATAAAGAAAGTTGTGATTTCTTTCTCTGTAGATTATTGGAGTAAATGGGATAAGACCTCTGTGAACCTTTATTATCTTCCTAGTTCATCTGCTGACTCTGTATTACTTGAGACTCAGGGACAGCCTCACTTTCCCCATGTTTAAAACAGGGTTCAGAATTCCTGTTCTCCCCCTCAGGGTTAGTGTAGAACTCCAAGTAGAGGAGATGGGAACATGGTTTGGGAAATATGAAGCGTGAGGAGCAGAAGGAGGAAGAGGAAAAGGAGACTGTTAAGTTGGAAGACAGGGCAGGAGGGAAAGTTAGCCAAGGGTCTCTAAGTGGGAAAGAGGACATGAACCCTTGGACTAGCCGCACAGAGAGCTCAGAAGGCCCCCAAATAGCTGAGCTTCCCACCTTCATATAGAGAGCATCTGCTCGAGAATATGGGGTACAACCACGACTGGGATCTGACTGGCAGGTGTGGGGGCCCACTTCATCTGTTCCTATGTCTTGAAGTTTTCCTTCTTCTTGATTTGTCAGTGGGTGGATGTGGGCCTTGAGTTGGCAGCCAGTCTGGTGAGACTTAGAACTAGGAGCTGTCAGAAAGAAGAGGACTGGAAGGAAAAGGGATGACCAGTTGATCTGAAGCAGATGATCAGAAAGGATTCATCTAACAGCCTCTCCTGACCTGGTTCTCACTTCAGATAATGCATCCAGTATTCTTTTACCCTGGCCAACTCCTCTTCATCTTGCAAAACCCTTCTCAGGTGTCTTTTCTTTCCGATAGGCTTGTCTAGCCTCCATGGGGCAAGCTTAATCACTCCCTCCTCTGAGTGCTCATAGAACTGGTGTTCTCTCATACAATTCTGTCATGCTGTATTTGTGTCTCTCTTTCCTACTAGGCTGGGAGCTCCTTGAAGGTGGGCATTGCGTCTGAATCAGAAAGTATTTGTTGAATAAATGGATAGGACACCTGCCTCCCACCCCAGCACACAGCAGCCCATTGCCCTGGGAAAAGGAAGGCATGATATAATGCAGTCATAGTCCATATGGGAAATTATAATATTTGTATAGCATATGAAGTTAGACGGAATAGGCTGTTTGCTCTGGCCCTTGTGGCAGGCTCCAAGGGATAATGGGATCAATAACCTCAGCCTACTTATAACCCATTCTCAACATACTCCTTGGGGAGCTAAGGCATAGGTAGCTGCTGGAAGGGTACTTGGCCTCTCTTGGGCAGGACTAGGCCTAGGGACCCCAGGGATATTTTGTCCCTACTCCCTGGGAGTACTGTGATGGATCCACATGGAGATTTTCATATATGATCTGGATTTCTCACCCAGATACTAAAGAAGTATCTTTAGTCTGTAATTAGATGATTTTGCCTCTGCTTGCATGTCCCCAGTGATGGGGGGGTGGGGCTTCTCTCCTTTCCAGGCAGCCGATTCCAAGGAGACTTAGTAACTAACAATTAGCAAGCTCTTTCTCACAGTGAGCACACCCTCTCTTTCTGGTGGGTGTCTGTCCTAGCTCTGGCTCTGCTTTAAGACCCTCAGAGCTACATTTTCCACCTGGCTTCCAGACAGCCCTGCAGAGATGGGAAGGCAGTAATGCAGGGTCCCTTGAGTTTTCTCTTCTTAGGTAGCATGGTTCCGAGTCTCTCAGGCAATCCTTATAAGACACATGCCCCTGGGCTTGGCCCAGTTGATCACTATTCTCTTCGAGGCCCTGATCTGGGCATAGGACTTCCTATGGCCTGAGCAGTTCAGCCCCAAACAGGACTGTTCTGTTCCTGTTACTGGCTGATAGACCTCTGTGAATGCAGCCTGTGCTGCCACTAGCTGTTTCTGCACAGGTGCAGGCTGGTCACTGATACCTCATGTTCAGCCCCCTCCAGATTTCTTTTGGACCCTGAATCTATTGTTTAGGATTAGCTAGCTCTCTGATGGGGCCCAGCAGACATATTCAGTCCTGCTCGAACACAAAGGGGCTAAATCCTATTCTGCTTTGTCCCTTTCCCTTCCCAGAAACCTGCTTACATCCCTGGACCCCACCCCCATCTCTGGCAAAGGGATCTGCTGTGGGCTGACCTTGGCCGCTATCACTTCTTACCTTTGCAGAGTGTTCTGGGATTTATGACATGGCCTTGTTGGTCCTGGGAAGGCTGTGTGCCTCAGCAGGCGTGGAGATCGGGGCACTGTGGGCGGGAGGCAGGCCCTAGGGAACTGGGGGTGGGACCCTGAAGTCTTAGAGCAGTCTCAGTCTGGCTAGAGCCCTCAACCCAAGCCCCGGATCCTTCAGCACCCAGTGTGAGTGTCCCTTCGTATGCCTACCCCCACCCCAATTCCCCGAAACTGAGCTGGACCAGTGTGGACTGGGGTTCCCTTAATGGAGGGAGGTCTGATTCCCATAGGGAGATTTGGTTCTAGGCCTTTTAATCCAAAGCCATCTCCATCTGCCCCCCAGAAGGAAGCCCAGCTTGAAGGGTCATGGTGGTCAAGGGGAGTCTGGGAGGGCATTCTCTGTCCAGGGGAAGAAGGGAGCAGAAAAAATCCACCCCCTCAGTCTGGGTCTCTGTTTCCTGACTCTGGCCCAGCATGGCAGGCTCAACCTGAGCAAAGAATCCTATGATTCCCCAGATTCCTGAAAACCTGCAATTGGGTGACATGGTCTTCTCAGAGAGGAAGAAGATAAAACTCTGGGCCCCTGGAGAGACCCTGGTATCTTGAGGGTCAGGATCCTGCTGGCCTGAGGCTTAGATCATTCTGAGCCTGGGGGTGGGATGGCGGATAGCCTGTGGTCCCGTTGAATAGGTTCTGGGCCCTCCCATTGTTCCTAGTTGAACTTGGGTGAAGAGCAGGAATGTGGTCAGACAGGGTCAGTAGGAGAGCTTGGGCCACTCTGAGCCAAGGGTCCTTTGTCTGGGTTACTTGCCCTGAAGAAGACCTTGGCTTGGAGACTTAAGCTGTCAGGTGGCAAGAGGCCTTAGTCCTAATGTTTGATCCTTGCATAGTTCTGGGCCTCGGTCTTCCCTTCTGTGATATGGGAAGAATAACCCTTCCATCCTCTGACCCTTTTCCTGAGGGTCATGGGAATGAGGCAGGCCATCAGAAGTCCCATGTGCAGGCCACTGGGAGCCTCGATTCTCCAGACTCTTCCAGAGGTGAACCTACAAGAGCAGTGTGCCAAGGGGACTCCTATGAGCTGACCCTGCCTCTCTCTGCTGTCCTGGCCCTTCCTCCTTATACCTCCTCTTCTGCACTTTTCTTTTTCCTTTATGCCCTTCCTACTCTTTTACTCTGCCTTTTCCCTGCCCTCTGAGGAGCTAGCTCTAGAAAATGCCCCACTTTCCCAGGCCCAGGTATCCCCACCAGGCCCCAAGTTTTGTCCCTTGCCCTGCCTGAGCACCACTCCCTACAGGATGTTCTCTGCGGCCTCCCAGCCCTTGGACCCCGATGGGACCGTGTTCCAGCTCCGCTTCAAAGCCATGGTCTCATGGGTCATCACTTTCCCTGCGTTCGGCTTCTTCTTCTGCATCATCTGGTCTCTGGTGTTCCACTTTGAGTACACAGTGGCCACTGACTGTGGGGTGAGTGCCAGGCTCCCCAGTGCCTGGGTCAGGGCCAGTTCAAGAGATGGTGATAAGGGTAGAATGTCATAGTCGGAGAGAAGGCACAGGGTGAGAGGGGAGGGGGATAAAAGGATGGTGGGGTCGGGGGAAGTCAGGGGGTGTGTTTTGGGGAGAGAGAGCCAGGGAAAGTAGATTCACAGTCCTCCAAGACTAGAAGAGGACTGTAGAGGGTACAAGGTGGCAGAAGGGGAGGAGGGGGAAGGGAAGAGAGAGGGAATAGGCAGGAGAGATCTCGAAAGGGAGAAGAGGGCTGAAGAAAGACCAGACTGGAAAAGAAGCCAGGACTGTGGGCTAAGATGAGGCCAGGAGTGAGGAGAAGTAATGAGTGGCTTTAGCCCAGACAAGAGGTCTGACCTTAGAAGACCCCAGCCCTGCCTTGGGTTCTTCTAGCTTGGTTTCTCCTCTGGCAATCTCAGGCCCCACAACCTGAATCCTCAGAGCTCTGCCAGCTGGAAACCTAGAAGGAGTCCCTGCTTCTAAGAGCAGTCCACCAAGCCTTTCCTGAGGGCCCAGAGGGACGCAGGTTCTGTATCAGGGGCATGGAGTTGAACATGGACTTGCCCTTAGCATCTTATTCCTGCAAGAGACAGACTTAGGCACAGATGTTCCCAGGACTGTGAGATGAGATTCCTTCTGTGATAAAAGGAGCACAGAGTTGGTGGGTTCAGAAGAAGCTCTTCACCCAGCTCAGAAATCAGAGACTTCCTTCCTGGAGTGACGGTCGGGGTGAGGGGAGGGGAGTGAGGGTCCGGTAGGGGTGGTGTGGTTGGGAATTGTTGCTGTAGGGGTGAAGAAGGATTTTCATGAGTGCCAGGTTGACAACTTTTGATTTTATCCAGGGGACAATGGGGAGCTTTGGAAAGATTTTAAGCAAGAAAGGGACATGATCAGATTTGAGGTTTAGAAGACCATTCTGGCTCCTGTGTGCAGAACAGATTTAAGGGCAGCAGGGCAAGAGCAGGGTACAGGGCTTTAGTTCATGGTACAGGAGGTTCCAGCTGAGATGGGGACTATGAGGTTAGAGAAGAGGGGATGGAGTTCAGAGAGGAGTAGCAGGTAGTTCTGATAGAAATGGGAGCTGTGAACATATAGTGGTTAGTACTCTGCGTTGTGATAGGAATAGGAGTTTTTATCCAGTTGGCAAGGGATAGGGAAGAGAATGGGTGGTAGGAAATAAAGAAAGGTCATCCATAAAAGTCAGGGGACTTTTATCTGAGGCCAAAAGAATGAATCTCTAATGGTGAAACATGAGATGCTATGATAAGGAAGTTTTTGGACCCCTTCCCTTTACACCGTGTGAATTTCTGATCTGCTGCCCTGCCATAGATCCACTGAGTCATGTCCTCCAGGCCAAAGGGTTTCTTCTCTTGGGGAAAGGAATTATGCTCCCATCTCTCAGTACCCTTAGCTCTGGGCTTTTTGGGGAGGGGGATTTGGGTACTGTGTACCTAGGCTCTGATAGATTCTATGTTGCTTGTTGCTGGCATAGTTGGTGAGTAGGGAACGTTAGTACTTGGGATGGCAGGGGTGAATATGAGTACCTATACCTGATTGTGTATGTGTATGTGTGAGAGAGAGAGAGTTTGAGTGAGTTGATGAGGGAGGCAGTTCTTACTCTTTGAATGCTGTGCCCACCCCTAACCTGAGAGGAGCTTGCGAGGATGGGACGAGTAGCCACAGGGCCCTAATTCTCTAATCCTCCTGAGGCATCCCCCCAAACTCTGTGTCATCTCTACCCTTTACCTATTTCCCAGCATCAGTCAGGGTTCTGGGCCCTTGAGTGCTCTGAGTTCTCCCAGCCCAGCCTTAGATGTTGGTACAGTTCTTAAAGTAGCTGAGGTTGGGGCAGGAGTTTTCAGAATGAATATTCTAGGAAGTGAAGACAACACTCCCACTAACCCTACACAGGGGACCTACCCAGAGAAGCAGGAAAGTCAAGTGAAGAGGCTTGGAGGTCTCAGCAGTGTCCAGTCCAGATATGACTCCCACCTGTCACTCAGAAGCCGGCCTTCCCATGGTCAGTAGCCACATAGATCACATATTTTTTTGCAGGCTTTTCAGGAAAGTTTGTCTTCTGAAAGCCATTGCTTATACTCACTGCAGATGCCTTGCATACATTGTATTTAGTATTCACCATCACCCTGCAAGGCAGGTGATATCCCTATTTTGCCAATGAGGAAAAGCTCAGAGAGGTAAAGTGACTTGCTCAAGGTCACCCAGCTTAGAAAGGCAGAGCTGGGATGCACACTCATTGCCTCCAAGCTGCCTTATCACTGAATATCTGAGACTGATCTTGAGCTTTAGTATCTCAAGTTGTACCTTGAGAGCATCACACTCTGAAAGCTCTGCACTGAGCTGCCTCTGACAGTGCTGGGGGGAATCCATCTCCTTTTCTGTGAAGGCTTGAGAAGGCTCTGGCTGGTCCCACCCCAGGCCCTCCCCGGCCCCGTGAGCTGCTTCTGTCATTGCCTGCCTTCCCAGCCACTCTGAGGTCCATTCAGCATCCCCACTGGCAGACAGGAAGGGATCTTCCAGAACTCCACTATGAAGACTGGTCCTGCTATCATCACAGCAGGGTCATTCGCTCTCTGGGTTTCTGGGCTCTGGTACTGCTCTGGCTCTTGTTGAAGGTCTAAAAGAGTCCACAGAAAAAAAAATAAAAATAAAAAAATAAAAGAGTCCACAGAAAGTGTGGGCAACAGACTTCCATAGTTATGGAGTCCTTTAGAAATGCAGATTTTCAGATTCCAGACCTTCTGCATTCTCACACAATCCCAGATGGGTTGTATGCATATTAAAGTTTGAGGCACACTGCTTTAGGCATTGGAGTCTAAGAGATCCTCCTCCCATTCAAGGTCTTCCTGTTCCCATCAAAACTACTGTTTACCTACCCTGCATTCTCTCACTCTCTTGTATAAACAACACACCGGTCCTTGCAGTTGTATGATATTATCTCCTCCTTCCTCAGCTTCAAAGAATGACATTCCAGTTCCTTAAGAAATGAGGAATTCGAGGCTTTGAGAAAAATGGATGAGAGATATACATAAGAACAGGGTCATTTTCTTAGACTACACCAGGTTAGAAACACCCACTTTCTTCAACATGATCAGAATGGAGGTATTCTTCTGGCCCAGCTCCCTTGGGATCTCCCAGCACCCTCTATCACCTTTCTACCCCTGACCAAAAGAACAAGTGAACTGAAAGCAGTCAGGAAAGGCCCGGTTGGGAAGTGAATCCAGCTCTGTCCCAAGGAGGCTCAGATGTTTCCGTCCTTGGGACTGAATCTGGGATGCTGGGCTCATGGACCCTACCACAGTTCCTTATCCAGGTCACAGCCCTGTGCTGTGGGCCCAGAGAACGTCTGAACCTGGCTGTAGCTTTCGCAGCTGTCTGTAGGGAGATGGAGACGGTCCCACTCTGCACCCACACGAACCCCAGGCTGGCTGGGGAGTCAGAACCAGGCACAGGAGGACCTGGGACCTGGAAGGGGAGGTCTCCCTGGAGAGCTGTGAGGCTTTGAAGGAGGACTTCCTGGAGGGAGGGGACTGGAGCAGAACCTTCTGAGTGTCAAGGTGATTATTGGAAGAGAAAGATCTCAAGGTGGGCGGGGCATCAGGGGGTCAGTGCCCAGATGGGTTACAACTCTCTAGGTGCCCAATTACCTGCCGTCGGTGAGCTCGGCCATCGGCGGAGAGGTGCCCCAGCGCTACGTGTGGCGCTTCTGCATCGGTCTGCATTCAGCGCCCCGCTTCTTGGTGGCCTTCGCCTACTGGAACCACTACCTCAGCTGCACCTCCCCGTGTGCCGGCTACCGCCCGCTTTGCCGCCTCAACTTCGGCCTCAATGTCGTGGAGAACGTCGCGCTGCTAGTGCTCACCTACGTCTCCTCTTCTGAGGACTTCAGTGGGTGTCCAGACAAGGGAAGAAGGAGCGGGGAAGGGTTCGGGGAAGGGATGTCCTTGCCCCCTCCCTGCCCAGGACCTCCCAACGTGGGGCTTTGCGTGCTCCCTGCAGGACATGCTCCCAATCCTCCTCTCTCCCTCCAGCCATCCATGAAAATGCTTTCATTGTCTTCATCGCCTCATCCCTCAGTCACATGCTCCTCACCTGCATCCTCTGGCGGCTGACCAAGAAGCACACAGTAAGTCAAGAGGTACGGTCTACCCCTAGTGGGGCTCCAGGCGGCCCAGAGGACAATCAAGGACACTCGTCCTCAGGATGTGGGTAACGGTGAGGTGGAAACTGGAGTTCTGTGGCGAACTGGGGCTAGGGCTGGACCTGGGGACAGGGGAAGGGTGATGGGTCAGAATCTGGGGTGCTTTGGGTAGGGTGAGAAACTGGAGAACATTTCTAGAAGAGATGGAGGCTCCATATGGGAGTAGAGGGAGGGGCAGCACCTAGGCTGCAGCAGGTTAGGAACGCTGAGTCCTGGTCTGTGGTCTGTAATCATCCCAGTCTCACCACCACCCCCCCCCCCCCGCCCTCGCCCCGCCGCTTCTCTTCTCCTCACAGTATCTGGAGGTGTTGGGTTGGTAGATAAATCCGGGTAACTTACTCTGTCCCCCTGAAATGGGAGGGACCCACTGCCTCATTGGCCTCATTACACCCCCAAATGCAGGGCTATGAAATGCCCATCATTCCTGCTGCCCATGCCTGTGTCCCCTCCCATGACCAAGGATGGTAAGACTCAGCCCAGGAGTTGGGGCCAAGAGGGGAGACTGTCCACACACATCTAACAAGCTGCAGAATGGTCACAGAGCTCTTCCCCTAGGACCGCAAGTCCTACAACTGGAAGCAGCGGCTCTTCATCATCAACTTCGTCTCCTTCTTCACGGCTCTGGCTGTCTACTTTCGGCACAACATGTATTGTGAGGCTGGAGGTGAGACCAGGCGAGGATTCCTGGGTGGTCACAGTGGCCCTGGGACAGCTGTGATGCTTCCTGTGTCATGTGTGATAGGGCAGTGAACTTGGGGGCTGCCTGCCATTGTGTTCCAGACTCTGCGTAGTGATGCGGTGGTGGTGGTAATCTAGCAAGAGGCCGCTGGAGGGTTGAGAAGTTAGCTGATCAGGCCCTGTTCCTTGTGTCCTTGCTGCAGTATACACCATTTTTGCCATCCTGGAGTACACGGTCGTCCTGACAAACATGGCGTTCCACATGACAGCGTGGTGGGACTTCGGGAACAAGGAGCTGCTCATCACCTCCCAGCCTGAGGAAAAACGGTTCTAAACCCTTCTCTCCTCCTGCTGGGGAGGAGGCCCACTGCCCAGAAACTAGGAACAAGATACCACTCTGGCCTTCCCTCACCCTCTGTGTCCTCTCTGAGCCCTACTGAAGCTAGGGGAGAGGGGAAGAAGGGAGGAAGGGCCCAGGACAAGGTTTCACCCAGCCCTGCTGGGTTCTTCTTTCCCCCACTCCATGTGTAGGCACAGAGGCCTTTAAGCAGCACCACTTGTACCTGAGAAGCCCCAAGAAGCTGAGCTGGCAGGAGAGCTCCACCATCTGGTGCTAAAAAAAGTCCTGAGGTTCATAACCACCATCCGGTTCTTGGCCTTTACACAGCCACCTCTCGCTGAGGTCAGGGACCACTGAGCAGTGGCTGCTACCAGAAAACCACAGCCATTTCTCCCCACGGGGTCATTCACTTGACTCCTGCTAATCATCTGCTCTGCACATTCTGGCCTGTGACCACAGGCCCTTGCTAAGGTTGCCCAGGTGTCCTAGTCCTGACTTCACCTGTGATTTGGTGTGTGCCCTTCCCTAGCTGTGCCTCCATATGTCTGTGTGGATGAAGCAGGGGTGCAACGGGGTAGGGGGGAGTGTATGATTTCCGAGGGCTCTGCCATTCTGTTTCTCCCTGTGGAGGTGGTGGTCTGTACCTAAAGGATGACCTCCAGAAAAAGCCCTGGCACAACATGTATTTCCTTTCCCTTCTGAAATTGCTGACTTAAGACTTCCTCTTTGGCAAAGGTGCCAGGTAGCGGGCTCAGAGGCAGATTCCTGCCCCAAAACGGGCTCTCTGGTGTTCCCCCCCATCCTCCCTCCTGCCTTAGGCCCTGTGCTCTTTGGGGTGTACATTTTATTTCAAAGGGAAATAAATTTTTTTTTGTCAACAGTCTGGGCTAGGCTTACTTGTTTGGAGGCTCATCTCTCTGTTTAATGGAACTGAAGTGGGGAACAGGCTCCAGGACAGAGGGAATAGTCTATGACTGGTATGATTCCATGTGGCATCCCTCCCTGACCCCCTGACCCCAAACACACACTTAGGCCTTGGACTCTCCTACAGTCTAAGCTGATTTTGATGAGCAGGAGTGACTTTCTCTGCAGTGACTCCAGGTTTGGAAGCTCTGATACCTGGGAGAGCCTTAGGTTGAGGCAAAGGCCTGAGTGCTAGCCTCAACACTGTCAGTAAAGATTTGTCCCCGTGGGGGTATAAGGGGACAGTTCTCAGGTGCATGACTGTGAGAGCACCTACCTGCAGGCTGATGACTCAGCCTCTCCCTTTATGGTCCTTAGATAAGGAAGTTTCTCCTCTTGCTTTGCATCCCAGACTACTGCAGAATCTGTGGCTGGGCCCCACCACAAGACGGGCCCCTCCAAGGGAGCCCAGAGCTTTGTTAGGGAAATTGGGGGGTGGGGGGACCACAATGAAGTCTATTGTCCCCTGTCCCCTCTTGCAGGAAACAAAAGGCTCCCAGTCTCTGGGGAGCCCTAGCCCATGCTTGGTCCCTGCCCAACCCCCAATGCCCAGCACACAGGGAGGAGCCAGGGCCATGGAGACAGGAGGTTTTATTGATGCTGATGGGGGTAGGAGGGGCCCCCAGGAGCCCGGAGGGAGTGGGGGTGGGGCTGAGTCAGTCAGCGGATGCTAAGGCTTAGGCACATGAGGGTGGGTTAGGGCACATTCATCTTCTTAGGATTCTGTGGCTCCTTCTCTGGGGCAGGGAGAGCGCATCATGAGGGCGGAGCAATCGAAGAGCAGCGAGGGAGAGGTTAGGGATGGCAGAGCGCTCCTAACCTGAGAGAAGGCACCACAATAGGCAGCAACATCTGGTCAGTAGGGGGAAGTGGGGAGGGGGCACCTGGTTGGCTTCTTGGGGAGGGGCCCATCCTCGGCCTGGGTGAGCTCTCAAGAATACCTGGTGTTCCCAAGCAGAGTGGGCAGGGCCCAAAGCCCCTCTCCCTGTGGGCCTCCTTCAGGAGAAAAAGGCACTCGGGGAGCCCCCTTGGCAAGGGGTGCCAGAATTAGTCCTTAAGGCACAGCTGGGGGCAGACAAGGCGCCAAGGCACAAAGGCACAACTGGTTGGGGGGGGCGGTCGGTCAGGGGCAGCCTCCAAGCTGAGTGCCAGGGTCACAAGAGGACACAGGACCGCCCACGCTTGACAGGCGTGGGGTTGAGCACAGCCCGGACAGCCTCAGCAAACACTTCCTTGACGCCGTCCTGCTGCAGGGCCGAGCACTCGAGGTAGCGCACAGCGTGGATCTGCTTGGCCAGCGCCTGGCCCTGCTGCGGCGTGATGGGTGCCTGGCCCTGCTCCTTCAGGCGCCGCAGGGTGTCAGGCTGGGCTCTCAGGTCCTTCTTGGTGCCCACCAGGAGGATGGGCACATCAGGGCAGTGGTGGCACACCTCTGGATGCCACTTGTGCCGCACATTCTCATAGGAGGGCGGGCTGGCAATGGAGAAACAGATGACAAACACGTTGGTCTGAGGGTAGGAGAGTGTGCGGAGGCGGTCGTACTCCTCCTGGCCCGCTGTGTCCCACAGGTTCAGGTTCACCGTGCGCCCATCCACTGCACTCTGGGCGCTGTAATTGTCGAACACTGTGGGGATGTACTCCTTGGGGAAGGCGTTGGTTGTGTAGCAGATGAGCAGGCATGTCTTGCCCACGGCTCCATCACCCACCACCACACACTTGATGCTCTGCATCGTGGGTGCAGCTGGAGGCTGTGCCTCCTTCCCGTTCTGGGCCCCTCTGGATGCAGTGACCTGTGGACAGACGAGAGGGATACTCTCGGTTAGGGATCCTGGGAAGAAAGGATGGGGGCCTACAGAGGGGAACAAGCTCCAGATCTCGTAACCTGACACCATCCTGCAATCCCATCAAGACAGACCACAGACAGACAGACACAAAATGGGAGACAGGTCCTGAGACCAAGCAAGGATGCTCAAGAACAGCAGAATAAGACAAAAATTTGATTTTCCCCTTAATCTTCTATCCCTTTCCTGAGATCACGGCTTGTGCCTCTGAAGAATCTGAGGGGCTTCTGGACTTTTGGGCAGAGAACACAGTGTCATTAAGTACCATCACTGGTCAGACTGGTCAAAGGTTCTAATCACAGCTCCACCAACCAGTCAAATATGATTCTCAGGCAACATATTTAAGTTTCCTAAGCCTCATATTTTCTCATCTATAAGATGGGGATAGAGCTGGTGAGAGTATAAAATAAGCTAACATGTAGAGAGTGTTTGGCATGAGGCATGGCACACAGGAAGTGGCAAATAAGTCAGCTGCTGTAATTATCCGTGGGGTAAGTTTGAGAGGAGTCCCCGTTCCATCACCTGGTCACCTCTGCAGCTCACAGGGCCTCGAGGTGAGGAACTGCCCTTCCGAATTCTGGAACAGAACAGAGCTTCCAGAAACCCTGTGATTATTTATACTGCTGTGGCAAGGGTAGTCCGCTAATTGACTACTTCCTCTCAGCCACGGGGGACTTTTTCTGGCTAGTATGTGACTTCCTTTCCCTGCAGCTCTCTCACAACCAGGTCCCTGCTCCCTGGGAGGGGACAGCTCTGTGTATGACAGTATGACACACCCAGTTCTCTTAGCTATCTCCTGCTCCACCCAAGCACTATCATCCCTGGCCCATCTTCTCCATTTCACTTTATACACAGCAAAACTGTACCCTGGTCTGCCAACCCTTATCCTCCAACCTGTCCTCTCAACTATTGGTCCCAAAGCCTCAAAAATCAAATTTGGAGAGGCCAGGGGATATCTACCACTGGAAAGTAGAAAAGGAATCCTGGTGGTGTGGAACCTGCATAGAATCCAGGCCTTGGTCCCTCCCAGCTCCTCCTCCCAAGCCCCAGCTTCCCCTGGGACCAGCTGGGAGGGAAGTGAGTTCATTCTATGAGGCTGCCTCTCTGGTTTACAGTAAAAATATTTCCATCTTATTTGCATGAATAAATGTGTGTTCAACCTCAGGAGAGCAGATAGAGGGCCTCAAGGGTATGGGTCCAGAAAGAAGACAAGGACCCTCGGGCACTTGAGAATTTGGGACTGGAAGTCAAGAGAACTCAGCCCAGTTCTAGCCCCAGGGCTGCTCTGCTGCCAACTCACTGCAACCAAGCAAGAGGCACTTACCCTCTCTGGGCCTCAGTTTCCCAATCTGTGAAATGGAGAGAAAAAAGCCTGTGCAAGGATACTAAGTGGATGAGATGAGATATTAAGGAGCCTGGGGGCAGGGGACAAGATGATGGAGATAGGAAAGGCCCCTGGGAGCACAGGGTGGGGGTGGGAAGGTTGAGTCAATCAGCAAACGCCTAAGACCTTGGCACTTGAGCCCAAGTCAGGGCACGCTCATGTTCTCAGCATTCTGTGGCTTCTTCCTTGGGAGAAAAGAGACAGCATCTTGGGGAGGGGGTGTTGGTGCCATTCCTCGTGTCCACTGGAAGGTTGAGGAGAACCCAGCATCTCAAAGAGCAGATGCTCTCTAGGCCTGTAAATCTTTAGTTGCACACAAAGCAGGGGAGTAGGCATGGCTGTGTGACCAGGAACTCCTCCCCTCGAGCCCAGCACTGGGCTGGCCCAGGCAGGAAAGGGACTCTGGCTGACAGTCACAAGGCCTGAGAGACCAGAGTACAGCTGGCTCCAGGCAGCTTTCTTGGGAGGGGTTATCAACCAGCAATCAGTAAATCAGCCCTCAAAGGAGAGAGGAGGGAGTAGGAAGCTTCCGGGCTGGTGAGGGAACAGGGACTGACACCGGAAAAAGATCACGAGGGAGGTAGTGTCCAGAAACTAGCAGGGCAGAGGCATTACAACATAGGGCCAAGGGCACCAGATCCCTGACTCTGACCTCCTGGGATCACCTGCTGACTCTGCCTCTTGACTAAAAGTCCTCCACGGTACAACCCTTTCAGATCACATGGTATTACATTTTTTTCATCCTAACAACTCACTGGTACTATTCATACTTACAGATGAGGAAGCAAACTCAGAGCAGTTAAAATAACTCAACATCACACAGCTAGTCAGCACAGGACCCAACATAGACCCCCCCCCTTTTTTTTTTGAAACACAGACTCCAATTTTGCAATCCAAAGCCCTTTGCTTTCCTCAGTGCATCACACAGCCTCCAAGTGACCCTTACCAGCTGACTTTGTGACCTTAATCCAGTAACTCACTTCCCTTCCTGGAACCTCAGTTTCTTCATTTATAAAACTCACCCTCCCTGTCTCAAAGGGCAGCAGTGAGGATCCCGGGCACAGGGCTGGCCGTGCTTTATAAACTTGGACGTGGGCTGCACAGAGAAGGTGGCAAAGGCAAAGCCTTTCATACCAAGAGGCAGGAATCACTGAGTACACAGGTGGCTGAGAGGTGGCTGCAGCCCACTTCTCCCCATTCAGGGATAGTGCAGACCCTTACCCTCTCTCCCAGGGCAACTCTTTTCTCTGAACACCTATGGCCTGAACTGGGTCAAATAAGTTCCCATAGCTCATTTAAGGAGGGCGCATGCTCCAAAGGTAGGATCTAGCCTGTACCATGCAGGATAAAGGAACAGTCAATGCTGTAGGAGGCCAGACAAGGACAATGGCCTGCCTGGGGTTGGGGGATTGACTGTAACTTATTCACTAGGCCACTTAAAAAAAAAAAAAAGAACTTTTGTTTAGTATGTAAATAAACATTTGCAGATTAGTATAGTCTTAGCCATATTATAATGACTTGTTCTGGCTTTCTATTCCCAGCTTAATTCAGATCATGCCTGGTCCCTCGTCTTGGCTTTCAGAGTTCTTCATAATCTGGCAAAGGTTTTGGAGTCAGATAAAGAATCCGCTTGCAACGCAGAAGACTCGGGTTTGATCCCTGGGTCAAGATCCCCTGGAGAAGTTAATGGCAACTGCTCCAGTATTCTTGCCTGGAGAATGACATGGACAGAGAGGACTGGCAGGCTGCATTCCAAGGGGTCACAAAGAGTTGGACACAACTAAGTGACTGAGTACTCTATACATTCCACAGAGCTGGGTTTAAATCCTACTTCTGCCATGATGAGCTAGGTAATAGTATCAACCTTATAAGGCTGTTATATGGATGAAGTGCATTGATACACAATGTGTATGTACTAAGCAGGTACTTTGAAATGGGAGTTCCCTGCTCCAGAGGGGTCTTCACTGTCCTATGTAAACAGGCCAGGATCATTCTGGCCTCTGAACTTTTCCTCTTGTTCTCTCTGCTGCCACTCCTTGTCCCCTCTCAAATCTTCCTGACTCAAGGCCTAGCTTAAGTCTCATGGTCTCATGAGGCTACTGAATCCTCCTTTCTTTGAACTTCCACAGTATGGCCACCCTTGTAACCCTTCTTTGGCTCTGAGTCACTCTCCTTCTGCAGCAGTCACATACAAGTTCCTTAGCTTGTGGATGCCCCCCTGACCAATACCGAAGCTTGATGTCCTCGACTCCCCCACCAAAAAGCTGAGAACAGGCTTCTGATCTGCTTGCTTCTGCTTCAGTTACTGAGATCTGCATAAACAGGTCAGAAGCCCAGAACTGGACTGACACCTCCATAGTCCAAATTGCAGTGCTGAATCTTACTGGACAGGAGTGGCAGCCAAAAGCTTTGACTGGGATAGGCAAGAATCTTTCCTCCCAGTACCAGTTTGACCTGGCTCTCGCAGGGAGCACAGTCCAAGGGGCTCATCCTATCTGAGCATAGTCCCCAGAGCCTAGCCTGTACCCAGTGGGGACTGGTCTTGGGGTGTGGCCCAGGCAAGCCCAGAATGGGGGAGGGAAAGGAAGCAGTGTATTGCCTGATTGCCAGATCTCTGTGGCAGTTGTAGCAGGGGAAGTGTCCCAACTGGGAGCGGGGGAGGGGAGGAATAGGCCCTAAGAGCCGGGGAAGTATGAAGGCAGTGGGAACTTACTGGAGCCTTCTAATCTGCCTCCCTGACACGGGAGATCCCCTCCTGCAGTGCTCCCTGAAACTCACCCTAACCATACATCACTCGGGGTATTCTGATCCTAGGCTCTGGCCACATCACCCAGATCCTCTCCACAAGCAGCCTCCACATTCTCTTCCGTAAAACACATCAAGTAGCCACATTCACTGTCCTGGTGAGAATCCAGCATTTCTCTCCCATTTCCACCCTTCAGTCCACCACTCAGCAGCTCAGAAGACTGCAACTGCCTCAAAGAATCCCCTAATTTGTCTTCCAGAGCCAAGCACCACTGCCACCTCCCCAGGGAAGTTTTTTTGTAAACCACCCAAGTCACAAATGACTTATTCCATCCAAGGTCTGGGTCCTGATTTTCTCACAGGTGCATTCTATCTCAGTCACGTGGAAGCTTATCTGAATCTCTTGTCACTAAACTGGGAGGGCCTAGAGGGTAAGGTCCTGGCTATGTCTTCCTGGGCTAAGCATGGCATGCAGTGGCTGTCAGTAAATAGCTGAATGAACTCAATCTGTCCTTCATGTCTTTGCACATGGAGTTCCTCTTCCTGGAATTCTGCTCCTCTTCCACTGTCACCCCACTCCACAGCCTCCCAGTCCTTCAGGGCCCAGCTCCATTCCCCAGTTTCTCAAGGACACCATCCCTTCTTCTGCCCCAGCTCCCCCAGTACTGTTATTTAGGTTCATTGTGCTGAACTATGAGGAGGGAAATCTGTCCTGCCTACTTCCACAAGCCCAGCAGAGGGCTGAGCAAAACCTGCAGACTGACACACACCTCCTCTCTCATCAATTCAGACTTTGATTCTGGGAAGAAGGAAGAGCCTCCAGGCCCAGGAGACACTAGACAAGGGTAACTAACTTCCTCCCCTTGAGTATGATTTAGGATAACTGAGGGAGTGCCCTGTCCCTCAGCTGGAAGAGTGAGAGGGGTTGGAGCAGGCATAGCTCTAGTCCGGTGGTGATGAGGAAGATGGGTAGGAAAAGGGGTACTGATGAGGCTAAGGACTGAGCATATCTGAAGACCAGGGCTGGTCAAAGATGAGGTCAGGGTCATGGTCATGGTCAGTGTTAGAAACAGCTTCAGAAGTTCTGCAGTCTGTCTGTTTGTTTGAAGGGGGGAGTAGGAGAGGGATGGTACGAAGAGGCTCAAAGGGGCTGCAGCTGGGCTAGCAGGAGGAAGCTGGGGGAGACATGAGGTCAGCATGGGGCTGGGACCAAGCCAAGGGCTGAGTCTTGCTTTTTCTTCCCCTTCTCCCATCAGCAGGGACAGAACCCGAGACAGCCTAGTTCCCAGCCTTTAAAAAAAAAAATTCACGCTGGAGAATTCTCCACCTCTTGCCATTCTCCACCCTTTAGCCCCCGTGGAGGATCCTGCACTCTGCAGACAGAGTAGGAGATGGAGGGAGTTGAGTCTACCCACTAGGGACTGGGGAGGAGGAGGGTCCAAGACAGCTATAGCTGGGAGGGCTGTGGGAGGCTGGGACCCTTTCACTCAGTCCCAGCTCCTCTCCTTCTTCAACTGGTGCCGGAGTACCTGGGGTGCTCCACACACAGCCAGCCCCAGGGCCAACACAGCAGGCTGGGGGAGCTAAGGAGGCTGCCCCCTCCCCCACCAGGCAGCACAGAGGAAGGCTGAACACTTGCTTCCTCCTCCTTCCTCCTCCCCACTAACAGCAGCTCAGCAGTCCTGGGGCCCCACGGAAGGTCGTGAAGTGGCACTTCCTTTGCCTCTGCTCATTTCACACGAGGCTGTACAGAAGTGCCATCCTCCCAATCCTGCCTCCCCACCTGAAAATACCCAGAGACCCAGGGCTGCCCAGTCACTTCAACACCGCCCCAGACCTGAGGGGGTTTCCACAAGGGAAAAAAACATCAGGGAGGAAACTCCGGCATCTATTTTCCACTGTCAGTGGGGCAGAGCTGGAGCTGGGCATCGGGTACTCCCCCATGTTGCTGTCCCCTGGCAAAGTCCCTGACTCTCTGGCCTCTTCTCTTGTGCTAGGGGAAAGGGGCCACACACCCAGACAGCTGCTTAGACCTGTTCAAGGTGGGGTCCAGAGTAGAGGGCCCTGCTCTGAGAAGCCTCTTGAGGGAAGGAGAGTCACAGCTATCAGTATTCCGTATGCTCTCTGGAGCTATTGATAGGCAACTCCTTACTTCTGAAGCTGAGCCACAAGAGAGAAAGCTGACGAGAGTTATATACAGGATTGTGAGTAAATCCAGGACAAGGACCTGAGTCTCCTGACCTCTAGCCTGGGAATGGGCCCACTGCTCTGACCTCATTCAGGATGACCCTACCATGGTTTATCCCTTCAGGAAATGGGCCAAAGGGGCCAGGTTGACATCTGAGCCTGTTTTGCTTCCAGGCCCTCATGCCTAGTGCTGGGGCATCCGTGATTCAGAACTGACACTACTGGACAGCCAGCCATTCTGTCCCAGCTGAGGAGAGCCTCCTCTAGGCTCAAGCTCCGGGGGAGATGCCCTACCCCCATGACATGAGGACAAAAGAGGAAGCTGGACCCTGGACAGGAAAACCAATCTGTTCTGGGGAGGCGGCCCAGGCTTTGTCTTTGGTTTCCCTCTTCACAGAACCCTAGGAGCCTCACCACTCACAGGTATACACTGTGTATGCAGGAGGGGTCTTTAATCTGGGCCCCCTATCTTCTTTTCAGTTGCTCAGCTACCTGCATTCTAATATCTTCCCAACTGTCTCACTATAGCCACAACCTCTCAAATCTTCCTGCTCATGACCCCCTAAAAATTTACACCAGCCACTTCATCTGTCGTAACATCTTGCCAGAAACAACTCTCCGTATCCTAGATTCTCAACCAGGATCTTGACCTGAGTCACTTCTCTTCATGTCAAGAGACCCTGACCATAGTTTTTTTAGCCAAGACCTCAATGGCAGCCTCCTACAGCAGGTACATATTCCTCACCTCCACCCTCTGCAAAATATTTCCCCACTTAGATTCCCCCCACCTTGGTTATATTTTTCCGGTGGTGACTTCCATGCTCAGTGGGGCCAGGTCTTGTCTGGGAGAACCCCTGTTTCATCCATCCTATCTTTTCTCTTAGAATCCTGTCGGTTGCTCAGTTATCTAAAATAAGTACTGGTTTGGTAGGTGGGAAGTCAGGACTCCTGGGTGGTTTTCTAACTGAGCCTTGATGCTGGGAAATTCCTTGCATATATGTCCTCCCTTGAGCTGGGATTTTTATGCAGGTCCTTGGGACTTCCTGCTGGGGCCAAAACTCTATACCTCCCAGAATGTCAGTGGGAAACAATCATGGGAACAGACAACTGTGAGAAGGGAAGGAGACATAATGGGGTACAGGAATGGCCCTTAAACCTAGCTGTGCTTGGGAATCCCACAAAAGTAGCACTTGCTCTCCTCCACTTCTCTTCTAGTGGAGAGAAATGAACAGAGTAGGCCTGAGAAGAGAGGGAAGCATGATCTCTCAGCATGCATTCCAAAGGCTCTAGAATGGAGCCAGCAAGGCTTACAAAGAGCCAGGCTGGATTTCAGTTAGACTTGGAAGAAACTCCCAAAAGAGAGGGAATAAGCTCTTAGGTGAGAGGGGGAATATTAAGGATGCCTGAGGAAGAGGGGTAAGCAGAACTCTAGAGAGCTTCCTGGTCACCAAGGCTTTGATGCAGCCCAGGGCACGTGGAATCTGGCCTGGGCAGGCCCTGAAAGCAGCAGGAAAGAGCAGGCAGACACCTTTGCCTCATACCCCTCTTTTTTTCCTGAACTGGAACTAAGACATTTAAGATTGAAGTTAAACCAGCCATAGTCTTCCCTCTTGAACCCTGTACTTTCCTTCCATCACACCTAGCTGACCTGGTCCCCTTCTCCCCACCAGGAGGTGCTGGAACAAGTGAGCAATGGAGTCAGGGACTTTTAGGCTGTCCCCCAGGCTCCAGGCCTGGCCTCTTGACCAAGCACCTAAGGGTCTGGGAGATTTTGATTTCCCACGGCCTCTCTCACCAGTCCTATTCAATATTGTGTCACTCTACCCTGATACTCCGAATGCTACAGACTGCTTCCTCCTACCTAACCACAACCTCACCCAATGCAGGTTCCCTTCATTCTGCTGGCTTCCCCTGCTCTGGGCCCTCTCAAGGCTGAGGGCAGTTATTTTGTCTCCAAAAGATAAAGATATGTACATGCAGACACTTGCACGCACATACACATCTACAGGTTTTCCAAACCCTTCATCACTTTTATCAAGGGGAGGCTGCAGCCCACCTCATTGAACTAGGGTGGTCCAGTTCCCCAAAGCGGGAGATTCGTTACTGAAAGGGAAGAAGACAGGGATCCATCACAGTGAGGGCAGATGGAAGAATCAAGAGGGTGGATATGTGTGCGGAGCCAGAAGCTGGGCAAGGAAGGGAGCAGGGAGGCCACAGGGAGAGGACAAGGATGGACAGAGAAGCAGGGCAGGGGAGAGGTCAGGGGCCAGGCATGACTGTGTGTTTGGGGGAAAAGCAACCGAAGAGGATACGAGAAGAGGGTGACAAAGGGTTCGCGGGTAGAGTCTGAAGAAGGAATGGAGGAAGACAGAATAACATGTAGAATTCAGGGACTAACAATGGGGGAGAGGGAAGACTAGGAGATGGCTCATCATTTTCCAAGGCTAGAGTCTTTGTGGCCTCCCAGAAGCCCTATTCTCTCCATCTCCTAAAAACAGTCCTGCTCTCAGTGAGGCCCTCTCGCTAAGGATGATCAGCACCTCCGAGTAAGAGCCCTTCCACTTCTGTAACAGGGGAAGACCTGGTTCCTTTCCTTCCTCCGTCTACCCCGCCAATGAGCAGTGCCAGGCATCGGCCAGCTAGGCACAGCCGATGTTTGCTCACTACAATACTTGTTTCTCCGTTCCAGAGATGGAGAGGTTTTGCTTCAGACAGAGACACACAGAGAGAAGCACTGGGGTCGACCGGGGTTCCCCCACCTCCTGAGCACAGAGGACCTTGGGCTGCAGTCTGGACCGGCCTTGATCTTCCAGGGAAGGAGCTCCTTCTCCGCAGCCCAGGGCTTCAGAGGCAATAGACAGCCTCTCTCTCTACCTCACAAGTGTCACAACTGCCAAAGCAGTTCTCTAGCCCAGGGGCCCCTTCCCCTCAACACACTTCAGAACAGCCCTCCCGCAACTCCTGGGGGCACCCCATCTCTGAGTCTCATCTCCCAGCTCTGAGCTCTTCCCCTCAAGAGACTTTTCTCTCGGAGCGGGAGCCCCTCCGACCTCAGGAGTCCCTCGCGGCTCCCGGGGGCCGGTATCGCCGCCATCGGTACAGGAACCCCCACCCTCCCGGAGCCGTCGCCGGGTCGCAGTGGCCCGTGCCCGTCCCCGCCCCGCCCGGCCGGCCGCACCCGCCCAACTTGGAGCGAGCCGAGCACCTCCCGCCGCGGCCTCCCGAAGCCAAACTTCCCGGGCCTGCGCTCGCGTCCAGTCCCGGGCCGGCCGGGCTCCCTTCCCCCGGACCCTCAGCCCGCCGGCCGGGGCCGGGCCTCACCTGGTGCCCTCCCCGCTGCGGGGGAGCTGGGGGCGGCGGCAGCGGCTCGGGGCTCGAGAAGGAAGTGAGAGCGGGAGGCCGGAGGAAGTGGGGGGGGCGGGCCCGCCGGCGGGGCGGGGCGCGGGAGCGGGCCGGGCCGGGGCGGGGCCCGACCAGGAAGTCCGCGGGCCGGTCCCCCCCACCCCGGGTCGCCCCCAGCCGGTTGGCCCCCGGCCGGGTGCTGGCTCCCTCACCCCAGCCCTTTACCTCTGAGGCCCTTTAGGTCAGGGCGTCTAAGGTCAGTCCTCCCAGTCTCCTTCTTGCCACCCGCACCCCAGCAGAGGCCCTAGCCTAGGCGCTTGGGTTTTGTGCCCCTCTCACCGTATCTTGCCCCCACCCACCCCTGCGAGAAGATGCTGAGAACGGGCGCCCCTAGGCCTGGTGCCTTCAGTCAAGCCCCGGGATCGAGCGATGGCCCAGGCTGGGATTTGGCCAGAATGGGTCCGGCTGGGACAGTCCCCACCCCTGCCCCGAGCCCCGGGGGAGCGCGGGGTGGCGGTGATTCAGCAGTGGGAAGGCCCCAGACCCCTGGGAAGGGTGCGGAGACTGGGGGAAGGGGAGCTGGCGTCAGCACCCGGGGAAAGACAAGATCAGCAGAGGCGCAGGCGGAGCCGCGGGCCCCAAAAACAGGATGTCGTGTCGTCGTTCCGCACCCAGCGGCTCCGCGCGCCTGGGCTCCGGGGAAGAAGCGGGGCGGGGCCAGGACGTGGGGCTCCCCTCGCCCCCTCTTCTCGCTGGGGCGCGCAACTGCTTGGGACAGAAGGACCGCACCCAGTCCTGAATCCTGCCGGGGCCCTGGGGATGGGCGGGTGGGCGGACTCGTGGGCGCCCTCTGGTGCTTCTGCTCTTAGGCCTTGCGCGTGGAGCGCTGACTTGAGAAAATATTCTTCGTCCAACACAAACTTTCTGAGTGCCTACCACGTGGAGGGCTGCGTGCTAGGTGCTGTGGAGGAAAACAGAGACGTTAACGAAAGGCTCCTTGTCTCCAAGAGGCTTTCCAGAGAAAGAGGAAGAACAACTCTTAGAATAAACTGTTCAACTTTTCTGAGCCTCCATTCTATCTTTGGCAATATAGAATGACATCCCCTTCATCCTGCAGTTGTGAAGATGAGAATGGATGTAAAAGGCCTGCTGCCACTGGCTGGCTCACAGTAAACACTCCAAATGCTTCTTTTCCTCTTTTTAAAAATCATGTTAATGTAAGAATGAGTTCCCAAAACACAACGTGCCTGCCCACATCTTTGGGTCTTTGTGCATTCTATTACTTCCGCCTAACTTCTGTATTGACTGCCGGGCGAAATAGACTCAGCCTTTCACAATGGACCACTGCCTCCAACGAGACACACACACACACACACACACACACACACACACACGCACGCCACGTCTGGCTTGCACTTGGTAGTCTCTCCCAGTGCTGTCTAGTCGAAATGTGAGCCACATATGTAACTTAAAATTTTCTAGTGCTGACATTTTTTTTTAAAGTAAAAAGAAGGAATTCCCTGGCAGCTCAGTAGTTAGGCCTCCACCCTTCCACTGCAGGGGACACCCGTTCAGTCCCTGGTCAGGGAACTAAGACCCCACCAGCTGTAAGTCCTTCCCCCAGTTAAATTAAAAAGAAACAGGTAAATTTTAATTTTACTAATATATTTTTCTTAGCCCAACATATGCAAAATATTGTCATTCAACTTCAACATGTAATCAGTATAAAATTATTGATTATGAAAATGAATAGGCTATTTTACATTCTTTTTTTGTGCTAAGTCTCTGAAATCTAGTGTATGTTTTACACTTAGAGTACATCTGAATTTTAGCTAGACACATTTCAAATGCTTGACGGTACATGTAGCTAGTGGGTATGGGGACAGAGATGTTAAAACCTCCATCAGATTTAGGCTGGTAAATGACTGAGTGGATGAATTCATTCTCCATGATTTTTCTGCTCAAGGATCCTCAGAACCTCCAAGCAGAATTTGGGTCTCTCTCCTCCCTCCCCACAACACTTGGGACATACTCCTCTCTGCGGAGAAGAAACCAGGAAAGACAAGGGGAAAATCTGATTTCCTTCCATATTCTAATGGGAGCCCATGGCTGGTGCTTGGCATCTGATGATGAAGGAAGGAAGCATTGTGAGTTCCCATTAAAGACAGGGTTCAGTGGAGGACCACATACTAAAATGGCTTTCATGAAGCCATTAAAAATTGTGTCCTAGAACAAAGGTTTTTGAACTGTGTTTCTAAAGTTCTATTCCCAGGACTTGAGGGTGGGAAAATAGTGGGGCTCTGGCCTTCCTTCTCTTCAACTAGAATTGTTTTGCTTTTATCTAACTTATATACTAGTGTTCTGAATAAAAGGCTCATTAAAAAAAAAAAGTTTCTGCAAAAATATTTGAAAGTCAATTTTAGAAGCATAGCAGTGAAGATAGGTGCAGGAGACCAAAAGCCTGGATTGGCAGCCTGGGATGACTACATTTCCTGAGGCATTGGTCTTCTTCATGCCTGGTCCTGGTTCAGCTTGCTTAGGTGGGAGAACCTGACTTGGCCTTGAGAATGTCATGGTCCAATGGGATCCAGGACTGCTACATATCAAGCTAATCACAGACAAGGAAAGGGCCCTGGGCTAGGCTTCAGAAGAACTGAAGTCTAGTCTTGGCTCAGTCAGACTGGCTTGTGAGACTTCAGATGAGGTCTTGCCTTACTCTGGGTCCCAGAATCCTCCACTGGAAAGCAAGAAGTTGAACCACGATGATACCTTTGAGCTGTGACCTTCTATGATATGTTCTTCAAAATAATCATTAAGTAATTAAGGTTTATGCATGTAACATATTGCTCATACTTCTTTAATACCATTTAGGTCATCTTGCTTTGTGCTCCAGTTAATTGTATCTGTGTCTAATGTCTGCCTTCTCCACTAAATATACGTCCTTTGAGTTTGTGTCTGATTCATCTCAGTGTCCACCCACTGGGCCTGGCACAGACAGGCCTGAGCATACATTTGCCTTCAGTATATTGTGGAACAAAATTGCCTTAATAACCCATAACTAATTTGTATGGATGCGTCAGAAGCCAGGTGAGTTGAGGCTGCTTTTATGGCATGGGTTTAGGAAGGGCCAATAAGGCCGGAGGAGAGGGAAACAGGTAGATAGGTGGAGTGTCTACAAAGGCTTTTTGGAGGAAGAAGATGATGAGACAAAGAGGGTAGGAAGAGGGCACAACCCCAGATGGGCTGTTTCTTTCATTTGCTTTCCCTGAATAGGTGAATCCTTGGTAGACAGTGTACATTTGTGTTCACAAGCAGCTGAGAGAAAAGGTCTCTGAGCTAGGACATTTAGAAGTGAGACAACATATGAAAGGACTTGGTGAGGTTGGATAGAGAGGTCAGAGACAGGTTCTGGAGGCAAATGGTCCTGGATTCAAATCCTGGTTGTACCACTTACCTTGTAGCTTTTGACAAGTCACATGACCTCTCTATTCATTCCTTAAATACATATTTATCGAAAACCTCTGGGCCAGGTATAGTGTCACATTCCAGTGATGCAGTGGTGAAAACAAAAAGACAAGTGCCTATCCTGATATAACTAGCGAGGAAGATAAATCCTAAACAGGTAATGATTCAAAAGTACAGAGTGCTGTAAGAGTATATGAAAGAGTCATTTAGTTTCATTTTAAAGTCGGAATGACAATACTGTGTACTTTGTGGGATTATGAGGATTCAATGAAATAAGGAAGCCAAGAGTCTAGCAGATTGCCCAGGGTGCAATGAATAAACATTACTTAATTTCTCCATTCACTCATGTTGTTTTCAAGTTATTCCCCCGGATAATTTTTCCTTCTTTCTCAAGGTCAAATGCTAAAGCTGACTCAGTTCCCCTAAAAGCGCAAGATGGAGACAGAGAGGAGGAGAAAGGCCCTCACTGATCTCACCCCTGCCCTGATGTTTTCCAGATGAGTCTTTCCAGCCTGGTCCTCACTGAGTTCCAGCTTCCATAGACCACAAGTGGCACATAGGATCTTCTGCTCAGTCCTAGTCCCAACCTCAAGCTAACCCTAAATCTGAAAGTCTTAGTTGCTCAGTCGTGTCCAACTCTTTGCGACACTGTGGACGGTAGCCCACTAGGCTCTTCTGTTCATGGGATTCTTCAGGCAAGAATACTCGAGTAGGTAGTCATTCCCTTCTCTAGGGGATCTTCCTGACTCAGGGATCTAATTTAGGTCTCCTGCTTTGTAGGCTCATACTTTACAGTCTGAGACAACATATCTGAGCTCTTTTTCTCTGATGTGGCTCCAGGGACTCAACTGTCTTGATTCCCTGGTCTTCCCTTTCTCAACCTGCCTGAGTAGAAACGGGAGTCTCCCCCTCCTCACTCTTCTTATTGCTACCCCCAAAGATAAACACAATGTTTCATTTCATGAAATGAGAACATGATGGACAGAACAGGAGATAGCAGAAAGAACAAACTGGAAGTGGCAAATGAAACAAATTTCTGGAGTTGCATCCTTTGATCCATTGTATCCTCCGATCCATTGTTCTTGATTCCCTCTAAGGAAATAACTGGGTTGGGGGAGGGGAAACTAAGCACATGCCCAATCCTTCAGGAGTGTCCTTCGTCTCAGACAGGCAGTACAATAGTTGTCCTGTTTGCCTCCAGGACACCTTTGCATCTTTGAGATTCTCCAAACCAGGTGGTACCCAGGTTATCTGGCATACTCCCCTCTGGGAAATTCTTTCTTCTTCAGCCCTGGTATTTTCCAGGAGCGGCTCAGCTTGCTCAGAGTCATGCAGCAGAGCCAGGATGTGAATCTAGAACAGTGTGACTCCAGACACCCTCCTCTTCCCTCAGTGCTTGTGCACAGCCTCTCTGACTGCTGTAGGCAGTTACTTGTGTAATTCTGTGTTCCTTCACCTGCTCCATATCGATTTCTCTCAAGACATTATCAACAAGTTCTAATTACTCTTCATCTATATATTTCCCCTAAAATCTGAGCTTGTTGGGCGTATGAACTGGGTTGTTACAATCAGGGGCTCAGTAGATGTTAAATGAATGAATGAACATTGGCATTAAGAGTCTAGCACTGCTTCTGCAAAGCAGAAGCATCTCTTCACGAAGAGATGATTCTCTTTGTGAAGCTGGCCTGGAAAGCATTGTTAGAAGCCAAGATTTCTGTCCTCATTCCCTACTCAGCCAGACTTTGGGCAGCTTCTTAGTGATAACTGCACCTGCCATTTTTGGACACCAGGGAGCAGCACTGATAGATAATACAGCCTAAACTCACAGATTCCTAAATTTTTCTGAGCAGATTTTGGACTCTTTAGCACACTTCTACTGAAGATTCTCACTTTCCAGATGAAAGCTATTGGTAATCAGAAACCCTCTGGTGTAAAGGACAGCTAAGCTACTATAAAGAACACACATCATTCATTCATTCACTTTTTTTGTGTGTGTGTGTGATTTTTTTTTTTGAAAATACAAGACAAAATATTCATGTTTCAAATACTTGCGCATTTTTAAAAAGTGACTTCTCTAATATTAATTGTTGGCTTTTAGACGTCTATCGAGTACCAGCTCTGTACTGAGTACGGTCCTAGTCTGAGAGTATACAATGGTAAATGAAATGAAGTCCTTGATGAGCTCAGAAGCTAATGGGGAAGACAGATACTTGCTAGATAATTATAATTTAGCTATTTAAGTACCCTAAGGTATAGCAGAAGACTGGAGAGACAAGGTAAGTCAAGGAGGGAGTCAAAGGAAGGAAGGTGACTTTTGAGCTGAATTTATTATTATTATTTTTGACAAATCATAGCTTTTGGTTCATGCTATACTGTCATCAGTGGTCAAGGCATGGCTGATTTATATCACTTGAACTGAGAATTGAAGGATGGGGAGGAAATCCCAAAGGAGAAAGAGAACATGACACAATTCATCTTCTTAGGTTCAGTTTCTTCATCTGTAGAATAAGTGTAGTCTCTGACTTATCTAGCAGAGGTCTTGTGAGGGAGAGATAAGATAATAGATGTGAAAGCTCTTGCAAATAGTGGAATAGAGGCATAGAAATTGTTAATCAGTTTGATTTAGCCAACATCTGCTGAATGTAGAGTGATGCAAGGGAGATAATCTTGGCATATGGTAAAGGCCTGGTATATAGGTTTTAAGAAAACACTGAGGAGACTTCCCTGATGGTCCAGTGGTTAAGAATCTGCCTTCCAATACAGGGGACTCGTTTTTGATCCCTGGCTGGGAAACTAAGCCTGTGTGCTGCAACTAGAGAAGCCCTCACACACCTTAACTAGAGAAAACCCACATGTGGCAGTGAAGACCCAGTGCAGCCAAAAAACCCCAACATTAAAAAAAAGAAGAAGAAGACACCAAGATGAAAAAACAAAGCAAAACCAATCGCTTGGTTTCCTTCTGAGATTCACAATGTGATGAGGGGCTCTTATGGAGGCTACATTTAGATGAGAACACAATTATCCAGAAAGATCCATGAGGTGTCAGGTTTTTGCTACCTTGCTGTGCTGTGCTTAGTCGCTCAGTCGTGTCCAACTCTTCGCAGTCCCATGGACTATAGCCCTCCAGGCTCCTCTGTCCATGGGGATTCTCCAAGCAAGAATACTGGAGTGGGTTGCCATTCCCTCCTCTAGGAGATCTTCCCAACCCAGGGATTGAACCCAGGTCTCCTGCATTGCTGGTGGATTCTTTACCAGTTGAGCTACCAGTGAAGTCCTTTCCTACCTTATAGAATATTAAAGCTGAACTGGATCAATAACCTGGTACCTACCCATCCTATAGTTGGGGAGACTGAGATCCAGAGGGAAACTAGCTTTTCTGATGTCACATCGTGATCTGGGAGTCAGAGATGAGACAAGAATGTTTCTCCTGTTGTCCAGGCCATGGTTTTTGCTTTCAGACACCATTTATTTTTAATGGTGGTAAAATACACATAACATGAAATTTACATGTTAAGTGTGTTAAGTACATTCATATTGTTTGGCAACCAATTTCCAGAGCTCTTTTCATCTTGCAAAATGGAAACTATATCTTAAACAACAATTTTCTATCGTCCCTTCCCCTCAGCCCTGCTGCTGCTGCTGCTAAGTCGCTTCAGTCGTGTCCGACTCTGTGGGATCCCAGAGACAGCAGCCCACCAGGCTCCCCTGTCCCTGGGATTCTCCAGGCAAGAACACTGGAGTGGGTTGCCATTTCCTTCTCCAATGCATGAAAGTGAAAAGTGAAAGTGAAGTTGCTTGTGTCCAACTCTTAGCGACCCCATGGGCTGCAGCCTACCATGCTCCCCCCTCCATGGGATTTTCCAGGCAAGAGTACTGGAGTGGGGTGCCATTGCTGTTGCCATTGTCACTATCCTACTTCCTGTGTCTATGAATTTCACTACTCTAGGAAACTTATATCGCTGGTGGTAAAGAACCTGCCTGCCAATGCAGGAGATGTAAGAGATGCAGGTTCAAGCCCTAGGTCAGGAAAAAAGATCCCCTTGAGGAGGCATGGCAACCCACTCCAGTATTCTTGTCTGGAGAATCCCATGAACAGAGGAACCTGGTGGGCTACAGCCCATAAAATCTCAAAGAGTCAGACATGCCTGAAGCGACTTAGCATGACGCAGGAGGAACCTTATATAAGTGGAATCATATAGTATTTGTCCTTCTGTGACTAGCTTATTTCACTTAGCATAATGTCCTTAAGGTTCATTCATATAGCATATAGAATTTTATTCCTTTTTAAGGCTGAATAATAGTCCATTGCATATATATATATAGTCATCCATTTATGGAAATTTACTTGTGTTGCTCCTACCTTTCAGCTATTGTGTATAGTGCTGCTATGAAAACAAGTGTACAAATATCTCTTTGGGACCCTGCTTTCAATTTCTTTTGGCATAAGCCCAGAAGTGGAATTGCTGCAGCATATGGTTATTCTAATTTTAGTTCCCAGACACCATTTTAGCCTCACAGGAAATGCAACAGGTTCTGAGAGTCTCAGGGTCTTGGTTGTGAATTGGTAATAGACTCTTGCTTCCTGCCTCCAAGACCCCAGCTCTTTGTACCAAACGGGTTTGCAACCATACCTCCAAAGAAATCACATGGTAGCTAAGAGAAATGATGCACATGAATTTAAAAGAGCTGTATTAAGCTTGATTTACTTTCCTCTTTCCTTTTGTGTTCTTTTAGACAAATGATCGCACAGGCAGGTGGACTGGCTCGGAGAAATTATAAACTGATAGCCTGAGATCAATTTAGGCTACAGACGTGCTTTATGTGGCCTATAAAGAGTTTCATACCTTTAAAGGGCTGTATCCTTTTTTTGTGTGTCTTTAAACATTTAAATTTAATTTTTATATCGGTGTATAACTGACTTACAATGTTGTGTTCATTTCAGGTATACAGCAAAGTGTGCATATACACTTTATTCAGTTGTTACATATAAATATATCCATTCTTTTAGAGATTCTTTTCCCATAAAGGTTATTACAGTTTTTTTATAAATTAAAAAAATAATTAAAAAAATTAATTTTTGACTGTGCTGGGTCTTCGTTATTGTGGAGGCTTTTTTTCTAGTTGTAGAGAGTGGGGGCTACTCCCTAGTTATAGTACACAGGCTTCTCATGGCAGTGGCTTCTCTTGTTGCTGAGCCTGGGCTCTAGGGCAAGCTCAGTAATTGCAATTTTGGGCTCTAGAGCATGAATATTTGTGACTCAGTTGTGTCTGACTCTTTGTGATCCCATGGACTGTAGCCTGCCAGGCTCCTCTGTCCATGGGCTTCTCCAGGCAAGAATACCGGAGTGAGTTGCCATTTCCTACTCCAGAGAATGTTCCCCACCCAGGGGTCCAACTTGAATCTCCTGCATTGACGGGCAGATTCTTTACCATTTAGCCGGTTGTTATGGAATGTTGAGTAGAGGAGTTCCCTGTGCTATATACAGTAGGTCCTTGTTGATAAAGGGGCTATATCATTTTAAAGTCCAGACTTCCATCTTCTCTTAAAGATGATCCAGCAACACCGAGTCCGCCTTCCTGCCTGCCGCCAGGGTGCCCCAGTCCCTACCACTCCCTATTACTCTCATCTACTTCTCTCAATAATATTGGCTATTTTCCCACTTTGCTGCTTGAGTTTAAGGCTCTGAGTCTATCAGGGGCTTATCTTCTGTTAGGGCCAGTTTTCCAACATACAGTTGTTACTCAAAAAAAATTTGTACAATCAAATGAATTAACTTATGTCAACCAGGTTTTGTGAGTACTTACTCCGTACAGGGCCTGTGATGGATGGCCATTTCCCAGAGAGGAATAAAGCGCAGGCCCTAACCTCTGAAAAGTCATAATCCTGTGGGGTGGTGGAAGACAGGTATGTGTATGGTCCAATTCTGGACTTGGTGGCTGAGGAGTTTCTGAGGAGAAGATCTTAAACTGTATTTTTCAAAAAATGTATGTGTGTGTGTTTGTGAAGTTGCTCAGTCGTGTCGGACTCTTTGCGACCCCGTGGACTGAAGCCCACCAGGCTCCTCCGTGCATGGGATTCTCCAGGCAAGAATACTGGAGTGGGTTGCCGTTTCCTTCTCCATGTATATTTATTCATTTATTTGCCTGTGCTTGGTCTTGGATGCAGCACGTGGGATCTTCCATTTTTGTCGCAGCACACAGGATCTTTAAATTGCCGAATATGAATCTAGTTCCCTCACCAGGGATCAAACCCAGGCCCCCTGCCTTGGGAGTGCAGGGTCTCAGCCGCTGGACCACCAGGGAAGTCCGTTGAATTGTATCTGGAAGAATGAGAAGTCAGTCATGTGAGGAAGGGGGCCATTTTCATGGGAGGCCCTGGAGGGGAAGAGAGTGTTTCAGGTAGAAGCCACAGTAGCTAGGAGGCATGGGAGGTGGCTGAGATTCCATGTGCTTGAGGAACTTAAGACCAGTGTAACCGAAGTTCAATAAGAGAGTGGGAGGGTGGTAGTAGATGACGTCGGAGGTGTATTTTTATATTAACAGCCTAACTCTTAAGCCCGGCAGCTGTTGGGCAAATCCATGTTCCCGATCTTCAGAGGGCTTGCTCAGAACAGGTAGCTGGCTTAGCACTGTCAGGGGAGGGCCGGGGCCTAATCCCTTCTCCTGCCGCCGGTGCCAAGGACAGGGCAGGGCACAGAGCAGGTTTCAGTAAAGATCTGCTGACAGCACACTTGAGAAGAGAACAGGAAGTGCAGGCTCTGTTGAGGGAGGCCCAGACGCTTCTCCCTCTTAATAGGGGCACTCGTTCTCAAGTCGCTAACACCCTCAAGCCACAGACAGAGCTGGGAGAGTGAGATGCAGGGAGGAACCTACACAGGCCCTACCCGCAGAAACCTCAGAGGGGAGGGGGTTGGGGGACGGGTAGGAAAACGGGCTGAGAGAGTTAAGGGAGGGCATCCTACTTAGCTTGGATTGGGGGGGGTAAGTTGGGGGGGAAGGTCAGGAAGGCAGATATGGGGCCCTTTGGCCATTTAGGAATGTGTGGGGCCATTTTACCTATACTGGTTTGGACGCTTCGCTTTGTTTTCTGGCATCATTCCTTCTGAAAACACTAGCAGGCCCCAATGGGCCTCCCCCGGGGCGGGTCCTCGCTCTAATTCCCCAGCTCTCTGCAAAGGGGCAGGGCCTCCCAAGGAGCTCCGATCCCGGCCGCAGAACCTAGCTTTGCCCGCCAGGGGCCGCTGCACAGGGGTGACTAAGCGCGCGGGTTCCTAAGCTGCAGAGAGGCGGGAGCCGATTGGCTGCGGGGCGCGGCGAGAGGGGCGGAGCCTGGGATGCCGGCCGGGAGTAGGGGGCTGGGAACGCGCCCCCGGCTGAACCGGGCCGGGTCGTTGTCTCCTCTGGCAGTACCGGGCGGCAGTCGTAGTGTCCAGGCCCTCTGCCCTGCCCGGCTCTAGAGCTGAGGCGAGTGGGTCGGCACCGAGGCCCGGAGATCCGGGCCAGTGTCATCATCGCCGCCGCCGCCGCAGGCCTGGGTTACCTGAGCGACTTGCGTGTCAGCGCCCGCCAGCCCGTCCGTTTGCGGGCGGTTAGCACGGGAGAGACTAGTGGGCGAAAGGGAGGCTTGGGACCCGACACTTGGCTGGGGAGAGGGATCCTAGCGGAGACTAGCGCGGACCGGGAGAGCCCTCCGGGGTCTGCGGGCGCCGGGTGGCTGCCTACAACAGGTTATTCCGGGATAAACCCAGCGCTGGGGCGGGCCCGGGCTTCGCTGGGGGCCGGGCGGCGCTGGGCGGGCCTGCGGGAGAGCACGCCCCCGCCCGCCCCGGGCCCGCCCCGCGCCTCCCGCCCGCACGCCCGCGAGCCTCTATCCCGGGCCTGGCCCGTGCGCGTCCGCCTGCTGAACCTGGGCACCGCCGGCCGGGGCACGGGACTGGGCGGGATCGCTGACCTCGGCCTTGGAGGCCTGGGATCCCCGAGCCGCCCGCGCCCGCGGGGGCCTCGGAGTCGCACGCCCTCCCCGAACCTGCGCTGCTCGAGGATCCCCGGCGGGGCGAAGCCAGGTGCCCCCTTCTCCTCCTTTCTCTCCCTCCCCCACCGCGAGAGGTCCCGCCCGCTCACCCCCTCCCCAAAGGGTGTAGCCGGCTGCGGAGCGGACAGCGGCTCCGCGGCCGCCTTGTCCAAACTCTCCGGAAGCGGCTCGAGCTGACAGGGCACTCAGGCCGTCGCAGCTCCAGCGGACCCACAGTTGGGCCGGAGACGCCGGCCTTCCTCCCGCTCCCAAACTTGGAGCACTTGACCTTTGGCTGTCGGAGGAGGCAGACTCGCGGGTGGCTGGACAGCTGCGGCACCTCGAGGGCATCTTGCCTGGGGTTCCAAGACCGGGCTCCCAACTTTGCCTCTGAGACCCTGAGGTGTCTCCATCAGGCGCATGTTGACTGAGACCTGGAGTCATGGATGTGTGCGCTCGTCTTGCCCTGTGGCTCGTTTGGGGGCTCCTCCTGCATCACGGCCAGAGCCTCAGCCAAAGCCACAGCGAGAAGGCGACCGGCTCGGGGGCCAATTCTGAGGAGTCCACTGCAGCAGGTAAGGCCTTGCCACGGGCAAGAACTGAGTTGCCCAAGTGGGGAAGTTTGAACAGTCGGTTTCTACACTTGTGATTGATGGAGCACCCAATCATGGCACTGCCAGTTCTTAGGAGTCCAGGGAGTTCTTTCCGTTCAGGAGCTACTGCTGATGTCTTTGTCTCTTGAACAACTTTCTTCATCCCTCCTCAGGATGTCTTTTGTTGGCAGAGAAAGGCGGTTTGCTTCTGGCACACCTTGGCCTTTCAGATCAGCAAGTCAAGACCCTGTCTCAGGATTACTTGCCTGGAATAATGGCCTGGGCAGATGATAAGTCTATTGCTCTTGGCCAGTTTCAGCACTTGGCAGCACAGGGGAGGTTGAGGCTACTTGGACTGGGCAGGGAAAGTCAGGACTGAGCCAGCTTTATTACTCTGTAAGTTAGTGTTGAGGTGTGCCTTGCTATTCCAGTGAGCGTGGGAACCCTATTTCCTCCCTGCCCTTAGGTAATCTGCTGTCTCCTAGCTGTGCCCATCTGAAATATCAAAGCAGTTCCTTAGATGGAATGCTGTTTACCACTAGGGAGTTAAATGGACTTTTCTTGACATAGGCATGATATAATTCCTGGGACCACTTGTTGACTTACTCTGTTTCTTCTGACTGATGATGGTAGGAGTTCTACGATATTTTTGATCTCTCCTGCTTTTTCCTGTGTACTCATGGAGCCTTGTCAAAAAAGTAGGAGCCCTGGTGCTCTGTTGCAGAGAGAGAAAAAAAAAAAAAGCACCTTTAAAATTCAGTTGTTTTACACAAAGCTTAGAAGGAATCCAGTTTTTTACCCTCATGTCTCTCACCCTGTCACTGGGATCTGCCCAAAGCAGTGGGCTGCAGAGTAAGGAGAATTTATAGCTGGGTTCTTCCTACGGGTGGGCAAGCTCAAGGGAGGGGTCACCTGAGTGAACACCCATTGATACAAGGAGGAAAAGGAAGTGTCATGGTGGCCAGGAAGTTTCATGGATGGATTCTGGGGCTGACTTTGGTGGTAGACCCTTTCTTAGGTAATCCCCCTTTAAGTTCCTTGACTGGGCTGGATGTGATTATAGGTACCTCAAGGGTTGACTTACAAGTGAGGCCGGAAGTTGCCTTATATATAAGTATGGCACCTAGGATGTAGCTTTGAAGATAGGACCTCCTTGCATATTAATCCTGTTTCTCCACACATTGTCTCCTTGGCCCCTGAAACTAACTGAAAGCTTGGTTCTCATTGGGCTATGAAGGGGGAAACTAGTAGGCCGATGTGGGTCAAACTGTGAAGAAGACTTGAGGAGCATTTCTGCTGTCCCAGTGACATTCCTGTTTGTAACTAATAATATGTTCCTTTTTCACCCTAAAATATGAGTGCCTGATGTAAAATGAATATATATATATATATTTTTTTTTTGGTCAGCAAGGAACCATTTGTGTATTTTAAACATGTGCTAAAAGGGATGAAGTTTTGAATTTAGGCACTAGCTAGCTATCAGGAAGATTTGTGTGTTTGTGTATGCCATAGGTAAGAGGCATTCCTCATCTCTCATAACCACCCCCTGAATGAAGCTTATGGAGACAGCCCTCCACACAATGTATTTTAGAGGCTTGGTTATGTTGATTATACTAAAGCTTCTCTCTCTCTTTTTTTTTTTTTCCTCTCAGTTCAGAAATTACTTTCTGTTGTCACAATAATGTTGAATCCCAGG
Source organism: Capra hircus (assembly GCF_001704415.2). Classification (NCBI taxonomy): domain Eukaryota; kingdom Metazoa; phylum Chordata; class Mammalia; order Artiodactyla; family Bovidae; genus Capra; species Capra hircus. The sequence goes on from NC_030822.1 coordinate 32,119,934, forward strand.
CAGGAAATCTTAGAGACCCAGGTGCTGGGAATGGCTATGGTTGGTGGTAAACTGGAGGCCCCAGCACTGTTGTTCTGGTAGGTTGTCCCTTTGCGCCTGTCTGGGACTTTGTCTCTGACTCAGATAGGAACTCGTTTTTGCAGAGAGGTGGTCTGGGCTCATGGACTGGATTTGGTGAGGAGCTTTTTACATAGCTTTTCGATTCCCTCTGTATCCTCAGAACACAGGAGTTTTGCTTAGCCTTACAACAGCCACTTTTCTAAGTCATATTCAACATATCTAGCCAATTTGTATGTTTTCTAAAGTTTGTATGTTACAAACACACAGCTATTTTTCCCCGCAAGTCTTGCAAAGGCTCAATTAGAATGTGGGGCAGGTGGTATTATCCCCATTTTTGTTGTTGAAGAAACTGGGTTCTATGCTCAGTTTTCTTATTCTTAAGACCTAGCCTTCTTCCAACTTCGTAGGCCCTGCCCTGTTAAAGGAGCACTAAGCAAGGGCAAGACAATGTTAGTTTTCTCCTGGTGAGTTAGTGGGCCCTAATGAAAGCCAATAAAAAGGCTGTATTTTTCTCCTCTGGAGGGTCTTCTGCAGGGGCCAGAAAATTGCATTTTTTGTCTTGTTGGATGTAGATGCCTATCATATAGGTCTGGCTCTCTAGGGAAGGTAGTGCTCTGCTAGAACTTACTGAACTGTAGAGAGGCCATTCCCGTCACCTCTGACTCTTTGGTGCCTATATACCCAGCTGTGCTAAATTACTTTTTCAGTAAAGATCTGTGCTTGATGGTGGTGCTGCTCTGGGGCTGGCACTTGTGAAACTGGCCTGAAATTGATGCTTAGAACCTCGCTTAGTCTCTGGACCCGTTGTCTCTAGAAACTCAAAATGTTTCCTGCAGAATGTGTGTGAGGGGTCCTACCTGAGTCTGGGGTTGTGACTGCCAGTGTTGGTTGAGGGCCTCTACTCAGGAACTGTGGTTTGACTCAGCAGAGCTAGAACAGGGCCTTGGAGGAAAGGCATCTAGGCAGTCTACGGAGTGCAGGTTGGCTTCTCAACCAACTGCTAATGGAGTGGGAGGCCAGAGTCCTGCCTGCCCACCCAGCTAGCTGCTGCTGCCTCCAAGGCTATAAATGGCCTGGCCATCTTGGTGGCTATGCTAATTTTAGCTGAGGGTAGCTCCCGGAACTGGATTGGGGCCAAGAGCAGGTGGGTGGGGCTTGGCTGAGACTAATACTGGGGGATGGGCAGAGGGTCACTCTAATCCTAGGACAGCTAGGACATCATCTGCACCCACACCTCAGCTTTGACAGTCATCCTTAACTAGGTTAATTTATTTAGCAAACATTGGACAGTGCCAGTTCATGTGCTCTTTATTCAGCAAATATTTGAGTGTCTGCTCTGGGCCAGGCTCTGTGTTTGGTGTTGGGAGTTTATTTGTTTAAATATTTGTTTGTTTGCTTGTTTATTTATCTGACTGTGCCAGGTCCTAGTTGCGGCATGCGGCGGGATCTTTGATCTTTGTTGGGGCATGTGCCATCTTTAGGTGCTGTATTCGAGCTCTTAGTTGCAGTATGCAAACTCTTAGTTGTGGCATGGAGGATCTAGTTCCCTGACCAGGAGTGGAACCCCGGTCCCTTGCATTGGGAGTCTTAGCCACTGGACCACCAGGGACGTTCCGGTGTTGGGATGAACAAAACGGACATGTTCTCTGGCCTCATGGAGTTTACAGTCTAGTGGGGAGATAGAAAATAAATAAATAAATAAATGTAGTATCTAGTGGTAGGTACTGTGGAAGAAAACATGGAGTGCTGTGGCAGAGAATGAGAAGAGGAAAGAGAGCTAGCTAAAGTAGGAACCTAGTGCCTGGTAAGACATTAATAACATCACTAACATCAACAGTCATAGCAACTGACATTTTTTAGTGCTTACTGTGTGGCAGGCACTATTCCAAGCATTTTATTTCTTTTAATTCTTAAAACCATTCTGTGTGCTTGGTATTATCTCTGTTTTATAAGTAAGGAAATGAAATCATAAAGAGGTCAAGTAACTTGTCCAAGGTGGTGCAGATAGTAGGGAATAGAGCCAGAATTTGAACCCTGGCAGTCTGACTCTTCTCCCCACCTCCACCTCAGCCACTGGGTTATACACTCTTTCAAAACTTTGTGATAAAGGCTATAGTAGAGGTATGATATATACATACAGAAGGCTGTGGGAAGCCCAGAGGAGCAAGTGACTAACCCTGCCTGAGAGAGCTGGGGGAGGCTTCTCAGTTTCCTCCATAATTTTTCTCAGATCTTGGGGAGATAAAAAGTGGTTGCTTAACTCAAAAGTTTAGAGGTGGAAACATCAGTTAGTTCAACTTATTTGTTACATGTGAGGAAACTGATGTCCAGAGGGGCATCACACAGAAATTCCACAGTGGGTTATTAGTAGGACTAGACAAAGACCTTTGAGTCAGGGACCCAGGCTTAATCAGTTATTCAAACCACAAGTCCAATTGGAAGGAACCTAGGGCTACAAAGAAGTCCAGTTTGGGAGTGGGGGTGGGGATATATATTTAGAGAATATTAAATACAACATAATGCACAAGTTTAATGAAGCAAGCAGGGAAGACAGTGTAGGCTAAGGATTAAAAGAGCTCTGCGTGGGCTGAGCTAGGCTAAGGTGGCTGGGGAGGGCTTCCTGGAAGGAGGGGTTGCTGCTGCTGCTGCTAAGTCGCTTCAGTCGTGTCCGACTCTGTGCGACCCCGTAGATGGCAGCCCACCAGGCTCCCCCGTCTCTGGGATTCTCCAGGCAAGAACACTGGAGTGGGTTGCCACTTCCTTCTCCAGTGAATGAAAGTGAAAAGTGAAAGTGAAGTTGCTCAGTTGTGCCCGACTTCGCGATCCCATGGACTGCAGCCTGCCGGGCTCCTCCATCCATGGGATTTTCCAGGCAAGAGTACTGGAGTGGGTTGCCATTGCCTTCTCTGGGAAGGAGGGGTTGGGCGGAGGCAAAAGAGAACCGGGTGGGAAGTAGCCTGACTTGGGGATTGCTGGAGGAAAGGAGGTATTGTAAAGGTCTGGAGCACCAGTGTGAGCCCACGGGGTCTCTTTGGCGGCTGAACAATAACTGGGCAGGTTGCTTCATAGTTGGCCAACTACCTCACATGGAGGCCAGTAGACAGGAAGATTGCAGTCATGGGTGATCTGTGGCAGGTCTGATAACTACTATAATTTTGAAGTAATGATGATCGTGTATAATATTTGGAGATGTCTTCACCAATGTAATGTGGCATGGGAATGTCTGTAACTTCTCTTGGTGACAAAATCGTAGGTGGTGCTAATAATATTGTGGTTGGTTTTAATATATAATTGAAGGAAATGCTAACTTTCAGTAAGATAATACTGAAAATAAGATATAATTTCTTTCCCATTCAAATTCACAAGCCCTCCTGAATTCTTCTCACGAGCCCCTTAGGAATGTGGAGCCTTCATGCTAAGAACTCCTGTTCTCTGACAAGGAGGGCATGAGGTCTTACAGGGAGGGTTTCCTAGGTCTCCAAAGAACTTGGCTTTGAGCCCCAAGGGGCCCTTCATTTCCTGCTGTGTGGCTTTGAGATACAGTCCTGAGTGACTGCATGGGCATACTACCCATGTGGTATACTACCCTTTGTGAGGAATGATTCTCCAGGAGACCCTGTAGCTCTGGCTGTCACACTTTTTGGGAGAGAGAACGATACCAAACTGGGTCTCAACAGAGCTTTCTTTTTTTTGTTACTGCTAATTAAAAAAAAATTACAATCTATGAAGATATACAACTAAATATAAAGATTAATGCATTGAATACCCATGTGCTACAACACAGTTTAAGAAGTCAACTAATAATAATACAGAGCTTTCTTTATTACCCCTGGATACTACATATAAAGTTCTAATGTAACACATGGCACATTGTACAGATGTTTGCTCTTTTGCAAGTATAAGCTCTTTGTGGAAGAAGGGAGGAGGGGTTGTACTTTGTCTATCTCTGTTTTTATTGGGTCCAACCTAAAACCTCTATTAAAATTCGTTAGAAAAGCTGGAATCAGGGCCTGTTTGAAAGGATTGCACTTTTCTCTCTTCCTTTCAAAGCTTTTCATATATCTTGGTACCCATTCTGGGCTTTTCCTCAATCTTGGAGGTGTTGCTCACCCAGAGCACTCAGTATTTTCATCGAAGCTCAGATCTGTTTTCCATTTTCAATGTATTGTTTTATGTTATCCTTAACTTTGGAAGTAGGCAGAGCTGTTTTTATTATTATGCCGGTTTTTTTTTTTTTTTTGGCTGTACCACACAGAAGGCAGGATCTTAGTTCCCTGACCAGGAATTGAACCCATGCTCCCTGCAGTGGAAGCATGGAGTCCTACCACTGGACCACCAGGGAATTCCCATTAAGCCTATTTTAAAGGTGAAGGATTTATAGCTGAGAAAATTGTGTTGTTGGTCACATAGCTAAAAAGTGGCAGGCTCAGAACCCTAACTCTGGGGATCAGTGTATCCAGCCTTGTTGTTTTTATCAAAATACTATATCTGTCAGTGTATCCTTAACCAGTCTGGCTTGCAGAGCTTAACCTCAATGATCTGGCCATGCTGTGCTTAGTCGCTCAGTCGTGTTTGACTCTTTGTGACCCCATGGACTATTGCCTGTCAGGCTCCTCTGTCCATGGGGATTCTTCAGGCAAGAATTCTAGAGTGGGTTGCCATGCCCTCCTCCAGGGGATTGAACCCAGGTCTCCTGCATTGCAGGCAGATTCTTTATCATCTGAGCCACCAGGGAAGCCCTGGTCTGGCCATAGCTGTGTTAACAAAGGGGTTTGAACAGTCTAGTCACCTACCACAAAGTGCTGCTTTGGAGGATGGTGGAGTCTATAATCTTATCAATCATGCTGCCCTGTTGGAGTGTTCTGTGTATGTGCCTGGCCTCCTTGATATAAACTCCTCAAGGGTTAGTACAAAAAACTTCTAGCAAAAGGCTGCTGCTGCTGCTGCTAAGTCAATTCAGTTGTGTCCAACTGTTAGCGACCCCATGGACTGCAGCCCACCAGGCTCCTCCGTCCATGGGATTTTCCAGGTAAGAGTACTGGAGTGGGGTGCCATTGCCTTCTCTGCTAGCGAAAGGCTAGGCATGTGGTAAACTTTACATATTGTAGAGGTTGTAAAACTGAATTGGAGGGGATTTATTGTCTGGTTCTGTTTCTCCTGTAGGTTACTAGGCACTCGCTTAGAAATTGAAAAAAATTTTCCTTTGAAAGGGTTAGATAAAGTCGAAGAAATAAACTTTACTTCTTTAGAAAGTTCACTGCTTTAGGATTTCTCACTTTTTGGGAATTCCCTGATGGTTCAATGGTTAGGACTCGGCACTTTCATTAGCGGGGTCTGGGTTCAGTCCCTAGTTCTGATCTCTGGTCGGGGAGCTAAGATCCCTCAAGCTGTGCAATGAGGCAAAACAAATGAACAAAAAGAATTTCTCATTTTTTGCTTTTGTTAAAGAAGTCATTCAGATCAGTTTGAGTGCGACAGCCTCACTTCACTTGGAAGAAGTTTGTCTAGGATTTTAAAGAAACCAGACTTTTATTGTTGCAGCCCTTACCAAGAGAATGCAGTTAAAAGTAGCTGGAAACTGTCTAATTCCAGAGAGGCTTGTGTGTAATGGGGAGGAGAAAGGTGGGAATTGAGTGGGTGGGCCTGGGTAGAAGCCTAGATGAGATGATTAACTTTGGTTGTCAGAAGGATCTAAATCGGCCATAGTCAACAGACATAAATATCTGGATCTAGGGGAGCTTCAGAATTCCAGCTCTGTGGGGCTTGTAGAAGGTAAGTCACTTCACCTGTCTCAGCCTTAGTTTTTTCATTTGTAGAAAGGGCAAAAACCTTAAGGAATAGATTTGTAGCGAGGATCAATTGAGATAACATGTGATGAAAGGGCTTTATAAACTCTAAAGTACTGCACAATTAGGGATAGTTGGGTCCTCTCACCTCAGGTTTGGAGAAGGCAATGGCAACCCCCTCCAGTACTCTTGCCTGGAAAATCCCAGGGACGGGGGAGCCTGGTGGGCTGCCATCTGTGGGGTCACACAGAGTCGGACACGACTGAAGTGACTTAGCAGCAGCAGCACCTCAGGTTTATGAGCCTGAAAAGCCTTAGTCAGAACCTGAGTGTTTTATGGTTGTTGTTCAGTCACTTAAGTCATATCCGACTCTTTGTGACCCCATGGACCGCAGCACTTCAGGCTTCCCTGTCCTTCAGTATCTCCCAGAGTTTGCTCAGATTCATGCGCATTGATGCTATCTAACCATCCCATCCTCTGCTGCCCCCTTCTTCTTTTGTCTTTTCTAGCATCAGGGTCTTTTCCAATGAGTCAGCTCTTTGCATTAGGTGGCCAGAGTTTTGGAGCTTCAGCCCTTTTTGGTGGCACCTTTCTAATGAAAGTTATTTCTCTGAACCTGCTGCAGTTCATATTTTACTTCAGGTGTACCCTCTAGACTTATATGGACTCTGGGTGTGAACAAATTAGACCGTTAACTCAAGGCTTACTCTGGGCCACAGGAATGCTGTTGATAATGTCTGGGTGCTAGTATTTCAGTTTATTTCCGGCCTATACCCCCTTCCTTTTACTGGCTGTAACCACTTCCCTAGCCCCACCTGCAGACTTGAAATGGCTGAGATTGGCCTAGTCCCTACCTGTGTTGATGCATAATAAAGTATCCCCAAATGTAGAGGCTTAAAATAGTCAACATTTATTATATTCAGTTTCTGTGGGTTGGGAATCTGGGTGCTGCTTAGCTGGGTGCCTCTGGCTCAAGGTCTCTCATGAGGCTGTGGTCAAGTTGTTGGGCAAGGGCTGAAGGCTCATTGGAGGGCAAGTATTTGCTTTCAAGCTTATTTATGTTGTTGATAGGCCTTGGGTCCTTGCCACATGGGCCTTGGCACTGGGCTGCCTCATGACGTGATAGTTAGCTTTCCCTAGGACAAGTGATGTAAGAGGGAGTGCCCACTGTGGAAGCTGTAGTCTTTTCATCACCTAATCTTGCAATTAATGTGCTACAACTTCTGCCATATCCTGTATGTTAGAAGCAAGTCAGTAAGTCCAGCATGAACTCAAGGTGAAAGTGAAAGTTTAGTCAGTCATGTCGGACTCTTTGTGACCCCATGGATTGTAGCCTACCAGGCTCCTCTGTCCACAGGATTTTCCAGGCAAGAGTACTGGAGTGGGTTGCCATTTCCTTCTCCAGAGGATCTTCCCAACCCAGGGATCAAACCCAGGTCTCCCACATTGTAGGCAGACACTTTACCTGAGCCACCAGGGAAGTCCCTTGCTAAAAGAAGCCCTCACTTAAGCGTAAATGGTCCCTTCTGCTCCCAAGGGATCCTAGAATAGCATGAATACCAAGAGAGTAGGGATCCCTGGGGGCCGTCATAGAGGATGCCTGTGACATCATTCTAGGGCCATGATCTTGGGAATAGTGGCTTCTGGGTGCTGAGTCCTCTGAAGTTTTCTCTGACTTCCTTTGCCTGCTCCTTAGAGTCTTGTGGAGTCTTTCTATACTCCCTTTGGTGGTACGTCTGTTTGGTTCATGTATGACTTCAATGCTTTGACATGTAGAGTTGACATGGCCCTTCTCTCTGTATTCCTCCCTTGTTTTAAACCCAATTCTAAACTAGATTTTTATTCTAGGTTCTAGTCATGTCTCCCAACTCCTTGTTTGGTACGTTCAGTTCTGGAGCTCATTGTATAGACACTGACCTTGGAGCTTTCACTGCCCCAATTTGGCTTTGGAGAGCTAGACATATTAGTGCCATTGAACTGGGAGTTACACATTGACAGCTGGAAAACTTACTCTGACCTTTTGCGTTGTTGGTGTTGGGAGCCAGGACTGCACATCCTAGTATGTCAGAGTTGGCAGGGCTTTTAAGTACCATTGCTCCTAAACTCCTCAATTGACATATGACAGGAAGAGATTTGCCCAAGGTCTCAGTTGGGTCTGTAATCTGATTTTGTCTGATTATCATTCACATGCTGTTCCCACTCTGTGGTGGAGCCTCTTTACCCTAATGCAGCTGGTTTGGGTTGTTAGGAGGTCTGCGACCCATATAGAGGAGGAGCAGAAAGCAGTTGACAATACTGTATAGTGTTCACAGAAATTGCACTGGGCAGAATTGGGGGTATGTCAAGTCAGCACTGCTTCTGAGGAGCTTCCCTGCCCGGCTAGGGAGCTTTTATGTGAGGCATAGAAAAAGAAGCTCAGTAATATCTGTGGCATATGGTGACTAATATCTGCATTCTACACTCCACTGGCAATCTCAGTTCCAAGCAAGGAGAGAGCTGTTTGTTGGGATGTACAGAGCAGACTTCCTGAAGGAGGTGGGTCAGAGTGCTATACTAAGATTGTCACCATTGTTTGGCTCAGCCTGTTGCATTATATATAGATTTGGGGCCTCCACAGGCAGGGTAAATGTATCTAAAGCCCTGTGGGGTTGCTCGTGATCACCTGAAAAGTGCCAAGGGAGTGCTTTCTGAGCACTGAGAATTTGTCAAAAGCCGTGCCTCTTTTGGCACAACTTGCTAAGGCAGGTGAGACTTGAATAGGGATGGCTGTGGTCCTGTCGTGTTGATCAGAGTGCAGCAGATTTATGTCAATGAGAGGCCTGCAAGGAAAAACCTGAAATGAGTCAACAGCACTGTACTTTTGCTTTCTGCTGGGGAGTTTGGACTGGAGATGGTGCAGGCTCTAAAATCCCCCTACTGCTGCTAAGGCGCTTCAGTCGTGTCCGACTCTGTGCGACCCCACAGACGGCAGCCCACCAGGCTCCCCTGTCCCTGGGATTCTCCAGGCAAGAACACTGGAGTGGGTAGCCATTTCCTTCTCCAATGCCAGAAAGTGAAAAGTGAAAGTGAAGTTGCTCAGTCGTGTCCAACTGTTTGCGACCCCACGGACTGCAGCCTACCAGGCTCCACCGTCCATGGGATTTTCCAGGCAAGAGTACTGGAGTGGGGTGCCATTGCCTTCTCCAAAAATCCCTCTAGGGGTGGTATTTTCCTTCTGGGCCCAGACCGCTTTGCCCACTTCGTCGTCTTCTGTTCCTTTTACATTTTGGCCTAGCGAGGCTTTTTCCTTTGTCCTGATCTGCAGAACGCACCTTATCCTGCTTCTCTTTTGCCTTTATTTACAGATATCATTTTACTGCCTCCCTGAATGTCCTCCCGTCTCCTCCCTAACCTCTCAGTCCCCTGTGAAGTGTTCTCTGCCATTAATGCTAGTCACAAGTTCCCTCTCATCTCTGGACTCCAGTAGCACTTGCTGTCTACAACACTGTGCACTTCTCACCCTGCTTATGCCACTTAAAACAAGAGATAGCCTGATGTGGAATCAAGAGCACTGGGCATGACTTGAGTCCTTACTGACATCACAACCCAAACTTCAGTCTCCTCCCTTGAAAATGGGATTAAAATTTGTATGAAGTGGTTGTATAGCTTTTAAAGCCTTTTTTGTTTGTTTGTTTTTTGCATATTTTTCTCTCCTGAGGGTAAGAGCCATGTCTGTTTTTTTTTAACCATAGCACCCATCCTTAGTATCTATCATAGCATGGATCAGAGGGTATGTGCCCAGTAGATATCTGTTGAATAAATGGATGAATAATGATGAGTTGATCTTGGGACCTAATAGTCATGGAGGGAGAGTGCCAAGTAAATTGATATCAGTTCCTAGGAAAAACTTTGACAAGAGTGCTTTGAGGTAAGGGGTAGAGTTCACATGGGGGCTTTCTGAGAAGTTCTGTAGTCATTCAGTGTTTTTATACTGCCTGGTACTTCATCCCTATTTATTGAATGCCTACTGAAGCTGCACTTGGAGATAGTTATCAGTCACACTGACAACTCAGGGGGGTGGGTCTGCCCTTGACTCTGGCTGGCAGTTTCCATTTGCCGCGTCACTGGCTGCCCTGAGACAGTGGCTGTCATAGGGGTGGAGCAGGGCTGAGCTCCTGGAGGCCTGATATGAGACCTGGGGCAGGGCTTCCTTGGGCCCTGCTGCTCTCTGTCATCGGTTCCATGGACCCTGTGGGTTTACCACAGAGCAAGCATGAGGCGGCTGAATGAACAGAACTACTCTCCTTAGCCTGTCCTGTGGGATGGAGAAGGGAGCCTTCTTTCATACTGGGCTTGTTGTGCAGTAAGGAGGTAGGATAGTCCGGTGAAGATCACTGGTGTTTTAAATGTTGTCCCTGATTCTGAGAACACCCTGGGCCTCAGAGAACTCCAGCCTGAGCAGACATCACACCAGCTTTCCTTCAAGACACTGGGAAGGGGCCTCTAGGGAGAGTTGGTAAAGGAGAAAAGGCCTAAGAGAGCCAGCTGTGGTGTCAGCATGGTCCAACCCAGACGGACCTGTCCCTTTCTCCATGAGCCACGTTTACAGAGCTCCTGGCTGCCTTGTATTGAGTTCTGGCTGAGGTAGTGACCAGAAATCTCACTGGCTGGCAGGCCTGAGGCAGGCAGGCAGGCTTCCAAATCTCATATGCCTCTGATTTTCTCCAGTGAGATTCAGTAGCTCTGCTCCTGATTAGCCTCTCTGGGTTATCTCAGGGCTCTCACGAAGCTCTCAGAACTCTCATCACCACTCTGTATGTTAAAACAAACGTGCTAGTGTTTTCCAAGTTTCCAGAGCCAGCGTCTAGAACGCAGGGACCAGGGGAGCTGGGTGCACTTCAGGTATAACACATAGACAAGTTAGAAAGCAGCTTGTGTCCGTGTGTGTACCTGGGTACTCAGACTTCAGGTCTTATTTCAAGAAACCTTCGCTGACAAGGGCAAAGTTCGCTAGAGCTCATATTGCATATCACTAAAGAGATAAGTGTGTAATTAAGACAACTCAAATAACTTCAATGATAAGAATGGCGATGATAGCTACCATTTATTGAGCACCTGCAGTAGGCACTGTGGTAGGTACTTTACATCTGTGCAACAGCCCTTAAAGGTGGGCATTTTTCTCATTGTGTAGATGGGGAAACTGAGAATTTAAGTAATTATCCCAAGATGACTAAGCCAGGATTTGAATTTTAGGTTTATCTGACCCAAAGGCCAGTGCTGTTTCTGTTTTTGTTTAATAACTGTAGGAGGGAAGGAGACACCTGTATGAATTTTAGTAGAGATGTGCATTTGGATTAAAAAGTATACAGCTTGTCAGACCATTAGCGACATTAGTTTGTTCTGTCACCTAAGTATTCTGGAATAAACTGGGATTAGAATTTGTAGGAGATGGGAGAGGGAGTGAGAAAGTGTATGCGCTTATACATTCTGCATGGGAGCCTCACATCGATGAAGAGTATAGCTACAGAGTGCTGTGCATTCAGCCTCTAGCCTCCAAAAGTAGCATTCTGGCTGAGCTCTTGTGGATATAAGCTTTGGGATAGGGTCTGTATATATATATATGTGTGTGTATATATATATATATATATAGCGTTCTTCACCTCTTCAGTTAATGTTTAACATGTGTGTTATACCCTGCCTGGGAAAAGGATTGAGTATAATAGGGAAGTTAGATGTGTACCATTGTTTTTCTTTATCCTAATAAGAGCTCCTCTTTATTGAGCACATACTCTATACCAGGACTGGGTTAAATACTTTCACATACATGATTTTGTTTAATCCTCACAATGGGTCTCCCATTTTATAGCTTATCATGTAAGGCAATCTAGGTTCAGTGTTCTATGGTCCTATTGGAAAATGGGATCACTTCCCCCTGGAGAGGTCAGGGTTGCTGTATGGAAGAGGAAGTCGCGGGTCTTCAGGTACTCCAGGCAGAAATTGAAGGTTTCCTCTGGCTGGGAAGCATTCCACCCAGAGGAAGTGTCATGAATAAAGGCATGGAGTGGGACAAAGTGAAGAGCCTTTGGACATTAGCTAGTCCAGGTTGGCTGGAGAGTAGCACTTATGATGGAGAGTACTATAAAATGAGGCAAAAAAAAAAAAAAAAAAAAAAAAAAAAAAAGACAGGAATGATAATGGAGAACCTCAATGTCAGGCTGAAGAGTTCAGATTGACTTTGTAGGCATTAAGTAGTCCTTGCAGGTGTTGAGTAGGGGAAAGACATGACATGAGTTTTGCTTTAGGAAGATTAATCTCATGGACTACACACAAGGCATTGATGGGATGAGGCTGGAGGCAGGAAGTCTGCACAGGAGACTTTGCAGTTGTTCAAGAGCAGGGATCAGGGTCTGCATTGTGGAGGCACACTCAATAGGACTTAGAGTTTAAGTGTAGGGAGGGAAGAAAAGAGTCAAAACCATTTTTTGAGTGTGGGGAGAAGGCGATGGCACCCCACTCCAGTACTCTTTCCTGGAAAATCCCATGGATGGAGGAGCCTGGTGGACTGCAGTCCATGGGGTCGCTAAGAATTGGACACGAGTGAGCGACTTCATTTTTACTTTTCACTTTCATGCATTGGAGAAGAAATGGCAACTCACTCCAGTGTTCTTGCCTGGAGAATCCCAGGGACGGGGGAGCCTGGTGGGCTGCCGTATGGGGTCGTGCAGAGTCGGACATGACTGAAGCGACTTAGCAGCAGCAGCAGCAGTGAGGTCCTGGTGGTGCCAGTAATAGAAAATGGCAGTCTGAAGGAGGGCCAGTGCTAGGGTGTGATGGCTAGGAGGCTGGTTGACTTCATTTGAAGTGATAGGCAATGGCTACACTTCACTGTTCTCTAGGAACCAAATAATTCTTTTCTCTTTGTGCTTGTTTTACTTCACTCCATTTTTGAATGAGTTTTCTGATGCCCAGAGGTCAAGGGGTTTGTCTAAAGTCACACAGGAACTACTTGGTGGATTCCAAGTGTGAGAATCCAGATCTCTTGCTTTTACCTGTTAAGCTTCCTAACAAAGCTGGGCCTTTACTGCAGGAAAATCAGAGACTCTTGCAGATAAGAAAACCTGGGTTTAGCTCCAGGCTTTGCCATTTTCCATTTGTGAGACCTTGACCAGGTTGCTTTTTCTCTGAGCCTTAGTTTCCAAATTTGCAGTAAAGAGAGTATTAATCCCTACCTCATAGAGACAATGGAAGATAAGGCACTTTGCAAAACCCTCAAGGGCTGTGTGAGGGTGTTATTCTAGGATTTTGACTTGGTTTGGAGCCATATGTATAGTGAGTATTTTGGCCCAGTAAGAGAAGACTTTAAACTTGCAGTTTTTTGTGGAAGGTCTTTCATTTTAGGCTTCCTAGGCAACTAACTTACCTTCCTTTGGGGCTTTCAGATCTGGGAACATGCTAAGTTTTCCACAGTCACACATCTCTAATTTTCTAGTGTGAAATGAAGTTGCAGAAGGAACATTAAGTGATTTATACCCTTCCTGGTGTTCTTGGCTTGAGAAAAGGTGATTATTATCCCTTTCCCCAGGCTCTTCTACCAGCCTTCAGCTTCTACCAACCTTCAAGGTCTGTAGGGGCAGAGTGCTAGCTGAATTTAGGCCATGTTTTGAGAGGAAACTCCTGTTAGACTACAGTAAGCAGCAGCAGCAGCAGTGGCCCTGGCTTGGGACAGAGGTGCACGGGGGCAGCTGTTGGTCAAAGCTAGTGCCTGGAGTCCTCTGGTGGTCATCTTCTTGGTTAGCATACATGTTCCTGAGTCCTCTTGAGATGGGGAGGAGGCTGCTCGGCTATCATCAAGTAGCAGGTCTGGTCTGTGGTTGTGTCCACTCATTGTCATAGGAGCAGGCCTGAAACTGGCCATCTTGTCTGATGTTTTGTCACACACCCTCTCAAGGTTTTCTGATTAATAAAATACCTATTTACTGTTTTGTAGCTTCTGTCTTACAGCATTTTTTCCCCACTGTTTTTCTTGAACCTTTTTTTCATTTTCTCCCCTCTTTCTAGTTTAGTCCTCTTGAATCTTCATGACTTTCTTTATGAAAAATCGAGTTTACTAAAAAAGAACACTAGACTAGGAATTTGCTTGGGCTGTGATACTGTTGATCTTTCTGGGCCTCAGTTTCCCCATGCCTGGTATTTGGGGGAGTAACAGAAGGGATCTCACAAGGTCAATGCATGCAGATTTTATGAGATAATGTGACAAGTGTCTTATACAAATGTGAGTAATTTATTATTAGTTTTCCTCTTCTGAATTATCTGATCTTGTATACAGTTCTCTGGTTTTCCCCCTCTTTTTACTACCTTATGTCTCCTAGGTTCTCGCTTTTCCTTATAACCTTGCTTTTTAACTCTTAATGACGATCAGAAAAGTATGGCCACACCTGGTACAGTTGTAAGGCAGAGGGCTGAGCCTTAGGGGAAGTGATGTCTATTGGTTTTTGAGTATAACATCTTGTCATTAACTTGAACAAGACTCTTTATCCCTCTGTGCCTCAGTTTTTACATTTGCCCCCTGTGTACCATGCAGCTTGATTCTTGTGAGCTTTAAGTCATTTTCATTTTGGAGAATCCCCCTTTAAAATACAAGCATTGCTGGATTGAGGGTACCCTTGAATGAGAATCTGGGGTGGAGGATAGAGCCTTCAAGAGGGCAGTTCTTAGTTTACTAATGCAAGAAAGGTGTCAGGGCCTCAGGCATATTTGACGCTGCTGCCTCTCTTATAGCCCAACCCGGCTTCTCTTCCTGAGCTGAGCTTGTGCCTGTACTTTCAACCAGAAGTCAGAGCTAGGTGAGGCCTGATTCCCCCAGGAATTCAGTGATAAAAATTAGGGCACTTGAGCAGATCTAATTGGCTGAACTGAGTGAAGGTCAGAGGCTTTCCCTGGGGGCTCCTTTTAATCTCCTGTGGTTATAGACTTTTCAGGTTGGACTAATTAAAATGTTGGCAGCTGGACTCAATACTTTCCTTGCACTAGGTCCTGCTCCAGCCTCCTAGAGTACCAAAAGTTAGCATGGGGTTGTTGTTCCTGGGGAGCTGAGGAGTGGGTTTCCATGTCTCCATCTAATGAAAGGCATGATGATGTAATAATATTTGTCCAGAATGGGCTACCACACATTTCATGGTGGAGAGAGATGTAGGCTGAGACCTGGACCCAGGTATGCCTGGATTTGCTACTCTCCAGACCTCCAAAGTGCTCTTTCAGGTCAACTGTTCTGTTAGCTCCCAACGGGCTTTGCTCTGTTAGCTGACAAGTAATTCCCATTGCACTGGGGTAGTCTTCCCTGTCGTGCATTCCTGTTCTAACCAGAAAAAGGGATATGGATAAGTCCTGCCATGTGCCAGGTCAGGGCTGGTGTTTCACACAGCTGTCTCTTGAGATATGGCCATATCTTTTCATAATGCCCATTTCATAGATGAGAAAATGTTCATAAAAGGAAAATAATTTGTTTGGTTGTCATTACAGCTTGTAAGCAGCTGAAGCAGAATTCAAACCCATGTCTCTCTCAAAGCCTCTAGTTACCTTCCTAAGGCAGCACAAACAATTTCATATCCTATCTTTCTTTTTAAAAATTAATTAATTAACTAATTAGGCTGTGATGGAGCTTCATTGTGTCACGTGGGATCTTTCCTTGTGGCGCAGGGGCTTAGTTGTGGGGGCCAGGCTTAGTTGCTCCGTGGCTGTGGGATCTCAGTTTCCCAACCAGGGATCAAACCCATGTCCCCAGCATTGCAAGGCAGATTCTTAACCACTAGACTACCAGGGAGGTCCCTCCTATCTTTCTAAACTGAGCAAATTTCTTGCCTCTGGAGAGTCTTATCCATTTCCTACAGCCAGAATTATTTTCTTTCCAGAGCACTCTGCCCTTCACTCTATTCTGGCTGATACCCAGTGAGGCATGGATATACTTCTCTCACTTGACTGCTCCCACTCCTGCAAGGTATGGTACTCAGGATGTGTTCACCAAAAAACCCAAAGGAAGTTGTAGTGTTGGAATTTCAGTCATTCTGACAGACTGGTAAAGGGGAGGCTTGGGCATAGTCTTGGCTCATTCCCACATAAAGTCAGGTCTCTCTCTTCTTGGTTTGCCCCAGTGTGCTGTTATTCTGGAGATAGTAGGGCCTTCTAGGCAAGATGCTTTTTGGGTTCCCAAGGAGCAGGCATCTCTTACCTCAGGTCCCTTTCCTTGGTATCTGGCTTTACAGTTTCTTTCTTATAGTCTCCCTGTGGTTAATAAGAGTTAGAGCAGTGCTCCCTGGAGTACAGTGGTGTGACAGAGCCCTTGGCCTGGCTGTGGTTGCTGGAATATTCCTGCTGACTGCAGATACTTGGGTTTGTTTTGCAAAGAGCAGGCTAAGTTATTAACCCTGTATTTGGGTCTTATGGTTTCTGCAGCCTTTGCCTACTGGTCTGCCTCATTTCATAGGATAAAGACTTTCTTAAAGAAGGCAAGCCTGTGAAGGCATTTTTATAAGTTGAATTATCTTTCTCTTGACTTGAAACACATTATAAAAGTACTTTTGTGCCTTTTTCTGTGCATGTAGCATATATGTAGCATGTAACATCAAACGTTTGTTCTTTCAGGAATAAATGGCAATTAGAACATGACAAAGCATAAACAGCTTTAACAGGAAAAAGTAATAAAATATTAATGATAATCAAAATAAATTCCAAAATAAATAGGCTGAAACACAGAGTTCTTTGTTTGTTCTGTTTAGATACAATGGGAAATCTGAAATAGCATAATCAAACAGAATGATGTAGATAGTGACATGACACCATTTTATTGCTCCAGTATTAAGAATAGATATGAGATGTCCTTAGGCCAAGGGGAGAAGAATGCATTCTGGGACTAGAGAGAACTGTTCTAGGATTAGGGTTAGTTCCGCTACTCATTTGTGTCTAAGCACACAAGTAACTAGTCAATACTTGCTGTGTATCTGTTTCCTTGTTAAATGAAAGCAGTACCTACCTTGTTTAATTTTATGAGGATTAAATAAGACAGTGTTTGTAAAGTGTTTTGTAAACCCTCAAGTACTGTTGTAGTCATACTCAGTGGGTGCCTGGGTGCGTGCTTAGTCATTTCAGTAGTGTCTGATTCTTTGCAACCCTATGGACTGTAGCCCACCAGGCCCCTCTGTCCATGGGATTCTCCGGGCGAGAATACTGGAGTGGGTTGCCATTCCCTCCTCCAGGGGAATCTTCCCGACCCAGGCATGGAACTTGCTTCTCTTATGTCTCCTGCATTGGGGGCAGATTCTTTACCATTAGCGCCACCTGGGAAGACATGTACTCAGTGGGTGACTGGAGCCAATTTGCTACCAGAAAGCTTTTGGTTTAAGATATGGCTTCTCTGGTGGCTCAGACGATAAGAAATCTGCCTGCAATGCGAGAGACCTGGGTTCGATCCCTGAGTCAGGAAGATACCCTGGAGGAGGGCATGGCAACCCACTCCATTATTCTTGTCTGGAGAATCCCCATGGACAGAGGAGCCTAGTGGGCTACAGTCCCTGGGGTCTCAAAGAGTTGGGCATGACTGAGTGATTAAGCACAGCACATGGCTTAAACCTGTGACATAGGCGGGAAGAAGGGTGCTGAGTTGATGAATAAGTCATTGAATGCTGTTTGGGCAGCACCTAAGAGGAATTCCTGTGAGGTGAGGGAAATGGCCACGTTCATCCCTTCATTCTGTGTCTGTTGAGTCCTGCCTGGTGGAGGAGAAAGAAATACCGACCTGTCCCTGGTATGCTAAATTAAATGTCTGGTATGCTAAATACAGAGGATTCTTGGCTTAGGAATGAAAGCACCATAAAAACAGGAGTTTTTGTCTGTTTTATACCCTGCTATGTTTTTACTCAAGAGTAGTGCTTGGCACATAGTAGGCTCTCAATAAATATTTGTGGAAAGAAAGGCTGAATTTTGGAATCAGACAGACTGGATTCATATGTGGGCTGTGCCCTTCACCAGCCCCTTCCCTGAGCAAATTGCTTAATCTCTTTGATGCTGAGTTTCCTCATTTATAAAATGGGACTAGGATTAGCTCTCATAGAGGATTTTTGGGGGGGTTTTCTTTTTTTTAAGTAAAAGTTTTAAACTTTTGTACAAGTCCTAATAAGTGCTCAGTGGAAGGTAGTTCCTTTTGATTTCCCTTCCTGGTTTGCAAAGTATAATGGAAGCAGCGAGGATAAAGCAGATCTGCTCGGGGAACCTGGCTAATGACCTCACAGGTTTGATCTGACCATGTCTTTCTAATGTGTGAAATTAGGGTTTTTGGTGTTATTTCCCCACAAATGGAAGTTATTGGGATTGAGCAGGAGTGTTGGAATGAATATGTTTGCTTCTGTGTTTCCCATGATCTTGGTGGGAGGGCTGGCTCTTGTCTTTCAAGGCAAGGTAACGTTTGCACTTCTGGTTTGTGCAGAGGCTATTTCCAGAAAGAGTAGTTTACCCTGGAGAGTCTGGACTCACCTGATTTGGATTAGGCTCACCCCCCTCCAGCCACCTACACACACACACACACACACCCCCATACCCCGCCCCCCCCACTCAGTTATTGTTAGTTATAGCCTTTGAAAGGTGCCCTCGGCTTGACTTCTGTTCCGGATCAGTTATAAATTCTCACAGAACTTGGAGCAGAGTGTGTTTGCATGAGTTAATCAAGTATTTACGAGTTGACCTTTGCTAGTAAAAACCTAATTTTCCCTTATGCCTGAGTGACTCCGGTAGGCTGAGGGCCTCGTTCTGAGACATTCCTGGAACTGTTGGACGCTGCCGCAGGTTTCCCTGCCCTTGTCATACGTGCATAAGACCAGTGGGGTCAATTTGCCCTTCAGCAAGGGTGGTCAGCACCTCTCCCTTTTAGCCTGTGACACTGAACATATCACAGTCCTTTTCTTTTATCAACATTTAGACTTCAGAGCTTTCTCTTCTGGTTTAATTTCTTGGAGATGAGTAAGCAGGGAGGAATTGTCTGGCCATCAGACAACTGACTTGAAGCCACTTGGCAAGAAGTGGGTGAAGAACATGTTTCCAGACAGGGGTAGTCAGGCACTGGGTAAGTTAAGGCTAGTTTGGGGGCTAAGTGGACCTGCCTCCTAGAAAAGAGTTTGTAGGTGCTCTGGCTGTGTCCTCAGTACCCTCTTTGGGGACCTGAGCATTGCCACAAGGGAGATCTCACATGTGAACTCGAGGAAGGAGGTGGAGGGAAGAAGAGGAACTTTGCTGAGCTGTTGCTTTATGCTAGGTGCTTTAGAACATTATTTCCTTTAATTTTTACAACAACCTGGTAAAGTTTACAGGTAAAGTCCCTAGAATTTCAGCAGCTTTCCCAAGGTCACAGAGCTGGTGAATGATAATGGTAATAGTTACCATTTGTTGTATGTTAAGATGCCACATACCAAGTTTCTTTTTTTAAGTACTTTATATTTAGCACTCACCACCAGCCTATAAAAGATTATTATTACTTCTGCGTTACAAATGAGGAAACTGGGAATTAGAGAACTTTGGTTACTTGACGAAGATCACTCATCTAGCAATAGTGGTACAGGGACTTGAATCCAAAATTCTGTGATTATGGAGAATTCCCTGGTGGTCCATTGGTTAGGACTCTGTGCTCTAGTTGTCAAGGGCCCTTGTTCAGTCCTTGATCAGGGAACTAAGATCCCATAAGCGGCGTGACTGAAAAAAACAAAACAACCCCTCCCTACCACTAAGAGTTCTGTGATTATAACGCTTGTTCTTTGATATCCATGTCACTGCAGCTAGAAGAGTAGTATTCAAACACAGAGTCACGAGAACAAGGTTCATGTCTTATTCCATCTCTGCATCCTTATAATCTATGATGCGCCTATCATATTATTAACTGATCTTATTATTTAGTTAGTTAAGTCGCTCAGTTGTGTCCAACTCTTTGCGACCCTGTGGACTGTAGCCCACCAGGCTCCTCTGTCCATGGGATTCTTCAGGCAAGAATACTGGAGTGGGTTGCCATTTCCTTCTCCAGATCTTATTATTAGCACTCAGTAAATGTTTGCCATGAAATCCAGCTCTGCTGTCCCCCATTTCCCCCGGTTGCTGACTACATCCTGCCCCAGCATCTTGGCCTGGCTGTCTTCTCTCCAGTCTGGCCTTACCTTCCCTGCCCATTGTGGCCGCCCTGGCCTCCCAGCACACAGCGTCTGAACCACCTCTGTTGCTCTCTCGCTTGTTCCCCCCTCTTTCCCTGGCTCTTGATTTTTGCTGCCACCATTTGTTCTCCAGCCCCCTTCAATCCTGTCTATTCTTTTCTGACTAATCCCAGAGACTAGCCCTATCCAAACTATAATCTTCTAAGTCTGTGCCATATCATTTGGTGCCTGATTAACTATACTGTTTCACCTTCTAATTGTTTCGTGGACATTAATCTTCTTTCCAGCTAGCTTGTGATAATGATATTGTAATGACCCCTCAGATTAATTGGTGCTTCACACTTTTCAAAGCACTTTCTTATTTAAGACTTTTTTTTTTGATTGTCATATCAATAGCAAACCTGTGAAATTTGATGAAAGGAATTTGTTATTTCTAGATTATAGCAGAAAAAACAAATGCAAAGAAGGCAGATGACTTCCAAAGGTCACATAACTAACTAGGGGCAGAACTGAGTCTAGGTCTTTGGTCTGCTGATTTCTGGCTTGGTGTTCTGGACCTTCCACGTTTCTCCCTGGCATTTCTCCTTCTACCTTCAAGGGCCATCCAAGGAAGAATATCTTTGTTTAGGTTTTTAGAAGGCTCGATTGGCGACCTGGGGAATGGTGGAGTGGGCTAGATAGTAATCTCAGGTACTTCTTGCTAGTGTCAGTACTCTGGGTTGCTACTGCCTAAGAGAGATTCTGTCCCAGAGCTACTAGGATTAATGTTAAACTGAAAAGCATTTATTTATTTTGAGTGGCCAGAGCGTTTTCTCACGGACAACCAGGAAATAGTTGGGGTGGGATATGTGATGCTGGCCAGTTTTGTGTCCTGCAATGGCATGAACTTTGGAAGCATGCAGACCAGAGTTTAAAATCTGGCTTTGCCATTGTTTATTAGCCTTGTGACCCAGGCAAAACATTAATCTGTATGAGCCTTGAAAGTGAAGTCACTTAGTCGTGTCTGACTCTTTGCGACCCCATGGACTGTAGCCTATGAGGCTCCTCTGTCTATGGGATTTCCCAGGCATGAGTACTGGAGTGGGTTGCCATTTTCTTCTCCAGGGGATCTTTCCAACCCAGGGATCGAACCCAGGTCTCCCGCATTGCAAGCAGATGCTTTTACCATCTGAGCCTCGAGGGAAGCTTTGTATGAGCCTTAGGGCTGTTGTGAGAATGTAATTAAAGGCCACATAGTGGCCCTTAAGAAAAGAAGTATTTGTTGGTGGCTTTTATTGTCAATATAACTATAAATATAAAGCATGAGGAGCCTGGGGAAGATGTGCCCATGACTCTTGCAGGTTACTCCTCATGGCTTGAGTTCCAGGCTTCAGTGATGATGATATGCCTGCTACGCTGGCATAGGGCTGAGCTTGAATGCTGAGCCCAAAGACTCCAGTGCCTCCTGAGGGCAATAAAAACAGCTTGTGGTTAGCTAGGGGATGGCTTCAGGGTTGGACTTTGGGAGTTAAATCTTTATTGCTTTTCTGAAAGACTTTGGTATTAGAATGGTTGCTTTGGAAAAGTTGAGAACCCACTTGTTATTGAGAGATTTTTGTTATTTCTGAAATTAGATTTTGTTCCAAAATTGTTTGTTAAATACTTCTCTATTCTTCTTGATCTCCCGTCCCTACCCCAAAGGAAAGAAACCAAATTCATATTGTTGTGTGATGCCTATGTCTTTGGTCTCCCTGGCCACCCAGCTTCTAGCTCCTTTCTCAGAGATAGCACAACTCCAAACTGCTGCTTCAAGAGATGTCATTCAGCCCCTTGCCCTGCTCCACCCATGCCTGATTTGTACTGTAGGAGAAACAGAGTAGGTACACACGGGCCTTATTTATAAGGAAGTCTGCTCTCTCTTGGCTTCCCTGATAGCTCAGTTGGTAAAGAATTCGCCTGCAATGCAGGAGACCCTGGTTTGATTCCTGGATCGGGAAGATCTGCTTTCTCATTGGGGACTTTCGATGGCTTGACACACGGAATGACTAGAAAATGAGAACAAGGGAACATAACTTATTGCTAAAATGGCAGGTTTGGATGGCTGTAGGATGGGGGGCAAGCTTCCTGGAAGGGCAGGAAGGAGCAGTTGGATATAGAAACAGTTGCTTCTGAGTTTTTCCTTTTAGAATATGATGCCATGAGCCATTCATCTTTTTCTTAAAATTGAGGTGAAATTCACATAACATAAAATTAACTGTTTGCATACACAATTCAGTGGTATTTAGTACATTCACAGTGTTTTATAACCACTGTGTCTGTCTGGTTCCAAACCACGTTCATAACCCTGCAGGAAACCCATACCCATGAAGTAGTTGCTCCCGTTCCTCCCTCTCCCCTCCCCTTGCAGCCACCAGTCTGTGTTCTGTCTCTATGGATTTATCCCTCTTCTGGACATTTTGTATAAATGAAGTCATATTTCTGACTTTTTGTGTTTGGCTTCTTTTACTGTAGTGTAATATTTTAGAAGTTCATCCATGTTGTAGCATGCAGAATGAAGCAATGCTTCATCCCTTTCTATGGGTAGCTAATATTCCATTGTATGTATATACCACAATTTGTGGTATATACATACCACATTATTATATACATACCCCAAACATTATTTTGGGGCAGTACCTCATCTGTTGCTAGACATTTGGGCTATTTCCACCTTTTGACTTTTGTAAGTAGTGCTGCTAAGAACGTGTGTACACGTACTTGTTTGAGTACCTATTTTCAATTCTTTTGGATATATACTTGGAGTAGAATTGCTGGGTCATATGGTAATTCTATGTTTAAGTTTTTGAGGAACTGCCAAATATTTTCCATTGTGGCTGAACCACTTTATACTCCCACCAAGAATATACAGGGGTCCAGTTTCTCTTCATTCTCACCATTTGTTTTCTGTTTGTTTGTTTTTTTATCATCCTAGTGGATATGAAATGGTATCTCATTATGGTTTTGATTTGTGTTTCCCCAATGACTAATGATTTTGAACATCTTTTCCTATACTTGTATATTTGGTATATCACTTAGGGAGAAATTTTTGTCAATTTTAAAGATGGGTTTTGTCTGTTTGAGATTGAATTGTGTAATAGTTAACTTTATGTGTGAACTTGGTTAGGCTAAGGGATGCCTAGATAACTGATAAAACATTATTTCTGGGTGTATCTGTGAGGGTATCTTTGGAATCTATAAGCATTTGAATCGGTAGACTGATTAAAGAAGATCACCCCTGGGACGTCCCTGGTAATTCAGTGGCTAAGGCTCTGTGCTCCTAAATGTAGGGGGCATGGGTTCAATCCCTGGTCAGAGAACTAGATCCCACATGCCACAACTAAGACCCGGCACAGACAAATAAATAAATATATGTTAAAAAAAGAAAAAGATCACCCTTCGCAGTGCTGGTGGGCATAATCTAGTCCATGGAGGGTCTGAATAGAACAAAGAGAGGAGGAAGCTGAGCTGATCCTGGCTGTGTGAGCTGACGCGCCCGTTTTCCCCTGGCTTTTGGACTCAGACTGGGGCTTGTGCTGTCGCTGCTCGCACTCCCTTACCCCCTCCCGTTCTCAGGCCTTTGGACCTGGTCTGAATTATGCTACCAGCCTTCTGGTTCTCAAGATTACCGGTGGCGGAGCATGGGAATTTTTGACTTCCGTGATTGTGTGAGCCAATTCCCATAATAAATCTCATATATGTATCTACATATATGCTTACCCTATTGGTTCTGTTTCTCTGGAAAACTCGAATATAAAATTTGCAGTGTTCTTTAGACATTTTGGACTAGATTTTTAATAAAAACATTATTTTGGGGCAAACCCTCCTTGACCTAAAAATCACTCACTAATAACAGACACAGAAAACAAACATATAGTTACCAAAGGGAAAAGATGGGGAGAAAGACAAATTGGGAATTTGGGGTTAACAGATACATACTACTATACATACAATAGATAAATAACAAGGACTTACTGTATAGCATAGGGAACTATGTTTGATATCTTATAATAATCTATTATGGAGAAGAATATAAAAAAGATATATATATATGTATATATCAATTTGCTATATACCTGAAACATTGTAAATCACCACAACTTCAGAAAAAAAAATCACTCACTGATCTTTCAATATTCGTAGATCTTTCATGTCTTTTCAGCCTATGCTTATGTTTTTCCTTTTGTCTGGAATATCCCTCCCTCCTTCTCTGGTGACTGAAATGATAATTGTTCTTCTAGCTTCAGGTCAAATGTCACCTCCCCTGTGAAGCTCTCTCAGGCCCTTTTTGCTTCTTCTAGTAGTTAGATGGCTTCTTCTGTGAAAATTGCTATAATGTACACTTTTTCATTGTCTGCTTCAAACCACTAGATTGTATTTTGAGAGTCAGGGATTGTATTCTGATTCCTTTCTGTCCTTATCACCTAGAATATGCCTGGCATATAGCAGATGTTAATAAATGCTGAATGAAATGAGCATTGACTGGAATTTGAGTGTAGACTATAGGCCTACTTAGCAGAAATGGTGTAGAGGGGATCAATTGGGGCTGCATGAGAATTATTTATTCATACAATAAATATTAAGGCATTACTGTGTGCCAGGAACTCTGCTAGGCACTTGATATATAATAGAAATAAGAATAACCCCTGTTGTCTTACAGTCAAATAGGAAGCTAGGCAATAAGTGAGTAGACATGTAATATAATTTCAGGTAGTAATAACTTCTAGAAACCAAAATAAAGCAGTGCAAAGGCTTACAGTGGTGAGGGTACTATTTTAGGTAGTGGTCATAGAAAGCCTCTCATTGCATGGCCCTTTAAGTCAACTCACTGGGGTCTGGACCAAAAATCAGAGGATCTGGGTTCTTCTTCTGTCTCTGTACCTTTGTGACTTAGCACAATTACTTACATTTCAAGGTTGGAGTTTCCTTATGTATAAAATGTGGGCAGGAATCCCTGTCTTGGGATTATGGGGAGTATTGTAAAGATTCAGTGATCTAATGGACGTTGAAAGTTAATGGACACTTTAAGTGGTGATAGCCTGATACTTGGCTCTTCCTTTCTTGAGTCAAGAGAATGAGTGAGTGGTGTGGGAGCCAGCCAGATGTTTTCAGCACCTTGAAGACCAAGGGACTGGCTTACAATAGAAACTGCTTTGTCACCTTATTTAGAACCCTGGCTGATGAAGCCCTCATTCAGGGGCTGAGTTGTTGTTGCTCAGTCGCTCAGTCGTGCCTGACTCTTTGCACCCCCATGAACTGCAGCATGCCAGGCTTCCCTGTCCTTCACCATCTTCCAGAGCTTGCTCAAACTCATGTCCATGGAGTCAGTGATGCCATCCAACCATCTCATCCTCTGTCGTCCCCTTCTCCTCCTGCCTTCAGTCTTTCACAGCATCAGGGTCTTTCCCAACGAGTCAGTTCTTTGAATCAGCTGGTCAAAGTATTGGAGCTTCAGCCTCAGCATCAGTCCTTCTAATGAATATTCAGGACTCATTTCCTTTAGGATTGACTGGTTTGATCTCCTCGAAGTCCAAGGGACTCTTCACCACAATTCTCACCACACTGAGAGTGAAACCCATACTCCAAGTGGGGCTCTATGTAAGTTGGCAAAATGCTGGAGAGGGTGTGGAGAGAATGGAACTCTTCTACACTGTTGGTGAGAATGTACCCTGGTACAGCCTCTGTGGAGAACAGTATGAAGGTTCCTTAAAAAACTAAAAATAGAGCTATCATATGACCCTGCAATCCCACTGCTGGACAAAAACATGGTCTGAAAGGATGTAAGAGACACAGGTTTGATCCCTGGGTCGGGAAGATCCCCTGGAGGAGACCACAGCAACCCACTCCAGTATTCTTGCCTGGAGAATTCCATGGACAGAGGAGCCTGGTGGGCTACAGTCCATAGCGTTGCAAAAAGTCAGACACAACTGCAAAGACTTAGCACGCATGCACACACAGTGATCAGCAGTCCTCCAGAAACACTTAGATTGAACTGCTTGCTTTGAGTTCGGCTTTTTGCTGTACTGTGGGCCACAAAAGAGACTGAAGCGTGGTCCCTATTATTGTTTTGGGGGAGCGGACAGATCAGAAAATTTCTTAACTAGTTGGAGAGCAACTAAATATAAAACATAAAAGGAGAGAATAGTGTGGACTGGAGTAATTTAAGAAGACTTTCTGAAGGAGATGGTGCTTGAATAGGCCTTGAGTATAGAATGAGTAGATTTAGATTAGTAGTTCTTTTTCATGCTTCTTTAATGAAGTCTTCTCCCACCCCCATATCCTGATGTGACTTTTCTTTTGATGTCCCTTAGCTCTTTTTTGGACTTCATTTGTGCCATTAACACATCGTATTACAAGCATTGGGGTGTATTGCAGCAGTTAAAAAGACAGACTTTGGAGTCAGACTTTATGGATTTAAATCATGGCTCTATTTACTAGCTGTGTGACTTCAGGAAAGTTATTTAACTCTTAAAAGCCTTGATTTTCCCATCTATAAAGTGGGAATGATACTTACATGAGGTTGTTTTGATGATTAAAAGAGATAGTCTCTGTATAGGTCTTGGTGCAGTGTCTGATCCCTTTAAACATCTATTAAATGTTAGCTGCAATTGTTCTAATTATTTCATTCTAGATCAGCACTGTTTAGTAGAACTTTCTGTAATGATTGAAATGTTCTATATCTTTACTGTCCAATATAGTAACCACCAGCTAAGATGGTAGCCACTGGGCTTCTGCAGGTGTGCTGGCCATGGAAGGTCCTGACAGTGAGGAAGGCAGAGGAGTGAATTAAAGTGTTTTAAAAGGCAATTTTGCCCATCTCTAGTTGAGCATAGAATTACCATATGAACCGGCAATTCCACTTGTAGGTATATATTCTTCAGAACTGAAAACATGTGTATATAAAAACTTCTACACAAATGTTCATAGTAGCATTATTCATAATAGCTAAAAAGTGGAGAAAACCCAGGTGTTCATCAACTGATGAATAAACAAAATGTGATATACCCATATAATTGAATATTATTCAACTATAAAATGGAATGACGTACTGATGCATGCTACAATGTGGATGAACCCTGAAAACATTATGCTTGGTGAAAAGGTCACATATTATATGATCCATCTAAATGAAATGCCCAAGATAGGTATATATATCTATATTTCGGAGAAGGCAACAGCAACCCACTCCAGTACTCTTGCCTGGAAAATCCCATGGATGGAGGAGCCTGATAGGCTGCAGTTCATGGGGTCACGAAGCCGGACACGACTGAGCGACTTCACTTTCATGCATTGGAGAAGGAAATGTCAACCCACTCCAGTGTTCTTGCCTGGAGAATCCCAGGGACAGGGGAGCCTGGTGGGCTGCCGTCTATGGGGTCGCACAGAGTCGGACACTACTGAAGCGACTTAGCAGCAGCAGTAGCAGCAGCATGTGTATTTAGAGAGAGAAAGAGAGAGAAAGAAAACAGATTAGAGTGGTTGCCATGGGCTAGAGGGTAGGCAAAATGGGGAGTGACTGCTAGTGGATATGGGGTTTCTTTTGGGGGTGATAAAAATGTTCTGAAATTACATTGTGGTAATGGCTGCACAACTTTTGTGAGTATACCGAAAACCACTAAATTATGTACTACAAGTGGATGAAGTGTATCTAAATAAAAACAAAGATAATTTGGGTGTACTAAAAACTGTTGGTTTTAACACAGTTGTAAAAAGTTATAATTTATTTTCTTTTCTGATTGAAAGTTTTTCCCCAGGATCTCAGCCCACCAAGGTGAGGACTTAGGGGCCCGTTCTCAGTTTGAGATGTGAACACAGGATCTTAGGCATGGGCTCACCAGTGGGTGGGTGGAGGGTTGCAGCATAGTCCTGCTTTGGTTCAAGGGGACTTTTCCTGCCTTTGGCTGGGATGGGCGTGGATGAGTCACCCCCTGTAGCGTGAGGGATGTGGGATGTGAAGAATGAGCTGTCATCTCCTTTCTGATGACATCCTGAGTGTCACACAGTGGTAGGCCAAATATAGGTGCCGAACCATTTGGCCTGAATTCTTTATGGAGAATTCCCTGGGAACCAGCTGAGGACCTGGAGAAGGAGAGAGAATCTCAGCCTGTGGGAAAGGTGAAACCAGGTGAGAAATGCCAGTGACAGATACACTTTTCACCTGTTTACAGATGAGCCGCTGAAAGCTCAAGGGAAGTTGATTTTCTTTTTCTTCACGCGGTAAACAGCTATTGGTGGATTACCCTGTGGCTGGTCCATGGGTCTTGTGCTTAAGGAGCTCCCAAACACACCCAGGAGATGAAACAGACAGCTCGGATGTCAAGAAGCATCCAGGGAATGGTTCAGACAGGATCGTGCACAGCCAAAGGAGGGAGAGATGGCTGTTAGGTTGGTGATAAGAGAAGTCTGAACCTAGGGCCCCAGGAGGGTGCATGTTCTGGGTGGGGACTGCAGGGAGAGTAAGGCAGATACATTCTTGTCCTTACACTTTCTGTCCTGTTTGTTACACTTCCTGCTCATTTTCGTGCTACAACAAACAGCCCTTTGTGCTCCTAATCTGTGCTGGGCAAAACTTTGAGACACTGGCGTTATGAGAGCTGAGCCCTGTCTCTAGAAGTACTTAATGTGTTGGAGGAGACAGACCTGGAGACAGTTAACTCTAATGGCATGGATCAGGGTGTGTAATAGACAGGGATGGACTTAGTGTGTAAGGCTGCAGGCTGACTGACTCTGACTTGGGATTAGGTAAGGCTACCCTGGTGGCTCAGAGGGTAAAGCATCTGCCTGCAATACAGGAGACCTGGGTTCGATCCCTGGGTCAGGAAGATCCCCTGGAGAAGGAAATGGCAACCCACTCCAGTACTCTTGCCTGAAAAATCCCATGGACAGAGAAGCCTGGTAGACTACAGTTCATGGGATCTCAAAGAGTCAGACACGACTGAGTGACTTCACTTCACCCTTAAATATGCCCTGAGACAGGCCTTGGTGGAGAAGCCTCTTAACGATCATTGCCAAAAGATGAAGCAGAGATATAGAACGCTTCTCTTTTTTTGGGGCTGTAGGCTGTTTTGGAGGTCTTTCATTTGCTCTCAGATTTGACAAAAGAAAAGAGGATCTGTGTTCGGGAATAGCTCTTTCTCTCCCTGCCACCCCTTCAGGCGGTGCTGAGCTGACTGCAGAAGGCCCTTGTCTGTCCTGCACTTGTTCCATTGCTGTTTTGGAAAGATGAAGCTTGAGAGGTGCCAGAGCTATGCCAGTTGCTATGGGGCCGGAAACAGGTGAGGCTTCTAGCCCTGTTGAGTTAAGGAGTAAGGGGTTTGTCGTCTTCAGCCAACTTAAGGCCTGCCTTTGCAATGAAACTGGATAAGTAGTCCACACAGCTTGTTTTTCATTTGGGGCTATTTTCAGCCCTGGAGCCCAGCAAGGTGGAATGATTGAGATGCTTTTGTGGGGTTCATGCTTTTGCTAGATCCTATTTGCCAGGATATGGGCCCAGCCATTTCCCAGGAGATCAGCTTTTCTAAACAAGCAGTGCTAAAAGGAAGGAGGCTTTCCTTCCTTCTCAATGGGGAGCATGGGAAATGTGACGGTGGGTGTTCAGTTTAATATTCCAACCCAGGTTCTACATGGAGATGTAGTGTAGTTTGGAACGTTGCCATATGGTGTCTCAAGCAGTTTTGAGGAACTCTTCTGGATCCTTCTTGTATTTTTCTGGTCACTTTGATGGCCCTGCTCTGCTATGGGAGGGGCTCTGTACACGTGTAGACCTGCTGCTGGCCAGGGACTTGATCTCTTCTGTGTCTGCATGTCTCCAAGGCTAGCTGAGCAGATGGCTTGGCCTTGCTGTATTGGCAAGCGACCCATCAGTGGTCTGTGTCCAGTAATCTTCTCAGGAGTTCCCTATTTAGTGAGTGCTTACTGGGTCTAGGCAGCTATCGTGGGTACCATGCTAGATGCTGACGTTCCATCAAAGAAGCCTCAGATCATCGTCTTACTCTTGAGGCTTAACACAGTACTCAACATTTAAATAAATACTTGTGGTTTAATAGATGTTGGGTTTTCTTTTTTTTTTTTAAATAGGAACTCAGAAGGGGTATGAGAAGGGAACTAGCAGTTGAGTGCCTACTGTGTTCAGGTACTGTGTTAAGTGCTTTCAGACGTTTACTTTTTTCCTTAACTTTTTATTTTGTAATGGAGTATAGCTGATTAACAATGTTAAAATAGTGTCAGGTGAACAGAGAAGGGACTCAGCCATATGTATACATATCGACTTCCCCCCCAAACTCCCCTCCCATCCAGGCTGCCATATAACATTGAGCAGCGTTCCATGTGCTATACACTAGGTCCTTGTTGGTTATGCATTTTAAATATTGCAGTTGGGTACATGTCCGTCTCAACTCCCTAACTACCCTTCCCCTCATCCTTCTCTCTCCCTACTCCCTAGCAACAATGTTTGTTCTCTAAGCACAATTCACTTTATTTATTTATTTATTTAATTGAAGTATAATTGCTTTACAGAATTTTGTTGTTTTCTGTCAAATGTCAAGACATTTATTTTTTTAAAAACAATCTTCCGAGGTGATTATTGTTGTCAGTATCTTACACATGAACAACTGAGAGGTTAAATTACTAGGCCAAGCTAACTTTCTCTTAGCCTTATCTAGCCTCTTTCTTGAGGATCTGGCCTCTTATCCTGGCACCTGTTCAGTTCAGTTCAGTTCGGTCGCTCAGTTGTATCCAACTCCTTGTGACCCCATGGACTGCAGCACGCCAGGCCTCCCTGTCCATCACCAACTCCCGGAGTTTACACAAACTCATGTCCATTGAGTTGGTGATGCCATCCAATCATCTCATCCTCTGTTGTCCCCTTCTCTTCCTGCTTTCAGTCTTTCCTAGCATCAGGGTCTTTTCAAATAAGTCAGTTTTTCGCATCAGGTACCCAAAGTATTGGAGTTTCAACTTCAGCATCAATCCTTCTAGTGAACCTCAGGACTGATCTCCTTTGGGATGGACTGGTTGGATCTCCTTGCAGTCCAAGGGACTCTCAAAAGTCTTCTCCAACACCACAGTTCAAAAGCATCAATTCTTCAGTGCTCAGCTTTCTTTATAGTCCAACTCTCACATCCATACATGACTACTGGAAAAATATCTTTGACTAGACGGACCTTTGTTGGCAAAACAATGTCTCTGCTTTTTAATATACTATCTAGGTTGGTCATAGCTTTCCTTCCAAGGAGTAAGTGTCTTTTAATTTCATGGCTGCAGTCACCATCTGCAGTGATTTTGGAGCCCAGAAATATAAAGTCTCCCACCGTTTCCACTGTTTCTCCATCTATTTGCCTTGAAGTGATGGGATCGGATGCCATGATCTTCGTTTTCTGGATGTTGACCTTTAAGCCAATTTTTTAACTTTCCTCTTCCACTTTCATCAAGAGGCTCTTTAGTTTTTCACTTTTTGCCATAAGGGTGGTGTCATCTGCATATCTGAGGTTATTGATATTTCTCCCAGCAGTCTTGATTCCAGCTTGTGCTTCATCCAGCCCAGCGTTTCTCATGATGTACTCTGCATAGAAGTTAAATAAGCAGGGTGACAATATACAGCCTTGACGTACTCCTTTTCCTATTTGGAACCAGTCTGTTGTTCCGTGTCCAGTTCTAACTGTTGCTTCCTCACCTGCATACAGATTTCTCAAGACCGTATGGTTTACCAATTTCGTGAGTTTTACCTTGTTGCCAAGATTTAATCCTCGAAACTAGGTGCAGGTGCTTTTTTTTTTTTTTAACCTTGTTGCTTCTCAATATCTGACCTGGGCTGTGTCAGTTAATTGTCTCCAGACCTCAGTTGCATATCTGTAAAGTGAGACTAATGATAGCTGGGTATATTACAGTCTGAAAGCAGGGGCCAGTCCAGGTGGTGATATTTGGAGGTCTACCTACCTCCTAATTCTGTGATCTTATCTTTCTAGTCCTAATATAGGACTGGACATCCAGCAGGCTTTGAATTCAGTTTGTCACAGAGACTGCTGAGAGTGTTTTATAGCATCTCAAAAGCCTAAGACTTTTCTCCATCACCCTTGTTAGACCCAGCAGTACTGACAGAAGCTCTTGGTTTCTTTTTGGACTGAGTCAGACTTTCTAGCCTGACAGTTAAGATTTGACTTAGATTTTAACCTCAAGGGGATATTGTATTTAAATGTGTTTTCTCATGTAATTTCCTTCATTATCATCTTGGTCAACATAGGTGATGGTTTCTTTATTTTGCTTTTGAAGGTCATGGCTTAGGCAATGGGGATTCGGACCCCACACTTAGGACTTTCGCCTCTCCAGGCTTTGGGTTGGAAGTTTAAAGCTTCATGAAATACTCTGTGCACAATACCCACTTGAGTTCTAAACTTGTATTACTATGATAAAATACTTGACTTCATTAAGATTTGGGGAGGGGGTCTCAAGAGATCTAGGGGGATGTCACAGGAACTCTGAGTGATAGTTAAGTCCACCACTAATCAAACAAAAGTTAATGATAATATTGATAATAAAAACAATACTGTTAATGTTATGATAAAAAATGTATATTGAGTATGTATGTGTTAGATATAATTCTGCATTTACCTTATTCTCACAATAGTCAATGAGGTAGATATTGTTATTCCCATTTTATAAATGATGAATCTAAGATCACATATCTAGTAATTGGTATAATTGGGTTGTTGTTTAGTCACTAAGTCCTGTCTGACTCATTTGTGACCCCATGGACTGTAGCCCACCAGGCTCCTCTGTCCATGAGATTTCTCAGGCAAGAATACTGGGATGGGTTGCCATTTCCTTCTCCAGGGGATCTTCTCAACCCAGGGACTGAACCTGCGTCTCTTGCACTGGCAGGAGGATTCTTTACCACTGAGCCACCAGGGAAGCCTGGTGGAAGTGGGACTCAACCTAATTAGAAATTTCGTGTTCTAATTCCAAAGTCTATGTTGCTGTTTCCCCAGTGATCTGTATATATGCTTATATTCTGTGGGCCGGAGGAAAGAGATGTGGTTACAGGCTGTCTCTTCCTTAGCACCTGGGTTATTTATTTTCAATGCCCACTGAGTGGCAGGCACTGTTTAGATACCAGGGGCACTAATTTTATTAATTCATAGTTTTATTCAATAAAAAGGTGGTATGCTCCTGCTGCTGCTGCTGCTGCTAAGTTGCTTCAGTCATGGCCAACTCTGTGTGACCCCACTGACAGCAGCCCACCAGGCTCCCTCATCCCTGGGATTCTCCAGGCAAGAACACTGGAGTGGGTTGCCATTGCCTTCTCCAAAAGGTGGTATAGCATAAAGTTAAGAGCATTGAACTAGATCCAGAATCCTGGCTCCACTTCTTACTAGCTTTGTGACCTTGGACAAGTTATTCAACCTCTTTTAAATGGATTAATATGCTTAAAGCTCTTCAAACAGTGCCTAGCACAGAGTAAGTGGTCAATATATGTTAGCTGTTATTAATATGATTTCTAAATTGAGGGCTAATAAGTGTATCAAGTTGTGGGAATACAGTGGTAAACACGATAATCTCAGTCCTGTCCTTAAAGAATTTGTAGTCTAGTGAGGAAGATAGATTTTTAACAAATGTTTAAAAATATGCTGAGTGCTCCGAAGAAGTGTAAGGTGTGGTGGGTTCCTGTACAGAGGGCCCTAATACCAACTGGGGACTCAGGATTCTGAGTCACGGGTAGGGGAACCGCACAAGCTGTGGGGCCTGACTGCCTGGGTTCAGATCCTGGCTCTGCCATTCATTAACTGTGCTACTTTGGGCAAGTTACTTAATTAGCTTGTGCCTTTTATCTGAATAATGAGGAAAATAATAGTATCTATCTCACAAGATGTTATGAGGATTGGTAAGTGATATTTGCAAAGTGCTTATGGCAGGGCCTGGCACATAAATACTCTGTGTATATGTTAAATAGATACATTTATTGTCTTTCCCGGAGAAGGCAATGGCACCCGACTCCAGTACTCTTGCCTGGAAAATCCCATGGACGGAGGAGCCTGGTAGGCTGCAGTCCATGGGGTCGCTAAGAGTCAGACAGGACTGAGCGGCTTCACTGTCACTTTTCACTTTCATGCATTGGAGAAGGAAATGGCAACCCACTCCAGTGTTCTTGCCTGGAGAATCCCAGGGACGGGGGAGCTTGGTGGGCTGCCGTCTATGGAGTCGCACAGAGTCGGACACGACTGAAGCGACTTAGCAGCAGCAACAGCAGCAACATGAGCCCATGCTGGCTCAGACGGTAAAGAATCCACCTGCAATGAGGGAGACCTGGGTTCTATCCCTGGGTTGGGAAGATCCCCTGGAGAAGGAAACATCTACCCACTCCAGTATTCTGGCCTGGAGAATTCCAAGGGGTCACAAAGAGTTGGACATGACTGAGTCACTTTCACACAGGTGGTGCTAGTGGTAAAAATCTGCCTGCCAGTACAGGAGACGTAAGATGAGTGTTCCATCCCTGGGTTGGGAAGATCCCCTAGAGGAGGGCGTGGCAACCCACTCCAGTATTCTTGCCTGGAGAATCCCAAGGACAGAGGAGCCTGGCGGGCTACAGTTCATGGGGTCACAAAGAGTTGGATATGACTGACGTGACTTAGCACACGCATGCACAGATACATTTATGCTTTTTATAGCATAAATCTTGGCATTCCTTTCTAAAACTTTATTCCTTTATTGACTTGTCCTACCTTATAGGTCAAAGTCTAAGTTCTTTACTATGGTATATAATAGGATGGTGATATTTTCTGGAATAGTCCTTGTTTACAGCTCTTTCTGTGGTTCTCTTTTCTTTTAGAAGTGAACCTGTTGAGATCATAAATTATGTGGCCACCCCATATGAGGCTTTCCATGATCTGACCTCTTTGTATTGCTCTAGTGTCATCAATGTCAAAAGATGAGACTAGAGCAATACAAAGGGGTCAGATCAAAGTGTTTCTGTGAGTTACTTGTCATTCCTGAAAGGCATTCTTTTTTTATTTTCCTTTTCTTCAGTTCTGAGCCTTTGCATATGCTATTCCCTCTGTCTGGAATGATCTATCTCTTTCACCTCCAATTTTCTTGCACTTCCACTGCCCTCCTGGTATACCTACTCATTCTTCAAGGTATACTTCAGTTATCTTCCCTGTGAAGACTTGGCCTTGCATGCCTATCTTGGTTGTTGTTTTCTCTTCTGTACCAATACTGTAATTGGTATAGCTCTCCATTATGATTCTAATCACCATTGGACTGCAGATGTTTACTTTTATTTCCTTCTACCAGATTTTGAGTTGCTAGAGGGCTGGGACCAATTTCTTTATTTAATTTGAAAGAATATTTTAGTATTCTTTATTTCATTAAAAAAATGAAGTTATTGCATACATACAATGAAATGAATGAAATGCTTGATGAATTTTTACATATGTGTATACCCATATAACTACCGGCCAGATCAAGATACTGATACACTTCTGCAGCTTCAGAGTTTAACATAGAGGCTGGCAAACATTGTCTGTAAAGTAGCAGATAATAAATATTTAAGGCTTGATGGGCCATACGGTTTTTGTTGAAGTGGCAGGTTGTTGGAGGAAACCAGTCACAGACAATATGCAAATAATCATGCATGGCTGTGTTCCAGTAAAATTTTATTTTCAAAAACAGGTGTTCGGCCGGGTTTGGCCTGAGGGCCACAGTTTGCTCATTTCTTATCTAGCACAAGTACCCGTGGATAAAATAGAAACTCAGTAAATGTCTGTTGAATTGT
This sequence comes from Capra hircus, assembly GCF_001704415.2. Lineage (NCBI taxonomy): Eukaryota > Metazoa > Chordata > Mammalia > Artiodactyla > Bovidae > Capra > Capra hircus. Next base: position 32,155,720 of record NC_030822.1, read on the forward strand.
AGATAAAGACTTTGATCTCCAAAACCCTTTTCTTGATTTTCCAGTAGATACCAGTTTGTATCTCCAGGGTAGGGCTGTGCTCTGAGAGGTGTTTCTTGAGGCCGGTAGCCTTTTCACAAGTTGTTCATATTCATCAGGGATTAAAAATGTCATCCCTTCCAGCACAATTTTGGTGGCCTGTGGTCTATGGAAATTGGAGATCCATGAAACAGTAAAGGGTTTATTTGTGTGAATCCCTCATAGTTCCTTGAAGCTGTGAACTATGTCTTATTTGTTTTGCCTTTAGGGTCCAGCTAGCGTAAGGTCTTAGACAGGGATGCTTATTAAATATTTGTTTTTTAACTAATGAATGAATTTAAGTTGCTTTCAGTATGTCAGTAGCCTAATGGAAATTGTATACTTGCATACAATTTAAGCGTCTGCTTTTTGTTTCAATTGTGCCAGCGCTGTGTGGCAACACTAGTTTCCTCATGCTGCTTGGTACTTTGAGTGGCAGTTGATGGCATCATAAGACATAAACCTGTCCAGTGAGTGAATGACCTTGGACACAAGTACAGAGCCAAAATAAGCAACTGGTAGCAGGGCCCCGTGCTTGAAAGCCTACATGTTCACTTTCACTTTCTTGCTCGTTTACCGTCAAAGCCAGGATGGAGAGATGTGTGATTTCACAATATTGTTATGAAGTTCTGATAATTGTATATGGTTGGTTAAAGTCGGAACCAGCATTTTGAAAGTAGAAAGTAGTGATAATAAATACAGCTGAGAATGTTGAATTATTTCTTAATAAATGTGCTTTGTTTATATAGACAGAGTCATTCAAAACATGAGCTATGAAAGGAAAATGAAGTGTTGATAAAAAGAATGGGTCCTGTTACTTCTGAGTCAAGAATAGGTATCTAAACCCTGTCATTAATACTAAACTTTTTCCCCTAATGGTTGGCCTTCATCACAGTATGTTTTACCTATTGTTTTCATTTGGGACTTGTAGTTTAAAGACCTAGATCCAAAGTTCAAGGTGAATTTTCAGTAATCTCTAGGACACTTTCCCATTACCTGCCCTCTCCCCAGCCCCCAGAGACACACACACACACACACACACACACACACACACACACACACTAAAGCTGGTCAGGCACATGGAGGTTGCCCACCGAGTGGCCCTTACTTCCCACTGCCTCTCACTCTTAATGTGATTTATGTGTATTTTGTGAGGATTGGAAGGGATTGGCGTGAAGATTAGGGTTGGGTGGGGGTTGATGAACTTTACTGTCAAGAAAAAAAGGCAAATTCTCTCCCTAGTGGTCCTAGAAATAATGATCACATGTATGATAAGAATATAAAGGATTCCAATCTCTTATTTTCTTTGATCCTCATTGCTATCATTGCTAGTCCTGTTTGCACCAGAGTAAGATGCGGCTCAGAGGGTTCCTTTTCTAAGGTGTCACACTGCTGTTAAGGCAGCAGAGCCAAGATGTGAAACCAGGCTGTGTTACCCAGGTATCCGTGTTCCTTATCCTGCAGGAGTGGTTTTGAAACGGTTTCAAGGGGTCATAGGGTTTCTCAGAGGTGCCTCAGGATTCACCTGAGGGAGAGGTGAGTCATGGAAAGAGCTCTGGACTTTTCTTACATATCACAGCTGTAACTCCCCTGCACTCAGCGTATTTTTTAACTTTGAAAAAGCCATTTTTTATTATGGAAAATTTTGAACATATCTGAAACTAGAGAAGCAGTATAATGAACCCCGATGTGTCTGTTACTCTCCATATACAATTACATACTCATGGCTAATCTTATCACGCTTGTTTCATTTTATCCTCCCACCCCCTTGGATTATTTTGAAGTAAATTCAAGACATATCATTTCATTCACAAACATTTTGGTGAAAAAATAAGCAAAATATTGGGTTAGCCCAATATCATCATTATGCTTAAAAATATAATAATAATCAGTAATATCATCAACTGTTGTTTAAATTTTTCATGACACAAAATTTAAAAAAAAAATTGGTTTATTCTTATTAGTATCCAAAGAAGTTCTATACATTGATTGATCTAAATCTTGAGTCTCATCTAATCCATAGCCTTCCCCCTCTTTCTTTTCTTTTCCTTACAACTATATATTAAAGAAACTGAGTCATTTGTCCTGAAGAGTTTCCCAATTTCAGGATTTTGCTAATTATCTCTCTTGTTATTCAGTCACTAAGTTGTGTCTGAATCTTTGCAACCCCATGAACTGCAGCACTCCAGGCTTCCCTGTCCTTCACTATTTTCCAGAGCTTGCTCAAACTTGTGTCCATTGAGTCAGTGATGCCATCCAACCATCTCATCCTCTGTTGCCCCCTTCTCTTCTTGCCCGTAGTCTTTCCCAGCATCAGGGTGTTTTCCAGTGAGTCGACTGTTTGCATCAGGTGGCCAAAGTATTGGAGCTTCAGTTTCAGCATTAGTCCCTCCAGTGAATATTCAGGGTTGATTTCCTTCAGGATTGACTGGTTTGATCTCCTTGCTGTTCAAGGGACTCCTGAGAGTCTTTTCCAGCACCACAATTTGAAAGCATTAATTCTTCGGTGCTCAGCTTTCTTTATGGCATTTAACATGTCCCTAAGTCCTCTATACTGTCTATAAATTTAGTATTCGAATCTTAAGGCTTGATCAGATTCAGAATCAATAATTTCTTTCCTTCTTTCTTCTCTCTTTCCTTTTTTTGAAAATATGTTTATTTTCAAATATCTGATTTTCTATTTGTAATGTTAAGATTGAGGAAAAGTTCACTTGATCTGTTCATTAAAATATTTCCCATCAGCTTTTTGTCAGTGATTTTAGGAGCCATTGATGTTTACCCTACCAGCAGACACATTACTTTACCAACAAAGGTCTATGTAGTCAAGGCTATGGTTTTTCCAGTGGTCGTGTATGGATGTGAGAGTTGTGCTGTGAAGAAATCTGAGCCCTGAAGAATTGATGCTTTTGAACTGTGGTGTTGGAGAAGACTCTTGAGAGTCCCTTGGACTGCAAGGAGATCCAGCCAGTCCATTCTGAAGGAGATCAGTCCTGGGTGTTCATTGGAAGGACTGATGCTGAAGCTGAAACTCCAGTACTTTGGCCACCTCATGCGAAGAGTTGATTCATTGGAAAAGACCCTGATACTGGGAGGGATTGGGGGCAAGAGGAGAAGGGGACGACAGAGGATGAGATGGCTGGATGGCATCACTGACTCGATGGACGTGAGTTTGGGTAAACTCCAGGAATTGGTGATGGACAGGGAGGCCTGTGCCGCAATTCATGGGGTCACAAATAGTCAGACATGACTGAGCGACTGAACTGAACTGATGTTTACTGCCTAGAGCCATTACTTCATTAGAGACCTAATTAGAGGTAGATACTGAAACCTCTAATTGGGTTTAATTTGAACTGCATTTGAAAAAGGCATTGTTTGAAACAATGTTTAAACTTTGTTTAAAAATAGTTTGAAGACTATCTGTAGTTGTTCTCTAAAAGCACCAGTTAGGACAGGAACCAGGAACTATGAAATGAGGACAGTGACTGTAACAAATTTGTTAAGACTTTTTAAACTTCTTCACTTCCTCACGTGTATTGTTTTTGACCTATAGTCTTTCCCAACCCAGCAGTTAAACCCTTAACAACAAAAAGGGTCTGTACATTTTAACTATTGAAGATTGAGATAAATGGAGTGACAGTTTAAACTGAGACCCTGGCTTGGGGTATAGGAAGCCTTAAGGGGCAGAGTGAGAGTTCTGCCTTAATGAGCAAAAAGTGAAAGTGTTAGTTGCTCATTTGTGTCCAACTCTTTGCAACCCCATGGACTGTAGCCCCCCAGGCCTCCTCTGTCTATGGGATTCTCCAGGCAAGAATACTGGAGTGGGTTGCTATTTCCTTCTCCAGGGGATCTTCCCGACCCAGGGGTTGAACCTGGGTCTCCTGCATTGCAGGCAGATTCTTTACCATCTGAGTCACCAGGCAAAGGAAGCAATTAAGTTTCTGGGGCCTGTGAAGCCTGAGGAGCTTGCAAAATGGCCTTGGATGCATCTAAGATGAAATACTCCTAGCTGAGAATGGGAAGGCTGAACCCTTCATCCTTAGCTCTGTGCTCCACAGCATGAGAGGACTCCCTCATCTGTCCAGAGGGCCTGGCTGGCCAGGCCTCAGTTGTGTCACATCTGACATATTTCAGAGCTAGGGTCCCGGTAGCTTTGTTTAGGGCTGACTCTTAGGAATTCTAAACTGATAACCTCAGGACAGCCTAAGGGCTCCCTATTTTGGCTCTGTTCTAAGGAAGGCCAAGGGCAAAGAACCTCTTAGCAAAAACTATGGCTGATCCTTAGCTGGCAATACCTTGTTGCTCTGGCTAAGAGAAGAGCTTCTGTGAAGCACTTGGTGTTCTCTAGCCTTTGCAGAGGTCACCGGCAGACAAGGCAGGGGAGTAAGGCCTTAATTAGCTAGGGACTGCTGGAGCAAAGCCATTTGGCAGTGTCTTACCTCAGCTCCTCAGTGGGACTGGCTCCTTCCCCTAGTGACAGTGCAAATGCACTCTCCTTTTTTAGTTTTTGATTTCTGAGAGATCACTCTTCTTCTGTGAGCTTCAAGACATTTGGGTGCAGCGTGGTTCAAGGCTGATTAAAAGTTGGATAGATGGTATGACAAAAATTCCTTCCATCTGTGCAGGGCTTTTAAACCACTGAAGCACATTTTATTTCATTTGTTCCAGACCAATAGTTCTGTGCTTTGCAGATGAGAAAATTGAAGCCCAGAAAGGAGAAGTAACAAAGATTATAGCTAATTAGATTCTGGATTCCCAGACTAGTGTTCTTTCTACTGATATATGTAGGACAAGGAGAAAGGAGGAGGATGGTAAATGAAATTGAGTGACTTTTATTGATATGTGTGAGGTACTATATAAGGTACTTGGCTTAGTTTTCTCAGAAAGTTTTATGGTGAAAAATGTTACCACTCTGAATCCCAGAGTGGTTAAGTCACAGTTAAGATCATACAGCTAAGAAGGAGTGTGCCTGGATTCAGATCTGTTTGACCTTGAAGTATGTGTCTATCATTAAACTATATTCCTTGACAGTTGTTTATTCTAAAGGCATTACTGAGCTGCAAATGCAGTGCTGGGTATGAGGGATATAAGGAAGCTTCTGTTTTGCTAATCTCTGCCTTCATGGAACTCAGTTTGGTGATGCTCACTGCTCTGATAGAGGGGATGGAGACAAAGGGGTAGATAGAAGGGTGGGGGCAGTGGGCACCGGAGGCCCCCTCATTTTTGGTGGGAGAGGAAGTTGTCAGGGAAGGCTTCCTGGAGAACTTGGTACCTTAGTCTCGTGATGAAGGACATGGACCCTGGGGTTGGTCTGCGTGGGTCCCATCACTTGCTAGTAATACTTTGGGTAAGTTACTTAACCTCTCTCAGCTTACTTCCTCATCTCTGACTTGGAGATAATCATGTTATCCACCTCATAGGGCTGTTGTGGTGATTAAGGTGCGATAATCCAAGTCAAACATTTAACAGATTGCCTGCCTGCAATGCAGAAGACCTACGTTTGATCCCTGGGTTGGGAAGATCCCCTGGAGAAGGGAACAGCTACCCCCTCCGGTATTCTGGCCTGGAGAATACAGTCACAAAGAGTTGGACACGACTGAGCGACTTTCACTTTCTGACACACAATAAACTGTCATTAATTGTCAGCCATTATAATTGTCATTGTCTAACGTGTGTTTTTCCCATCATCAACTTGAGGGGACAAATGAAACCAGGCTATCTTAGGACCTCTTATTGTCAATGAAGTGGGGCTTTATTTAGGTGATTTCAAAGATTTCTTTCGGGTCTAAAATTCTGTCAAAGTAAAAACTGCCTGGTTTGTTTCCTGGAGGGCAACTGGCAAGAAACTTTGTATCTGGCAACAACCTGACCTAGTTTGTACTCCCTAAAGCCATCTCTGGTTGGCCCCTGTAAGTGCTATATGCCTGAAAAAGACCCTCTTTTTTCTGCTGTCTTTTCATTGGATAGTCTGGAAGCTGGCCTCCTGTAGAAACTGGTCTTTCCCCCTAGAGCTGATGTCCTTCATCTCTAGACCAGCCAAGGTACCAACTTCTCTGGGAAGTTTTACCTAACAGCTTCCCCTGCCACAATGATTAGGGTCCCCCTGAGCTCCCATTACCCCCATCCTTCTCTCTATCCCTGTTTTCCTATTCCCTCGATCATAGTAGTGAGCATCACCAAGTTATGAGTTCCATGAAAGCAGAGATTGCTAAAGCTTATGCTTCCTTGTATCCCTTGTACCTAACATTTCACCTGAAGCTCAATAAAGATTTTTTAGAATGAACAACTGTCAAGAAATATAGTGTAATGGTGGAAAGACACAGGCTTTAAAGTCAAACAGGCTTAGATCTGAATCTAGGCTAACCTTCTCACAAATTTTTTGTGATGGAGAAAGTAACGTAGTTTTTAGTAGTCCAAGTGGTCTAGGGATTCTCTCCTACTGTAGGATCCTGTCTACTTTGGGTAACGGTGGAATAACAGCACCTTTATGTATTTTACAGTGTACTCTTTTAAAATAAGTGTTCTTTAGAGCATCATTGTCATATGAAAAGACAATAAATATTAGTCTCTAAAAGACCTTTGAGGTCAAGTTTGGAAAATCTGGGAGTCTGTAATATGGTAAGAAAAGATATGCAGAGTTTTGTACATTAAAAAAAAGAATCGAAGTGTAAATAATTCTACATTAAAAAGAGAAACTCAGTTCCGTTTCCTTTCTTTTTTTTTTTTTTCCGTTTCCTTTCTTTATTTAATCTTTTGGTTGTGCTGGATCTTTGTTGCTGTGTGTAGGCTTTCTCCAGTTGTGGAGAGCGGGGGTCGCTGTCTAGTTGCAGCGCACGGCTTCTCACTGTGGTGGCTTCTCTTGTGGAGCACAGGCTCTAGGCGCACAGGCTTCGGTAGTTTAGTTGCTCTTCTGCATGTGAAATCTTCCTGGACCAGGGATTGAATCCATGTCCCCTGCACTGGCAGGTGGATTCTTACCCACTGTACCACTGGGGAAGTCCTATTTCTACATGTTTTGATCCTGGAATTGCCGCTCTCCCGCCCCCAAATAAAACCAAGAACCCATCTTTGATAGTTCATAAAATGCCAGTGTTCCACAAGACACAAGAGGTAAGATGAGCACAAAGTGGCTCCCTAATTTTCTGTTAGTTGGGCCTGAAGAAGTAGAGTGGTAAACTGTCCTTTGACTGGCAGAGTACCTCCAGGACTCCCCTTCTTTTCGTAGACTGAGGGATTGTTACAGAAAGCTAGAGATCTTGGTTAATCCACAAGTCCCTGGTTATGTCCCCGACTCAATGGTAGGAGATTTAGCTAGTAAAGCTTCTGTAGTTGACCTTGCTTGCTGCCTCTAGAGGGGGAGACCAGTGCTCTGCTCTGAGGGAATGATATTGAGTTCAGTTGGAGAACTATCTGTTTGCTCTCTTGTTAATTACAGATGGTCGAGAAGTGGGTTGGATAGGCAGGGGTTGCATTCAATATTTCAGTCTTCTGGGGTTCTGGTTTCCAATCTCACTTTGCTTTAAGTGTGGTACTTCTACCTTCTCAACCTTGGTTTCCTTATTTAAAGATGCAGAAATTGTGTTAGATTGATTACATTCACTAAATACTTATTAAACATTTACTGTGATCTAGTCATTGTTCTGGGGTGATGGGAAAGCAGACCCTGCCTCAGGAACTTAATCTAGTAGAGATGATCACATTATGTGAGTATGGAAGTGTGTGTTCTAGATTAAGATTTTAGTAGTTGAGGGAAGGCAGACATTTGTATGAGTCACTGTAGTCTAGCAGGCTTCCTGGAGATGGTGCGACTTAGTCTCCAAAACTGTAAAGCTTTTGTATTGCAGAAGTTCAGGGAGGCATTTGGATGTGCAGGTGACCTCAGTGCAGGAAGGAGTGAATAGCCAGTGCTCAGGAGAAGGTGATATTCTGTACTGCTCTTAGCCGTGGCATCTCCCATGGGCAGTCTGCTGAGGGGGCTTGTTTCCGGGGCAGTTGAAGATAGCACTGCCAGAGAGAACTTGCAGCTAAGGACTGAGGGAGGGGCTGGGCAGAAGCGGATTGTTACTGTGGATAGGAGGAAAGGATCATAACTGATGAAGTCAGAAGTTAAAAGCATAGGGAACCAGGGAGTTGAAGAGCGTGAAATGTGTCAGGGTAACAGTTCATGTCTCAGGCTATGAATGACAGGGGACTTGAAACCTGAAAATGTTTATATATAGTTTCTTTCCATGTGCCAAGCACTGTTAGCATTTTAAATGCTAAGCTTATTTAATATTTAATTCTTTTTTCATTATTTAGTTCTTAGTAGTATGTCTAATCTTTATATTCAATACCAGCTCTAAGAGGGTAGGTACTATTATTTTCCTATTTTAAAGGTGAGAAAACTGAGACCTGGAGAGTTTAAATAATTTGCTCAAACTGATATGGTTGATAAATGATGAAGTTAAGATTCATGCTTGGGTGATATTTTTTCCAGTCTGCTCTTTAACATTTAAAAAAATTTTTTATTTATTATTTATTTGGCTGCGTTGGTCTTAGTTGTGGCCTATGGGATCTCCGATCTTCGTTGTGGTCTGCAGGATCTTTAGTTGCAGCATGTGAACTCTGAGCTGCAGCATGTGAACGCTTAGTTGAGGCAGGTGGGATGTAGTTTCCTGACCAGGGATCAGACGTGGGCCCCCTGCATTGGGAGCAAGGAGTCATAGTCACTGGACCACCAAGGAAGTCCCCAGAGGCCTTGCTCTTAATGCACCATGTTACACAGTTTTAGGCCATCATATATCATACAGTGAGAAGCCACCATATATTTCTGGCTAGTGAGGCAACTTTTTGTAGGTAGTGTCAGTTCAGTTCAGTCGCTCAGTCGTGTCCGACTCTTTGCAACCCCATGAATCGCAGCACGCCAGGCTTCCCTGTCCACCACTAACTCCCAGAGTTTACTCAGACTCATGTCCATCGAGTCGGTGATGACATCCAGCCATCTCATCCTCTGTTGTCCCCTTCTCCTCCTGCCCCCAATCCTTCGCAGCAACAGAGTCTTTTCCAATGAGACAGCTCTTCGCATGAGGTGGCCAGAGTACTGGAATTTCAGCTTTAGCATCAGTCCTTCCAAAGAACACCCAGGACTGATCTCCTTCAGAATGGACTGGTTGGATCTCCTTGCAGTCCAAGGGACTCTCAAGAGTCTTCTCCAACACCACAGTTCAAAAGCATCAATTCTTCAGCACTCAGATTTCTTCACAGTCCAACTCTCACATCCATACATGACCACTGGAAAAACCATAGCCTTAAAAAAAAACAAAAACAAAACCAAAACATAGCCTTGACTAGACGGACCTTTGTTGGCCAAATAATGTCTCTGCTTTTTAATATGCTATCTAGGTTGGTCATAACTTTCTTTCCAAGGAGTAAACGTTTTAATTTTATGGCTGAAATCACCATCTGCAGTGATTTTGGACCCCCCAAAAATAAAGTCTGACACTGTTTCCACTGTTTCTCCATCTATTTCCCATGAAGTGATGGGACCAGATGCCATGATCTTATTAGTTTTGTGAATGTTGAGCTTTAAGCCAACTTTTTCACTCTCCTCTTTCACTTTCATCAAGAGGCTTTTTAGCTCCTCTTCACTTTCTGCCATAAGGGTGGTGTCATCTGCATATCTGAGGTTATTGATATTTCTCCCAGCTATCTTGATTCCAGCTTGTGCTTCTTCCAGTCCAGCGTTTCTCATGATGTACTCTGCATGTAAGTTAAATAAGCAGGGTGACAATATACAGCCTTGACGTACTCCTTTTCCTATTTGGAACCAGTCTGTTGTTCCATGTCCAGTTCTAACTGTTGCTTCCTGACCTGCATATAGGTTTCTCAAGAAGCAGGTCAGGTGGTCTGGCATTCCCATCTCTTTCAGAATTTTCCACAGTTGATTGTGATCCACACAGTCAAAGGCTTTGGCATAGTCAATAAGGCAGAAAAGATGTTTTTCTGGAAATATGTTCTCTTGCTTTTAGTGCAGGGCAATTTCCTAAGGAAGCGTGGAATTGAAGGCAAGAAAACTCGTCACAGTTGTTGTAATAATCATCTCAGTTGCTTTTGAAGGTGTAGAAAGATGATATTTCGCAAATCACTTTCTGAGATGGATCTGGTAGTTCCCGGTGCTACCTCTAATTTCAGCCCATTTTAGAAATCATTTTCCAAATAATTTTAAGCTGTAGGAATTTCTCCTATCCCCTGCCTATTCCAGGCAGAGGGGCCCCAGGAATCAGATCAGGAATACGTCTTCTGGAGTCAAGAGTTCAAGCAGCATCTGGAAGCATTTCCAAGAGGGGAAGTTGAACTTATTAAGACTTCCTGTTGACATCAGAGTTTGCTCTCCTGATATGGGGCAGGGCGGGGTGGGGGGGAGAATCCCGTTATAATTGATAGTGAACCTGATTGCTCATCTTTTTTTTTAAATTTTAGATTTTAATTTATTTATTTGGCTGTTCTGGGTTTTCATTGCTGTGCGGGCTTTCTCTAGTTGCAGCGAGTGAGGGCTGCTCTCTAGTTATGATGCGTGGGCTTCTCATTGCCGTAGCTTCTCTTGCGCACCTTCTCTAGGCACGCAAGCTTCCGTAGTTGTAGCTCTTGGGCTCTAGAACACAGTCTCAGTACTTGTGGCACATGGGTTTAGTTGCTCCATGGCATGCGGGATCTTGCCTGACCAGGGATCAAACCCATGTCTCCTGCATTGGCAGGTGGATTCTTTACCACTGAGCCACCAGGGAAACCCCCTGGTTGCTCATCTTGAGAGACTGGGCAAGTGTGCTGAGGTACAGAGATGTGACGTGATCCTTGTCTTTGAGCCATCCACAAATTACTGAGAAGAAGATAGCACATAAGGAAATACAATTAATATAGTATCACAAGTGCTGTAATAGAGGGACATAGAAAAACTTACTAAGAGAGAAAGGAAGGAGAGTCTCAATGCTTGGCAAAGAATGAGTTAGCAAAGGCTTCAGAGAGATTCAGTCTGGGTCTTTAAGAATGACCAGAATTATGCCAGGCAGAGAGGGCCCTGGAATGCATTCTGTGCATTGTAAATGTGGCAGTGCATTCATATTCAGGGAATGGGCAGTCGTTCATCATGCTGGACTGCTTGGGAGGACATCTGAATGTGAAGACCTTAAATCCTACTGGAGTTGAGCTTTCCTGTAGATATTTGAGATGGAGAATGTCATGGTTAGAATGGTGTTTTAGAACATCTCTGACGCCTATGCTTAGGAGGATGAGAATGGATTGATTAAACCAGAGGCAGGGAAATCAGCCAGAAGACTGTTGCAGCAGCGAATGATGAGGCTGGAACCAAGGCAGCGGTCATGGGTGTTGGTTTAGATTGAGTGACTGAAGGAAGAAATGTTAGATGTCTGGGCATTGTGTGCTCAGTCGCTCCAGTCATGTCTGCTCTGTGTGACCCTATGGACTGTACCCCATCAGGCTCCTCTGTCTATGGGATTCTCCAGGCAAAAATAGTGGGGAGGGTTGTCATGCCCTCCTCCAGGGGATCTTCCTGAACCAGGGGTTGAGCCTGTGTCTCTTACGTCTACTACATTGGCAGGTGGGTTCTTTACCACTGGTGCCACCTGGGAAGCACTGTGATGCTGTTAACACATGAAATACAGGCTGGAGAGCTGGTTTAGGGGAGTTAATGAAAAAGCTGGCTTAAACCTCAACATTCAAAAAACTAAGATCATGGCATACAGTGTCATCACCTCATGGCAAATAGGTGGGGAAACAATGAAAATAGTGACAGACGTTCTTTTCTTGGGCTCCAGAATCACTGCATATGGTGACTGCAGCCATGAAATTAAAAGACACTTTCCTTGGAAGAAAAGCTATGACAAACATAGACAACATATTAAAAAGCGGAGACATTTCTTGCCGACAAAGGTCCATCTAGTGAGAGTTGGACTGTGAAGAAATCTGAGTGCCAAAGAATTGATGCTTTTGAACCGTGGTGTTGGAGAAGACTCTTGAGAGTCCCTTGGACTGCAAGGAGATCAAATCAGTCAATCCTAAAGGAAATCAACCCTGAATATTCATTGGAAGGACTGACACTAAAGCTCCAATACTTTGGCCACCTGATCAAACAGCCAGCTCATTGGAAAAGACCTGGATGCTGGGAGGGATTGGGGGCAGGAGGAGAAGGGGACAACAGAGGATGAGATGGTTGGATGGCATTACCGACTTGATGGACGTGAGTTTGAGCAAGCTCCGGGAGTTGATGAAGGACAGGGAAGCCTAGCGTGCTGTAGTCCATGGGGTTGCAAAGAGTTGTACACAACTGAGCGACTGAACTGAACTGAGCTAAATGTTCGTTTTGAGATGCTCATGGGTGACATTCAGGAGAATTCCCTGGTGGCTCAGATGATAAAGAATCTGCCTGCAATGCAGGAGACCCATATTCGATCCCTGGGTCGGGAAGATCCTCTGGGTCGGGAAGATCCCCTGGAGAAGGAAATGGCAACCCACTCCAGTATTTTTGCCTGGAGAATTCCGTGAACAGAGGATCCTGGCAGGCTATAGTCCATGGGGTCACAAAGAGTCAGACAGGACTGAGCGACTGTCACTCACTCACTTGGGAAAGATAGGAGTTTTGGAGTTCCTGAGAAGGGTAGGATTGATTGTAGATATAGGAAGGATGACCTCTAAGTGAGAATGAAAACCAGAGGAACAGATGAAATTGCTTGAGTAAAACCCAAAAAAATGGGAATGAAAGGAGGCTGTGGGTAGGCCTCAGAGGAACTCTGATATGTGTAGCCAGAAAAGTTGGGAAAGGCATCTGAGGAGGAGCAGAGAGGTAGGAGAAAGTATCAATCTGGGAAGCCAGGAATGAGAAGAATTTGTAGAAGGAGGTGAGTGTTTGTTGGAGCTGAGAACAAGTAGGGTGAGCCCTGAAACGGGGTTGCTCGGTCGTTGGTGACTGGGTGAGGGCAGTTTCAGTGGAGGAGTAGAGACAGAAGCTAGATGGCTGTGGCTCGAGGAGTGGATATGAGGTGAGGATCTAGAGGCAGCAAGCACAGACTTCTTTTTTGAGAAATGTAGTGGTAAGAGAAGAAAGGAAAGAGCATAATATTTTGAAGAGGAACCAGGGGAGACAGGCTCAAAGATTTTGTTTTTTTTCAGAATTGGGGAGTAGAATGGGGACCTGAGCTGGTATAGGTTGCGGGACAAGACATAGAGGAAGGTGGTCAAGTAAAGGTGCTACAGCTCTCTGAATGCTCCATATTCTTGTGGGATCCCTAAACTGTGGCGCTTCGCTGAAGCCTGCAGTCACTAGAAGGAGTGTATGGTAGACAAGAGAGACCTTGACATTTTTAACAATTAATGATAGCACCATGTATTGAGTAACCTCTGTATGCAAGGCGTTTTTCTAGATACATCTAAACAGTAGATGCAGTTCTAACACTCACCACAACTCCCAGAAATTAAGTATTATTGCCATTTTTCAGACGTGGAAACAGAGAAGTTGAGCATACAATTAGTGGTGGAGCCAAAGTTTCAGGCCAGGTTTGTGAAACTGCAAGATGTGTTTTTTTTTACTTCACAGTGCTGTCTTCCATTAGTAACTCAATGCTGAGACTCTAAGGAGGGCTGGAAGGGAGAGTAGGGATGGATGGGCCAGAGGGACAAAGGTAGGGTTCAGAAAGAAAGTGAAAGTGAAAGTCGCTCAGTCATGTCCAACTCTTTGTGACCCCATGGACTATACAGTCCATGGAATTCTCTAGGCCAGAATACTGGAGTGGGTAGCCTTTCCCTTCTCCAAGGGATCTTCAGTCTTATGGAGTTCCAACCCAGGAATCGAATTGGGGTCTCCTGCATTGCAGAAGCCAGGGTTCAGAAGTTGATCCTAACTTGGAGGGAACATGACTTAATCTCTGAATGAAGAAGAAAGATCTTGGTCTGGCCTTGCCCTGACTTCTTTCTGCTTAGCCAGTGGCTTCAGTGACTGCAGGCTTTCACTCTCTTTTTCTCTATCTTTCTGTAACTTCCTACCAGAGCCTCTGAGGTCCCAGCTGCTGCCTGTTATTGATGGTTTATAGAGAAAAAAAAAAACCCACTTCTAAGCCCAAAGGGCTTATCCTTTCCAACAAACTACCTGAGAGGAATTAGTGAGCTGTAGGATGGCACTCTCTTTGGCACAGGACAGTCTTCTTCCTGAAGTACTTCTGTTTGAAATGAATAATTTTGGATTGGTGGGAAGATCAAAACAATGAAAATTAGAAGACTTGATTTTCAGCCTAAGTGATTGCCCAGGTTACCTTGGGCAAGTTGCCTCCTCCGTGTTTATTTACTTGACATAAGGTAGGGACTATTTTACTCAGCTCTGTATCCCACATACCTGGCATATGGCCTGGCTGAAGAGGTGTCCTGAGTAAGTTTATTTTGAAGTAAGTTAATTTGCTCCTTTGTTGAATGAGGGAATTGGACCTTTTAATTTCTAAAAGTCATTAGTTCTATGAAGATTGATACGCTTTAATTATAAATTAATAAGTATAGTCATTTATTTAGCATTTGCTTTTTGCCCAGGCACTGTGTGAGGTGCTTTACATATTTATTTTATTTAGATGATTTTTTAAATTTAAAACTTTTGTTTGGTCCTTTAGAAATATTATGGATCCTTGGGCAATAAGCTCATGAGGACAGTATCTGTGCCTGTTTATTACTGTAACTCTAGGGCTAAGTGCAGTGCTGAGCATGTGATGAGTACTCAGCGAGTATTTGTTGAACAAATGAATGAATGGATGTCATATTATTACAACAATCCTGTAACATAGCTAGTATTAGCCCCATCTTACAGATAAGAAAATTGAGGTTCACAAGTCACGGAACTAGTAGGTGGCTAAGATGGAGGATGGAGGATTCAAACCCAATTCTGTCTAACTCTATAGTTGGTGCCTTTACCACTTAACACCACAATGCCTCCACTTATCTTCTATTTTATTTGAAAATTCTAAAGGAAGGAAGGGAATTGAGGGCTTGGGGGTGGGGTTAGAGGTTGGGCACTGAAGTTTAAGTATTCATGGTAAGAGTTGACAAGTATTTCAAGCACCTTAAGAAAACAAAGGGGCTATAATAGCAGTTACTATTCACTGGGTAATTCATTTATTGAGTAATGAGTAAATGGCAATTAAAAACCACTCTAACAATTTTAATTATCATCTGTTAACTGATGATTATCAAATTTGTGTGTCTAGCTCAGATGTTTCCTCTCAGCTTTAGCCTTGCATATCCAATCCCTTAATTGACATTCTGGATGTCTAACTGGCATTTTAACAGGTTCACACTTAACATTCACTCTTGTCAGCAGATCCTGTTGGTTCTACTTTTAAAGTACATCAACAGTTAGATACTTTTCAGTGCCTCTGCTCCTACCACCTTGACCCAAGCTACCACTGTCTCTTGCCTGGAGAAGTAATAGCCTCTTGATTGGTTTCCTGCTTCTCCCCTTGCCTGCCTACAGTTCAGAGCAGCCAGAGCAATCCTTTCAAACGTAAATCCAGTCATATAGATCAGTATCCTCTAGAGGTTTCTCATATCCCTTGGAGAACAAGCCAAAGTCCTTAGAGTGGCCGGGCTCCAGTTACCTGGCTTATCCTCCTCTCCACTGCTTGCCCTGCCCCGTTGGCTTCCTCATTCTCTCTTGAGCAAGGCAGGTATGCTTGTGCCTCCTTGGCACGTGTTCTCCCCTTTTCCCCTCTGCATTGCCTATTATCTCATTTCCTTCAGATCCTGTGGTCAAATGTCATACTCTCAATGAGGCTTTCTTCAGTCATTCTATTAAGAAATAGCAAACCCTCCCCTATAGCACACCTTAATCTCTATTCTCGTTAATTTTTTGCTATAGCATTTATCATTTTCTAAGCATGTTTGTTTGCCAGGCCCTGTACTTTGCCCCCTGCTCCCTGTCAGTTCCATAAGAACAGTCATTTTTGTTCATTGCTGAATCCTCAGCGACTGGCACATGACATATGCTTAGTAAATACTTGTTAAATGAAATATTCTGGGCCAGGTACACAGGTAGATGCCTTATATATATTTGTTTAATTTTCTTCACAACAACCCTGCAAAATATTCCCATTTTACAAATGAGGAAAGTTATGTGCCTAGGATTGCATGGCTAGAAAGTTGAAAGCCTAGATTAGTTCCACTTAAAACATTGCCAAACTCAAATAAAATATTTTAGGAGGATGGAGTCTAAATATTATTTCTTTGCTTCTGAATGGAGTGTTTAAACCATAGGCCTAGAAACCAGAAGAAAGGCAAAGACTGAATGCCCAAATTGGGCATTGTTCATCCACTCACGTGGAAGCACACTGATCACTTGTGATGCTGCTGCCGTTAGAAGCCTAAAACACCTGGAGAAAGGCCTTTGTGTGAGGTCTTCCTATGCACCACTTTGAAACACTTTTGGCTTGTATATGCAGGAAACCAGAAGAGTTTTATGATAACTTGGAAAATTTTCTCCCCCACTCCCTGGGAAAGACCTTGTTTCCCTATTTTGGAATAGCATTAAGGTTATTTTGGGCTTATTGCTTCATATCACTTTTAATGTGAGGTTTAATGTCATCCAGAGTCAGAGTGCAAACCATCTTCAGGGTATCCTGTAGTGTGACTTTCTTTGTGGTGTGACTGAGAAGGCCTAGATCAGAGCTGTTCCCAAAGTAAGATGAGACTGTAGTCAGACTGTAGTCAGTCTGTAGTCAGTCTGTAGTCAGACTGTAGTCAGTCCCCAGGGTCAAATGTATCTGGGTTCACATGCCATCCTAATAGAGACACATCATTCTTTCAGAAAGGAGGGTGAAGGAGAATGGGACCAGGAGCCAACCCCCAGCTGACTGGGATATAGTGTATCTCTCTCCTACATCTCAGGTGCTAGTAACTTTTCTGCCAAATTTTAAAAAATTGTGGTAAAATGCACATAAGATTTACCATCTTAATCATGAAATGTGTAGTTCAGAGGTATTAAATACGTTCATAATGTTGTGCGATTACCACCATCACCATCCCTATAGCTCTTTTCTTCTTGTAAAACAAAAACTCTGTACCTGTTTAAACAGTAACTCCCCATTGCTGTTTCTCCCCAGGCCTGCAACCACCATTCTGCTTCCTGTCCCTGATTTTGACAATGTACTCTGCAGAGACCTACATATCAGTAACTTTGGAGTGAAACCTAGTGAGGCTCTGGGCTTATAGGAGGCTCAGAGGGAGCAGAAGTGGATTCTTCAGGGTAAAGTTCTTCTTAGCAATATGACAGAAGTAGAAGAGGAGGAGGTAGAGAAACGTCATCCTGCGGTATGATAGGAGCAGTCACGTGTCCAGAGAACAGTGAAGAGCAAAGTGTGGCTCAGAGTGGCCCCCGGGGTGAAATGAGACGAACAGAGCTGTTCCCAGGAAGTAATGAAGATAGGGTGAGAACTTTCCCCAGGGTAGGATAAGCAGAGGGGGCAGGCAAGAGTGCCGGAGTGGATTGCCACTGCAATACCATTTCCAGGGCAAGAGAAAGAAAAGAGCCTGTGGCAGCAGCTCCAGTAGCAAGGGAACATGAGAGGAAAGGACTTCTGCAACATGTTTAGGTTAGGGGAAGGAACAAGCAGATGACAGGTTGCAGAGAGCTTTGTATGGCATATTCAGGATTTGAAACTGTTCCTTGGGCAAAACAGAGCCACTGAAAAGTTTTGACTAAGAATTAGACAGGGTAAAATTTGCTTCTGGTCAATATGCCCTGTGTTCAGGTCAGGTCAGGAAAGGCTAGAAGAGAGGATGGCAGCCACGGGACTCCAGGCAGGTGTGGGTAGAGCCTGACTTCAGTGAAACCACAGAGGCTTTTCTGGACCTCATCCAAAACTAAGAACTTCAGTGGCTGCACATTGGGAATATACTAGAATGTACTATATGCCACGGAACTGTTCACTTAAAAATGGTTACTGTTACAAAACTAGGAACCTCATCCTGCCTCAGTCTTTGTAGGACTGGGCCTGACGTTCTATGACTGATTTTTTTTTTTTCTGTAAGGGTTTGGCGTGTTGGTGGTGGTCCTGGGGAGTCCAGGTTGGAGCTAGGCATAGCAGGAGGGATGTGAGTCCACTCCATGATCTCTCCTTCTCTTTTGATTTGTTTTTGGCTGGGCTGTCTTCACTGCTGCTGTGCGGCCTTTTCTCTAGTTGCAGCGGCTAGGGGCTGCTCCTCCTCATGGTGTGAGGTCTTCTTATCACAGCTGCTTTTGTTGTGGAGCACAGGCTCTAGGCTCACAGGCTTCAATAGTTTCAGTGTGTGGGCTCAATAGTCCTGGTTTCTGGGCTCTTTTAATAGTTGTGGCACCAGGCTTAGTTGCTCCTCAGCATGTGGGATCTTCCTGGATCAGAGATTGAACCCATGTCTCCTGCAGAGGCAGGCAGATTCTTTGCTGCTGAGCCGCCGAGGAAGCCCCATGTTCTCTTTTTATCCATCCTTCCTACTGGCTGCCAGAGTCATCTGCCTTTTTTTTTTTTTTAACTTTAAAAACAAATTTACTTACCTATTTGGCTGCACTGGGTATTTGTTGTGTCATGTGAAGTCTTCATTGCAGCCTGTGGGATCTACTTCCCTCACCAGAGATCGAACCCAGGCCCCCTGCATCGGGAGCACAGAGTATTAGCCACTGAACCACTGGAAAAATTCCCCTAGTTATGCTTCTAACAAGTTAATCTAACCCCTGCCTTTCTCTACTAAGAAATCTCTGTTGCTTTCCCATTCTCTGCATATTATGAAATCCAACCTTCGATGGAATCTGGTTCCATGACATTCCATGATATCACTCCTGCGTATTTTCTTGTAAATATCTTGCTTGTTTTTATTTATGCTTTACTCATTCACCTTGCTTGAATATCTTCTTGCTGTTTCTATCTGGTAAACTCATCCTTCTATACTATCCTCCAGCGTTACCACTTTTTTGAAGCCTTTTCTGTTCTCCATCGCCTGGAGAAGGAAATGGCAATCCACTCCAGCATTCTTGCCTGGAAAATCCCATGGACGGAGAAGCCTGATAGGCCACAGTCCATGGGGTCGCAAAGAGTCGGACATGACTGAGCGACTTCACTTTCACTTTCTCTGTTCTCCCATCATAGACAGATAGACCCTTTCAATGTTATTCTTCCATTAAGTTGTATATTTCTCTCTGTTAATTATCTCACTGCTTTGTTATTTTTTTGTATGTGATTGCCACATAGATTGGCAGTTTTCCAAAGACAGGTGCCCTACAAGTTTTTTTCTGTGCTCCTGTGACAGTACTGCCCAGAGACAGCTCTCACTGTTTCTTTCTTTCTTTCAAAAAGAAGTGTTTATTTGTAGACCATAGACATTGTTGTCCTTGCCTTGCTACTTAGCCCTAATCTCTCCTTCCCAGGTGATTGCCTGAGTTCTCTCATGTACTTTCAATGCGTTTATTGAGGTGAAAGTCACATAACATAAAATTAATCATTTTAAATTGAGCGATTCAGTGCCTTTTGGTGCTTTTACAGTGTTGTATACAACCACCACCTCTGTCTAGTTCCGAAACAGTTCCATTCAGTTCAGTTCAGTTCAGTCACTCAGTCGTGTCCAACTCCTTGCGACCCCATGAATCGCAGCACGCCAGGCCTCCCTGTCCATCACCAACTCCCGGAGTTCACTCAGACTCACGTCCATCGAGTCAGTGATGCCATCCAGCCATCTCATCCTCTGTTGTCCCCTTCTCCTCTTGCCCCTAATCCCTCCCAGTATCAGGGTCTTTTCCAATGAGTCAACTCTTCGCATGAGGTGGCCAAAGTACTGGAGTTTCAGCTTTAGCATCATTCCTTCCAAAGAAATCCCAGGACTGATCTCCTTCAGAATGGACTGGTTGGATCTCCTTGCAGTCCAAGGGACTCTCAAGAGTCTTCCCCAATACCACAGTTCAAAAGCATCAATTCTTCGGCACTCTGCCTTCTTCACAGTCCAACTCTCACATCCATACATGACCACAGGACGGTTCCATTACTCCACAGTAAAACACCTCACCAGTCAACAGTTTCTCCTCATTCTCCCTGCCCCCGCAGCCATCAGTCTGCATTTTTGTCTTGATGGGTTTACCTATTCTGGATGTTTTGTATAGAGTCATACGGTATGTGGCCTTTTACTTCTGGCTTCTTTGCGTGCATGTGTGCTCAATCAGTCACTCAGTCGTGTCTGACTCTTTGTGACCCCATGGACTGTAGCCCACCAGGCTCCTCTGTCCATGAGATTCCCCAGGCAAGAATACTGCAGTGGGCCGCCGTTTCCTTTTCCAGGGGATCTTCCTGACCCAGGGACCTAACCGCATCTCTTGCATCTCCTGCACTGGCAGGTGGATTCTTTACCACTGTGCCCCCTGGGAAGCCCCCTGGCTTCTTTACCTTAGTATAAAATTTTGTAGGATGGGTCAGCACGTCATTCTCTTTTTTGCTTTTTCAAGTTTTTTGTTATTGTTGTGGTAAAATATATAGCTTACAATTAGTGATTTTAACCGTTTTAAAGTGTGTAACTCTGTGGCATTAATTACATTCACACTGTTGTGCAACCATCACCACTGTCTATTTGCAAAACTTTTTCATCATCCCAGACAGAAACTCTTTACCCATTAAGCAATAACTCCCCATGTTCCCCTCCTCCTAGATATTGTTAGATTCTAATCTACTTTCTATCTCCATGAATTTGTCTGTTCCAGATATTTCATGTAAGTGGAATCATACAATTTATATTCCTTTGTGTCTGGCTTTATTTCCTTAAGGATAATGTTTATAAGGTTCTCCCATGTTGTAGTATGTACCAGAACAATTTGTTCCTTTATATGGCTGGAAAATGCCATAACTTGTCTATCCATCCATCTGGTGATGTATGCTTCAGTTGTTTCCACTTTTTGGCTATTGTGAATAGTGCTGCTGTGGACATGTGTGTACATGTACTTGTATGAGTACCAGTTTTCAACCCTTCTGGCTCTATACCTTGAAGTAGAATTGTGGGGTTATATGGTAATATATGTTTAACTTCTTGAGAGACTGCCAAAACTGTTTTCCATAGCAACTGCACCATTTCACATTGCTATCAGCAAATATAAGGATTCCATTTCTTTATATCTTTGCTAACACTTGCTATTTTTTGGTTTGTTTGTTTTAATTACAGCTATCTTAGTGGGTGTGAAGTGACATTTTATTGTGGTTTTCATTTGCATTTCCCTAATGCTATGGCAGAAAGTGAAGAGGAACTAAAAAGCTTCTTGATGAAAGTGAAAGAGGAGAGTAAAAAAGTTGGCTTAAAGCTCAACATTCAGAAAACGAAGATCATGGCATGTGGTCCCATCACTTCATGGGAAATAGATGGGGAAACAGTGGAAACAGTGTCAGACTTTATTTTTTTGGGCTCCAAAATCACTGCAGATGGTGATTGCAGCCATGAAATTAAAAGACACATACTCCTTGGAAGGAGGGTTATGACCAACCTAGATAGCATATTCAAAAGCAGAGACATTACTTGGCCAACAAAGGTCCATCTGGTCAGGGCTATGGTTTTTCCAGTAGTCATGTATGAATGTGAGAGTTGGACTGTGAAGAAAGCTGAGCGCTGAAGAATTGATGCTTTTGAACTGTGGTGTTGGAGAAGACTCTTGAGAGTCCCTTGAACTGCAAGGAGATCCAACCAGTCCATTCTAAAGGAGATCAGTCCTGGGTATTCTTTGGAAGGACTGATGCTAAAGCTGAAACTCCAATACTTTGGCCACCTCATGCGAAGAGTTGACTCATTGAAAAAGACTCTGATGCTGGGAGGGATTGGGGATACGAGGAGAAGGGGACGGCAGAGGATGAGATGGCTGGATGGCATCACCAACTTGATGGACGTGAGTTTGAGTGAACTCCGGGAGTTGGTGATGGACAGGGAGGCCTGGTGTATTGCAATTCATGGGGTCACAAAGAGTTGGACACGACTGAGCGACTGAACTGAACTGAACTGAATGATGCTGAGCATCTTTTCATGTACTTGTTATCTGTGTATATGTCTTCTTTGGAGCAGTGTCTGTCCAGGTCCTTTATTTGTTTAAAATTAGGTTGTCTGTCTCTGTGGTTGAATTGTTAGAAGTTTTATATATATTCTGGATACTAGACCCTTATCAAATATATGGTTTGTAAATATTCCTTCCCCTTCTGTATATTGATTTTTCACTTTCTTAAGAATGTTTTTTGATGCACAGTCATTTTTAATTTTTATGGAGTTGTATTTATCTATTTTTTTTTTTTGTTGCTCATGCTTTTTATATTATATCTAAGAATCCAATGCCAAGTCTAAGGTAGTGAAGATTATTCAGGTTTTCCTGTTTTCTTCAAAGAGTTTTATGGGTTTAGCTCTTGGGTTGTTGATCTACTTTGAATTAATTTTTACATATAGTGTAAGCCTAATGTACTTTTAAACTCTGAATGTATGCTGTTGGGGTTTTTCTAGTCAGTAATGATTTTTGGATCTTCAGATTCCAATAGTTACAGAAGTTGTATTAGTTGCTGTTAGCTGAATTGTGGCTTCTCTTGTCATAGGTATAACTTAGGAGTCATTTCTTCCTCCTTCGATAAGGTCTAACTACTGATGCACATTTGATAGTTGTCGGGCTACTTTGAGAGTAAGGCTACTGTTTGTGTTGCCAGTCAGTTGAGTGACACACCCTTATGTGCGGACAGTGGGATGCTGTGTTTTGAGCTTGTCTGTATCTCGGGCGATGTGGAAAGCAGCAGGGTGAGGCCTTATTGAAACAAAGCAAAGTTGGCAGGGGTCAGGGGAACAATGTTGTCAGGTGGCAAGTCTGTACTGAGCCTGGTCAGGTTCCCAGCCTTGTGCATGACTTGCTGAGAACTATGCAAAGCAGTAATGAGGAGTAAAAAGGTATAATTTGGAGACAGAAGCCTTGATTTCAAATTTGATGACTGCAGGTCATCTTGTCTCTGAGCCTCAGTGTCTTCAAGGTGAATGCTGACCTCACAGGGTGCTTTTGTTTTTGGAGATGGCTCAGACAGTAAAGCGTCTGTCTACAATGCAGGAAACCTGGGTTCGATCCCTGGGTCGGGAAGATCCCCTGGAGAAGGAAATGGCAATCCACTCCAGTACTATTGCCTGGAAAATCCCATCGACAGAGGAGCTTGGTAGGCTACAGTCCATGAGGTCGCAAAGAGTCAGACATGACTGAGCGACTTCACTTTCAGAGTTATCAGTGGAAATTGTAAAATCCCATGTAATTTTGGGAGTGTAATGTGCAATCAAGGCGGAGACTAAGTGTACTGGGAGCATTTTTTTTTTTTTTCTTTTTTTAAAAATTCTTTCTCCAACTGTGATTTATAGTAAAGGTTTGAGGTTTATTGACCAAATGGAGGTTTTTCAATACTTTTTTTGCAAATAATTTTAAATTTGTTGTGACTCTTTTGCAAGTGACAGGAATACAATTCATGCTGACTTATAAGAGGGACTTAAGACTGAAATAACTAAAAAGCCATTTACTTTTAGACACAGCAAAATCCAGGGACTTGAATGATGTCATTTGGACCTAATCTCTCTCCTCTTGGCTTTGCTTTTCTTTGTTTTGGTCTTAGGCAGGCTCCACCCATGTAGTGGCAAAGATAGTTATCAGCCTTGGGTATGTAATCCACCAGCTAAGCAACCACTTTTGGAAAGATAGTACCTCTTTCCTGATGGAGTTGGCAGTCCTAGGTGTGATTTTGGCTTGAGTCATTTGCCCACCCTAAAGTATTACTGTGGTTGGAAGAATGCTGGACTTTCATTAGCCAACAGCTGTATTATACTCATGGAACCCAGGGATCAGGGTCAGCTCCTCTGGAATCATGTGGACTGAGAGCAGGGGAGGGATGGTTCCCGCAGGGAAGATCAAGGTGCTTGTACTTACAGAGGGTGTGGGAGGTGGGGAGATAATTAAATCAGCAAAATTCACAGATCTCTGCTTCATAATTGAGCCATTAGAGGGTTTTTATTTTTTTTTTTTTAAGCATGCTTTTAATGTTTAAAACTCAACAAAGTAGAGCTGCTCTGCTTGAAGAAGTGGAT
Organism: Capra hircus; assembly: GCF_001704415.2. NCBI lineage: Eukaryota > Metazoa > Chordata > Mammalia > Artiodactyla > Bovidae > Capra > Capra hircus. The sequence continues at coordinate 32,179,879 of NC_030822.1, forward strand.
CATATCAAGATACCTTAGTGGGAGGAGGGATCTGCAGAGCATAATTTGAAAACTGCTAGACAATTTGTCCAACAAATACTCGTTTGAGATGTGATATTTTCTGAATCCTTTCTTCCTATCTTTCTGGCTTTTTGTAGAAGAGATTGTATTTTCCTTCAAATCTGGGAGAGTATAGACTTCCCTGGTGGCTCAGTGGTAAAAAATACACGCCTGCCAGTGCAGGAGATATGAGTTCCATCCCTGATCCGGGAAGATCCCACATGCTGTGGGGCAACTAAGCCTACGGGCCAGAACTCCTGAGCCCCCACTCTCTAGAGCCGGAGCGCTCAGCGAGAGAAGCCCGTGCCCCGCAACTGGAGTGGCTCCTGCTCGCCACAGCCAGAGAAGGCCCACATGCAGCAGTGAAGACCCACATGCAGCAGTGAAGACCCACACGCAGCAGTGAAGACCCACAGCAGCCAGAACCATTGGAAAGAAAAGCTGAGAGAGCGCGGTTAGGAGCAGAGCCAGTCTCTGCTGGGGGTTGAAGATGCCAGGGACCTTGCTTAACCTGGACACCAGACTGTACTTTTTGTATTTTTTAAGCCATGAGCCTTTCAAATGTGAATAGGGACTCCTAGAAAACAGGTGGAAGTGGCCTCACAATGTATTGGTTAATGTGAGTGACGAAATATATTTGTATCCTCAGCATTTTGCAAGGGCTCAGGGTGCTAGAATGTATGGCGCCATGAGCTGGGTTCTATATTATAAATTGAGTGAGGGGGAAAGCAGCCCGCCTCCACCAGCCAGGTCATCAGGCAGCCAACAACTGACTTCTTTTAATGTGCTAAAATTCATATAACATAAAATTTGCCATTCTAAAGTGTACAATTCAGTGGTTTTAAACAATTTTGTGCGGCATCTCAGTATGTAATTCCAGAACACTTTCATCATCCCTATTAAACAGTCACTCCTTACTCTGTAGTCCCTGGCAACCACTAATCTACTTCCCTTCTCTGTGGCTTTGCCTGTTCTAGACATTTCATGTAAATGGAATCATGTCTAGCTTCACTTACTGTAATGTTAGCATATATTTACCTAATTATTTCATTACGATACTTTTTAGAAGTAGAATTATCCTGCAGACCTATCCTCAAACGTATAATTGGGATGGACATACTCAACAGTTGGGGTAGCACCCACATCAGATCCTTGACCTGTCAAATAAGAGCTAAGTGGAGAAGGCCAAGTGGAAGCTTTTGAAACTGTTGCTTTCTCTTCTGGCCAAGATGGTGAATCAAAAGCAATATTACATTCTGTGACGGTTGATGGAGATTAGTGCTACCATTAAGGATCTTAAGAATACAGGGGTGTTGGTCTCGCTTATGTCTACATTTAATTAATTAGTCTGCCCTCTTTGCAAAACTGGATGGATTCTGGAGACCCTCCACTTTAGTAAGTTTCATTTGGTAGCCTCAATTATGACTGCTGGATAGATCTGATATCTTTGCTAGAGCAGATCGGTTTGGTATGTGGGTATTGATTTGGTGAATGTGTTCTTTTCTATCTCAGTTGGAAAAAATACCAAAAAACCATTTGTATTCATGTGGTGCAGATATCATTACACCTTCATAGTTTTGCTGGAGGCTATGTAAACCTTTCCAAACTTTTACTTTTTTCACAATATAGTCAAAAGAGACTTGGACACTTGGCCATCTCATAGAACATCACTTTGATCTGTTGCTTTGACAACATCATGCTAATCACACAGCATGCGTTAAGAAGAGATTAGCACACAGAGGCCTTGGTAAGACACACATCCTCCATGGTGGGTGAGTGGGTACTGCCACATTCTTTGCCAAAGTCAGTGTATTTGATTTTTAAATATGTCCACAGATTGTATAATACTCCTCCCATCAAGAGGTGGAACCTAATTCTTCTGCTTTAACTCAGCTAGACCTAAGTAACTCAATTCTAACAAATAGAATAAAGTGAAAATGATGGTGTATGAACAACAAAAGAACAACAGAAAGAGTCCAAAATGCAGTACTTGGGTTCAATCTCAAAAACAACAGAATGATCTCTGTTCTTTCCCAAGGCAAGCCATTCAATATCATAGTAATCCAAGTCTGTGCCCCAAGCAATAATGCTGAAGAAGCTGAAGTTGAACGGTTCTATGAAGACCTACAAGACCTTCTAGAACTAGCACCCAAAAAAGATGTCCTTTTCATCACAGGGGACTGGAATGCAAAAGCAGAAGTCAAGAGATACCTGGAGTAACAGGCAAATTTGGCCTTGGAGAACAAAATGAAGCAGGGCAAAGGCTAACAGAGTTTTGCCAACAGAACGCACTGGTCATAGCGAACACTCTCTTCCAACAACACAAGAGAAGACTCTACACATGAATTTCACCAGCTGATCAATATTGAAATCAGATTGATTATATTCTTTGCAATCGAAGATGGAGAAGCTCTGAACAGTCAGCAAAAACAAGACCTGGAGCTGACTGTGGCTCAGATCATGAACTGCTGCTGCTGCTAAGTCTCTTCAGTCATGTCTGACTCCATGTGACCCCATAGACTGCGGCCCACCAGGCTCCCCAGTCCCTGGGATTCTCCAGGCAAGAATACTGGAGTAGGTTGCCATTTCCTTCTCCAATGCATGAAAGTGACAACTGAAAGTGAAGTTGCTCAGTCGTGTCCGACTCTTAGCAACCCCATGGACTGCAGCCTACTGGGTTTCTCTGTCCATAGGATTTTCCAGGCAAGAGTACTGGAGTCGGGTAACATTGCCTTCTCCTTAGTTTAAAGCAGAGATGCTCAAAGTATGGTCCTCTGATCATGAACTTCTTATTGCCAAATTCAGACTTAAGTTGAAGACAGTAGGGAATACCATTAGCCCATTCAGGTATAACCTAAATCAAATCCCTTACAATTATACAGTGGATGTGACAAATAGATTCAAGGGATTAGATCTGATAGAATGCCTGAAGAACTATGGATGGAGGTTCGTGACATTGTACAGGAGGCAGTGATCAAGACCATCCCCAAGAAAAAGAAATACAAAAAGGCAAAATGGTTGTCTGATGTAGCCTTACAAGTAGCTGAGAAAAGAAGAGATGCTAAAGGCAAAGGAGAAAAGGAAGGATATACCCATTTGAATGCAGAGTTCCAAAGAAAGGAGAGATAAGAAAGCCTTCCTGTTATCAATGCAAAGAAATAGAGGAAAACAATAGAATGGGAAGACTAGAGATCTCTTCAAGAAAATGAGAGATACCAAGGGAACATTTCATGCAAAGATGGGCACAAAAAAGGACAGAAATGATATGGGCCTAACAGAAGCAGAAGATATTAAGAAGAGGTGGCAAGAATACACAGAAGAACTATACAAAAAAGATTTTAATGACCCAGATAACCACGATGGTGTGACCACTCACCTAGAGCCAGACATCCTGGAATGTGAAGTCAAGTGGGTCTTAGGAAGCATCACTATGAACAAAGCTAGTGGAGGTGATGGAATTTCAGTTGAGCTATTTCAAATCTTAAAAGATGATGCTGTAAAAGTGCTGCACTCAATATGTCAGCAAATTTGGAAACTCAGCAGTGGCCACAGGACTGGAAAAGGTCAGTTTTCATTCCAGTCCCTAAGAAAGGCAATGCCAAAGAATGTTCAAATTACTGCACAGTTGCACTCATCTCACATGCTAGCAAAGTAACGCTCAAAATTCTCCAAGCCAGGCTTCAGCAGTACGTGAACCAAGACATTGGTTCAAGCTGGATTTAGAAAAGGCAGAGGAACCAGAGATCAAATTGCCAACATCCACTGGATCATTGAAAAAGCAAGAGAATACCAGAAAAACATCTATTTCTGCTTTATTGATTACACCAAAGCCTTTGACTGTGTAGATCATAATAAACTGTGGAAAATTCTGAAAGAGATGGGAATACCAGACCACTTGACCTGCTTCCTGAGAAATCTGTGTGCAGGTCAAGAAGCAACACTTAGAACTGGACATGGAACAACAGACTGGTTCCAAATCAGGAAAGAAGTACATTAAGGCTATATATTGTCACCCTGCTTATTTAACTTATATGCAGAGTACATCATGCAAAATGCCAGGCTGGATGAAGCACAAGCTAGAATCAAGATTGCCAGAAGAAATATCAATAACCTCAGATATGCAGATGACACCACACTCAGAAGAGCCTCGTGATGAAAGTGAAAGAGGAGAGTGAAAAGCTGCCTTAAAACTTACCATTCAAAAAATGAAGATCATGGCATCTGGTCCCATCACTTAATGGCAAATAGATGGGGAAACAGTGGAAGCAGTGAGAGACTTTATTTTTCTGGGCTCCAAAATCACTGCAGATGGTGACTGCAGCCATGAAATTAAAAGACGCTTGCTCCTTGGAGGAAAAGTTATGACCAACCTAGACAGCATATTAAAAGGCAGAGATATTACTTTGCCGACAAAGGTCCATCTAGTCACAGCTATGGTTTGTTACAGTGATCAGGTATGGATGTGAGAGTTGGACCATAAAGGAAGCTGAGCGCTGAAGAATTGATGCTTTTGAACTGTGGTGTTGGAGAAGACTCTTGTCAGAGTCTCTTGGACTGCAAGGAGATCCAACCAGTCCATCCTAAAGGATTTCCTAAAGGAAATCAGTCCTGAATATTCATCGGAAGGACTGATGCTGAAACTGAAAATCCAATACTTTGGCCACCTGATGTGTAGGACAGACTCGTTGGAAAAGACCCTGATGCTGGGAAATATTGAAGGCAGGAGAAGAAGGGGATGACAGAGGATGAGATGGTTGGGTGGCAGAGGATGAGATGGTTGGATGGCATTGCTGACTTGATGGACGTGAGTTTGATCAAGGTCTGGGAGTTGGTGATGGACAGGAAAGCCTGTCGTGCTGAGTCCATGGGATTGTAAAGAGTTGGACATGACTGAACAGCTGAGCTGCATGGAACTGATGTTGTATGACTTCAGTGACTAGGTCATAAAAGGTACTACCGTTCGTTTGCCTCAGTGTGTCTTGGATCACTCACTCTGGTAGAAGCCCACTCATATATTGTGAGCACGCTGAAGCAGGCTATGGAACTGCCCACTTGGAGAAGAACTGAGCCTTGCTGACCACACCCAGCACTGACTTGCTAAGAGTGTGAGTAAGCCATCTTTTTTTAAAAAAATTTTTATTGGAGTCTAGTTGATTTGCAATGTTGTGTTAATTTCTGCTGTTCAGCAAAGTGAATCAGTTATACGTATACCCCCCTTCTTTTAAGATTCCTTCCCTATATAGGTCATTATAGAGTATTGAATAGAGTTCCCTGTGGTATACAGTAGTTCTGTAAATGTTATCTAGTAGTGTGTATATGTCAGTCTTAATCTCCCAATATTTCCCTCACTCCCACTTATCCCCTGGTAAGCATAAGTATGTTTTCTACATCTAGGCTTCTAGTTCTGTTTTGTAAATAAGTTCATTTTTTAGATGCCATATGTAAACAATATCATATATTTGTCTTTCACTTCACTTAGTATGATAATCCCTAGGTCCTTCCACATTGCTGCAAATGGCATTATTTCATTCTTTTTTATAACTGAGCTATATTCCACCATATATATGTGTTGTATCTTCTCTATCCATTCCTTTGTAGATGAACATTTAGGTTGCTTCCATGTCTTGGCTATTGTAAACAGTGCTGCAGTGAGTTTTGGGGTACATGTATCCTTTAGGGTTATGGTTTTCTCTGGATATTTGCCCAGGAGTGAGATTGCTGGATTATATGTAGTTCTATTTTTAAGTTTTTTAAGGAACCTCCATACTTTACTCCATAGCAGTAGTACCAATTTACAGTCCCATGAACAGTGTAGGAGGATTCCTTTTGCTCCACACCCTCTCCAGCATTTCTTGTTTGTAGACTTTTTGATGATGATCATTCTGACCAGTGTGAGGTAATACCTCACTGTATTTTTGAGTTGCATTTTTCTTATATTTAGTGGTGTTGAGCATCTTTTCATGTGCTTTTTGGCCATCTATATGGCTTCTTTGGAAAAATATTAATTTTGGTCAGCCCATAGTTTGATTGGGTTGTTTGTTTTTTTTGACATAGAGTTGTATGAGCTGTTTGTATATTTTGGAGATTAATGCCTTGTGGGTTGCATCATTTGCAAATATTTTCTCCCATTCTGTGGGTTGTCTTTTCATTTTGTTTATAGTTTCCTTTCCTGTGCAGTAGCTTTTAACTAGGTTCCATTTGTTTATTTTTGTTTTTATTTCCATTACTGTGGGAGGTGGATCCAAAATGATATTGCTGCTATTTATGTCAAAGACTGTTCTTTCTATGTTTTCCTCTGAGAGTTTTATAGCGTTCAGCCTTACATTTAGGTCTTTGATCCATTTTGAGTTTGTTTTTGTGTATGTTGTTAGAGAGTGTTCTAATTTCTTTCTTTTTTTTAATGTGTAGCTGTCCAGTTTTCCTAGCTCCGCTTATTGAAGAGACTTTTTCTCCATTGTATATTCTTGCTTCATTTGTAATGGATTAGTTGACCATAGGTGTGTAGGTTTATCTCTGGGCTTTCTATCTTGTTCCATTGATCTGTATTTCTGTTATTGTGCCAGTACCATACTGTTTTGATTATTGTAGCTTTGTAGTATAGTCTGAAGTCAGGGTGTCTGATTCCTCCAACTGTGTTTTTCTTTCTCAGGATTGCTTTGGCTATTTGGGGGTCTTTTGTGCTTCCATATAAATTTTAGAATTTTTTTGTTTTAGTTCTATGAAAAATGCCATTGGTAATTTGATAGGGATTGCATTGAATCTGTAGATTGCTTTGAGTAGTATAGTCATTTTAACAGTATTGATTCTTCCAACTCAAGAACATAGTATATCCTTCCATCTGTTTGTGTCATCTCCAGTTTCTTTCATTAGCTTCTTAGAGTTTTGAGAATAGAGGTCTTTAGTTTCCCTAGGTAGGTTTATTCTTACATATTTTATCCTTTTTGATGGGATGTTAAATGGGATTGTTTCTTTGATTTCTCTTTCTGATCTTTCATTCTTAGTGTATCAGAATGCCAGAGATTTCTATGTATTAATTCTGTATCCTGCAACTTTACCAAATTCATTGATTTGGACTTCTTTTATTTCCTCTTCTTCTCCGATTCCTGTGGTTAGGACTTCCAAAACTATGTTGAATAAAAGAGATGACAGTGGACATCCTTGCCTTGTTCCTGATCTCAGAGGGATTGCTTTCATTTTTTCACTGCTGAGAATAATGTTAGCTGTGAGTTAATCATATTTGGCATTTTATTATGTTGAGGTAAGTTCCCTCTAGTCCCACTTTCTGGAAAGCTTTGATTATAAATGGGTGTTGAATTTTGTCAAAAGCTTTTTCTGCATCTGTTGAGATGATCATATGGTTTTTATTCTTCAGTTTGTTAATGTGGTGGTGTAGCATACAGATTGATTTGCAAATATTGAAAAATTGTTGCGTTCCTGGCTGAATCCTACCTGATCACAGTGGATGATCCTTTTAATGTACAGTTGGATTTGGTTTGTTAGTATTTTGCTGAATATTTTTATATCTATGTTCATCAGTAATATTGACCTGTAATTTTCCTTTTGTTGTGGAGTGAGCCATCCTGGAAGCAGATCCTCCAGCTGCAGTCAAGTCTTTTTTTAAAAATTAAATTAATTAGTTGTTATTATTTTGGGGACTGTGCTGGGTCTTTGTTGCTGCACGGGCTTTTCTCTAGTTGCGGCAAGCAGGGAGTACTCCTTAGTCAGGTGCATGGGCCTCTCACTGTGGTAGTTTTTCTTGTTGTGGAGCATGGGCCCTCGGGCATGACCACTTCAGTAGCTGCAACATATGGGCTCAGTAGTTGTGGCTCCCGAGTTCTAGAGCAAAGGCTCAGTAGTTGCTCAATGGCATGTAGGATCTTCCTGGATCAGGGAATGAACCTCTGTCTCTTGCATTGGCAAGCAGATTCTTTACCAATAAGCCACCAGGGAAGTCCCCCAATCAGGCCTTCAGTGGCTATAGTCCTTTATGAATCTGTGTGTGAGACCTGAGCCAGAACCACCCAGTTAAGCCACTCTCTCTGTCCCTGACTCTCAGAAATAGTGTGAGTAATAAATGTTTATTGTTTAAAGCAACTTAATTTTAGGGTATTTGTTATATAACAGGAGACACTAATACACAGTCCCACAAGCTGTGTGTGAGAGTTCTAGTTGTTTGACATCCTTTTCAACATCTAGAATTTTCCTATTTTTGTCATTTTAGCCATTCTGGTTAGTGTATAGTATTCTCATATTGTGGTTTTAATATGTGTTTCCCCAGTGATTAATGAAGTAGAGCATCTTTTCTTTTATGTATATCTGTCTACACATATGGTGCTTCCCAGATGGCACAGTGGTAAAGAATCCACCTGCCAGTGCAGGAGACGTGTGTTTGATCTCCGGGTCAGGATGATCCTCTGGAGTAGACAGTGGCAACCCACTCCAGTATTCTTGCCTGGAAAATTCTATGGGCTGAGGAGCCTGGCGGGCTACAGTCCATGGGGTCAGAGAGAGTCAGACATTACTGAGTGCCTGAGCACGCATGCATGCACATACATATGTATATATGTTTGACGTGTTTTTGATGCTATAGTAAATGGGACTACTAAATTTTAAAGATCTTTTTCTGAAAATGAAATAAATCATTTTAAGGAAATCTCCTAGCACTCAGCACTTTCTTCTTTGTTGTATCTTTGCTACAATAGCTTCCTTATAGATCATTCTGGAAAAAATTTTGTGTGAAGTGTTGTTTCTTTAATCTCACCTAGAATCTCTTTAAATTAACAGTTATATCAGATGCCTTATCAGTGGTTATACTTATTTTCAAAAAAACTTTATTATTTTTAAAATAAAACTTTGTTTTATAAAAGAATTTATAGAGGTTATTTTTTCTTGTGTATTTTTCCCTTTAGTGGCTCTTCAAAGGCAGTTCCTTTTGAATTTCACCATTTAACAGAATGTAGCAGATATGTTTAATTGGAACATGAAGGAAAACTTGTTTTACTGGATAGCAATCTCTCGTGCTCCATAGTTTGTAATTTTGTTTTTAATCTTAAGGAACGTTCGTTCAAATTACATTTGCTTACAAATGAAGTTTAAAAAAGATTGCTTTTCACATCCTATTTAATCCCATTTTTCACTGTAGCAAGGAGGAAATAGTGTTTCACCAGTGATCTGTGCCTTGCAGTTTTCACAAGTAAGTGGAAAGCCTATATAGAAACTTTTTAATTGAATTGAGTATCTCTAGATTTTAAACATCACAGAATATTTATAGAGGTTTATCTTTAGATGTAATTTTTCAATGTATTTTTAATCACGATAGTTTATTTCATCTTTATTTAATACAAGAGTTGGCAAACTGCACTTGCTTCTATAAATAAAGCCATATTCACTTGTATATTATTTATGACTACTTTTGTACTATAATGGCAGAGTTATTTAGTCACAATAGAATAGAGGAGATGTGGCCTGTGAGCCTAACATATTTACTGTCTGGCCCTTTATAGAAAATGTTTGCTGACCCCTTGATTTAGTGTAACGTATTAAGGCACAGTGGAAATGGCAACCCACTCCAGTACCCTTGCCTGGAGAATCCCATGGACAGAGGAGCCTGGAGGGCTACAGTCCATGGGGTCGCAAAGAATCGGACATGACTGAGTGATACACTAAGGATGCAGTTCATTGTTAATAATAAATGTAAATCCATCTTCTCAGGGATTAAAAACAAATAATTTTGAATCTTTTGGCCAACTTATTATTTGAACCAATTAGAAGGCAATAGCACCCCACTCCAGTACTCTTGCCTGGAGAATCCCATGGATGGAGGAGCCTGGAAGGCTGCAGTCCATGGGGTTGCCAGGAGTCGGGCACGACTGAGCAGCTTCACTTTCACTTTTCACTTTCCTACATTGGGGAAGGAAATGGCAACCCACTCCAGTGTTCTTGCCTGGAGAATCCCAGGGACGGAGGAACCTGGTGGGCTTCCGTCTATGGGGTCGCGCAGAGTTGGACACGACTGAAACGACTTAGCAGCAGCAGCAGCAGCAGCAGCAGCAGATTGTTTTTACCCTGTAGCTGATAGAGAGCTTAAATTATAACTAGAAAGGTCAGCTCTGTCACTTTCTTGTTATTTATTTTTGTGTGTAATTTTAATATTATCTTCAACCCATGGGGATTATTTTTTATTTTTGTTTATTTATTTGCAAGAATCCTTTAAAATCATTTATCTGTGTGATGGAGATTGGTTTAGTTGGGAAAAAATAGAAACCATAATTCATAAGTTTATTTAGTCAGACATGTATTAACTTCAGTATGTCATGGTATCCTGAGAGCACACGAGTGAGTGCAGACAGACACTGCTGCTGCTGCTGCTGCTGCTGCTAAATCACTTCAGTCATGTCCGACTCTGTGCGACCCCATAGACGGCAGCCCACCAGGTTCCCCCGTCCCTGGGATTCTCCAGGCAAGGACAGTGGAGTGGGTTGCCATTTCCTTCTCCAATGCATGAGAGTGAAAAGTGAAAGTGAAGTCGCTCAGTCATGTCCGACTCTTAGTGACCCCACGGACTGCAGCCCACCAGGCTCCTCCGTCCATGGGATTTTCCAGGCAAGAGTACTGAGGTGGGGTGCCATTGCCTTCTCCAGCAGACAGACACTGTTCTCCCTCAAACACTGTGGAACTCCTACTCTATTCTCAGGACATCTTATATGTAATAAATGCTATAGAAGCATTTGACAGACTCAGAGAGGGCATTATTGTTAGTCTGTATACTTAATATACAGTTCAGTTCAGTCACTCAGTCATGTCTGACTGTTTGCAACCCCATGAATTGCAGCACGCCAGGCCTCCCTGTCCATCACCAACTCCCGGAGTTCACTCAGACTCATGTCCATTGAATCGGTGATGCCATCCAGCCATCTCATCCTCTGTCGTCCCCTTCTTCTCCTGCCCCCAATCCCTCCCAGCATCAGAGTCTTTTTCAATGAGTTAACTCTTCGCATGAGGTGGCCAAAGTACTGGAGTTTCAGCTTTAGCATCATTCCTTCCAAAGAACACCCAGGACTGATCTCCTTCAGAATGGACTGGTTGGATCTCCTTGCAGTCCAAGGGACTCTCAAGAGTCTTCTCCAACACCACAGTTCAAAAGCATCAATTCTTTGGTGCTCAGCTTTCTTCACAGTCCAACTCTCACATCCATACTTAATATTAGTAAAGCATAATTCTTATATTTTAATGATAAAAACAGGTTAAAATAAGAGTTTTAACATTTCTTTCTGTACTTCTGTTGGAAAGTCTTGAGCATCCCACTTTGGAGATAGCTCTCTTAATATGTGTTGTCTGTGTAAATTCTTTCTGAATGTAGGCATAATTCCTGAATATAAATAAAAGGTTGCATGTAGCAACCTTTTATAAGATTTTTCATTGAGAAGAATTGAGCTTGAAGTCCAGTGAAGAGTATCTTGTGTGAATAATACTGTCAGCAGCTATGATTAGAGAATCTGCAGGCCAAACAAAGCCTTGCTTAGATGCTTCATCTGTTCTTGTCCTGTGTGGATAACCATGTCTCTTCCAATAAGAGTTTGTATCTAAGTAAATCAAGAATGGAACCGTGGAATGGAGGTGATAGGTCTGTGTCTTCCTGCCATTCTGTAACCCACCAGAGCACTGCAGTGAGCAAGAAACCACCTAATAGGCTTCATTAAGTGGGGATTTACTTTGGGGAGTTGACAAAAAGATGGAGTCACACTGCCTTGTTCAAATTCTGGACTCCTTGTTTTATTAGTTGTGTATTCTTAAGCATGCTTGTTTTAAACTCTCTGTGTCACAGTTTTCTGTTATGTTATATAGAAGAATGGTATCCAATATATATGGTTGTTAATGAAAAATTAGTTAATCCATATAAAGTGCTTAGGATAGTATCTGCACATATGAAATGCTCAATGAATGTTTGTTAGTATTTCACTTTTTGGAGGTTCAGATTTTGTCAGTACACTGAGAATATTTACCTCTTCAAGCAGACTCTGTTAACTAAGTTCATGAGGCTAATATGTAAAAACCTCAAGAATGCCTGTGGTATGGTCTGTTGGTATGACCAGTGTGTTTTTACTGTTGGGTGGCAACATGGAACACCAAATCCTCATCATAAAGCTTATGGTGAACATGGAATCTAGATTAGGGGCTTTAGTTAGATGAATCCAGTGTTTTGTGTATAATGCCAAGATAGCTAAAATGAATATTATTACCTTTTCCTGTATTTAAGAATTTCTCCACTTACAATGTTAGACATTTACTTTCAGCCTCTTTTGTAGCTCACCATAGGGACTTCTCTGGTGGCTCATAAGACAGTGAAATGTCTGCCTACAATGTGGGAGACCCAGGTTCGATCCCTGGGTTTGGAAGATCCTCTGGAGAAGGAAATGGCAACCAACTCCAGTGCTCTTGCCTGGAAAATCCAGAGTGGACGGAGGAGCCTGGTAGTCTACAATCCATGGGGTCTCCAAGAGTTGGACACGACTGAGTGGTTAAACTTTCAACTTTCATAGGTTCTTTTGGTCTGATCTGCTCACCATGGACTTTGACTCTGAAGAGCTGGTGGTGCAGGGGAGCAGGGACTGCGGTGGTGGTGGTGGTGTGTAACAGGATTGAGATTCCAGAGCAGCAGTGGAGTGGTGTTGAAGGCTGGATCATAGTGGCCAGGGACAGTAGACATTGGCAGTGGAGGCAGAGGTGTCTTGACCAGACTAACTCTTCTTCCTGATTTTAGGTATTATTCTTGGCATCCATTCCTGGGTTTTCTACTTCTCCAGGTGAATGAGATGTTCTTGTAATTTTTTTTTTTTTTCTGCTTAGACTATGCAGAATTAGTTTCAGTTGTTGAATTTACCAGCTAAGTTGTTCCTGCAGCTAAGGACTCTGGCTGATACTGAGCCAAGCTGATGCATTCATCTCATACCTGGTGCATTCATATCATAGTAGGGATGGAAAGCAATGGAATGTTTGAACTTCTTTGGCTCCCTCTCTTTTTTTTGTTTTTTTCTTTTTCACAGTGTTAGGGTCACTATTCCCAGGGTCTACGGTTGTGCCTGGTATGTAAGAGGTGCTCAGTAAAACTGTGGAATGAATGAGTGTTGGGTTCATTCTGCCAGTGAACCTATTTGTATGTTGGCTGGTATGCGTCTTTGTGACTCTGCTTTTTCTCAGCTTCCACAGCTGTCCAAAGCTCCCTGATGAAGTACAGGTTTTTTCTTTAGTTGTATTAATACATATGTAACCCTACATAACAGTTTCATTTTACTGGCTTGGGAGCTGTTTTGTCTTGTAAACTCATTTGGCTTATCTGCGCTCTGCAGAATTTTTAGTTTAGCCTTGGGATGCATGATTATCTGTGATTGTGTGTCGCATGTGTGTATGTGTGTATAGCATACGCAAAGTGCTGACAAGGACTTAAATTCTTCCCTGGCATTCTGGAAGCCATCATTTCTTGAGTCTTCCTCATAGGAAGTTTTTTTGTGGAATAAAGAAAAGACCATACGCCCACAGACAGTTCTGTACATGAGTGTATGTAAATCTAATAACTTGATGACTTTAAGTAGGTAAGTTTCCTACAGGTGTCCTGCTTTTCCCCTGATGGCAGTGTGAGATTGGGAAAGGCAAAAAATACAGGTCCCTTAACTCTCCTATCTGTTGTCTCTTCTTTTTCCTCTGTTGCAGGTCTTCTCTTGAAGAAACTATAAGGGAACTGACAATTTGCACCCACATTCTGGTTGTTTGCTTATATGCACTGAGCCCCTCCCTGGGGGCCATAGGATGAGGCCTTTCTGATGCTGGACTTGAGAGGTTGGGGTGGCCTGTTCTCAGTTCCTAAGGGTCCTTGCCTCTCTTCCTGGTGGAGTGGCTGAGGCTGGTGGCAGAGGGCAGTATACCAGAGATCCTTCTCTTTCCATCTCTAGAACACAGTGTTGTAGACTTTGTGTTCTCACACAGGGCTGGGACTTTGTGATGAAGATGTGTGAGGAAGCTCATCAAGAGGCAGGATCATCTGGCCTTCCCTTCTTGAGTTTCAGATGTATTCAAAAGAAACAGGCCTAGAGGGTAGTAACTTGTCTAAGGTGACGCAGTCAGGGCTCAAGTGAGCATCCAAATATATTCTCAAGGGCAAACCAAAGTCCTGTGAACACTGAGCCCCATCTTAGGTCTCCTGTAACATAAAGCTAGGATTTATTCTGCAGTTTCCTTCCCTGAATTGTATGAAGAGTCAACACCTTAGTTCTTATTGCTCTAGTTTGCTCCATACTTCACTTTGGTCTGGAAAACACCCCAGTCCTAAGTTGCCTGTCTTGGTCCATAGGTTCAGTTCAGTTCAGTTCAGTTCAGTCGCTCAGTCGTGTCCGATTCTTTGCGACCCCATGAATCGCAGCATGCCAGGCCTCCCTGTCCCTCACCGACTTCTGGAGTTCACTCAAACTCACATCCATCGAGTCTTTGATGCCATTCAGCCATCTCATCCTCTGTCGTCCCCTTTTCCTCTTACCCCCAATCCCTCCCAGCATCAGAGTCTTTTCCAATGAATCAACTCTTCGCATGAGGTGGCCAAAGTACTGGAGTTTCAGCTTTAGCATCATTCCTTCCAAAGAACACCCAGGACTGATCTCCTTCAGAATTGACTGGTTGGATCTCCTTGCAGTCCCAGGGACTCTCAAGAGTCTTCTCCAATACCACAGTTCAAAAGCATCAATTCTTCGGTTACCAAGTTTATAGCCAACAATCCTGTGCCTCTGTAGACACGTGACCAAGCGATTAATAGAGCTCAAGTTCTGGGAGAGTCTCACCTCTTCCCCTCCCTCCCCACTCCCAGCAGCCTGCCTGTTTGTAATTTCCTCAGTGCTCAGACAGCTTGAGAGAGAATGGAAACAGGGCAATATGCCCATCCCCTTTTAGGAGGTAAGGCAGACCCAATTCTTTATGAGTAACCTCTAGCCTTATGGGTCTCTGTGCTATATTAGGTCAAGTGAAAGTGCTCAGTACTTAGGAGGAAATAATAGCCTTCTGCCCTAGGTAGGAATTTTTTTTTAAGTAAACCTATGTTGGACCCTCACTATATGAAATACACTGACCTAGGCCCTTTGAATGTGTTATCTCAACCTCTACAGCCTTGTGAGATAGGCATTTTTTTTTTTCCAAATATTTATCTGTTTATTTGGCTGCATCGGGTCTTAGTTGTGACACGTGGGATCTCTTGTTGCAACGCATGGACTCTCTAGTTGTGGCAGGAGTGCTTACTAGCTGTGGCACTAGCTTAGTTGCTCCATGACATGTGGGATCTTGGTTCCCCAATCAGGGATCAAACCTGCATCCCCTGCATTGCAAGGCAGATTCTTAACCACTGGACTACCAGAGAAGTCCTTATTATTGTTATTTTATAGAAGAGATTACTAAAACTCTATAAAATTGACTAACCTACTGTCACACAGCTAAACAACACTTGAATCTAGGCGTTCTGATCTTGTTTTTCCTAAATGACAGTAGAGTTTACAACTTTCTTTAGTAAATTACCCTTGGGGGCACCTGTGTTATTGAATGAGCCCATTTGGCTCAGAGAAATGGGGGTGAACCTGAAGGGAGGGGAAGAAGCCCTGTCAGTCTTTGGGCATCAGAGGGAACTCAGTGGCTGGCTATAGCAGAATGATACCTAGCATAGGCCTGTGTGCCCTTAGTGGACTCAAGTCAGATAGTGGCTGTCCTGTAGGCTAATAAACCCTATCCTTAGCATGGCATTTAAGGCACTCCAAGGTGGGGTTTCTGATTTATAAGTCCTACTTTAAAAACATTTAAAAAAATTGTTTACGTTTTAAAAATGTTTGCCTGCATGGGCTTTTCTCTACTAGCGGCGATTGAGAGCTGCTCTCTAGTTGTGGTGGTCATGCCTCTCATTGTCGTGGCTTCTCTTGGAGCATGGGCTCTAGGGCACACAGGCTTCAGCTGTTGTGGCGTGTGGGCTCAGCAGTTGTGGCTCCCGGGTTCTAGAGCACAGGCTTGGTAGTTGTGGCATGTGGGCTTAGTTGCTGCTTGGCATGTGGGATCCTCCTGTATCAGGGATCAAATGTGAGCCTCCTACATTGGTAAGGGCATTCTTTATTTACCACTGAGCTACCAGGGAAGTCCCGTAATTCCTACTTTATCTCTTCTTACTACTTCCTGTGAAACAAACTGTACTTTGTCCTGCTGCTGCTGCTGCTAAGTCACTTCAGTCATGTCCAACTCTGTGCGACCCCATAGATGGCAGCCCACTAGGCTCCTCTGTCCCTGGGATTCTCCAGGCAAGAATACTGGAGTGGGTTGCCATTTCCTTCTCCAATGCACGAAAGTGAAAAGTGAAAATGAAGTTGCTCAGTCGTGCCTGACTCTTAGCGACCCCATGGACTGCAGCCTACGAGCCTCCTCCGTCCATGGGATTACTTTGTCCTATTGTTTATCAAATCTGCTGTCATTTTCCACATATTTGTAGGCTCTATTAAGATTCGAGTCAAAAAGTAACCTTTGACCGCTTAGGGCTGTGTAGCCAGTTTTGAATCCCCAGTCACTCCAGAGTCATTTTGTACAGGAGCTCTCTCATTCCTTCATTCATGTGTTCAGTCATTCTAACATTGGGCTTTCCCTCTGTGCCAGGTACTGCACTAGGCCCTGGGAATCAGCATAATGAACAAGACAGAGGTAGTTCCTGCTCTGCTAAGCTTACAGTGTAGCAGAGAAGGCAAAAATGAAGCAGATAATCACAGTGAAGTCTGATGACCCATGCAGTGGAAAATAAGGGATGTGATGAGAGGGTGCATATTGCAGGGGAACTTAATATTGTTTAGGGTGTCGGAAAAGACCTCAACACTACCTTAGTAGCTGACATTTAAATAGAGACCTGAAAATTGAGAAAAAAATACCCAAGTAATGGGGCTCAGAAAGGCAAATTCTAGGCCACAGGTAGAATATATGCAGAGACTCAGAGGCCAGTGATAGGCATAAGGCCACATCCATGTTGGTTCATTCATTAAGCAGCCATTTACAGCTGGTGGCTTATGTCGTGCACTGTGCTAGTGTCTGGGGACATACAAAACAATCAGACATGGTCTCTACCTGCCCTGGAGACACTCAGGAGTGGTGGTGTTACTCCTTGGTAACTAGGGTGCTAAGGTCATCCTAGGTCTTGGACTCAGTCTCCTGGGTCTCAAGTGACAAGACTTAACATCTTTAGTGGCACTGCCTGCCCTTGAGTATTTGGCCCACCTGTCAAGCAAAGAGGATGTAGACCTTAGCTGCAAACTTGTAGCATTTGCTTTCATCTCTGGCTTCACACTTGCCAGATCCTTGGTTAATCTGTGTTCATCTACAGACTCGAGGTTGTTGGAGGTCAAGAAATTGGCTTTTACCCCAGCAGGAGCATAGAAGAGGCTTTCTGGCTAAGATGGAGTTACAATGGTTGTCAGGGTCTGTGCCCCTGGTGCCTTGTATTTATTAGTTGACTTGATTGTGTGGTCTCAGGCCCATCCATTGTCTTGAATGCATGTTTGGTAGTGTTTTAGCTCTGATATTCTGAGCTGTGGCTCCGCTTATAGACAGAAGTCTCAGTGGCTAGCTGCCTTGGATTGTGCATTGCCTAACTTCAGGGTGTACTGTTTATATAGACTGTGTTGTGAATGGGTCACCCCTCCCTAATTGTGTAACGGTGCTTTGTTGTGAGTAGGTAAGGGGAAGAGAAGTTATTTAAACTCTGACTGTGTGCCTCAGGCTAGTGGTTTATATTCTTTACTTCATTTGATAATCTCAGTAATTCTCTGAGGTAAATGCATTGTTCTTCTTGTTTACAGATAAGAAGACTGAAGGTTCAGTGAAGCTAGTGAGTGGTGCCTTGGAATTAGAGCTTGGGTCTGACTGAAGTCCGTGCTTCTCTTCCATTCCCAGCTGTTTCCCAGCGTGGTCAGAGACTTCAGGTCTTGCGTGTCATCTTGTTTCCGTGGCTTCCTTGGCCTTGTCTGATTTGACTTATCTGCCTGGCCGCCCTGTGTCAGTAACCTAAGGATCCTCAGCCTGGCTGAGGCTCAGGAATGTGTCCTGCTTCAGAGATGCTCTAGAGTCATTTTTTTCCCATCTAAAATTTATTTTTGTGTTTAGCAGGAGGCAACGATATAACTGTAGCTAGTCATTTTAAAGGATAAGTCAGCTCTGGATTTGTTGGGCTGCTTTTCTCGCTCCAGCTCCCATAACGTTCTCAGTAGGACAGAGGCTGGGGGTGGCTCACTGAAGATGAGTTGGATGAAAAAGGCCTTAGATCTGAGCTTGGGTGATGAGATGAGATTCCTTCAGCCTTTCTGAGTTGCATGGCTGCTAAGGTTGGTTGGCTCTTTATAAATTAGAAATTAATGTCCCTTTGCCAGGGACCCGCGGTTCTTGTTTTTCCCTTTTAGGAGAGGACATGCCTCTTCACTTGGGGTGTCTGGAGCTGCTGACCTTAGAGTGGTAAGGGCTTTTCCTTCCTGGAGTTGTCAGGGGTGTGTGCGGTGTGGGAGAGGGCTGTGTCAGGCCGAGTCTGGGGGAAGGCGGGAGGGGAGTGGGGGTGTGTATTCACTGCCTCACTTGCTTTTCAGTACTCTTTCCTTCCTTCCTTTCTCTTGGCAACTCTGCAGGCCTGTTTGAGAAGTAGGATCGAAGTAACAGAAGGCCTCTGGACCCACCTAGCTTGTGCTCCAACTCCCCCAGACTGCTTGCAGGTCCTGAATTCTGTTCCCTCTGTCCTTTCCATCCCTGAAAAAGAGGGAAGATGTCCTTTGTGTCTCCTCTGCTCCTCATCATTTCAAGACTCAGTTTGTAGATATATAAAGTATATATTTAATTTTGGGTACCCTGGGTCTTTGCTGTGGCACGTGGGCTTCTCCAGCTGTTGCACTTGGGCTGTCTAGTTGTGGTGTGCAGGCTTAGTTGCTCTGCAGTGTGTGGAATCTTAGTTCTCTGACCAGGGATCAAACCAGCATCCCCTGCATTGAAAGGCAGATTCTTGACCACTGGACCACCAGGGAAGTCCCTTAAGACTCAATTTAGATGTTACGTCTTCAGTGACTTGCCTTTAAGTGCTTCTCTCTGTGGAGGTAGGCACCTCTACTTTTGTGCCCCCACAGCACTCTGTACAGGCCTCTGTTGTACCATGTTCCTCACTGCTTCCCTGTCCACATCTTGAGCCTCTTAAGAGCAAGAGTCTGAGTTGGTTTCATCTCTCTTTAGCAGGCACAGGGCCAGAGGGAGACTAGAATATCAAGAAATTTGAACTGAACTACATTGATGCCTGAATTAGATGGTTGTACAACTATCTTGTGTACCTCCATAAACTAAAAAAGGATTCTCTTGCATAATTCACTGTATTGTGTTATCTTCTAGGCCCCATAGTCTTTCAAACATGCACTGCAGTAGCTGATTTCTAGAGAGAACAGTGTCCTGCTCTATAGATGTTATCTTTGCCTGCTTTGCCCTTCACCTTACAGTGTTCTTCTAGGCCCCTGGGCCTGATCCAGGGAATGAATAGGGAGGAAATGCCAGAAACAGCCACTCTTGGCATCCTGAATCCTTAATTTGCAGGTTTGGTCTTGTGGGGCAGTGCAAGGTGAGAAAATGGAAATGAACCTGTTCCCTGTAATAGCGGCTGAACTGGTCACCATCACTGTTGCTGCAGCAGCCACGGCGCTGAGGCACCCACTCCCCTTACTGTCTTCTGGGTCTGAGACAATCAGTTCTTCTACATTAGCTTGCTTGGCTCACCCTGCGATTTCTCACAGGACTGAGCCTGAAACAAGTCCTGTTACAGTTGTTTTTCTGCCATCATCAGGCCACCGACTGAGGTTGTTTATTCCTACCCCTTCATTTTATAGGGGATGAAATTGAAGTTCACGGTGACATGGGGCTAGCTCATGGTCATGTGACTAATAAGTGTCAGCTGAGGCTAGACACCGGTCATCCAGCTCCCTGCAGAGCGTTCTCTTCCCTGTGCCTCTAATATCAGTTTCCTCTTTCTATTTGTAATTCCTGTAGATTGTGAACTTGGTGGGGGTGAGGGAGCCAGGAAACTTGATATCTTTTCCTTCTGTCACTCCCTCCTCCTGCATAGGCTGGGCAGAGAAGACATTCAGGGAAGACGTGGTGAAGCACTGCACAGAAACCTAAGTTGGCCCAGCAAGACCTCATGGGCTAAGCCAGAGGAGACTAAAGAAAGAAGATCCCTCCCAGTTTCACTGGAATATCTTTGGTTTTGGTGATGATTCCTGTGGTTTGGCTTTCCTAGTGTTAAACACAACCTTGGCTGGAGTACGGAAGAGGTGTGGTTTGTAACCCTGGTGTTTTATATGGTGAAAGCCAGATCTGTAATGAAACTTGAGGGAAAATGTCACATCTCAGCCCGCTGAGGATGCCTTCAGGTTTTCAGGCTCCTCCCTTGCTCTCCAGTAGCAATCATAGGACATAGAGATGAGGTGCAGCCTTGCTGGCTCCATTACAAGTAGATACCATTGCTTGAGTGCTTACTGTGATTTAGGGAACTGTTTTAGGTATTTCAAAATTCTTTGAATCCTCACAATCCTCCACGAGTAGTTACTACAATTTTTTCGAGCCTTTCAAATTGATTTTATTGAGATATAGTTTACATAGAGTAAAATGCATTCATTTTAAGTGTTCAGTTTGAGTTTTGATAAATATATACAGCTCTGTAAAAATATATTTACCTCCCCTGCAGTCAGGGTACAGAATGCTTCCATCAGTGGGTACTATTATTGTCTTCATTCTACAAGGAGGAATCTGAGATACAGAGGACTTAAAGGATTTGTTCAAGGTCTCATGGCTTGTGATAGAACCAAGATTTGAACCTAGGCTGTCTGACTCCAGAGCCCATGTTCTTAACTGCTGTGCTATTCTGCCTCCCATCCCTCCTTTCGTAGTCCAGCCATTGCCTGTCTTGCCCTGGTGCATTAAGTAATTAAGTACATTAAGGAGTAAGATGACATAGGCTTAAAGTCTAAGCCCTAAAGGGGCCTTGAGGAGCACAAAGCCCAGAGGTAGGCAGTGGGGAGGGATGAGACAGCTATAAGTACCCCTAGAATCTCAAGACCAGAATAGGCAGAACTTTGCCTCTCCAGGCCTATGAAGAGTGGGGTGGACTAGGGAGCCTGCTAACAAGGGTATAATATAGTGTCTGAAAAAGGGCCTGGCTCCAAGGCTCACAGAACAAGATATAGAAATAAAGATGATAAGACACAGCAGTCTCGCATGCTCTGAGACTGCTGTCTGTGGTAGGCTACAGCGAAAGGCACTGGGCACTGTAAGGGCCACATGGACAGGCCAGGGCATATGTAAAGGAGGTGAGATGGAGAGGGGCCTTGAAATCTAGTGCTTTGAAGAGGAGTTGAAGGAGCCAGGTTTGGAATTCCTGGAGAAAAAGTAATCATTGTCTTCCTGTCCTTGAAAGGCTGTTCTTGGGAAGAGGAAAAAAAAATCTTATTTTTCTGTGTGGCTCCAGAAGGCATAACCAGAGCCTTCTGGGTGGACCAGTGTCGCATATTTTGGAAAAGTGCAGTGAATATGAAATACCTCATCAGCTTGTCATTTGCTTGAAATACAAATAAGGTCAAATGTCTTTCCAATATTAAGATTAATCTCTTGAATGACTGAAATTATCAGGAAGTTTAGAATGTTTCTCTTGGGGCTTTTTGTCCCCGCTCTTTCTCTTTGTCAAACTATTCAAGAAATCTAAGGGTTCAGGCTTAGTTCCAGATAGAGGACTAGAGAATTGTATTGTTCTGGTTGTGGGCCCCATATTTTAGCTTCTGCTGATGATAACACAGTGTGGCTTTTAAAAACGGACTTTGCACGGAATGTAGTTTCCTTATTTAGTGTAGCTGTGGGGACTTGGTTCTGCATAAGTGGCAGTGGTTCTTTGAGGAAGGATGATAGTTCTCCTTGAGTGTCACTTGGCCTAGGCTCTGCGGTGCTTGACCCCTCCCAGTCATGTCCATATATACTCTTCCACTGGAGAAGGGAGCCCATTCAGTCTCTGGTTGGCTGGGTCTTGAAGTGTTTCCTAGCCAGCCTTCTTCCATGATCATTTGGGTTATGGTATTGAGTTTGGAACACCCATTCGGACGTTCTCTTTCCTCAGGAGTGAGTACTTACTGTAGGCTGTTACTGCCTCTTCTTTCCTTTAACTTGACTTAAAATCTCAGTCAGTCTGAGAAATTCTAATAGTATTGAACCTCAAAGGAAAGGTGGTCAAGGTTTCAGTCTTTGTTCCTGGGGACTTTGAACCCTGTGTATTCGTATTCATTTTCCCCAGTTTTGCGTACCAAAGGGTATTGGGAATGGTCTTTGCCAAGTCAGAGATGCTGTTGCATCCTTTTCCTCAAAGACAACGTGTGCCTACTTGCCTTATATTTATCTAGTTAATGGGAGCTAAAAAAGCCCCTCAGGAACAGTGATGTGCCCCAAGATGACTTGATGTTTCTAAGACAGAGAGGGGCTGATAACTTTTAAAATGGCCATTTTTCTCTAACTAAAGTAGTTTGAACTGTTGTTTAATCCAGTCCTTAATACACAAGGAAGATTTTTTTTGAAGTACTGTAACTCCTGGTCATTGGAGTAGGCCACACAGAGATAGGAGTGCTTTGACATTTCAGCTGTTAAAAAGAGACTAGCTGTGAGGAAATGCTGAATTCCTTATCATATCATCCAGAATGAGTAAGGTTAGCATTAGAAGATGTAAGAAGGGGCAGCTGGACCATGTCATCTGAGCCTCAATCTTGAAACCCTTTCCTCCATGGAGGGACTCTTACTAAATAAATATCTGTGCTGTTAATACCACCATACTAGCTTCAGGAAGGTACTGCTTTCCTTTTATTTTTAGGTCCAAGTTGAGTATAGGACCTTTTTTTTTCCACTATCATGTAACTGAGTCCTACACAAAATTTAGACAACAATTTTTTATAGGCTCAGACATGGCAATAGGACTCTAAACATTATTATTGAAACTAGAGAATCTGGCTTATAAAATGCTGTTTGATATCTGAGGCTCTCAGAAGACCGGTAGTACCATGACAGTTATCTATCTGGTCATGGGATGTAAGAAAGATGAGAAATGGATGTGGGTAGGATGCATTTCATCTGAAAAGCACTTCTAGCTCTGAGATTCTATGAGTCTTCTAGGCTTTTCCATCCTGCAGATTCTAGAACTGACTTTGTACAGTGATTCCTTGAAATCTTATGGGCCCAACAGGGGGTCAGTAAAATGAGTGATATGATGCTGTTGAGGCTACCGCTGACCTCACTTCCCTGTTTCTCCCCTCAGATGCCCTCCCCTTAAGCCAGAGTAATGCAGATATGAAATAGAGCCTCTTGTGTTTTGTATGGGGCTTCCCTGGTGGCTCAGCGGTAAAGAATCTGTCTGCAGTGCAGGAGCCACAGGAGACGTGGGTTCGATCCCTGGATTGGGAAGACCCCCTGGAGTAGGAAATGGCAACCTACTCCAATATTCTTGCTTGTTAAGTTCCACGGGCAGAGGAGCCTGATGGGCTACAGTCCATGGGGCTGTGAAGAGTTGGAGACAACTGAGCAACTGAGCCACCATGTTATGTATGCTTTGCACAGTTAAAAAAACCCATAGCCTTGTATTTTGTCCATGATGTTGCTCTCTCTTTTTCTCATTTGACCACTTAAACAGCTTGTGAAATGGGCAAGAAAGTGCTCATTAAACTCTTTTTCAGTTCAGTTCAGTTGCTCAGTTGTATCCGACTCTTTGCAATCCCATGGACTGCAGCACGCCAGGCCTCCCGGTCCATCACCAACTCCCAGAGTCTACCCAAACCCATGTCCATTGAGTCGGTGATGCCATCCAACCATCTCATCTTCTGTTGTCCCCTTCTCCTCCTGCCCTCAATGTTTCCCAGCATCAGGGTCTTTTCCAATGAGTCAGCTCTTCGCATGAGGTGGCCAAAGTATTGGAGTTTCAGCTTCAACGTCAGTCCTTCCAGTGAACACTCAGGACTGATGTCCTTTAGGATGGACTGGTTGGATCTCCTTGCAGTCCAAGGGACTCTCAAGAGTCTTCTCCAACATCACAGTTCAAAAGCCTCAATTCTTTGGCGCTCAGCTTTCTTTATAGTTCAACTCTCACATCCATACATGACTACTGGAAAAACTATAGCCTTGACTAGATGGACCTTTGTTGGCAAAATAATGTCTCTGCTTTTTAATATGCTGTCTAGGTTGGTCATAACTTTTCTTCCAAGGAGTAAGCGTCTTTTAATTTCATGGCTGCAGTCATCATCTGCAGTGATTTTGGAGCCCCCCAAAATAAAGTCAGCCACTCTTTCTACTGTTTCCACATCTGTTTGCCATGAAGTGATGGGACCGGATGCCATGATCTTTTTTCTGAATGTTGAGCTGTAAGCCAACTTTTTCACTCTCCTCTTTCACTTTCCTCAAGAGGCTTTTTAGTTCTTCTTCACTCTCTGCCATAAGGGTGATGTCATCGCATATCTGAGGTGATTATTTCTCCTGGCAATCTTGATTCCAGCTTGTGCTTCATCCAGCCCAGCGTTTCTCATGATGTACTCTGCATATAAGTTAAATAAACAGGGTGACCATATACAGCCTTGATGTACTCCTTTCCCTATTCGGAACCAGTCTGTTGTTCCATGTCCAGTTCTGACTGTTGCTTCCTGACCTGCATATAGGTTTCTCAAGAGGCAGGTCAGGTGGTCTGGTATTCCCATCTCTTTCAGAATTTTCACAGTTGATTGTGATCTACACAGTCAAAGGCTTTGGCATAGTCAATAAAGCAGAAATAGATGTTTTGCTGGAATTCTCTTGCTTTTTTGATGATCCAGCTGATGTTGGCAATTTGATCTCTGGTTCCTCTGCCTTTTCTAAATCCAGCTTGAACATCTGGAAGTTCGTGGTTCACGTATTACTGAAGCCTGGCTTGGAGAATTTTGAGCATTTACTAGCATTTACTAGCATATGAGATGAGTGCAATTGTGTGGTAGTTTGAGCATTCTTGGAATTGTCTTTCTTTGGGATTGGAATGAAAACTGACTTTTTCCAATCCCATGGCCACTGCTGAGTTTTCCAAATTTGCTGACATATTGTGTGATTGAGTGCAGCACTTTCACAGCATCATCTTTTAGGATTTGAAAAAGCTCAACTGGAATTCCATACCTCCACTATCTTTGTTCATAGGGCTGCTTCCTAAGGTCCACTTAACTTCACATTCCAGGATGTCTGGCTCAAGGTGAGTGATCACACCATCATGATTATCTGGGTTGTGAAGATCTTTTTTGTAAACTCTTTTTTTAAAACTCTTTTTTAACCTCTTTTAGAGGTGAAGAAATCGAGGTCCAGAAAAGTTAAACATCTTGCCTGTCTGAATTACATGCTAGACAACTGTTATCCTTAGTACTTTTAATACATATTGTTGAATAAATGAAAGAAGCAGAACTGGAGCCTACATTCTGTTTCCTTGGCCAGCATTTTGCTACTGTAGTGTTCTGAGCCCTTGGGGTGCTTTCTATGGGCAACTTTAAGACTGGCTGGGTTCTGCTGGCCTTTCCTTTGGGATTCCCTCATTCCATAGCTGAAGCTGTGTGCACTCGTTGGAGAGCATCATCCCAATTGTATTCCCTACAAAGTGAGAGGGGAAAAACACTCCACCCACTGTGATTCTTTTTTTATTACTTGTTTTCTGGGATCTTCATGTTATTGCTGACAAGAGTGACTCATAGACTTCACTATGTTATTTTCTTGGTTAAGGGAACTTTTTCCTTAGCTCTAGAAGAAATTAATTGATAGTTACATGTGATTAAGGCACAGGTGTTCAGCAGCTTTACACACAATACAAGAGTCTTCTCTTCTAGCTAAGGCCAGACACATTGCTTTGGTTTGGTAAAATTTTGTAGCCACTGTGTGCTTAGCTATGTGTTAGGTACTTTAGGGGAAGTCCTTGGGGTAAGAGGCTCAGAGTTCAGCTGGAGAGATAAGGCACATCTATAAACAGGAAAATATCGTGAGACAGTTTTTAATAAAATACAAAAATCAAATTGTATACCTATAAATATTTAAACATGGAAAATAAGTCATAGGGGCTTAGACGGTACAGTGTGTAGAAAGAGTGTGTGCTTTAGTATTGTGGGCCATTGACAAGTTAACCCTCTGAACTATTAATACTTTTCTCTTTTCTTTGGTGTGGGCATAGTAATAGCAGTCTTATAAGGTTGTGAAGATCAAATGATGTTTAATGAGTCTAAAGTACCTGCATAATGTCTGCTATATGGTGGTCATAAAACCAGTGGTAATTCCCTCCTCCCCTTTTCCAGGAGGCTTCCTAGAGGAGCTAAGCCTGAAAGGTTGATTTGGATTTGGGGGCAGGAAAGAGTGGAAAAAGGGTGATGGGAAAAGGGGGAATGGGAATGGTCAGGTCCTGTGAATATATCAGTCTGGTAGGAGTGGAGGGCACATAAAAGAAGCAGTGAGGAGTAGAGCTAAAGAAACAGAGGTTTAGGCTTTATTTAAAGGAGATGTTGTCATGGGAAGGGAAGGTTTTTTGTTTTTTGGAGCCCTGTACACTGGTGTGTGTGTATGTATAGAAAAGCCCTTTTATACTCTGCGGTGTAGTGTAGTAGCTAGGAGTTTGGGCTCTGGAGCCAGACTACCTGTCTCTAAACGCTACCACTTAGTTTACTTCTCTGTGCCTTAGTTTCTTGACCTGAAAACTGGAGGTGATAATGATGATATCTTGTAAGGTTGTTGTGATGAATGAGATAAAAAGTAAAAAGTGCTAGAATAGTAATTGTCACATAGTACTACATACATGTTAGCTGCTGTAATTATTGTCGTTTGTTGTTGTCTTAGTTCCTAAGTTTTATCCAACTCTTTGCAACCCCATGAACCAGTAGCCCACCAGTCTCCTCTGTCCATGGGATTTCTCAGGCAAGAATACTGGAGTGGGTTACCATTTCCTTCTCCAGTAATTATTGTAATTATTCTTTAAATGAAAGAAAACTTTTTGAAAATAGTGTATGCCCTTACTGATCAACTTTGATAATTTTTTAAAAAAAGGCTGATCTGTTAACTGAGGGACTGGCATCTGTACTTTGAAGACCTCTGTTCTAGTTAACGAAGAGTCATCAGTGTGGTGAACCTGAAAAAATGGTGATAAACAAGATCTGATTGGGAGGTGCAGGCTGAAGGAGAGAGAGAAGAATTGGCAGTGGGCTTGCAATATGGAGCTTGGGGTTTAGGGTGTGTCCACATGAAATCATCCAGGATAATAGATTTGTTGCATTTGGAGGCAATTCTTGGTGGAGTTAGGCAGTAGAAGTGTACAGCCTTGTCAAAGAACTTGAGTTCTGGTGAGGGAGATGCACAGTACCCACAGTAAACAGTGTTGCCATAGAAAAAACATGACCATTTTTTTGAGTAAGTAAATGTCCGAATAAAATAGGGGTGATTGAGGACTGTAGGAACTGGAATGTGTCCCCAGAGGACACAGTAGGTGGACTGGGCTTGAAGGTTGGTTAGAGTATGATTACTGGGGACTTCAGGGAGGTGAGAATGGAGATAGAATATGATCAAGTTCGTAGCCAAGCTTGGATCCAGTTTCTCTATTCCAGAGCAGTGCCCCTTAACTAGCCACTTGTTTCTAGACTGTGTGTGGTGGTCTCATCATATGAACTGCAAAATTAGCTCCCATTTTCCGAGAAGTGTGGTCTGTGGTGCTCAGGTGGCACATTGCTAGCTTCTTTGCAGATTTTCAAGTCCCACAAGGGCCAGGCTGAACTGGCATTCTCTGGGGCTGGGGTGGGGTATGGAAAAGGTGTAGTTACTCTCTTCCATTTGGATAGGGCTTCAGGAAAGTGTCTGAGGACCTGATCCCCCCCCCACCCCCCGCCCCATGCTTTTTTCTAGTGCTGGCTGTGCTGTGTGCCTAGGCGGGGCCTTGCCGGAACATGGGTTTGGTGATGAGGCGGTAGGGTGGCAGGGACTACCGAATTTGGAGCTTCCCTTGAATGAACTGTGGTTTGGTATGAGTTGTTTGCTTTCCTCTGTGTTTGTGCAGCATTAAAAGGACTTTTGTTTTCATCTTTGACTTGCTCAAGGTTAAATCACTAAAGGTTGCATTTGAATGAAACAATTTCTCATATTGGCTGGCTTTAAGTTTTAAGTCTTAAGACCATTAATGGTGGTATCCACCAGCAGAGCTCTTTGTGAGATAAGGTGGCTCTGGTTTCTGTGGGAGGCTATGTGCAAGGCAGGAAGAAATGTGTGAGGGCAAGATAGAGAAGCCTCTTGCAGAGTCTCCAGCTTATGCTCAGAGCTTTGGGTATGTTTGTGTGCAGGGTAGAGCTTGGGCCATTACAGAGTCTGATGAGCTTTACCTGAAGGAAATGCCCCAGAGGGGTAATATAGTTTTTGAAGCAACCAGGGCTATATATAGCGTATTCCTTTTACCCCAAGGCAACACCTCTGCTAGGATCCTAGGCCACGATGCATGGCTTAGCAGAGTCCTAACCACTGGCTCTCCAGGGAATTCCCAACCTAGGACTCTTTAGTTTGCCCTTAGAGACCTCTCCAGTCCTGTCTGTGCAGAACTCAAGCATCCAGCATTCCAGCATCCATATGTTCCATATTCTCTAAGGCCAAGTCAACGGCCAATCATTCTTCTCTGGCAAGCCTTTCCCTCCCCCTTGAAGGAGAATTTCTCATCTTGCTTCCACAGAACTTGGCATCTCCCTTGATTATAGCCCTTTTTTAATATCCTGATTGCCTGCTGTCTCCACTAGAAGGTAAGGTTTTGTTCTTGTTTTTCTGGTAAATCTATTTATTATATTTTTTTAATAAAAAAAAGATTATTTACTGCTGAACATAGCTCTTTCCAAAAGGAACCTCAGGCCAACTCAGTTTCTAAAATAATTTTCTGAAATAGATGAAAAAAATATCAAAGAACAAACATACCTTTTTTTCATGCTTCCTTTCTGTATAACTCATATAGTTATATTACTAAGACTTGAAGAACACAAATTGTCACTTGTATATATAAAACTCACATAAGCATTAGAAGCAAATGTATTAGTAAAAAAATGGCTTTGTCTACAACAATGGAGCATAAACTAAAACATGCTTTTTTGAAGGCAGAAGTTGTTGTTGTTTTGTGTGTGTGTGTGTATGTGTCTAGCACCTGAGTTGTATACAAGGTAAACATCAATAATGAAGAATAAATCAGTGAATGATTTAAGATTTTTTGGTGGATTTTTAGTTCTTTTCCTTATTAAAAGCTCAAGACCTCAACTGCATTGATTTTGTGGTTGGGTCTCAGGCTGGGTCTAAATTTTATGTCTCCTGTGCAGACTTAAGAATCATTTGAAATGTTCTCCCCTAATAGGGTGTTTCTCTCTGGCCTTTCCTTTTTCAGCATTTCTCTCTTTTCTTTAATTGCCATTTAAACATCTGCATGCTGAGAATGAACTGATGGAGGAGAATGTTTCCCTGAGGACATGGTGTCTAATAGCAGTCAAGACTTTGTGGTTGATTAACTCACTGATTGAATCACTGACTTTGAGGCATCAAGGGAGGGAGCATGGTTATATCTAAGGAGAGTTCGAGAACTCTGTGTGCACGTACAGTGAGTGGTGGAGGGAATGGAGTGGTAGGAGTGATGGTAAGATGAAAAGGGAATATTCAGGGGAATCTAGAGTTTTAAACTTCCTCAGTACCATGTTTTGGATTTTCCTGATCTAGAGTCAGAGTAGGTTAGTAGAAAGAGCAGAAGTCAAGAGCCTTGACTTTCTTCTGCCACCAGCTCATATCCAGGACAAATTGCTGCTGCTCTATTGTTCTCATTTTTATTTGTCAGGTGGAATTGGGAATCTCTGCCCTTGACTGTAGTGAGGATTGGTGAGATGTTGGATGAGAAAGCTCTGCAGAACAGAGGTGCCCTTATCAGAGCAGGAGAAAAGTATAGTGTCTGTGGTCACCGTTCCATCTTTTCTCACCAAAGTCTTCTTGTCTCTGGAGGAATCAACTGTTGTAGCCCAGTTCTTGATGTTCAGGTTTCTCTGACCTTTCTGTGCTCTCCAGCCTCTTAATAGTCATTCTTGATTACTGTTGTCCCAGCAAGGCCCTCCATTGCCTCTGGCCTCCCTCTATCAGAGCCCTAACCAAGGTGCCTTGGCATTGCCTATTTGGAAGTAGCTATTAAGAGTATAGGCTCTAAATTGGGAATCTTCCTACACTGTTGGTGGGAATGTAAATTGGTGTAGCCACTATGAAAAACAGTATGGAGGTTCCTAAAAAAACTAAACATAGAGTTGCCATATGATCCAACAATCTCACTCCTGGGAATATATCCAGACAGAACTATACTTCAAAAAGATACATGCACCCCTATGTTCATAGCAGCACTATACACGATTGTCAAGACATGAAAACAACCTAATTGTCCATCAGAAGATTAGTGGATGAAGAAGACGTGGTGCATATATACAATGGAATACTACCCAGCCATAAAAGGAATGAAATCATGCCATTTACAGCAACATGGATGGGCCTAGAGATTATTATACTAAATGAAGTCAGTCAGAAAAAGATAAATATCATATGATATCTCTTATATGTGGAATATAAAGTAGGATATAAATGAACTTATTTATAAAACAGGCTCACTGACGTAGAGAATGACATGTGGTTGCCAAAGGAGGGGTGGGAGAGGGATGGCTTGGAAGTTTGGGGTTAGCAGACACAAACTATTATATACAGAATGGATAAATAATGAGGTTCTTCTGTATAGCACAGGGAACTAGTATATTCAATATCCTGTCATAAACCATAATTGAAAAGAATATGTAGAAGAATATATATATAACTGAATCACATTGCTATAAAGTAGAAATGAACACAACATTGTTCAGCTATACTTGATAAATTTAAAAAAAGAAGAGTATGAGCTCTAGAGTCAAGCTGCCTGGGTTTGAATCCTTACTTTTACGACTTGCTTGCTGTGTGCTCTTAAGCAAGTTACTGAGTCTCTCTGTGCCTTGTTTTCCTATCTGTACATGAGGAGAATAATAGTAATGATGTTGGAATTCCATGGTGGTCCAGTGGTTGAGACTCAGTGCTTTCACCGCTGTGGCTGGGTTTAATCCTTGGTAGGGGAATGACGATCCTGCAAGCCAAGCAGCATGACCAAAACCAAAAAAACAAACAAACAAAAACAAAACCGTAAACACCTCACTAAGTTCCTGTGTAAATTAAATGGAGCAGTATACGTGGAGAGCTTAGAATAGCACTTGCCATATTAGTAAGCATTCAAAATTGTTATGTGTTGTTACAATAATTACTTAATTCTCCAATCTCTGATTGGAACGCTGGTAGGCCAGAAGCATATCTATTTCCTCATTGTATCCCATAGGATTGGAGCAGCAGACATTTGCTAAGAATTTCTGGAAGGAGAGTTTTTAAGTGTGAATACTGGATTCCCTGGTGGCTAGGCGGTAAAGAATCCACTGGCAATGCAGGAGATGTGGGTTCAATCCCTGGGTCAGGAAGATCCCCTAGAGTGGGAAATGGCAACCCACTCCAGAATTCCTGCCTGGGAATCCCATGGACAGGGAAGCCTGGTGGGCTACAGTCCATGGGGTTGCAAAGAGTTGGACACAACTGAGCAACTAAACAACAACAGCAATTTGATTTGCCATGTGTAATACTAACTGTGACTGTGACTAAGAGACTTGTCTTCTCTCAGCCCTAGTTTCCACATCTGTTAAATGGCAATCATGGTCCTTGTCATGCAGGGCTGATGCGAAGATTGGATATAATGAACTGCCAGCAATTGTGTAAATATAGTTCCTTCCATACCCATGAGCTGTGTAGAATGGGGCCCCAGGAATCTGCCAATTACTATTGTACCCCTTAGTGGCCTGCTGAACCGAGGACTGCTCCTGCAGTGATGTTTTCTGGATATTTTGACTTAGGACAGAAGAAGGAAGCATTACCTTGGGATTTCCCTTAGTGCTTCCAGCCATTTCTGTGTGTTTTCCCTGATTGTTCTCCTCTGGATTCTAAGTTCCTAGAATAGCCAGAATATTTTTCTACCTCTTAGTTTCCCAAAGTCTTAAGCAACCAGACCACTTTTGTTTCGGCTCCTCTAAGCTTACTCTGTTTGGCCCTTGTCATTCTTCATTAGCTGTTAGTATATCCTGCTTATTTTCAGTTTCCTGACACGTTGTATTTTTTTCAAGGCCAAAATAGCACCCAAATCATCTGAGGCAGAGCCCTTTATCTTGCTCACTCTAACTAGTGGGAAGCATAGTGGCCTGTGAGGTAGAAGACCCGAGTTCCAGTGCTGGCTGTGACACAAGTCTAGCTGTGTGACCTTGGGCAAGGCCCTTTCCCTCTCTGGGGCTCAAACTTCATCGTTAAAGTGAAGGATTTGAACCAAGTAAGTGGTTTCTAAGGATCTTTGAATTCTATGGTGTGAGTTTGGTCAAGTCATTTTTCTTTTAGGGGGTAGTCTTAGCTTCCTCATCTGTAAAACTAAGTGGATTAGCCTGAATAATTTATAGTCAATTCTAGGCCTTAGTCTTTTTTTCTTTTTTTTTTCCTGCCTGTATTACTTTCTGGAGCATTTCTGTGACAGTTAACAGCTGTGGACAGGAAACGCTTGAACACTTCTAACTTGGCAAAGATTGCTACTCCCTCTGAACCTCATCCCAGCCCATTTCCTGTGTTTACAGCGTTTGGGTTTTTCGCTTAGTGACAGGCCTGACAGGTCATACTCCAGTTCTGTCTCCATAGCCTGGTGCAGGGTAGACCAAAGTGAGTACTAATTTGGAAGTTGAGAGACAGGATTTCAGTCTCCACTCAGCTGTGTGACCTTAGGCAAATGACCTTGCCTCTTAGGGTTCAATATCTTCCTCTGTAAAACCAGAGAATTTAACTAGTGAGTCTTTCTGGCTCTGATATTATAGGATATGGATACTTGTCTCTTTTTTTAAATTCCCCCTGAAGCACCCTTTGTCTAGCCTGTTTTTCCACATACTCCACCCTGGAAGGGACCCTGGGGAGCTCCCTTCACATTTCCCATGTGAGATAAAATAAGAGTAAGTAAGAAAGTCAAACTGGCATCTCAGGCCCAACTGGCAGCAAAAAGGAGTTGAGGTGGAAGGCTGGTATGACTGAATTGCCTAACAAACCAGCTGTATGGTGGGTAACCAAGTGGGCACCAATATGTATTTATTCTTATTAAGACTCTGTAGATAGATAATATCCTAGTTCCACCCTACTTTCACCATTTATGTGACTTGAGTAGATAATGTAGTGTATCTGGGCCTCAGTTTCCTCATCTTATACTGGGGATAATAAAGGTACCAATTCACAGAATAATAAAAGAGACACCATATGTAGAAGTCGCAGCATAGTTCCTGTCTTGTTCATCCTCCCTTTCTCCCTTAGGTAGTTATAATGTCCTCAATTCTGTTCTTGCGGAAATAGTGATAGGTCTCTCAAGTCCCACTCCAGAGGAGCTAACAGGCCACCTGGGATATAATTCAATTAGGAGCAGAAGAAACCTTATGAGGTGGTGCCTGGCCCAGACTGGGCTCAGTGCTCTGACCTGGAGTGGTTCAGGAAGCTTTCCTGGTGGAGATGGACTTTCCCTGGGCCTTGAAGGGCCAGCAAGCCTTAAACATGAAGAGCTGGAGGGAGAGTAGGGTTAGCTACCCACCTACATTCTCTGTCAAGCCAGTGCTTTGAATAGGTCAGTTTCACATACATCTCTTCCTTCTCCCTTCAGCTAGGTAGTTATTATTCAAGAGATTTAGTTTTAAGTTTTTAAGAGAAAAAAAAAATTTTAAGGCAGTAAGAAGACATAACATTTATCTAGACCAAACTAGTTTTACTTTAATCAGTGGGCAAGGTAAAGTTAGCTTGCATAATTTTAAATACTTAGAACATTGTGGTTTTTATGCCGCATTTTACAGATGAAGAAACAGTGCCTCCAAAAGGTTGAGCAACTTTTTCAGGTCAATGTTAACAAGTTACAATGACAAGTCAAAGGAGTTCTTCATGATAATTGAGTATAATCAAAACCAGGCTAGGAGATATATATAATTTAGCAGTTCTCAGTTCTGTTTATTCACCTAAGTTTTCAGTAATCTGTATTAGTGCTTATTTTTCTGAGATGGGCTTCTTATTCCTGGCTTGCACCCTATATTCACCTCTTACTTTTAGTAGAAATTTCCAATTCTCTAGATCTCCAGTTCTACTGTTGACTTAAATTCTACCTCCTTACCTAAACTTAGAATCCTTAATTCTTTTCCCAAATATTGATCAAACACGTACTATATGCTATATATACCTAGAGATGGATGCAAATACTGGTTTATGCTTGGATCTTTTAGTGTAGTAATTAGACAGTTAGACAAAAACCACTTGGTAGTAATCAAAAGCTTACTATGTGCCATGCTTTATTGGAAGTATTATACTTTAGATGTAGTAACTCACTTAATTTGCACAACTTTATGAGGTAGGTACCTGTTATTTTCTACTTGTTTTAAGATAATGAAATGAGACGACTTCCCCGGTGGTCCAGTGGTTAGGACTGTGCGCTTCCACTGCAGGGTCCTGGGTTTGATCCCTTGTTGGGAAACTATGTAGGATTTCCACAAGCTGTGCAGTGCAGCAACAACAGCAACAACAACAACAAAACAACAGTGAAAATGAAATGAGGCATCAAGAGGTTGTCATTGGTCTAAGTGTGATGGAGGGCGGCACAGGGGATACGAGAAAACAAGCGGGGCTCTAATCTAACCCTAGGAGACTCAGTGCAGAGACCTGTTAGAGGAACTGGAAAAAGCCTGAATAGAATCTTGAAACTTGAGTAGGAGTTAGTCAGGTGAAGAATGGGGCAAGGATATTGCAGGCACAGGGTACATCATGTACAAAGCTGCAGAGTGAGTCTCCTTTTTTTTTATTTATGTAATTGAAAGTGTTTTAGTGTGGTGGGAGCGTGGCGTGTGTGTGAGTGAGTGGTGAGGGATAAGGCTAGAGAACTTGGTTAGGGACTGCCTCTTGAAGAGCCTTTTATGATTTTTTATTTTATATTCATTATATGAGCCATAGGTTTCCATTGGTTTCCAGTCTTGGGGATTTGAAGCCCTGTAAAGGTCCTTGAGGAGTGTCTTGTGAATCCATGTTATTTCCACAGTCATTTTTCAGTTGGGGGTTACTAAAAGTACAAATATTATTTATGGAGCTTTTTTGAATTACTCATTAGAAAAAAGCTAGGAATCACA
Source organism: Capra hircus (assembly GCF_001704415.2). Taxonomy (NCBI): domain Eukaryota; kingdom Metazoa; phylum Chordata; class Mammalia; order Artiodactyla; family Bovidae; genus Capra; species Capra hircus. The sequence goes on from NC_030822.1 coordinate 32,215,275, forward strand.
GTTGTAGGAATATGGGAGCACTACAAAGAATTTTTTTAATTAAAATTTTTATTGAGATAATTATAGATTTATTTGTGATTTTTAAGAAATAATATAGGGAGATCACTGGGAAACTTTGTGCAACTTCCCCCACAGTAGCATTTTGATAAACTGTAGTATAATATCACAACCAGAATATTGACATTAGCACAACCCACTGATCTTGTTCAGATTTCCTCAGTTTTACATGTACTTATGTGTGTGTTTGTGTGTACCAAGTTCTAGTCCGACACCATAAGGGTCATTCATATTGTTGTTCTATTTTTTTTTTAACTGCCCACATGGCTTGTGAGATCTTAGTTTCCCAAGTGGGGGTGGAACCTGGGCCCTTGGCAGTTAATGCATTGAGTCCGAACCGCCGGACCACCAGAGAGTTCCTTCGTGTTGTCCTTCTATAGTCACACCCTTCCCTCCCATTCCCCTCCATGTCCCTAGCCCCTGTACTCTTCATTTCTAAAATTCTGTCCTTTAAAAAATGTTACATAAATAGAATCATGAGTTTGTAACCTTTTGGAACTGGCTCTTTTTGTTCAGCATAATTCCCTGGACTTCACCCAAGTAGTTATGTGAATCATTCCTTCATTCCTGCTTATTGCTGAGTAGTATGTAAGTACTAGAGTGTACTAGTAGTATGTAAGTACTAGAGCTTCCCTGGTGGCTCAGACGGTAAAGCATCAGCCTGCAATGCAGGAGACCGGGGTTCGATCCCTGGGTCAGGAAGATCCCTGGAGAAGGAAATGGCAACCCACTCCAGTACTCTTGCCTGGAAAATTCCATGGACGGAGGAGCCTGGTAGGCTACAGTCCACGGGGGTCACAAAGAGTTGGACATGACTGAGCTACTTCACTTCACTAGAGTGTAACCCAATGAAGGACATATAGACCTATTCCAGTTTTTGGCTATTACATGTAAAGCTTCTGTGAATATTTGTGTACAGGTTTTTATGGTAACCTGGAAGTGATTTTATTCAAGACTGTGGTCTAGTCAGATCTGAATTTTAGAAAAATTACACTGACAGCTTTGGTAGAGGATGAGTTTAAGGGAAACTATAGCAGAGATGGATAAATCAGTGAAGCTGCTACTGTAGTAACCCAGGCAAGACACATTGAGACCTGAGCTCTGTTCTCTGTGAGATGGAATGTGCTTTGCCAGAGAGGCCCTTCCTCAGAAATCACATCAGGCTTGTGCACGTGAGGGATGAGGGTCAGGGCGCCTGGACTGTGAGGAGGCTCAGGCACACTTGATCCCTCATAGTCCCTGTTCAGAGGAGCGGCTCTGCTACCACAGCTGGGAGCTGCGTCGGGTGGGGAAGGCTGTGAACCTGGTTCTTGGCGTGATCCTCAGACTGCCAGGTTTGTCAGTAGGTGTTCTTGATTATCTTCTCTCAAGAAAATAGGAAGGGGGGTCAGTTAGCTTCCTGAATTGTCCAGGTGGTGGCTTACATGGGGCAGAAAGATGGTGAGAAGCTCCTTCCTAGTCCTGGTCTCTTTTGGAGCCTAGGAATGTGTTCTCTGGTAAGCCAGCCCGCAGTGGGTCTGGGAGACTTGAGGATGACCTCTTATTGCTATGGAAACTGGAATCCACATTGTTTTTACCCCACGCCATGGTGTGCCTGGCTTCTCAGTGTTTATATCTTCAAGGCATTTATCACAGTGCTCTTGGGGCTGCTGTGATAAGCACTGATTGTTGGGAGCCAGCCCAACTTCTGAACCCGAGGGTGTAATCCTAGAGGATCCACTAATAGGCTGGACATCTGCCCTGGGCACTGTGCAGAGTCCCTATCTGGGCAGGTCCTTGGAACCTACTCCAGCATTGTTAGAAAACTCTTCTTAGCAGAACACTCTTCTGAGTTGTTTGTAATTATTTTTTTGGCCATCTCAGACCCTGACAAGTACTGGCCAGGAGACAGGAATGTTTGGGTCAGGCTCCAGGTCAGAGAATTTGGGGTGGCTTTTGAACAAGTGTGTGTTGAATTTCTCTGGGACTGTCATACTTCTTGGCTCAGATACCTTTAGAATGTAAAGAGTGTAAAGACCAATGGAGTTTAGGACCCCAGAGCTGAGAAAGCAGATCTTCCAAATCTGTCCACAGCTTTCAGTTGTCACTAGGCCAGGTACTGTGTTGCCCAGCCCTGGGCCAGAAACAAGGGATGCCAGAAAAATCAGACTCCTCTTGCTGTAGTTGGGAACATCAGACTCGCAGGTAAAAAGCAAAGACTAGAGAACTGACAGATGAATGATTGACACTTTTATAGGGGTTTACTGTTTTTAAAGAACTTGACTGATTTTTCAGAAAATTAATCCTTAGGAGTAGTCAGAGTATAAGAAAGTTGGATTCAAAGACCTATGTCTACCGCTTCTGTTATTCAGTATATATTTTAATAATTTGGGGTAGGAATGGAGGGGACCCAGGAGTATACACTGGGAGTTGGAACGACAAGAAGGCTCCTGTACCAGAAGCCTCAGTTACTGAGGTCATGGCCTGCTTGGTGGGGACTAACTTTGAGGATTAGCCATCTTACTCTGGAAAGAGGCTTCTTGTTAGATCAAAATTTGAAGAAAAGAATACTGGGAGGAGGAAGATGGTAGAAATGGGACACAAAGGGGTGACTGAGTGCCCTCCTAGTGTCTTTTAAACTTTGTTTCTAAGTCCTAGTAGAGAAGGGGTCTTTGGCTAGTGCTGGGCACTGAAGAAGTTAAGGCAAACCCAGGCAGTTATGTTTTACTCTTCTTGGGGAGTGGCATAAGCTCAGTTAGGGCTTCTGTGATTGCCCTTAATAGACAAAAAGAACCTGATGGAACCCATCCTGCCCACCCTCCACCCCCTGCTTTGTTGGCCTTGGACAGTAATAGTTAGTAGTTCTAAGAAGCCCTCTTGCAAAGGCTCATCTTGGTCTATCAGCCATAATCTTGCCACACACATGGCATAGAAGTTGGTGAGGGCTCTTCCACAAGTCAGAATGGCTCTCATTAAAAAGATGACAACAAATGCTGGAGAGGGTGTGGAGAAAAGGAAACCCTCCTACACTGTGAGTGGGAATGTAAGTTGGTGCAGTCACTATGGAGAACAGTATGGTGGTTCTTGAAAAAACTAAAATAGAGTTATCGTGTGACCCAGCAATCCCACTCCTGGGTGTATATCTAGGAAAAAACTATAATTCAAAAAGATACGTGCACCTCTATGTTGATAGCGGCACTTCTAGCAATAGCCAAGGTATGGGAGCAACCTAAATGTCCATTGACAGATAGATGGATAGAGAAGATGTGGTATACATATGCAGTGGAATACTGCTACTGCCAAGTCGCTTCAGTCGTGTCTGACTCTGCAATTCCATAGACAGAAGCCCACCAGGCTGCCCCGTCCCTGGGATTCTCCAGGCAAGAACATTGGAGTGGTTTGCCATTTCCTTCTCTAGTGCATGAAAGTGAAAAGTGAAAGTGAAGTCGCTTAGTCGTGTCCGACTCTTAGCGACCCCATGGACTGCAGCCTACCAGGCTCCTCCGTCCATGGGATTTTCCAGGCAAGAGTACTGGAGTGGGGTGCATTTGCCTTCTCCAAAATGTCCATTGACAGATGAATGGATAGAGAAGATGTGGTATACATATGCAATGGAATACTACTCAGCCATAAAAAAGAATGAAGTAATGCCATTTGCAGCAACCTGGATGGACTAGAGGTTATCACACTAAGTGAAGTAAGTCAAAAGAGAAAGACAAATACCATATGATATCACTTATATGTGGAATCTAAAATATGACACAAATGGACTTATCTATGAAACAGAAACAGATTCACAGACGTAGAGAGCAGACTTGTATGTGTCAAGGGGAAGGAGGGTGGGGGATGGATAGATTGGGAATTTGGGGTTGGCAGAATCAAACGATTATATACAGGATGGTAAACACTGAGGTCCTGTTGTAAAGCACAGGGAACTATATTCAATATCCTGTGTTAAACCATAAAATTATGTGTGTATGTATATCTGTAAACCATAAAATTATATATGTGTGTGTATATATATAACTGAATTACTTTGCTATACAGCAGAAATCAATACAACATTGTAAATCAACTATACTTCAATGAAATAAATTAAAAAGAGAAGTTAGTGAATCTTCTAATCTGGTTCTGACACTGCTTTGCCAGCCCATCTAGGGCAGAACAAACCCATTTCTTGGCCTCAGTTTCCTACTCTAGTTGTATATAAAGTGAGCAGTGGCCCTTAATGCCAACCAAAGCTCTTCTAACTCTGCCATGTAGAGTTAGAGTTTGACAAGGGATCCCAATATCTGTTACACCTGTTCTTTGCCAGGAGCTTTTGTACGACTGGCATAAAAAACTTTGACTTGGAGTCTTTTAATAAATCAAATTGTGTGAGATGCTGTGCTCCTTGCTCTTGGGTTGCTTTGCTTGGATAGCCTTTGCTTCTCTCCCCACCGTCTTCTACCTGTTGTCCAGGCTGTGCTCTCTCCTGTCACTCTGGTCTCTTGACCCTGTACCATATTCTACTTCGTGTCTTTGTAACACATGAATTATGCTCATTCTAGTACTTTCTGTGAGCAAGGACTGTATTTGTTCATCTCTGGTTTTGCTCCTTCGTGTAGCAAATTTTTTTGGGTATTTGGGTATTTATTCTTTTGGGTATTTATTTGCTTATTCAACAGGTGTTTATTGAAGCCCAACTTCTGTACTAAGTGCTAGAAGCTAGGATTCAGCCATGAAGATAGCCATGATTCCTGCTGCAGTGGCACTTACAGTGTAGTGAAGACAAATATTTAGCAAAGTATCGCATAATCACGATGGTGAAAATGTTTGAAATGAAAAATACAGAGTACTTTGGGGAATATATAATGTGGGCCTAAACTAGTTTGGGAAAGAAGATGAATCAAAGAAGATTCTTGGAAGAAGAAAATGTTTTAAGCTGAGACTAGCAGAATGAGTCACAATGTGCAGGTTAAGAAAGAGAAGAGCCTTTCATATAAAAGGAATTCTAGGTGGTTTTTAACCTGGGCTAGACATTAGCATCACCAAATAAAGAGTATAAGAAGCAACTGGACGGGTGCCTCATCCTTGTGCTTACTGATGGGAGTATAAAGTGATATGGCTGCTTTGGAAAACAGTTTGTCAGTTACTTAAAAAGGTAAGCGTGGCCTTGTTGTATGACCCAGCAGTTCCATCCCTAGTGGAACTTAAGGAAAAGAAAACACCTCATTTTCACTCAAGAAAAATGAAAACAAGTGTCCACACAAAGATTTATACACTGATATTAATAGCACTTTATTTGTAACAGCTAGAAATTGGTTAACGGATAAACAAGTTGTATATCCATTCAACGGAATCCTACTCAGCAATAAATTGGAGCAAACTACTGATTCATGTGATAGCAGAGTTGAATCTTAAATCACAAAAGAAGCCAAACACAAAAGACTACAGAGTTATGATTATATTTATTTGAAGCTTGAGAACAGGCAAGTGAAAGTCTCAGTCGAGTTCAACTCTTTGCAACCCCATAGACTGTAGCCAGCCAGGCTCCTTGATCCATGGAATTCTCTGGGCCAGAATACTGGAGTGGGTAGCCATTCCCTTCTCCAGGGGATCTTCCCAACCCAGGGATCAAACCCAGGTCTCCCGCATTGCAGGCAGATTCTTTACTGTTTGAGCCACCAGGGAGGCCCAGAACAGGCTAAACTAATTTCTAATGATAGAAATCAGATCAGTGATTGTGTGGGGAAGAGGATGAAGGTTGGCACCGAGGAACTGAGTGGGAACATTTTGTGACAGTGGATGTGTTCTAGATCTTAAACAGGTTAGTGTTATGTGAGTGCTTATGTTTGTCAAACACATTGGACTGTTTACACTTAAAATTTGGGACATTTTATTGTGTGCAACTGTACCCTGAAAATAACCATGCTCCATTTTAGTAAATGTCAAAAAAAGATAAAACTTACCTATGATGTTGAAAATCAGAATAGTGTGGGGTCCTGGTAGTACTAATTGGAGAGGGTAAAAGGGAGAGAGTCTTCCTAGAGTGTTAGGAATGCTCTATATCTTGATTTTGGTGGAAGTTTAAAGGATATATATATTATATATAATTATATAAATATGTTTATATAATTATAAACTTATACATAATATATATATATAAGTTAATTGATCCTTATATTTTTAAAATTTAGTGATTGATGGATTTATGGCTGTGTTGGGTCTTTGTTGTTGTTCATGGGCTTTCTCTAGTTGAAGCAAGCCAGGGCTGCTCTCTAGTTGCAGTGCCCAGGCTTCTCATTGTGGTGTCTTCTCTTGTTGTGGAACATGGACTCTATAGCGCTGGCTCAGCAGTTGTGGTGCATAGACTCAGTTGCCCTGCAGTACGTGGGATCTTCTTGGAACGGGGACTGAACTTGTGTCCCTTGCATTGGCAGGTGGATTCTTAACCACTGGACCATAAGGGAAGTCTGGTCCTTAGGTTTATTTATGCACTTTATTTTAGGTGTGTTATTTCTGTTTATTTTTGAGTATTAATTTATTTGGCTGTGTCGAGTCTTAGTTGTGGTATGTGGGCTCTTTCATTGCAGCGCACAGGTTCTGTAATTGTGGCACACAGACTTAGCTGCTCTGTGGCATGTAGAATCCTCTCAGACCAGGGATCGAACCTGAGTCCTCCACATTGCAAGGTGGATTCTTAACCAACAGACCACCAAGGAAGTCCCCTATGTGTGTTAGTTCTCAATTAAAGAAGAAAAAGAGAAAAACCCTGCCCCTAAACCCATACCTCGGTCTCAACCATTTAGATACTGGGGCCTTGATGTCAGCAGTTTAAGAGCTCCTTAAGTGATACTAATACGCTGCCAGAGCTGAGAATCCCTGTGCTGTGTAGAAAGGAGAGAAGAAACTGGACCCATCAAAGAAGGGTTACACGAAGCAGGAGAAGTTGCTGAACATGAGACCAGAAAGGTAGTAGGTGACAGATTGTTCTGGGCCTGGCAGGTCACAGTAGGGAAGTTGAACTTTATCTTGAGAATAATGAAAAGCGTTTGAAGGGTTGTAGGAAGTAAGAGGACTTGTGCAGATGTGCAGCTGGTATGTGCTAGCACTGCCTATAGCCCGCATTCCTGTTGACTGCTCATTAAGTATTTAGAATATCTCAGCTGAGAGTGACATGCTGTGTGGAGAATGAGGTTTGAAATAGTTGAGCAATCTTGAACTGTGTTTGGTGATTGAATGAACGTGCCAACTGAGGGAGTGAGATGTTAAGGTTTCTGACACAAACAACTGGTGAAGTAGGAAGTTTGGGGGAAAAGTAATGAGTTGAGGTTTAGACATTATGAGTTGAAGTGCCTGTTGGACATCCATGTGGAGATGTTTAGTAGGTAGTTGGAGTCTGGGTTTCTGTGGGCCAAAAGTGAAACTTAAACCAGAAACATCATTTTGTTTTTTGGGAGTTGGTAACACCTAGTAATTTCTTCAAATGGTAGTTGAAGGTATGAGGAGAGAGGATTATTTAGAAGAGAGTGCAGTATGAGAAGAGAGACTAGAACTAAACCCCAATTCTTTGAAACTCCAAGGTTTAATAGTCAGGTAGAAAGAAGAATTCTGTACATTAAGAAAGGCAAAGATTCATTTATCTGTTCATTCATTCATGCATCAAATCTATATTGAATACCTAATATGTGCCAGGCACTGAATGGGTCCCTGAGGATACTGCAGCGTACAAAAAAAGTCCCTGCTTGTGAACCTTGCATATATTGGAGGGAGACAGACAATAAGCAAATCAGTGAACAAATGTATCATGTGAGGTGGTAGTAGGTGCTACATTCAGTTCAGTTCAGTCACGTTCAACTCTTTGCGACCCCATGGACTGCAGCACGCTAGGCCTCCCTGTCCATCACCAACTCGTGGATCTTGCTCAAACTCATGTCCATAGAGTCAGTGATGCCATCCGACCATCTCATCCTCTGTCGTTCCCTTCTCCTTCTGCCTTCAGTCTTTTCCAGCATGAGGGTCTTTTCCAAGAAATCAGTTCTTCTCATCAGATGGCCAAAGTATTAGAGTTTCAGCGTCAGCATCAGTCCTTCCAGTGAATATTCAGGACTGGTTTCATTAAGATTGACTGGTTTGATCTTGCAGTCCAAGGGACTCTCAAGAGTCTTCTCCAACACCACAGTTCAAAAGCATCAATTCTTCGGCGCTCAGCTTTCTTTGTAGTCCAACTCTCACATCTATACACGACTACTAGAAAAACCATAGCTTTGACTAGACGGACCTTTGTAGACAAAGTAATGTCTCTGCTTTTTAATATGCTGTCTAGGTTGGTCATAATTTTCTTCCAAGGAGCAAGCATCACTTCATTTCATGGCTGCAGTCACCATCTGCAGTGATTTTGGAGCCAAAAAAAAAAAAAGTCTCTCACATTGACACATCATAATACCCAAAGCTTGTGGTTTACCCTAGGGTTCACTCTCGGTGCTATATAGGTTATTTTTGATGTGTTCTCTCTTGGAGGAGAAATGGGCATGGTCAGAAGCCTTTTGGGTTAATGTTGCTTGGTTAGCTGGAACCAGTGCCAGCTCTGTCCAGAAGGAAAGCTCTTCTCAATTCCTGCACCCTGCTGAGAAGAGCTGGGCCTCTTCTTGAATATGAGGATGTGATGTTCTAATTGGGGCTTGCCAGGTGGCTCACTGGTAAAGAATCCATCTGCCAATGCAGGAGACACAGGAGATGTGGGTTCAGTCCCTGGGTTGGGAAGATCCCCTGAAGGAGGAAATGGCAACCTACTCTGGTGTTCTTGCCTAGAAAATTCCAGGGACAGAGGAGCCTGGTGGGCTACAGTCCACGGGGTTGCAAAGAGTCAACTGAGCAACTGAGCATGATGTTCTAACAGGGATAGGAACATTCCTCAGGTAGGCTGGGTTTTACACAGCCCAGGAATCTGACGCCTCTTTCCTCTGTGGTTAGACCTGCTATGTGCTGTATTCCAGGGGGAACCTGTCTTGCTAGTTCCAGGTCCCAAGCCAGTTCCTCTTCTCAGCCTTTACATTTTTGTCTAGAGGGTCCCCTGCTCTCCCTCAGTCCTATCCTCATTCTGGGTTCCAGGCTGTTTTATCTCTGCAACCTCGTGGTCTTGGTCAAATCTGAAAGCCTTCTCAGGGTTCATGCTCTCAGTCTTACACACTTTCGAGCCCTTTCTAAGGCTAAGTGTGGATTCTGATCCCATCAGAGTCACTACAGAGCCTGAGTGAAGGCGGAGAAATTATTTTCAGAGATGAAGCCCCTGTTTGTAAAATTTAGTCATTTCCAGATTCTCCTCAGGTTCCAGCCAAGCACTGAGGAACAGTCTGATCAGTGTCCTTCTCTCTCTCTGCTTTCTTCCTTGACTGCTGTTCCTCACTTCTTTCCCTCTGAGCTTGTGTCTCACATCAGACAATCCATTGTCCAGCTCAGTTACAGTGGTTCTGCTTTGCATGCCTTCAGATATGTGTTCTCTGGGGAGGAGTTAGTGTTTACGACGAGAAATGAAAGTGGCTGGGAGAGGGAGAGGCATTAGGTGGATACCGGATGTTGGTGATGGGAATCGGGAGGCTACACTCCAGAATTCTCTTGTCTTTTGGGGAGATATGGTTTGTTATGAATCCATTCATTCATGCATTCATTCATTCAGCCAGCATTTACTGATTTCATACTTGACAAGGTGATTATTAAGACAGTGCCATACTGGGCCCTGGGGGATAGAGTGAGTCAAATTTAGTCCTTGCCCTTTTCTGGCTGTGGCATGCGAACAACTCAGAGCATGAGAATTAATATAACAGAGTTAGGTACAAAGTGCTTGGAACATAGAGCAGTAAATGATTAGGTCTGTCTAGAGAAAGGAGAGGAGCTTTGGATGTGAGGGAAAGGTCTTTGCCATTTTGTCTGCCCATGGTTCACAAAGTGTGGTCTGTAGACCATTGGGGGCCACCAAGGTCTTTTGGGAGGTCCAGAAGGTCAAAGCCATATTAATAATAATACTTAGATACTATTTGCTTTTCCCATCCTGTGTACGTTTGCACTGTTGGTGCAGAAGAACTTAGTAGGTAAAACTGCTGGCATCTTAACAGGCACCAAGACTGTCACAAAATTGTGCCAGTAACCATTGCATCCCTCCGCTCCACGCACTGTCAGATTTTTAACACTTTTAATAGAGAATTAAAATTTTTATAACTTTGTTGAATTGTCTCTGTGGTATTCTGTGTGATAAAACAGGAAGTACACTTTGAGGACTTATGCTGCATATTGAAGCCTGATGTTTATCTCAAGGAAATGCATTTATGCAATTGAGCCGAACTACCTCCCCTTTTCAGGGAACACTATTTTTACTTGAAAGAATAACTGACAAATCGCAATTACTGAGACTTATGTTTTTGGCAGACATTTTCTTAAAAATGAATGAAGCAAGTGTGCTACTTTAAGAACAACTGGTAGTATTTGTTGCCAATGATAAACTTCCAGCTTTTAATTGAAAATAAAAGTTTTGGAAAACTTGTATCTGCCACAGTAAGCTTGACAGCTTCCCTAGATTTACAGCTTTAAAAAAAATATATATATATAATTGTGATTATTTTGATATTATATAAATGAACTGTGTCAAATTTGGAAACTCTGCTTAACTCATTGAACCACTAGATTCCAAATGATTAGTATATGTTGTTTCAGAATCACCCATGGATAAAAGATCCATTCAAAGTGCAAGATAGACTGCAAGATAGATGATGGATTTTACTGTGACAGAGTACAAAAAGTTCACCTGTATAGTTTCAGGTTTCACATTGTAACCTTTAACAAACCTACTACTTGTTGAAGTTTTGGTGAAGTACCAGAGAAGACTGACCACAATTATCTGAAAGATTATTGAAATACTCCTGCTTTTCCAACTGCATATCTATGTTTTGATTGAAGGCAAAACAACACACTGAGTGCAGAAATAAATATAATAAGGCTGTAGCAGCTGTTTCTATCAAGCCAGACATTTATAAGGAGATTTATAAAAATGTGTAACAGTCCCACTCATGAATTTTTTTGCAGAAAACAATTATTTTTTCATAAAACATGCTTTTATAATCTATATGGGGTTTATATTTTGATTTCTAATATAATAAATATCAATCAGTTTGGGGAGCTTCAGTTTTTAAGTGTAAAAAGGGGTCCTAAGATCAAAAAAGTTAAACTTGGTCTTGTGCTCTTCTCTCTACCTAAAATTCTCTTTTCTGCCTCCCAAAATCCCTTAAATGACTATAGAACTAGTATTTAGTTATTCATTCAAAAAACATTTGTTGAACGTTTATCAAGAACCTGGCTTTTTCTCGCTGCTGGGTACATGATCCCAAGCCATTATGGGGAAGATGGGTTAAGCAACTATAGCACTGTATGTGAAAAAGGAGACTGAAAAAGCCGGCTTAAAACTCATTTAAAAAACTAAGATCATGGCATCCGGTCCTATCACTTCATGGCAAATAGATGGAGAAACAATGGAAACAATGATAGATTTTATTTTCTTGGGCTCTAAAATCACTGTGAATGGTGACTGTAGCCATGGAATTAAAAGATGCTTGCTCCTTAGGAGAAAAGCTCTGACCAACCTAGACAGCATATTAAAAAGCAGAGACATTACTTTGCTGACAAAGGTCCATACAGTCAAAGCTCTTGTTTTTCCAGTAGTCATATATGGATGTGAGAGCTGGACCATAAAGAAAGCTGAGTGCTGAAGAATTGATGCTTTTGAACTGTGATGTTGGAGAAGACTCTTGAGAGTCCCTTAGACTGCAAGGCAATCAAACCAGTCAGTCCTGAAGGAAATCAGTCCTGAATATTCATCGGCAGGACTGATGCTGAAACGGAAGCTCCAATACTTTGGCCACCTGATGCAAAGAGCCGACTCGTTGGAAAAGACCCCAATGCTGGGAAAGATTGAAGGCAGGAGGAGAAGGGGATGACAGAGGATGAGTTGTTGGATGGCATCACCAACTCAATGGACATGAATTTGAGCAAACTCTAAGAGATGGTGAAGGACAGGGAAGCCTGGCATGCTGCAGTCCATGGGGTCTCAGAGTTTGACACGACTGAGCAGCTGAACACCACCACCACTGTGTGATAAATGTTAGTGATAGACATGTAAATACTGGGGGAAGACAGGCTATTGTCAGACACTCACTTGCCAGCTCACCTAGGAACATTCTTTTGAGCAATTTGATTGGACTATCCTTTATTTGATTCTTTATGGTCCATAGAGGGAAAGTGGCTGAAGTTAGTGAAAGATGGGAACTGTTCACTTGCTGCTCTGGCAGAAAAGAAGGAGGTAACAAATGTATTAAGCGTCAATTTCATGCAAGCCCTATGCTAAGTGCTTTCACAATTGTAATCTTACCTAATTCTCACGAAAACCATATGAAGCAGAATTAAGTATCCTTATTTTGCAGGTGAGATGTTGGAGGCTGGGAAAAGTTAAACAACTTGTCCAATATCATATGATTGTAACTGATGAAGCCAGAATTTTGACATATGTATTCTGACTCCAAGGGCAGGGCTCTTGCACTGTAGTAATAATGTGTTGCTAAATGTGTGGCTTTTTTAAGGTAATTTCCAGATGGGTCTGTGAAACCTTGCCAGGTTGGAATATATTAAGAAAGATACTAAAGATCTCAGGAAGGAGAGAGAGACCACATAGGCAATGCTCCATTGAAGAGATTTTTTGTGAATTTTGTCTGACATGATTTTTCTGGACAGGATTCTATGGCAATATTGGGCATCAAGGCTTTGTATTCCCTTAACCTCAATTCCTTTAACCTTTCTCTGTGCCAAATGATGCCAGGAGCAAAAGTTACCTGTCTGTCTGATCAGGTTACAAACTACAGCCTGATGTTTGAAGCCCAAACTTGTTGGACCTGTTGTAGGCCAATCAGGCCCAGCCTGGAGACCCCAGTCCCTAGAGCTTGGTAAACTATTTCCATTATTTTAAAAAGCCTAATAGAAATGCTTTACTTCAGATAATCCTGTGTGTGGATACAGGCTAGTGAAAAGATTAGATTTCTTTGTTTCGGGTCAAAAATCTGTTGATTCAGTGTGCTTCAGTTGTACTACCTAGGGAGCTCTAGAAATGGTGTCAGCAAAGTATGGTCCAAGGGCCAAATCCAGCCCACTGTCTGTTTTTGTAAATAAAGTTTTATTGAAGCACAGTTGAGTTCCCTTACTCATGTTTTGTCTTTGGCTGCTTTTGTGTTCAATGACAGAGTTACATAGCTGCAACAAAGCCTGTATAGCTCATAAATCCTGAACTGTTTACTGTCTGGTCTTTTACCGAAAAAGTTGACTCCTAGCATAACCTCAGTTCTTTCTATTATGGCACTTAGCACTTGGTATTTTAATTGCCTATTTTCCCCACTTTTTTTTTCAAATCTAATATATTACGTTTTAAGGCATTTCATACCCAAAGCATAGTGGAAAAGATAGGCATGAGCACATATAATTTAAATATGAGTCAATAAATGCTATAATAAAAGCATGTACAGCAACACTGTGAGGTTCACCCAAGCTGGTCCTAGCAGAGCCCCTCGCTTTTATAACTGAGCTCCTTGGGAGCAAAGATGAGGTCTGCTTCATCTCTTCATCCCCTGGGCTGATTATAGACCCTGACATATAAACAGTACTCGATAAATGTTGTTTGAATGGACATATCATATGCTGATCAGAAAAGCTCGTATAGGCAATTATATATGCCTTTGAGTAGTGTAAATACAGAAATAAGTGAAGGGAAGTGTTATGCGGCTATGCCAGTCTCAGTGCTGTTTGCTTCATCTCCGAGCTAGTCATTACTTACTGCAGTTTGTTTGTGATAAGTAGTGGATAGGAGTCCATGAATGAAGCAATCGTGTTAAGAACTCTTGTTGGTGAGGAAATTAGAAACAGCCTTAAATTTGGGCTATTTTCTACTCGTTTCCCTCCGTATCCACCACACCTTTACCCCACTTTCCATGTTCTGCTCCAGCTTGCCAGGACAGAGGTAGAGGAACATAGAGTCTGTGGAGGTACTTATTTCTTTTGTATGCATACTGTTTATCTTATTTTTTCTTTTCTAAAGCCATTTTTTCAGTGTGGTTCTTACCAGCATTACCATCCATGGCTTCCAGAAGATACAACTAACTTCAAGCTATCTGGTTACCTTGGTGTAAAGGCAGGCAGGTGAAATGCTGGCCTGGGAGTCAGTAGGCCTGGGCTCCTGTTGTGCTTCTATAGTGGCTTTTGACTTGGGATACATCTGTTAACATCTGAGAGCTTCAATAGTCAACACATTTTTGTTGAGTTACATCTGAGACTTAAAAAATTTAATATTTATACCCCTCCTCATTTTGAAAAGGATTTGAGTGACTAGCAAGTGATAGAGAGGTGACCTGCCTGATCTTGTCTGTGTTTCTGACCAGCAGATAAGTAAATGATTAGATGGATGAGAGCATTTCAGGTCTCTGATTAGGGCTTTCTAGAAGGCTTCACAGCCACAGCTTCTTCCCCTTGTCCTTGCTTCCTCTTCTGTGACTTTTTCTATTTGGGAAATCAGGATCTTTCTTCTATCTTCTTTGGGGTTGATTTGAAGAGTATTTTGCCTAGAAAGTAGTTTTCAAGATCAAGGTCAAAAGAAAAGAGGAATTTTACACTCTAGGAATTGGAAGAAATGCCAAAAACTTTAGTTAAAATGTCTTTTTCAAATAGTGGACTTGAAGCCTGAAGAAGGGAAGTGATCTCCTTAGAGCCACATAGTAGAACTACAGCTAGATTCCAGGCTCGTTCTGCGAGGCATTTTCCAGGTTCCTAAGAGGACTCAGTTCAGTTCAGTCGCTCAGGCGTGTCTGACTCTTTCGACCCCATGAATCGCAGCACGCCAGGCCTCCCTGTCCATCACCAACTCCCGGAGTTCACTCAGACTCACGTCCATCAAGTCAGTGATGCGATCCAGCCACCTCATCCTCGGTCGTCCCCTTCTCCTCCTGCCCCCAATCCCTCCCAGTATCAGGGTCTTTTCCGATGAGTCAACTCTTCGCATGAGGTGGCCAAAAAGTACTGGAGCTTCAGCTTCAGCATCATTCCTTCCAAAGAAATCCCAGGGCTGATCTTCAGAATGGACTGGTTGGATCTCCTTGCAGTCCAAGGGACTCTCAAGAGTCTTCTCCAACACCACAATTCAAAAGCATCAATTCTTCGGCACTGAGCCTTCTTCACAGTCCAACTCTCCCATCCATACATGACCACAGGAAAAACCATAGCCTTGATTAGATGGACCTTAGTCGGCAAAGTAATTAGGTGTCGTGAAATGGGCTGGGTGGTTTTTTTGCTGTATAACTGTATGGTGGTGGGCAGAGGAAGCTTCACTCCACACCTCCCATGCAGTTGTGTCAGACATGCTCAGGACCTTAGATGTCTAATAGGTAGACAGCTGAAGGCTGTCTCGGAGAAGGCATAAGATGTGAAGGGTTTCCCTGGGTAGCCTGTGACTGGCATTATGTATATGGGCAGTGACAAAGTGAACGAAGAGGAAAACTATGTGGTACTCTGGCATTAGGACAAACGGGCTGTTTTCCTATTTCTAGAGACATTGTATTAATTTACATTTGTTTGTGTTTCTTTTGAATATGTATTTCTTTGATTACTAGTGAGACCTTTCCCTGTGTTCATTGACTTTGTATTTTCTCTCACTTGTATTTTTTTCTTGTTGAGTTATTTATTCATGTTCTTTGTGTAGATCCCAGTGTATTCCTAGTCCTATGCTTAACTTCCTGCCAAGAAACTATTAGGATACTAAAGCATTGTTCCTAAACGGGGAAGACAGTTAATAAGAAACACTCTTCTCGCTGTTAAGTGGAGTCAGGCGTTAGAAGCTAGGAACAATGAGACAGGTGGGTAATAGAGCTGGGCGGCAGCCCCCTGTAACATTGTCTCTTGCCTTTCCTGTACAGAGTTTTGCCGGATCGACAAGCCCCTTTGCCACAGTGAAGATGAGAAGCTCAGCTTTGATGCAGTCCGCAGCATCCACAAGCTGATGGATGATGATGCCAATGGTGATGTGGATGTGGAAGAAAGTGATGAGGTGAGCTCCCTCACCCTGCGTGGCTCTCTCCTTTTCCTGTGCAAATAGTCCCTGAAGCTGTTTAGACAGGCTGTTCCCTGGGGAGAGGTGTTCTTGCTACTGGCTTGTTCTCTAGGGTTGCATCTCTACCAGGGCAGGTGATTCTCAGCAGAGTAGCCTCGAGGAGCTGGCCTGTCAGAGAGCAGGCCTGACCTCTCTGTCTGTGTCTGGACCGGCCCCTGTCTGCCTACCAGCTGGAAGCACAACACTGGCCGAGCTGTGCTGTTTGAGAGGGAGAGGGAACCCTGAGTCTGGTCCGTACAGTTTGCCTGCATCCTTATTGTACTCCTGCTGGAGGTGGAGGGCACCCATCTGTCCTAACTCTGTGTTCAACCCTGTGCTGGCATGTGGAGGAGAAGGCAAGGCAGTCAGATCTTGCCCTTTGGAAACTTATACTCTGTTTGTGAAGAAGAGACAGAGGTTCCTAGAAAGGTCGTTCTGAATTCCAGGCTGCAACTGCTAGAAGTCAGTTGATTGGTCCAGACAGCAAGAGCGAGAGGAATCTCTGGATGGAAGAGCCCTGTTATTGTTTCACCTTTGGGCATTACTACAGCTCCAGTTCCACAGAGCCCAGAGTACAAAGTCATCATGTGTGAGAAGATTTAGAAATTTCAGTTGTTTTTGGGCTCAACTTGAGCCAGCACTTTGGTGAAGCTGCCAAATTATGCCAAATCTCTCATAGTGATATGGTGTATATCTTGAGGGAGCAGGTAATTCTGGTCTCTCCTTCCTGCTGGTTAGTTTGAATTCAGTTTTGGATTTCACATTGTCAGAAACATCTTGAAGCAGTGAAATCCTGTACAAAGGAGTGACATGACTGATGAGGGGTGTGAAAACCATGAAATGGAGAGCATTCAGTACAATTCAGTGTCTATAAGTGTCTATTATATGTGTGCCAGGCACTGTTCTAGATGTGGGGAATGTGATAGTAAATACATATAATTACATAGCGATACATCTGTCCTTGTATAATTTACAATCTAATGAAGAAACTTTAACTTGGAAAAGAAAAGATTCAGATAATATAATTCCTATCTTCAAATAAAATAGAAGTAGAGGAATCAGGCTTGAAAGACGATAATGGTTAGCAATGAAATTCTTACTCTATGCCAGGCACAGTGTTAAGCTCTTTGCATAGTTACTCTTTTAACTTTGTTAACAGCCTTATGAAGTTGGTATTATCGTCAAGACTGGAATTTTGGAAAGGTTAAGCATTTCGTTCAAGGACACATGGAGCATGAGTACAGATCTGATTTCAAAGCCTATGCTGTTAAGTACTGCTGTCTTGTCTCTCTTATTCTAAGGGCAGAACCAGGACCACTGTGGGGAAAGTAAAATATGGGCCTATTCTTCTGGAGTAAAGAATCGCCTAACAGTGCTATCTCGTCATAGTAGAGGCTTCCTTGGTAGATAGATCGTGACCTCCCTGTCACTGAAGATTGGCAAGTAGAACACAAACCTCCACTCATTAATCTACCGAGGGGATCGTTGTATCAGGTTGAACTAGATAATGTCTAATGAGAGGAGAAAAACAGACTTCCTAGAGGAAACGTAGAATTGGGATAGAGTGGAAAGGGATGGGGCAGCCTGAGCAGTAGGAAGGAGAGTGAGCAAAGATGTGGAGGCAGGAAGAAGCATCGTTGGTAGGTTTGGTCGGACAGTGTGACTGTGGTGGAAAACCACAGGACAAAAATCTGAAAAGGAAAGGGGGCCCAGGCAACCAGGCTAAGATACGTATACGATCTGGCAGCTGTAGGTTTTCAAGGACAACAGCCATGATGAACGTATCTGAGCTTTTAGTCACATCTAGCAGTGTCACTGGCTTTCAAAGGACCCAGATTTTATTTGTCTGTGCTGGGAATAGTGTCATGTTCCTGGTGGTGAGAGAGGCCGAGAGGTTTCCTGATGTTTCTCCAAGGACCTGGCCACCCGACTGGGAGGTGCATGGCACCACAGTCAAGAAGGTGATGTATTCCAAGGTCCACAAATTCCTGGATATCTTTGTCATCTGCTCCTCTTTCTTTTTTTCACTTTCTGCTGAATTACTTTGTCAATGAGAGGAGGAAGAGAATGTTCTTTTTAGAGGAATGTACCACAACAAAAAGCTCATCAGCACAAACTGTTCTAAAATAACACAAAAGCTGTCACCCTGCTCTTCCCTGTGCCAGTGGTGAGCTGTTCTTTTTTCAGTGGAGCTTCTGCCTGCCTGGGCTTCTTCCTGTGCTCTCCCTGCAGTCCCAGGCCTCTGGTGGGCAGAGGGGCCTGCCAGTCTGGGTTTCTCATGATCAGTTACAAGCTACTTTCTCTTTGAAACAGATAGTCATGGTAGCAAAGTCTATGTGTTTAAGACAGTCTCAACATATATGGAGTTCAGGATCTAACTAGACCCATTGAGTGGACAGCTCAGAGCTTGGAACATTGGATTATGGACTCTGAGACAGCAGAGATGGAACCCTGGTTGTGCTGGTGATCAAGGACCTGAGATTTTTATGGCCCGTTTAACAGAACTGCTATTACCCAAGGAGCCTAGTAGCAGTCTGCAAGGATACTATATTCAGGCCTCATTTATTCAGCCTCATATCAGTAAATTTTTCAGATACCTGAACTATAACCTGATTTCTAGATATTTAAAAATGTTAGCCATTCTTGAGGTCAGGTTTCCTTCTTACAGACTATTGCGAACAGTCTTAACTTTCTTTGGATCGTTTGGAGCAGGTCTGCACAGCCTCTTGCACTGTTACCCTAGTGCCCACATTCCCGTATGCATTGTTGGGATTTCTTTTTATAGTTCTGTCTCTTCTTTGATTCATTCTCATTTCTAATTGTTCTGTCTCTGCTATGAGCTATGAAATTAGGCTTATAGTACACTGAGATTCAGCCGCCATTTTACAGAAAATATGTAGTCATTTGTGTGGAGGAAGCCAGTTTGGCTTCTCAAGTGCCATCCTTGCTTGCTTTTATCCTGGGCAGCCAAGGGTTGAGGGCCCTTCAGATGAGCAAGATGGCACTATTGACACTGGTGTCCTCCATGTAAAGCTGATAGGGAGTTCTCTCAGGCTGGCAGGGTGGGAATTCATGACCTGTGTTCTACTGAAACCTCTGGTGGAGACACTGCCTTTGGGCAAAGGATTTGCAGCCATGGTATGGCATTTCAGCCTGTCCTGACAGTCTGAGGTGTGTAGACAAGAGCCTTCCTAAAAACACTGGCCCCTTGACTGGACCAGACAGTTTGACGACAGTTTTATTTTCTTCTGTAGGGCCTACATAGAAAATAAAGGACATTTGCTTAGCCATTAAACAATTCTTATTGGCATATGGATGATAAACAAGCATATGAAAAAATACTCAATATTGTTGGCCACTAAGGGAAGTACAAATTAAAACCACAATGAGATATCACTACACACCTCTTTGGATGGCTGAAATTAAAAAGTGGTCAACACCAAGTACCATGTGATGAGGAAGAGTCACTTGAACTCTTACAGAGATTTTTATAAAGCTGAACAACATAATTTAATACATGTCTCAGCATTTCTACTTCTAGGTATTTACCCCATAGATAAATGAAAATTTATATTTGTACTAAAAGCTGTACACATATGTTTTAGCAGCTTTACTCATTATCACCAAAAATTGGACACAGGTCAGATGTCCTTCAATATGTGAATGGAGAAAACAAACTTTGGAAAACTACTTAGCAATAGAAGAAGTGAACTGCTGATGCACACAGCATAGAGGAATCTCAACGGCGTTATGCTGAGGGGAGGAAGCCATATCTCAAATAGTTACATACTATTAATATATGATAACATCTAATGACTTTCTGAGAAACTATAAGAATGGAGGCCAGATCAGTGGTTACCTGGGATAAGGGATACGGCGTGGGTTTGATTATGAAGGGACAGCATGAGGGAATTTTTTTGGTAATAGAACTGTCCTGTGTCTGGGTTGTGGGGCAGTTGTAAGAATTTACATATGTACTAAAACTCATAGGAAAATATTCTGCCCCCTCCACTACAGTTAATTTAATCATATGTTAATTAAGAAAAGTGTTCCTGGCATAGCAATGACACACAATTCAAGCTCAGTGAATGCTAATTATTGCTGCTGTTCTGTTTTCTCTGTATTTCCAGGAAAGCTACCTATCTGACACTTGTATTTAATGTTCGTGCGTGGAATGACTGACTGATATCACTGTAGCAAGCATGCTGTTAGACTGAGATGGGAGTCTTACACAAGGGTGTGATCACACATTTGGGGGGATGAAGATGAATAGGTTAGTATGAGCCTGGGAAGCTCTAATGCCGCAGGACTGGAAAAGGTCGGTTTTCATTCCAATCCCAAAGAAAGACAATGCCAAAGAATGTTCAAACTACTGCACAATTTCACTCATCTCACACACGAGCAAAGTAATGCTAAAAATTCTCCAAACTAGGCTTCAACAGTACGTGAACCAAGAAATTCCAGATGTTCAAGCTGGATTTAGAAAAGGCAGAGGAACCAGAGAGCAAATTGCCAACATCTGTTGGATCATAGAAAAAGCAAGAGAATTCCAGAAACACATCTACTTCTGCTTCATTGACTACGCTAAAGCCTTTGACTGTGTGGATCACGACAAACTGGATGGGAATACCAGACCACCTTACCTGTCTCCTGAGAAACCTGTATGCAGTTCAAGAAGCAACAGTTAGAACCAGACATGGAACAACAGACTGGTTCCAAATTGGGACAGGAGTACATCAAGGCTGTATACTGTCACCTTGCTTATTTAACTTCTATGCAGAGTACATCATGTTAAATGCCAGGCTGGATGAAACACAAGCTGAAATCAAGATTGCCAGGAGAAATATCAATAACCTCAGATATGCTGATGACACCACCCTTATGGCAGAAAATGAAGAGGAGCTAAAGAGTCTCTTGATGAAAGTGAAAGAGGAGAGTGAAAAAGCTGGTTTAAAACGCAGCATTCAAAAAAGTAAGATCATGGCATCTGGTCCCATCACTTCGGGGTAAATAGATAGGGAAACAATGGAAACAATGAGAGACTTTATTTTCTTGGGCTCCAAAATCACTGCAGATGGTGACTGCAGCCATGAAATTCAAAGACTATTGCTCCTTAGAAGAAAAACTATGACCAATCTAGACAGCATATTAAAAAGCAGAGACATTGGTTTGCTGACAAAGGTCCATATAGTCAAAGCTATGGTTTGTTCCAATAGTCATGTATGGATGTGCGAGTTGGACCATAAAGAAAGCTGAGTGCTGAAGAATTGATGCTTTTGAACTGTGGTGTTGGAGAAGACTCTTGAGAGTCCCTTGGACTGCAGGGATATTAAGCCAGTCAATCCTAAAGGAAATCAGTCCTGAATATTCATTGGGAGGACTGATAATGAAACTGAAGCTCCAATACTTTGGCCACCTGATTCGAAGAACTGACTCATTGGGAAAGACGCTGATGTAGGGAAAGATTGAAGATGGGAGAAAGGGATGACAGAGGATGAGATGGTTGGATGGTATTGCTGACTCGATGGATATGAGTTTGAGTAAGCTCTGGGAGCTGGTGAAGGACAGGGAAGCCTGGCGTGCTGCAGTCCATGGGGTCTCAAAGAGTTTGACATGACTGAGTGACTGAACTGAACTGAACTGGGAAGTTGCAAAATATACTTATGCTTCCTTTGGTGCCTGTTGTGTCTGCTATAGAACATAGTGTAGGGTTAAGAGCTTGTGCTGCAGAGTCACAGAGACTTAGGCTTAAACCTGGCTCTCCCTTTACCAGCTGTGGAAACTTTGAGAAGTTACTTAATCTCTTTAAGCGTCAGTTCCCTCATTAGAAGAGGAGTGATAATGTTAGGCACCTCAAGAAGCTATTGCGAAGATTAAACGAAATAATGTACATAGGGACTTCCCTGGTGATCCAGTGGCTAAGACTGCACGCTCCCAGTGCAGGGGGCCCAGGTTTGATTGCTGGTCAGGGAACTAGGTCCCACATGCTGCAACTACGGGTCCCACATTGTGCACCCAAAGATCCCTCATGATGCAAGAAAGATCAAAGATCCTGTGTGTTGCAACTAAGACCCGGCACAGCCAAATAAATAAAGATTAAAAAAGAAATAGTGCGTGTAAAACACTTAGTGCAATGCCTGGCATACAGAAGAGTCTCCATGAGTTTTTGTTGTTATCTTCAGAAAGAGCATGCATTTTGATATCGATAGGCCTGTGTTCAAAATTTGGTTTTGCCTCTTACTGGCTATGTGACAAATAGGCAAATCACTTCACCTCTTTGAGCCGCAGTTATTCCGCTATTAATATTTGAGGAGGGCGACTCTCTGCATGGTTGTTGTAAGAAGTTAATGTATGCAAAGCACCAAGCACAAAGGCTGGCATATGATAGGTTCCAAATTCATGTTTTATCCCTCCCTCAGCATGATAATATAGATAGTGAGGGCTAGCCTGTATCGCAAGAATTCCAAATCAGTTCCCTCATCATCCCAGGGCACCAGTGCATTCAACTCTGGGAGCTACCCTCAGCAGCTTGGCCGACATGCCGAGAGCCAGGCCGCTGCAGGAGGTAGTTCATCCAAGTGGCTGAGGTTAAGGGAAGTGGAGAGTGATAGAGCAGGGACACATGTTTCTAGGGGCACAGCTCCTCTGTCAGCTCACTCAGCCTCCTGCCTATGCCTTTATTTTTTGAGAAGGTCTAGGTGAGAACTTACAATTTCCTCCTACCTGTTTGGAAGGTTAGAGGATTTTGAACAGGCTATGTTGTGGTAGGGTCATCAGATCTCCTTGACTTCAGCAGGATGAAAGTTTACTTCCATCAAGAGGCATGCTAGGTCCTCGGAGGCTGTGAGAGTTGGGGAAGAACAGACTCTGGCCCCAGGTGGAACCAGGCCTGGGCAAACTAAACCCTAAGAGGGGCAGCCGGCAGTTCCACTTGCAGATAGCCAGAGGATCAGTAGGAATGGACTGGAGGGGCAGTGGTTCATAGGAACCTGTGTGCTTCTCGCACAGAGCCAGTGCTATGGCCAGCATGAGCTAATTTGGATGAAGATAAATAGCTGCATTATGCTCATAAGTTATCATCATGACTAATAATAATTGTTATTCCCTCCTCAGGCTTGGGACCTCATTTCTTTGTATCTGGGTAGCTGTGGACTCTTCTCAGTATTCCCTTACCTCTAGTTTCTCCTCCACCAGCATATGTCCGTGCTGTCAGTGATCTTCCAAAGTTACATTTGAGTTTCCTTTTATTTTTCCATCCAACTTCTTGTGCCTGGCACTCCATCCCTTCAAATCTGGCCTTAGCCTTTTTTTTTTTTTCCCCCCTTTGGCTCTACTGCCAACTTGCAGGATCTTAGTTCCCTGACCAGTGATTGAAGCCAGGCCATGGCAATGAAAGCACTGAGTCCTAACTGGACCGCCAGGGAATTTCCCAGCCTTAGACACACCTCCTACCACTCTGATCTGACACTTGTCTTTCTTGGATCATAGTCATTCCGTGTTTATTCCAGGTGCCTTTCTTTGCTCAGATAGTTCTCCTTTCTGGGAATTAAGTTCTCATATCCGTTCCTGGTTCTGTCTGTATCAGTCTTAGATGTCCTCTGGAATACCCCTGGCTCACTTTTCATGAACCTTCCCTGACTTTCTCACCCCTCTGATCTCTCTCATCTCAGTATTAACTCATGCAGTGCAGTCTCCATCGCTCATTTAGCACTTTATTAGAATGACTTGCTTTGTACCCTGATGATTTTGATTGTATTATTGCCTAAAAGTTTGCCTTTTGCACTACTACTGGAATTTCTAGAGCACAGCTCTGAACCTTAGTCTACCTGGTGAAGGGAGTATGGTGGAAAAGGAGCACTCATAGAATGTACCAAGTCCTCTGCCGGCTGAGTACATATACAGTTTCATTTACTTCTCAGCCACTCCAAGAGCTAGGTTTTATTAACTCTGTATAGAGATGATGACATGATAAGAGAGTGGCCTACCTTCACTTACTAAACTAAGTTCTGACCTGCCTATCAGTGCTCCTGCAGTCTGACTTTAGCTCACCTGGCTAGTCCTTGTTACCCTGCTCTGTCTTACTCTATGCTGCAGCTGTCTCAAACATGCTCCTAGTATCGCTATGCCTTTGCTCCAGATAAATCCTCATCTGGGTATCATTCTGTCACCTAGTTTTGCCTGTGAGAATTCCACTTGTCCACCAAGGCCTAGATCAGGATTTTTCAGCTGCAAGCATTATTGACATTTTGGGCCAGATAGTAGGATATTTAGCACCATCCCTACACACTGGCCGCTAATAGCAGCCACCGTGTTTCCAACCCCACCAAATTGTGATAACCCAAAACTTTTTTTTTTTATCACCAATTGTCAATTGGCTTCTCATGTGGTGCAGTGGTAAAGAATCTGCCTGCCAGTGCAGGAGACGAGAGAGATGAGGGTTCAGTCTCTGGGTTGGAAAGATCCCCTGGAGGAGGAAATGGCAATCTGCTCCAGTATTCTTGCCTGGAAATTTTCCATGGGCAGAGAAGCCTGATGGGCTGCAGTCTATGCGGACACCACTGAGCAACTGAGCACGTCAGTTGCTCTGGGGGATAGAATTTCTCCCAGTTGAGAACTACTGGCTCTAGATTAAATGTTCCCTCCAAGAAATCCTATTTGTTCCCCTACATTGGGAAGTAATCCTTCCTCTCCCATCCTCCAGAGTACTGGGTGTGAAGCCCTTATCTGCATATTGCTCTGCTCCATATTGTAATTAGTTGGGTTCATTTGTCTGTCTTCCAGATTGTGAGTGCCTCCAATAACAGGAACCAGGTCTCATCCATCACTGCTTCTCCCATAGTGCTTGTCGCAGGGCCTTACACACAAAGGTGATGAGTTATGTGTTTTTTAATTTGAAAGCGAAGATCCTATCTTATTGCTGTGTGCTCCTTAAATTGTTTCTCTGGGGCAGAGTGAGAGTATAGAGTTAGCTGGTCAATGATATGGGGGACAGGGTGCTTCTGACTTGTGAGTTCCTGGCCGGGATAGCAGCTAAGTCAATGGTGGGCTGTGTCTAGGAGTTGCTAGGGTCTGGGCTCCAGACGTGCTTGTGACCCCTTCCTTGCCCCTCTGCCCTGTTCTGTGAATCACATACAGAATCTGAATGGAGGTAAAATCACTATAGTCAAAACATTAGGAAAGACTTAGAGAAAGACATACAAGAGGGCTATTGTTTAAGAAGGGAAGATACTGAGACTGCTAAAAGGCTGTGTGACTGAGCAAAGAAATGCGCAGGCATTGGAGCAAGAAAAATGGGGGTTTCAGGTTTACTTTCACCAATCAATAGTTGCATGACCTTGGAAAGTTCTCTGTAAGCTTATGTTTCCTAGCTGTCAAATAGGGATAGTAATCCTTACCTAGAAAGATTATGGCAAAGATGGAATGACCTCATGTATAGGGAGTGCCCAGCCTGTGGCTTAGTTGCCAGCAGTTGTATTACTACTTCTTTTTCAACTCCTACACAGCTGTGATGTGTTTGGATGGTGCTGGGTCCTTTGCTCACATCATCTTTACAAGAAACCTCTACTGTGGGGTGGATAGTAATTTTTCCATACAACTGGTAAGGAAACTGAGACTGAAGTAGCTCATAGTTATCCATTTTTTAGGGGTTATTGAAACTCAGATCTGCCTCAGGCTGATGAGAGTATTTCAGACTTGTGATTGTACACCTCTGTGATTTTGCTAAAAACCCTTGAGTTGTATACTCAGTTGACAGTGAATTATAACTCAGTGAAGATGTTAAAAAAGTAAGTGTCACTACATTGGTTGAAGTAGTGGTCACCTCCTACTTGCCTTTCTGTAGCCCAACCCATAAGAATCCCCAGGGCTCTGTAAAAAACACACATTGAAAACCCTGTTGACTTCTATCTTTATTTCTCCCACTCCTTACTTTGACAGATATGCAGAGGTGCTTCCAAGTCCGAATTACCATGGTTTCTAGAAGCAGAGATCCCTGGTTAGCGAGCCGACAGCTAAGTTGCCTCTCTTTCTAGGCAGGCGTAGATGGCTTTGAGGACACCAGACTGAAGAGCCTTTGGGAGAATTCCTTTCCCTCTTCCTCCTGCCCTCTGTCCCTTCATTTCTCTTTTTTGGTAGTTGTTCTAGGGAAGCTAAGGGAGAACCCTGGTAATGATTCCCTCTCACCCACAGACCAGGGACCCGAATCAAATTCCAGCCCCTTATCATATGGAACGCCATAAGGGGAGATGTCAAAGGCAGCTGGCTAATTATCCCCAGTTTTATTTTTCCTGAGTTTGCCTTGTGTTCAGGGCCTTCCTCTAATTTCTACTGCTGCTACCATGCTGCCCCTCAGAAGCAGAGTTCTCCCCTGGACCCAGTCCTGAACATGGATTTCCTTGTTTCCTCTTGGAACAATTTTGACAGCCTGAAGATTGTTTGTTTGTTTATACTTACTACATGTAAAGTAGGGCAGAAGAAAATAACCACACACAATTATTTAAATAACCTCAGCATAAGTTTTGATGTATACCTTTCTGTTGCTGCAGTTCTTTTTCTTTGAACTAAAGGACTGTTACAGTATGGAGGCACCCTGTGGGTTTTTTGCCTTTTAGCTCCCCGCCTATCTCCTGATGCAGTCACCATCTTATCTCCTGCCTTGTGGAACATGCTGACCCCTGCCCTTAATTCAGACAGAGCACAAACTGAAGTCTGCTTGGGTCCTTTCGACAGAACAGAGATGATGAATAAGTGAATGGTATCATTCATCAGGTGAAACCTGCTCTTTTGGCTAGGGAAAGGACCTATCCTTGTTTTCCTTGTAAATACCTACTTAATGGATGGCTGTAGCATTCACTTACCAGGGCTGGCTCACAGTCAGCTTCCAGGCTGCAGCCCCACTGAGTCCAAATTCTGTGGCCTTACTCTAACTTTGATGAGGGCTTCTTGGTGTTTTTGTGGGTTTCTGAGAGTATTTGGAAATTGACTTTTAAAAAGCCTAAACATGAACTTTTGGAGTCTGACCTGAGTTCACATGCAAGCTTGCCAGTGTACTAGCTGTATGACCAAGTAATTTGGAGGCTCACTTGCCTCATCTGTAGAATAGAATAGAGATGAAAATAAGATGCCCTTTGCCATTCTTAAGCCCTTAGGCTAATGAGAGAGGCAGATATGTAAACTGGCAATGACAACATCACATCTTCAGGGCTGTAATGGTGGCGTGCACAGGAGACTGTGGGAATTTCAAGAGGAATAGGGGTGAGGTAATCTAACACGTGCTGGTATAGCAGAAGACACGTTGTCAGCCAGCACTCAGGGAAGGGTAGCTGTTGCTAGACAAGCTGAGCTACACATCCGAGGGAGTAGGCATCGTTTGCAATCTGTCCCAGCGCCTTAGCCAGACACAGGGTGAAGCAGCAGCTCCCCCAGATGGCTTCGCTCATGTTTCCAGGAAAACCCAGACGGTGGTTTGCTTTGATAGATAGGGAAATTCTTTCTCACCAAGCAGACTGTTGTTTTCCTTCCTTCCGTCTTTGTTGGTGAGTCTGCTTTGTCTGTTCTGGATGGCAGTCCTGTTAATGGCAGGGGTTAGTTGTAAGGCTTCTCTGTGTGTGTCTATATATGTGTATATGTCTGTCTGTGCCATTGTGTGTGTGTATACATCATTTTGTGCCTTTCTGTATTTGTATGTGTCTTTTTGTATTTAGGTGTGTCTGTGTGCATATGAAGGCTTCCCTGGTGCTGTGCATAAGAAGTGGAGGAGGGGAGGAATACTGAGCAAGGAAGGAGCTGAGAGAAGACACATAAACCAGGTCAAAGATGAAGCAAAAGATTAGGAGAGAAAGGTGAGGGTTCAGTACAGTGTGCAGGACTTGGGGGGTAAACAGGGACCCGAAGATGCTGCCAGTCCAGGCAGGATCTGGGCCCTGTAACGTGGCGGTAGAATGCAAGGGTGGTCTACGGCCAAAAACGGTCAAGCCGGAGGAGAGAGAAAAGTTCTGTTTCAAGTATTAAGTAAGCGTCTGGATCTTCCTGTCTGCGGAGGAATTGGCCACTGGCTTCCAAGGCCCTGCTTGTCTTCATACCTGACTGGTGTTTGTGTTGATGCCGGCCTCTCTGTGCATGTCTGTATCTACGTGTGCATCACATTCAGTGTGCCTAAGTGCATTAGAAACAGCTGGTTTCCAGTGCAGTGTCTCATTCACGTGAGGGACCCAGGATCACCACCACCCCCTTTATTTGTTCTTGTGTTCCCCACCCTTTTTATCCTGTCTTCCTTCTCTAGGTATATTTACTGTCTGCTCTGTGCTGGATGCTGAGTATGCAAAGACTAATGAGGAAGACAACTTGTCTACCTGCAGAGAGCTCACATATTAGTGAGGCAGAAAGACTGTGTGTTCAGTCCTAGTAGGTATTGTGGTGAGAGATGAGCACTGCATGATCTGTAAACACAGAATAGGGAATTTAACCCATTCTAGGATGCCAGGAAAGATGACTCGGAAGAGATGATGCCTGAGATGAACAGGAGTTAACCTGGGGATGAGAAGAGTATATAGCAAGTGAAGGAATGAGTATGATGTCAGTGGTTCTTTTACTGTGAGCATAGAAAGTAATGGTGGAGCAGGGAGGGAGAGGCTGAAAATGTGGTTGGAGACGCAGGCATGAGCCAGCCAGATTCTAGCCATACTGAGAAACTTGGATTTCATCCCAAAGATGATGAGCTTGAAGGATTTTAAACAGAGATGGCTCTAATTCTGACTGAAGGTATGTCAGGAGCAGGCCTTGCTGAGCAGGTAATACTGGAACTTGGTCTTTTAAAGGAGAGCAGAGTTTACCAGTGAAGAAAGAAGGAGGAGCATTCCAGGAAAGAAGAACTTTGTGAGTTAAGGCAGGAGGCAAAAAAACAGGGACACTTCCTTCAAGAGAACGGTGTCTAGGGAATAGTCTCTTCATCTACAAGACAGTGATACTAGTAATATCAATACATCCCTTTGATTGCTGGCATAAGGCTCAAATAAGATAATGGATGTAAAGAAGCATCTGTAAACCATAATGCAGTGTGAGCATTTCAATAGTGGTAGTTATTACCCAGCTTGTCCTCTTCCCCCTCAGTGCCCAGCAGCATCAGGCCCTTGCAGGTGTAGGTCAGGTAGGCATGCACCTCAGCAACATGGCACGACTGGTGAGAACCAGGCCCTGTGTCCCCTAGCAGTCCTGCATCTCAAGGAGGAAGGGCTGAGATTGGAAGCTGCTGGAACTCAGAGGCTGAGTGCTGGTTCACTCAGGATGCATCATTTCTCACAGTGTGAGCCAAGCGACCCAGCTTCAGAATAGTCAAACATTCATGAAGCACCTTCTACATGTAGGAAGTGTGAGGGACTGTGCCTTCCACGATCTCACTGTCTCCCCATTGTAACTGTGAGGTCATCTACGTTTTGCAGGCTTTAAGTGATGTGGTGAGTAAGTGGTTCCGATGGGATTTGAGTCTGTATCTGTGAGATTTTTTTTTTCCATATGTCCCTTCACAAGCCTTCTGATGTCTCTGGGTGGTGAGAAGCTCCCTGGTTAGTTCAGTGGGAAACTGTGAGATCTCAGGCAGTGTGGGGTTAAGAGGATTGGAGAGGGATTTCTCTGGGATTGAACCATAGCCCTTTCCTCCATGCAGGACAGTAGTTCTTGCCTTCCAAGACTGACTTTCCGCCATATGTCTGACTCATCCAGGTGCTTTTCAGCATGATTAATTCTTGTGTCCTCAGATCCCAGCACAGGACATGACACGTGGTCACTGCTCAGTAAATGCTGGTTGGGCAAATGAATGAGCAAATGCCTCTTAATAGAGGCTTCCTGTCTTCACTCCTCCCTTCTGCCTTCTCTTGTGGTACCATCATGCTCTAATATGAGGTTTTGTTCTTAAGGATTTCTTTTTTTAATATTGTTAGAATTAAGAGCCAGAGCGTTCTTGAAAAGGGGACATGAATTTGCCTTACTCTTTTATATTTTCTGTTCCCAAGCCTTTTCCTCTACCTACTCACTGCCCAATGGTGATTGGCCATTATAAGGAACACATGAGCCCTAAACTCTTACCAAGTTGGTATAAGTTGGTGTTCTATTTTGGAAATGGGGTCCAGGAGGTTTTCCTGCTGTTGAGTACTAGGCTGGGTTTGTATTTCCCAGGGTCTTGGAAAGCCACGCGTAGGGGTGGTAGTGTTTTGGGGAGAAAACTGAAAAGGAAATAAAAATTGACTCTTGTTCATGGGGATTGTTAAGGGAGAGAAACTTCCTTAGTGCTCGAAGCCATAATGGAGGGAGAACTAGGTGCATTCAGTCCAGGGGCATCTCTATGACCCCGTTCCTGGTTTTTATAGCATTTGCAAACTAAGAATAACTTCTACATTTTTTGAATAGTTGGGAAAAAACACCCATGGAAGAATTTTATGACATGTGAAATTTATGTGAAATTCAGATTTCGGTGTCCATAAGTAAAGATTCATTGACACAGAACCACTCTTACTCATTTACATCTTGTTCCTGGCTACTTTCACGGAAGAGAAGAGTTGAGTAGTTGTAACTGAGACTGTATGACTCACCAAGTCTAAAATATTTACTGTCTGATCCTTTACAAAAAAGTTTGCCTGGCCCCTGGTTGAACCTACTATTTAAAAAAAATCAGCTTTATTGGGCTATAATTCACATACTGTACTCATTTAAAATATATAATTTAATGGTTATTTATGGACTTCCCTGGTGGCTCAGATGTTAAAGCATCTGCCTGCAATGTGGGAGACCCGGGTTTGATTCCTTGGTTGGGAAGATCCTCTGGAGAAGGAATGGCAACCCACTCCAAGTACTCTTGCCTGGAAAATCCCATGGACAGAGGAGCGTTGTAGGCTACAGTCCATGGGGTTGTAAAGAGTCGGAATATATTCACAGATATATGCAACTATCACCAGAGTCCATTTTTGAACATTTTTGTCACCTCAGAGAGAAAACCAGTACACTTTGGCTATTGTCCTCCTGCCTCCTAGTCCCCTAATCTTAATGTATTTTCTGTCTCTGAAGAGTTGCTTATTCTAGACATTTCATATTTGAGTCATGTAATATGTGGTTCTTTGTGACTGGCTTATTTCACTCAATATAATGTTTTCCAGGTTCATCCATGTTGTAGCATGTATCAGAACTTCATTCCTTTTTATGGCTAAATAATATTCTATTGTATGGACATGCTACATTTTGCTATTCACTCATCAGTTGATGGACATTTGAGTTGTTTCTACCTTTTGGCTGTTATGAATAATTCTGCTGTTGTACAGTTTTTTGTGGACAGATTTTTACTTTTATTTAAAATTTTAAAAAGTTTTGTATTATTGTTATTTTGGCCATGCCTTACAACTTCTGGGATCTTAGTTCCCCACACAGAGATAGAACCCAGGCCGTGACAGTGAAAGCACACAGTCCTTACCACTGGACTAGCAGAGGATTCCCAGTGGACAGATGTTTTTATTTCTCTTGAATGTATCCTTAGGAGTGAAATTGCTGGGTCTAGGTCATATAGTAATTCTATGTTTACCCTTTGAGGAACTACAAGACTTTTTCCAAAGTGTCACTGAATATTGTTACATTCATGTCAGCAGTGCATGAGGGTTCTAATTTCTCCATATCCTCACTAACACTTGTTTTTATCTGATTTTTAAAATTATAGCTATCCTAGTGGATGTGAAATAATATCTCATTATGGTTTTGATTTGCATTCCTTTGGTGATTAATTTTGCCAAACATTTTTTCATATGCTTATTGATCATTTGTATATCTTCTTTTGAGAAATAAAAAAAAATTATTTCATATTGGGCATAGTTGATTAAAAATTTTGTGTTTCAGGTATACAGCAAACTGAGTTAAACATATAATGTGTCTGTTGTTTTTCAAATTCTTTTCTTATTTAGGTTATTTCATAATATTGAGCAGAGTTTCTTATGCTATACTATAGATCCTTATTGGTTATCTGTTTTAAATATAGCAGTGTGCTTGCCAATCCCAAACTCCCAATCTATCCCCCACCAAGCCTTCTCACCTGGTAAGTGTAAGTTCATTGTCTAAGTCTGTGAGTCTGTTTCTGTTTTGTTAATAACTTCATTTGTATAATTTTTTTTAGATTGTGCATATAAATGATATTATATTATATTTGTCTTTCTCTGTATGAACTCTACACAATTAACTTCACCATCAAATCACTACTACTCGACTTAATTCACTCAGTATTAAATATGATAATCTTCAGGTCCATCCATGTTTTATTCATATCCTTTTCCTAGTTTTTAATTGGGCTATTTGTCTTTTTATTATTGAGTTGTAAAAATTCTTTTTACATTCTAGATACAAGTCCCTTATCCCTTATGAGGTACATCATCTGCAAATATTTACCCCGTTCTAAGGTTAACTGTTCACTTTCGTGATAGTGTCTTTTGAGGCACAAAAATTTTAAGCTTCAGTGAAGTCCAGTTTAATTTTTTTTTGTAATTGTTGTATGCTTTTGATGTCATATCTAAGAATCCATTGCCAAATCCAAGATCATGGTGATTTACCTTGATCTTTTCTTCTAAGAATTTTAAAGGCGTCTGAAGCTTGCCATGACCCAAACTAGGTTCTAAATATCACCTCATCCAAAACCTGTTCTTTCCCCAACTTCATCATCTCAGTTGAAGGCAACTCCAGTGTTTCCATTGTGTGGGCCAAAAAATATTATGAATCATCCATTAATTCCTCTCATACACCATATCCATTGATGATAAATCCAGTGGGTTCTACCTTCAGAATGTGTCCAAAGTTTATTCATTTCTCACCACTACTCCCCTGCAGGCACTGAGATGCAACAGCCTCCTAACAAATCACCATGTCTATAATCTATTCTCAGTGTAGCAGCTAGAGAGCTTTTAAAAAATGTAAACAAGATCATTTCACTCCTCTGCTCAAAACGCTGTTATAGCCTTGTTTCTCCTTTAGTGTGAAAGCCAAAGTTAACACAAGAGTCAGCAAGGTCCTATGTGACCTGACTCCCGCTTATCATTAGGATCTTCTCCTCTTTATATATCTCCCTTATTATTATTATTATTATTTTGTTAAGCATGAACTTCCCTGGTGGCTCAGATGGTAAAGCATCTGCCTACAATGTGGGAGACCCAGGTTCGATCCCTGGATTGGGAAGATCCTCTGGAGAAGGGAGTGGCAACCCACTCCAGTACTCTTGCCTGGAAAATCCCATGGACAGAGGAGCGTTGTAGGCCACAGTCCATGGGGTCGCAAAGAATTGGACATGACTGAGCGACTTCACTTTCACTTTCTTAGTTTTTTACTCCAGTCACACTCCATGCTGTTTCTCAAACATTCCTTTTTATTTTTTTTCCCTATCTTAGGGTTCTTAACCTCTGTCTGAAATAGTCCTCCCCTAGATATCCTCTTTGATAAGTTCCTCATGTTTCCAAATATTTTGTGTTTTCTCATTCTTCTTATTAGTGAGGTCTTTCTCAGACTATGCTACTTAATAATGAAATCTGCAAGTATACCCCATTTCTGGCACCTTGGTCATTGTTATACTTTTTAATAAATGTTATACATATATATACATACTTTTTTTATACATTAGACTTTTTTGTTTGTTTGCTAGCTTTTATTTTTAAGGATATAATCCCCTTCTGAATTGTATCATTTAATCCAAAAGGGCAAGGGAACTATTTTGTTTATTGCTAAGTCCCTGGTACCTAGAACAGTATCTGGCTCAGTGCTGCTCATTGTATATTAATAGTGCCTGCTCAATATATATTAAGAGAATGAATGAATTTATTTTAAAAAAATCTTTTTTTTTTTAAATGTGGATTCAAATTACTATCTGGCATCCCTTACTTACCTTAAGATCTTCCTTCAAGGTTTTTTATAAGGTATGTCATCTAGCAATGAATTTTTCAGTGTTCGTTTTTCTTTATTATGCCTTTGCTTTTAAAAGATAGTTTTGCTGAATGCAGGATTCTTGGTTGACAGTTTTTCCCTCAGCGCTTTAAACTTGCAATCCTACTGCCTTCTAGCATCAATTTTTTGTTGTTGTTGTTGTTGTATTGGAGTATAACTAATTTAGCAATGTTGTGATCATTGCAGGTGGACAGCAAAAGGACTCAGCCATACATATATATATGTATCTAGTCTCTCCCAAACTCCCCTCTCATCCAGGCTGCCACATAACATTGAGCAGAACTCCTTGTGCTATACAGTAGGTCCTTGTTGGTTATCCCTTTTAAATATGGCAGAGTGTACCTGTCCATCCCAAACTCCCTAACTATCCCTTTCCCTTATCCTTCCCCCCCTGGGAATCATAAATTTGTTCTCTGTGAATCTGTTTCATAAATAAGTTCATTTGTATTATTTCTTTTTAGATTCTGCATATGAGGGATGTGATACAGTATTTCTCCTTCTCTGTCTGATTTACTTCACTCTGTATGACGATCTATAAGTCCATCCATCTTGCTACAAATGAGTTATTTCACCCTTTTTAATGACTGAGTAATATTCCATTGTATATACGTACCACATCTTTTTTATCTGTTTCTCTGTCAGTGGACATTTAGGTTGTTAAGGTGTACTGACTGTTGTAAACAGTGCTGCAGTGAACATTGGGGTGTATGTATCCTTTTGGACCATGTTTTTTCTGTGGATATATAGCATCTATTGTTTTTGATGAGAAGTAGGCTCTTGATTTTATTTAACTTCCTTAATGTGTAATGATTTTGGGTTTTTTTTGCTGCTTTTAAGATTTTCTCTTTGCCTTTGGCTTTTAACATTTTCTGTGATGTGTCTGTTTGTGAGTCTCTTTGCATTTATCCTATTCTCTCAGTCGGTAAAGAACTTGCCTGCAGTGCAGGAGACCCGGGTTCGATCCCTGGGTTGGGAAGCTCCCCTGGAAAAGGAAATGGCAACCCACTCCAGTATCCTTGCCTGGAAAATCTCATGGGCAGAGGAACCTGGTGGATTGCAGTCCATGGGGTCGCAGAGAGTCAGGCACGACTGAGCGACTAACACACACAAACAGAAGTTTGTTGAACTTTCTGGATGACTAGATTAATGCTTTTCAATAAACTTGGGAAATTCTCAGGTGTTATTTTTTTGTATTGGGTTGGCCAAAAAGTTTCTTTGGTTTTCCTGTGCTATGGAAAAACCCTAATTTTTTTCCCTGCTGCTTTCTCTTCATCCTCTCCTTTTTCTTTTGGCCAAGTTCTGTGGCTTTCAGTATCTCATTTTCCTCATCAGGGATTGAACCCAGGCCACAGCAGTGAAAGTGCAGAATCCTAACCACTAGGCCACCAGGGAACTCCCCATCCTCACCTTTTGATCCTTCCATTATGCGTGTGAGCAAAGTGGTATTCCACATTCCTCTGAAACTGTTCATTTTTCTCATCCCTTTTTCCTGTCTGTTTTTTTGGATTGTGTAATAGTCTCTTTTAGTCCATCATCAGATTTGCTACTTCTGTCTTTTGCTGGTTCAGAGCTGCTGTTGAGCTCTTCTGAAATTTTCATTTCAGTTATTGTATTTTTCAACTCTACAGCATCCCTTTGGTTCTTTTTTGTAATTTCTATCTGTTAATATTCCTTATTTAATGTGGCATTGTTATCACACATTCCCTTACTTCTTTACTTATGGTTTCCTTTTGTCTTTGAACATGTTTATAGTGGTTACTTTGAAGCCTTTTTCTGTTAAGTTTGAAATTTGGTTGCTGTCACAATTTCTGTTGTGTGCTTTTTTCCTGGTGTATGGGTCACACTGCCTTGTTATTTTGCATGCCATATATATATATATGGGGTGGGGGAGAAAGAGATATCTATCTATGTATGGGGTCCTCAGGTAGTGCTGCTGCTGCTGCTGCTGCTAAGTCACTTCAGTCATGTCCAACTCTGTGCGACCCCATAGACGGCAGCCCACCAGGCTCCCCCGTCCCTGGGATTCTCCAGGCAAGAACACTGGAGTGGGTTGCCGTTTCCTTCTCCAATGCACGAAAGTGAAAAGTGAAAGTGAAGTCGCTTAGTCGTGTCCGACCCTCGGCAACCCCATGGACTGCAGCCTACCAGGCTTCTCCATCCATGGGATTTTCCAGGCAAGAGTACTGGAGTGGGGTGCCATTGCCGTCTCCGTCAGGTAGTGCTAGTGGTAAAGAACCTGCCTGCCAATGTAGGAGACATAAGAAATGATGTGAGGCTTAAACAGTATTGAGTACTGCCCTGCTAGAGTTAATTGTATACAGGTTCTAGGAAAAATAAAAGATGCTGGAGGCTTAAAAAAAGAAATATGAGTTCAAACCCTGGGTTGATAAGATCCCTTGGAGGAAAGCACACTCCAGTATTCCTGGAGAATCCCATGGACAGAGGAGCCTGGCAGGCTATAGTCCATGGGGTTGCAAAGAGTCGGACACAATTGAAGCAATTTAGCATGCACACATACACACACATATACATACATGCACAATATATATGTTGTTAGTGGATTTTTTGATAGTATACTGTAGCAACTCTGGCTACAACTCCCAACTCCTCTGAGGCTTATTATTATTTACTTGTTTATTTGTTTGGTGACTAGAAAGATTATTTCAGTGGTCTATTCCCACCACCTCCTTATAATGTGAAGCCTCTGATGTTGCTTCTCAGTGGGTGCAGCCTTGGATATGCCTGCAGTCACTTTGAATGGCAGTGGTTTTGGCAGGGCTGTCTTTGACTGTCTTTTCCTGGCCACACTCAGCTGTTAAGTGCTCTTAGTTGTCATTTGATTATTACTCTGTTGCTTTCAACAATGCCCTGGGGCAGAAGTTTTCTCCACAGACTGATCCAACCATATCAGAGCTCCTTTGAAAGGATAGTTCCTGAGATCAGTGTTAGAGATTTGTTCCTAATCCAAGGGGGCTCCTCCCAGCTGTCTCTTTTCCTTGTTCTCATCAGCAAATTCTTTAGCCTACAGTTTAACCTATATCTCTAATGAATCCACCCATCTCCTCTCAGTTGCCTTTCACCACAATTTTCACTGTTTTTCAGAGAGCCCTTAGTATTGAACTTCTTCACATTCTGTTGCAAATAAAATAATTTCCTTTGGGGAGAGGTTAAAAACTCTCTGTTTAAACCCTGCTTCTCCCACTAGGGAAAATCTCTGAGCTATGGTTCTGGAGTTGAAGGTCAGTTGATAATGGCTTCTCTTTGACACCCCCACCTTAGTAGCTAAGCATTTGATGGAAGGGTGGCAGTACCCTTCTTGGCTTACCTCTCCCAGAGTATAATTGCTGTCTTATAAGCTGGGAAAATGGCAATCAACTCCCCAATATCCTCCGTGGCTCTGCATCCAAGGTGAAGTCCCTGCCCCATATGTGGGACCTAGGTGGAAGTAATGGAGGAACCTGGTGGGCTGCTGTCCATGGGGTCGCTAAGAGTCAGACACGACTGAGCAACTTCACTTTCATGCATCAGAAAAGGAAATGGCAACCCACTCCAGTGTTCTTGCCTGGAGAATCCCAGGGACAGGGGAGCCTGGTGGGCTGCTGTCCATGGGGTTGCACAGAGTCAGACATGACTAAAGTGACTTAGCAGCTGCAGCAGCAGCAGGTGGAAATAGGGAGGCCCACTTCTTGGCTGGATTCACCTAGAACTTAGCTTTAGCAACAGGTAACTGAAGATGGGAGGAGACATGCTGCCATCTGCTTCTCTTAAGCAGATAGCCCTCCAACTGGGAGCCTGGGGAAGAGGGAGCCTTCTGTTCTGGGCTGCACCAGTCTGGAATGGAGTTTCTGTTTTACTGATTTGAAAGTGGGGAGGAAGAGAGAAAGCAAGTGTTAATTAAAATACTACAGACTGCCACTCTTCTTCCTGAGTTTTAGTAGATCTTGAGCAAATGTTTCTTCATTTGCTGTATGCCCTAGGACCATTTCTAGAGACTTTAAATGATTGCTGTTACAAAGCAATTTTTGCCACTTTTACTGGAGAGTGGGTCTGTGGAGCTCCTTACACTGTCAAGCCAAAAGTCCCCTCTAACACATCAGTTTTTAAAAACAGTCTTACCCATAGCACATTCTGTACCCTGCTGTGTATTCATCCTATATAAATATAGCAGTGGTGGTTTAGTTGCTAAGTTGTATCCAACTCTCATGACCTCATGGACTGTAAAGCCCCTTAGGCTTCTGTGTCCATGGGATTTCCCAGGCAAGAATACTGGAGTGAGTTGCGATTTCCTTCTCCAGGGGATCTTCCTAACCCAGGGATCAAATCCAGGTAATCCTGCATTGCAGGCAGTCTCCTGCATTGCAGGCTGATTTACCCACTGAGCCACCAGGGAAGCCCAAATATAGCAGAATTGATCCCAATTAAGAAGATAATCCTTTCTCTCTGGGGAAGTATTTTTAGTGATCCATCTTTATCCCCCTCTCATAAGAATCCCCAGGCAGTAGTCCTTGGCTTGTTTTTGGATACTTTGGTCCCGATAGTTTTCAAGACTGGAGATGT
Organism: Capra hircus; assembly: GCF_001704415.2. Taxonomy (NCBI): domain Eukaryota; kingdom Metazoa; phylum Chordata; class Mammalia; order Artiodactyla; family Bovidae; genus Capra; species Capra hircus. Next base: position 32,253,967 of record NC_030822.1, read on the forward strand.
TAGTATTTATTAGTCTTTACCATTCTGGCCAGGTACTTAGCAAGTTGCAACTTTAGATGCTACCTCTAAGGTTTGATCTGCATCATATGACCAATGTCATGGCCTGAGGACATCAAGGAGAATTCCATGACAAGGACTAAACTATATTATTGACCTCAGAGAGATTCTATATACCTGCATGTATGCTGGGTGCTAGATATGTGGAAGTAAAAGGAAAGGTGAAGTTGCTGCCTGGAAGATGTTCCCCTGGTTGTGGAAATATCTGTGTAAACAGATAAGGATATAAAAAGGATAAGTGGATATTATGATGGAGTCACAGAAGAGGAAGAGTTAAGTTAGTTTTACCCATGTACAGGGTTGCTAATGTGTAATTTGAATCTGAAAAGATGATTTGGAATGATTAGCAGGAGAGTGTTTTAGCTAAGGGAATAGTATGTGCAAAGATGTGAGAATTGCCAAGAGCCTGGTACTTTCAGGGAATTGCAAGTATTTCATTATCACTGGGAATGGGAAGAAGTGACAGTTGATATGGCAAATAAGGCAGGGAGGGTCTTGCCAAGGTTGTGAAATTTCTATTTTAAATGGAGTTAAAGCTTTCAAAGTAAGAATCATTGAATAAAATAGAAAGGGACTTAGAAGGCAGTAGATTACAGTGCCTTGTCTATTGCTGATTGCTTGGCACATGGTCCTAATATATTGAACAGCAAGCACTTAGGAACTATCTGTCTTCTACCTCTTCTGTGTCTTCTTTGCACATGAGAGATCAGCATCATTGTAATAGTAGGCTCCAGAATTGAATGTTCTTAGTATCCTTATATTCCTCTTATAGTATTTTAAATGTATTAATATTTAGTGGAGCTCAGTTCATACATATGAGAGCTTATTTTGTGCCAGGTACTATTCTAAGTTCTTTATGTGAATTAATCCATTTATAATACCATTTATAATACTGGCTCCAGAGAGATGCTCATTCAGTTATTTAATAACCACATACCCTGCTCTGTGCCAGGCTCTATGCCTGGAGATTGGCTTACAGAGCTGAATTACTTATTTATTTAGGTGTTCCAGAGAATTTGCAAGGTGCTGGATAAAGAGATAAATGACAAATAAAATACAGTTTCTATGTTTGAGTTGCTTAGGGGGAGTAAAAGGGGAGTAATTAAATAGCAATTATGGTATAATGGGATAAGTACTGTCACAGATGTATGACCCTGAGAACTAAGAGAACAAATAGGATAGGGCAATTAACTTGCTTGGAGAGATCTGGAAAACTTCACAGAAGCAGAGACTTTTTCTTCAGCAGATGGAAGAGGAGATATATATTAAATGGAGCACCTTGTGTAAAAGCTTAGAAGTATAAAGGAGCATGGTTTGTTCAAGTAACCTGAAGTGGCTTGATGTATCTAGAGCAAATGTTAGCAGACTTTTTCTATAAATGGCCAGATAGTCAATATTTTAGGCTTTACTGTCCATATAGTCTCTGTCACAACGATTCAGTTCTGCCTTTGAAGCATGAAAGCAACTGTGGACAGTGCATAAATGAATGATGTCTGTATTCCAATAAAACTTTATTTAAAAAAAACAAGCAGCAAGATGGATTTGGCCCACGACTGTAGTTTCCCGACCCCTGGCCTGGAGTGTAGATGTCTGGTAGGGAGGGAGAATGGCTAGGAAACTGACTGAGAAGTTACTCTATGGGCCAGATTGGAACAGGCCTTGAATGTAAGCCCAAGAAGCTAGGGCTTTATCCTGGAGGTTATGGGGAGTCATGGGGTTTTAAGTAGGTATGTTGGTATAATTAGATTTATACTTTACAAATCTCCTTTTGGTGAGTATGGTAGCTGGGCTGACAGGAGTAAGACTAGATGTATAAAGGTGAGTGAGAAATGACTGCCTTCTCCCTTACTTTGAGCAATAGCTTCTGGTCTCACTGAGAACAGATACTTTATCCCGACATGTTCATGTCCTAGCAGTCAGTACCAATGGTGTGCAAAGCTGTTGTAGCTAAAATGTGGGTCCTTGCTAGATATTCAAGGGGTAAACAAGAGTTGGGAAGCTTCTCAGACTTGAGGTATGTGTGTTGTGGGTTATTAACATTGTATGTATGGAGAAGTGAGAGGGCAGGTGGTGTGGTGTGGTTTGGGAAACATGGAGGGTGAGAAGTGGGGAATAAGGTGAAAAGGGGAAGGAGGAGAATTGCTCCCAGGGAAGAACCCAGGAGGCCTGCCTGATTCCTGCACCCAGTGATGTGCTGCTGCTCTTCCAGCTTTACCTCTTTGAATTCTGTTCCCTGATGAAGCTGGATGGACCTATTTTGATGGGAATTCTGGAGAGATGTCTCCCTTCCTGTCTGCTCTCACCCACACCCCTTCACTACTGCTTCACTTGGGATGGGGTTGCATGCTTTGTGCCACTGCCAGGGAAATCACTTTTCTGAGCTCACAGAACTAAATATACCTAGTGACAGCTGGTCCCTTGGCTCTTCAGATAGCTGCTGAGCTGCAGCTCTAGCCAGTGCTGCGTTCCCCTTGGTGAGGCAGGACTCTCACGGAGCCTCTTAGACCTTCCTGACAGAAGAGCTGCTTGTTCTGAGTCTGAGATAGTAAATCCTTGTGTGGGAGCTGAGAATTGCCTCTTTGGTTTTGTTTTTGCCTTTTTGTTGCTTTTAAACTTTGTCTTAAATTAGACTGTAGCTATTAGCTGAATGTGGGACAGTTCAGAGTGATATGGGATAATGCCTTCTTCAAGTATATTGGACATCAGAGTTCTGGCTCTATACAACATTTTCCAATGCTGTGTTTATAGCTAGGTAATTGGGACTGTCTATCAAAGGGTATACAGTTTGATAGGGGAGATAGACCCATAACAAGACTGAAGAAGGTATACACAGGGGCCGTGGGAGCACAGAAGTATCATCTTTGATCAAGAAGCCCTCATTGTCTTCCTCAGTACCCACTCCCCCACCTCTGCTGCTGCTGCTGCTGCTGCTAAGTCACTTCAGTCGTGTCTGACTCTGTGTGACCCCATAGACGGCAGCCCACCAGGCTCCCCTGTCCCTGGGATTCTCCAGGCAAGAACACTGGAGTGGGTTGCCATTTCCTTCTCCAGTACATGAGAGTGAAAAGTGAAAAGTGAAAGTGAAGTCGCTCAGTCGTGTCCGACTCTTAGCGACCCCATGGACTGCAGCCCACCAGGTTCCTCCGTCCATGGGATTTTCCAGGCAAGAGTACTGGAGTGGGGTGCCATTGCCTTCTCCATCCCCCACCTCTAAGCTGCCCCAACTGTGACATCATATTGTTTGATATGGACAGTTAATTTTTTCTTAATTTTAAGTAAAATTTAAACAAGCATCTTTATAAAATTTTGCATTATAATATTAATTTTTAATGAGCAATCTACATAAAAACAATGTGCTCGCTATACAAGCAGTCTTATGACAAGTCCCTTAGCCACCACCCTCCCTTCCCATCAAACTGTAGCCCTTAAGCCTCTCCTAAATAAAATTCTAGAGTTGTCACTGGAGTTCAGTGTTCTTAGAACTTTAGGTTGTTTTTTTAAAGAGAGTTGGACTTTTTGGGTGAAATTTGACTTTTTAGGTATAGTTTCAATTTATAAAATGCTCTGTGGGCTATTAAAAGACATGTGCAAAGGCAGTTTATGACTTCTGCAAAAATGACTTATTTAATCCTTACCGCACTCAAGTGAGAGGGATAATTAGCCCTTATTTTGAGAGGAAAACAGGCTCAGAGATGCTGAGTCGCTTGCCCCAGAGTCACACAGGAAATGGTCTGTTTCCTTTATATTTACAGTACACTCCTTTCCTTTCCTTAAGGCTTGATGGTTGCAGCCCCACTTCTTTGTTCTCTAAAGAGGTTCCACTCAGCATCTGGCCCTTCCTTTAGGTATAGCTTCCATCAACCTACATTCGTCGCTTGACCCCCTCTTCTTGCACAGCTCCTCTGTGTCCACTTGGCATCAGGTGAAGTAACTAAAAAACTGGGGGCTAGAATAACCTAAAGTCTGAATCACTCACTTGTCTGATTCCTGGGCTAGAAGACTCAGACATCTGGGCCTGCTCAGGCATCGCTAGCTCTCTGTAGTCTCTGCAAATGACCTCTCCAGAATGACAGATTCAGGGTGGCCAGGCTTCTTACATGTTGGCTCAGTGCTCCCAAGGCATGTGTCCCAAAAGGGAGTGAGCCAGGTGGAATCTGTACTGCCTTTTCTAACCTAGCCTGGGAAATCATTCGACATCATTGCTGCCACATTCTGTTTTTCAGAAGATGAGTCGCTAATGTCAGTCTGTGTTCAAGGGGAGAGTTCAGCTTTTGTGGGAGGATTGTCAAAGACTTGGGGACATATTTTAAGATCTTCACAGCAAGTAATTTAATCTCTTTAAACTTAATGTTTTGAGGCAAAATTTGGGGGCAAACTGTGTTCATGTAGGGTATTACTGTTCTCATTTGTAAAATAGGTATGATATAATCCATTGGTTGTGAAGATTAAATGAGAAAATAGAAGCTCTTGGAATGTTGCTTAGTGTATAAATAAGCGCTCAAAAAGTTGTTAATTCCTTTTCCTTTTTCCATGAGTAAAAAATATGAGGAAGGAATTTCTTATATTTTTTTCTTGAGTGAAACATGTAACAAAGAAGAAAAGGCAGTCTGGTTGGCAAGTAGGACATATTCCCATGGAAGGACACGTAGATGATGTGATACACTTGTACATCTGGCAGATGGGATGTGCTGTGACCTGTGATGAGATCTTAGTGGGGTGGTGCCCAGGGGTCTCTTGTGACTTGTGTGCTTTTCCCTTGCAGTTCCTGAGGGAAGACCTCAATTACCATGACCCAACAGTGAAACACAGCACCTTCCATGGTGAGGATAAGCTCATCAGCGTGGAGGACCTGTGGAAGGCATGGAAGTCTTCAGAAGGTAATTAATAGCTTGGTTGTCAATGCTAGTTCCTGGAAGGTTTAGAGAAGAGAGAAGAAGATGGGTAGCAATTTGGCTTTAAAAGGACATGAGTAAAAATGCTTAGTAAAGAGCAAACTACTAAAATGGTTCTACGTCCAGTCACTGAAAAGAGACTGTATTAAGACTGAATAACACTGAGTAGAGTCACTCTGTTGAGAATGGGGAAAGATGCTCCAAAGAGAGTTGGGTTTGTTCTTTAGCAGAATTCTTATTGAAAACCATCCTATTTCCCTACCCCTATCTTCACCAGCTCCCCACATCCCCCAGAGGAATCCCCCAGCTTTGACTGCTTCATCTCCAGAGACAGGGAGCCTGCTGGCTTTTTGAAGCAGCCCTTTTCTTCTGAAGATCCCCACTTGGTCCTGGCTCTGCTGAGTCCTGGATGATTCAAAGGTTGGGTCAAAGTACAGTTAAGACTCTCTCTTGAGTCTTCTCTTCCAGGTAAAACAGACCTAGTTAGAAGAAAGCATTCCCCCCCCCATCCTACTCTTCATCTTGGTCTCCTTCTTGTAGATACTTGCATTAATGTCTTTCTTAGATCCTGCCTCCTAGAGCTGGACGCAGACCCGCAGGTGTAGTTTGATTAGCACAGAGATGCCCTGTGTGTCTGTTCATGCGCTCTGATTAGCTGCTGGTATCTTTAGCAGTCATGTCACTCTGCAGACTCATGCTGAACTTGTTAAAGCTTTAGATCTTTAGATCCTTTTCTTGTGTAAGACTGCTAAACTGTGACTCTGTGCTCAGTCTCTCAGTCATGTCTGACTCTTTGTGACCCCCTGGACTGTAGCTCGCCAGGCTCCTCTGTCCATGGAATTTTCCAAGCAAGAATACTGGAGTGGGTTGCTATGTCCTCCTCCAGGGGATCTTCCTGACCCAGGAATTGAACTCGAATCTCTTACATCTCCTTTATTGGCAGGTGGCTTCTTTACTCCTGGGCCACTTGGGAAACCCCGCTAAACTAAGAGTACCTTTTCTTGGGGGAGGGGTTGTTTTTCTTAGAGCATTTGCTTCAGAATTCCAAATGAAAGGGCATGTCTAACTGTGTGAGACTTGACAGGGAAGGGAAAAAAAGTGCTTTAGCCTCCTTTCCATTTGTGTCTGTGGCTAGAGTGTCCTTTGATATTGAACAAGAATGGAAGCAATCTTTCCCTTGGCTCTCTGAGGGTAGGTCTTGATGCTAAGAAGAATTAAATGTAAATGACCACCAGTGTCCCTGGTTTTTCAGATGAGGAACCTTAGGCCTAGATTTATAAAGTTATTTGTTCATTGTATTTAGTAAATAGTGGAGCCAGGACTTAGACCTGGGTCTTCTGCTCTCTAGGCCATTGTTTTTCCATACCACTTTGGTTGAGAGCACTGATCTGGCTGTAGAGAAGATCAGTTTTGGTAGGAATGAGGCAGTGTCTATTTTTGTTTAAATTCTTACCTAGGATTATGGAATTTCAGTTCTTGAAGGGATCATCTATAATGTAGATGGAAAACAGTAGATTTAAACAGTAAGACCTAGATGCTAATCCTGATTGTAGGATGGACAGGCTGATACTTCCTGTTAACTCTATTTTTTAAAAAATCAGTTTAGAAGAATCATAACTTAGCTATATACATAGCTTACTGGAAATCATTAGAAGTTGAGTTCCTTGGGGGTACTTTTGTTTAATAGCTCCTGAGCAAGTCAGGCTGTCTACTGACGAGAGATCAAGCACAGAAATGATCTTTGGAATGATACCAGCACCACCAGGAAAAATCTTCTAACACTATCATTTAATTTTAGTTTTCTTCTTTTCTGTAATAACTTGAGGCCATGGCGCCTGGGTTTTAAGAGTGGGTGTCATAAGTAAGAACTTAGAATGAAGGATGGCAGGGAGAACATTCCTGGCCTTCTCTAAAAGCCACAGAGAAGAACTGGGAAGGGAAAGTGACCAAGAGAGTGCAGCAGCAGAGGGACTGAACCATAATATTAAAAAACAGCTCAAGGCAATTTTCTGGTAAGAACTTTACTTCTGAACTTAGCAACTAATTGGAACACTTCCAAACGTGTTCTAAATGACAGGAAGATGGAAGACGATGAAGTGAGTTTTTAAGAGTTGGTACCCATCACTGATGAGCAGAGAAAAACATTTCATTGCAGTGATGTTGCTCATAGCTAAGCTAGAAATGATACATACAGACAATTTTTGGATTTGCTCACCATGTGTCATTCCTGATGGTTTGACAAACTAAAAGTGAGAATCTTATGTACGATTTCTCCAAACAATTTGTTTCATTATTCCAAGTTAAAGCTCCAAATTTCTCTGGAGTTACAATTTCCAGGGCTACAGAAAGCATGTGCTATTCTGGCACTGGCTCAAAGTTGCTGGCCTGGGTTTTGCTAGATGATGTAGTTATCAGCAGTGGTCATTTCTATTCAGAACATTAGCTGACTAATGTCACTACCATCTATGTGATTAGTGTTGTTAACATTTTCTGACTAATGTTGGAGCCAGTCTTTTCTCTGTTATTTAGATTTAAGCCAAAAAGCCTGGTAATTTCTACATTAGCCAGCTCTGAACTTTAATAATAAAAACAATAACAACTAAAAAACTGATATTTAACATGTGCTAGGACTGAAGCGACTTAGCAGCAGCAGCAGCAGCAGCAGCAGGCAATGTTCTGAGTGCTTTACGTGTATTAACTCATTTATTTCTTACAAAAAGCTTATGAAGTACACTTATTACAATTGTCTCCATTTACAGATGAGGAAGATGAAGCAGAGAGAGTCATTAAGTGAAATAATGTAATGCAATTTTGTTATTCACTATCCAGGGTTAGTGCAGACTTCATAAGAAAAGGGCACAGTACCTAACAAGACTACTCTCACTTCAGACACCAAACTATTAATAGCTGTAAGCTTTAGGTATTTCCAGACCACCTGTGCTCTGACTAACTGGCTACAAAAGCAGGGGTTCCCACAATCCCCTCAGGTTTAATAATTTACTAAATGACTGTCAGGATTCAGGGAAGTGGTATGCCTATGATTATAATTTTATTATAAAGGATAAAAATTAGGACCAGCAAAAGAAAGACAGACACCCATATGGCAAGGTCTTATAGGGTCCTGAATGTGGAGCTTCTGTGCCCTCTCCCCATGGAATCAGAACATATCACCCTCCTGGCACATAAGTCATAATGCAGCCGTGAAGCTCAGCTAAGCTTCATTGTCCAGAGTTTTTATTGGGTTTTCCTATAATATAAGCATGATTGACTGACACACATGATTGAATTCAATCTCCAGCTCCCTGTTCCTCCCCAAAGGTTGGGCTGATATCACTTGGCTCAAAGTCCCAATCCTCTAGTCACATGGTTGATCTTTCTGGTGACCAGCCCCCATCCAGAGTTCTGTTATTAGCATGAACTCAAGTGTGATCCAGGGCCCACCACAAATAACAGAGATACTCCTATCATCAAGGGAATTGACCTTAAGATAAAAAAACAACCAAATTCTTTATTATACACAATTAAGTCATTAAGTAAGGGAGAGCTGAACTGGTAGGGCTGAGAAAGAGTTGAGAACAAGGGCAACTCCAGGGATCCCAGCAGCCAGGACTGGGGAATTGGCCTCTTCTAACTGGTAACTCTCATATGACTCAGCTGTATTCTTTTTTCATCTCTAAGTGTCTTTGTTCAAGAGTCAGATATGGTGGAGGGAGAATCAGACTGGCATAGTTTGGATCACAGACTTATGTATGATAGTGATAGTGAGAGAGCATGTGTGTGGGTCGGGGGGAGCGGTGCTGGAGGGTGCTGTAAATTCGAATCCCTTTAAGATCCTTGAGGTAAGGAGAGGGGCAGTTCTTTAATGGAAGAGAAGCTGAGTGAATTTTGTAGCATCTTTGAGAAATAGAATTGTTGTTTGTTTGCTTGAGCCAGTGAAAACAGTAACTATGCCCTTTGTAGTGAGGGGAGGCATTGACCCAGGAGAATTACCTTCGGAAGCATGGCTTTCATTCTTTAAACAAAGTGTGCTGTTTTACTATTTCTTCTCCCCTTTCCTGAACATGAGGTTTAAAAAGATGTTACCTGTTGAACAAAGCATATTTCGTAATAATTTCTTTACCCATTTTTATGGATCAAAAGCACTTAACTATCAACTTTGATTCTAACTAAGGAATATGATTCCAGATAACAGCAAAAGAACTTGGTATTCTAGTGTCACTCAGAACTTTGTCTTGAGAGGATGTTTGTTTTCTACTAGGCTTTTGGAAATAAGAGAATAAGCTGACTGTCTTCCTGTTCTATCTGTGCTGTTCATTGTAGGACAAGATTTTTTACAGGAACAGTAGAGCAATATTGGAGAACCAGAAGGGTTTCAGGAAGAAAACTCAGCAGAACTGGCCTCTCTGTTGACATAACACAGGGGACCAGGTGGCACTGGAATTTAGCATAAACCGTTTCAGAAGTCAGATCAATATAAAAGAGCAGACATCCCCTTTTTGCTTTTACATAAACCCGACAAGAGATCTATTTATTCTGTTCTTTCAGCTATTTAAAAATTACTTTGCTAAGTGAATCTTCAAGTCATTTAGTTAAATTCCTCAACCATTAGTTGTCTGTTGCTACATTTTTTGGGGAAAAAAGATACACTTGGCTTTTTCTTTGTCTTACATTCTTTCAGGTATAAATATAAAATGACTGTGATAAGTGTTAAATCACTGCATCAATGCTGGTTGTATTTTGTTATCTAAAAAAAATTGAACAAACCACAGTAATTTTCTATTTATATTAATAGCCACTTGAGGGTAAAAATGTCCTACTTGTAACCCCATTTAATAAAGGAAACTGAGCATCTCTCACCTGTTTCTGTTCCCAAGTCCAGAGGATTCTACCTCTTAAATATATTTTATGTGCATTTCCTATGATACTGTTTTGGCTCAACTACCTCTTCTGAAGGAGATTTATTGAGTTGTAATTAACAATAAAATAAGGTATAGTTAAAGGGTACAGTTTTCGAAGTTTTGACTCATGTATACAACTGTGAAACCATCACCACAATCAAGATACTGAATATATTCATCACCCTTACAATTTTTCTCACAGTCCTTTGTGATCTTTCCTTTCCTACCTCTCAGACAACTACTGATCTTCTTTCAGTCACTATAGGCTTGTTTGCATTTCATAGAATTTTCCATACATGGAGTCATATAATAGGTATTTAAATATGTACTTCTTTCACTTAGCGTAGTTGTTTTGAGATTCATTCATGTTGTTGAATATATAAATATTTTATTTATTTTTATTGCTAAATAGTGTAACAGTCCATTTTCTAAATATCCCACAATTTATTTATTCATTCACCGACCGATAGACATTTGAGTTATATCCAGTTTTCAGTTCTTATAAATAAAGCTTCTGTGAACATTCACATACAAGTTTTTCTATGGACATATTTTCTTTTCTCTTAGGTAAGTATCTAGGAGTAAAATGGCTAGATCATTTGGTAGGTATATATTTTTAAAAAACTGTCAGATTGTCTTCAAAGTAGTTGTATCATTATACATTGCCACCAGTAGTGTATGACTTGCAGTTCTTCCACATCCTTGCTAGCACTTGGTATGATCAGTCTTTCTTTTTTCTTTTTTTTAATATTTGTTTATTTGGCTGTGCTGGGTCTTAGTTGCGGCACATGGAATCTTCAGTTGTAGCATGCGAACTCTTAGTTGCGACATATAGGATCTAGTTCCTTGACCAGGGATTGAACCCTGGGCCCCCTACCATAAGAGCTTTGAGTCTTAGCCTCTGGACCACCAGGGAAGTTTCTGGTCAGTCTTTTAAATTTTAGCTATTCTAACAGTATAATGTTGTCTCAGTGATTTTATTTTGCATTTTCCTGATGATTAATGATATTGGGCATCTTTTTATGTCCTAAAGTTGCTATTCACATATCTTCTTTGGTGAATTATCTGTCCAAATTGTATGTCTCTATTTTAATTGGCTTGTGGATTTTTTTTGTTGTTGTTGAGATTTAAGAGTCCTTTATATATTCTGGATATAAATCCTTTATGAAAAAAAATCCTTTATAAGATGTATGCTTTGTAAAGATTTTCTCCAGTCTATGGTTTGTCTTATCATCCTCTTAACAGTATCTTTTAAAGAGCAGAAAGTTTTACTTTTTCTGAACTTCAGTTTATCAGTTATTTCTTTTATGGATCATGCTTTTGGTGTCATTCATAAGAAATTTTTGCTTAACCCACACTTATGCAAGCATTTTCTACTATATTTCTTTCTAGAAGTTTTATAGTTTTAGGTTTTACATTTAGGCCTATGGTCTGTTTTGTATTAATTTTTTTATATGGTGTTAAGTATGGATTTTAGTTATTTTTGTGCTTATGGATGTCCTAATTGTTCTAGAACCATTTGTTGAAAATTCTGTCTTTTCTCCACTGCGCGTTGCCTTGCACTTTTGGTATAAAATCAGTTGTCCATATAAGTGTGGGTTTACTTATGGACTCTGTTCTGTCTACTGATCTATTTATCTTTATGTCAGTACCATGGTATTTTGATTACAATAGTCTTATAGTAATTCTTTCAGTCAGATAGGTGTTAGTCCTCCAGCTTTGTTTTTCTTTTTTAAAATTGTTTTGGCTGTTTGTCCTCAATTCAGCTTGTCAGTTTCTAAAAAAAAAAAAATCCCTATGGGATTTTATCTGTAGATCAGTTTGTAAGAGCTGACATCTTAACATTTAGTTTTCTGACCTATGGACAGAGTATATTGCTACATTTGTTTAGGAGGTACATTTTCTCTCAGTATGTTTTAAAAAATTAATTAATTAATTTGGTTGTGCTGGGTCTTAGTTGTGGCATGTGGGATCTAGTTCCCTGACCAAGAATTGAATCCGGGCCCCCTATATTGGGAGCTCAGAATCTTAGCCACTAGACCATCAGGGAAGTCCCTCTCAGGATCAGTTTTCAGGATACAAATCTTTCATATCTTTTGTTGGATTTATTTCTAAGTATTTCACAGGTTTTGGTTGTATTGTGACTAGTATTTTTTAAATTGTGGTAAAATATACATAACATAAATTTTACTATTGTGTGTGTATATGCTCATTCAGTCATGTCTGACTCTTTGCGAACCCTTAGACTGTAGCTTCCCAGGCTCCTCTGTCCATGAAATTTTCCAGGCAAGAATACTGGAATGGGTTGCCATTTCCTACTCCAGGGGATCTTCCCAACCCAGGGATCAAACCCCTGTCTCTTGTGTCTCCTTCACTGGCAGGCGGATTCTTTACCACTGTGCCACTTGGTCACCCCAAATTTTACTATTAAAACTTTAATTGTTAAAAATTTAATTTTTGATTGTTACTTTATAAGAAAAACATAATTGATTTTATATATTGATCTTGTACTCTGCAATCTTGTTAAACTCACTTACTGGTAGGATACCATCAGATTTTCAAATTAGATAGTTGTGTCTGCTAGTAAAGAAAGTTTAATTTTTTTCTTTTCCAACCTGGATTGCCCTGGTTAGTATCTCCAGTACTGTGTTGAAGAGAAGCAGTAAGAGCAGACATCTTCATCTTGTTTCTCATATTAAAGGGAAAACATTTAGTCTTTCACCATTAAATATAACATTAAATATAATGCTGTGTCTGACTCTTGGGACCCCATGGACTGTAGCCTGCCAGGCTCCTCTGTCCATGGGATTTTCCAGGCAAGAATACTGGAGTGGGTTGCTGTTTCCTTTTCCAGGGGATCTTCCCGACCCAAGAATCAAACCTGGGTCTCCTGCATTGCAGGCGAATACTTTACCAACTGAGCTATAAAGGAAGCCTTCAAATGTAACATTAGATGTTGGTCTTTGGTTGGTTGGTTGGTTGTTTTTGTTTGTTTTCTATAAAAACCTTTCGTCAGATCAAGAAAGCTACCTTCTATTCTTAGTTTGCTGAGAACTTTGATCAGGAATGGATGTTGGATTTTCTTTTTAAATTTTCTTTATTTTACTTTTGGTTGTTCTGGGTCTTGGTTGCTGAATAGGCTTTTCTCTAGTTGTGAGTGGGCCCTACTGTCTAGTTGTGGCTCGTGGGCTTCTCATTGCGATGGATTCTCTTGTTGAGGAACATGGCTCTAGGGCTCGAGGGCTTCAGTAGTTGTGACACATGGGCTCAGTGGCTGTGGCTCCTACGCCCCAGAGCACAGGCTCAGTGGCTGTGGCTCCAGAGCACAGGCTCAGTGGCCGTGGCTCCCACGCTCCAGAGCACAGGCTCAGTGGCCGTGGCTCCCACGCTCCAGAGCACAGGCTCAGTGGCCGTGGCTCCCACGCTCCAGAGCACAGGCTCAGTGGCCGTGGCTCCCACGCTCCAGAGCACAGGCTCAGTGGCCGTGGCTCCCACGCTCCAGAGCTCAGGCTCAGTGGCCGTGGCTCCCACGCTCCAGAGCTCAGGCTCAGTGGCCGTGCCTCCCACGCTCCCGAGCACAGGCTCAGTGGCCGTGGCTCCCACGCTCCAGAGCTCAGGCTCAGTGGCCGTGGCTCCCACGCTCCAGAGCACAGGCTCAGTGGCCGTGGCTCCCACGCTCCAGAGCACAGGCTCAGTGGCCGTGGCTCCCACGCTCCAGAGCACAGGCTCAGTGGCCGTGGCTCCCACGCTCCAGAGCTCAGGCTCAGTGGCCGTGGCTCCCACGCTCCAGAGCACAGGCTCAGTGGCCGTGGCTCCCACGCTCCAGAGCACAGGCTCAGTGGCTGTGGCTCCCACGCTCCAGAGCACAGGCTCAATAGCTGTGGCTCCGAGCACAGGCTCAGTGGCTGTGGCTCTGAGCACAGGCTCAGTAGCTGTGGCGCATAGGCTTAGTTGCCCCGCAGCCTGTGAAATCTTCCCGAATCAGGATTGGAACCCACGTCTCCTACATTGGCAGGCAAATTCTTTACCATTGAGCCACCAAGGAAGTCCTGGATGTTGGATTTTATCTCAGGAGGAAGGTGAGGTGGTCTGGTATTCCCATCTCTTTAAGAATTTCTCACAGTTTGTTGTGATTCACACAGTCAAAGATTTTAGCATAGTCAATGAAGCAGAAAAGTAGATATTTTTCTAGAATTGTCTTGCTTTTTCTATGATCCAGTGGATGTTGGCAATTTGACCTCTGGTTCCTCTGCTTTTTCTAAATCCAACTTGTACATCTGGAAGTTCTTGGTTACCTGCCTTTTTTATTTCCCCACCAGAATGCCTGAGGGCATTATCTTACATGATTCCATATTTTTTAGAAAAATATATGTATTTGGCTGCTTTGGGTCTTTGTCATGACACATGGGAATTCGTTGTGCCATGTGAGGTGTTTAGTTGTGATGCACAGATTCTCTAGTTGTGGCACATGGGGTCAGTAGTTGCAGTGTGCAGGCTTAGTTGTTCTGTGACATGTGGGATCTTACTTCCCTGACCAGGGATGGAACCTGAATGCCTTGCATTCCAAAGCAGATTGTTAACCATTGGACCACCAGGGAAGTCCCTATATGATTCCATTCCCTAAAGATATGATTCCATATTTTAACACACAGCACTGGAGCTGGCCCAGAGCAGGGATGTAGAAGAGAGGAGTCTGCCTTTGTGTGATTTTATACAAGTTATTTGACTCATTCAACATTCCAAACTTTAGGTTCCTTTAATATTCTGCAGCCATGCTGCTAGTGTTTCTCTAATCTGGTCTCTGCTGGCCAGGTAGCTTCCTTTTGGATGGTGTTCACTAGTATGTTCTTTTGGACTCTGGCAGAGATGATTTTTGCCAGGTAGCCTAGTGGGTCTATCACATGAGTCCTAGGTGAAAGGGCCAGGTTCTTTTTGCGATAATGGTTTAAGGCTTGGTATTGATACCATGTTAGAAAACTGTGGTATCTGCCTCATTCTAGGCTCGGATGGCAAACTGCTAGTGAGAGCCAGAAGGAAACCACTTAGAGAAAAATCACAAGTCTAGGCTACAAACTGTCTTTAGGGAGGGCCCCTTTGGTGAGATTCTGTAGGTGTCTTGGAATGCTGTCTCCTGAGTAGCCAGATAAGAATCTAGGCTTTGTGATGCCTTTTCTGACTCACTCTGGCACTTACTCCTTCCTCCCACATCATCCCATACATTGCTCTTAGCTAGCACTTGTCACGTATTATATTCATTTAATTTCCTGTATGTCTCCTTCTCTAGAAAAGAGCCCTTGATGATGGAGATCATTCAGACTGATCTCTGTATCTTGTAGCCAACCAGGGATCTATTAGAGTAGAAGCCAGTGAAAGCTTAGTGAATGAATGAATGAATGGTGATAATAATAGCTAATTTTTTTTAGGACTTACTGTATGCTAGGAACTTCTCATATCTTCACTACACTCTTATGATGTAGGAACTCTGATTCTCACCATTTTATAGGTGACAGAATGAGGCTGAAAAAAGTTAAGTTACTTGTCCATGACCTTACATCTAGTCAGTAACAGATCTCAAATTCAATCCAGATCACTTGGTTCCAGAGTCCAAATCCTTAGCCATGGTGCTAGAAGTGACCAAAAGGTTGACCAAAGACTGACCAAAGGCTAACTGAGTAACTAAGTAAGTGACTAACAGTTGTGTGAAAGAGAGGCAGAGAAGGTACTGGTAACCCTTCTGCCAGACATAGTTCTTCCGGGTTGTGAGTTTGAAACTACAGAGGTGAGTGAGGGCTCTATCTGGAGGCACCACTGGTCCATCAGGGGAAAAAACACTATGATTCAGGAGCCCATTTCTTACTGCTTATTCTTTCTTTGACAAGAAAAAGGCTTGGCCAAGGCCAGAGATCTGTTCTGGAATATCCCTGGAGGTGTTGCTATAGCTCATGTGCTAGGGAGTAATACTTACTCTTCCATCTGCCTGAAATGCCCTTCCCTCAAGCATCTACATGGCTCAAAGACCAGTGGTTTCCAACTGTACAAGACAATCAACTGGGGTCAACAGGAGAATATAATAGTGTGTATTTATATTACATTTATTTTTATCTCATTCTTTAAGTTTTATATATTTTTACAGTATACCTAATGTCAGAATTGGAGAAGGAAATGGCAACCCACTCCAGTGTTCTTGCCTGGAGAATCCCAGGGACGGGGGAGCCTAGTGGGCTTCCATCTATGGGGTTGCACAGAGTCAGACACAACTGAAGCGACTTAGCAGCAGCAGCAATGTCAGTATATATCTAATTTATAAATACATATTCATATATGGTAATGTGTGCTTAAATTTTTTTACATGCAGATTATGTCATTAAAAAATGTTGGAGACTACTAAGTTAGTCACCTTGTGCATCTCTTTTATGAAGGGCTATGTGTTGCTGAAAACTCCAGGGGTTGGCCTTCTCTAATTTTGTGTAATATTGTTTGTCATTTTGACCAGATATGTAGTCTTTGATGTCTTTAGGAGCCAAATGGACAGACGCTTAAGGGGATGAATCATGACTTTAGAAGACTGTCTCTTGCTTGCATGTGCTCCTGGGATTTGGTCATGTGAATCACTTGGCATCTCTCTCGGTACTAAGATCTCCTTGGCAAATTCTGTCTCCCCTTACTGATAGCCACAGCTCTCTGTACTTGTGTTGCCTTCTTCCTCACTTTGGGCCAGGGATCTTCCCATTTTCTCTTTTGGAATGAGAAAGCAGAACAAGATTTTTAGCTTTTAGGCACTTGAACCTTAGGAACAAGGTCCTGACACCCCTCCTTGACTGAGCGGTGGGATATCATGCTGGGACACAGGGCTGCTCTCTGACAAGGACACAGCTCACTCTGGCTTACTTTGTTCGGACTGCAGTGATTCTGAGTGGGCAATACCATACTGCCAAGCCTTACCTAGGTAGGGCATCTGCCAGATAACAGAATAATATGTGGGCGCATAGCCCCAAAAACAACTGCCTTTAGGTTTGTCCTAACATGTTGGAGTCTTTGTCCTTTTCCACAAAGCTTAGCTCTGTAGAGACTGACTATCCTTGTTGGAGGTCTCGTTATAGACCTTCTGCCATGTGTTTAGAGCAGTGGTTCTCAGCTGGGGGCAGTTTTGTTCCCCAGAGTACATTTGGCAGTATCTCGAGCAGTTTTGATTGTTATGATTGGCAGCATGCTACTGGCATCTGGTGGGTAGATGCCAGGGTTGTTAAATGTCGTACAGTGCATAGGGCAGCCCCCTACAACAAAGAATTAACCTGTCCAAAAGGTCAGTGCTGCAGAGACTTGAGAAACCCTAGCCTAGAGTGACTCCTGCTTGTCTCCACTGCAGTGTAGGGCACAAGCAGAGGAGTTCCTGCCTGCTAAGGGTCTATGCTCAGGCCTGTATCAGGGTGTCTTCCCTGTAGACAAAAGACTCTTGTGGCACTGCTGGCTGTGGACCTTTCAAGCAACAAGACATGACGTGGCCTTTCTACTCCATACGTCATGCTGGGTGAGGCCAAGCTCCTTTGACAATACAGGCAGGAATGTGTTCCCTGCACTTTGCAGGTTGACACTTGTCTGTCCACCTTACATCTTGTGCCATTCTGCTAGGTCTTCATTACCTAACACTCTGGATGATAGCAAGTGATCATGTTTACAGTGTATGTGGAGATATATTCATTTTCAGGAATAAAAGGCCAATCCATTGTACTTTCGTCAACACATCTTTAATGCCTGTTCTGTCATCCCTCCTTTCCTAAGCCCTATGATTTGTGCATATCTCTTGGAAATTAATCTCTCTCTTCCCTCCAATGTATTCTAGTCTGGAAATTAGAAATTCAACCAGGCAATGACTAAGCGGTCTCCACCTAAGCCTCCAGGACCTTGTTTTCTAGGATGCAGCTGAGTGCACTAGATCTGCCTCATTTCCTCTTGCAGAACCTTTCCTGTGCCTCTGTGAATGGTCTAAGCTACCTCCAAAGTCTCTTGGCTTTAGAACGTTTCTCCTGAGCCCCAGCGGTTTTTTGGGGACATAGAGAGATTAGAGTACTTTTGTCTTCCACTGTTTTGTTCTTTCTAAGTGTCTGCTTTATTCCATGTGCTGGGCTCCACTATGGGGGAGGAGAAGGATAAAGGGGCAGGGCCCAGACTTATAACTTCTCTAGTTTATATAGAGTGGCAGAAGCAACCTAAGATCTGAGGTGTGCCTACCAGAGGAATACCAGTACCATCATTGACTCAATAGACATGAGTTTGAGCAAACTCTGGGAGACAGTGAAGGACAGGGAAGCCTGGAATGCTGCAGTCCATGTGGTCACAAAGAGTCTGACATGACTGAGTGACTGAACAACAACAATCAGAGGAAGGCTGATTTTTTGTCACGTGTTTCAGAAGTTAACCTCCACCTGAGCTGTATGTTTGTCTGGGAAGATTGTTGTTGCTGTTTGGTGGCACACATTCAGAACATTTCTGGAATGCCTCATTTAGAATAGTTATTTTTTGAGTAAATTCTTATTAATGCCACTGTATAAAAAGCACTATTTTAGAGACAAAGGGGGTGAGCAAAACAGAAAAGGACATGGTCCCTGCCTTCAATTTCTCCTGACCATTAAGGGGAAATTAGAAAGCCTTCTCATGCAGGACAGTTTTGGGGAAAGATACAGATCTTAAAAGAGGATGGTAATAAATCTCACCATTTCATTCTGTTTCAAAACTTTTTTGGCTTCTTGCTGCTCACAGCAGTAGTTTTCAAACTTGAGGAATGTACAAATTCCTTTTAAGGCAAATCATTTATCTTGGGCCTGCAAACCTGGTTTTATTTAATAGCATTCAAATATGTACAAACATAAAATAAAATTTAAGTTTCTATATAAAATTTGTGTACAAATATAAACAAAAAAAACCACACGCTGATATTTTAAATAAAAGCGCATTTCAAATCCAATAAAATGACACATTTTTGCCGAAACCCGACTGCTCCCACCCGAGGCTCTTTAAGTTCAGCATGGCTGTATTACTGGGTGCTGTATGGTGACTCAGTCCTCCCACTATTTTTCTCTATTCAAGCTCCTATGAAACTTTGTTTTATATAATGCATCATGATTTCACTCGACCTTTTCTTGGCTTGAACATATTCCTTGTACATTAAGTCCCCTTCTATTTCTTTAATGTTGATTCTTGACAAAACATGGAGATAAATTTGTTATCTCTGTGGCTAAATACCACCCAACTATTAAAAATATTTTTAAACTATTATTTTTATGGTTTCCATTAAAAAAAATCATAGTCTTATAATATTGAGGAAATGATTAGGTATAGTGGTCCACATATGCTAATGATGTGATTTGCCATAATATGAATGATCATTCAGTAATTGTTTCAGTTAGAATTGACTCCTGTTGTGAGAGAAAATCTTTTCAACCTGATATAAGCAAAAGGGGAAATTTATTTTGCTTA
Organism: Capra hircus; assembly: GCF_001704415.2. Taxonomy (NCBI): domain Eukaryota; kingdom Metazoa; phylum Chordata; class Mammalia; order Artiodactyla; family Bovidae; genus Capra; species Capra hircus. Next base: position 32,273,288 of record NC_030822.1, read on the forward strand.
TAGAACTGAAAAATATATGAATAGGGCTATCTATAGGTATGATTTCATTCAGAGCTTAAGTGATGTCATCTGGATCCATCTCTTGCCTCAGATTTGTATCAAGCTTTCCTGCATCATCAGGGAGAATATATGTATGTGTGTGTGTGTATAAATAACCTCCATGTATATTCTTATATAAATTAAAGAATGTTATATACATATGATGTTTATGACATAATGGCCAGGGGAAGTCATGAAGCCAGACTGCTTGAGTTCAGTATTTACCAGTTCCTGGCTGGATAATTTTGGGAAAGTTACATAACCTTTTTGTGCCTCAGTTTCTTCATCTGTAAAATAGGGATAAAATGGTATATATCCTTTACATAGTTGTAAAAAAGATTAGTGAGCTAATATATGTGAAGTGCTTAGCACAGTTCCTGTTATAAAGTAAGTTTATGTGAATGATGGATTCTATTAGTATCATTTTATTATTATAAAAATATATAATATAATATGAAGTGAAATGATGTGAAGTTGCTCAGTCATGTCCTACTCTTTGTGACCCCATGGACTATAGCCTTCCAGGCTCCTCTGTCCATGGGATTTTCCAGGCAAGAATGGCGTGGGTTGCCATTTCCTTCTCCAGGGAATCTTCCCAACCCAGGGATCGAACCCGGGTCTCCCGCATTGTAGGCAGATGCTTTTACCGTCTTAGCCACCAGGGAAGTCATGATAGAGTAATTCAGGATTATTTTATCCCAGATACACCAGGATAGTACAAGAAAAAATCCATTCCCTATCAGTTCAGTTTAGTTCAGTTGCTCAGTTGTGTCCAGCTCTTTGTGACCCCATTGATTGCACCACACCAGGCTTCCCTGTCCATCACTAGCTCCCGGAGCTTGCTCAAACTCATGTCCATTGAGTCGATGATGCCATCCAACCATCTCATCCACAGTCGTCCCCTTCTCCTCCAGCCTTCAATCTTTCCCAACATCAGGGTGTTTTCCAGTGAGTCAGTTCTTCACATCAGGTGGCCAAAGTATTGGAGCTTCAGCTTCAGCATCAGTCCTTCCAGTGAATATTCAGGGTGGATTTCCTTTGGGATTGACTGATTTGATCTTCTTGCAGTCCAAGGGACTCTGAAGAGTCTTCTGCAACACCACAGTTCAAAAGCATGAATTCTTCAGCACTCAGCGTTCTTAATGGTCCAACTCTCACATCCATGCATGATTACTGGAAAAACTATAGGTTTTACTAGACAGACCTTTGTTGTCAAAGTAATGTCTCTGCTTTTTAATATGCTGTCTAGATTGGTCATTGGTGATAGCTTTTCTTCCAAGGAACACGTGTCTTTTAATTTCGTGGCTGCAGTCACCGTCAGCAGAGATTTTGGAGCCCAAGAAAACAAAAAGTACTGTATGTATTCCTTTCATAGTTAGGATTTTATGGGAGAAAACACATAGATGTGGCGAGTGTTAAGGTTACTGTGACTATGATAGTAAGTTGCAAGCATTGCTTGCATTCCGGAATCATGGCTTTACTTATCTCTTCCTGCAGTATACAACTGGACCGTGGATGAGGTGGTGCAGTGGCTGATCACGTATGTGGAGCTGCCTCAGTATGAGGAGACCTTCCGGAAGCTGCAGCTCAGTGGCCATGCCATGCCAAGGTCAGGAGGAGAGTGGGTTTTCTCACTTGGGGTGTAGGGAATGGGCTGGGGTTGGCCTGCCTTCAGGTTGCTCTCATGTGTTAAATGAAGTTTCACTCCTTTCAGGGCAGAATTTGTAGACTTCTTTTCTCACATTTACTGTGTAGTTGCTATAAAGCATAATGGGCACTTCACATCTATTCTCTTATTTAATATTTCTATCAATCCTGGGAAGAGTACTAATGGCTGCCATTTATTGAGTACTTAGTACATGCCAGGCACTCTACTCAACACTTTATATACAGTATCATTTAATTCTTACATCAGTCCTGTAAGGTAGATATTATTGTGTCTAGGTGATAAACCTGGCTAAGTAACTTTTCCAAGGTCACATGGCTAGTTAGAGGCAAAACTGTGATTTGAACCTAGATCTGGGTAGACTTCAAGCCTGTGCTGCTTCTCTTTTCTTCAGCTGGCTCCCCCCAGCAGCTGTTTCTTTCATTGTCCGGGGCCCTGGGGCCCTGGGGCTCCTTTAACTTCCCTTGAATTACCCATATACAGTTTATCTACTCTAAAAAAAGGTACAGAGATGGGGGCCAACTAGCACTGGCCCCAGCCTCCTCTCTGGAATGAATGTTCCAACAACTGCTGTGTCCTAAGTCTGCCTCTCTTACAGATACAGTATGCTAGGACTTGGGGTGGTGTGGGGAGGGGCTAGAGCGGCTTGGACTTCTTGTTATGTCAGCTAGTGCCGTATGTCATCCAGTAATTAATCCATTTACTTATTCATTCAATCAATATTTACTGGGTACCTGTTCTGTGCCAAGCACTTGTGCTGGGTGCTGGGAATAAAGATGGCAACAAGTTGCCCTTCCCCTCAAAGGGCTTACTGTTTGGTAAGTGCTCATTATGTATAATCTGTCATCTTATTATGTAGGTGCATCTGGTTATGAGCTTCAGCAAAGGGAAAAGGGGAAGGTGAAGCTGTTGGAATGTCCACCCATTTCAGCCTCCAGCCATAGAGCTACCGGGCAGTGCTGTCCAGGCTATGCTGAGCCGGCTGGTCCCTCTTCTGCTGCCCAAAGCCTCTTCTTCACGGCTTCTCCTTACTCTAGAGAGAGCAATAATCTTAATGTTTGTACATCCCTTTATAGAGTTTCTTTCCTACCTGTTATTTCAGTTGATTCCCACTATTCTGGGAGGAAGGAATTATCCCAACTTTTGGGCAAGCAAACTGAATTTCAAATATGTTATGATTTATCAAAGCCAGTGAGTTGCAGAGCTGGGGATTTAGAACCAGCTGCCTGGTTCTAAATGCCCTGCTTTTTTCACTGCATCTTCCTCTTGCCCCATGTAGTTGAAAATAGGCATCCTGGAAATACTCAGTGTAGTTCTATTTAACAACACTTTACCAAGCATACCCTGTGCCGTGCTCTCTCCTGGGCCCTGAGGACAAAGAAACACATTAGACCTCACGTTGGCCTTGAGGAAGTCCATGTTTAGTGGAAGAGACAGACAATTAAACAGATTGAAACAATGAAACCATGAAGCTCCAGGATTTAGGTTCTTTCTCATGGAAATAGCAGTATTACCTTGTGGATCCCTGATGCATTCCATCTTGAAGAGTGGCAATGGCTTGGATTAAACTGGAAATCATAGATGAGGAATCAGTTCTCAGGTAGTGAGCTCACTTGGCCATTCCGTGACTAGGATTAGATCTGAGACCAGACCCAGCCAGGCTGGGCACAGGGGTAGAGGCAGCCAAACTGTGGTACCTCAGTGACAGTAGGAAGCATGGAGCCTTCAGCGCAGGGAGTGTGGGGTAGAGTGGGGGTGTTTTTCTAGTCCTATCACTAGGCAGCATGGTATAATGGGATGAACCTAGCAGATTTGGGTTGAATCCTGCCTTTGCCACTTACTTGCTGTGTGACTTTGGGCAAATTACTTATCACGAAGTCTCAGTTTTCTTATCTGAAAAGTGGAGCTAATAAAAGAACTGGGTTCCTAAAGTGTGGGGACTAAATGAGGTATTGTATGTAAAGTGTCAGAATAGTATGAGATACACAGCTGCTTAATAAATGTTAGTTCCTTTCTCATTTCTCGTTGCTTAGTAATTCATAGGTTTCTTTGACAAATAGACTGTAGAAAAGGTGATACTTACTTTGATCAGTTAGATGAAGGCCAGTACACTTGTTGATGAGGTGAAGTTGCTCAGTCGTGTCTGACTCTGCGACCCCATGGACTGTAACCAACTAGGCTTCTCCGTCCATGGGATTCTCCAGGCAAGAATACTGGAGTGGATTGCCATTTCCTTCTCCAAGGGATCTTCCCAACCCAGGGATTGAACCCGGGTCTCCTGCATTGGAGGCAGACGCTTTAACCTCTGAGCCACCACTTGTTAGAAGTGCTCTAAAGAGAGCCCCAAGAACTCCCAAGTTTGTAGGAAGCATCGGATTTACTTAAGTTTACACAGAAGGAAACTGAGGCCCCAGGGAAGAGATTAAGCAGCTTATGTCAGACAAGTGAATCATTGATGGAGCTGGGGCCAGAAGCTGGATCTCCTGACCATCCCCACCCCTACCCCACCCTCACCCACATCAGGGTATCTCACTGCCTGTTTTATAGATGGGCTTGGTTGCTTCCCAGGACTAGAGAAAGAAGTAACTATGCCTGCATGCCCAGGCAGGAGTGTAAATGACACACTGATGTCAGAAGCTTTTCTTTATCTAGGGAAACAAAGCTATGAATCAGAAAAGAGCACAAACCATAGTATAGTACATCATCCTCACTTGTGGGACCCAGACCAGTGGTTTTTCAGCCTTTCATGTCTTATACTCCTCTCCCCTCTATACCCACTAAATTTGAGCAGAAGAGAAACAAAGTCCAGTTTTTCCTATATCATTCCCTTGTTTATAGGTCCTCTCTTATTAAGTTATTATTAACAGTATGATTGAAGAATATAAAAAGTATAGTAATGTGATTGAGAGTCAATTACTATTACTCAAATACAAGATGACAAGACTAATGCAATGCTCTTTGTCAGCAGATTTATATTTAATGACAGTTAGAATCAGGTAAATTCAGAGGCCCTCAGAATCCCTGGGTCATGTGGCATAACATTTTGACCTGGGCCGGACAGGAGAATGCATTACAGATGGTGGGAGTGTGGAGACAGGTGTTTGGTGGATAATCCCTGGGAGGAGAAGCACAACAGAAAATTTACAGTTGAGTATGGGAATGGTCACAGGTAGTTAATCCTTAGAAAATATGATATTCAGGAGATGATGGACATGGGGAGAAATGAGAAGAAATTCTTGGTGAATATTATGTGCTCTCTGTACTGCTTGTTGAGATCCACTGGTGTTGACTCCGTATACTAGAGTGAAGAGGGGAGCAAGCACCAGGAGCTAGAATTCATGGAAGTTTTCCTGGAGGAGGTGGGTAATCCTACCAGGATCCTTCCTGCTTTGCCGGCAGGGAACTGAGCCCCTGCTGTTTGCCCCCACAGGCTCGCTGTAACCAATACCACCATGACAGGGACTGTGTTGAAGATGACAGACCGGAGCCATCGGCAGAAGCTGCAGCTGAAGGCCCTGGACACGGTGCTCTTTGGGCCTCCTCTCTGTGAGTCCTGGGGAGAGGGAAGGCTGCTGATGTGCCATGGACCCCAAGGCTGGGTTGAGGTCCTGGGTCTGCCCCAAAGGGATAAAATGAATGTTCTAGAGAGGTACATCAGAAGGTTAAAGAAGGCATTCTATAAAAGAGGTGGCATGTGACCTCTGCCTTTAAAGATGGGTAGGGCTTTATTCCATGGAGGAGGCAGGAGAGGCCAGTCTAGGTGAAGACAACCTGAGTGAGAATGCAGACACTAAATATGAATGGTATGCTCAGGGATAACAACCTGAAGCGGGCTGAGTGCCGTCTAGCTGTTCCTGCTGCCGCTGTGGACGTGCAGAGGCCATGGACTGATTGCTGAACATTTCGTGTCCTTGAACAAGCAGACAGGGCTAAGCAGGCTTTCACTGAAGCAACAGAGATACACTTAGACTAGGGCAGGTTGGTCTCTTCAGCCCAGGGTCAGCTGAGGGGATTAGGTGCTTCAGCTCCTGAACATCTGTCAGGTGGGAATGATCAACCTTGCCATCCTTTTTTATCCTAAGTGAACTCAACACAGAGTAGTAAAATTTCTTAGAAAATTTGCCTTGACCAGAAGGCTCTTCAGGCCTACTCTGTGTCCTTTGGGAGCTGTTGGCACCAGCCTGACCCCAGTGGAGGATGCCAGCAGCAGGATACTTTGAAGCCCAACACCAGTCCAGAGAAGCCGCAGGCAGGCAAGGTCAGTGGCAGTGTGACATTTCCCTGTCTGTGCGTTTGGCTTGACAAATACCCCAGCTGATGTCTCAATAGAGGTGGATAGGTCCATAATTTTTTGGTTTAAAAAAGCTTTAATAGACTTTATTTTTATTTTATTATTTTTTAAGATTTGTTTATTTTAGTTTTTGGCCACATGGCTTGTGGGATCTTAGTTCCCCAACCAGGGATCAAACTCGGACCCACAGTAGTGAAAGCCCGAATCTTAACCACCAAGAAATTCCCTATTTTTGTTTTTTAATTTAAAACATTAAAAAAATTTTTTTTTCTCTTTTAGCCATGCTGCATGGTATGTGGGATCCTAGTTCCCTTACCAGGGGTTGAACCCATGCCACTGCAGTGGAAGCAGAGTCTTAACCACTGTACCACTGGGGAAGTCCCTAGACTTTATTTTTTTGAGTAGATTTAGGTTCACATCAAAATTGAGTGGAAGGTACAGAGATTTTCCATACACTTCTGCCCCCATACATGCACAGCCTTCCCCATTAAAAACATCTTCACCACAGTGGTAGATTTGTAACAACTGCTGAACCTACACCGACACAGCGTTATCACCCTGAGTCCATAGTTTACATTAAGATTCACTCTTGGTGTTGTGCAGTCTGTGGGTTTGGACAAATATATAATGAGTTGTATCCACCTGTGTGGTGTCAGACAGAATGGTTTTTCACTGCCCTAAAGATCCTCTGTGCTCCACCTGTTTATCCTTCTTTCTTCCTCAACCCCTGGCAATCATTGATTTTTTTTTTTTTTTTTTTAACCTCTCCATAGTTTTGTCTTCTTCAGAAGGTCTATACCTTTTGTAAGTGTGAAACAGAGCAACATGGGAGAAGACCATTTTCATCCGCTTTGTTGCCTTTTTTGGTCTTGTTCTATGTGTTTAGTCACTCAGTCATGTCCGACTCTTTGTGACCCCATGGACTGTAGCCCGCCAGGCCTCTCTATGAGGATTCTCCAGGCAAGAATACTGGAGTGGGTTACCATGCCCTCCTCCAGGGGATCTTCCCAACCCAGGGATTGAACCCAGCTCTCCTGCATTGCAGGTGGATTCTTTACTGTGTAAGCCACCAGGGAAGCCTTTTAGGTCCTAGGACACATTTTTTCTTATCTTTCATTTATAAGTTTTAAATAAATGACACAATGAAGGCTCTAATTGTGAGGCCCACCCTCTGTACTGAGCAATGGCCTTTTATTCATCCACCAACCTTTTTAAAGCACCTACTGTGCACCACTAAATGACAGTCTCTTCTCTCAAGAAGGTCCATCTAAATGAACATTGGCATGTCAACAAATTCAGTAAATGGTCAACAGATACAGTGGTATAACAGTCATGTAAGTCATTCCATAGTTCAGGTGAGAGCGCAAAGTAGGGAGGAGTTTTCAGTTGGAGACCGAGAAGTTTTATGGAGAGGATCACTCTTGAGTTGACTCTTGAAAAATGGGAAGTGGCCTTATTAAACTTTCTTTATTAACAGCCTACCCCCCTCTCTTTGTATACACCAGCAAAAACTATACCAGAAGAATCAAACCCAGCAGTGAAAGCTAGGTTATTTTTTCAGAGGCTCTCCCATGTTACCCTGCAGTTAGGGGGAGGCCTTTGGCAGCCTGAAATCTTCTTTAGTCTTCTGAGATATACTAATAGACTGTTAACACAGCTAGTGCTAATGGTAAAGAATCCACCCGCCAGTGCAGGAGACATAAGATGTAAGAGATGTGGGTTTGATCCCTGGTTCAGGAAGATCCCCTGGAAAAGGAAATGGCAACCCACTCCAGTATTCTTGCCTGGAGAATCCCATGGACAGAGAAGCCTGGCGGGCTACAGTCTATAGGGTTGCAAAGAGTCAGACACGACTGAAGCAATGTAGCATACACATGGTCTGTATTGAAATAGTATTTACCATATCTGAAAGGGTGTGTTAAAAACAGGTTAAAGTAAGTAAGAATTGCAAATGGAAAAATCACCTTTTTCTCAAGCACACACGGAACCTTCTCCAGGATAGATCATATCCTGGGCCGTAAATCTAGCCTTGGTAAATTCAAAAAAATTGAAATAATTCTAAGCATCTTTTCTGACCGTAATGCAGTAAGATTAGATGTCAATTACAGGAGAAAAACTATTAAAAATTCCAACATATGGAGGCTGAACAACATGTTGCTGAACAACTAACAAATCACAGAAGAAATCAAAATATGCACAGAAATGAATGAAAATGAAAACACAACAACCCCAAACCTATGGGACACTATAAAAGTCGTGCGAAGGGGAAGGTTCATAGCAATATAGGCTTACCTCAAGAAACAAGAAAAAAGTCAAATAAATAACCGAACTCTGCACCTCAAGCAACTAGAAAAGGAAGAAATGAAGAATCCTAGGGATAGTAGAAGGAAAGAAATCTTAAAAATTAGAGCAGAAATAAATGCAAAAGAAACATAAGAGACCAGAGCAAAAATCAACAAAACTAAAAGCTGGTTCTTTGAGAAGATAAATAAAATTGACAAACCATTAGCCAGACTCATCAAGAAACAAAGGGAGAAAAATCAAATCAACAAAATTAGAAATGAAAATGAAGAGATCACAACAGACAATACAGAAATATGGAGGATCATAAGACCATTATTAGCAACTATATGCCAATGTAATGGACAACTTGGAAGAAATGGACAAATTCTTAGAAAAGTGCAACTTTTCAAAACTGAACCAGGAAGAAATAGGAAATCTTAACAGACCCATCACAAGCAAAGAAATTGAAACTGTAATCAGAAATCTTCCAGCAAAAAAACAGCCCAGGACCAGACGGCTTCACAGCTGAATTCTACCAAATATTTAGAGAAGTGCTAACACCTATCCTACTCAAACTCTCCAGAAAACTGCAGAGGAAGGGAAACTTCCAAACTCATTCTATGAGGCCACCATCACCCTAATACCAAAACCTGACAAAGATGCCACAAAAGAAAAGAAAACTACAGGCCAATATTGCTGATGAACATAGATGCAAAAGTCCTTAACAAAACTCTAGCAATCAGAATCCAACAACACATTAAAAAGATCATTCACCATGACCAAGTGGGCTTTATCCCAGGAATGCAAGGATTCTTCAATATCCACAAATCAATGAATGTAATTCACCACATTAACAAACTGAAAAATAAAAGCCATTTGATTATCTCAATAGATGCAGAGAAAGCCTTTGACAAAATTCAACCTCCATTTATGATAAAACTCTCCAGAAAGCAGGAATAGAAGGAACATACCTCAACATAATAAAAGCTATATATGACAAACCCACATCAAACATTATCCTCAGTGGTGAAAAATTGAAAGCATTTCCCCTAAAGTCAGGAACAAGACAAGGGTGCCCACTTTCACCACTACTATTCAACATAGTTTTGGAAGTTTTGGCCACAGCAATCAGAGCAGAAAAAGAAATAAAAGGAATCCAAATTGGAAAAGAAGAAGTAAAACCCTCACTATTTGCAGATGACATGATCCTCTACACAGAAAACCCTAAAGACTCCACCAGAAAGTTACTAGAGCTAATCAATGAATATCGTAAAGTTGCAGGATATAAAATCAACACACAGAAATCCCTTGCACTCCTATATACTAACAATGAGAAAGCAGAAAGAGAAATTAAGGAAAAAATTCCATTCACCATTGCAACAAAAAGAATAAAATACTTAGGAAGATATCTACCTAAAGAAACAAAAGACCTATATATAGAAAACTATAAAACACTGGTGAAAGAAATCAAAGGGGACACAAATAGATGGAGAAATATACCGTGTTCATGGATTGGAAGAATCCATATAGTGAAAATGAGTATACTGCCCAAAGCAATTTATAGATTCAATGCAATCCCTATCAAGCTACCAACAGTATTTTTCAGAGAACTAGCACAAATAATTTCACAATTTGTATGGAAATGCAAAAAACCTCAAATAGCCAAAGCAATCTTGAGAAAGAAGAATGGAACTGGAGGAATCAACCTACCTGACTTCAGGCTCTACTACAAGGCCACAGTCATCAAGACAGTATGGCTGGCACACAGACAGAAATATAGATCAATGGAACAAAAGAGAAAGCCCAGAGATATATCCACGCACCTATGGACACCTTATCTTTGATAAAGGAGACAAGGTTATACAATGGAGAAAAGACAATCTCTTTAACAAGTGGTGCCGGGAAAACTGGTCAATCACTTGTAAAAGAATGAAACTAGAACACTTTCTAACACCATACACAAAAATAAACTCAAAATGGATTAAAGATCTAAATGTAAGACCAGACACTATAAAACTCCTAGAGGAGAACATAGGCAAAACACTCTCTGACATAAATCACAGTAGGATCCTCTATGACCCACCTCCCAGAATATTGGAAATAAAAGCAAAAATAAACAAGTGGGACTTAATTAAAATTAAAAGCTTCTGCACAACAAAGGAAATTATAAGCAAGGTGAAAAGACAGCCTTCAGAATGGGAGAAAATAATAGCAAATGAAGCAACCCATTAAAGAATTAATCTCAAAAATATACAAGCAACTCCTGCAGCTCAATTCCAGAAAAATAAACAACCCAATCAAAAAGTGGGCCAAAGAACTAAACAGACATTTCTCCAAAGAAGATGCAGATGGCTAAGAAACACATGAAAAGATGCTCAACATCACTCATTATCAGAGAAATGCAGATCAAAATCACAATGAGGTACCATTTCATGCCAGTCAGAATGGCTGCTATCCAAAAGTCTACAAGCAATAAATGCTGGAGAGGGTGTGGAGAAAAGGGAACCCTCTTACACTGTTGGTGGTAATGCAAACTAGTACAGCCACTATGGAGAACAGTGGAGATTCCTTAAAAAACTGGAAATAGAGCTGCCATATGACCCAGCAATCCCACTTCTGGGCATATACAGTGAGGAAACCAGAATTGAAAGAGACACATGTACCCCAATGTTTATTGCAGCACTGTTTATAATAGCCAGGACATGGAAGCAACCTAGATGCCCATCAGCAGACAAATGGATAAGAAAGCTGTGGTACATATACACAATGGAATATTACTCAGCCATTAAAAAGAATACATTTGAATCAGTTCTAATGAGGTGGATGAAACTGAAGCCTATTATATAGAGTCAAGTAAGCCAGAAAGAAAAACACCAATACAGTATACTAATACATATATATGGAATTTAGAAAGATGGTAATGATAACCCTGTATGCGAGATAGCAAAAGAGAAACAGATGTATAGAACAGTCTTTTGGACTCTGTGGGAGAGGGCAATGGTGGGATGATTTGGGAGAATGGCATTGAAACATGTATAATATCATATATGAAATGAATCGCCAGTCCAGGTTTGATGCATGATACAGGGTGCTCGGGACTGGTGCACTGAGATAACCCAGAGGGATGGTATGGGGAGGGAAGAGGGAGGGGGTTTCAGGATGGGGAACACATGTAAACCCATGGCGGATTCATGTCAATGTATGGCAAAACCAATACAATATTGTAAAGTAATTGTCCTCCTATTAAAATAAATAAAAAAAAAAGAAAAATCAGCTAGGTCTAGAGAGCATGAGGATCAGAATCCTGGGTACATGGTACTGGGTCCTGGAGGTCAGAGCCAGCAAGGCGAGCCCCAGTAAATTGGGTTAGGCTGATACCAGGACAGGAGTATCTTCTCCTAGACTCATTTCATTTAGCCTCTAGGTTGCCTGTAACCTAATCTAAAGGAGGTCAGAGGTCAGCAGAAAACTTTCTGAGGTAGGCAGAGCAGAGGTGCTATAGTTAAGAAGATACTTCACATCCACTAGGATAGCTACAATAAAAGTGAAAACAGAGGAAAGAACAGAAAGTAAGTGTTGGCAGGGATGTGGAGAAATTAGAACACTTGTACATTTCTAGTGATAAGGAGAAAGGTTCAGCTACTTTAGAACATAGTCTCATTGTTCCTCAAAAAGTTAAACATAGTTACCATATAACTCAGCGATTCCATACCTGGGAATGTACCCCAAAATTGAAAACAGGTACTGAAACAAATACATGTACATAGCAGCTTTATTCACAATAGCTGAGGTGGAAGCAACCCATATATACATTGATGGATGAATGGATAAATAGTTGTAGTATATAAACACAATGAAATGTAACTCAATCATAAAAGGAAGTGAAGTTCTGATTACATGCTACAAGAACATGTATTGTTTGATTCCATTTATATGCACTATTCAGAATAGATAAATCCATAGGGATCAAATTAAGATTGGTGGCTGGCAGGGGCTAGAGTGAGTGGGAAATGGGAAGTGGCTGGTAATGGGTATGGGATTTCTTTTGGGATAATGATGAAGGTTCTAAAATTAATTGTGCCGATGGTTGCACAACTTTGTGAATACACTAAAATCACTGAATTGTTTAATTTAAAAGAATGAATTTTAGAGTATGTGGATTATATCTCCCATCATCACCATCATCATTATTTCAACTTGATTTTTTATAACCTTTTGACTTCCATTTAGAGAACTTCTTATAAACCTAGGGAAGCACCTTGGTCTCTTTTCAAAATTGCCCCTCACTGTATGACCTTTTGTAGATTGTTTTTCTCAGTATATATTTGCTGATTTGTATCATGAAACAACTGAACTGAAGGATCCTTATGACTTCTTTCAGCTGTGACATTCCATGATTTGGGGGAGAAACCCTTTTGTTGATAAGGATTCTGTGTAAAAGATAGGAGGCCTGTTCTTTCCCCTTACTACCTGTATCCTGTACTTTTAGGACTTCTGTGTTCAGCCATTGTCTTATCATGTGACCTTTGGCAGTTCACTTCTGCATAGATTTGGCTTTCCTCATCTGTGGAATGGTCTTGGTCATTTAGGCTCTTACTGGCTCTCTCATTCAAGAACTCAGAATTGGTGTCCTCCTGGGAGCTAAGATGAATCCAGCAGCTGTCCTGATGGCAGAGATTGCTTTTTATACTTTCCTGCTAATACTTCTGAAAGAAAAATTTAGAAAATTGTCAGCTGGAACCTAAGGAAGATACTAGGAAGCTCTTTGCCAGGAGACTTCTGCAAGAGTGGGCCGCCCCTGGTGGGTGCCTGCAGAGAATCCCTTGACCTGTGTCCCCTAGGTTCTGTTTTCCCATTTGCACGTGGACTAAAACCCTTAGTCAGTGCTCTTCCCTGTCCAGCACCCATGCAGGATTTAGAGTGATGGCCTGTGCTAGCTTGGACCTGGGTTCTGCATCCAGGGTGAGCTGGTTAAGGCTGTGATCTCAGGCCTCCCCACTGGCTTGCAGTGAGCACCCCCTGAGCACCTGGGCTGGCTTCAGTTGCCAGCTGTGGCTACCTTGCCCAGTATTAATGAAATCCCACCACCGGCCTGAGGCTTGAGAAATTACAAATCACAATTTTGTTTACAGTAGTAGCTGGAGGGTCTGCTGAGTGAGTGGATCCATCTGCCCGCAGCAGCCTCAGAGCTTGGGAAGAGGGAAGGAGGATCAGACTGGCTCAGCCTGGAGTCCTGACCAGGAAGACAGCTCGGCCCTCCCTGCCTGGGCCACAGAGCAGCTCAGGTGTTTCCCGTCTTTTCCGCCAGCAGAGCTGGCTCTATGCTGGCCCAGCTGGGGCTCTCCTGACAGTGCCGGTGGCCAGGTGTCAGGTGTGCTCTGAGACACAGAGGGCCAAAGACAGTGCTCAGTTTGGGGTCTCAGCTGATCTCTCATTATGGCAGCAAATGATTCACTGAGGCTCAAATGAGGCGAGTTTTAAACAGCAGAGCCATGACTCAAACCTAGGTTTTTAGCTTATATTTCAGCTCTCTTTTCTACTGTATTATCCCACCCTCCACTTCTGTTAGAGGAGACAAGATGTAAGAGTCCCAGCTCTGAAATCAAACAGACTGGCTCTATCACTCAGTCACTTGGTGACCTTGGGCACATTCCTAAGGTTCTCTGTGTCCCAGTTTCCCCTAAGTGGTAGCTGCTGTTGTTAGTGTGTATCACTGTCTTGGGCTCAGGGCTGGGTGCCCTTTGTGCTGTTAGGAGTACTGAGAAAGGTGCAGAAAGAGGCCTGCACAGTAATCATGGGGGTTCGGGGGACTTGTGAAGAGGAAAAGACAAAGACTGCACCTTGTTTTCCTTCCACAGTGGCTCAGGTAATAGGAGAAGGCACCAGTGAGCGGGAGGGGCTGCCTGTCTGGGACAGCTTGCTCTGTTCTTACGCGCTTTCTCCTTTTTGTTATGTTCCTTCTCTAGGATGCCTTTCCAGCCTCTTCCTGGGCATGTTCAACCCTTCCCTCTTACTTTCCACTTTCCTCTGGGGATCCACAGCCCTTTGTACCTGCTTTTTTGTTTGTTATTTCAGATTTCCCTCTCTTTTATTGAAAGTATAATTGATTATACTAGTACAATATTGTGTTAGTTTCAGGAGCGCAGAAAAGTAATTATATCTGCTTTCTGTATAACAGTCTGTTTCCCTGTCTGTTACTTTTTAAACTGGAAGCTCCTTGAGGGTAGACACAGCTTTGTTCATCTGTCATTGCCACTCAGCTTAAGGCCCAGCAAGGAAGAGGTGGAAGTTACACAGAAGGAGGCTGGGCCTCTCCAGAGCTACAGGCTTGGGGGAGGTAGGGGAAGAGTCTGGCTCAGCTTAGCTGTGGGGAGAACTGCTCCCCGTGTAGTATCTGTGCACCGGTAGGGCAGCTAAGGCATTTTTTGGGAGGCTACAATCAGAAGAAAAGAGGGTCCAGAAATAGTTCTTACAGGTTAAACAGACACCTCAGCATAGAAGGCTATGTAAATGATGAAAGAAATTCCTAGCACCTACTGTGGTAGTGAGGGGTGAGTATCTGTATCTGTCAGGCACAGGGGACTGTGGGCAGTAGAGAAGCAGATAGAATATGTGGGGAGAGGGGATTCCAGAACGTGATAATCACTGGAGCCTCACGTTCTCACCCTGAAAACTGGCACCCTGAGAATTCTGTCACTCTGCGCGCTGTGCACATGTCAGCATCTCATTTGTTTACACCCTCCTCCCTTGCCTCAAGCCTGACTGTGGTAACAGTTGACCTCATTTTGCTAAAATCTATTTGTAGCACTCAGGCTGGGAATTTTGCCACCTTCTGGCTCCCCAGGCCCAAACCATCTTCCCTGGGTTAGTTGTGTTCATCTCGCCAGCCATGCCCGCTGTCATGAAACCTCTGTAGTTTTTCCGTGGCTGAGTTCACTGGTGACAGGTGGATTCTGAGAGCTGAGTTCCCGTAGAGGCTGTGAGGACAGCTCGCCAGACTTTTCTTCTTTTTTTTTAACTTATTTTAATTGGGGATAATTACTTTACAATATTGTGATTTTTTTGCCATACATCAACATGAATCAGCCATAGGCATACAAGTGTCCCCTCCTCCTGAACCCCCCTCCCACCGCCTTCCCCACCCCATCCCTCCGGGTTGTCACAGAGCACCAGCTCTGGGTTCTCTGCATCTTGCATCAAATTCCCACTTTGCCAGACTCTTGTTCCAGGAGCTGGTATTTGCCTTCTGTATGCACTTTATATTGTTCCTACCCTTTCCTGCTAGAACCTCCCTTTCTTCTTCCTTTTTGCCTCCTTTCTGCCTTTGCTAAGTGCCTGCTCTGGTCAGGCTCTATGCTAAGTGTGAGGCTACAGAGATAAATAAGTCTTGTGCCCTGGTCCTGAGGAACCCACAGTGACTGATATGAAAGCTGAAAAGCACACAGGGCAATCTTTGAGAAAATACATGTTTTTAGCTGTCCAGTGAGTGGGTTGGTCAGAGAATCCTAGTCCAGAGGAGAAGGAATGGGCAGGTCTCTGTAAACTATGGTGGGCTGGGAAGGTGGTAGAAATCGAAGAATGGGACTCAGGTTATGATAGGAAGAAGAACATCATGAATAAGGCACAAACTAGATTCTTAGTTTCCCTGTTTCTCCTTCTTTCTTCCTGACACAGTAGTTTATAGATTTTTGTATTAGGGTTCTCCAGAGAAACAGAACCAATAGTATATATATATAGATACATATATGAGGAGGTTTGTTATGAAAATTGATTCACGCTATCTTGGAGGCCAAGAAGTCCCACAGTCTTCCATATATAAGCTGGAACCCAGGAAAGGTAGGGTTGTAGTTCAGTCTGAGTCTGCAGGCTGAGGACCAGGGGAGCTGATGGTGTGAGAATCCCTGTGAGTCTGAAGACCAAGAGCCAGGAGTGCTGATGTGGGTGGGCAGAGGAAAATGGATGTGTAAACTCAAGCTGGAGAGCATATTTGCCCTTCCTCTGCCTTTTGGGTCTGTTCAGACCCTTAGTGCCATGTGGACAATTGATTGATGCCCAGCCTCATTAATGAAGATTACCTTCTTAACTCAGTCTACTGATTCAAATATTAATCTCATATGAAGACAACTCCACAGACACACCCAGAAATAATTCTTTATCATCTATCCAGATACCCCTTAGCCCAGTCAAGGTGACACATAGAGTTAACCATTAGGGATTCCCTTAGATATCAAAATTCTCCAAGCCAAGCTTCAATAGTATGTGAACTGTGAACTTCCAGCTGTTCAAGCTGGATTTAGAAAAGGCACAGGAATCAGAGATCAAATTGCCACCATTCACTGGATCATCAAAAAAGCAAGAGAGTTCCAGAAAAGTATCTACTTTTGCTTTATTGTCTATGCCAAAGCCTTTGACTGTGTGGACTACAACAAACTGTGGAAAATTCTGAAAGAGATGGGAATACCAGACCACCTGACCAGCCTCTTGAGAAATCTGTATGCAGGTCAGGAAGCAACAGTTAGAACTGGACATGGAACAGCAGACTGGTTCCAAATTGGGAAAGGAGTACGTTAAGGCTTATGTAACTTCTATGCAGAGTACATCATGAGAAACACTGGGCTGGAAGAAGCACAAGCTGGAATCAAAATTGCCAGGAGAAATATCAATAACCTCAGATATGCAGATGACACCACCCTTATGGCAGAAAGTGAAGGAGAGCTAAAGAGTCTCTTGATGAAAGTGAAAGAGGAGAGTAAAAAGTTGGCTTAAAACTCAACTTTCAGAAAACTAAGATCATCGCATCTGGTCCCATCACTTCATGGCAAATAGATGGGGAAACAGTGAAATCAGTGAGAGACTTCATTTTGGGGGGCTTCAAAGTCACTGCAGATGGTGACTGCAGCCATGAAATTAAAAGATGCTTGCTCCTTGGAAGAAAAGTTATGTCCAACCTAGACAGCATATTAAAAAACAGACATTACTTTGCCAACAAAGGTCCATCTAGTCAAAGCTATGGTTTTTCCAGTAGTCATATATGGCTGTGAGAGTTGGACTATAAAAAAAGCTGAGCACCAAAGAAATGATGCTTTTGATCTGTGGTGTTGGAGAAGACTCTTGAGAGTCCCTTGGACTGCAAGGAGATCCAACCAGTCCGTTCTAAAGGAAATCAACCCTGAATATTCATTGGAAGGACTGATGCTGACGCTCCAATACTTTGGCCACCTGATGTGAAGAACTGACTCATTTGAAAAGACCCTGATGTTGGGAAATATTTAAGGCAGGAGGAGAAGGGGATGAAAGAGGATGAGATGGTTGGATGACATCACTGACTCAATGGACATGAGTTTGAGTAAACTCTGGGAGTTGGCGATGGACAGGGAGGCCTGGCGTGCTGCAGTCCATGGGGTCACAAAGAGTCGGACACGACTGAGTGGCTTAACTGAACTGAACTGAACTAGAACTGTGGACCCCACTGAAAGGAACTGACAATTCTCACATCTATTTCTCTGAACACCTCAAAGTACTTTCATTTACAACTAGGCATTTAATCTTTTAGCAATTCTGTGATAATGCATTTTACAGCTGAGGAAGCTGAGACTGAGATGGGGGAAGTGAATTTCATAACAAATTAGGGCAGAGGTAAGGACAGAACTCAAACTTCCTAATACTTCATGCAAGATGCTTCCTTTGTTGAAATAAGAGTTTCTCTACACGAGGCCCTATTTTTAACCTCAAAGGCCTGGCCGTTCAGCTTTTGGATCTTCACTCTCTGATGGCAGTGCCACAGTCATCTCCCAGCAGGTTGAGGGGGGAAACTTAGGCTATGGAATTCCTATAGCTGCACCAGGGCTAGATCAGGGGATATAGGTGTACCCTGGTGAGACATGTTTGCGTGTAATAAAGCAGAAATAATGCCTGCTGCATGAGTATGAGAAAGTGGGGTATAGCGGAAAGACCATGCAGTCAAACAAATCTGGATTTGAATTCCCGCTCTGTCACTTTTCATGGACTCTGACAAGTCAGTGCCTCTATGGAACCTCACTTTTCTGGTCTTCAACATGGGAATACTCTACTGTATAGATTAGTTGTGAGAATTTGAAATGTTAATGTAAATATCTGATACATTTTATGTTTTCTCTATTTCCCTTTTTTCAAAAAAAAGTCCTTCTTATGTCGATTAAAGAGAGGGAGACATCACACTTAAGGCTTTTCAGTAAAGATTCAACCCCACAAATATTTATTGAGTGGCTTCTGTGTGCTGGTCAGTGCTGTGCTTGGTGCTGGCCTACAGAGAAATGATGATCGGTAGCGGCCACAGAGTAAATCAACCAGATTAGACTCATTTTCTTCCCACCAAGCTTGGTAGCCCACAGGCTGTTGACAGGCAGCATGTCTGAGTTTCAGCTATGCATCTGACAAGGCAGAAGGATATAGGGGATAAATGCTTATGTATTTAAGTGGAGTCAAAACTCACTGAAGAGATCAAGAGGGTACTGATAGGTGGAACAATATTAACTTAGAAGAGGGGGTGATGGATAGATCCTGTCCTTGTCCCTGGTAATTCAATATTTTTATTCATGAGCTGGATGAGAATATGAAGCTGAAAAAAATAGGATCTTGTTTCAAATTAATCTGGACAAGGTAGAATAAGGAACTGAGTAGAAATGATTGGCGCCTGATCTGTATGCCCAACTCAAGGGCTTTGAGGTATTGGAGGCAATAGGAGGAGGGAGCTAGTCACATGAAAAATTGTTGGAACGTAGCATCTTTGACTTTGGATAGGAATGTTGGGGATGTTGGAGGTGAGAAACCCTGGGAATCCAAGATGAAAAGTCCTTAATAAACAGAGAAGACAAAGAGTACCCTAGCCTGTGGTGGAGGCTGGATAGGAGGTATGTGTGTTCCAGAAAGTAAGGCAACTCACTATACTGCAGAGATATTGCTTCTTGTGATCTAAGGACAGGGGAGTGGGGATGTGAGCATGGCTGCAAGTGTAGGCCTTCCAGGAAGCTGGAGGGTGGCTGTTGGAGGGCCCTTAGTTGCTCTATGAAGGTGTTAGTCGCTCAGTCATGTCCAACTCTTTGCGACCTCTTGGACTGTAGTTTACCAGTCTCCTCTGTCCATGGGGTTCTCCAGGCAAGAATCCTGGAGTGGGTTGTCATTCCCTTCTGCAGGGGAGCTTCTTAACCCAGGGATCAAACCTGGTCTCCTGCATTGCAGGCAGATTCTTTACCAGCTGAGCCACCAGGGCAGCGACCAGTTCCTCTGTACAGTCTGGCATAGACATGTGAAGGACATGGCTACACCCTGGACCTAGTAACTCCCCTCCCATGGATGGAAATAGCATGTGCTAATCTGTCCTTGATTTCACACCATCCCCATGTCCTATTGCTCAGCCTTTCAATGAGGAGCTATGAATATAACCCTTTTTGTCAAAGTGGGCGTCAGCTTCATGAGGTGGAATTTCAGCTACATGTGTCTTTTCCTGCTGTCTGTCTAGACCCTGCCCCAACTTTGTGGCTCCACTGGGTCCTTTTGGGTCCCCCTCAGCCCCTTACTGGGCAGTGAGATCCTGTCAGTGGCCCCGCCCCTTCCCCAACACCAGGTGAGCCAGTGTGCACAGGAGGTCATTACCTCTTTCCCCTTATCTGGGGCTTTTCTAAGCCGTTGCTGCTCTATTTCTAGTGGAGTACAGTGCAGGCAGGGCATACAATAGCAGCCTCTTTCCCTCCTGGTATCTCTTTCAGTCTTCTGTGCTGTGGCCCAGTCTCCGGCTCCAGGACTGCCCCTCTGCTGGTCAGCTCAGTTCTTGGGACACGACATTTGTTCTTATCTTCTGATGTTATTCCTTGTTTAGCTTTTCAGTGTTGCTCTCTCCAGAGCAAAGCATTGCTTTGAACCCCAGCTGGTGGACAGGGCCCTGGCACTTCACCAATAGCCGCCAGGTGTTCTCTGGAGGTAGACCTGGCCCTCTGTTCCGGGACATCCTGATGCTGCTCCTGTTCCACCTGGTCTCTGGGTGAACCACAGCCTAGATAGAAATGGTCTGTAGATGAGACCTGCAGACCTCTATATGATCTAGTCTTTGTACCTTGCGCCTAGAATAGCCTCATGGTCTGGGAGACCCAGCTTCTGCAGTAACCTCAGCCCCACAGCCAATCCTCAGGCTCTAGCGACTTTGCTTGTATCCTTACCAGCCGTCCCTCTCCTGCCTACTGTAGTTTCCTAGTGTTTCTTACCCTGTAGGGTAGAGGCCACTGCATCCAGGCACATGGGCTCACGGCAGCCCAGAATGGCTGGGATGTCCTGAGAAGGCACTAGTTCTCTTCACTGCACACTAGGGAAGCGTGATCCAGTGAGCTTCCTATATTGCTCTAAGGCCTCTCATCCTTTCCAAACTAGGCCTTGACCTAGCAGAGAAATAAGCAGAGTGTGGCGAGTGTGTGTCTAAGAAGAGAAACCAATTCCTCCTGAGTGGGAAGGCTTTGTGGAGGAGGGGACACACAGAGTGTGTGAGGCTGAGCAGGCAGTGGGCACCCTGACTCACTGTGCCCTTCCTCTCTGGCAGTGACCCGCCATAACCACCTCAAGGACTTCATGCTGGTGGTGTCTATTGTTATTGGTGTGGGTGGCTGCTGGTTTGCCTATATCCAGAACCGTTACTCCAAGGAGCACATGAAGAAGATGATGAAGGACCTGGAGGGCTTACACCGAGCCGAGCAGAGTCTGCATGACCTTCAGGAAAGGTAAGGCCCTGTTCCTGCCCCCTGACCCTGGTGTTGCCAGCTCTTGGGAGCCTCCAGTTTCCACCTGAGATGTGGGTCGTCTGGCTCCCGAGACCCTGCTGACATGGTGGCCCAGGCTGTGTCATCCTCCCAAACCTGCGTCAGAGCCGAGGTTCCTGCCGTTCCAGTCACACAGGCAAGTATCCTTCCCCAGAGCAGAAGCTTGTTTCTATCCTTTCTCCCCCAGAGCTTCAGAGGGAGAAGTGTGGAGCTGCTGAAAGGTCTTGAGCTTCCCTGGTTGGATGGCTTGTGTTGGGTCATTCCATCCTCCATCCCACCTCTTGACTGCTTCCCTTTCCATAGAAGTAGACATAATCACTGTCCTTTCCCAAAGAAACCTCGCAAACATATCTTCCTAATACCTTTCATACTGTCTTATATGGCATCTAAATCTCACTTGTTGTATGTGTGCTGTGCTCAGTCTGACTCTTTGCAGCCCATGGACTGTAATCTGCCAGACTCCTCTGCCCATGGAATCTTCCAGGCAAGAATTCTGGAACGGGGTGCCATTTGCTACTCCAGGGGATCGTCCCAACCCAGGGATTGAACCCATGTCTCTTGCATCTCCTGTGTTGGCAGGCGGATTCTTTACCACTAGCACCACCTGGGAAGCACCCACTGTTGTATGACTGGGTAAATCCCTTTCCTTTCTGGGACATATTTCCTCATTAGTAATGTAAAGGAGTTGAACTAGGAGCATACCAGGACATTTTAGCTCTGATAGTCTGAGGTTCTGTTTGAATAAAGCATGGCTTAGAAACTATTGTAGAAGATCTAGCTGTGAAGGGAAGGTGACAGTCCGCCAGCCAACCTAAGTACTTTCTGACATCTAGGAATCAGGTCTGTGTGGGGAATTGGAAGAAAATCACTGCTTCTGGGCCACAGAGCACGCACTTAAGAAGGAGCAGTGACTCAGTGCCATCCTATAGGAAGAGAGCTGCAAGGACTGGAATGGCACAGAGGCAGGAGATGAATGGATGTGGACTCTGAGGAGGTGGCCTTGAAAGATGGGTAGGAAAGATTAACCTGGTGGTTGTGGTTGAGTGTGTAGAGTGAGGCCAGATCCCTGGTACCTTTGGACTCACATGTTGCTGCTGTTGCTGCTAAGTCGTGTCCACATGTTAGTAGGATGCAAAAGGCAATAGAGAATCAATGTGGGTATTTTACTTGTTTGCTTTGTTTTGGTTTTAAGAAAAGGAGAAGCCTACTTCAGGAGTGTTTGTCAGAAAATGATTCAGACAGCCTAGGGACTCCTGTTGGGGAGTCTTTGCAGGAATCCACATAAAAGGAAATGAAGTCTGTCTCTTTTCTATTATTTTTATTTATTTATTTATTTTGGAAGGATGGGGAAATGGTTTATTAAG
Source organism: Capra hircus (assembly GCF_001704415.2). Classification (NCBI taxonomy): domain Eukaryota; kingdom Metazoa; phylum Chordata; class Mammalia; order Artiodactyla; family Bovidae; genus Capra; species Capra hircus. The sequence goes on from NC_030822.1 coordinate 32,295,713, forward strand.
AACTGGATATTGTTAAGTACATTTAAACATTATTGTTTGTAATCACCACAACCCTCTTAGGTAGGTATTGTTATCCCAGTTTTAGAGTTGAAGAAATGAAGCCTCGGAGAGGGTAAGTGTCCGTAAGTAGTAAGTTAGGAATTTCTTTAACCGCAGGCTGCTGCCTCAGTAAAGACACCCCTAGCAGATTCGTTTCCATGGGCTTTTAGGAGGCAAGAGGAGTTTTATCTTTGAGCTGATTCCTGGCTACTTTGCTGGGCCCCTTGTTCCTGGGCCCTTTTCCAACTGGGGGCTAAATGCTGCTATGTGGGCAGTCCCCATTCTTCATTTGTCTGAAAAACATGTACTGTTTTCATTCCAAAGGCAAAGAATCTAGGCAGGAGGCATTCCAAGTTTGGGGATAAAACTAAACTCCCAGCCCTCCCTGCTCCCCAAGGCCTCCAGAGCTAACTGGCCACTGTGGCACTTTGAGAAACGAATGCACACCCCTCCCAACCCACGACAGTCTTACACCTGTGCACACACATATTCTCCTCTGACACAGGGGCCCATGTGCCTCTTTGTGCCTCCTTACTTTGGCAGGCCTGCACTGCCAGTCACCAAAGAGCTTTTTCCAGAGTTCCTGATGCTTTGGGTGAATAAATATAATGCTACATGTGCATTCCGTTAAGATTTCACTGGGTTTCAAGATAATTCTTTGAGGCAGGCAGGAATTTTGAGTCCCACTTAAAAAGGAAGAAACAGGCCTGGTCCAGGGAACAGACTTGTCCACAGTCACACAGCTGCATAGATCCGAGCTGTGGTCAGACTGCCTGCTTTTCTTACTTCTGATGGTAACTGATTGCCGCCTTCAAGATGCTCAGTCTTCTGTGAAGGAGACGAGGTGGGCCCAGGCTTGATTTTACATTTATTAGCTCATTTCTTCACCCAGTAGTATTTGTTGATCTTCATCGCTATTACATCCAAAATAGGTCAGTTTTGATTCTCCCTATTGTATGAAGAAAACAGGCATATCATAGACTTTTCAGAAGAGGCTGCTTTCAGAGAGGATAATATTTCAGTGAAGAATTGAATCTCTAATTTCAAGCAGTTGAGTCATGGGAGAGTACAATAAAGGAGGATATTCAGGGCAAAGAGATTGTGCTGGAAATGGTGCCCCTGGCTTGTTTTTAGCTGTGCACATAGCGCCACCTGCTGAGTGCCTCGATGAGGTTCAGTTCCTTTGCACTCCAGGGACAAAGAGCACAGAAGGCTGCAATTTGTCAGCAGAAAGCTTGCAGCTTAGGCATTTTTCCTCTTCCCTCATTTGTTCAGCACATCTTTTGAGGCTTCAGTCATTGACAGATCTGTACTTGGGATTTTTTTAGAGGTTCAGTTCTGTTTCTGCCTCTTCCGTTTACCTGCTTAATTAACTCAGCGGTCAGTGCTCTTTTCTGTGGTCCCTACTTGTTCTGCAGCCGGTCTTCTCTTCTGTACCTCAAGTCTAAGCCATATATCACTCGTTTTCTTCCTCTTCCTTTCCCCTCTTATCCTGTAACATAGTGGTTCCTACTAAGGTAGGAAGACCTGAAGTAGCTAAGTCCTTTCCCTCTTCCAGAGGGACCAGCTAATGCTTATTCTTTCCTCTGGGTCTAACCCAGGCCTCACCTTCCCCTACTCCTTTCAGGCAGAGTTGACCACCCCATCCTTTGGGCCTACCCAACACTTTATTTCTCTATTACAGAACTTATCACACTGTGTGCACCTATCTGTTTACTTGTCTATATTGGACTAGGCCATGAGCACCTCAGTGGCAGGGGCAGTCTTCTCACTCATCTCCATATATCTAGGAGTCACACAGGGCTTGGCATTTAGTAGACACCTTAAAGTACTAGGTGAAGGAATAGGTGAATGAATGAATGAATGAATAAACATAGAAATGTAGTGCAAAGAAAGGGAAGAAGGAAGGAAGCTTAGCTGGATGGATTAAGGATTTTGTCAGTAAACAGAGGGAATGTGTGGGTGGGTCCAAGGGCATATTTTCATTATAAGTGGTGCCCTTGAGAAAGAATGTGCTTAGGAAGGGAACTTACGGTCAGGGGCATGAGGGGCTCCCCCAAATCCTAACTAGCCCCTTTAGCATGATTTTCATATTTCTGTGCTTTTGGGATTTAGGTACTCAGGAGTCCAAGAGGTACAGCTCAGTAGTTCCCTTCTCATTTTCCTTAAATCTCCCCATGACCATCACCCCCAGCATATTTCACTGTCAAGCTTTCCCTGGGTCTTTGGTCTATGTTTCAGGGTATTCTACATTGATTGTACCTTCCAGATACCTTGGTATAAGAGTAGTAAATGTGCAATTTGAACACATAAAAATTAGAATTCTGGTCTCAATTCTGTCTGCCATTTGTTCCCTTTCCTAAGCCTTTGTGTCCATACCTGTCCCAGGCTGATAACTGTACAATGTATCATTATCTGCAGGGAGGACAAATGTGGAAAACCTTGTAAACTAGTAATTGTTATGATCTGAGTATGTGAGACATCTTGTTGTTGTTCAGTCAGTAAGTCGTGTCTGACTCTTTGGGACCCCATGGACTGCAGCACTCCAGGCTCTCTACTGTCTCCCCAACACCTTAGAAGGAAGGATTCAGATACCCTGGAACCTTGGCTTCACAGCCTTTGTTACTGGCAGCAGAATGATGGTCCAGATAAGTAGGGTAATGCCATGGTTGCTGTTGGTCCTGAGCTGCCTCACCAGGGCCAGGCAGGTGGCAGGGTAGGGAGAGTATATTCTGAGTGCTGGAGGCTTCATCGTCCTCTTGATGCCATGCCCTGTGGCAAGCTGGCGGGCACTGCCTGGCCTGGCTCCTCCAGCTCCCTGTGTTGTCTCCAGGCTGCACAAAGCCCAGGAGGAGCACCGCACAGTGGAGGTGGAAAAGGTGCACCTGGAGAAGAAGCTGCGTGATGAGATCAACCTTGCCAAGCAGGAAGCCCAGAGGCTGAAGGAGCTGCGGGAGGGCACGGAGAATGAGCGGAGCCGCCAGAAATATGCCGAGGAGGAGCTGGAGCAGGTAGGAGAGTCTACAGTCCCGAGGCGCTGGGGTCAAAGGGCAGGAGCCAAGGGTCTGGCCAAGAGTAGTGGAAAAGTTGCAGAAATGATCACTGCGGTTGTGAAAGCACAGTGAATAACAGGTGATAAGTTATTCTGTCCCTTCTTAGTTGAGGTATTTATATACACAGATCATAAGTATACAGCTGGCATGCTTTACAGATGCATGTACCTGTGTCGCCGTCCACATCAAGGTACAGAATCTCGTAAGCTCTCAGAGGGCTCACTTCTGCTTCCCCTTTCTCCCTGTCAATACTCCACCCGAAAGGCAACTGCAGTCGTAACCTCTAAACCAGATCAGTTTCACCTGATTTTTAACATCATGTAAATAGCATGATACAGTATGTATTCTTTTGTGTTTGGTTTCTTTAATTGAACATTATATCTGTGAGAGGTAACCATGTTATTGCATGTAGTGATATTTAGTTTATTTCTGTTGCTGAGTGTTAATCCCTTGTATGGATGTACTATAAATTATTTATCCATTCTCCTATTGATAGACATTTGGGTTGTTTGCAAGTTTGTTTTCTTTTAAAACTTCTTTGTGGGCATCACTTATTTCTTTTGGATATGTAACAGGGCATTCATATATTTGTTTTGAGAAATTGGCGATTTTCCAGAATGATTGTACCAATCTGTACAGCCACTAGTGATAGTGTGAGAGTTCTACTTGAGCTACAGCCTGAGTATTTTTAGGCATTTTCATTTTATACATTATGTTGTGGATGTAATAGTATCTTATTGTGATTTTAATTTTAATTTTCCTATTGACCAATAATATTGAATACCTTTTCATAAATTTATTGATGACTTTATTTGGGAATCTTCTAATTTAAAAAATTGGGATTCAGTTAAAAACATTTCCTATCTTCCATTGTGATTTCTTTTTGACCCATGGTTATTTAAAAGTGTGTTGCCTAATTGTCAAACACTTGGGGACTTTTCTGTTTATCTTTCTCATTGATCTCCAGTTTAACTTTGCTGTGTTCAAAGAACATGTGCTTTGACCACAGGTTCCAGTCCTTTCAAATATGTTGAAACTTGGATGATGTAAGCAGACTACAGAAAACAACTAAAAGGCAAAGAGTGTCAGACTGGATAAAAAATAAATCCCAACTATATGCTGTTTACAACAGATATGCTTTAGAAATAAGGATACAAAATAGTTAAAAGTAAAAAGATGAGAAAAGATATTAATATATGATAAACACTAAGGAAAATAAAGTAGGGGTAGCTATGTTAATGTCAGACAAAATAGACTTAGAGAAAAAAGTATTACTAGAGACAAAAATGGACATTTCATGTAAGATAAATGTGTGAATTAAACAGTAAAATATAACAACCTTTAATTTGGATACACCTAATAATATAGTTTAAAATATATATGTGTGTGTGTATATATATATAAAGCAAAAGTTAAGAAAAACTAACAGGATAATAGACAAATTTCATAATCAAAGTTAGAGATTTTTAGCATCCCCCTCCCAATAATAAGCAGCCAAAAGTATCAGTAAGGATATAAAAATTTAAACATGACTGATCAATTTGACCTCATTGCTGCATATAGAGCATTTTACCCAACAGCCGCAGAATACACATTCACTGTGGTGTTTACATGTTGCTTCTGCTCCATTCTCGCCTCTCCTTCTGGGTATCCAGTATTTATGTTAGACCTTTTAACTCTATTCCACATGTCTCTTATGCTTAGTTCTGTTCTTTTTTTCCTCCCTCTGTGCTTTGGTTTGGTTATTTTATTTTAATCTGTCTTTGAGTTCCCTAATCCTGTATTTTGCCAAGAACATTGTGGTATTTAGCTCATACAGTGGAATCCTACTCTCAGATAATGTATTTTTCTAGAATGCCGATTTTACTCTTTTATTGATTCTGTTCCCTGTCCAGAATTTTCCCATATTTTTCTTTAACATTTTAGTCATAGTTGTCTTAAATTCCTTGATGGGTAACTCTTAACATCTGGATCTTTTGTGGGACTGCTTGTTTTTCCTCTTGATTATTACTTCTATTTGCCTGCCTCTTCTCATGTCTAGTAATTTAGTAAATGCTGGATAGTGTGCATAAAGAGTAATAAAGGCCACAGTTGATTTTCATCTTCTGTCAGATACAGAGTTTAGGTAGGTATGCTGGGTGAGGATCTGGTCACCACAGGTGATTTTCATCTTCTGTCAGATACAGGGTTTGGGTAGGTATGCTGGGTGAGGATCTGGTCATCTCAAGCCAATGAGAGACTGAAGTGTGTCGGAACTGGGTCGTAGTTTAGTAAGAGTTGGTCCAAGCCTCATTTGTCCCTGTTTCTCAGGCATTCTGCTTTCTGACTTTTTATTGAGATCTGGTGAATTTATTTCTTCCCAGTCTGGAATGACTATGAGATTATTTCTGCCCCTTGGACATTTTAAAGTTAGCTCTTTGGCCTCCTACTCCTCATAACTTTAAAGTTTTGCAGCTCTCTTGAGGAGAAAACTGGCTGTGTGCTTGAGTCAGATCCCTTCTTTCTTGCAATGCCTTGTCTCCTAAGCATTGTGATATTATGGGACATTTTATTCCACTCTTTGGCCTAGCTACCTATTCTCTTGCACAGCCCCAGAGTGCAGTAAATGCTCAAAAAAGAAAATGGATGTGTCTGTCTCTGTCTCTTTACCTGTGATCCCCCTGTTCCCTGTTTTGTAATTGTTTCTCTCATTACACAATTTTTGAGTGTGTTTGACCAGCCCTTTCATGTGCCTCCCCAACTGTCATACTTCCTTCTACTTGCTCTCTCTTCTCTCTCCATTATCCCTTTAGCTGATCCCAGTCCTTCAACTGCTTTTAATGTAGAACTTGATCCTCCATTTCCAGACTCAGTGTATTAGTCGCTAAGGTGTCTGTTCCTCATTTTAAATCTACAAAGCCAGGAGTGGGCTATTTTGTAGTTCCCTTTTCAAGGAACAAAAACCCAGTGAAGCTTGGTCCTCTCATGGGCTCTCAGAGGAATGAAGGTGTTCTGTCCTTAGCTAAGGCCCTCCTGGTCTATATTAGGCTCAGGGGTGGACCCCAGACCTGCTGTCGGATACTTCCCCATGGGCTGAAGTTGGACACTAGACTGCTCTCAATCCCCTTTCTCTGGGATTCTGAGCAGTGAAAAGTCAGTGTTCAGATGGGGGAGCTGGGGAATTGTTTATACTGGTAGCCTGGGTGAGATAGAAGGAATTCAAGCATAGATAATGGGTTCTGTATGTACAGTACTTTCCAAACCTTTCATATTTAAGTGCTTTGTGGCCATCTGCTTCATTTTATGCTCCTTGCTTAGAAGTCAGTGAAGAGATGTCTGCTTATACTTTGGTCCTTTCTGATCTTGGCCTCTGTTGGCAATACCCATGTTAGGTGTAAGCTTGCTTGTTGTTTTCTTGCCTTGTAGACAGTGCCCATTACAGCCTACCCACCCTGATCAATGAGGGAATCACAAAGTCTCTGGGCTAGAGGAGCCTTTGGAGAGTGTTCAGGCCAGTTGCCCCCTGGAGTAGCAATCATTTTGAAGGTCTTTCTGACATGAGCTCTTTCCATACCTCTCAGGATGGGGAGCTCACTCTCTCCTGAGATCGTCACTTTGCTTACAATTTGGATTTGCCTGGGACAAGGCCTTACACCTAAAGCAGCGAGATCTGCTTTAGGAAGCACATGGTCACACAGACAGTTGAGTGACAGACCAGGGACCAGGTAAGATTTCCAGACTCCCACCCAAGTGCTTTTCTTGCCACATTGTGAGGGCTTGGGTCCAAGAATAGACCCCAGCTCTCAGAAAGAAGAGGATTCACTGAGATAAGCTGTACCTCATGAGAGCAGGGAAAATTGCTGACATTGGCTGTATGACCAGGAGAAGTGACTAATATGTGAGAAAAGAATCCTCTAGTCTGGCAGCAAAAAATAAATAAATAAAAGAAAGAAAAAAAAAGTCTCCATTTGACTTCTGGTTGACACTACTAAATGTTGATCTTGAGTAGGTTACTTTCCTTCTCCAAGCTTGGTTTCTTTTTTTTTTTTTTTTTTAGCTTGGTTTCTTATATATAAGATACAGAAAATAATCCTGCCCTTTCTCCCTCTCGTGAGAGTGGTGAAGCTTAGATGAGATGGAAGAAAAGAAGGCTGATGTATCATATGGAGGCACTGGAGAGGGCCTTGGTAATAGTAAGGACTCGTATCCTCTTGGCTCACAGGTACGGGAGGCCTTGAGGAAAGCAGAGAAGGAGCTGGAATCGCATAGCTCATGGTATGCTCCAGAGGCCCTTCAGAAGTGGCTGCAGCTGACCCATGAGGTGGAGGTGCAGTACTACAACATCAAGAAGCAAAATGCCGAGAAGCAGCTGCTGGTGGCCAAGGAGGGGGTGAGCCTGCCCTCCTGCTGCTCTCTTCTCTCCTCCTTGCCCCACCCCCTCACTTGCCCTTTTTCCTCCTCTCTGCCTCTCTATATCCCTCTGTTGGACAAAGAGACATCCTGGTGTTGGGCTTTGTTTCTTTTCCTGATGCACAGTTTCTAATAATGTCCTCAGGCTTCTGGAGAAGGGTGCCGGGCTACTCCCACCTGCCTTCTGGGAAAGGCGAAGTGGAGGCAGGTAGAGGGAAGTCTCTGCTGGCCCCAGACTGACACAGGGACAGACTCCTGGAGTCAGGATCCCTCGGCTCCTCTCATTGCTTCTGTTTTCTTTCTTTCCCTACTCTTTGCTCTCCCGTTGGCTTCCATTTTTCTTTCCCATATTCTCTTCCTTTTTCTCATGCCGCCTAAACTGTGCTAGGAGGAGGGGGAGCCAGCCACAAAATAACGTTTTTCATTTTTCCAACCTCTACTCCCTGCTGTTTTTAAGCTGAGGGCCTCATCTTTGCAGGCTGAGAAGATAAAAAAGAAGAGAAACACACTCTTTGGCACCTTCCACGTGGCCCACAGCTCTTCCCTGGATGATGTGGATCACAAAATCTTAACAGCCAAGTAAGTTACACCTGCTGCCCAACTCTGGTGATGTCCATCCCATCCTCAGAGTTGGAGGGTGTCCAGGGCCTCCAGTCCTGATTCTGTTTCTTCACTGGAAGAGGTACAGCTCTGATCTCCTGCCTCAGCCCTTAACTACCTCCCACACTGCTCTTAAGTCTATGATTTAAGTGTGCTTCTTACATACACATACTGCCCCCCACCCCTGCAACTTGTTCCTCTGAGAAGATGCCTCCTCTCTCCTGGGGCTTAGGCCCAGCCCATGCCTCCCATTTTCTTTCTTCTCTCTTCAGGCAAGCTCTGAGCGAGGTGACAGCAGCGCTGAGGGAGCGCCTGCACCGCTGGCAGCAGATTGAGATCCTCTGTGGCTTCCAGATTGTCAATAACCCTGGCATCCATTCCCTGGTGGCTGCCCTCAACATAGACCCCAGCTGGATGGGTAGCACGCGCCCCAACCCCGCCCACTTCATCATGACTGACGACGTGGATGACATGGATGAGGAGATTGTGTCACCCTTGTCCATGCAGTGTAGGTGACCTCTTGGGTAGGGAGGAGGGAAGGAGGCTTTGATGTGCAGATTGAGAAGTCTGCTGGTCTCTGCCGTGCGTCAGCCAGATGTGGGGCAGAAGCCAAGACGATTTAACTCATCACCTTGGTTCGTAAAGCACAACCTGCACCCTGGCATTCCTTTGCAGTTGTCCTGTTAGTGGCCTTCCCTTGCTGGATCCTCCATCTGCCCTGTGGGTCTATGGTGCTGAGTGTGTCTCCCTCCCTCTTTGTGTTTTTTTAATCCTTTTATTCTCCTCCCCCCCATTCTGTTCCTATCTACCTTTATAAAAATAACCTCCTTTAGTGACTCGTAACATAAAAATGGCATTCATTTTGACTGTTGCTTTTACTTGTTTTAATTTTATATTCCTTATTTTTAATTGCTAAGTAGATAAACGATGCCTCTTTCTGTTTTTTCATGTGAGGCCCCAGGAAGCAATAGTCCCTTACAGTGATAAAGCCCCGAATCCTCTAAGCCAGAAAGACATTCTTGTCCAGGAGGGATCTCCTGGGATCTCCGGCTTTCCACCTGAACTCGGCCATCCCCACCTCCCCCCACCTCTGTCCTGGGTCTTCCCTCTCCCCGTTCTCCCTGCGAGTGGTGAGAGCTGAGTAGAGCAGAGTCAAGGGAGACAGCACTCTGTGGGAATTCTTCAGTGAAGGAAGGGACACACCCTCTACTGACCCGCTGAATTTTTCTCTGGATCAGAGTCTCTTTTAGATAAACAGAATATACTTTTATGGAAAAGCTCTTGTCCTGGGCCCATATCTCACGCATGCAGGGGGGATGGTGGAAAGCTGGGCTGGGTTAGGGGCTATAGCCAGATCTTTAATCAGGCTGGATGTTTTTGTAAGTTTCTTTACCATAGTTTGCCTCTGGCCAAGCCTCTTCTTTCTGTGGACTGGTGCCTTGCAAGGCTTTCATTAAAGGCCCAACAAGGTTAAGGTCACGAGCAAGTAGAAAAGAGCTCCTGTGTTCTCCGGGTTGGGAGGGACCTTCATGAGCTCTGAGCCATTCCCCCCTTGCCCCCTGCCCTTCCCTTACCCCATGGGGGCAGGGTGAAGCCCTCGGTGAATCCGATTCTCTTCTCCTTTCGGCCTGGTTGTTGGACCCTAGATGCTGCCTGGCTGATGGGGCGTAGGTTCAGTGACCGCTCTCTCTGCTCAGCATCCGCCGGCTCGGACGATCAGTCCCTCTGGAAATACCCGGGTTTGAGGAGCCCCTTTGGGGCTTTTGTTTTTTCCGACTTTGGGGACTAAACCAGCACTCCCACCCCACGGGCCCCTTCTCCTGCCTGCATCACTCCCCTGCCTGTTCCTCTGTTCCCTCACTACAGTCCCTACTAACTTCAGGGAAGGGTTCGGGGGGGTGAGAAGAATCAGCCTGCTCAGCTGAGGCCTGGAGAGGGAATAGCCATGGTGATGGGAGGCTTCGGCTTCTCCTTTCAGCCCAGCTCAACTGATATCCCAGTGGCCCTTCATCTAGCTGGGCTGAGATGGAAAGAAGGAATGAGAGAGCCTCCTCCTCCTTTCTCTTTCTCTGCTTCTCCTTCTGTCTCTCTTTCTCCATCTCTATTCCACGTTTCCTCTTCCCCTTAAGCCTCTTTCATGTCTTGAAAGCCACCAGCCATTTAGAGGCCCTACCTTGCTAGCTCTCCATCACCATGGAACTGTGCTCTCTTCCTGGTGGCCCTTCCAAGGCTTCCGCCATCCGTGTAACCTGGCCCTTTCTCCCATCTTTAGGGAGAAGGCAGGGAGGCCCATCTATCAGGGCAGAGGAGAAAAAACAAAGGTGTGAATTCCATTTTCAACTGGATCTAGCAGTGAGCCCAAGAGGGATGCTCTAGCACGTCTCTAAGTTACCTGGTACCCATATACCCCTTCTCTGGGCATGATGGCCACCATCTTCTAAGAGCCTGATTTGAAGCATTGATCCAGGAGCTGGTTATTTGTTGTGTAAATGCTTATTAGAGGAAGTTTGGAAAGTAAAAAGAGTAAATATGGGCTTTAAAAGGCACCTGTAGTTCCCACCATATTTGAGCAGTCTTTTGTTTGTCAATTTTTAAGTAATTTTATGTAGTCAAGATAATGATAACCGCTGTCATTTACTGAGTGCCATGAACTGTGTCAGGTACTTTAAAAATATTATCTTGAAGCCTCATGACAATTCTGCAGGATTTTATAAATTAGGAATTAAAATGGGGAAGTAAGTTACTCAGGTCACAGCTAGAAATAGAAAGACCTGGTTTCAAACTCTTGTCTTTGGTATTCTATTGCTCAAGGTATTCCTTGTACATGAAAATCTGTATCCTTTTGTTCCCCTGAGCATTTTAATAGGCCTTTTTCTGTGTTTTAAAAGTCTTCTCAAGCAGTGCTTTTTTTTGGCTGCACTGCAAGTCTTATGGGATCTTAGTTTCCCAGGGGTTGAACCTGAGTCCTGGCAGTGAAAGTGTCAAGTCCTAACCACTGGACCACCAGGGAATTCCCATAAGTAGCCTTTTTAATAGCTGTATAACTTTCTAGTAACTGGATGTGTTATCATTTTCCTGTCATTCCACCTTTATTTTTGCTTTCATATGATTATTAATAAAGGTGTGATGAACATGTTTATGTATAAATCCTTTTCTGAATTGTGACTATTTCCCGACTTTGGCTTTCTAAAAAGGCTGGTTCTTTGTGCCCTCCCGGAGCTTGTCCCAAACCCCTGTCCTACCCCGTCCTGCCTGTGTCCTCCCACTAACTGCCTTACCATCTCCCTTCCTAGTAATGTTGGCCCTAGGTCTCCTTTCATTGGAATTGCCATTGAAATTGACCTGGGCATCTCATTTTCAACTGGCCCCTCCTTTAGGATCCCTGGTGGGAGGTTCTTGGGAGGAGGTGGCCCATTCTCCAGACTGGGGACCGAAGACCCAGAGTGGTCTCCAGCAAGCATCTCTCCACGGGCAAACTTGCTTCCCGGCCAGCCCAGAGCAGGTGGCCCTTCCTCACACTCTCTTCTCTCTCCTTGCAGCTCCCAGCCTGCAGAGCAGCGTCCGGCAGCGCCTGACGGAGCCGCAGCATGGCCTGGGGTCTCAGAGGTTGGTAGAGGGCGAGGCTGGCCACTTCTTGACAAGCCGGGTCTCTCTGCGGCGAATGCGCAGCCTTTCATCTGGACAGTCTTTCAGTTCTGAAGGCCTCGGGACCAGCGCTCCACCTGCCTCTGCTTCTTCTTCCTGCTCCTCTGCCGCCACCACCACCACCACCACCACCACCTCCATCACCACCGTCCATGTCCACCCTGTCTATTACCACCACAGCACTTCCTATTTCCTCCAGATGGAGCCCTACCCTGACCCACCCCTTTCTGACAGCACCGCTGTGATGCCTTGGCACTCAGAGAGCTTGGGGTATCAGCTGTCTCTCTTCTCTCCCTTTCTTCCCGTCCATGCCTCTCTGCTGCCTTTACCTTGGCCTTTGCCTGCTGGCTGCTGCTTGGTGGGCTGTGGGGGCTGTGGCTTGGGGTACCTTCTCCTTGTCCTGTCTTTCCCCAGCCTGGGACCCCTCCTTGAGGTCAGCCTGATGCCCTACACCTTTCTTCCCTTCTCTCTTTGGGGTTTGCTGACTCTAAAAATGAGTAACAGACCCCCTCCCTCACAGTCCTATAGCACTTTGGCCTAAACTTTCACATCCGTTATCTCAGTGGAGTCCTCACTTCTTTTATCCCCTCAGCAAACATTTATGGATACCTACTCTCTGCCAGACTGCTGGGCATGGGGATTCATAGATGATAAGATACAATCTCAGCCATCAAGAATTATGGTCTGGTCTGGGAGAGGTACATAAATGATTCTGGAACAGTTGATAAGTGCTATGGGGGTGTTGAAGAGGGAATGACTAACAGTGTGAACCTGGGTGGAACGCTTCACAAAAGAGATGACATTTATGCCAACACCCTGTGTACAGGAAAAGGAGATTGGGTATTCTAGGCAGAGGGAACATGAAGTTCCTTGGAAGTTCATGAGAATCGGATCTATGTGTGGTTAGAACATTGTGTTGATGGGACAGGGTAGCAAAGGAGGCTAGAATGATGCAGGGCTCTGAAAGGCTAGGAGCTTGGGCCATCATCCTTTAAGAGACAGAGAACTGCAAAGGGGCTTTTAGAAGGAAGTGAATTGGTCATATTTGCCTTTTAGAAATAACATTTTATAGCCTGTATAAAGGAAAGAGAGAGACTAGAGGAACTTGGAAGTCACTGCAGTAGGCCAACAGTGGAGGTAATGAGGTTTGGGGGTAAAAACAAGAGTGTTAATTTGGTAACTGACTTTGAGGGGTGGAGGAGAAGGAGGCATCTAGGATGATGCCCAGGTTTCTAGCTTGGGTGACAGGAAAACTGTAGTACCCTTCATAAAATTACTCTTCAGAAGGGAGGAGGAAACAAATTTAAGGATTTTGGACAAGCTGGGTTTATGTCAGGCAGGCATAAAAACACTCCTGTTCAGAGAAGGAGTTAAGATTCTGCAGGTTAAGTAATTTTCCCCAGGTCCCAAAGCTAGTTAGGAGCAGAACACAGACTAGGACTTGGCTCTCCATTCCAGGATGCTCTGTTAGTTATGTTTGTGCTTCCAGAAGGTCTCAGTAAGTGAACTGTGTAAGAACTGATGACAGGCCTTCTCCCACAGCCTGGTCTGGCAGCTGCAGGGACTTGCCCTGCTCACACCTCAAGGTGACAGGCTACGGTAAGAGATAGTAGCCTTGACCTTGCCTGAACAAGCTTAGAGGACCCTCAGAAAGACCATCAGAAAGCACCTGTCATCTCTGAAGTTGTGACCGTGGTTTAGTCCTGGCCTCTGAGCTGCAGCTTTCCCTGTTGCTTCCTTTTGGTCCTGCGTCACTCTGGATACCAGTCTTTCTAGCTCTGCCCCTTGGACCTCTGGATGGTATCCTTGAAGTCTGTTCCTTTCTCTTTCACAAAAGGACAGCCTTTCCTAGTGTTATCACTCAGCAGAGTTGCTCATTTTCATCCTCATCCTCATTTTCATCCAGAAGCCTATGCAGGGAGACTGCCCTTCCCAGTACAGATGGACAGGATCAAAGTGGTTTGGGGGTACTAGAGGATGCTGTGAATCTCATGTTCAAAGGCCCAGGTTGAGGGCAGTGGGCGGGGGGAAGGGAAGGAGTACCTGCATCCACCTGGCCTGTTCACTACTGAATTTTCTTTCACACCATGCATCAGAGGATCATCTCTAAAGGCAAACAGGCTCTCTAGTAAGGTTAGTAGCTTGGGACGGGAGCCCAAGGCAGCCCAGCCTTTGGGGAGGGACACCCCTGACCTAAATCGTCTCAGAGGTTCAGGGAGGGAAAGTGAGCTTGCTCAGTGGGCCCTTTCCCTCACATGTCCACCCAGGCTTCCCCCTAGGTTCTTTTCTTGCTTTGGAAGTCTCAGCTTTTGTTGATGATGGAGGCACTGAGGTCTGGAAATTATGACCAAATGGGGTAGTAAGCCAGGAGGAGTGAGTCTGAGTGGACCCCAACCTCTTGACCACTCTTCCTTCCTTGGCATTGAAAAGGCAGTCTCCTAGAATTCTCACCTCCTCAGTCTAGAAGGCCCCTTGTCCCAGTGTGACTGCTCCCCAGAATTTCCTTGGCACCTTGCTCAGTGGTTCATATCGGTGTGGAAAAGGCAGGCTATGGAGAGGATCATCTTGGGACTTAGAGAAACAAGGACACATTTAGATAGAAGAGGGGGCACCATCAGAAATATGAAAGCAAATGGGAGACAGTTGGTAAAATACTAGAGTAGGTGGCTGGAACAGTGTTTGGAGTGGAAGTTGAAGCTGAGATTGTTCTCTGCTGTTCCATGTCTCCAGGAAGGTACTTGGCCCACAGAGTGGCTGTTTGGTTAATTGTTTCCTACTGAGAATTAAACCTATAATGACTATTAGCCAGCCTCCTGCTTTTGCCTGTTTTTGGAGCCTGGTGCCCTCCCTAATTTTTTACCCACAGCCTTCTCCTTTCTAGGTCCTGCTGTGCTGTCCTCTCCCCTCCCACTCATGACCCTTTCCCTTTAGTTTTCTGACATGGATGTTTAAACATTTCCCTTAGCCCTCTCCTCTGCCTCTGCCATGGGGTCTAGGGCCTCTGGGAAAGTGGAAGGATTAAAGGATTGGCAGGGGACTCCTGCATCTACCTTTTTGTCTGTAAGGTAGGAGGGGTGGCATCCAGAATTCGTTCATGGTCTTCTTAGGAATAGCCAGCCCTTTAAAGGGTCTCAACTATGCTGGACCACCTCTGTGTGCATGTCCAGTGTGCAGTGCCGTGTCCCCATAGCTCAGCCTTGCAAAGAAGCCTCTTGTGAGTGGCCCATGGAAGGGTCTTCCTGCTTGACTGGCCTCATCATCTTCATTCCCACAATTCTTTCTACATTTTCAAGTGCTTTGCCAACATACTTGGGCCTCTAAACAGTCTTACAAAATAATTGAATTGGTGTTATCTTCATTTGGCCAAAATTTAGGACCAGCAAGGTTATATGACTTGTCCAAGGTCACACAGCAAATCTCAGGCAGAGGTGGAAATTGAAATAGACCTTGGGACTTCCAGTGGGCAGCTGTTCTGAACCACTGCTCCTCAAAGGCCAACATCCTGTCTTTCTGCACCTCCATACATTCTTCCTGTCAGCAGAGCTCTGAAAAAGACCCCAGTCTTCCTACTGCCAGCCAACTTTGAACTCCAAAACACTTCTCTGCGACCTTTTTTGAATCCTGAGAGAGGGTTGGAAGAGGCAGCATCTTGGCCTTTCAGGGGGGTGAGGGATTGTTTGCAAGGCTGTTCTAGTCTTTTTCTCCCCAGTCCGGGTCAGGCCCACCGACTGCATGTTTCCCTGTTCCTTGAGGCCTGGCCCAGACTGGATGTGTCCCCGGGTGGGACGGGAGTTATGTATGTTAGCTTAGAGTTGAGTCCTAAGAAGTCTAACCAGCTCTGGAAGCAGAGATTTTGCTGAGGAGGATGCCTGTAGCACTGAAGCCTATGGCTGTATTGGTTTAAGGCCTGGCTATTCATCAGGGGTGGGGGCCAGACCTTAGAAAGCCCTTAGCCAGAGAGTTAATGGTATAATGACGTTTGTTTTTGCTTCTTATCTCTCTTTTCTCTCCATTACTTTTCCTTCTTTTTTTTTTCTTTCCCTTGGTCCTCTGTATTTCTACCTGCTTCTCCTTTTGCTCCCCATGTCCCCCCCCCATATTACTCTTTTCTCCTTATCTCTTCTCCAATCTATCCTTATTCCCTATTCCTACCTCCTCTCTTGTGTCGTGTTAACTTCCCTGTTTCCCATTCTTCGCTCTTTCCCACCTGCTGGGCACCCTATTTGCTCTCTCCTGCCCCTCTCTCATCCCCCTGCTCTTGTCTTCTCCCGTGGTCCCCCTCTCCTCTTCAAACTACCCCCTGCCCCCATCCTCTCTGTCCCTTTCTTCCTCTCTGACCTGTCTTGCAGGGATTTGACCCATTCCGATTCGGAGTCCTCCCTCCACATGAGTGACCGCCAGCGTCTGGCCCCCAAGCCTCCTCAGATGATCCGTGCTGCAGATGAGGCTCTCAGCGCCATGACCTCCAATGGCAGCCACCGGCTGATTGAGGGGGCCCACCCCGGCTCTCTGGTGGAGAAACTGCCTGACAGCCCTGCCCTGGCCAAGAAAGCACTGCTGGCGCTGAACCATGGGCTGGACAAGGCCCACAGCCTGATGGAGTTGAGTTCCCCGGCCCTACCTAGTGGCTCTCCACATTTGGATTCTTCCCGTTCTCACAGCCCAAGTCCCCCAGACCCAGACACGCCATCTCCAGCTGGGGACAGCCGAGCCCTCCAGGCTAGCCGAAATACACGTATCCCCCACCTGGCTGGCAAGAAGGCGGCGGCTGAGGAGGATAATGGTTCCATTGGCGAGGAGACAGACTCCAGCCCAGGCCGGAAGAAGTTTCCCCTCAAAATCTTTAAGAAGCCTCTTAAGAAGTAGGCAGGATGGGGGTGGCAGTGGTGGGACAACTTGTCCTTCCCTGGTCTTCTGCCTCCCCTCCCCTCCCTTCCAAGATACCTGGCCCCCAGCACAGGGCCTGGGAGGGGCTGGCTCCGGGGCCTGGGCACTGTACATACCTGCCTCCCACATCATCCTTGGGTCCTTCAACATTATTTATTAACTGACCACCATGGCCTGCCTCCCTCCCAAACATGGGCTGCCGCCGTCACTCCCTCTCCTCTTCAGTGCATGTCTTGGTTGCTGTCCCCTCAGCTCCCAGCACCACCTCTGGGGTCCAGCTTCCATGTCTCTGCTGTCCCAGTTTTGAGGTTTGGTTTCTTGTTACTCTCTGTTCCTGCTTTCAGGCTTCTCTCTCCTACCACTCCCCAACTTCCCCTAGCAGCTAGCGGGGGAGGAAGGGGGAGTAACTTCTGACACCTGTGCCTCAGATCTCTACCCCCTGCACCCCCCCACCCCCACCCTGCCACTGACGATGGTTCTCTTTGCCCCAGACTGGGGCCTAGGACCTAATGTTTGAGGTTTGTTCTCTGGAAGTGTGGTGGGCCAGAGGTAACCTCAGCTTGGAGCTTACTAGGACTCCAGGGGTCCATGGGGGAGTAAAACCAATTCCCAGAGAACAACTCACTAGAGTTTTGAAGAGAGGCTAGGCTCAGGGATAGATAGGAAGCAACTTCTAGTCTGAGGATGAGTAGGAGCCAGAGATGTGGGCTACAAGGCAGTCACCTTTTCTTTCTTGTCTCACCCACACCTGCTTCTCTCTTATCCCCACTGCCCCATACTGCAGGAGGGTTTGTCTGTAAGAGATGCTCCCCAAATGCTCCCCAAGCATCATTACTCCTAAGGCTCAGGACAGTTGGCTCCCCAACCATAGGAGCCTCAGCTATGATAGAGGGCTCTAATGGGGCCCCGAAGCTGTTGGGCAGAGTGTTGTCACATTTGAACCAAAAGACATTTTAAAATTGAAATCTCCTGAACTTCCCAAGTGCCTGCACCACATACTCCCCCTGTCAGACCCGTGTTCATGTTACTGCATAGCCTGGGCTAGAGGCTCAAGGACACAGCCGGTTTAGGGATGGGGGTGGCTGAGGAAGCTGGTGTAGGTCAAGGTGGCTGTGTGACCGCTTCCCCCTCACCCTTCCCACCCTCTAGACAACTCTCCCTTACCTGTTTTTGCTATGGCTGTAAAGGTATTTTCCCTCTGCCCCACTCCCTGCCATCTGTACTCTGGGATCCTATTTTGGGCCTGGGGTGGGGGCACCTGGGGCTGGTCTTAGGCAGTTCTAGGCTGCAGACTGCCTTGTACCCCCTAGACAACCTCACATGGGTTTTTCTGTGTTATTTCATTAGACTCTTTGAAGTCCAATAAAGCATGTAGGAGATTTTCACCTCTGCTGGCTTTGACTGTCATTGTGTTCTCTGTGTTCTTTGTGGCATAGCAGATGGGATGAAGGGACATTTCTCTTCTGCCAAGGGAAAATGAAACTCTAATACACTTACCCAGAACTCTCTGGTGGGGTTACCAGATGAAATACAAGATACTCAGTTACATTTGAATATTAGACAAGTAACTTTTAAAAATGTAATTATGTCCTATGAAATGTTAGGGATAAATTTTTATTAGCTTAACCCAGCAACCCTACCTCTAGGCTATTTGATTCTATCATATAGCTTCACTGATCACCTATGCATTTTAGAATTACAGGCATATCTCATTTTATTGCACTTTGCAAGTATTGCACTTTTTACAAATTGAAGATTGGTGGCAAGGGAGTCTTATTTTTTTTCCCAACAGCATTTACTTGCTTCATGTTTCTGTGTCACATTTGGTAATTCTTGCAGTAGTTCAAACCCTCCACCTGCAAAAATATTACCACTGCTGACGGTTCAGATGGTGGTTAATGTTTTTTAGCAGTAATGTATTTTTTATTAAGCTGTGCATTTTTTTTAGACAATGCTATTGCACACATAAAAGACTACAATATAGTGTAAACATAACTTTTATATGCACCGGGAAACTAAAAATTTCGAGGCTTGCTTTATCATGATATTTGCTACATTGCAGTGGTCTGGAACTGAAACTATTTGGTGTCACTTCGGGGGGCTCTGAAGAACTCCTGGTGCTCTATATCTTAGTGCAGAAAGAACTCAGCAAGAGGCAAAGTGATGTATAAGAGGTGATTTATTAGAATAGGATGCTTGTGAGGCTTACGAGCAGGCTGGTGAGGGAGAGGGGTGCCATGCCCCAAGAGCTTACTGGGCTACAGTTTTATAATCAAAGGAAAGGTGGGGAGGAGGAGAACTGTTTTTGTCTTTCTTGAGTAGACATCATTAGCTCCTCCTCCAAGTTGAGCAGGGGAGTGTTTTCCTACAGTCAAGCTAGGTCCATAATTTTTTTTTTATTTTTAAATGTGCATTATTTTTTAATGTGCAGAAATCATTAACTTATTGAGCTCATGGGGCAGGATATGGGGCTCATGCCATCATTGTTTCATTGGGGATATGTCTCATGCTAGTGTTGCATGGTTTTGTTGCTAATCAAGTCTGCTTTCTTGAGTAATTATTAACTTATAGGGGTCTCCCATAATTATTCTACTTAGAATCCCCTAGTGGGATTAACTAATTACCTATTTTGTCCCTTTACTTTGTCCCTATGAGAACCAAATCACCAATATCTTTGAGGTATTGCTATGCCTCACAGGAACCTTGGGATCACCTTGATGGCAATAAGGAACCAATGAAAGGTTTTACAGTGGAGATGCTACACGAGATTTCATAAAAATTAGTTTGCCTAGCGCAAAGCTGAAGGTTCTACACCAGACTTGTGAAACATGTCTCACCTATGCTTACTCCCCACGTTCGGTCACCAAGTCCTGTCCATTCTATCTCCCCAAGGCCTTACGGCTGACCCTGCTTCGGCCACCACCCACTTGATAATTCTGAAAGCAAACGGATCATAGCCTTGTCCCGCTCAAACTCTGCCAAGGCTCGCTCCCATTTCTATCAGGATAAAATACAAAGGCCCTTCCTTGGCATAGCAAGGCTCTCTCCCAACCGGACTCAGGCCCACCTAAGAAGGGCCCTGGGGCTCCCGGCCTCCGTCTACGTATCTCTGGCTAGAGCCCACCTCAGACGACAGTCTTGGGTTATTATAGCGTAACAACCGTCAAGACAAGAAAAAGCGGACGGTTGGAGTTTTGCTATTTCCAATACACTCGAGAGGCGGGGCAAGACCTGGCGGGCTGAACCCCGGATTCCCTGTGCCCACATCCAACATGGCGGGGGGATATCTGCGTTGCCGCCAGGGGCGTTCACTCCCAACGCTGCCGTAGGAGAGGCGCCATCTCCTCGGCCCTGCCCACACTCAACATGGCGGCTGCGGGGCCAGGCCGACTCTCTGCTACGCTAGCCCTTGCCCACCGGCCGCGGCGCTGGCTGCGTCACGTGACGTCACTGGAGCCTGGTCGCGCCGCTTTTGCGTCGCGGCTGGCGGGAGCGGGAAGCGGATTCGGATTGCCTTCCTCTGCTCTGTGGAGGAAAGTGCTCTCTGGTCCTAATTCCAGGGCCTGCACACGAACAAACCTTTGAGCCTGACCCTCCGTGCTCGGCCACCTTCTTGATCGCACCGGAGCCTCAGAGCTGCAGTCTCGTGTCGCATCCCTCAGCGCCTCAGTTACTAGCTGCGATGCATGTGATCAAGCGAGGTGAGAGGCCGGGGAGGGGGCGGCGGGTGAGGGACGCGGGCCGCCGCCGCCTTGCAGTTAGCCGCGCCCGCCGGCTTCTGCCGCTTCCCGCGCTACCGGCAGCGGTTTCCCGCCCTGTCAGTCGTTCGGCCTCCTGCCCTTTCGTCAGTCTGTCCCCAACAGACTGAGCTTCAATCTGCGCCCCTCGACTCTGTCATCCAGCCGCATTTCTAAAGAGTAGTCACACCTTTCCTTAGCGAGTTGTAAATGTGTGCGCCCAGCACTTTGCAGGCGGTACTTTAGTCGTCTCCGTGAGCCCCTGAGGTAGGGGTTATTAGCTCCGTTTCGCGCAGAGAGAGGCTTCCGGACAGCACGGTCACCCAGTTAGATGCTGGTGATGCCGGATTTCGAACCCGTATCCAGCAACAGTTTTATTGTTGTTGGTCACAACAACAACAAAAAAAAGCTGGTCACCTGTCCTAGCCTAGGCCCCGGGGAAGCTAGGTAATCAGGGGCTCTGCATTCTACACGGGCGCCTACCAGCTTCCTGATCTCTTTTTGTGCGGTGAAAAAGTCAGTCTCAGACACAGACATCTCCACAGAGTTGTCGCTCCTTGTTTCCGTTGTTGGAAGAGTAGCCCCAGAGGAGTTTGGGATCGGGACTAGTTGGCTTTACCTTTGATAGGAAGAGATAGGGAATTAGAGTAAGGTGGCCAAGACATCTTCTGACAGGGCGGGGGCCAGGAAGAGCCAAGGACTTGTGTTCTACCTCGACACATTTTCCGTTAGACTTGCTGAGGACTTCCTTTGTGTCAGTCCTTTGCATACGTTTAACAGGGAACCAGATGGGACAGATAGGAACAAGTTTTGAGTCTACTCAATATGCCTCTGTTAAAGCATTAAAGTTATTGCAAAATTGTAGGCACTTAGTAAATACTGGTTGACTGACTGTTTGGTCCACTAGGTTGTGAGTGTTTCAAAGATGGGGACTTTATGCCCAAATTTATTACTGAACCTGCCCGTGAATAGATGCTCCAAAAGTGGGTGAGATAATTATTAGGTTGGTGCAGAAGTAATTGCAGTTTTACATTTTTGAACTTTGCTGTTTGGTATTGGAATACATTCTTAAGTAAATGTGGTTGTGTTATACATCATTTTAATGCATATTTCTCACTTTGTGCTTTTTTTGCTGAGGATTATTTGCTGTTTATATTTATTTTAGACTGTAGAAATGTTAGACAAAAAGTAAATTTGAGCGATTTTTTTGAGTTCAAACTGTGTTGTAAAGCAGCAAAGACAGCTTGCAACATCAACAACGCATTTGGCCCAGGAACTGCTAATGAATGTACAGTGCAGTCGTGGTTATAGAAGTTTTTCAGAGAGCCTTGAAGATGAGTGTAGTGACCAGCCATTGGAAGTTGGTGACATTTGAGAGCCATCATCGAAGCTGATCCTCTTAGACAACCACTCAAGAAGTTGCGGAAGAACTCAAAGTTGACCATTCTGTGGTCCTTTGGCATTTGAAGCAAACTGAAAAAGTATAAAAGCTTGATAAGTGGATGCCTCATGAGCTGACTGAAAATTAAAAAAAATAATTTGAAGTGTCGTCTTCTCTTATTCTATGCAACAATGACCATTTCTCGATTGAACTGTGAAATGTGATGAAAAGTGGATTTTATACGGCAACTGGTGATGACCAGCTCAGTGGTTGAACAGAGAAGAAGCTCCAAAGCCAAACTTGCACCAGAAAATGGTCATGGTCACTATTGGGTGATCTGCTGCTGATCTGGTGCACTATAGCTTTCTGAATCGTGGTGAAACCATTACATCTGAGAAGTATGCTCAGCAAATCAATGAGATGCACTACAGCTGGCATTGGTCAACAGAGTGGGCCCATTCTTCTCCACTATAATGCCCGACTGCACGTCACACAACCAACACTTCAGAAGTTGAATGAATTGGGCTACGAAGCTTTGCCTCGTCCACCATTTTCACCTGACCTCTCGCCAACTGACTACCACTTCTTAAAACATCTTGACAACTTTTTTCAGGCAAAATGCTTCCATAGCCTGAGGAGGCAGAAAATGCTTTCCAAGAGTTAGTCGAATCCTGAAGCACAGATTTTTATACTGCAGGAATAAAGGAACTTATTTCTAATTAGCAAGAATGTGTTGATTGTAATGGTTCCTATTTTGATTAATAAAGATGTGTTTGAGCCTAGTTATAATAATTTAAAATGTACAGTCTGAAACTTCAATTACTTTTGTACCAAACTAATACTTTAAAATATAGAATATGATGAGTGTTGTAAGTAGGAAGGTAGTTGATTTGGTTATCAACTAGGTCATTTACAGCCTAGAGATAGAGTTATGGCCCTTCTTGTCATCAGTATCTTTGAAACATTATTCTCTACATTTCTCTAATCTCCCATTTTAGCTGTTGAGACTAAAGACTGAAACACATAATGCACTTTTGTTGGTTGATTCCTGTGAGAGGGGACAATTCCGTTTTTTTAGATCTTTAGAAAAAGATGGAAGGATGAGAAGCTCTTAAGATACATCTGTAACAGATGAATCAAAAACTTGTCATAAATCTCTGTAGTGGGTAACACCTCTGTGTTGCATTTTTAACCTTTTGGGTCCACTTTCAAATACTGTGGTTTTAAAAAGTACCACCTACAACAAAAGGCAGATCTTATTTTGTTTCTCATTCCCTCAGAGAACATAATTTGATCCAGATGGTTTGCTGCTAGACTGCCAGTAACATTCAGCAAGGCTTGTTCATCTACAGAGTTGTACTTAGATTAATTTTATTTTTGATCTTTAATTTGTTTAGAGTATTCTCTCCTCCCCTTATTTTTGGGATGATAGTATAGAAGCAGACTAACACATGCAATTTTTGCTAATCGTAGTATAATTATTCAGTAGGGCAACTGCAATAAACTTAAAATACTTACTGAATGTAGTAATGTCTTGCCAAGCACCATGAGGTAAATATCAGAGGGAGAAGGCATCTCCATCTTCCATGATCTTAGGGCCATTAGGGATATAGGAATAATCTATATGAAAAGCGTTAGATTACAGAGGGGAATAGTAGATGAATTTTTCTTATCTGCTATCTTGTTATTCTTGGTGGGACAGCATCGTATTGCTCAAGGAGGTTAAGATTAAAAGTTGAGAACCATTGGAATAAATGAAATGTGCTTTGGAATTCAGTATAGTGTTTTCAGAACTTTGGGTTGTAACCCACAGTAAAAATTATTTTCCATTATGACTGAGTACACACATGTAAGTATTTACATAAAACTGAAACAAAGTTTGCAAAACAATACTTTATAAAGCATCTATATGCACTCTGATAATCTCTTCTATTCTAGATCCTCTCTCTCCCGCACCACCCTTCCTCTCCCTCTTCCTTCCCATCCTTTCTCATTCCCTTAACAGCCCACTGTATTGTTTTACAGATCTGTGTGGCTACTGTGCTTGGCACTGAGGTTATTGTGGTGAGTAGGCAGAAATAGTTTTGGCTTTCAAAGATCTTACAATCAATTGAGAAAAATAGACAAAAACATTAAGATAAGATGATCAGTATTCTAATATGTAAAATACAGGCTATAGCAGCCCATTCATTCAATTATTCAGAAAGTATTTACAGTCTTTCCCCCGTATCCATGGGGCATTTGGTTCTAGGATCTGTTGTGGATACCAAAATTTGAGTATGCTCAACTCTCATGGTCATCCCTCCGTCTCTGTGGATTCTTCATGTGCAAATTCCAGATCAGCATCCAGGGTTGAAACCAGCCACAGATCATATGCTGTTCATGGATGTGGAACCCGTGGATTCAGAGGACTGACTATATTCAGCAACTCTTTTATGCTGGGAACTGTTCAGATCAGATCAGATCAGTCGCTCAGTCGTGTCCGACTCTTTGCGACCCCATGAATCGCAGCACTCCAGGCCCCCCTGTTCATCACCATTTCCCGGAGTTCACTCAGACTCAAGTCCATCGAGTCCGTGATGCCATCCAGCCATCTCATCCTCAGTCGTCCCCTTCTCCTCCTGCCCCCAATCCCTCCCAGCATCAGAGTCTTTTCCAATGAGTCAACTCTTCGCATGAGGTGGCCAAAGTACTGGAGTTTCAGCTTTAGCATCATTCCTTCCAAAGAAATCCCAGGGTTGATCTCCTTCAGAATGGACTGGTTGGATCTTGCAGTCCAAGGGACTCTCAAGAGTCTTCTCCAATACCACAGTTCAAAATCATCAATTCTTTGGCGCTCAGCCTTCTTCACAGTCCAACTCTCACATCCATACATGACCACAGGAAAAACCAGAGCCTTGATTAGCCGGACCTTAGTCCGCAAAGTAATGTCTCTGCTTTTGAATAGGAACTGTGTTAGGTACTATGGATTCAGCAGTGGACAAAACAAGCTAAATTCCTTTTCTCATTGGAGTTTGCATTCTGGTGTGAGTGACAGTAGTTAAATGTATACAAGAAACAAGTAAGAATGAGTTAATTCCAGATAGTGGTTTGTGAGATGGTGGTGGTAAAACAGGGTAATGTGATAAAGATGAATGAAAAGGTAACCTTGGATTGGATCCTCAGGTAGGGAGGTGACATTTGAGCCGAGCTCTGAATAATACTAAGAGCCAGCTGTGTGAAGATATGTGAGCTGAACTTTGTAGGTAGAGGGAATAGAAAGTTAATATCTTGCAGAAGAGGCATATACTTGGTCTTACAGTATTAGCAAAGTCTTCCTGAAGAGAGGAATTTAAAAAGACAGCTTATACCCAAGAGGAAATCAGACAATTAGTGTTCAAGAGGATTTCACAGAAGGAAGAGGGCAATGTGAGTTACAGTGTTTGGGACAGGTTTCATGGATGTGATGAGAGTTGGAGAGTGAGTAGGAGTTAGATGAATGGAAAGGTGGAAAAAAGATTTCTGGACAGAGTCAAGGCTATGGTTTTTCCAGTGGTCATGTTTGGATGTGAGAGTTGGACTGTGAAGAAGGCTGAGCGCCGAATAATTGATGCTTTTGAACTGTGGTATTAGAGAAGACTCTTGAGAGTCCCTTGGACTGCAAGGAGATCCAACCAGTCCATTCTGAAGGAGATTGGCCCAGGGATTTCTTTGGAAGGAATGATGCTAAAGCTGAAACTCCAGTACTTTGGCCACCTCATGCGAAGAGTTGACTCATTGGAAAAGACTCTGATGCTGGGAGGGATTGGGGGCAGGAGAAGAAGGGGACGACCGAGGATGAGATGGCTGGATGGCATCACTGACTCGATGGACTTGAGTCTGAGTGAACTCCGGGAGTTGGTGATGAACAGGGTGGCCTGGAGTGCTGCGATTCATGGGGTCGCAAAGAGTCGGACATGACTGAGCGACTGAACTGAACTGAAGGTATAATCAGTTATATGGATGTAGGAATGAGAGGCCTTATTGGGATATAGGATATTTTACAAGGATCAGTAGAAGAGATGTGGGACCAAATTAAGGAAATCCTTGTTTGAGAGAAGAGGATAACGTAAGCAGGGATTAGTGATATGATGAAATCAGTTTATGGGTTGAAAAAAAATGACCAAGTGAAATGATAGGCTAGAGAACAGTGCATCACTGATTCTTTAGCCCTTTAGTATCCCTCCTGATTAATTTGACAGCTGCAGATTTTCAGCTGCCTTGTGGTCACCTATCTGCCTAATTAGTTAGTAGAGCATTAAGTGCTCAGTCCTGATGTGTGCCAGCTAATTTATTCCAGAGTTAAACAATGCATATGTGAGTCTGGTTAGAAAAGGAGATCACAATAGTAATCAGAAAGAGAAGGGCTATCTTAGTTAATGTGTTAGTGTTTAAGAAAAACTAATTTTTTTATTGATGATGGGTTACTAGCAGTATCTTATTGTTCATTATTCTTTATCAAACATTTGAGAAAGTCCTTGGGCCAGCCAGACTTTTTGTTAGGAAGAAGGAAGAGCTGTAGAATATAAGTCCAAATCATGAAAGGACTGACTATATAAGGTCCATATGTATGTGCTTCCATATCCCCAAAATAAAAAATAAGAGGTTGCCTCTGGAAGATTGTTTTGAGTTATAAGTAGAAAGAAGCACTTCTTTACATGGTATGAAGTAAATTCAAATCATTAATTACTCTAGGAGAGTACATAAGCCATATTTATCTTGAAAGTGTTAGGATGGAGACAGATTTATAAATCATTTAGCATTCAGTAGTTATTTGAGTACCTGCTATGTGCTAAGCCTTGAGCTTTGGTCTGGGCACTGGGGAATAAATACATTGATAAATAAATCACAACAAAATCTTTTTCCTTTTGGAAATTATATTCTAGTGAAAGAGTCATACAATAAACAAATACATAGGTAAAATAGAGAGCATGTCAGATGATCAGAAGTGCTCTGGAGAAAAATAAAGCATAGAAGGAGGGTAAGAGGGGCAAGGTTGTGTTTGGGGCATTGCAATTTAAAATAGGGTGATTGGGGAAAGCCTTATTGAGAAGTTGACATTGAGCAAAGATCTAAGGTATATATAGTAAGCAGTCAAGGTTGCCAGGGTCATGTGGGAGAGTAGGAGGTGACATGGGGGAGGGGCCTCACAGGACAGGTTATATAGGATTCTGTAGACTATTGTAATGATTTTGACTTTGATTCTGAAACAGATGATAAACCACTCTTAGGAGGGCAGTAATGACATGGTTTTGACTTAAGTTTTAAAGAATAATTATGCCCGTCATTTGGGACAAGGGTGGGGGGAGACAGATCATTTGGGAAATTTATTGCAAGAATCCATCTGATATGTAATGTAGGGGAAGACTCAATATAGCATCTCTCCTTTTTGAAGATGAAAAAATAATCTCTCAATGAATCTCCTGGGGGTCTGAGTCATTTATTTACGAATAGCGTTTTGTTTTGGTCGGTTGAGAAAGTTTACATGCTGATTAGGTTTGATTCTTTGGCATTGCTATCTTAGTAAGTGCTAATACGAATTGTATGGTTTGATTCTGTAGATGGCCGCCAGGAGCGAGTTATGTTCGACAAAATTACATCCCGAATCCAGAAGCTTTGTTATGGACTCAATATGGACTTTGTTGATCCTGTAAGTAAATAGGATTTATATCTTGCATTGCTTGTTTCATGTAATTCCATTTACTTGTCTCTTACCTCTTCCCCTTCACTCTCTTGCTATATATACATATTTTGGTTTGGCATTCTCTTACAGGCTTGGATGTAAATGTGAATTTATTGTTTAAAACTTTTTTTTATTCTGGGAATTCCTTGGCAATCCAGTGATTAGGACTGTGGGCTTTCACTGCTGTGGCCTGGGTTCAGTCCCTAAGCCATGTGGCATGGCAAAAACACAAAACAGAAAGACAACAAGCAAACAAAAAACTCACTTTTTTCCCTAAGTTTTGGTCTGTGCTGTGAATTTTGACTTCTTAGAGAACTATAAAGCTGAGGAAAGAGGAAAACTTGACATTAACATTTCAGTTAGGGGCTTCCTTGAGTAAATTATTTTATTCATAAGTGCAAAAATCTGTAGTAAAACTTGTTTGAAATTGTGGTCATTTGGGTAGAAATTGGTTTGAAATTTGCTTTTTTTGTTATCCATATGGAAAGGATACATTAAAGTGATACAGAGTTCACAGCAACCTTTAAATTCAGGAGAGCCATAAGCTAGTTGCTCTGCTTTCCTCCTCAGCTCCTATAACTCCTCTACTCTAGACCTGCAGCATCCCTTATCTAGCCTGCTGTCCACAGTGGTCTCTAAAGTGGCCTCCAGGTCTCCCTCACCTTGCCATCTTCCAATCCATATTCCACGTGACTTTCAAAATGATCTTACTAAATAGAGTCTCTAATCTTTTTCTTAAAACCCATATTGCCCCATCCTTGTTTAGATATTTCATCTATATTACTACCCTGAATAGTCATTGGGAGGAGTGATGCTGACACTGAAGTTCCAATACTTTGACCACTTGATTTGAAGAGCTGACTCATTGGAAAAGACCCTGATTCTAGGAAAGATTGAGGGCAGGAGGAGATGGGGGTAACAAATGATGAGATTGTTGGATGGCGTCACTGACTAAATGAACATGAGTTTGAGCAGACTCTGGGAGGTGGTGAAGGACAGTGAAGTCTGGCATGCTGCAGTTCATGGGGTCGCAAAGAGTCAGATATGACTTAGTGACTGAACAATAACATCTGTATTACTGTAGCACTTGGACTGGCCTCATAGCATTAACCACCTAGTATAGAATTTAACTATATGTTCCTGTCCTCCCCCAGAATCGTTGGGGAGGCCTGTATCTTGTTCTTGCGATATCCACAACGCTTAACACATACATAATTAGATGCTTGATAAATATTGAATGGGCCAAATGGTCGAAAGAAAATCATTTTATACAGCTTTAAGATATATTAGGCTTGCTTGGTGGCTCAGACGGTAAAGCGTCTGCCCGCAGTGCGGCAGACCCAGGTTCGATCCCTGGGTTGGGAAGATCCCTTGGAGAAGGAAATGGCAACCCACTCCAGTACTCTTGCCTGGAAAATTCCATGGACTGAGAGGCTCCTCAGAGCCTGGTAGGCTACAGTTCATGGGGTCACAAAGAGTCGGGCACGACTGAGTGACTTCACTTCACTTTTAAGATATATTTATTATCATTTCCCTTTTACATTTAGAATACTACATTTCCCTTTTACATTTAGAATATTAGAGTTGGAACAAACCTGAGAGATCATCTTATTTTATCTCCCTTGTTTTATAGATAAGAAAGGTTCAAAGAGAAGGGAGGTGACTTGTACAAATGAGTGAGAGTGTAGGAAGAAGAATATTGGTATCTTGACTCCTAGGTGTTCTGTTGCCACTTGCGTACATTTCAGAGTGCAAGGGGGCTGGAGCCCACATGAGCGTTCTAGGGTGGATGAACAAATCTGCATGTTTTAAATATGGAGTGGTTATTAGCACATGGATGTTGTTTTATTCTGAGTTCTGATTACTTGCCTTGTAACACCAGGAAGTGTTTAGAAGACTTCACTGCTCTTTTACTGAACATGACTTACCTGCTGAGAAGAAAGTGATCAGGAGAAACTTGAGTTTAGGTCTAACACATAATTGGGATAAATTTTAAACTAGTAATTACACTTTTTTTTTGAGAGGGGCAGGCTTTGCTCAACTAGGAAAAGGCATTCATTTTCTGTTGGATTGATCTTTTTTTTTTCCTTTGTGGCCACACAGCTTGTGCAACCTTAGTTCCCATCAGGGATTGAACCCCTGCAGTGGAAGCTCAGAATCCCAACCACTGGACATTCAGGGAATTCCCTAATCTATTTTTTTTTTTTTTTTAAAGATTCAGTAAATACATACATATATACAACTTAGATTGGTGTGCTGCAGTCCATGGGGTTACAAAGAGTTGGACACAACTGGACGACTGAACAGCAGCAACATACAACTTATAATTTGTCTTTCTTGACTTGGGCATTGTGTATTTTAAAAAGGGATGCCTCTTACAGTAGGGTCTTGAAAACAGTGAAATGTAGTGAGGTTGAATGGGAGATCGAGCCAGAAGACTTAGACATTAAAAACCTTGGGCAAGTCCCAGTAACCTGGTTCTTCATGTAAAGTGGTCATAACTATAATAACCATCTCACAGGTAATTGTGAAATGTCAGAGAAGATTATGAAAGTTGATATTTTGTGACGTGTTAAAGAAGTGAAGTGAAGTGAAAGAAAAGTGAAGTGGTGTCCAACTCTTTACAACACCATGGACTGTAGCCCACCAGGCTCCTCTGTCCATGGAATTCTCTAGGCAAGAATACTGGAATCGGTTGCCATGCCTTTCTCCAGGGGATCTTCCTGACGCAGGGATGGAACCTGCATTGCAGGCAGATTCTTTACTGTCTGGGCTACTAGGGAAGCCGTTCACACCAGGGAGGTGTTAGAGAGTAGCCATGATATTATCTAACGGCTCAGCCCCAATTCTAACTTACACTTTGGTCTCCTTTCACTAGACTGATTAAATTTGTTTGCTTTCCTGTACTTGTCCTTAGGAATAATTGGGGGAAAATAGGTAAGTATATGGCCTGAACCATAATTACATACAGAAAATTTGAATGAAAGATGGGAAAATGCTTATAGAAAAATTGGTCTGTTTCAGCTCTTTCCCTATGTGTCTGTTAATCTTTGTAAAGCTCTACTTAGATTTTAAAACTAACTTTCTTCTTTTCTTCACTCCTTCCTCCCTTGCCCACTCCCTGCCTCTCTCCCCTCTCTTCTCCACCCTCCCCCACTTTCCTTCCTTCCTGCTTTGGACGCTTCATTGTATATGTAATATGCATTTTTTGGCAGCTCTATTCATTTATGAAGCCTCATTACTAAATTTGTGACAGCGTACAATTCTAAAGATTTTTCATAAAAGGAAATTGTCTTTTATTTTGATATAAATTTGATTGTTTTCTTTATTGCTCTTTTAAGGAAGATGTTGGTTCTTGGAAAAGCACAAGTAATTCTTAGCTTTGCTTTTATAGGCTCAGATCACCATGAAAGTAATCCAAGGCTTATACAGTGGGGTCACTACTGTGGAACTGGATACTTTGGCTGCTGAGACAGCTGCAACCTTGACTACTAAGCACCCTGATTATGCCATCCTGGCAGCAAGGATTGCAGTCTCTAACTTGCACAAAGAAACCAAGAAAGTATTCAGTGGTGAGTCTAGAAGAAAAAGAAAGAGTTTAGTTTTCTCAGAAAATGTATAAGCGTACTAGAATGAAACCTTGAGTATCAAAAGAAAAGTTACATCTTGTTTAAAAAAGCAAAGTGTGCAAGTTGGTGGCAGGGGGAGACTAGAACTTCCCGTTTCTCCATGCTGCTCATCTGCTGCATGGAAGGGTCAGTGAAAACTTTTCTTTATCTTTTTGTTCTGTCTCTCTTTTTTTTTTTTTGACGCCCCTCTTTACATGCTTGGTGATGGTGTGGTTGGAAAAAAAAATTTATTGATAATTCCTAGGTTAAACAGAATGTTACAATCAGTCTTTCGTCACCATTAGTCGTCACTCCCATTTTACAGCTCAGAGAATGTGGGCCAAAGATGGTTAAATAATTTGTTAAGTATATAAAAAGTGGTATGTAAGAAGTCAGCTGGTAGACTGAGAGTAGAAATCTTTGGCTCTCAGTTCCAGATCTTTTATGTGGGACTTTAAACATTATCTCCCTCTTCAGTAGATTTGTAAAAGTAAAGATATCAGATCTTCCAAAATTGATCTATGGATTCAAGTCATTTTCAGAATGCCAGCTTTGTATGTGTCTGTATTATATGTAAACTCAGAGGACCAAATATCTGCTATGATGTCTGAAAGAGAGAGAGCTTATTACTCAATGTGCATTTAGAAGTAAAATCCTTGAGATGATAGATTTTGAATTTTAAGTTGAGTTTCTGTTTTGTTAGGATTAAAGAAAACTTGAGATTATAATTTAT
Organism: Capra hircus; assembly: GCF_001704415.2. Lineage (NCBI taxonomy): Eukaryota > Metazoa > Chordata > Mammalia > Artiodactyla > Bovidae > Capra > Capra hircus. The sequence goes on from NC_030822.1 coordinate 32,327,486, forward strand.
GCTTTTCTTTATTTTCACCTAATAAATCCTTAATGGGGTAAGGTGTTAGAATCATCTGGCAGTCTTTTTCAAACTATAAGAGCATATGCTCACTCCAACTCTGGAAAGTTATTTCTTTAAGGGTTTCCTTATTTTACTTATGTAAGTTTCCGTGTATATTTATATAACATGTATTTGTCCATTGAGCACTGTCTTTGCTAGGTACTAAGGTGAATTGGGATGAAAAACAGTTGAGAACCACTGTTTTAAATTGTTAACCTGAATATTGAACTTGCTGTTAAGTGATTTTGGTATTTTAATTTTCTGTTGTTTTGTTTTTAGATGTAATGGAAGACCTCTTCAACTATATAAACCCGCACAACGGCAAACACTCTCCCATGGTGGCCAAGTCAACATTGGATATTGTTTTGGCAAATAAAGATGTATGTATAATGCTTTTCTGGGGAAAAAATTTTTATAGATTTTTTTTTAAGGCAATGAACACATTTAAAAAAATTTAAACACTATGATAAGTGATAGAGGTAAAAAGTAATTCTCATTCTCTGAATCCTAGTTTTCTTGTCTAGAAAGAGTAGCACTTTGTCATTTTAAAATGTATTTTTCCAGAATTGTTCTATAACACATGGTGTGTGTACATTTATTTTTCCTTTTAGTAGTAATGTACTGTGCATACTATTCTAAAATTTTTTCACTTACAGGTGTATCTTAGAGATAGTTCTTTATTAGCATTTATGAATTTACCTTATTCTTTTTAACACCTGCATAGCATTCCATCCTATAGCCATATCATCATTATATATGTATGTAAGAATTGCTCTAGTGATGAATATTTGTTTTTCATCTATCACTGCAGTCGCTATTCTCATATGATAGTGAGTTGCTCATAGATGAGTATATTGGTGAGGTAAATCCCTTAAGTGGAATTGCTGAGCCAAAAGTATGTGCATTCAAAATTTTGGTAGACATTGCCAAACTGACTTCCAAAAAGGTTGCTCAGATAAAATTTTGGAAGATCTTCTTGCTCAGCAACTTAAAAATTATCCATTTGTGTTTCAGTTCTTTTCTTAACTACATCCCAGAGGACAGAGGGAAAGATGGGTAGATCCAGCCAGCCCTTTTGCACACAGAATTTATTTACCATGCATATCTGCACAGATTAGAAATCAGTTTTAACTGTAGTTAATAGATGGCTATCTCTAAATATGTATCTGATGTTAAAGAGACTGAGAGAAAACTGAGTGAGTTGTTTGTATATCGTGTGTATAATCTTGAAGACAGGTGAGAAACAAAAATAAATGACATCAAAAACCTGTATCTAAAATAGAAGTTTTGATAATCAAGTATCTCAGTTCTCCATTAATCATGCAAAGCCCCTACCTGCCTTTGGCAACAAAGATGCCCTTAAAAGTTTAAGGGAAGGTGAGGAGTTTTGTATAGATTTTTCTAGTCCTTGGGCATGGATCCTTTTATGGAAACACTGATAGTATTTTGAAAAATTGGCTCTATGTTCCTCTATCCAAAATGATTGTTAGTACCTAATTGCTTTGTTTCCTTTAAATGGCTTTATAGCCTATAAAAGCTCTGTAACAATGGCCAGTTCTGCATTAAAACATCACTGTCATAGCAACATTTTGTTTAAAACCTGTTAAAGGACTATGGATTTGATTAGCCTTAGAATTAATGTAATTGTTAATCATATATTGTTATGTGCAGTTTAAAATGGAAAATAAATATATGTATTAGTATTTATATGGCTCCAATACTTTTGGATTAATAGCTAATCTAAAAACATGTTTTAGGATGATAATATAGTCCCTTTTATGCTCATATTCTTTCCCTTTTTAGAGATACTGTAAGCACAATAGGGAAAGTCGCATTTATGTTTTTACTTATGTACAACTTACATGTTTTCTTCTAGTCTTTTAATGTATGTGTTTTTAAACCTAGCTAGGATACTCAATTTATATAATTTTTTCCCTCAATATTAGGTATGGATTTCTGTTCTACAACAATAATACTTAGTGTTATCTCTTGTATCTTGTATCAATTTTAGTTCTGAAATCAGGGCTGAAAGGTAACAAATTTTGTGAAAATAAGTCTAATTATCTTAATGCTGGGTTTTTTTGTTTTTGTTTTTTTAAACCTTCACCAGCGCCTGAATTCTGCAATTATCTATGACCGAGATTTCTCTTATAATTACTTTGGCTTTAAGGTAAATAATAGGTTTCAAATAAGTGGGAATTCCTTCTTCAATTAGGAAATGCAGGTTTTTGTTGATATTTTAGTGATATAATTATAAAGGTAGTAATTTGTTGGGAGTTGGGATGGTCCTGAGGGATTAGTGGGGTTAGGGTAGTGGTGATTGGATTAAGGAAAGATAGCTTATTCATTTGCAGTTTTCAAATTTTCCAAATACTATTTCTGGATACCTGTGGAGTTATGTGGGTAATTTGCCAGAATGATTCAATATTATTCTGTTTATGTAACAACTATTTATTGAATTCCTGCTATGTGCTAAGTGATTTTCTAGGTGCTTGTTTGTTGATAAACAGTGTTATGTAGTGATTGAGAATGTGAATGCTGATGTCAGACCACCTAGGTTCAAATCACTGCTTCATTTCTTATTAGCGAGGTACTTAATCCCTTTGTCCTTCAGTTTTCTCATCTTTAGAATGGGGATAATAATAAAATTTCAATATCAAATGCTCTTGAAGTTTAAGTGACTGTGTGTATGTTGCTTTGATCAGTACCTAGCCTGTTATAAACATTTTATAAATGTTAATGATATGAACCATTATGATATAGGGAATACCACAACTTCTGCTATTAACATTATACATATTAATGTAGCGTTGGCTTTTTCCAGAAATTGTCAGGCATTCTTTTCCGAAAAAATAGACAGTTGATAATGTTCTAAATTAAAGATAGTAAATCTAAATATGATGTTTTTGTCATATAAGATTATTTTAAAAACTGAGTAGATTTAAATAGTTGCATATTGTGAATGATATATCTACTATGTCTTTAAAAACTATGGAAGTTTTTCGATTGTTTTGCTTTTTCTAGACATTGGAGCGATCCTATTTGTTGAAGATCAATGGGAAGGGTGAGACATCAATGTGTTTGTGTGTTACATTTTCTGTTCATTGTATTGAAAATAGAACTTTAAGCTATTTGTCTTAACATTTCCATTTAAACTCTAAGTAACACTTTAAACTTTAGGTTTAGTTTATGAGTAATCTTGCTGCTTATTGGCATAAAAATTTTTAAATTGTCTTTCGTTGTTCCTTTTTTTAGACTCAAGTACATATCTCAGCCTAGTTTTCATGTGAAAAATTTCTCTTGTTTTTAGTGGCTGAAAGACCACAACACATGTTGATGAGGGTATCTGTGGGGATTCACAAAGAAGATATTGATGCTGCTATTGAAACCTACAACCTTCTTTCTGAGAAGTGGTTTACCCATGCCTCTCCCACTCTCTTCAATGCTGGTACCAACCGCCCACAACTTTCTAGGTATGTGTCATCTATAGTCACTTTTAACATCCTAAAACGCTTTTGACTAGGGAAATAAACCTTGACCTGAAGAAACTAGACAGTTCATCACATAAAAATTAATTTGATAAACATTTGATCATTAAATGAGATTTACTTTCTGGAAAACTGTCTTATTGCATTGTGGTAAACAAATTGATGAGAGACAATGCCAGTAGTAGTGAAATTTTAACCTTGTTTCTGGTGATGGTTGTACAACTCTGTAAATATACTAAAACCCATTCGTTTTACACTTTAAATGGGAAATTGTATGGCATGTGAATTATATCTCAATAAAGTATTTTCTGATAATAATTAGAGGATTCTAGTAGTAGTCTGTATGAGAGAGTATGGTATTTTGGGCTAGGGAAGTGGAAGTAGAAATTGAGAGAAGTAGATTGATTTAAGAGATTTAGGTGGTAAAATTGACAGAATTGGTGATTTGAATGAGTCAAGAGTGGTTCCTGAGTTTATGGGTAAAGTAACAAGATTTATTACGGTATCCTTTTCTGAGAAAGGAAACACTGGAACAGAGTCCAGTAATTTATTTTTTTTTTTAAAAAGCTAATACACCCTAAGCAGGTTGGGTTATCCCAGGAATTCAAGGATATGCTAACATCAAAAAGTGTATTAATGTAATTCATTGCCCTAACATTTTATATCATTTAGTACTTTCATAAAAAAATAGCAAAATAGATGTAGAAAATAACTTCCTTTCTTTGGTAAAAGCTATCCACTAAAAACTTTGCTCTGTTGGAGCTGTTTTTAGCATTGTAGTGGAGGCCTGAGCCAGCATTGTAATTGTAAGATAAGAAAAAAAATGGTTGGAAATGAGGGAATGAAACTAATGATTCCTTAAGAGCATCTACAGACAAGTTATTAGAAGTAAAAGGATTTCAGCAGAATGTGTGTTTGTGTACATTAATTGCTCAGTTGTGTCTAACTCTTTGCAATCCCATTGACCATAGCCTGCCAGGCTCGTCTGTCCATGGAATTCTCCAGGCAAGAATACTGGATTGGGTAGCCATTCCTTTCTCCAGGGAATCTTCCCAACCCAGGGATCAAACCTGGGTCTCCTGCATTGCAGGCAGATTCTTTACCATTGGAGACACCAGGGAAGCCCTTCAGTAGAATATCTGGATATAAATTCAACATAGATTAATTGAATTTTTGTACTTTAGCTGTTAGAAGATTTAAGGAGCTTCCCATGACTCAGTGGTAAAGAATTCGCCTGCCAATGCAGAGGACATGGGTTCAATCCCTGTGTTGGGAAGATCTCTTGAAGAAGGCTATGGCAACCCATTCTAGTGTTCTTGCCTGTGAAATCCCATGGACAGAGGAGCCTGGTGGGCTACAGTCCATGGAATTGCAAAAGAGTTGTACACAGCAACTAAAAAACGAAACCAAAAAAAGATTTAAATTTTAAAATGTATAATACTGGAAGGTACTCAGGAATAAATCTAATGAAAGGTGTATAAGGCTTTTAAGGAAAAAATTCTAAACGTAATTGAAGGACATTATAAAACAAATCGAGAGTGATCATATATTCATAAATGGATTTAATGTTATAACAATGTCAGTTTTTCCCAAATTAATTTACAGATTCAGTGTAATTCCAGTCAGAATTTCAACATGCTGATTCTAAAATTTATATGGAGGAGCAAATGGCTAAGAATAATCTAGTGCTGCTCAAATACACCATATCCTAATCCCTGAAATTTATAAATGTTACCTTATAAGGAAAAACAGTCTTTCAGGTATGATTAATCACAAATAATGCTTTTAATTATTTAGCTTCTTAGAGTATCCACAAAACAGAAACTGACAAATCCACGTTATTATTTAGTCAGATAGTTGTTTCTGACTCTTTTGCAAATCCATGGACCGTGGGCCACCAAGCTTCTCTGTCCATGGTATTTTCCAGGCAAGAATATTGGAGTGGGTTGTCATTTTACCCCTCCAAGAAAGATCTTGACATAGGGAGATTATCCCAAATTATTCAGGTGGGCCCTGAATCTAATAAAAAATATCCTTATAAGACAGAAGCTAAGGGAAATATAAGACATACAGAGGAAAAGAAGGCAGTGTGCAGATAGACAGAAATTGGAGTGAGGTAGCTATAAGCAGAGGAGCCCAGAAGCTGGCTCCGCTAGGAATGTTCTCCACTAGAGCCTCTGGAGGAATGTTCTTGATTTTGACCCAGTGAAATTAATGCTGAGCTTCTTACCTCCTAAACTGTGAGAGAATTAATTTCTATTTTAAGCCACCAAGTTAGTGGCATTTGTTAGCGTACCCACAAGAAATTAATATAAACAGCAAGATAGTTTTGAAGAAAAAGACCTGCTAGATTCAAGACTACTATAAAGCTATGTTTATCTATCCTAGAGTAAATACCCTACTTTGTGGATTACATGAAAACTTGATGAATAACAGATGTCATTGCATTTCATTGGGAAAACTGCTAGGAAAATCGGTTATCCTATAGGGAAATGTATAATTAGATTTCCTTTCTTCATGTCATATACAGAAATAAATTCAAGAGAAAAATATAAATATGAAGGTAAAATCTTTTAGAAGAACATGTAGAGAAAATAAATATTTTTCTCCCCAGCTTTTTAATATGAATTTCAAACATTCAGAAAAATTTGAAGAAAAGGAATGAACTCTACTCATATACCCACTTATGCCTAGATTTAAAAAATTACTGATATTTTATCATATGCATGTATTTTTTATTTTTGTCTTTAAATATAAATTTATTTATTTTAATTGGAGGTTAATTACTTTACAATATTGTATTGGTTTTGCCATACATCAACATGAATCTGCCACAGGTATACACAATGCATGATATTTTTGTCTTTAAAATTCAAAATATTTTTGGCTAAGTCATTTGAGAGTGAGCTGCAGATGCCATAACTATGAACCTACATCTTGATAGAATATATATGACCTCAGAGGAGTGAAACGTTTCTTAAAGTAGATATAATAAGCAAACAACATAAAGGAAAAATTGGCTACATTAAAATTTTAAACTTCGGCAAATCAAATACAGTGAAAAAGGTTTCAGATGGTGAGCGGGAACTTGCAATGTATATTAACTGTTGAAAGATTATAAGAAAAAGACACAAGCCAAATAGAAACATGGGCTAATTTGTAGAAGAAACTGATTGGCTGATAAACACATGAGATGATGATAAACTTTGCTTTTAATTAAGAAAATAAAAGTTAACATCATAATGAGATACTTCATACCCAACAGATTGATACAAGTTAAAAGGCTGATGAACTAAGTATTGGTAAGCACACTCATGCATTGATTGATAAAGTATACTTACCCATTCACTTTGGAGACTCTTTAGTAAAGTGGAACACATGCATATCTTTTGACTCAGAAATTCCTTTCCTAGGTTTACACCCTATAGACAATCCTTAGATATAAACACAAGGAGATAGGTTTAAAAACTTCCACAGGAGCATTGTTTAGAATAGCAAACAAGTTGGAAATAAGCTAAATGTCCACCAGCAGACAAATGGACAAATATATTGGTATATTCATACAATGGAATACCTTATAGCAGTGAAAATAAACTAGTCCTATATGTATCAGTAGGAATGACTCTCTAAAACAATACTGAGTTAAATAAAAGCGGGTTGCAGAACAATAGTATGAAACCAGAAATTTTTTAAAAATGTGGAACATATGTAAATGCTAAAGGAATGAAGAAAGCATGGAAACAGCATATATTTGTTATATATATATATAATATTAGGTTATATTTGTAGTATCAAATTTCTTAAGGCAGATGGTAAGTACAAAGTATATGTTATAAATTCTCTATTATTTCTGAATGTCTGAATATTCAGTAGAAAAAGTCAAAAGATAAAGTCTATTTGTTTGGATGAATATTAAAGTTGGTAAAAGGAATCATTGGTAGAATAAGGGTCCTGGAGTGGGAGGATGAGATCCAAATCACAGGTAGAAGGATTGTCTTCAAAAAGACTGTAAGGGAGCTAAATTTTGATGGACATATCAAATTTGGTTCATTATTGGATTGGTGGATTTTTTTTCACAAATGTTTAATTTTTCTTGGCTTGAAAAGATGTTAAATATGCTTAGGAATTTACATCAGAAAATGTTATAATGGCACATTTGTAATCTGGTGAATAGGTAAGCTAATATTTTTACCTATCCCTAAGACTTTCATGTAGGCTCAGTATCTAGGGTAGATGGCAAGATGATTTTAAGACAGTGTATGCTGATATGTTTCATTGTGTCATATTCAGTGAAAGTTTTGGTTCTTTTTCCTTCTAAAAACATCAAAAAAATTATTTTTCCTTCTAAAAAAGTATTAGTAAGTTTTAGATCATTTATTTGCCTAACTTACTCTCTCTGAATTACATAGTCGTTTTTTGACTCTCCTTCATTTCCTTGCTGAATTGTGACTCTTTCCCCCTGTAGCTGTTTCCTTCTGAGTATGAAAGATGATAGCATTGAAGGCATTTATGATACTCTAAAGCAGTGTGCATTGGTTTCCAAGTCTGCTGGTGGAATTGGTGTTGCTGTGAGTTGTATTCGAGCTACTGGAAGCTACATTGCTGGGGTAAGCTTCTGTTGTGTGGCTAAAAATATGTGGGCTAGAGGGATTCAAGTTCATAAACAACCAGGGTTGTGGTTGAGAGAGCATTTGCGGGAGTGTGGGAGACCTGGATCTCTGTTAATTACTAGCTGGCTGTGCAACTTTGAATGAGTGATTTCACTACTTCTGTCTTATTAGAGGTTGACTAGAGGGACTCTAGGGTCCTTTTTCCCACTCCAGTATTCTTGCCTGGAAAATCCCATGGACAGAGGAACCTGGTAGGCTGCAGTCCATGGGGTCGTTAAGAGTCGGGCACGACTGAGCGACTTCACTTTCACTTTTCACTTTCATGCATTGGAGAAGGAAATGGCAACCCACTCCAGTATTCTTGCCTGGAGAATATCAGGGACAGAGGAGCCTAGTGGGCTGCCATCTGTGGGGTCACACAGAGTCAAACACAACTGAAGCGACTTGGCAGCAGCAGCAGCAGGGTCCTTTTTAGCTCAGATTTTGGAATTCTGATTTACTTTAGCAATAATAATATTAATAGCTTTTATTATTCATTGCTTCAGTTCAGTTCAGTTGCTCAGTTGTGTCCGACTCTTTGTGACCCCATGAATTGCAGCACACCAGTGGTACCCCACTCCAGCACTCTTGCCTGAAAAATCCCATGGATGGAGGAGCCTGGTGGGCTGCAGTCCATGGGGTCGCTAAGAGTCAGACACGACTGAGCGACTTCACTTTTCACTTTCATGCATTGGAGAAGGAAATGGCAACCCACTTCAGTATTCTTGCCTGGAGAACCCCAGGGACGGGGGAGCCTGGTGGGCTGCCATCTATGGGGTTGCACGGAGTCGGACACGACTGAAGCGACTTAGCAGCAGCAGCAGCAGCAGCAGCAGGCCTCCCTGTCCATCACCAACTCCTGGAGTTCACTCAAACTCACTTCCATCGAGTCGGTGATGCCATCCAGCCATCTAATCCTCTGTCGTCCCCTCCTCCTCCTGCCCCCAATCCCTCCCAGCATCAGAGTCTTTTCCAATGAGTCAACTCTTCGCATGAGGTGGCCAAAGTACTGGAGTTTTAACTTTAGCATCATTCCTTCCAAAGAACACCCAGGACTGATCTCCTTTAGAATAGACTGGTTGGATCTCCTTGCAGTCCAAGGGACTCTCAAGAGTCTTCTCCAACACCACAGTTCAAAAGCATCAATTCTTCGGATTCATTGCTTACTATATGCTAAATGTTATAAAAGTTTTATGTGAATTACTACAACCTTATGAGATAGATATTACAAACACAGTAAACTTTACTCCTTACGGTAACTTTGTGAGTATAGCCACTGTTGTCTTCATTTTACAAGTGAGGAAGCTGAAGCTTACAAAGTTAAATTACTTCCAGAGATTAGTCATTTAATATGTGATGGAGCCAAGATTCAAGCTTAATCATTAATACTTTATGAGGTAAATTTTAGCTGTTTTAGTTCACTGTTCACTGGGAGTCAAGATCATGGTTTTGGGTGGAATCTTAAAAATAACGCAAATGGATGTGTATGCATGACAGAAACAGACTCACAGATAAAGAAGACAAACTTGTGGTTACCAAATGGTCAGGGAAGCAGGGAGTGACAAATTAGGGATATGGCATTAACTGATATATAAACTACTATATATAAAATATTTAAGCAAGGATATACTGTGTAGAATAGAGAATTATACCCATTATATTATAATAACGTATAATGGAGTATAATATGCTGAAATCACATTCAGTATAAAATACTGAATCACTATGCTCTATACCTGAAACTAATAACAATATTGTAAATCAACCATACTTCAATTTAAAAAAGAAAAGAATAAAAGGTAATGATTTTGAGTAAGACCTGGATTTAAATCCTGTCTCTCCTAATTACTAGTAGTGTGGCCTAGTACAAGTTATTTTACTTCTCTGAGTTTGTTTCCTCCTCTATAAGGTGAAGAAAATATCTCACCCTATAGAAAGAGAGTCCAGAAGAAAACCATTCTGTTATATGGTGTTCATTATCTTTCTAGGCTGCTTAAAGGCTTGCCTTGGGTTAGAATGATTATTTTAAAAATTTGTTAGGTATCTCATCTTAATTTTAGAATTTATTTATTAGAGGATCTCCATTTGCCTATTGTCTTGATTTATCCATTGCATATAATTCTTACTATAAATCACTTTGAATTCTTTTGGGAAAAATATACTATTATAGGGTTTTTACTCTACCCAAAGTATTTCATTACATGATGACCTTTTGAAAGTATGGGGGTTTAAATTCAACTATCCTGATTTTGGATTTTTGACTTATAGTTGTTGTTTCTCATCACAAGCTAGAGATGCCATGAAATAATGTTGTACATATTTGTAATTTATTCCATAGTTTTATTTTATGTTGGGCATTATGTTTTCAAAGCAGAGGTAGAGATGGGGAGCAGATGAAGCTGGACTGGGAGAGAGTGATTTGCTTGCTGTTGAGCCGTCTTCTTCTTTTCCTTGCTGACCCCTTCTCACTCCTCCAGATGCATTTACCCTGTTTCTTTTCCAGACTAACGGCAATTCCAATGGTCTTGTACCGATGTTGAGAGTATATAACAACACAGCTCGATATGTGGATCAAGGTGGAAACAAGGTATGCTTTGTCAGTGAAAGTCCTAGAAATCAGAACTGAAAATCTCATATAAGCTAATAATAAGATAGCTCACTGTGTATGTTTCTAACAACTCTGTTTTTTTCTACTTTCATGATCAATTTAATGTGTATATACTTTTCACTTATTTTTAAGTATAGACACTTGAATTATACAGTTTGATGATTTATATACTTGTGTAATCACACCAGTCAAGCCATAGAACATTGCCACACCAATGTGTTTCCTTGTGTACCTTTGTATTAATCATCCATCACTCCTACACGTACATACTTTATCCTTGGCTCCAGGCAGCCAGTGATCTAGTCAGCTTTCTTACAAGACAGTTTATTTGCAAAGAATTTCTAAAGTAGTGACTCATATTGACACCTTGGAGGGAGGGCATGGCAACCCACTCCAGATTCTTGCCTGGAGAATCCCCATAGACATAGGAGCCTGGCAGGCTATAGTCCATGGGTTTGCAAAGAGTTGGACACGTCTGAGTGATTAAGCACATATAGATACCTAATCTTGAAAAGGGGTTATAATATTTTTTCTAGGTTTTTATTAAAAAAAAAAAAGACAAAAAGCAAAACTTGACCTGTTTTATAGAGGGAAAATAGAGAGTATTGGGCCATTTTCCCAATGTTATCAGCAGGATACTTTGCAGCCATCTAGCCTATCTAATGGAATCTCTGCAGACCTTGATAAGACATACCACCTTTTTGTGATCTTTAATAAAAGCACAACTTATTGTTAAAGCAATTTTTTGGGCTTTACATACACGTCACAGAGTGTAAAGTGAGCTGCGTGACAGCTGAAGAGGAAGCTTCATCTCTAGTTCACTGTGTCACTTTGCATAAATTAGTCTTTCTTGTTCTGCATTTTCTTTGTGTTAATTGTTCTTTTTTACACCTGGGATTTTAAGACAAATACAACTACTTTATATTTCTATAGTACTTGTATTTGTATTATCTCATGTAATTCATTAATTGTAGTGAAGATCCAAGAAGATATTATTGAAGTGCTTTGGAAAATATAAAGTTCCTTTATTTCATTGTGAATCTGAAAAGAATGATGACTTATTTACCCTTAGCGACCTGGGGCATTTGCTATTTACCTGGAACCTTGGCATTTAGACATCTTTGAGTTCCTTGATTTAAAGAAGAACACAGGAAAGGAAGAGCAGCGTGCCAGGGACCTTTTCTTTGCCCTCTGGATTCCAGATCTCTTCATGAAGCGAGTGGAGACTAATCAGGTGAGAGATAGGTACTTGTTAGTAATAACAACTTGATTCATATGAGTTTTCTCCTCAGTCATCTTAAATCATGCTTAGGAAGAATTTACCTATATGTTAATGCAACAGCAAGGCATGCTGAGCAAGAGATGCCTTTCTTGCCTTCTTGGATTTTTATTTTCTAAAGCAGATGCTCTAAATGCTTTAGGAGTCATGAACAAATAGGCAGAACTAGATGTTTGGACTTGAGCCTAAAAATTATTTCTGAAGCAGAATTTTAAGACAGTCTATGGAGGCCACCCTTTGCCTTGCAGTATTCCTAATGGATCATGTGTGATTGGTTATTTGAAGTTTCTTATGGTTGGTACTTTTCTTCCCTTTGCAGGACTGGTCTTTGATGTGTCCAAATGAGTGTCCTGGTCTGGATGAGGTCTGGGGAGAAGAATTTGAGAAGCTATATGAAAGGTATGGGAAAAATACAAAAGTAATAATGTTTTAACCTTGTTTCTTTTATTTATAGGATATAAATTTCAAAACTATGTCAATCATTAGCCTAGTTTCTAGGATTCTTCAGAAGCATCTAGAAGAGAATGTGACTAGTAATTTTGTTTTAGTATGTTTTCTTCCTGAATCTTCACCAAAATTTTGGTCTGTTTTTCTTAAAACTTTGGAGGGACTTCCCTGGCTGTTCAGGGGTTAAGACTTCACTCTACCACTGCAGGGGCCACAGATTGATCCCCGATTGGGGAACTAAGATCCAGCATGCTGTGTGGCATGGCCAAAAAAATTACTCATGACAAACCTACCCCCAGCCCCCTGGCCAGGATGCCCAGGTAGGGGAACACCTCCAATGGCAGTGGCTGAACAGGAAGTACGGAAGGAAGCGAGGAGGGCAGTGAGGGGGGTGGGGGGCAGTGAGGGCCCTGACAGATGCAGAGGGTGTCTGGAGTACAGACATTGAGCAGAGCTTCCAGGAGGCCACGGCCACTTACCTACCCTGTGGCCAGCGGAAAATCCTATTCAATGGAGTCAAGTTGTATGGTTGTGATAAACTGATTGCCTGCAACATCAGACTGAGAACATGGAAGACCTAAACTCGCAAACAGTCTCTAGTCATGTCCAGGCTTTGGCCCAAGGGAAATCTGGGGAAATCCAGTTGATGCTCAAGGCGCTGAATGTGGACCAGGTTTCCAAGGACAAGGCTTTCCAGACAATGACTACTGTGTCCTTTGTCCAGCTCATCTCAGCATCTTCCCTGCAGGCCAGACTGGGTCCCACCAGTCCTCAGGCCCCAGAACCTTTCCATTTTAGGTCGGGGCTTCTGGGCCCTCCTGGAATGTTCCAGATGTGCAGCCATTCTCAAAGTGACTGTTCTTGTCACTGAATCCTCCATCTACTGCTCTGCCAGGGTATGAGCTTCCTAAGCCCTCTTACCCCTTGCTTTGCCCCCACCTGCCACATCACCCCCAGCCTGGTGGGCTTGGGCTCTGGGCACTGCTTAGTCACAGCACCTGTTTGTACACATCAGCCTGCGCTGCCCCAATCCTAGAGTGTCCTGCCTCGAGAGTGTGGACATCTGACAGATCTATGACAAATTCCCTGAAAAAGAAGGGCTATAGGAGCTGTATGACCGTGGGGCCACCCACACTTTCTTCCTGGTCAGGTTCTGGGTGGACCTGACTTGGGGCCCAAGTGGTGAGGAGGTGGGGCTGCCAGCGGCAACAGTGGCTTCTGTGGAGAGAGCAGCCAGTATGAGAGCCTGGACCACGTGGCCCTCGCCTGTTCTTCAAGGTCTCTACTCCTTTGGCAAGCAGGTGGTGGAGAAGGTGGAGACGGAACATGCCCTGATGGAGAATGGGAGGTTTGTGTACCACATGTTGCACTCACCCATGTGCAAGCACCTGGTGAATTTTTTCACGAGCTGCGGCAGCTGCTGGAGCGCCATGTGATGAACAGCATCCTGGAGAACTTCACCATCCTCCAGGTGGTGACAATCAGAGACACCTAGGAACTGCTGCTCTGCACCGCCTACATTTTTGAGGTCTTCACCAGTGAACAGGGTGCCCAGCACCACATTTACCGCCTGGTTAGGGACTGAAGGGGGACCCCAGGAGTGGCTCATCCTCAGAATACCCTCCTCTCAGGAAGGACCTCCAGCTTTCCTCTTACTTGGGGTGGGGTGCTCCTTAAAAACTGGGTTGTGAGTTGAATGTGCTGGGACTGTGAGGAAAGAGTGGATCCTAACGTTGGAACCTCACAGAGGTGTCTGAAAGGACAGATCACTCCAGAGCATTAGACACGGGGAACAGAAGTGTGACAACCCTTGGGACACCACTGGTTCTGTCTCTTGACAGGCACCCTCCCCGTTTTCTGTTTTGGATGTTTGGGAGGGCCCCAGTTACACATTGGCTTGTCCCTCTCTGTTGTTAAGCGCTCTCCCTCTTCCCAATCTGCCTCTCCTTACCACCAGCATCCCAGTAGCCCGATAATCGAATATTGAAAGTTAACTCTTTCTGTGCAGGAGCAGACCAGGTGGGCCCTGGAAATATTTCTTTTTTAATATAACAAAAGATAATTATTAAGAAACAGACAAAAATCTTTGGGACGTGTAAATAGGTGTTCAAGTTAAATCATATTTTAATAGATCCTCTAAAAAATTAATGCAGAGTTATTTAGCAGGGTTATTGATTTGCTTTGTTATAAAGTACATTTGATAAAGCAAGTTATGCTTTTGTATTGTACACAGGAATTGAGAGCAGCTGGGATGCAGGTGTCAGAAGTTCATTAAGTAATAGCACCAGACTACTGCTGTAGCACAATGGCACTATTTAACTACAGTCTTTGTTCCTTTTTATTATGGAAGGTATTATTGATTTAGTGGGTCTGGCTTTAGCCATAGTAAAATGTGTATCATATTCCTAATTTTTTTCCCTTAGCAAAACTTAGTAAAAATTTCAGTTTTCAATATTTTTTGTTTTGGTATTTTCTCTTCATGTTATCTGCAATAAAGATTTTCTTAGGGAATATTAAAATAATACTAGCTTTGCCTTCCAGGTATGAGAAAGAAGGTCGTGTCCGCAAAGTTATTAAAGCTCAGCAGCTTTGGTATGCCATCATTGAGTCTCAGACAGAGACAGGTACCCCGTACATGCTCTACAAAGATTCCTGTAATCGGAAGAGCAACCAGCAGAACTTGGGAACCATCAAATGCAGCAACCTGTGCACAGAAATAGTGGAGTATACCAGCAAAGATGAGGTAGGTAGAAAAACTTCTGCCTCGGGTACTGAGAGAAGAATCTTAGGAGTTTGTGAATTGTTTGTGAATCTCTCGCTTGATTTCCCTTGAGTTGAGTGAAGGAGTGTTCATAGCTTTATGTAAGCAAAAGGGCACTGAAATAGATTATAAAGGAAGGAAGAGGTGTAATGTGTGCCCTTAAAAATATTTTAGTCTGAGCCATGTAGGAAAGACTGTCGATTTTTTCTTACACACACATTGTTGTAATAATCTTTTCTTGAGAAAAATAGCAATACATAATTATTTAGGTTAGAGTTAGGACAAACACAGTAATGTGTTAGAGTGTGCGTTCAGTTTAAAGTATGTAAGCATGAGAGTCCTTTCAGTGAATGTGAGACAAAATTCTCATCTCAAATCTTTAAGGCCATTCACAGAAGAGGCAAGGCTGGAAATGGGATATAGATTTGGTTATTTTAAAAAGAAGTTTATGAAAAAGCTTTCTATTTGGGAAGAACCGCCAGTATGACAGATGAGAGACAGGGATAGGTTTTGTGCAGTGAGTGGAAAGTAAGTTTATTGTGATGGAGCAGATACATTAAAGTTTGATGTGTGGAGGGATGGCTGTGGTTGAGGGAAGAGAGAAAGTACGTGAAAGCTGGCATATTTCAGACATAGGAAAGCCCTTGTAGATTTCTGAAAGGAAAATAGCATTGCTAGGATGGAAAGGACAGCTCTTGATTCTGGTTATAGAATGGCTTAGTGTGAGAAGTAGTTGGAAGTTACTTTATAAGAGATTGTTGCGTTAGTCAGATGACAGACTGTGGATATTGGATGTAAGCTATGAAAATGAGGAGGAAGGAACAGATCCTGAATTTTAGGACCTAAAAACATGACAGACGAAAAGTCAAAGAAAATGGTAAGTGAGCTGAACATACCGCTGAGCTTGCAGTTTGATTTAACAAAGTTTACTGACCACCAGGCATGTGTAAGACACTGGACTAGGTGCTCTGAGATATAAATGAATGTGGCTCAGTCCCCGCCCTCTAGAAACTTACAATTCAGTTGGAGAAATTGACATATACTTATATTGTTATATAAGATAGACTGTATTACAAAGAATAAAATGACCTTTTTTAAAAACAAAAAATCAGATCATACCATTCTCTGCACAGTACTTATCTTTGACTTTCCAACCCATCCAGAGTTTGTTCATTTTTTAAAAATTGAGATATAAGTCACATACCATAAATTTCACCCTTCTAAAGGATACAATTCCATGATTTTTTATTAGTATTTTCATAAGGTTGTACAACTATCACTGATAGCTAACTCTAGAACATTGTCACCACCCCAGAAAGAAACCTTGTACCTTTTGGCATTTACTCTCTGTTCCCCTCTTCACCCAGCCCCTGGCAACACTGATCTATTTTATGTCTCTGGGTTTGTCTATTGTGGGCATTCCGTATGAATGGAATCATGTAATATTGGGCCTTTTGTATCAGTTGTCCATGCTGTAGTATGTATCATTACTTGATTTCTGTCCTTATAATGCCCTGTGAGATGGTACACAACTGAGTATCCCACCTCATCTGTTCTTATTTTCCCCCTTGCCACTGTGCTCCAACCCTTCTAATTTCATTGCCATTTCTCAAACATATCAAGCATACTCCTGCTGCAGGAGTTTTGAGTGGTAAAATCCTCTTTTCCCCAGAGAGCCATGTGACTTGCTTTCTAACTTCTTCAGTTCTTTCTTCATATGTCATATTCTCAGTGGTGTCTCCTTTGATGACTCTATTTAAATATGGCACTCCTTCCATCCTTAGCCCCAATTTCCTGCCTTATTTTTCTCCCTTGCATTTATCAGGCTTATGTGATTCGAGCTATGGTTTAAAAATGGGTACTTTGTCACCATGTGTAGAATTGATTAGATATGAAGGGCATGAGGGAGTCTAGGTGAGAGGAGTTGAGAGTTTGGATTGGGATAGTCATAATCAAAATGGTGAAGGAAGTCTATTCATCCAGTATTATTAAGCATTTGCTATATGCCAGGTGTGGTGGTGCTAGTCCTGAAAATGTCAGGATAAAAAGATATGATCCATAACCTGAAAAAGCTCACCACTTAATGTAGTAAGAATCACCTAAAGAACTTTTTTAAAATTCAAACTTGGGTCCTTTGTTATGGGCTGTTGGAGTCTCAGTGAGGATGAGGTAGACGTGTAACTTGGAACAGCTTTTTACAGTGATAGAAATGTTCTGAATTGGGTGGCTACTGAGCACTTGAAATATAACTAGTGCAATTAAGAAACAATTTTAAATTTCATGTAGTTTTTATTTAGTGGCTGTTGTATTAGAGCACATCTACTGACATACATAAGAAATTATAGCACAGTGACATACGTCTGGTAAAGAGTCTTGTACTATGGAGCGTACGGTTCTTCCCCCATCTTAAGCTGTCTCACTGGTGCATGTAACAATTCACACATGGGAATAGGTCCTGGGATTTAGAAATGAACAGGTGAACGGTGAAGAGGAAGCAATCAAAGATAGAAACTAAAACTTTAATGTCAACAAGTGTTAGAGGTTTACAGGGTAGTGTCAGTGAAATAAAAATCATGTGATTCTTGACCCTTTTTCTTCAAATTCTAGGTTGCAGTCTGTAACTTGGCTTCCCTGGCCCTGAATATGTATGTCACATCAGAACACACATATGACTTTACAAAGTTGGCTGAAGTCACCAAAGTCATTGTCCGAAACTTGAATAAAATTATTGATATTAACTACTACCCTGTCCCAGAGGTATGAATAGATTTCTCTGCTTATTGCTAATAATTGAAATCCAAGGTGGAAGGAGTTGATCATAGTCTTCTAGTCATCATGTTATCATTGGAATGATTGGAATGGTGTGAGAAAACTGAGATAGAGTGTGTCCTTTGGTACAGAATGTTGGTTTTACTGTTCGTTAATGTCATCTCTTTCTTTTCTAAACCTGTTGGCACAAAGGCAAGCTTGTCGAATAAACGCCATCGCCCCATTGGAATTGGGGTGCAAGGTCTGGCAGATGCTTTTATTCTGATGAGGTACCCTTTTGAGAGTCCAGAGGCCCAGTTATTGAATAAGCAGATCTTTGAAACCATTTATTATGGAGCCTTGGAAGCCAGCTGTGACCTGGCCAAGGAGTATGGCCCATATGAAACCTATGAGGGCTCTCCAGTCAGCAAAGGAGTAAGTATACAGATGAAACTTCTCTTTGCCTGTGAGTTCCTGTAGTAGGCTTAATGGTAGCCCTCAAAAAGATGTTCACATCCTAATGTCTGGGACCTCTGACTATTAAATTATTTGGTTTGAAAAGGGTCTTTGCAGATGTAATTGAGATTATCCTGGATTATCCAGGTGGGCCCTAAATCCAGTGACAGTTGTCCTTACAAGAGACATAGAGAAGAAGGAGCAACAACCATAGAGGCAGAGGTTGGAGAGATGTAGCCACAGCCCAGGAGAATTGAAGCCACTAGAAGCTGGGAGAGGCAAAGAACAGAATCTCCTCTAGAGCCTGGGGATGGAGGGGGCCTTCCCAACATACTGAGTTTGAGCTTCCGGCCTCCAAGACTGCAAGAGAACAAATTTTTGTTATTTTAAGCCACTAAAGTTGTAATTTACACCAGACATCTGAAGCTCATATAGTCCTTTTGTTCTCTGGAGTAAAAAGTATATTCTATTTAATCTCTTTTATTTAAAACTAATTATTGCTAAAAGACATAGGAAGAATGCTGAGTTTTTTTTTGTTGTTTTGTTTTTTTCCTTTTTGGATGGGTGGGGAAAGGAGCGGTGCCTTGCATGGCTTGCAGGATCTTAGTTCCCTGACCAGGGATCCTGAGCCCACAGTAGTGAAAACACTGAATCTTAACTACTAGATCACCAGGGAACTCCCAGGTATTAGTTTTCTATAACAAAACTTAGCAGATTAAAACAACATACATTCAGTATCAATTTCCATGGGTCAGGAGTGCAGACTTGGGTTAGCTTAATCTCTGGGTCTCTCAAAGTCAAGATGTCAGTAGAAGCTGTGGTCTCATCTCAGGCATAGTCCTCCAAGCCCTCCTGGTTGTTAATTTCCTTGCAGTTCTAGAGCTCATGGTATCTTACGTCTTCAAAGCCAGTAGGAGGGAGAGTCCCTCATTTCAAGAGCCCAGTCCAGTCACCATTTTGGGCATTTTCATTTGTCAGGTCAGGGCCACCCAGGATAATCTCCCTTTTTGCTAAAAAATTAAACTGATTCTCAACCTTAATTGCATTTGCAGAAACCCTTCACATTTGTCACAATGTGTGAGTGACATCCATCGTGTTTCCAGGTCCTATATATACTGAAGAGGAGGAGAGTATGAGGGCCTATACCCCAGGAGATGGGAATCTGAGTGCTGTCGTAGCATTCTGCCATCACACTGCCTTTATCCTCAGTAGGATGATTCTCTTCCCTGTAAAATAAGATGTTAGATTTAGTTCTCACAGTTCCTATTGAATTTAGGAACTCTACATTGTTTGAAAATAGGTGTTAATTAGCTAAGTAGATAATATTTAGAGCTAGGATAGATCAAGACTATATAGAAAGATGAAGGTAGAGGGTAGCATAATTCTTTTATTGTACAAAAAGAATACATTTCAGCAACATGCTTTCATTTGTTAAAATTTCCTGGTTTGTAGAGATGATATGAGTCTTCTGAGAGGACTCAGCAGGGATAAGGGGAAGAGGTAAGCCTTAATCAGCCTGCTTTGAATCAATATGACTACATAGCAATTTGTCTAGGAAAATCTCTGGGCCTTATACTCCTTACAAGACAGCATTTGATGGGATACAGGACATGGCAGTTAGTCATTTGCTTGCTTTTTGTCATAGTTTCAGATGGTCATTGAATGATTTATCATCAGTTTGGGTTGTTTGTTCCTTAGATCCTTCAGTATGATATGTGGAATGTTACTCCTACAGACCTGTGGGACTGGAGCCTTCTCAAGGAGAAAATTGCCAAGTAAGTAGAGATGTAAAGTAGCTTTGAAGTGAGGAGGGTTCAGGTTTTCATCCTGGCTCTTTCAAGCTTATGTATGTTATTTTAGCTTCTGAAATTCATCTTTTTCTCTTTTAAATGGGACTGAAAGGACCTACCTATAGAACTGTAATTGTGAAAATACTTCCTAGGACAATATATGTACAGTAGCCTGCAATGAAAGCGTTTTAATACCTGGTGGGTATTATTAGTTGATCTTGTTTTAGGGGCTTAACTAGCAAGAACAGGAATTCTTTTTCTCATTAAGCATTCATATTTCCAAGTGTGTTTGCTTTTTAAATGTTTTCCACTTTTATTTATTGCTTAATTACATTGGGCACATAAGTGGCTTTCACTGAATTGATTGTCATAGGACTACATTAGGGAATTTAAAGAGCTTTTGGAGGGTTTATATATTAAAGGAAAGAAAAATATAAAAATTGAATCTGTAGGCCTTTTTGATTAATAAACATAAGAAATTTGAGTACAGGCAGAATGTTTTGCTGAGTCAATAATGAAACAAGTTGCTTTTGCTTTCTATCATGACTGTCTGACATGTCTGGGTTAATGTTTGCAGAAGGAAGCAGTAGCTTTAAAGTGCTCTTTAAAAATACCAGTTTACCTTCAGATTGTTTCATTGCCCAAATAATATATGTTAGACAATTTAGAAAAACATACAAGTGAAAGGGAGTGAAATGAAAATTATTCCAATACCACCTCCCCCTAAAAACCTGTTTGTATTTTTTTGTCTGTCATCCTCAGACTTTCTTCTGGGTTTGTATACATATGTGTATTTACATGCAAATTCAATTTTTTAAAAAAATGCCCCTGAACTCTATTTTTATTTATTTATTTATTTATTATTTTTTTTTAATTTTAAAATCTTTAATTCTTACATGCGTTCCCAAACATGAACCCACCTCCCTCCCCATAACATCCCTGTGGGTCATCCCCATGCACCAGCCCCAAGCATGCTGTATCCTGCGTCAGACATAGACTGGCGATTCAATTCTTACATGATAGTATACATGTTAGAATGCCATTCTCCCAAATCATCCCACCCTCTCCCTCTCCCTCTGAGTCCAAAAGTCCGTTATGCACATCTGTGTCTTTTTTCCTGTCTTGCATACAGGGTCGTCATTGCCATCTTTCTAAATTCCATATATATGTGTTAGTATACTGTATTGGTGTTTTTCTTTCTGGCTTACTTCACTCTGTATAATTGGCTCCAGTTTCATCCATCTCATCAGAACTGATTCAAATGTATTCTTTTTAACGGCTGAGTAATACTCCATTGTGTATATGTACCACAGCTTTCTTAGCCATTCATCTGCTGATGGACATCTAGGTTGTTTCCATGTCCTGGCTATTATAAACAGTGCTGCGATGAACATTGGGGTACATGTGTCTCTTTCAGTTCTGGTTTCCTCGGTGTGTATGCCCAGCAGTGGGATTGCTGGGTCATACTGAACTCTATTTTTTACTTTGTTTTTTTTTCTCAAAATACTGTAGTTTAAATTTCTTTTATGTATAACTTTTTAAAGTTTCAAAATTAAAATAAAAATTTCAACATAAATACACATTCATTGTTAATAAAGTTCAAGTAGAGAAATAAAATAGAAAGTAAAAGCCCTTTTTTATACCTCTTCTGCAAACCACTTGTCCTATAAAACAAACAAAAAACCAACTTTTTTCTTTTCTCAGAGATCACCAGCATGAATGGTATATGTTTTTCTAGATCTTTTTCAGTTCGTTTGCAGATGTGATCAAACTTGACACATTCTGAGACTTTTTATTTAGTGATTTATTTTGGAGATCTTTCTGTACATGCAAATCTACCTAATGTTTTTAGTGATTACAGATGATTCCATAGTTTGAATGTATGTGACTTTTCAAACCACTGTCCACTTTACTGAAGGAGTAAAGACATGGAGCTAGTTTGTGGTTTACTTGATGCCTCACAACTAGAAAGTGACATAGAGAAGTTGAAATTTCAGTTGTACACACTCCATTAGGATATGAGGCTCGATGCTAAGTACTGTATGAATCTGCTGCTGCTGCTGCTAAGTCGCTTCAGTGGTGTCCAACTCTGTGGGACCCCATAGACGGCAGCCCACCAGGCTCCCCCATCCCTGAGATTCTCCAGGCAAGAACACTGGAGTGGGTTGCCATTTCCTTCTCCAATGCATGAAAGTGAAAAGTGAAAGTGAAGTCGCTCAGTCGTGTCCAACTCTTAGCGATCCCATGGACTGCAGCCTACCAGGCCCCTCCGTCCATGGGATTTTCCAGGCAAGAATCTAGAGGTATGGAATGTAGCAAAGGCAAGCTCTTTGTGCTTGAGAAACTAAGTAAGGTGAGACATGTAAACACATAAAATATACGTAAAGGTACAGGTCATAAAAAATATTTGCAATGCAAATACTTGACTTTGACAGCTTTACTTAGTGTTGTCTGCCTGGTCAGGAAAGATGTTTTAGAATAGGTATCTCTTCAGCTGAGGTTTTTATTATTACTATTTTATTACTACACTTATTGTTAATTTATTTTGGCTGTGCTGGTTCTTCATTGAGGCATGTGGGCTTAGTTGCCGTGAGGCATGTAGAATCTTACTTTCTCAACAGGAGATCAAACCCACATCTCCTGCATTGGAAGACAGACTTTTAACCACTGGACCACCAGGGAAGTCCCTAGGCTGAGCTTTGAAAGATGTGCTTAGCACAGTTTGAAGATTTTCAGAGCTCAGATACTACATTTTTAAGCACTCTCTATGGCACTGAATAGAGTCAAAAGGTGTTAGCATTCTTCTAGGAACTTTAATTAACGAGGTGATAGAGGAAGTCAGGAATATTATACTTTGAGCATCATTTTCTCTATTCATTATCCTATTCAGTATAATGAAGAGTTGTGGTGATAGATGTTTGGGTCTTAACACTTTCACATCATTAAGTTTCCTTAAAGAGCCTAGCACAGTGATCACATAGACTGTTAGAAAAGAGTGAGGGTTAAATGAGTGTACCTGAAAGAGGTGGGGACTCTCCAACAGCCATTTGAGTGTTTCCTTGGGCAAGATGTTGTATCAAGTGCTGTGATTCATAAATGGCATAAGTCATGGCATGATAAAGGTTGTCAGCAGTAAAAGTTGTGCTCATTCTGTTTAGGAATCAGTCACTCATTTAGGAGAGGGACATACTGTAGAGTTGCATCCCTCTAAGGGTTAAATGCAAACGTCAGCATGTGAGTGTAGTACATGTATGGCATTGCAGCAACTGCTTTACTACAATGATTAAAGTAGCTGTCTTCCTGACAGATAGTAGCATAAGGACCAGCACCTAATAATCTCCTTTTCTTCAGGTATGGTATAAGAAACAGTTTACTTATTGCCCCGATGCCTACTGCTTCAACTGCTCAGATATTGGGAAATAATGAGTCCATTGAACCTTATACCAGTAACATCTACACTCGCAGAGTCTTGTCAGGAGAATTTCAGGTGAGAAGATTACAACCAGACCTACTGGAAAGTCTTTTAGAAGCCTGATGTTAGGAGTAAATGCTACCCATATTTAGGATGACCCTCTATCTTAGAATGGGGGCAAAGTTTTGATAAAGTGAGCTGTCATCTCTAATATTATTTATGTTACTTCAGCATATAATCGACATTTTATAAATATCTGTCAGAAGAATGAAGGATTGAGGGTTGAGTATGAAAGCAACTTGTTGAGAGTTCATGCAATGTGTAACCATTCTTAAATCATGTAGTATATGTCATATACTACGCTATACTACATGTGCTAAACTATAACACATATACTATAGCCTCAAATGCTTAAGTTGATGATACTGCAGATGTATAGAAGTGTCTTTTAAGATAGTGGTTCTCAGCCTTGGTTACAAATTAGAATTTCTGATGGGAAGGACCAGTGGTGGTTTTTTTTTTTTGAGGTTCCCAAGTAATTCTTGTGTGCAGGTTGAGAACCACTAATTTAAAAGATATTTATTTGTGAATTCACAAATATTCTGAAGTAAATTTCTGTAAGGTTTGAGCACATTTATAATTTATAAGGTTGGGTACATTTATAATTTTCTGAAGTATTTGTTGTGTCCATACTTAAAACAAGAAAAGAATCATTCTACATACCCAGGTTAGGCAGTTAACTCCTTCCACTTTTGCAAATACTGTATATTATGTTTTGAATAACAGGTATCAGGATTTTAGAGGAATGTAGCTTTCATGTGATGGGATATGTCACTCAGTTTCATAAAAAATAGAATTTACCAAGCAATCAAATGTTAAACTCCAAGTGTGTAATCCTCTTCAGGCCCTGTTGTTGTTTATTCCTTCACATTTTTTCTCCTTTTCCTTTCAGATTGTAAATCCTCACTTACTGAAAGATCTTACTGAGCGGGGCTTGTGGAATGAAGAGATGAAGAATCAGATTATTGCATGCAATGGCTCCATCCAGGTACAGAATGACCAAAAAAAGAGAAAGTGTGCTCTTCAGGAGCTAAGTTGAACATTGGTACCTTCTCAATTATCCCAGGCAATACAGAGAAAGAATGGCTGTTCATCTGGTCATATGTCTAGGCCTTACCCTCTTGTTTGTGCAGCACTATAAAGCAATGGTTTCCAACTTTTCTGCACATTAGAATACATTAAAGAGCTATTAAAGCTGAAGCTTAGGTTGTTCCCATATCAATTAAATGTCTGGGAATGAGAGTTCTGGCATCAGTATTTTTTAAAGACTCTAGATAATTCCAAAGTGCATCAGAGTTTGGAGACCAGTGATGTAAATCCTGAAATTAGAGTCAAACTTAATTAAAAAGTTTGATGGAGATTGAAGACTGATAGTTCAAAAGACAGAGCCACAAATAGTGTTTAACAATAAAATATTTGCAATTGAGAATCAAGAAGCATTTATTTGTAGACAGAGGCCACTTATTAGATATTGGTCTGCTCAGCAACACAGATAAAGATTCCTGTAACATTTCTGTATTTGCTGATGGAAACTGTAGCATTAGCCAGTCTGTGTTTTGATGCACGCTAACCCTAGACCTAAGAAATAAGAAAGCCTTATTTCTATTGACTTCGAGTGGAGTTTGTGGAGTCCTACCATATTTAAAGGGTTTTTGTCTCATTGCTTCCTTGGGTCATGTTTCTGTGAGTTACAGCCCTGAGTTTTTGTATTTTCTGCAAAACTCAAGGGTCATTTATTGCTTAGCTTTTGGCCATTAACCAATTAAAAATGAATCTTACATAACTACCACCAGATTAATATTTTGTTGGTTAGATGGGGTTTTATTGGACTTTGTAAGCTGGAAGTTAGTAGTCTTAGGAAACTTGATGAGGATCATACTGTATTAAATGGAATGGCTAAGATCAGATCTGACTAGAAGTAGAATCACAGCCAGACCCTAGGGCATCGTTCTATTAATTATACTGCTTTCTTCAACCAGAGTACAATAGCATCTGCTTTACCTTCTTCAGAGCATACCAGAAATTCCTGATGACCTGAAACAGCTTTATAAGACTGTGTGGGAAATCTCTCAGAAAACCGTACTCAAGATGGCCGCCGAGAGAGGCGCTTTCATTGATCAAAGCCAGTCTTTGAACATACATATTGCTGAGCCTAACTATGGCAAACTCACTAGTATGCACTTCTACGGCTGGAAACAGGTTGGTGGAGGAAGTCAACCAATTTGGAATATTTTAGAATTGGAACAGAGTTTTATATTTTAGCTACCTATTAAATATTGCCACCTGGAAGTTCTTTCACTTTAAGTCCAATATGTTAAAACTAACGCACGGGTTGTACTAAGTTAAGCTCTCACTTTGAATTTTCTTATTTTGGGTGGGATTATTTTATTCGAAGTTGTAAGCTCATAGGAGTTATCTATGATCCTTCCTTTACTTCCCGTGTAGTCATTCACCGTGTGCTGTTGGTTGTTCGTTTGTACTATTTCTCGAATGCCTTTCTTTCTGTTCCGTCGCCACCACCACCTTTATTCTTAAGTTCTTACCTCATCTCTTTGCTTCTGGTATCTTTACTGTAGGCCAGCTTGTGTCCTGCTACCATTCCTAAAATAAAACTATATACATCAGCCACCTATTCAAAAATATCCATTGTTTCCCAGCTTTAAAACAGAATAAAAGCCAATCATTTAGCTAGTCACTGCCAACTGTAAAGACCTGTGAGTCTGTGATGTATTCTTTTTTAAAAAAAGAATATGTTTATTTATTCGGCTTGCGTCGGGTCTTAGTTGTGGCACGCAGGTCTTTTTCGTTGGGGCACGCAGACCCTCTAGTTGTGGTGCTTGGACCCTGGAGTGTGCGGGCTCAGCAGTTGGGTGCAGGCTTAGTTGCTCTGCAGCATGCAGGATCTTAGTTCCTGAACCAGGGGTCAAAGCCATGTCTCCTGCATTGTGAGGCAGTCTTAACCACTGAACCATCAGGGAAGTCCCTATAATGTATTCTTACTCCCTAACAATGTTCTGGGTACTTATATAGAATTAGAATTTTATCCTTTTATTTAACAAACTTTTATTGAACTTGTACTGTGTTCCAGGACTGGGGGTACTGAATAGAAGATGATGGTTCTTATCCATGAAATAGTCATCATCTGTTCTTATTACAGAGAAACAGTCTAGACCTGTGAATAGTTATAATCTAAAGCAGACAGGTTTTCTTAGGTACACTTGGAAGTCATACACGTAAACAAAAAAAGACTAGAGAACAAAAATATTTGACATTTTGAAAGAGATAAGCTTGTTTCAGTGGTGAAAAGGATAGCGTGTACTGTGCGTCTCCTCTCTCTCTAAGCGTTTCTGAGAGGGCTTCCTGTGCTGTGCGTGTGCCGTGCCTAGTCACTCAGTCATGTCTGACTTTGTGCGACCCCATGGACTGCAGCCCAGCAGGCTCCTTTGTCCACGGAATTCTCCAGGCAAGAATATTGGAGTGGGTAGCCTTTCCCTTCTCCAGGGGATCTCCCCAACCTGGGGATCGAACCCAGGTCTCCCGCATTGCAAGTGGATTCTTCACCATGTGAGCCACCAGGGAAGCCCAAATAAAAAAACAGCTGGGGCTTCCTAGAGGAGATATAATTCTAAATTTAGAAAGCAGTTTGACCTGGTCTATGGAAATGTATTTTACAATTGGTCTTGAATGTTTAATGTTCTCACAGCTTCTCCTAATTAGTTGTACTTACTTCCCTTTTAGGGTTTGAAGACTGGGATGTATTATTTAAGGACAAGACCAGCCGCTAATCCAATCCAGTTCACTCTGAATAAAGAAAAGCTGAAAGATAAGGAAAAGGTATCGAAAGAAGAAGAGAAGGAGAGGAACACAGCAGCCATGGTGTGCTCTTTGGAGAACAGAGATGAATGTCTGATGTGTGGGTCCTGAGGAAGGGCTTAGAAGAGACCAGCACTTCTTCAGTAGCCAAACTGCTTCTTGAGCATAGTTAGGTGCAGTAGGTTTGCTTGAAGTGGTAAGGCTTTGCTGGACCTTTTTGCAGCAAAAAGATCAATTGGTTTAAAGTACTATTTCTGTATAAGTGTGAAAGTAATTTTTTTTTTTTATTGATATATTGGGAATCAAAGTAGATGTTTTAGAAATGCAGAAGAAGTCATTTTGCAAATAGGGAGTGATTAAGTAGGGTTTTTATCACCCATCTGGCACCCCTTTTCTGGTGACTTCCATTTTGGTAAGGAAACTTTGGTGTGTGCATAGAAGCAAAATGAGTCATAACCTGTGAGAAGTGCTGATGGGGCCTTAATCTGCGTATGGTCTTAATAGGTCATTCTGAAATAAAGATAATAAACATTTCTAAATGACTGTGTGAGACTAATTTTGTCACTTATTTTCTTTCAAAGGTCAAATTTGTAAAAGCATTTTTTGTTCTTTGAGAGTTCAGAGAAGAAATTTTAAGACAAATTACTTAGATACCATATAGAATTCTGATTTTAATATGTGCCTTTTTCCTCTTTTTAAAAAACTGGTAAAATAAGCATAACTAAATGTTAGCATTTTACCCGTTTTAAAGTATACAATTTAGTGACATTAAGTACATACATATACAAAGTACAGCCATCACTACTATTTCCAGAACTTTTTCATGATCCCAAACAGAAAGTTTATATATAGAACAATGAATTCCCGGTCCCCTTCTCCTATCATTGCCTGGTAACTTCTATTCTACTTTTTATCTCTAAATTTGCTTAGTCTCGGGATCTCAAGTAGAGGGGATCTTAATATGTGTCCTTTTCTATCTGGCTTATTTCACTTAGCATAATGTTTTCAAGGTTCATTTATGTATCACATATCAGAATTTCATATCTTTTTAAGGACGAGTAATACCTCATCATGTATATATATATATATGTATATGCGTATATACACACATATATATATACACCCCATTTTGTTTATCCATTCATCTCTTAATGGACATTTGGGCTGTTTCCACCTTTTGGCTATTGTGAGTAATACTGCTGTTAACATTGATGCGCAAATAGTCTGAATTCCTGCTTTCAGTTCTTTTGGGTATGTACTAGAAGTTCAGTGATTGGAATATCTGGTAATCTTCTGTTTAACTGTACTAATGACTTAACTATTTGATTATAATGTGTCTTGGTGTGGGTCCCTGAATTTATCCTAACTAGGGTTTATTGAGCTGCTTGGTATAGTAGATTCACATCTTTTGTTAAATTGGAGAAGTTTTCAGCCATTATTACTTCAGATAATGATTTTGCTCTTTTCCTTCTGGGACTTCTGTGTTGCATTTATCAGTCCACTTTATTAGCGTCTCAACAGGTCCTTTAGGCTTTGTTCAGTTTTCTTCATCTTATTTTTTCCTCTAATCTCAGTAGTCTTATCTTCCAGTTCATTTATTCTTTCTTCTTCCTCAACTTTGCTGTTGAGCCCCTCTAGTGAAAATTTCATTTCACTTATTGCTCTTTCCAGCTCTAGAATGTCTGATTCCTTTTATTTCTTTGTCTTTGTTGATAGTCTGATTTTGTTACTACAAAATCTCTGTTACTACATTGTTTTCCTTTAGCTCTTTGGTTATGTTTAAGACAGTTGTTTTAATGTCTGTCTAGAAAGTCTGATGGCTGAGTTTCTCTGGAGTGGTTTTTGTCAGTTTATATTGTTCCTTTGAATGTTTTCCTGTTTCTTTATAATACTTGTGATTTTTGTTGTTGAAACATTCTGAGTCGTTTCCAAAATGTTTTTGCAGTGAAGTCTGCTCTCAGAGTATGTTCAGTTAATGTTCTGATAGCTTTGCTAGGTCTTTGCGGATTGGCTCTGTGCTAGGACACATACTTCTCTAGGCTTGCTCTGAGCCTAAGGAATGTGATGGTTGATTTTATGTGTCAGCTGGCTAGGCCATAGTATCTAGATATTTGATCAACACTAAATAGATCTGTGAAGGTATTTCTTTAGATGAAATTAGCATTTAAATTCATTGACTTTGAGTAAATCAGATCATTCTCCAAAATGTGGGTGGCCTCATCCAATCAGTTAAAGTCCTTAAGAGGAAGAAGACTGTGGTCCCCCGAGAAAGGACTGCTGCCTCCAGGCTGCCATTGGACTGATCTGCAATGTCTGCTGTGCTCTGGGTTCCCATCCCAGTGGCTTACTCTGCCGATTTTGGATTTCCAAGTTCCACAATTGTATATATGTGTGTATATAGAGAGGGGGGAGAGAGATGGTTGACCATTGAACAACATGAGTTTTAAGTGCATGAGCCCACTTATATTTGGATTTCTTCAATAAATGTGGCAGTAGTATACAATCTGTGATTGGTTGGATCTGAATGTGGAACCATGGATGTATCATGGGGCTTAAACATCCATGGATTTTCGTATCCTTAGTGTGTCCTAAAACCAATCCTTGCATTGTTCAAGGGTCAAGGGAATATATAGATAAGATAGTATATGTGTGCATATATATATATATATATATATATATATATATATACACACACACACACACACACACACAGCTTATTTTCTCTGGAGAATGAGAACCCTGACTAATAAAAGGTTTTGGTACTGAAAATGGTTCTGTTGGAATGGAACCCTAAGGATGAATTTTCCTGAATTGGTTGTCTAATTTGATGAGATTTAAGCATGACTTTGCAGTAGTGAAGAGAGCTCCGATAGCGCATGGGGTGATGTGGCAATAGAGATATGCAGAATACCATCACTGGATATTCCTAATCAAATCAAAGAGGCAAAGGTCTGGCTTACCATGTATGTGTTCTGCCTCAGGGATATATCAGCTTTCCAGCCCAGTATTGTAATTTATAGTTCATCTTGATCATTTTTCCTCCACGGTACATCACACTGCTCCATTACATTGAGGTACGGGTTGGACCTAGTGAGCGAAAAGAAGCAGCTACTATAGACTTACCAGTACGATGTTTGTGTATCAGGGGTCAGTGGTATGAGGCATGTTGAGGTATTCCTTCCACGGTGAGGGATAAATTGTTCTGACTCCTCTTACAACGAAAAGACAGGCATAAAGCCTAGTGGTCCTCTATGGATTTTGGAGGCAAAATGGTAACATACTCCTCATTTGGGTGTGTTATTTTGACCCATTTACCATATGACCCTAAAAGCTGCTAGTTTTGAGTGGGGCCCAGAACAAAGAAGGCTCTGCAACATGTCCAGCCTGTCATGCAACCCACTCAAGTATCTTTCGATCCCTTGAGAGAGACAGCTTTTTGGCTGCTACTTACTGTGCCTCAAGCCTGCTTAACCGAAGACCATCAAGTTCCTATGCATCCTGAACTGCTGTCATGAACTGGGTATTATCTGCCCACTAAACCTAAAGTTGGCATGCATAGTAGCATTCCATAGTGGCATCATCAAAAGGAAGTTGTATATACAAGCCTGGCCTCAAGCAGGCCCTGGATGCACAAGTAATCTACTGAAGAAGTGGCCCAAATGCCCATGGTTCTCACTCCTGCTTCTCTGCCAGCCTGCACCCATGGCCTCATGGGACATTCTATATAATCAGTTGACAGAGGAAGAGAAAACTTGGGTGGTTTACAGCTGTTTCTGCACAGTACAGGACACCTCTTTTGAGGATATCCCTGAAGGACACTCCATTCCATAGATGACAATTAAGGAGATCTTTCAAGTACGGGTGACTTAGATAAATCACACTGGCTACTATGGGAAGAGTGTCCTGACCAATGGGTTTGGATCAAGCTCAAGTGCAGATAAAGGCCTAATCTGGCCTTTGGATGAGATTGGGTCCCCAGAGAAGACCTGGTTTGGGTGACTCTCAGACTGCTGGGACCCCTGGCTGGACTGGAACTGTTTGGGCTAGACTGGACACCTGGGATAGGCCTGGCCTGTGTGCCTGTATCAGATAGGGATATCAGGCAGAGCCTCACCTGTGTTTGGAACTGCCTGAACTCTGGAATCCAGCCTGTGTGCTTGCATTAGACTGGACCTAGGCCTCAAGACTGACCTGGATATTTGGTCAGACTGGGGTTCATGTCAAGTCTCACGCCATATTTGGGACAGATTGGGCACCAGGGAAGGGTGTGTCCTGTATTACTTGTTTCAAACTGTGTGTTCAGGGCAAATGATCATCTGCATGACTTTATATAACTTCCAGTGGAGCCCCATATATCCAGGTATTAATTGGGGACTTTCTCAGGAGTCAGGGAGAAGAGGACAGAGAAATGAAACTAACAGGGATAAATAGGGGGAAACAATTTTATTATTGGATTGAAAACAGCATTCTAAAAGGAATAGTTTACCAACAGTGAACCCGCTGTTGAGCCTGTAATCTCAGGAAATTCCAGCCCGTCCCTCAGTACTGCCTGTTTATCTCTTGTTCCCAGAGATTACAGCCCCAATATCCCATATTGAGGAAGTTCACCCTGGAAGTTTCCCTTTCACTCTCATATTTTGCAGCCTCTCTGGCTTCTCCCTAACTTCCCGGGCGAGTTCCTTTCCACAGAGCATCTTTTCTATATGTTGCCGGACCTCTCTGGTCCTCACCCCATAAATGACTGGATTCAAGGTTCCTGGGAGCAGCAAATAGATGGCACTGAGGAGGTTCTGGACATCCTGAGACACAGTCTTGGCTACTCGGAACACGATGGAAGTGGAGAGACCAGAGAGGTAGATGGTGAGGATGACCAGTAAGTGGGAGCCGCACGTGTGCAAGGCCTTGGCTCGGGCTCCCCCGGAAGATATCTGAAAGGCAGCGTAGATGATGCGGGTGTAGGAGGTCCCCAGCAGGGCTAGATCAAAGCTCACAGTGGCCAACCGCATGGCCAGCCCCAAATGGTTGTTGAAGGTCAAGTCTCCACAAGCTATACTCAGCAGTGCAATGTACTCACAGGTGAAATGTCGGATCACTGCTGTCCGGCAAAATTGAGCTCGTGAGGTTAGCACCACCAAGGGCACTGCCACTCCCAGGCTCCGTGTCAGGGCGAAAAAGGCCAGCACACCCAGCAAACGGGAGGTCATCAGGTCACTGTAGCGGAGTGGGTGGCAGATGGCCACATAGCGGTCTAGGGCCATGGCCAGCAGGAGGTTGTAGTCCAGAAGGAGCGTGAAGTAGATGAAGAACATCTGGGCCAGGCAGCCATGCAGTGATATGGGGTTAGCATAATGCACAAAGCCTTCCAGCATTTTGGGCATCACCGCTGTAGCAGCACAGATGTTAACAGCCAGGAGCAGGGCAATGAGCACGTACATGGGCTGGTGCAGGCTCCGCTGGGCTGCCACTGTGTGGATGACCAGGGCATTGGCAGAGATGATGCTCACATAGAGGAAAGTAAGAGGCAGGACCAGGAAGGGCCTCCGCTCTGACAATCCAGGAAAGCCCACCAGGAAGAAGTTGGTGTAGGAAATGTTGAAGGTGCTGGTATTTCGATCCTCACCCATTGGCTTTGGCCCTGGGCTGGCCTCAGAAGTGGGGATCAGAGACTGCTAGAATAAAACGGTCAGTGGAAGAAAGCCGATTTCTATTGCTATTTTGGGGCCTGAGGGGTTTGTGATGAATATCCACCTCTTCATGTATCTATGGCCATATCTATGGCCACTCTGGGGGAATAGACAGGTATTGTGTCAGGTGTAATGGGAGCTACAAAGATAAACAAGACATTCTTTGTCTTCAGGGAGCTCTTAGCTTATGTACGTGAGGTGTAAACTTATAAGATACTGTTTATCAGGACCTCCCTGGTGGTCCAGTGGCTACGACTCTGAGCTTCCAATGCAGGGGGCCCAGGTTTGATCCCTGGTCTGGGAACTAGATCCCATATACCACAACTAAGACTTAGTACAGCCAAATAAATTTTTAAAAAAGATACTGTTTCTGTGATATTTCTGATATTTGATTGCTGAGTAAAAAGATTTGGGGGAAAGTAGGTATGGTGTAGGAGAGAAGAAAAAGGAGTGATGGCACAGAGGCACTAAAAAGGAGAAGAAGATCCTTGATTAGCAGGAAGAAAAGTATATGAGGAATCTTTGGTCTAAGAAACCTGGGAAGGACCAAGGAGGGGTTTTGGGGAGTGAGGGAAATACCAGGCTCATCTGTCCATGGGATTCTCTAGGCAAGAATACTGCAGTGGGTTGCCATGCCCTTCTCCAGGGGACCTTCCCAACCCAGAGATCGAACCCACATCTCTTAATGTCTCCTGCATTGGCAAGCGGGTTCTTTACCACTAGCATCACCTGGGAAGCCCCCACATCGGGTCTAAGAAACCTGGGAAGGACCTTGTAGGGGTTTATTGGAGTGAAGCACCAGTGAGGAATGATGGTCTCACTTTTGTGCCTGGGGTACACTCTGTGTCAAGGATAGAGGAAGCTGCTGAGCAGAGCTTCTGTCTTCTTGGACACAAAGCACAGGCCACAGAGACTTGTCTCTACCTAAGACCCTCTCAGTTGGCTGAGGGGCCTCTTGCCTGGGCTTGCCCCCAGTGGATAATGCTTTCTTTCCTTTCAGAATGTGAGTTCTGGGGGGGCAGGAGTAACAGCACACTTCTGTTGTGTCCTCTGGAGCTCCAGCACAGAGGAGGCACAGAGCAGGTGCTGGAACATGGCATGTTGAGTAGGTGAATGAGGGAAAGGGAGAAGGTGGTAAGAAGCTAGTTGGCTGGGTTCTGAAGAGCAGCAGTTTCAAAGCTTTGGCCTGGTTTTTGTATAATTAGGATATTAAAAGATGTGCAATTCAGTACTGGGCCCACATCTTACTCAGATTCTTAGGGAATCTTAGGCAGCACCATTTGGTGGTGGTAGGTGTGATAAGAGGAATTAACACTGAGGTAATTGTTTACCTTATTTCAGGTAGCGTTCTAAATGCTTTCACTTATTAATTTTTCAATCTTCTTAATTTTCCTGGAAAAGAAAGTGAGGCACAGAGAGATTAGGTCTGTTAAATGGCAGACCTGGATTTGAAGTCAGACTCCGGAGTGCATGCTCTTAACAACGTCAGGATGATCAACTTGTCCTGCTGTGCCTAGGTGTTCCTGGTATTAGAGCTGAACATGTGGGGTCCCAGGAAGGTTTTCAGGCAAACCAGGCAGTTGACCATTTTACTATTATCACTGGTAACCTTGAAGATTAGGGAAGCCTCATAAATTGTAGGGCTTCCCTGGTGGCTCAGTGGTAAAGAATCCACCTACCAATGCAGGAGACCCAAGAGACTTGGGTTTGATCCCAGTGTCAGGAAGATCCCCTGGAGCAGGAAATGACAACCCACTCCAGTATTCTTCCCTGGGAAATCCCATGGCCAGACGAGCCTGGCGGGTACAGTCCATGGCGTCATGAGTCAGACGTGACTTAGTGACTAAACAACAATAACACCATGACTTGTAGATCAGCCAGGAAGAAACAGTCTTCCTTCTTAGAGGTTTGAATGTAGTGTCTCTGAAAATCAGCATTTATACTGGTGTTACTATAGCCACCCTCTGAATACTCAGAAGAGTATAGAGAAACATCCTGAAGTTCACAGGGAGCCCTCTATATAGGAACTGGATTTGGAATTCCAGGGTCCACCCTGGAATGTGTTTCTGGAACTCTTAGAGCATTGTTTTAGACAGAATAATTCAGATTTTGGGAAGTGGACTTCTGTTGTGGTTGGGCCAGACAATCCTTGTGAGGAGGCGGTAAAAATCCTTAGGGGAGTTCTCTTGAAGATGGTCCAGTGGGGTGGAATTGAGAATCTGAGAGCGAAGGAGGTGAGAGGTGACCTGTGATAGAATAAAGGGTGAGGGGAAAAATGCAACCTGGAGGAGCAGTGGCTAAGAAGACATTCAGGGACCTGTGCTCCTTCTTCCCAAATGCCCCAGGGTGGTCCCTTGAGGGGGAGAAAAAGCTGGCCCGGGCTGCCCACAACCCTTTTACAAGGGTGGCCTATCTCCATCATGTGAACTGTACTTTGCTCTTCTGTTTTGTATCTTAAGATTACTTAAGTAAACTAATAAAAGAGCCTCTTTGACACTGGGCCCCAGAGCATCCAGGAGGGGAAAGATAGAATAACAACCTCCTCAAGGAGCGGCAGAAGGGATGAACAAGACTGGAAGATGAGGAGATCATCTACTGTCTAATGAAGGTCTTAAAGGAGATAAAGAGATGTTTCTAGAGACAGATCAGTCAGACTTAAGAACCAACTGGAAGTGGAGAGAGACAGAGGAATCAACGATAATTATAAGGTTTCTTTTTGTTTTTTTTTGGCCATGATGACTACATTGAAGCTGCTAAAACCTGAGGAAAGAGCAACAGGGTTGGAGTGTTGGGAGGTACAGTCAATACACACATTTGGATGTTGTGAAAACTCATAAATGAAGAGATGCCCAGTCGTCAACAACTGGAAATGAATGTGGAGTGCTCAGATGAAGGATTGAAACTAGAGATGGAGATGATAATTTTATTCAGGGCATGAGATAGAATCCTGAGGGGCAGACAGAATAACTGGTGTCAGCGAAGGAGACATAAAGACTAGAGGGATGGAGTGAGAGCCAGGAGCAAACAGGATTCTGGAAACCAGAGAAGGAAAGGTTCTGCTGATTTGGAGGCTTCATGGTAAAGAATAGCTCAGTCAATAAAGAATCTGCCTGCAATGCAGGAGACCTGGCTTTGATCCCTGGGTTGGGAAGATCCCCTGGAGAAGGGAAAGGCTACCCACTCCAGTATTCAGGCCTGGAGAATTCCATGGACTGTATAGTCCATGGGGTTGCAAACAGTCGGACACAACTGTGGGCTTCCCTCATAGCTCAGCTGGTAAAGAATCTGTTTGCAATGTAGGAATTTGCTTAAGATGCAGGAGACTGGTGTTCGATTCCTGGGTCCGGAAGATCCCCTGGAGAAGGAAATGGCAACCCACTCCACTATTCTTGCCTGGAAAATCCCATGGCCAGAGGAGCCTGGCAGGCTATAGTCCATGGGGCTGCAAGAGTCAGGGACAGTCGGGGACTAAACCACCACGCAGAGGCAAAAGACCAACACAGCTAAGTCACCCTGTAAAGCTTATTGTTCTGAGTAGCAGGGGAGGGACCAGGTAAGAGGGCTGAGATGAAGAGGCCAGACATCATGTGCTTTCTGCAGAAAAAAGCACGGCTCCTCCACTGTGAGAGTCAACACTGTGGACAAGAGCTCCTTGAACTCCCCCCTCCCCACTGCGCTCATCTTTCTCTCTTCCTCTGTTCCCAGTAAGATTCCCAGTAAAAGAAAAGTCTCTCTTTTCTCTCCCCACTCCCTCTTTTTTTCCCCTGCACCATGCAGCTTGTGGGATCTTAGTTCGGAGTCTTAACCACTGACCCTCCAGGGAAGTCCCTCTCGTCTCTTTTGTCCTCAGGGTATCTTCCACTTCTCCCCTTCGTATCCCTTGAATATGGAGTTCAAGTCTGTCTGGTGAAAATAAACTCTTCCATAACTTCATTCAGCCCTCAAGCTTCCAATCTTTCTCCTCACCCCTGAAGCCAAGGCCCTGGACATGCCTTTATCATGCAATAATCGCTGAATTGCTGATCAGGCTCCCCACTAGACTGAAGGTGTTGCTGGTGGGGCAACCGTGTCTTACTCCTCTCTCCTCTCTGTCCCAGTGCCTGGCATAGAGCCCACTGCAGAGTACCTGCTCAGTAAGTGTTGTGTTGCAAGAATACACAATGCACCAAGGAATTTTAATAAACATTCTTGTGTACGACTAACTTAGAGTAGCCCTTTGAGGTTGAACGAATAAATGAGTGAATGAATGGACAATCAAACCCCATCAAGGCTCAGAGATTCCAAGTGATTTGCTTAGTCTCACCTAGCAAGAAGAGCCAGGCCTCAAATCTAGGTCTTGGACTCTTCTGCCTGTACCACAGTTCTTCCTTCTCATCCACACATGAGATAGCATTGGACAGGCTCCAGGCAGTTTTAGCCTCAGCAACAATACTGTGAGTTAAAATTTATTGAGTACTTACTGCACACTGGGCATGGTTCCAAATGCTTTTCCATTTGGTATCTGTAATATTCAAAGCAACCTTAAGAGATGAATACTATTTATTAACCCAGTTTACAGACATTAATACTGAGGCTCAAAGACAATAACTAATTTTCTTAAAGTATCATAGATCTTAAATGATAGCTGGGATGTGATGTAGGTTTGCCAGTGGTGAAGTTTAATGCCAATCTCAGGCTTACCTGCCTCAAACTCCCCATAAGTCCCCGGTCTTCTCACGCCCAACCTCACTGTGGCAGCCTCTAGAACACTCTTGTTGGGTGGTGGCCTGCTATGGCTTTGGTACCATCTCTGAAAAGGTAAGGCCTGAGGTCTGTGCCCAACTCCAAGGCACTGCTCTATGAGGCTGAGGGGAGGGGTGGACAAGTAGACCTGTGTCTCCAGGGGATTCCCAGTGGAGGATGAGATTCCCAGTGGGCAAGTGTTTCCAGGGACTCAAAGGAGAACGCAATGAGAAACCCAGGAAATTGAAGGAGGACCCCAGGGAGAGAGGCTGTGTGGAGAAGATGGTGTACTAACATTCTTATTTCTATGGCTCTAGCTTTTTCTCAGAGTGGTCACGTCTGCAGAGGAATTCCCCCACTTTACAGATGATTCATTAGAGACTCAGAGAGAGCAAGTCAGGGTTGAGGGAGGCTTCCATCCCAGGGGACTAACAGACTGGGGATGACTGACTGGGATGACCTGGGGCTCCACTGAGGGGAAGGAGCTCCTGCAATTTGGGGGTCAGCCAAAGGCAGGAAGGAGCATTTGGGTGACAGTAAAAAGTGTGGTGTGTGTGCATGTACACATATGCTTGTGCATGAGTGCCTGAGCATGTATGCACACACTGAGATTGATGAGGCATTAACTTTCCCAGAATGGGTGACCGAGGGGCTTGAGTGGGAGATGACTTTGGTGTGGGTTGTACTGTGAGCAGCCAGGACTCACAGAGGCAGGGGTAGCTCCTCCAGGGAGGCATCACCAGTTTGTCCTCTGGAATTTGAAAATGGTAGCACTGGAAAACTCTTTTTCTACCTTCTTTGGAGTCTTTCATGATTTCACTTTGTCTTCGTTGTTGGCTTACCAGCTGTGCCTCTTAGTTTGCCTCAGGTTTTGTAGTACACACCTTTAACTTACCATAGCCTACTTTTAAATAGTATTGTGCCACTTCAGTGAAGAGTATGAGATCCTTGCAGCAAGATTCTTCCACTGCCCCTCTTCCACTGTTTGTGTTATTGTTGTCATTTGCTTTATTTATGCGTAACTTATAAACCTCACAATACATCTGTATATATTTTGGGGTTTATACAGTTCATTGTGTTCTAAAGAGATTTAGAAAAATAAGAAAAAATTAATATTTGTTTGAAAAATTAATTAATGTTGTATGAGACTATAGTTTATTGCTAGCATCCAGTGTATAAATGTACCGTAACCTATTTACATACTCCATCGCTGAGGGACATTTATGTTGTTTCTGGTTTTTCCTAATTAGGGATAAAGTGAAAGTGAAGTCACTCAGTCGTGTCCGACTCTTTGCAACCCCATGGACTGTAGTCTACAAGGCTCCTCTGTCCATGGGATTTTCCAGGCAGGAGTACTGGAGTGTATTGCCATTTCCTTTTCCAGGGGATCTTCCCAACCCAGGGATCGAACCCGGGTCTCCCACATTGTAGACAGATGCTTTACCATCTGAGTCACCAGGGAAGTCAAGGCCAGTATAAATAGCTTTGTATGTATTTTGATGCTCATGTGCCTGAGGAGGTTTCCTGGGTCAAAGGGTATGCATAAATATCTTTGATTTTACTCAGTTCAGTTCAGTTCAGTCCCTCAGTCGTGTTTGACTCTTTGCGACCTCATGAACCACAGCACGCCAGGCCTCCCTGTCCATCACAAACTCCCAGAGTCCACCCAAACCCATGTCCATTGAGTTGGTGATGCCATCCCCTCCGTCGTCCCCTTCTCCTCCTGCATTCAATCTTTCCCAGCATCAGGGGCTTTTCAAATGAGACAGCTCTTCGCATTGGGTGGCCAAAGTATTGGAGTTTCAGCTTCAACGTCAGTCATTCCAATGAACACTCAGGACTGATCTCCTTTAGGATGGACTGGTTGGATCTCCTTGCAGTCCAAGGGACTCTCAAAAGTCTTCTCTAACACGACAGTTCAAAAGCATAAATTCTTTGGTACTTAGCTTTCTTTATAGTCCAACTCTCACATCCATACATGACCACTGGAAAACCATAGCCTTGACTAGATGGACCTTTGTTGGCAAAGTAATGTCTCTGCTTTTGAATATGCTGTCTAGGTTGGTCATAACTTTTCTTCCAAGGAATAAGCGTCTTGTATTTCATGGCTACAATCACCATCTGCAGTGATTTTGGAGCCCAAAAATATAAAATCTGACACTGTTTCCACTGTTTCCGCATCTATTTGCCATGAGGTGATGGGACCAGATGCCATGATCTTCGTTTTCTGAATGTTGAGCTTTAAGCCAACTTTTTCAATCTCCTCTTTCACTTTCAGCAAGAGGCTTTTTAGTTCCTCTTCACTTTCTGCTTAAGGGTGGTGTCATTGCATATCTGAGGTTATTGATATTTCTCCCGGCAATCTTGATTCCAGCTTGTGCTTCTTCAGCCCAGGGTTTCTCATGATGTACTCTGCATATAAGTTAAATAAGCAGGGTGACAATATACAGCCTTGACGTACTCCTTTTCCTATTTGGAACCAGTCTGTTGTTCCATGTCCAGTTCTAACTGTTGCTTCCTGACCTGCATACAGATTTCTCAAGAGGCAGGTCAGGTGGTCTGGTATTCCCATCCCTTTCAGAATTTTCCACAGTTTAATGTGATCCACACAGTCAAAGGCTTTGGCATAGTCAGTAAAGCAGAAATAGATGTTTTTCTGGAACTCGCTTGCTTTTTCCATAATCCAGTGATGTTGGCAATTTGATCTCTGGTTCCTCTGCCTTTTCTAAAACCAGCTTGAACATTTGGAAGTTCGCGGTTCACGTATTGCTGAAGCCTGGCTTGGAGAGTTTTAAGCATCACTTTACTAGCATGTGAGATGAGTGCAATTGTGTGGTAGTCTGAGAATTCTTTGGCATTGCCTTTCTTTGGGATTGGAATGAAAACAGACCTTTTCCAGTCCTGTGGCCATTGCTGAGTTTTCCAAATTTGTTGGCATATTGAGTGCAGCACTTTCACAGTGTCATCTTTCAGGATTTGAAATAGCTCCACTGGAATTCCATCACCTCCACTAGTTTTGTTCATAGTGATGCTTTCTAAGGCCCGCTTGACTTCACATTCCAGGATGTCTGGCTCTAGGTGAGTAATCACACCATGGTGATTGTCTGGGTCATGAAGATCTTTTTTTGTATAGTTCTTCTGTGTATTCTTGCCACGTCTTCTTAATATCTTCTGCTTCTGTTAGGTCCCTACCATTTGTGTCCTTTGTTGAGCCCATCTTTGCATGAAATGTTCCCTTGGTATCTCTAATTTTCTTGAAGAGCTCTCTAGTCTTTTCCACTCTGTTGTTTTCCTCTATTTCTTTGCATTGATCGCTGAAGAAGGCTTTCTTATCTCTCCTTGCTGTTCTTTGGAACTCTGCATTCAGATGCTTATATCTTTTCTTTTCTCCTTTCCTTTTCGCTTCCCTTCTTTTCACAGCTATTTGTAAGGACTCCTCAGACAGCCATTTTGCTTTTTCACATTTCTTTTTCTTGGGGATGGTCTTGATTCCTGTCTCCTGTACAATGTCATGAACCTCCATCCATAGTTCATCACGCACTCTGTCTATCAGATCTAGTCCCTTAAATCTATTTCTCACTTCCACTGTATAGTCATAAGGGATTTGATTTAAGTCATACCTGAATGGTCTATTGGTTTTCTCCACTTTCTTTGATTTCAGTCTGGACTTGGCAATAAGGAGTTCATGATCCAAGCCACAGTCAGCTTCTGGTCTTGTTTTTGCTGACTGTATAGAGCTTCTCCATCTTTGGCTGCAAAGAATATAATCAATCTGATTTTGGTGTCAGCCATCTGGTGATGTCCATGTGTAGAGTCTTCTATTGTGTTGTTGGAAGAGGGTGTTTGCTATGACCAGTGTGTTCTCTTGGCAGAACTCTATTAGCCTTTGCCCTGCTTCATTCTGTACTCCAAGGCCAAATTTGCTTGTTACTCCAGGTGTTTCTTGACTTCATACTTTTGCATTCCAGTCCCCTATAATGAAAAGGACATCTTTTTTGGGTGTTAGCTCTAGAAGGTCCTGTAGGTCTTCATAGAACTGTTCAACTTCAGCTTCTTCAGCATTACTGGTCAGGGCATAGACTTGGATTACTGTGATATTGAATGGTTTGCCTTGGAAATGAACAGAGGTCATTCTGTCGTTTTTGAGACTGTATCCAAGTATTGCATTTTGGGCAAATTGTCTTCCAAAGTAGTTGTACCAATCTATTAATATAACCTCAGTTGTAGCGCATAAGTTTCCACTGCCATCCATGGAGAAATCGTTTTAATACATACATAAATCTATTATGTCTATACAATAGATACTATGAGGTTGAACAGCGCTAGCCTGAACATCTGAATATGAGAGGCTGGAGATAAATACCTTTTGTTTTTTCTTTTCTTTTCTCTGGGAGCAAGTATAGACATAAAACCTATACCCAAAATCCTATACCCATAAGGACATTCTGAGGTCAACCCAAAGATCTGAGCTCTGAAGTATCACCACTTTTAAAAAATCTTATTCATGAGATAACAGTCTTGACAGCCATTGTGTATCATTTTGTGCAATTTGGTCATGCCACTAGCCCCAGTTACAGTTGATAAACCATAAATCAAATATTGACTAAGCTAGTGCAATCAGAAAACTTCCTCCTAGAATGAAGAAAAGAGATTCAATTTTTGTACTATGTAGGTGGTTATGTACAGGGTATCCAAAAATCCAGTCTTCAGAGAGAGAGAGAAAAAAAAAATAAATCACAATCTTAGAGTGTAGATAAGCAAAGGAAAACAGAGAATCTTAGTCATTTTCCTAGTTATTGGTTCTTTCCAGAAATTTATTCAGGTCAAGCTGCACTCCAATCTTTTGGTTCCTTACACAGCACTTTCTCTTTCAGTTCAGTTCAGTTCAGTCGCTCAGTCGTGTCCGACTCTTTGCGACCCCATAAATCTCAGCACGCCAGGCCTCCCTGTCCATCACCATCTCCCGGAGTTCACTCAGACTCACATCCATTGAGTCAGTGATGCCATCCAGCCATCTCATCCTCTGTCGCCCCCTTCTCCTTCTGCCCCCAATCCCTCCCAGCATCAGAGTCTTTTCCAATGAGTCAACTCTTCTCATGAGGTGGCCAAAGTACTGGAGTTTCAGCTTTAGCATCATTCCTTTCAAAGAAATACCAGGGTTGATCTCCTTCAGAATGGACTGGTTGGATCTTCTTGCAGTCCAGGGGACTCTCAAGAGTCTTCTCCAACAGCACAGTTTGAAAGCATCAATTCTTTGGTGCTCAGCCTTCTTCACAGTCCAACTCTCACATCCATACATGACCACAGGAAAAACCACAGCCTTGACTAGACGGACCTTAGTTGGCAACGTAATGTCTCTGCTTTTGACTATACTATCTAGGTTGGTCATAACTTTTCTTCCAAGGAGTAAGCATCTTTTAATTTCATGGCTGCAATCACCATCTGCAGTGATTTTGGAGCCCAAAAAAATCAAGTCTGACACTGTTTCCACTGTTTTCCCATCTATTTCCTATGAAGTGATGGGACCAGATGCCATGATCTTCGTTTTCTGAATGTTGAGCTTTAAGCCAACTTTTTCACTCTCTTCTTTCACTTTCAGCAAGAGGCTCTTTAGTTCCTCTTCACTTTCTGCCGTAAGGGTGGTGTCATCTGCATATCTGAGGTTATTGATATTTCTCCCGGCAATCTTGATTCCAGCTTGTGTTTCTTCCAGTCCAGCGTTTCTCATGATGTACTCTGCATATAAGTTAAATAAGCAGGGTGACAATATACAGCCTTGATGTACTCCTTTTCCTGTTTGGAACCAGTCTGTTCCATGTCCAGTTCTAACTGTTGCTTCCTGACCTGCATACAGATTTCTCAAGAGGCAGGTCAGGTGGTCTGGTATTCCCATCCCTTTCAGAATTTTCCACAGTTTAATGTGATCCACACAGTCAAAGGCTTTGGCATAGTCAGTAAAGCAGAAATAGATGTTTTTCTGGAACTCGCTTGCTTTTTCCATGATCCAGCGGATGTTGGCAATTTGATCTCTGGTTCCTCTGCCTTTTCTAAAACCAGCTTGAACATCTGGAAGTTCGCGGTTCACGTATTGCTGAAGCTTGGCTTGGAGAATTTTGAGCATTACTTTACCAGCATGTGAGATGAGTGCAATTGTGTGGTAGTCTGAGAATTCTTTGGCACTGCCTTTCTTTGGAATTGGAATGAAAATTGACCTTTTCCAGTCCTGTGGCCATTGCTGAGTCTTCCAAATTTGCTGGCATATTGAGTGCAGCACTTTCACCACATCATCTTTTAGGATTTGAAATAGCTCCACTGGAATTCCATCACCTCCACTAGCTTTGTTTGTAGTGATGCTTTCTAAGGCCCGCTTGACTTCACATTCCAGGATTTCTGGCTTAGATTAGAGATCATACTTTCTCTTTAGAATTCCCCGATTTGTTTCAGTACTGGTTTGCCTTGCTATGTATGCTTTTGCAACAAATTAAGTGTGAAATCCAGAAGGGCAGTAAGTTTTGTTGGTTTTGTCCACTACTATGCTTTTTAGCCTTTAAAATAATTTTACACCTAGAACTCTCTCAATAAGTGGCTGTTGACTTGAAGAGCAACAAAAATAAACATTAACACAAGTCTCATAGAATTGTCCCTTATTACAGGGGGAGGAGGTTCTTGTTAGATTACAACAGGAATAAGAAAAAAAAAGATTCAGTGAGCTCTAAGATAAAACAATTAACTTCTTTAAAGTCTAAGCTGATCAGTAAGGGCTTCACTGA
Organism: Capra hircus; assembly: GCF_001704415.2. Taxonomy (NCBI): domain Eukaryota; kingdom Metazoa; phylum Chordata; class Mammalia; order Artiodactyla; family Bovidae; genus Capra; species Capra hircus. The sequence continues at coordinate 32,372,215 of NC_030822.1, forward strand.
TGTGGCATTGGGCTAAATGTTGAAGAATGTCATAAAAATAAACAGTAGTGGGACTTCCCTGGTGGTCCAGTGGTTAGGAATCTGCCTGCCAATGCAGGGGACATGGGTTTGATCCCTGCTCTGGGAAGATTCCACAAACCATGGGGCAACTAAGCCCATGAGTTATAACTACTGAGTCCACGCTCTAGAGCACATGATCTGCAACAAGAAAGATCACTGCTATGAGAAGGCTGCACACAGCAACTAGAGAGTAGCCCCTGCTAGCTGCAACTAGAGAAAGCCCACACGCAGCAACAGAGACCCAGTGAAGACAAAAATAAAATTAAGATAAAAGAAAAAAATAAAGAGTAGTGACTCAGGTTGGAGAAAGTCTGAAATTTAGAAAAGATTTAGATTAGGGAAGATTTTTCTAATCTGAAAATTATAAAGAGGAAACAGAACATGAGGATTCCCAGAGACGCAAAGAAAGATAATGAATGTATTCTGGATGCTTAAAGAATTACCTTATAATTGACAGTTTATGTGGGAGTCTCACTATGGGTGAGACTAGAGAGAACTGGGTTAGATCACATCACTAAGTCTTATAATCATACTTAGGAAGTTAGCAATATTCACACAAAAGCAACTGGGACCCATGAAAATCATGTCACTCTTCATAGTAACTCTTGACCTCTCCAAATTATGCTGTTTGTAACCCTGAACACTTGACCTCTTGCCTGCTTTTGAATGACAGATAAGTAGCTTATATTTAAAATTTTCAGTCCATTATTTTTCTCGTGGTATATTGCTTTGTTGATTTATTTCTCTATACTAATTTTTTTAAAATTAAAAAACAAATAAAAACCCCGTAGTCACTCTGACTTCAGAAGCCTGTATTCATACCAGCTCTGCTGTGCTGCACCTAACTGGCTAGTCCTACTTTGTACTGTTCTTTTCCATTAGGAGAAGGGACTAAATGCACTGGAAATAGTTGGAATATATAATAGCAAATGATTAGTTTTTTAGATGGAGGCTGTAGAGGTACTTCATTTTCTAGGACATAGGACACATGGCTTACTTTTATCCTTCTTCTGTGGAAGATTCCAAGTCTAGCTGTAAATGTGAAATAGTTCTCAATCTACAACAATGATCTTGCTCCCAATCTAATGCAGCCGGTGTGACCTCAGTGCCTTTGAAAATGGTGACACACACGGTATACAACTACCATGCCACGTTCACTGTCCTTTTGCAATATCTCTGTGGAAACTCTAATTTCGCTTAAGAAATCAAGTTTCTTTAACTGAAATATTGTTACTTTTTGCATTTAAAAAACCCTGTAAAATACATTCATGGTGGTTTAGTCGCTAAGTCATGTCTGACTTGTCACCCGATGGACTGCAGCCCTCCAATCTCCTCTGTCCATGGGATGTTCCAGGGAAGAATGCTGGAGTGGGTTGCCATTTCCTTCTCCAGGGGATCTTCCAGACTCAGGACCTGAACCCCAGTCTCCTGCATCTCAAGCGGATTCCAGCATTGCAAACAAATTCGTTACGGACTGAGCTACGAGGGAAGCCCAACATACATTTAGTTTCTGTTTTAAATTCATGTGCTAGAGTGAGGCATTTCATTCTGCCTTAAATTATTAATGACTAACATTTGAATTCTGAAATAGTGCGGACAAATACCTTTTCATATGCTTATTTTCTGAAGTGACAGTCAAGTCTTTTATCTACCTATGTTACCTTCTGATAAACTAAGTCATCTGTCTTTTTCTTACAGATTTGTAGTTATTCTTTATATTTTCTGGATACTAGTTCTTTGTTGGATAAAGTATTATAAGTATCTTCCCCAAATCTGTGGCTTGCTTTTTCACTTGCTTATGGCATCCATCTTTTGATTGAGACTGTGTCTAGTACATCGGATACCTTTGTACAGTTTATAAAAATGCTCCCTTTCTGATGGCTTGGTAAGTGTAATGTGGGCTGAATTTCGGCTTTCACCTGCTTCTGTCGGATGTCTTTGTGCAGATCACCTATATAATATATTACACAACAGTGGCAGCTCTGCTTTTGATTATCCAAAATTCTAGATTTTAATGTAGTCAAATTTATCACTTCTTTCCTTTATGCAGTCAAGTTTGTATCACTCTTTTCTTTCTTTTATAAAAAGTTAGTACTTGTATCCTACTTAGAAAGACTTTCATTACTCCAATGTTGTGATGATATATTTCTTTATCTTATAAAACTTTATGGTTTGGATTTTTAACATTTAGATATACCTTTCTTTAATGTTTCCGATAACTAATTAAGTGTAATGTAGGAAATGGCAACCTGCTCTAGTATGCTTGCCTGAGAAATCCCATGGAGAGTCGCTAAGTTGTGTTCGACTCTTTGCAACCTGATAGACTGACACATGCAAAGCTTCCCTGTTCTTCACTATCTCCTGAAATTTGCTCAAACTCATGTCCATTGAGTCAGTGATGCCATCCAACCATCTCATCCTCTGTCACCCTTATCTCCTCCTGCCCTCAATCTTTCCCAGCACCAGGGTCTTTTCCAATGAGCTGGCTCTTCACATCAGGTGGCCAAAGTATTGAAACTTTAGCTTCAGCATCAGTCCTTCCAATGCATTCTTGCCTGGAGAATTCCATGGACAGAGGAGCCTGGTGGGCTACAGTCCATGAGGTCACAAGGAGTAGGACATGACTGAGTGACTAACACACAGGAAGATGTTAGGCAACTTGATACCATAAAGATGGAACTGAGAGAGAGATAAAATGCCAAGTGACTGCTTTGGTATGTGTCTTCTAATTCTGTGAAACCTTCCTCTTGCCTTTAGAAGAGTGAAGCCGCAAGCAGAGCTCAGAGAGGGCTTTCCGTGCTAATAGTTTCTGTTGTATGTCTGCTTTTGTTCTTTGTTCATCACGCTGACCAAGCAGCTCAACCTTCAGGCATAGCTAGGTTTCAGACCGCCGTCTCATGGACTCTAACTCTTGCTCTTTGCCATGTTGAACAATGTCTTGAGGTGCTACCAGTGAACGTAAAGGCAAGGCCTTGAGGGACTCGATGGAGAGGATTAGGACATGGTCTGTCATATTTTGAGATCATCCTGGAAGGTTTGGACAGTCATGGGACAGAGCAGTATCTGACCCAGAAAGGAGTAGCCTCCTCGGACCAGAGAGAATTGTGACCCTCTGCCTCCCTTATATCGGAGAAGGCAATGGCACCCCACTCCAGTACTCTTGCCCAGAAAATCCCATGGACGGAGGAGCCTGGTAGGCTGCAGTCCATGGGGTTGCTGAGGGTCGGACATGACTGAGTGGCTTCAATTTCACTTTCACTTTCATGCATTGGAGAAGGAAATGGCAACCCACTCCAGTGTTCTTGCCTGGAGAATCCCAGGGACGGGGGAGCCTGGTGGGCTGCTGTCTATGTGGTCGCACAGAGTCAGACACGACTGAAGTGACTTAGCAGCAGCAGCAGCAGCAGCCTCCCTTATATATTCCCTCGGGCTATGATTAAGGTCACTGAATTTAATCAAGAAACATTTATTGGGCTTCTTTGCAAGCCTGAATGTTTCTGGCAGAGAAGGAGAGTGGTGGAGCAGGACAGTGCTAGTAGCTGGTATATCCTTAGACCAAGAGTGCCCTGAGGGTGAGGCTATTTCCTCCTGCAGGATGAAGAGCTCAGTTCCTTGTCTATGTCAAAAGACCACAGCTCCCCCACCAACCCGGGTGCTGCCCTCTTTATGCTTCTTTCTTTGCACACTCAAGCTTGGGAAGGATGACTTCTGTGCTGCTGTACTCTCCTGTTTCCAAGGACACTGTGAACACACCAACACGCTTGCCTATTCTTATGTGTTCGCCACTCCAAGTTCTTCCTAAGAAAAATCAAGAAATATGCCACTCCTCACCCCCTTATGACTGCTATACTCATGACACATTGTTGCTCTAAAACAGAACTGGTGGAAAACTTGGGATATAGGTTGGACTGGAGAAGAGGAGAGCAGGTTAGGTCTCCTTTCACTCTTGCTACCTAGGGGCTTCCATCTTCTTCCCGTCTGCCTGTCTTTCGCTGGCCTTTTCTGGAGGCATATGGCTCTGTCAGTGGCCTCTTGCTATGTGCTGGGAAACACCTGTCTCCTGCCCTGAAGTGCCCAGTCTTTCCAAGGCTGATGATATGGGTAGCCATATCTTGACATAATTTTAAAAAGTAGCTCCCTAATGTTGCTTAAAATGATTGTTTTCCTAATTTTGCATCCCCTTCCTTCATCATTGTTATCCATAACTTCAAGATCCTTTCCCCATTTTCATAGAGGACATTTCCTCCTCAACCCTGGCCATTTGCCTGGACTATGGTATGGATCATTTATGAAAATGATCTGTCCAGCATCTTTGTTTAAGGGTTGTTGCCTTCTTCAACATCAGTGACCTATTCTCTATCCAGTCCAGGCTGCAAATATGTGATCATATCCTAGATCATCAACCATAAACGCACCACCTCTGAAGTCTTCTGCTTCAGTAGCTCTCTTTCAAACTGCCTTATTCCTTCCCCATGACATAACAGTCCCTACTTTTATATCTCAAGATGACCTCTAGGCCTGTCATTTTTCTTCCATTGTTCAGAATCCTCCTGTCTCCCCTGCCCTTCACACGTTGGATGGCAGGCAGCTCACTGGCTCCCTCTCCAGTACTCCTGTCCTGATGTACCCTGATGACAGCTGGGTGAAAGCTGTTCCCAGACTGCTAAGTGTTTCTAGAGAAACAGCACAGCTCTGCACTTCTGTACACATCTGTGCTCCTTCTCTCTGTATCCAAAGAAGAGGGCTCCTTATCTCAAGACCCAACTTTTCTGCTTTGCTCTTGTCCCCATATGTCCCTCTTTTAAAGGATCATCCTTTAATTTTCTCTCAACTAGTTCTCCTCTCCCTATGAGGCAGGTAATATTATTCTCTCCATTTTGCAGATGAGGAAACAAATTCAGAGAGAATTCCAAGATCGTCCCATGGTCCTCCCAACCTGTAAGTGGCTAAGCCAAGAATCAAACCCAGGTCTTTTCCTCTCTCAGCGTTACATTTTTTTTCTACTCTTCAAAGTTTACCCACATCCTCTTGCCCACCTTCCCTTCCACCTACTGCTGTCTATTCCCCTCCATAAACTTCTGTCTTGATGCACTCAGAATCATGGCAGTTCGTTTCAGCCCCCACCATTCCGAGGCATTAACATCAGTTGACTAATGCCTATGCCTCCTCTAAAAGATAAAGTCCATGAGAGCGAGAACCACATTATGCTCATCAATAGTATCCCCAGGACCCAAGGAAGGGAACTGCCCTTGTTAAAGTGCTCATCAACTTCCACAATATTACTTAGTCAAATCCTCATTCTTCTTGACCCATTAGAGGACTGAAACCTGCCAACCACTCCAACCTTCTTAAAACAGTCTCCTCCCTTGGCTTTGGTGAGGCCATTCTATCCTTGTTTTCCTCCCGCCTCCCTGATTCCTACACACAAACTCAACCTTTAGAAGTCCCTTCATCTCTCCACCTCTCTTCATCCCTGTGTCTCTACTCAGGGCCAGGCTACCGTTGTCTCTAGTGTCACAGCCTCCAGGCTTGTCTCCCTCTAATCCACACTCTCCTGTGACTGCAGAGTGGCTGCTGTGAATCACAAGTGTGGTTTTGCCACTTCCCTGCTTCAGGGTCTTCAGTGGCTGCCTGGAGTAAAAACTCAAACTCCTTATCATGACAGATGAAGCCTTTTATCATCTGGCCTCCACTTATCTGCCCACTGACCCAACCTCACTTTCCACCAGACCCCCGTGCTCCCTCTATGGGGGCTGCTGTGGAGTTTCTGACCTCTATACATGCCTCTGTGGCTCACCATGCTGGCCTAGAGTGCCTTTTTTCTTTCCATCTCCTTCCTCTCCAGCAAACACCTTACCTTATCCTTCAAACACAAGCCAGATTCACCTTCTCTGTGAAGAGCTCCATGTCAGTGATTGCCCTTCCTATATGTTTCCACAGAATTTTGTTCATAAAGCTATTATTGACCATTACATGCCTTTATAGTGTGCTAGATTGGACCTCTTTCAGGGGAGAAACCAATTTTTTTCCTTCTTTTGAAGTGTGTGGCTAACATGACGTATGTATACTAGATGTCTGGTGAATGAATGAATGAATGAATGAAAGCTACATGCAGAAAGAGGGGGAGAAAACTGAGAAATCGGTGACAGAAGCTTATTTGAAGTTGGTTACTGTGGAACTCTGGATGAATAGCCAGTTTTCAGGATATGCCTAGAAGATTCTCAAAGATGACTGTAGACAGCCAGAGCCAACATATAGCAGGGATGGATCACTTGCACATTTACCTGCGTGATAGTGAGAGTGACTGGGGCCTACAAGTCATGGAGAGTCAGGCAGGAAGCTCCCTATGTGAGGGCGGGGGCTGGAGCTTCTCACTGGAGACCTGGTGTTGTGCCCGTTGGAAGACAGTTGCCAGCTGCTGCCTGATTTCCTTGGTCCTGGCCCCGTAGATGATGGGATTGACCAGACATGGAAGCAGCAGGTAGAAGGCACTGAGCAGGTTGTGCACATCCTGGGAGGCAGTGTGGGCCACGCGGTAGACGATGGATGAGGACATGGTGGATGAGTAGACAGTGAAGATGACCAGCAGGTGGGAGCCACAGGTGTTCAGGGCCTTTGAACGTGCTCTGCCTGATGAAAGTCGAAAGGCAGCATGGATGATGCGGGAGTAGGAGGCTCCTAGCAGCAGCATGTCCAGGACTCTGTTGAAGATGCGGACAGTGAGCCCCACAGCCTTGTTTAGGGAGATATCCCCGCAGGAGAGCTTCATCAGGGCCATGTGCTCACAGGCAAAGTGGTGGATCACGTCTGAGCGGCAGAAACGAACCCTGGAGGCCAGCCCCACCACTGGAGCAACGATGCAAGTGCTCCTGGCGGCTGCTGCCCCCACCAGGCCAGCCAGCAACTGACCTGTCACTATCTCTGGGTAGCGGAGAGGGTAGCAGAGGGCGACATAGCGGTCCAGGGCCATGACCAGGAGGATGTTGCAGTCAAAGACGATGAGGAAGTAGATGCAGAACATCTGGACCAGACAGCGAGCCAGGGAGATGCGGCTGAATCGGGAGGAGAAGCTGAGCAGCATGGCAGGCACCACGGTGCTGGCGGCACAGATGTTGACAGCCAGGAGCAGCGCTATGAGCAGGTACATGGGCTGGTGCAGGCTCCTCTGGGCCACCACCGTGTGGATGACCAGGGCGTTGGCAGAGACGATCACCAGGTAGATGCTGAGGAAGGGCAGCACCAGGAGGGCTCGGGACTCCTGCAGCCCCGGGAAGCCCAGCAGGACGAAGCTGGTATAGGACAGGTTGGAGCTGCCCTTGGTCCATGATGACATCTTCCCTGGCGAGTGGGATGGCTCTAGGGAGAAAAGAGGGGCAGGAGGCCTGGTTTCTGCACCCACTAGGGCTTGCCCCAGCTTTCCTAGGTTTTGATTTTCATGAATCTCCAATATCCCTAGAGAAAAAAATGACAGACTAAATCTCATTATTTAATGAGATATGCATCTGTGGATAAATCTTTGCATTTCAAATAAATTCTTCAGGGTAGATATTAGATGTAGAATTATTGTATCATATAATAACATTTATGAAGGTGCAAGTAGATTTCCAAGAAAGCTGTCAGTCTTGTCATTGGTGCTAGTACTAAATTGTCTTGAGTAAAAAAAATTATCTTAATACTTTGATGGTTGAAAAATACTATCTCATTTTAACTTGCATGCTGTCTTTTAGTTGTGGCGTGTGGGATTTAGCTCCCACATGTGAATTTTCTACTCCTATCTTTTGCCCATGTACTACCAGGGATTGTTTCTCTTAACAGTTTAAATATTAAAACCATTGTTTCCCCTTTTATCCATTGAAACAGATTTTCCAAATCTCGTTAGTATTGTTTTAAAAATATTTATTTGTTTATTTACTTAGGTTGTGCTGGGTCTTAGTTGCTGCACATGGTGTCTTTAGCTGTGGCATGTGGGATTTAGTTCCCTGACCAGGGATTGAACTTGGGACCACTGCATTGGGAGTGTAGAGTCTTAGCCACTGGACCACCAGGGAAGTCCCTTGTTAGTATTTTTATCTTATTTATGATATTAAGACTAAGAGTTTTAAATTTATAAAATTGAATCTCTAGACATCTCCTTGTGAGTTCTTTTCTTGGTTTATTATAATGATTCTCATTCAAAGATCGAAAAGATAGTATACTGTATTTTGTTCTTTAAAGCACGGCTTAATTTTTTAAATTGAGTTTTGATATACGTGAAATTCACTTTGCTATGTGACATTAAGTCATGATCTAACTTGATATTTTTCTCCCAGGTAGCTAAATGATTGTTCTTGTGTCATTTCCTACACTGCTTTGTGTTACAATATTTGTCCTGGATTAAGTTCTTACATGTGAAGCGGTTGTTTTATAGGTAGTGATAGTCTGTTTGTTCTTGTGCCAATGCCATGCTATTTTTTATTTTTAAAATTTATTTATTAATTTAAAAAATCATACCATGCTATTTAAAAAATAAAGCTCGATTGAGATATAATTCACATATGCACATTGACATGTACACATCAATGGTTTTTAGTAAATTCACAGAGTTGTGCAACTATTACCACAATCAACATTGTCATAACCCCAAATAGAAACCTGGTACCCCTATTTTTCCCCAACCCCCTGAGCCCTATGTAACCAATCACTAATCTACTTTCTGAGTCAGTGAATGTGCCTACTTTGAACAATTGATATTAATGGAATTAGACAATATGTGCTCTTTTATGGCGGTTTTTCTTGCTTAGCATAATGTTTTTAAGGTTCATCCATGCTATTAGCATATATCAGTATGCCATTCTTTTTGTAATGGCTGAATAATATTCCATAGTACGGCTATATCACGTTTTATTGATCCACTCATCAGCTGATAGACATTTGGGCTGTTTCTACATTTGGGGTATTATGAATAAAACACTCATGTACAAGCTTTTGTGTAAACGTATGTTTTCATTTCTCTTGGAAATACCTAGGAGTGGAATTGTGGAACCACCGCATTTGAGGAACTACCAGCTTGTTTTCCAAGGCAGCTGCACCATTTTAAATTCACACCAGCAATGGATGAGTGTTCCATTTTCTCCATATCCTCGCTAATACTTATTACTTCTCTTTATTATTCTAGCTATCCTAGTGGTTTTGATTTGTGATTTTCTTTTACTTTTGTTTTGGCTTTGTGGTGCAGCATGTGAGACCTTAGTTGCCTGACCAGGGATCCAACTAGCCCCTCTTGCTTTTAAAACACAGAGTCTTTATCACTGGACCAAAGAAAATCCCTGATTTGTGTTTTTCTGAGGGTTGACGGTGTTGAGAATCTTTTCATGTGCATACTGGCCATTTGTAGTTTTTAAAGAAGTGTCTATTCAAATTCTTTGCCCATTTTTAATTTAGTTGTCTTTTATTACTAAGTTGTAAGAGTACTGTATTTTATTGATTACTATAACTTCATCATTTATTTTAATTTCTAATAAAATTTATCTTTACAAGTACTTTTGTTAAATTTTTTTGTTATTCTCGTTTCATTCTCCCAACCTTTATAATCATTTTGCTAATTTCTAAAAATAATCTCATTGTGCATTTTAAAAATTGGAATTTCATTAAATCCATGAATTAATCTGCAGAGGACTGATAATCTTAATGATATTCAGTCTTTCCATCTAGTATCAAGTATGGTGTTCTAAGTCGTCAAGTCTTGATTTATGTCTCTCAGCAGTTTTCTGTTATTTGTATAGGTCTGTGACAGCAGGAATTCTGTTCACTTCACTCACATTTATATTCCAGGAACCTAATACCAAACCTGACATATAGGAGACAGTAAGTATTGGTTGAATAATGAATGGGTCTCCCATAGTTTATTGTTAAAATCCTAGGTATTTTGCAATTTGTTATCATTGAGAATATAATAATTTTCTATTGTATTTTTTGAATTGGCAACAAGCTTATATAGAAGTTTACTGATTTTGTCCATTTATCTTATATACTGCTATTTAAAAAATTTCCTTATTAGCTAAAAATATTTCAGTTGATTTTATTGGGTATTTAAGGGAGAATTGGGCTTCCCAGGTGATGCTAGTGGTAAGGAATCGGCCTGCCATTTCAGGAGACACAAGAGACGTGGGTTCCATCTCTGGGTCAGGAAGATCCCCTGGAGAAGAAATGGCAACCCACTCCAGAATTATTGCCTGGGACAGAGGAGCCTCATGGGCTCTTGGACAGAGCCTCGTGAGCAATAGTCCATGGGGTCACAAAGAGTCAGGCACAATTGAACTGGACACACACACACAAGGGAGAATAATTTTTTTCTTTAAAAAAAAAAATTGGACTTTCATTTCTGGTTTTACATCTCATTTCAGAAACCAGAACTTTTAGAATAATGTTAAAAAGTAATGATAAGAAAAGGTGCATTTATTTTCCTTCAGTTTTATTAAAGCTTCTGTTTCTATGTTAAATAAGACGTTGCTTGTTGGTTTGAGATAGGTATTATTTTCATGTTAATGAAGTATCTTCCTGCTGCTAGTTTTTAATAATGAAAAAAATTGAGTCTATATTTAATGTTTTCAAATGCTTTTTTGGCATCAATAATAACGGGCCAGTGCTTTTAAAATTTGACCCATTGACAAATTGATAAAATACATAGTGATTATATTTTTAAATGCTACTGAAATTTTTGCTAGTATTTTATTTAGAGTAGATCTATAGGGTTTTTTTGGAGCTATCTTTATCTCTTTATGAGGTTTTGGTATCACAGTTATGCCAGCTTCATGATGAATTGATTCAGTTTCTTTTTAAAATTCTATTTCTAGAATGGCTTTTATAACACAGCAATTTTTCATTTCTTGAATTTGGGGTGCAAATCTCACGAATAAAGCAATTTGGGCACAGACTTTTTTGGATGATAGCTATTTAGTAACATGTTCTGATTTCTTTCATGGCAATCAATCTACTCAGGTTTTTAATCTCTTCTTGAGTAAACTTGGAAAATTACATTCTTCTGGTGATTTGCCCATTTCACAAAGAATTTGTAATTCATTAGCATAGACTCCTACAGGGTGATTTGCATTTCAGGAGGGTGATTAAATACCCTAACCCAAAGAATGAACATGTAAACCGGTGATATTTTGAGTCACACTCATGCAGCTCCTGTTGTTGCCATTCAGTCACTCAATCATGTCCGACTCTGCGAACCCATGGACTGCAGCACGCCAGGCTCCCCTGTCCATCACCATCTCCAAAGCTCTTGTAGCTCATCTCAAATCACACTACGGATTAGGAACTGTCATCCTTTAGGGTGTGTGTGAAAACAAATACAGACTCACTGGAATACTCAGTGACACACACTGGGATGCATGAACCTACCCTCTTCTGGAGATATGGCTCCACATAGACTGAATCTCACAACAGAGGCTCCTATTCTCACTGCTGATTGCACTCACTGCTGGGCAACTGCCTCGTTAACATCAAAACACAGAAGGTGGGCATTAGAGCCTCAGAAATGAAGGCTCAGAGAGGAAAGATTTTCTATTTGCATCCAAGGGACTTAAAAGGAAGATGGGAACTGCCAACCTCCCAGCACCTGGGGGCAGCAAGCTCTAACTATCCAGTCCTGGGCAGATGGGCCCCTCCTCCCATCCCCTTTCTGGGCCTCTGTAACCTAAAAAAAAAACATCGAGAATCATGAATTCCCAGCCACACACAGCGGAAGCCTGTAGGGCTCATTTTGCCTACTGTTCGCCTTCTTCCCTGCTGCGAGCACCCTCAGCTTGCGCAGCTGCTCGTCAAGATGCTTCCTACTGTATCTCAGGCCGTGGGGCCATGAGTGGGTGGTTCACCCGGTCGTCAGGCTCGAAAGCTCTCTTTGCGCAGTGTCACCCCTTTGGTCCCAGCTGTGTCCTCTGTTAACTCTGAGGGACAGTTTTCTTCTTGAGGTTGCATTGATAGGAAGGAGCAGAAGAAAAACGAACGCATTTCTGAGGCCCTACCATGGTCTGTTTTCTGTTTTGTACTCACATATATTTCCATTTCATTTAGTAGCCACAGTGTCTGGTAGGCAGTTTTTACAATTGGCAGATGTATGAAGCCATCCTTTCTTTTTTCATTCAACATATTTTGTGATGTTTATCATGTACCAGGCACTCTTTTAGGCACGGGGGTTCATGGGTGTATTAGATGTGGTTTCAGTGCCCAAGAAGCTTGGAGTCCAATAGGGGGAGAAGCAGAGAGCTGTGGAGCCCAGGGAAATGTCTAACTCAGCCTCTGGGGCAGGGAAAACTCCCCAGAAGAGAGACCATCGAACCTGAGAGCTGGAATTTGGTGGGGAGGCGGGCAGTGGGGTGCAAATAGCCTAATGACATCAAGCCCAGAACTGGTGGGGGTGGGATTAGAATGCCAAAGCCCAGGTGCCTCTCACAGTCACTATACCTCAAGGGAGACACCTGGGCTTGGTGAGAGTCCTGTGGAAGAAAATGATAAGAAAAAAGAAGATGGCAGAGTAGCAATGAAAGGATGAATTAAACTCTGGCTGATTTTCCACTATTCAGACTCAGTTTCATAAAGGAGGTCTCCAGATTAGGTTTAGAAAAAGGTTCCCTTTGGGGACTTCCCTGATGGTCCAGTGGTTAAGAATCTGCCTTCCAATGCAAAAGACGTGGGTTTGATCTTTGTGCGGGGAGGGGTGGGGGAAGGGGGCGGGGGGGGGGTATATGCTGCGGGGCAACTAAGCCCGTGTGCACTGCAACTACTGATCCGCCAGGCCAGAACTACAGAGCCCATGAGCTCTGGAGCCCACATGCCGTGTCTAGAGGGAAACCTGCATGCCGCAATGAAGATCCCGCCTGCTGCAACGAAGACCCCACGCAGCCCAAAATAGATGAATAAATTAAAAAGAAAACAACTGATTTCCTGGGGGAATAAGGCAAAGAAAAGGATTTCCTTCTGAGAAGACCTGGAGCTGGGGACGGGGGACGTTGGTGTGGTCTGGGGCTAGTCGTGTGATTGTCCAGAGATAGGCGATGACAGCCAGGGGTGTGAGGCCCAGCTGTCCTCCTTCTTTGTTGCCAGCCTGGCTTGTCTCCACTCCTGCCACCCTCTCCCTGGTCAGAGCCTCCAGTGAAGACCCCACAGCCCCCCTGGGCCACCCCCAGAGGTGATACTCACCCGGCACGGTGGGGCAGAAGCAGAGAGAAGCAGTGCGGCTCCCACAGTGCAACTCTATGTACCCCTACTCATCTCCCCGGGAGCCCAGGCTCCGGCTCAGCCAATGGGCAGTACCCTCTGACTACTCCCTGGTGTCTGAGGGCCTCCACGGGGCCAGCTTGGAGCCCGGTCTCCTGACATCCAGGCAAGGCCCTTCCTATTGATCTGGGCTGCCCATGGTCCCTGCTTTGGAGCTAAGAGGTGTAACTCCCCAGAAACAGGGGGAATTCTGTCCTCAGACCCCAAACTCAGGCTGCAGCCCACCCCAGGGTGGCTCTGCCAAAGCAGGTCAGGGAGTGGATGCAGGATGCTGGTTAGTCCGGCAAGCAGGCTCCACATGTCAGTGATGGGGAGTCAAGAGTCCGTAGGCTTTTTAAAGGATAGGTGGTACTTAGATGATGTTTCTGGGAGAAAGGGAGAAGAGGTTGTAAGAGGGCCTGCTAAAATAAGGAGATTATACTGCATTTAGAAGGGGACCGTGTAGAGGCAGAGACTTGAGGGCACCTATCCAAGGTCACTCGGCAGACCTGTGGCAATGCTGGGCTGGGTCATCTGACCCAGATATGGCTCTTTCCACCTCACCGCATCTCTGGTCATGGCTCTGGCCCAGTCAGGGAAGGCTTCATGCAGGAGGGGACATTTGAACCAAATCTGGAAGGTCTGGAAGCAGCCACAGAGGCAGAGAGGAGGAGGCAATGGTGATGACGGTGGGCATGGTTGATCCCAAAGCCTCAGACATGGGGGCGAGGGCCGGTGCCAATCAAGGAGGTGTGGTCTGGAGCCCAGGAGCATCTCCCCCGACCTGGGCTTGTCTCACCACTGTTGGGTGGAGCTGGCAGCAGAGCAGTCAGAGGTGGCCACAGGGTGGGGGGCAGTCAGGGCTGGGGGCCTCTCAGAGCAGTGGGGGCCCTCTAAATCCTGCTCACCCCCAGGCCTAGGTGGGAGGTTTGCCAAGAGGAGGGGTTCCTCGCAGGAGTGGACCTCCTGTGCCCCTCGACTTGGGCTCTCCTGTCCCCTGACTGGGCTCCCCCATTTGTCCATGACTCTCCTGAGGGGCAGGGCCCAGGCCTGAGGCAGGAGCCCAGGCAAGTCTGTCTCCCCCAGGACTGGCAGCTCCTGCAGGGCACAGAGCTGGGCCAGCACACACTGTGGCCAGCGCGGCCCTGTCTGAGCTGTTTGCTTGCTGTTTTTGAGCCTTCGTCCAAGGGCTGCCATACAAACTGCCGCTAACTGGAAACTGCCTTAAAACAGCGGAAACCTGTCCCCTCTGGTTCTGGAGGGCAGAGGTCTTAAGCTCAGGGTGGGCGGGGCCGTCTTTGGGCATTTCCTCGGCTGGTTCTCCCACCTCTGCCTTCGTCTTCACAAGGTCTGCTAGTCTGGTTTCATAAGGACTTTCGCTGTTGGATCAGGGCCCACCTGGATAATCTGGGATGATCTCATATGAAGATCCCTAATCCAATCACATCTGCGAAGACCCTTTTCCCAAATAATGTCACGTTCATAGGTTCCAAGGGTTAAGGCTTAGGCCTTTTTTGGGGCCACCATTCAACCTATGACAGCCTCCATATTTGGGGTTCAAAAGAACTAGAGAGGAGCATTGAGGGTGGCCTTGGCCTGGACAGGCTCTGGGTGCAGAGGGGTGCAGCAGGGGAGGGGTGTGTGTGACACCCAGGATCGGGGAGGCCTCTCTGGTCTGGAGCAGCTTCTCAGAAAGGTGAGAACTCAGCCCTGTGTGTGGAGCAGGGCTAGGCCACAGAGGCTTCCTGGAAATGAGCTTCCAGCCTTGGCTTAGAAAAGAGACAAGCTGGAGTGGGGTGGGGGGAGCAGGGTGAGCAGTACAGGCTGAGGTTGTACCACTGAAGTGTCCTTTCTACCTGGGGAGCTCCCATCACACCCCCTCTTAGGTCTGGACTTTCCGGGGCAGGCTTGGGGTCCCCCTCAGCCTGGGACACCCTCCTGCGGGGACAGCACTGAGTGACAGGTGCGATGTTGTGTCTGCAGAGCACGGGGTGGGGGTGGGGGTCCAAGGGAACAGGGGCACCTCCAGGGCCCTGCACATCGTCACCAGGATGCCGCACCAGGGGCAGCACAACGTGACCTCCCCTGACCCCACTGCTCCCCACCCTCCCGTGCCCTGCTCGTTCCTCCTCTTCATCTCCTTTCTCGGGAAGTCCACCTCATAGCCTGGGTCAGTTACAGGACATTGCCCTGCTTGTCCCGCTCCCTCACTCCCTTTCATCTGTTCCGCCCCAAGTCTGGCCAATTCCACCCGCAGTCTCCTCTCTGCTCGGACTCCTGCAGCCTATTCACAGGTCTCCTCTAAGCTTCATGCTTGACCTAGCTCCACCATCCCATCCAGTCCCACTCCAGCACTGCTGCCAGAAGGCTCATTTGACAAAGCGGACCTGGTCTGGTTAGCCTGGCCAAGGTTCTCTGCAGAGGCTCGGGACTGCCAGCCTGGTAAAGTCCAGGCTTCCTGTCGGCTTTCGAAGCACTCATCCCCACCCTCCCAGAGGGGCTGGGGCCTCCAGGGAGGACAACCTGCTGGTGCCTTGTTGCCCACCCCTCTGCTGGGCCTGACCCTCCTTTCCTAAGCGTCACTTGGGCGGCCATCTAGTCTGGGCTTGCTCTAGGCCCTCAGGAGCCACCTGCTGCAGGAGGCCCTCCCTGACTGCTCTTGCCCTAGTTACTTTGAGTTTCTGCAGTGTGAGGAGTCACAAGCTTGGGACTTACACTGAGTCCCACTGTGAAGGCCGGTCTGACCTGGCACCCCCAGTAGCCTCCCAGCTCCCATCCAGGACTCTGCAGCGCGTGTCCACTGTCTCTCCTCCCTCCCACCTTCTTGGGGCCCCCACGGCACCCCAGCCTTACACTCTCCTCTCCAGATTTCTCTTCTAGTGGAGGGGGTCAGCGTTCCCCATACCTCTCCCATGAGACTTGGAGCCCCATTACCCTGGCCTGTGAAAGCCTGCTGGTGGCTCCAGTGGGCTCCCTTTGAATGGTGGGAGCATCCTGCACATGGGACATTTGGGGAGGAGTCTGTCTAGCCTGCATTGCCCACTCTGGGCAGGGCTCCTCGAAACTTCTAACCTGTGTCTTTCTGCCCCACCCCAACTGTGACATCAGCACATGGGTGCCTGGGGCCTTGGCGTGCGAGCACCGATGGGAGATGGAGGCAGCATGGAGAAGCAAGTCCAGAAGCTTAAGATTCGACACAGTTGCCAGCGTGCCCTTGAGCTTGTCTCCCAATCCATGGAAGGTGGGTGCTGGACTGGGTGACCTCTCATGGCCTTTTTCCTCCTAGATCGAACTTCTGATGTTCCTAATAAGCTTCAAGTGATTATAGTTTAGAAAGCTTTAAAAAAAATTATTTTATTGAAGTATAGTTGATTTACAGTGTTGTGCTAATTTCTGATTACACTAAAGTGATTCAGGTACATGCATACACACACATATATATATTCATTTATTTTCTAATTGAAAATTTTTATTTTATTTTGTTGAAATCTGTTTTATAATATGGAGCATAGTTGATTAACAATGTTGTGTTAATTTCAGGTGTGCACCAAAGTGATTCAGTTATACATATACATGTATCTACTCTTGTTCACTGACTCAAAGGACATGAGTTTGAGCAAACTCCAGGAGTTAGTGAAGGACAGGGAAGCCTGCCATGCTGCAGTCCATGGGGCTGCAAAGAGTCGGACACGGCTTAGCGGCTGAACGATAACAACTTTTTTGAGTTCTTTACCCATTTCAGTTATTACAGAATATTGAGCAGCTTTCCCCTGTTCCGTAAGCAGGTCCTTATTGGCTATCCATTTTATTAAAGTTTTTCTGGATTTGCCTATTTATTTTCGGCTGTACTGGGTCTTCACTGCTGTGCCGGCTTTTCTCTACTTGTGGCGAGTGGGGGCTGCGCTCTGGTGTGGGGCACGGGCTTCTCGCCGCGGTGGCCTCTCTTGCTGCAGGGCATGGGCTCTAGGGCAGCCGGGCTCAGTAGCTGAGGCACGTGGCTAAGTTGTGGCTCAGGGGCTTAGTTGCTCTGCAGCATTCAGGATCTTCCTGGATCAGGGATCAAACCTGTGTCTGACTTACTTCACTTAGTATGATACTATGATAATCTCCAAGTTAATCCATGTTGCTGCGAATTGCATTATTTAATTCTTTTAAATTAATGGCTGAATAATATTCCATTCTATATATGTACCACATTTTTATCCATTCCTCTGTCAACGGACATTTAGGTTGCTTCCATGTCTTGGCTATTGTAAACAGTGCTTCCGTGAACATTGGGTACATGTATCCTTTTGAGCAATGTTTTTCTCTAGAGATATGCCCAGGAGTGGGTGGTAGCTCTCTCTATTTTTAGTTTTTTGAAGAACCTCCACAGCTTTTTCTGTAATGGCTGCACCAATTTACATTCTCAATAACGATATAGGAGGGTTCTCCTTTCTCTACACCCTCTCCAGCATTTGTTATTTGTGGACTTTTAAGTGATGGCCATTCTGACCCGTATGAGCTGGTACTTCACTGTAGTTCTCATTTGCATTGGCCACCTCATGCGAGGAGTTGGCTCATTGGTAAAGACTCTGATGCTGGGAGGG
Organism: Capra hircus; assembly: GCF_001704415.2. Classification (NCBI taxonomy): domain Eukaryota; kingdom Metazoa; phylum Chordata; class Mammalia; order Artiodactyla; family Bovidae; genus Capra; species Capra hircus. The sequence continues at coordinate 32,390,103 of NC_030822.1, forward strand.
GTTGGGGGCAGGAGGAGAAGGGGACAACCGAGGGTGAGATGGCTGGATGGCATCACTGACTCGATGGATGTGAGTCTGAGTGAACTCCGGGAGTTGATGATGGACAGGGAGGCCTGGCGTGCTGCGATTCATGGGGTCACAAAGAGTCGGACACAACTGAGGGACTGAACTGAACTGAATAATTAGCCATATTGAGCATCTTTTTGTGTACCTGTTGGAGAAATGTCTGTATGCCTTTGGAGAGATGTTTATTTAGGTTTTCTGCTCATTTTTTGATTGGGCTGTCTTTTTGTTATCAAGTTGTATGAGCTGTTTGTATATTTTGGAATTAAGCTCTTGTTGGTGGCATCATTTATAAATATTTTCTCCCAGTTCAAGATTGTCTTTTTGTCTGATTTATGGTTTCTTTTTCTGTACAGAAGTTTGTAAGTTTGATTAGGTCCCATTTGTTCACTTTTGTTTTAATTTCTCTTGCCTGGGAGACTGACCTAAGAAAACACTGGTATAATCTATGTCATAGAATGTTTTGCCTATGTTCTCTTCTAGAGTTTTATGGTATGTTTTATCTTTAAAGCTTTAAGCCATTTTGAATTTATTTTTGCATATGGTGAGAGGATGTGTTCTAATTTCATTGATGTAGATGTGGCTGTCCAGCCTTCCCAACAACACTTGCTGAAGAGATTGTCCTTTCTCCATTTTATTGATACACTGTCATGTCTTTGTAGAAGAATTGACCATAGATATGCGGCTTTATTTCTATACTCTCTATTCTCTTTCATTGATCTATATATCTGACGTTGTGCCTATACTATTGTGCTGCTTTGATTAGTGTAGCTTTGTAATATTTCCTGAAATCTGGGAGGATTATGCCTCCTGCTTTGTTCTTATTTCTCAGAATTGGGAAAGCTTTTTTTTAAAAAAACTTTATTGAGGTATGATTAACATACCAAAAGCTGTACATATTTAATGTGTTCAACCAGATGAATCTGCAGATAAGTACAACTGACCCATGGATCACACAGGTTTGAACTGCACAGTTCTGCTTATATGTGGATTTTCTTCAATAGTAAATACAACAGTGTTTCACAGTTGGTTGAATTCATGGGTACAGAGGGCCGACTCTCAAGTTTTATGTGGGTTTTCAACTGTGTAGATGGTGTGTGTCTCTAAGCCCTGTGTTGTTCAAGAGTTGATTGTATAATATATACCTATGACACCATCATCTTAGTCTATGTCATAAACATCATTGGCTCCAAAAGTTTCCTCCTGTCTATTATCGATTATTATTACTTTTGTGATGTAAGCTGACACCTAACATAAGAGCTACCCTCTTTCATGTTCCTCAATTGATTTGGTTTCCCCGTCACACCTGGGAGGCAGGGGCACCACTTTACAGCCCGAGGAGCTGCGGCTTGGAGCCAGCAGTCTTGCAGCTGCTTGGCAACAGAACAGGGCCTGGAGCCGGTCCCCTGGCTGCTCCTGGCTCCTGAGCCCTCTCTGGTTGCTGGGGAGCTGGAGGGTCCCTTTGTGCTGGGGATGCTGGGATAGGTTCTTCTCTTCACATGTGGTGGATGAGGACAGGACCAGACCAGTTTCCCTCCTCTTGTTCTTTTGGCCTGATGGGCCTCCAGTCTTGCTGCGTCCAGTCTTGAAGATGGCTCTCTGTCTATTCAGGAAGACCCCTGGCCTGTCCACCCTTGGCTCTTCCGCTTGGGAAGGGGCTGGGGAGACCTTCCACAGTGGGCCTTGGCCCAGGACAGAGGCCTTTCTTTCCCAGTGGGGCAGCTTTCAAGTCTTCTCCTCTGAAGGAAGCAGGCTGGTCTCTGCACTCTGGGGTCCACCCTGCCTTGGCTAAAGAGAGGGGCTTGAATAGCAGTCTTGAAGCACAGGGTGGGGGCAGAGAAAGGGGTGGGGGCAGTCCTAGCCAGGGTGGTTACCTGTACCAGGCACACTCTTGTCAGCAGACCTACCCGTGGGTCCGTCTTTGAGCCCAAAGGAAGAATGCCTGGGCCTGAGGCGGACAGGGCACCAGCTGTCTGATTCTGAAGGGCGAGATGATTTGTCTAAGAATGGGCTCTGGCTTTGGCTTCTGTTATCAGTTGTGGCTGGAGGGCTTCAGCCTCCTCTAGGTTCTCTCTGGCTGGTGGGGGCTGAAGGAAAGGAGCTCATGCAACTCATATCTGCCCTGGCCAGGCCCCACATCTGGGGTATTACATGTCATATCTCATTTAAAATAATTCCCTGTCAGAAGGTAATCATTAAACCCGTTTTACAGATGAAGAATCTGAGTCTCAGGGAGCTTGCTATTGATGAAGGCTCAGCATTAGTAAGTGGCAGAGTTGAGGCTTGAAGTCAAGTCTGGTTCTGGTCCCCAGCCCCATGAGAAACCTTTCCTGGGTCTAGGCTGCTGATAGCCCACACCTCTTGCAGGAAAGGGAAATGGGAAGGGGGTACTCAGTAGGCTGTCAGTCCATGAGGGCTGGTCTCAGATTGAATAAATGCATGCCCGAATCTCTGGGGCTTCCCTGATGGCTCAGTGGTAAAGAATCCACCTGCTAATGCAGGAGACTTGGGTTTGATCCCTGGGTTGGGAAGATGCCCTGGAGAAGGCAATGGCACCCCACTCCAGTATTCTTGCCTGGAGAATCCCATGGACGGAGGAGCCTGGTGGGCTACAGTTCATGGGGTTGCAAAGAGTTGCACACAACTTAGCAGCAACAACAACTGACTCAGCAGCAACAGCAGCATGCCTGAATCTCAGTACTGCTCTGCTGTTTGATTTGTAGGAGAAAGGGGTCCTTACTGAGAATCCACTAGCCAGACAGCCTGGAGGCCTGTGTGCTGGGCCCCCTTGGCCAGGACCTACCCACAATGGGCCTCATATACCTAAGGAAAGAGTAGGAACTCTCCACTCTGAGGGTCCTTTGGGGCAAACTCCCCAGTCCTAAGACATCAGGCTGCAGACTCTAAGACCTCAGGCTACGGCAGTGGGAAATCTGGCAAGTGGCCTGATATGGCACCTGTGAGTGTGGTATGTGTGAGGGCAGATAAGGGGCCACCTGGGGTTGGTGGTCCAGAAGGTCAGAGGCCACAGGACCCTGTTGGACACACGGGCACCCCCTGCCCTTATTTCTGTGAAAAAGTTTAAGTGTTGGCTGCTCAGTCGTGTCCGACTCTTTTGCAACCCTACGGCCTATAGTAGTCCTGGCTCCGCTGTCCATGGGATTCTCCAGGCAAGAATACTGGCATGGGTAGCCATTTCCTACTCCAGGCGATCTTCCCGACCCAGGGATCGAACCCGGGTCTCCTTCATTGCTGGCAGATTCATTACCATCTGAGCCAACTGGCCTGCCCATAAACAAGTTATTTTGCGCTGAGGGTCCTTTGGTCTCTGAGAGAAGCTTTTGGAACAGCTGGGCCTTCCTTCCTTCCATGTCTGGGCTGGGTGCCTCACTCAGGATCTGTGGACTGACAGCTCTCTGCCTGCAGGGCTGACATACCTCCGCACCATGAGGCCTCCTGCACTGCCCAGTGCAGCCACAAGGTGGCATCCAAGTGCCACATCAGGCAGAGGCTGCCTGCCTTCAGGCCTGCACTGCAGGGTCTGCATCTGGGGAAGGAACATTCTGTGCCTGGTCAGGCTAGAGATGCCTCATCCTTGGACATTCTTGGTGCACACACCCGCCTCACCCCAGAGTGTGAGCCTGAACTGTCAGAACACACTGAGGTCAAGACCCGGGGACAGGAGACCTGGCTCTGAGTGGTCCTGACAAATTGCTTGCTCTCTCTCTCAGCCTCAGTGTGCTCTCCTGAAAAACGGGCATAATAATACCCAAAATCCTATCTCCATCCACTCATTTAATCAACATGTATTTATGGAGCACCCCGCAGGCTAGGTGCAGTGTGCAGCTGTATACAAGCAAAGTCTCACATGGATGTTCTGAGGATCAAATGAGGTATTGTCTGTAACTTATTTAGCACACTTACAGAGCATGGACTCTATAAATATTGGCTAAGACTTTCTCTGTAATCCTCATAACCCCTATGTGGTTAGCCCTCACAGTTTATAGAGAAGGAAACAGGTAAAGGTCATGAAGCCAGTAAGCGGCAGAGCTGGGACCTGAACTTGGGCTGGCACCTAGCTCTCACGATAACCCTTCAGAGATGGTGTATCATTCAACAAACGATAAAGCTGGGCTTGGAGAGGCCAGGTGACATCTCAGACCGACCTCTGACCTCCTCCCCTCCCAGTACGCTTGTTTCCTGGTCTCATCCAGCTTGGGGAGGGCAGGGAGAGCCTCTAACACTGCAACTCCAGTGGGACAGAGCCTGGCACCGATCAAGGGGACAAAAACTTTTTTGCATTGCTGGCTCCAAATCCTGTGTTTGCCCACCTCTTCTTTCTTTCTTCTTTCTTTTTTTACTTGCAGCATGCAGGATCTAGTTCCCTGTCCAGGGAATGAATCGGGGCCCCCTGCATTTGGAGTATTGAGTCTCAGCCACCAAGGAAGTCCCAAAGCCTGTGTTTTTTTCATTCCACCAAGTAATCAGTCATTTAACAAATGTTTACCCTGGGCCAAGACTGTGATGGGCAGTTTATAGACGTTCTGTTTAACCTCACAATATCATGAAACAGATATGACATCCCCGACTTACAGATGAAGAAACAAAGTCTCAGAGAAATTAAATAATGTGTATGTTCACACAGCTAGTTAAGTGGCAGAGATTGGAGCTCAAGTTAGTCTCATGTCAAAGCTGAAATGCTCATACAGGGAGAACTTGCATGAGGTGTGCGAGCTTACTATCTCTGAGTCTCAGTTTACTTATCTATGAAATAGGGATGATATTAACAATTCCCACCTCAAGGGCTTATCTGAAGGGCACAGAGACTGATGCCCAGAAGACATTTAGCTCAGAAATAGTAAATGTTTGCTCGTTGCTGTCATCACCTTTACATCACCCTTCCTGCCTCCCTCCTGAGGCTGTGTGAGAAATGATGGGCAAACGGGGGTAGGGCCTCTAGAACTGCCTCGGGGGATGGGGGGCCCACAGTCCTGTTAACCACCAGACGTGTTCCCCCATCATGGATGTGGTGCTCAGCTCTGGGGGTGCCCAGATCCCGTCCTCAGGTGTGGACGGGGCTGCTGCCCCACCAAGTGTCCTGGGATGGCGAGGTGGGGGAGTGGAGGACAGAGCTAGGGCAACCCTCCCCAGGCTGAGGCGCCAGGAAGCCAGTAGGTGCCTCCGGCAACCAGACTAGAGGGGAGGGTTACACCAGCCCTGGCGTGATGGCCGTGGATCAGTGGCGCACCTGGCCCTGGGCATCCTGGAGAAACCCAGGCACTAACAGGGACCTCGGGCCCCCAGGGCTGGGAAAGTTTGGGCCACTGCGGAGAAAGTTGTGGCCGCGTGGGAGAAAGTTGCGGTGCCTCAAACTTTTCTTGCTCTGAGCTCATGACTCCGCGTCCCTGAGGCTGACTCAGTGATTTGCCACAATTAGACCATAATGAGCTGGACCTCGGTGCCCTGTGAGGCTGCCCTGGAGACCAGGGCTCAGCAGGACACCTGGGGCCCAATTACAGCGGCCTGTGCCTGACGCTGGGTCTGGCAGTGGTCCAAGCCCCAAGGGGCTCTGCTGGCCTTTGGGTGCACACTCTGCTTGTTTGGCCAAACTTTTAATGAGTGGAAATGGCTACTTGTCTCACTGAGCTCTTCTCCCAGGGCCTGCTACCTGGGCCCTGCTCAGCTCCTCCTTAAAGAGCCAGAGTGATTTCTGGAACATGGCCTACTGCAGTTCACAGTGATCAATCAACAGATGGGCCATGTGGGGTCGGGGTGCTCACCCATGGGGTGACCCTGGGCAAGACCCAGTCCTCTCTAGCCGTTAGTTCTCAGGGGTCATAATCACAGGGTTGGTGTGAGACACAGCTGAGATAATGCAAACTAAACTGCTGGTTACTTGTTGGTCACTATCGCCCTTAATTTGATGGAGACCCTGACTCTGACCCCCAGTCCTAGCGGAATTAAGCCAGCTCTGACCTGAGTGTTCACAGAGGCAGCAGTGGGGCTCCTCCCTGCTCTGCTGACCCCCAGCCTGCCTCTGCTCCTGGCTGGGCACACCAAACTCCTGTGCTGTTTCTAGGTTTCTCTTGGCCCGACCACCCTTTCTTGCTCTCCTCCCTGCCTTCTAAGAAGCACCATCATGCGTGTAAGAGCCTTGGTATAATAAAGTACGACCCTTACTTCACAGATGGTGAAACCAAGGCCTGGGAGGAGCAGGCCCCGAACCAGGGATTCCTTCCTTTTTGGGGGCTTTGTAACAATAAACCTCTGTGCACATGCAGGGCTTTTAGTACTTTTGTCCCTCTTGGCAACCACGAGGGTATGTAGGCAGGCATTCATCTGTTCGCTTGTTTATGGTGGCTTAGCTTACAGGCTCCAAAGCCAGACATACTGGGTTCAAACCTGTGTGCATGTCCACCAGACACATCTCTATCCATTTCCTCAAATAGCAAACCAACAGTGCTTGCTTCAAATGGCTGTTGTACTATATGAGCTAGAATCTGTGCAAAAATATTTGGAATGGGACCTAGTGCTCAGTGGTTCTCAATTAATATTAGCTATATTTCTTGTTATAATTCAATAATTAAGTCAGCAAACATTAAACATGGGCTTCTACTGTGTGCTGAGCTTGGCGGGCTAGGCCCTTGGTGGCTAGGCCTATGGCTGTGAAGGAGACTGACCTTTGGGGCTCAGTTCTGTGAAATAAAACCATAATTTCAAGACCAGGAGGTGTGGCAGGCTGAGGCGGGTGGGTAAGCCAGGAACACAGCAGAGGGGTCCTGACCCTGTCTGGGGGTGGAGGCAGGCACAACAGTCAGGGGAGGCTTCCATCCATGTTGCTGCAAATGGCATTATTTCATTCTTTTTTTATGGCCGAGTAATAAATTGTACCACATCTCCTTCCATCCATTCTTCCGTTGATGGGCATTTAGGTTGCTTCCATGTCTTGGCTATTGTGAAAAGTGCTGCTGTGAACACTGGGGCCAAGTGTCTTTTTGAATCACAGTTTTGTCTGGCTATATGCCCAGGAGTGAGATTGCTGGATCACACGGTACCTCTATTTTTCGTTTTTTTGAGGAACCTCCATACTGTTCTCCATAGTGGCTGTACTAACTTACATTCCCACCAACAGTGTAGGAGGGTTCCCTTTTCTCCGCACCCTCTCCCGCTTTTGTTATTTGTAGGCTTCTGTTTTTTCATTTTTTAAACTTTTATTTTATTTTAAGTTTGGCTGGGTCTTCGCTGCGGTGTGTGGACTCTGCTGCGATGCGGGGGTGTCTCTTGTCGCAGAGCACAGGCTCCAGGGGGCTCCGTGGTTGTGGCTTGCTGGCCCTCGGGCACGTAGGCTTAGTCACCCCGCGGCACACGGGTCTCCATTCCCTGACCAGGGTGTGAAATTGCATCCCTGCACTGGAGGCAGATTCTTAACCACTGGGCCACCAGGGAAACCCTATGTACTTTAAATGATGGCCATTCTAACTGGTGCGAGGTGGTATCTCACTGCAATTTCGATTGCATTTCTCTAATAATTAGCCATGATGGATGGTGCTCTCTGTTTACTGAAGAGAAAGTTGATAGTTAAGTCACTTGTGTAAGATCCCAGCCAGTAAATGGTCACGCTGGGGTCCAATCCAGCGTTGTCTAACTCCAAGTCTTGTTCCCTTTTCCCTCCCATGAGGGAGCTTGTGGTGGTGGCTGTGACAGGCAGGGGGGGCAGGTGGCCCTAGATAGAGAAGAGGTGCCATTGTAGGCGATCCTGGCTTTGCTGCTGAGGGCCCAGACCCAGGGCTTCTCGTCCACCTCTGCTTTAGAAGCAGCCTGTATAGTGGTTACCGGCATAGACCCTGCCCCCAGCCTGCCTGGGTTCCAACCCACTCACTATCAGTGTGACCTAGAGAAGGTTACTTAATCTTTCTGTGCCTCAGTTTCCTCCTCTGTAAAATAGGAATAAACATAATAGCGAATGCTTGCAGTAATTCTGTTTTTCTCTAAGTATTTTACATCTATGACTTACTTAATTATCATGATCTTATGCCTTTTTTCCCTGTGGTGGGGATAACATTTGGGTAGTTGTAAGGTATAAGCTAACTCATACAAAGCACTTAGAGCACTGCGCGGCACATGGGAAGTGCTCAGTAAATGTTAGTTATTATTAGCATCCAGCATTACCGCCTGGCCAGAAGGCTCCAGTCAGGATCTCTAAAAGCAACGAAGCACATGACCATAACAATGATGACAATAAGAATATGCTGTGCCCTCATAGCTCCGCAGCACGTCTCAGTGTCAGTTTCTAGGAACTTCCACATCTACTTATCAGAGTCTCTATTGGAAACGAAGGAGGCAAGTGTGTCCACAGTGCATTTCACAGAACATATTTTCACAGGATGCTAATAAGAGTGTCTTAAAAAAAAAAAAAGGCTTCCCTTTCAACTTAGTTTGGAAAACACTGAATTAAACCAAGGCAAACAGTTTTTCTTCTCTGAGAGATCCTAACTCACTAAAATGCATTGAAAGCCTCCCACTAAAGCGGAGGGAGATACAATATCCAGGGTTTCTCCAGATTATTGAGCCATGCCAGTCCCTGTTCTGAGGAGTCTATGTGGATTCTGAGGCCTGGAAGACACGTGAAAACACTGGAGTAAAGAGCCTGGGTTTGAGCTGCTCCCTGGCTATGCCTTAGGGTCAAGTCATGTAACCCAGACCTCAGTGTTCCTATCTGTGAAATGGAAATAATGGTACACATCTGACAGGTCCCATCAGCGTTGCTATGAAGACTAAATGAGGTCAGTGGTGTAACAGTGCACACAGCCCAACTCCTGGCTAGTGATAAGTGGGCAATATGCGCCTTAAACATACGGCAATCCTATCACCCCCATCCAAATAAGCAGAGTTCAGAGGTTAGCAGGTAGCCCCCTGAGACCCTTCAATTTCGTGAGTCTGGCTGAGGGGGCCATAGACTTTCCCTTTTAGGGTCATGGTTTTGGTGGGGCGGGGGAGGGTGTCCCGGGGTTCCCAGCCCGGTCCTCGGTGGCAGCAGCGCCGCGGGGCGGTGTGGGAGGGCTCTGGACGCGCGTGCGGAAAGGCAGGGGAAGCGCTGCCGCCGGCGTCTGCGTTGCTAGGAGACGGCCTCTGCGCCCAGCAACTCGGCGCAGCAAGGTTGCCACCGCCGAGCCCTTCTGCCGCCGCGCTCCTGCGGGGCTAGTTAGCTCTGCCAGTCCGGCCGCCGCCATCCCTGCCCCGGGGAGCCCGGTCACCTCGCAAACAGTGGGCTCGCCGCGCGCTGATGAGGCCCCGGGGAGGCTGAAGGGGTCTTGAGCAGCCGGGCCGGCGGCGTGCCCGGGAGCTTTAGGCCTCGGGGACCCGCCGCGGGGACCCGGGGCGCCCGAGGCAGGTGCGCCGCCCGCCTGCGGCCGCGCAGGGGCGCCTGAGTCCACGGAATGACTCGGGAGGGGCGGCCGGCAGGAGCGGAGCGCCGCGCGGCCGCCCAGACCCAGCCGGGCCCTGGCAGGGGCACCAAGGAGGCTTGGGGCTAACCTTCCAACTTTGAGGGGAGGGCAGAAGCCAGGAGGGCAGGACCTGGGGCACAGGGTTGCTTGCCGGATGAAGCACCAATTCTGATGCTTGCTCTCTCGGCTATTTGAGTTGCAATTTAAAAATCTTTAAATCATTATTATTTCTTTTTAAATATTTTAAACGGTAAAACGTCTGCCTGCAATGAGGGAGACTCGGGTTCGATCCCCAGCTCGGGAAGATCCCCTGGAGAAGGAAATGGCAACCCACTCCAGTACTCTTGCCTAGAAAATTCCATGGATGGAGGAGCCTGGTGGTCTACAGTCCATCGGGTCGCAAAGAGTCGGACACGACTGAGTGACTTCACTCACTCAATATTTTAAAAAGAAAATTTAAATGATAATAATTGTAATATTTCTTTACAATGTTGTGTTAGTTTCTGCTGTACAATGAAGTGAATTAACTATATATATATACATATATCTCTCCCTCTCGGACACCCCCCTCCCTCACAATCCCGCCCATCCAGGTCATCGCAAAGTATCCTACAGCAGGGTTCCACTAGCTAAGAGCAACTTTGAGGGCTTGAGGCCACTGTCTGAGGTGTGTGGCACTAAAGAAGGTCTTGGCTTTAAGATTTGTGGATGTCTCACTTGAATTTTTCTACCTTATTACCTGGCAGCAGTTAATTTTTCTCAATGGCTATTTTTTTCTGTTCTAACCTTAAACCCAGTTAATCTCCACCTCTTACCAAAGGGAAAATAACAAAATCAATCTAGGATTTCTAAGCCTCATCTAGAAGTCTGTACTTTCACTTGTTAGCCTTTATCGGTGAAAATATCCCGGGTCTCAGGATGTGCACAGCTCCTCAAGTAGCCTGACTGTTTTGGGGAGCACAGTCTGTGGCAACAGGGCCTGTATGCCCTTGCAGGAGCATGTGCCCATCACTTACTAGGCCAGGGCTCTGCTTGTGATCCTCTGTTTGGCCTCAGGCATTCAGAGTGGGGGCCTAGTGCTGCCTGTCTCCCTTTTTGCTGCATCCTTATTCTGTTGGATAAGAAAGCTATAATACTAACCCTCTGCAAATAGCTCATCTTTCCTAATACCCACTTCATGCTGTGCTGCCTCTGGACTGTGCTGCCTGCTGTCTGCATTGGCACCTCCCGGTGTCTACTTGCAGATGGCTTCCTAACAACAGTAGCTTGCATACCATGCACTACGCCACTCTTCCTTCCCGCCCCAGCCCCACCCCGAGACCGCTGCTCTTGGTCAGGGTCACGTTTGACTGGGGTGGGATAGGGAAGCTTTGGCTGCTATGTAGAAGAGGTCAAGAAGTCCAGTCCTAGCTAACAATGAAATTTGGTCAAGAAGTTACCTCTTTGGGGACTTCCCTGGTGGTCCAGTGGCGGACTCTGTGCTCCCAGAGCAGGGGACCCTGGTTTGATCCCTAGTCAGGGAACTAGATCCCACATACTGCAACTAAGAGTTTTCATGCACAATTGAAAAAAGATCCCACATGCTGCAACTAAGACCTGGTGCAGCCAAATAAATAAGTAAATAAATGCTAAAAAAATAGAGAAGTTACCACTCTAACTCTTTAATATCTCATATTTTATAAAATGATTTTTATTTTCCTTTCGAGTGTGCAGGCCAACATTAAGGTATGAGTTCATGGATCGCAAAGGAAATTTACCTCCTTTTTAAGGGCCCACATCATCATCTAAGATTGAAGTTGGCTGCTTGAGGACCTCTTCTGAGATTATGATGAGGGTGGTAACTCTGAAGGAGGGAGTTCTCAGGAAAGGCCTGGCTTTGGGGGCTGTCTAGCCATTTGGGAATTAGGGAGTGGATGCGGTATGTTAGAATGGATGGCGGTGCTGTTGTGGCTCCCAGGCAGAACTTGCATGGGGCGGCGGAGGCAGCTCTCTAGGCCCTCTGCTGCCCTCTGCACCTGGCCTACCCTGTAGGGTTACAACCGGCTTCGTAGCTTTCGACTCAGTTGTGATGCAAGTCACTTGACCACTTTGGGTGGCAATTATGGCCACTCTGTTCCTGAGGGTACAAAGGTGGCACTGGAGGCAGGTTCTGTCTGGAGTCCGGGGAGACCCACCCCAGTGGTACTGTTCTGATAACTCCTCCCTACCCGCACAAACAAAACCAAGCAAACAAAATCCCTGCATGGAGCCTGGTGTTCTTTTAGTTCTGCCCAGAATGATCCTGTCTTTATTTTTTTAATATCAGTTTTATGGGTAATGATTACACTCTCTCTTTTCAAATTTTTATTTATTTAGTGAGTTAATGATCATTCACTTTTGGCTGGGCTGGGTCTTCATTGCTGTGTGGGCTTTGCTCCAGTCTGGGTGAGCAGGGGCTACTCCTGGTTGCGGTGCACGCGCTTCCCATTGCGGTGGCTTCTCCTGTTGGCGCATGGGCGCTAGGGCACGCTGGCTTCCATAGCTGCGGCTCCCAGGCTCTGGAGTGCAGGCTCAGCAGTTGCGGTGGGTGAGCTTGGTTGCTCTGCAGCATGTGGGATCTTCCCAGACCAGGGATCAAACCTGTGTCTCCTGCATTGGCACTTGGATTCTTTACCACTGAGCCACCAGGGAAGACCTTGATCCTCTCTTTAGCCTGTATTGGTTCCCAAGGGCTTCGGCGGGCCTAATGCTTGGTCAGGACCCACATCTGGGCAGGAACTGAGCAGAGTCACTTTTCTGCTCAGAGGGAAGAGGGCCCTCTCGGGGGTCTGCAGGGCTGTACCTTCACCTGTGCTACGAGGGAAAACACACCAGCCAGGAGTCAGATATGCTTGCTCTCCCACTCACCAGGGCCTTGGACAAGTCAGTTCTTCATCCTTACCAGCATCTTGGGCAGAATAGTCCTTCAGGGATCTTTCATCTCATGAGTCTCCTTTCGCATTCAGGTGTAGATTGTATAGTGTACCTCACAGCAGAACCTGCGTGAGGAGGGCTCGGAGAAGAAGGGCTGAGTAAGACCCAGGTATGGGATAGAACAGTTAGTGAATCTTGGCTGACAGAGAACCTTCAGGTTCTTTCAAGGCTTTACATAACTGAGAGCTGGGGGGGTTGGCAAGCTCTGTTCCGCCCCCTGCCCAATTCTTATCTGGCACCAAACTCTTTATCACAAGACTCAATCTAATTATGACCATGAAGGTATAAAGCTGGGTAGAAATACAAGGACAGAGACCTGCTTTGTCATGGGCAAGGCTGGGGTGTCATTAGTATTCAGGAGCTGGGGAAGGAGGTTGCAGGGCGGGTGGAGGGTTCATGCTCCAGTCCTCTGCCTGAGGGGGCTCTCCACATGGGGGGACCGGCAGTAGGGTGTCAGGAAGAGCTCGAGCTGGGGAAGAAGGGCAGGCTGGATATTCAGCCTCTGTACCATGTACGGCAGTACCAGTTACTACTATTAGATACTGTTTGGAAATGGCTGGGGCCCCAAGGTCCCAGAGAACCCCCATCCACCCTGGGCCCCATCATTGGTCAACCTGGGGCTCACTGGCTCACGCACGGTCAGCACTGCTGTCCCTTGGCTGACCCTGTCTCTGTGTGTCCACTGACTGGGGTGTGCACCTGGGCCTTGATGGGAAGACCTCTTCCCCAGGGATGGTGCTGGAGTTCCCAGATGCACTCATGGGCCCCCGAAGCTGTGGCTGGGCGGTGGTGCCAGAGTCACTCTCATTTGGCAGTTTGTGGGAGCTCCTGCCTCTGCTGTGAACTGTATCCATTGTTTGTTTGTTTTTGCTTTTGTAAAAGGTGCTATATCTTCTATCCTTGGAGAATTCCTACTCATTCTTTTTTTTTAAATTTTTATTGGAGTATAGTTGGTTTACAATGTTGTGGTGTATAACAAAATGAATCTGTCATATATATATACATTCCACTCTTTTTTGGATTATTTCCTCATATAGGTCAGCAAGGTGGGAGACCTGGGTTCGATCCTTGGGTTGGGAAGATCCCCTGGAGAAGAGAATGGCTACCCATTCCAGTATTCTGGCCTGGAAAACTCCATGGACTATATGGTCCGTAGGGTCGCAAAGAGTCGGACGTGACTAAGTGGCTTTCATAGGTCATTAAAGAGTATTGAGTAGACTTTCCTGTGCTATGTAGTGGGTCCTTATTAGCTGCCTATTTTATATGTAAGGGTGTGTATGAGTCAGTCCTAGTCTCCCAAGTTATCGCTCCCCCGATTACCCTCTGGTAACCATGTTTGTTTCCTACATGTGACTCTATTTATGTTTTATAGATAAGTTCATTTGTACCCTGTTTTTTTTTTTTAGATTCCACATATGAGTGATATCTTTGGTATGAGATTTATCTTCCTCTGTTTGACTTACTTCACTCAGTATTGATAATCTTCAGGTCGATCCATGTTGCTGCAAATGTCATTATTTCATTTTTTTTCGCTATTTTTTGGTCACACTGCAAAGCATGCAGGATCTTTCCCAACCAGAAATGGAACCCACACTCCTTGCAGTGGAAGTGTAGTTTCCCAACCACTGGAACACCAGGGAAGTCCCTGTTTCATTCTTTCTTATGGCTGAGTAATATCCCATTGTATATAGGCACAATCACATCTTGATCCATTCCTTTGCTGAGGGACATTTAGATTGCTTCCACATGTTGGCCATTGTAATAGTGCTGCATCCAATATATGCATTGGAATGCATGTGTCTTTTTGATTTATGGTTTTCTCTGGATATATGCCCACGAGTGGGATTGCAGGACCAGGTGTGTGTATGTGCTGAGTCGCTTCAGGCATGTCTGACTCTTTTCAACCACATGGACTGTAGCTACCCAGGCTCCTCTACATGAAGTTCTCCAGGCAAGAATACTGGAGTGGGTTGCTATGCCCTCGTCCAGGGGATCTTCCTGACCCAGAGTCTTCCACGATTCCTTCATTGCAGGCAGATTCTTTACTGTCTGAGCCAGCAGGGAAGCCCTGCAGGATCATATGGTATTTCTATTTTTAGTTTTTTAAGGAAACTCCGCACTATTCTGCATAGTGGCTGTACAATTTTACATTCCCGCCAACAATGTAGGAGGGCTCCCCTTTCTCTACACTGTCTCCAGCATTTATTGTTTGTAGGTTTTTTGGTGATGGCCATTCTGACTCGTGTGATACCTCACTGTGGTTTGATTTGCATCTGAATGATCAATAGTGATGTCTCACATCTTTTCACGCACCATTAAGTCTTTTAACAATCACTGATGGATAAGGGTGGGGACAGCAGGGTGAGGAACTGTGTTCTGGGTGTCTGTTCTCTCCACTGTGGGGACAGAGTGGCAAAACCTGGCAGGTCCTCAGCTGTAGTAAAGGGGTTGTGAGTGCCAAGTCCAGCCCACTGGGGTTCCCACAGGCTCTGGCATCTCCTCCCCCGGGCAGGGCCATCTGTTTGGCAGAGCACACCCGAGCTGCCTGGGTTCCCTGCTCGCTGTCCCTGGCACAAGCCCTAGGCTGCGGTCCCGGGAGCCTAGTCCTGCTGGGAGCTGGTGCCTCCTGGAGGCCGCGGGCCATTTCTTCCTCTGCCCTCTGTGGGTGGAGCAGTTGGTAGGCTGAGTCCCTGCTTCTCTTGGCCAGTTCCTGCCACAGCTAATATCCTCCCCTTGGCCTGCTCCTGGCAATGAGCCCTCCGGGGCAGAGCTGCACTTGGGGTATCTTTATGAGAGAAGCCTGCCTCCACCACTGGCACTGGACCCATTTTTCTGGAATCTTTCCTGGGTGGTCCCATTCCCTGTAGAATTTCCCTGGGGGCCTCCAGAGCACCTCTCTTGCTAGTCCAGCACCCGGTTACTTTTCTGGATTTTTCCCCTTAAACTCTCCTGGTGTTGGCAGGGTGCTTTAACTGTTCACAAAGCACATTCTTTCTTTATTTTTTTTAAAGAACATTTATTTATCTATATCTTTGGCATATGGGATCTTCCTCACTTCATGTGGAATCTTTTGTTGTGGGGCATGGGCTCTCTGGTTGTGTCGTGTAGGCTCCGGAGAACATAAGCTTCAGTAGTTGCCACGCTTGGGTTTAGTTTCCCCATGCCATGTGGATCTTAGATCCTAGACCAGAGATTGAACCCGAGTCCCCTGCCGTGCAAGGTGGATTCTTAACCACCGGGCCACCAGGGAAGTGCCTCACAAAGCACTTTTGTAGTTTATCTCATCAGATGCTCAGTTCAGTTCAGTTCAGTTCAGTTCATTTCAGTTGCTCAGTCATGTCCGACTCTTTGTGACCCCATGGACTGCAGTACGCCAGGCTTCCCTGTCCATCACCAACTCCTGGAGTTTAATTAAACTCATGTCCACTGAGTCAGTGATGCCATCCTACCATCTCAATCCTCTGTTGTCCCCTTCTCCTCCTGCTCTAAATCTTTCCCAGCATCAGGGTCTTTTAAATTAATCAGTTCTTTGCATCAGCTGGCCAAAGTATTGGAGTTTCATCTTCAGCATTAGTCTTTCCAATGAATATTCAGGACTGATTTCCTTTAGGTTGGACTGGTGGGATCTCCTGCTGTCCAAGGGACCCTCAAGAGTCTTCTCCAAAACCACAGTTCAAAAGCATCAATTCTTCAGCACTCAGCTTTCTTTATGGTCCAACTCTCACATTCATACATGACTACTGGGCAGATCTGAAACTGACAGGGAAGTTCTCTTACAAGAGCAGCAGCTTGGTGGTTGATCTCTAGGGGCAGTGAGAAAGCGCAGTCAGGCTGGCCTCCTGGATCTTAGGCCTCATGGGACATTCAGGGCTGGGAGTGGCTGGGAAGTTGCCGGATGAGGGGCACTCACTAGACACAGAGGTGAAGGTGGTGCCGGGGTGGGCTAGCTGACCTGTTGGTTGGTTCTGCGCCATATCTTCAGTGCCAAATTTGGGGAAATGCTGTTTCTCCAAACTGAAGGAGGCAAACTGAAGTTTGCAAGACTTGGTGAACTAGCTAATCTTTCTTGGGTGGTTTGCAGCAGGCTGCCACCAAGGCCGTTTCAACCAGACTTTGTGATGATTCAGTGATGATCTTGGCTCCCTGACCTGACCTGCCCATCCTTCAGTGGGTCTGGCTGGCCCCAGGGCTGATGGGGGCTTTGTGGTGTGGGGGTTCTTCCTCTGGTGTGCCCTGTGGATTTGAGTCATCCTATACCAGGCCTCCCACAGTGGGACTGAGTTCCATCAGGGCTGCCCTAGTGGGTCAGAAGGTAAAGAATCTGCCTGCAATGCAGGAAACCTGGGTTCAACTCTTGGCCTGGGAAGATGTCCTGGAGAAGGGAATGGCTAGCCATTCCAGTATTCTTGCCTGGAGGATCCCATGGACAGAGGAGCCTGGTGGGCTACAGTCCATGGGGTCACAAAGAGTTGGACATGACTGAGTGACTAACACTAACACTTCTACCAGGCCTCCCACAGTGGGACTTGTTCCAGTAGATAAATTTGTGGACTCCGGGGCTTACTTCCTCCCATCCACCCTGCTCCGCCACTGCATCAGGACCTGAGAAGAACTTCTCCTACACCAGAAGAGGAGAGTGGTGCTTTGTGGCCTGAGGTTAGCTGCTGAGAGGCCAATGGGTGTGGCCCAGGAAGGTGCTGCTGTCCAGGCTGAGAGGAAGATGCCAAGGTCCAGAGGACCCTTATGAAGGTGGTGGGGGGCAGTATGGAGTTGACAACTCAGGGAGGGAGCTGGGACTCTCAGGATGCAACTGTTTGCTGGGAGAGGCTTCCTTTCCTTGGGGGTAGTGGGCCCAAGGGGGACCCTTGGTGCTCTTCTCGGGCAGAACTCAGGCCCCAGCCCTCACTGAGGTCACCCTGAAAAGCCACAGTCCACGTGCAGTCCTGCAGCCACTGCAGGCAGCTCTCAGCTCCTACTTGTCCTGTTCCCCTCATCTCTACTCCTCTCTCCCCCTACCCATGTAGGTGTTCATGTGTGTGTGTGTGTGTGTGTGTGTGTGTGTGCTTGCTCAGGTTTGGGGTGGATCCCTGTCCCATTGCTATGGGAGCCAGAAGGCAGTTTGTTTATACTGAAACCCAAAACCTCTAGCAAATGGTTAGATCTTTAAGTAAGACTTGTTTGGTGGGTCAGTGAGATGACAGGGAGGTTTGGGACCCACCTGGGGATGAGGCCACCCTGCAGTGGTCCCGGCACAGTAGAATCTTGGCTGATTCTGGCTTTAAGTTCTCACTTACAGAAAGGTGAAACCTGAGAAAAGCTGATGATTCCTCTGATACCAGCTATGTGCCTATTGACACTGCAAGTGTGTGTGTGTGTTAGTCGCTCAGTTGTGTCTGACTCTTTGTGACCTCATGGACTGTAGACCACTAGGCTCCTCTGTCCATGGGATTCTCCAGGCCAAAATACTGGAGTGGGTGGCCATTCCCTTCTCCAGTGGATCTTCCCGACCCAGGGATCGAACCCGGGTCTCCCACAGTGCCGGCAGACTCGTCAGCATCTGAACCACCAGGGAAGCCCATTGGAGCTGCAAAGAGGAAAGTAATTAAAACTCTCTGCCTTCCACAGTCCTGAAGTCTGTGCACTGCCCTGGCCTGTGTTCCTAAAGTGAAAGTGAAAGTGAAGTCGCTCAGTCGTGTCCGACTCTTAGTGACCCCATGGACTGCAGCCTCCCAGGCTCCTCCGTCCATGGGATTTGCCAGGCAAGAGTACTGGAGTCGGGTGCCATTGCCTTCTCCGAACAGAGGAGCAAAAAGTCCCATCCCAGGTTCATGATTCAGGGGGTTCCTAGAGGTGTGCAAGTTTGTGGGGTAGGAGATTTGCTGCTTATGCAAACATCTGGATGAGCTGTGGTCCCACCTTGTCACCCTTCCCCCAACATCTAGGCAGGCACTGCAGAGTTGAGCAGGCTGGTGGTGCTGGCCAGCGCTCAGAACCTGTGCTGAGTGCGTGGGGCAGGTGTTAAAGAAGGAGATGGATGCGATCAGCTGCTCCAGAGTTGGGGGTCCTTCAGGTTTACCAGAGCTGTCTGGTGGTTAAAAACCCTCCCTACTGTGTGTTTTGTTTCCTGAGATCATACTCTTTTTTTCCCTTAAGTATTGTATTTATTATTATTATTTGGCCATGGTGGGTCTTAACTGCAGCACTCAGGATCTTTGTGGCCATGTGGAGGGTCTTTAGCTGTGGCATGTGGGATCTGGTTCCCCGACCAGGGTTGGAACCCAGGTGCCCTGCATTGTGAGCATGGAGTCTTAACCACTGGACCACCAAGGAGTCCATATCCTCTGATTTTTCCTTCCAGTGTTGAAACCCACAGTCTGAATCCAGGGCTGCTCCCACCACTGCCAGCCTGGAGACAGAGAAGGCAGGTGTTCCCCTCCCAGTAGCTCCACGGGCATTCGTTTGTCTCCCAACAGTGGGAAAGTGAGATGGAGGAGGACTGTTGTTTTTGAAATGTCACAGTTAATTACATATGGTCTGTGCGCCTTCTAAGGAGTTTCTGAAAACCACCTTCCCCTCCATCTGCCAAGTTCTTGCTCCTGAGTTTGAGAGCTCCTCTAAGCGGACCCCTGTGTCCTTGTGTCATGTCCCTATCCTTTTCTGAGCACTTCCCTACTTTAAGGCATAGCAAGCTATTCTAGACTTCCCTGGTGGCTCAGATGGTAAAGCGTCTGCCTACAATGAGGGAGACCCGGGTCCAATCCATGGGTAGGGAGGATCTCCTGGAGAAGGGAATGGCAACCCACTCCAGTGTTCTTGCCACCTCCCCCAAATAGAGTTAAGGGACTAGATCTGATAGATAGAGTGCCTGATGAACTATGAACGGAGGTTCGTGACATTGTACAGGAGATAGGGATCAAGACGATCCCCATGGAAAAGAAATGAAAAAGAGCGAAATGGCTGCCTGGGGAGGCCTTACAAATAGCTGTGAAAAGAAGAGAAGTGGAAAGCAAAGGAGAAAAGGAAAGATACAAGCATCTGAATGCAGAGTTCCAAAGAACAGCAAGGAGAGATAAGAAAGCCTTCCTCAGCGATCAATGCAAAGAAATAGAGGAAAACAACAGAATGGGAAGGACTAGAGATCTCTTCAAGAAAATCAGAGATATCAAGGAAACATTTCATGCAAAGATGGGCTCAATAAAGGACAGAAACAGTATGGACCTAACAGAAGCAGAAGATATAAAGAAGAGGTGGCAAGAATACACAGAAGAACTGAACAAAAAAGATCTTCATGACCAAGATAATCACGATGGTGTGATCACTCACCTAGAGCCAGACATCCTGGAATGTGAAGTCAAGCGGGCCTGAGAAAGCATCACTACGAACAAAGCTAGTGGAGATGATGGAATTCCAGTTGAGCTATTTCAAATCCTGAAAGACGATGCTGTGAAAGTGCTGCACTCAATATGCCAGCAAATTTGGAAAACTCAGCAGTGGCCACAGGACTGCAAAAGGTCAGTTTTCATTCCAATCCGAAAGAAAGGCAATGCCAAAGAATGCTTAAACTACCGCACAATTGCACTCATCTCACATGTTAGTAAAGTAATGCTCAAAATTCTCCAAGCCAGGCTTCAGCAATACGTGAACCATGAACTTCCAGATGTTCAAGCTGGATTTAGAAAAGGCAGAGGAACCAGAGATCAAATTGCCAACATCCATTGGATCATGGAAAAAGCAAGAGAGTTCCAGAAAAACATCTATTTCCGCTTTATTGACTATGCCAAAGCCTTTGACTGTGTGGATCACAATAAACTGTGGAAAATTCTGAAAGAGATGGGAATACCAGACCACCTAACCTGCCTCTTGAGAAACCTCTATGCAGGTCAGGAAACAACAGTTCCTGGAGATAGAACTGGACATGGGACAACAGACTGCTTCCAAATAGGAAAAGGAGTACGTCAAGGCTGTCTATTGTCACCCTGCTTATTTAATTTCTATGCAGAGTACATCATGAGAAACGCTGGGCTGGAAGAAGCACAAGCTGGAATCAAGACTGCTGGGAGAAATATCAGTAACCTCAGAAATGCAGATGACACCACCCTTATGGCAGAAGCTGAAGAGGAACTAAAAAGCTTCTTGATGAAAGTGAAAGAGGAGAGTGAAAAAGTTGGCTTAAAGCTCAACATTCAGAAAACGAAGATCATGGCATCTGGTCCCATCACTTCATGGGAAATAGGTGGGGAAACAGTGGAAACAGTGTCAGACTTTATTTTTGGGGGCTCCAAAATCACTGCAGATGGTGATTGCAGCCATGAAATTAAAAGACACTTACTCCTTGGAAGGAAAGTTATGACCAACCTAGATAGCATATTGAAAAGCAGAGACATTACTTTGCCAACAAAGGTCCATCTAGTCATGGCTATGGTTTTTCCAGTGGTCATGTATAGATGTGAGAGTTGGACTGTGAAGAAAGCTGAGCGCTGAAGTATTGATGCTTTTGAACTGTGGTGTTGGAGAAGATTGTTGAGAGTCCCTTGGACTGCAAGAGATCCAACCAGTCCATTCTAAAGGAGATCAGTCCTGGGTGTTCTTTGGAAGGAATGATGCTGAAGCTGAAACTCCAGTACTTTGGCCACCTCATGCAAAGAGTTGACTCATTGGAAAAGACTCTGCTGGGAGGGATTGGGGGCAGGAGGAGAAGGGGATGACAGAGGATGAGATGGCTGGATGGCATCACTGATTCGATGGACATGAGTCTGAGTGAACTCCGGGAGTTGGTGATGGACAGGGAGGCCTGGCGTGCTGCAGTTCATGGGGTCACAAAGAGTCCGACATGACTGAGCGACTGAAATGAACTGAACTGAACTGACTGAAGCTATTCTAGGGTTATCTTGTACTTTCTCTGCCCAAGCTCTGTGAAAAGGTATTTTTCTAAAAATGCTGTTGCTTGTTAGTAGAAAATGATGTTTACATATGTGTGTATGTGATCTATTAATATATATAAGCTCTATATATTCTGGTAAAGGAAATGGCAACCCATTCCAGTATTCTTGGTTGGAAAATTCCAAGGATGGAGGAGGCTGGTAGGCTATAGTTCATGGGGTCGCAGAGTAGCACACGACTGAGCGACTTCACTCTCTCTCTCTCTATATATATATACACAAATATATAGTTAAATATACACACACAAACACAATTACCCACATTGATCGATCATCTTATCTGTTTTTCTGTGTATCTCCTCTCTATCCATCTTAACAAGGAGTCCATACCTCCAGGTCCAATCAAACAACTAAGATTTGTTTTAACCTCCTCTCTTCCCACTTATGTCTTTTCTTTCTCTAACAGTGAAAAATCAGACACCAGTTATCTACAATATATTTCCATGTTTGCTTAACCCTAGAATATACAGGATGTAGTTTCAGACTTGCTAACTCATTGTGCTGTTGAAACAAAATCTACTACATAGAATCCAGTATTTGTTAGAACCTGGAGGTTTCAAGGCAACATATTGGTTCAAAACTTACTTTTTCGTCCCTTTCATTGCAAATAAAGTTAGGTTCACCTACCCACATTTGTATTCTACATTAGGGTTTCTCCCTTTTCTCCTTGATTTTTATTCATTGAAAATGAGAATATGTGAAACATTTGCGTAAACTCTAAGAACATAAAACCACAAACTCTACTAAGTGTCACCCCTCCACCTTTCCTACCTTGTTGTTACCATTTTATTCTTCTCATCCATTTCTACCCACTCCCTGGATAAGATCAATCTCAGTAGTTTCTGGGTTACCTCCCTAAGTTTTTTTTTACACTTGTGCAGATTGCAGATACATTTCCTTTTTTTCTCCCTTCCATCTTTCATAAAAAGTGAACACATCATAAATATTCTTTCTTGCTTTCTTCATTTTGAAACTTCAATATATTTTTCTACTTCTGTATGTTTTTCAAAACCAAGCATACTTTCACATATTATTTTTTATTATTCGTGTATTTATTCATTTTTTGGCTGTGTTGGGTCTTTGTTGCTACGTGTGGGATTCCTCTAGTTACAGCGAGCAGGCGCTACTCTCTAGTTGCAGTCCGTCTGGGTTTCTCATTGAGGTGGCTGCTTTTGTTGTGGTGCACGGGCTTAGCTGCCCCGAGGCATGCAGAATCTTTCCAGACCAGGGATTGAACCCGTGTCCCCTGGCAGGTGGATTCTTAATCACTGGGCCACCAGGGAAGCTCCACATATCACTTCGATAGTGGCCAGTGAATATACAACATGAAATAGAAAAGAGCTAGGAGGCCTGCTACCTAGCATTTATTCAAGAAATTTAATTTTATGAATGTGTAAATAAGTATCTATGAGTACTGAGCCAGAAATCTTTCATGCACCATTTCAGATCCTCCTGGCTCATCCACTTCTTTTTCCACCTTCTTCTACAGTGGCTGCTGTGGCCAGCACCTCTGTCCAGCTTTACACAGCCTGGCAGCACCTCTCCAGTCTGTGCTGTGAACCTCCAGGCTCCACCTGGGGGCCTCCCTGTTGAGGCTGTTGCTGGACTGCCCTTACAGTTCAGTTCAGTTCAGTCACTCAGTCGTGTCCAACTCTTTGTGACCCCCATGGACGGCAGCACACCAGGCCTCCCTGTCCATCACCAACTTCTGGAGTTTACTAAAGCTCATGTCCATTGAGTCGGTGATGCCATCCAGCCATCTCATCCTCTGTCGTCCCCTTCTTCTCCTGCCTTCAATCTTTCCCAGCATCAGGGTCTTTTCCAATGAGTCAGCTCTTTGCATCAGGTGGCCAAGTGTTGGAGTTTCAGTTTCAGCATCAGAACTTCCAATGAATATTCAGGACTGATTTCCTTTAGGATGAACTGGTTGAATCTTGTTGCACTCCAAGGGACTCTAAAGAGTCTTTTTCAACAGCGCAATACAAAAACATCAATTCTTCAGCACTCAGCTTTCTTTACAGACCAACTCTCACATCCATACATGACTGGAAAAACCATACTCTGACTACATAGACCTTGTTGGCAAAGTAAGTTTAGCTCAGTTCAGTCGCTCAGTCGTGTCCGACTCTTTGCGACCCCATGAATCGCAGCACGCCAGGCCTCCCTGTCCATCACCATCTCCCGGAGTTCACTCAGACTCATGTCCATCGAGTCCGTGATGCCATCCAGCCATCTCATCCTCGGTCGTCCCCTTCCCCTCCTGAGCCCAATCTCTCCCAGCATCAGATTCTTTTCCAATGAGTCAGCTCTTTGCATGAGGTGGCCAAAGTACTGGAGTTTCAGCTTTAGCATCATTCCTTCCAAAGAAATCCCAGGGCTGATCTCCTTCAGAATGGATTGGTTGGATCTCCTTGCAGTCCAAGGGACCCTCAAGAGTCTTCTCCAACACCAAAGTTCAAAAGCATCAATTCTTTGGCGCTCAGCCTTCTTCACAGTCCAACTCTCACATCCATACATGACCACAGGAAAAACCATAGCCTTGACTAGACGGACCTTAGTCAGCAAAGTAAAGTCTCTGCTTTTGAATATGCTATCTAGGTTGCTCATAACTTTTCTCCAAGAGTAAGCATCTTTTAATTTCATGGCTGCAGTCACCATCTGCAGTGATTTTGGAGCCCCCCAAAGTAAAGTCTGACACTGTTTCTACTGTTTCCCCATCTATTTCCCATGAAGTGATGGGACCAGATGCCATGATCTTCGTTTTCTGAATGTTGAGCTTTAAGCCAACTTTTTCGCTCTCCTGTTTCATTTTCATCAAGAGGCTTTTTAGCTCCCCTTCACTTTCAGCCATAAGGGTGGTGTCATCTGCATATCTATGGTTATTGATATTTCTCCGGGCAATCTTGATTCCAGCTTGTGTTTCTTCTAGTCCAGCGTTTCTCATGATGTACTCTGCATATAAGTTGAATAAGCAGGGTGGCAATATACAGCCTTGACGTACTCCTTTTCCTATTTGGAACCAGTCTATTGTTCCATATCCAGTTCTAACTGTTGCTTCCTGACCTGCATACAGATTTCTCAAGAGGCAGGTTAGGTGGTCTGGGATTCCCATCTCTTTCAGGATTTTCCACAGTTTATTGTGATCCACACAGTCAAAGGCTTTGGCATAGTCAATAAAGCAGAAATAGATGTTTTTCTGGAACTCTCTTGCTTTTTCCATGATCCAGCGGATGTTGGCAATTTGATCTCTGGTTCCTCTGCCTTTTCTAAAACCAGCTTGAACATCAGGGAGTTCACAGTTCACGTATTGCTGAAGCCTGGCTTGGAGAATTTTGAGCATTACTTTACTAGCATGTGAGATGAGTGCAATTGTGCAGTAGTTTAATCACTCTTTGGCATTGCCTTTCTTTTGGATTGGAATGAAAACTGACCTTTTCCAGTCCTGTGGCCACTGCTGAGTTTTCCAAATTTGCTGGCATATTGAGTGCAGCACTTTCACAGTGTCATCTTTCAGGATTTGAAATAGCTCAACTGGAATTCCATCACCTCCACTAGCTTTGTTCGTAGTGATGCTTTCTCAGGCCCACTTGACTTCACATTCCAAGATGTCTGGCTCTAGATTAGTGATCACATCATCATGATTATCTGGGTCGTGAAGATCTTTTTTGTACAGTTCTTCCATGTATTCTTGCCATCTCTTCTTAGTATCTTCTACTTCTGTTAGGTCCATACCATTTCTGTCCTTTATTGAGACCATCTTTGCATGAAATGTTCCCTTGGTATCTCTAATTTTCTTGAAAAGCTCTCTAGTCTTTTCCACTCTGTTGTTTTCCTCTATTTCTTTGATTTGATCGCTAAAGAAGGCTTTCCTATCTCTCCTTGCTATTCTTTGGAACTCTGCATTCAGATGCTTATATCTTTTCTTTTCTCCTTTGCTTTTTGCTTCTCTTCTTTTCACAGCTATTTGTAAGGCCTCCTCAGGCAGCCATTTTGCTTTTTTGCATTTCTTTTGCATGGGGATGGTCTTGATCCCTGTCTCCTGTACAATGTTACGAACCTCATTCCATAGTTCATCAGGCACTCTATCTATCAGATCTAGGCCCTTAAATCTATTTCTCACTTCCACTGTATAATCATAAGGGATTTGATTTAGGTCATACCTGAAAGGTCTAGCGGTTTTCCCTACTTTCTTCAATTTGAGCCTGAATTTGGCAAGAAAGAGTTCATGATCTGAGCCACAATCAGCTCCTGGTCTTGTTTTTGTTGACTGTATAGAGCTTCTCCATCTTTGGCTGCAAAGAATATAATCCATCTGATTTCGGTGTTGACCATCTGGTGATGTCCATGTGTAGAGTCTTCTCTTGTGTTGTTGGAAGAGGGTGTTTGCTATGACCAATGCATTTTCTTGGCAAAACTCTATTAGTCTTTGCCCTGTTTCATTCTGCATTCCAAGGCCAAATTTGCCTGTTACTCTAGGTGTTTCTTGACTTCCTACTTTTGCATTCCAGTCCCCTATAATGAAAAGGACATCTTTTTTGGGGTGTTAGTTCTAAAAGGTCTTGTAGGTCTTCATAAAACCGTTCAACTTCAGTTTCTTCAGCATTACTGGTTGGGGCATAGACTTGGATAACTGTGATATTGAATGGTTTGCCTTGGAGACGAACAGAGATCATTCTGTCGTTTTTGAGTTTGCATCCAAGTACTGCATTTCGGACTCTTTTGTTGACCGTGATGGCTACTCCATTTCTTCTGAGGGATTCCTGCCCGCAGTAGTAGATATAATGGTCATCTCAGTTAAATTCACCCATTGCAGTCCATTTTAGTTTGCTGATTCCTAGAATGTCGACGTTCACTCTTGCCATCTCTTGTTTGACCACTTCCAATTTACCTTGATTCATGGACCTTACATTCCAGGTTCCTATGTAATACTGCTCTTTACAGCATCAGATCTTGCTTCTAACACCAGTCACATCCACAACTGGGTATTGTTTTTGTTTTGGCTCCATCCCTTCATTCTTTCTGGAGTTATGTCTCCACTGATCTCCAGTAGCATATTGGGCACCTAGTGACCTGGGGAGTTCCTCTTTTGTTATCCTATC
Source organism: Capra hircus (assembly GCF_001704415.2). NCBI lineage: Eukaryota > Metazoa > Chordata > Mammalia > Artiodactyla > Bovidae > Capra > Capra hircus. Next base: position 32,416,602 of record NC_030822.1, read on the forward strand.
ATTTTGCCTTTTCATACTGTTCATGGGGTTCTCAAGGCAAGAATACTGAAGTGGCTTGCCATTCCTTTCTCCAGTGGACCACATTCTGTCAGACCTCTCCACCATGACCCGCCTGTCTTGGGTTGCCCCACAGGCATGGCTTGATTTCATTGAGTTAGACAAGGCTGTGGTCCTATTGTGATTAGATTGACTAGTTTTCTGTGAGTGTGGTTTCAGTGTGTCTGCCCTCTGATGCCCTCTTGCAACACCTACCGTCTTACTTGGGTTTCTCTTACCTTGGGTGTGGGGTATCTCTTCACGGATGCTCCAGCAAAGCACAGCCGCTGCTCCTTACCTTGAATGGAGGTATCTCCTTACCGCCTCCGTTCCTGACCTTCAACTTGGGATAGCTCCTCTAGTCCCTCCTGTGCCTGCTCAGCCACCGCTCCTCGGGTTGCTCCTGCCAGCTGCTGGCCCTGGCCTCAGGCATGGGTGGCTCCTCCCAGCTGCCGCCCCTGGCCTCAGGCTGGAGGTGGCTCCTCAGGCCTGGCCTCCGGCGTGAGGTGGCTTCTCCTGGCCGCCCCTGACCTCAGACACTGGGTGTCTCCTACCGGCCGCCACTGGCCTCGGACACGGGGTAGCTCCTCCCAGCTGCCACTGACCTCGGACGCAGGGTAGCTCCTCTTGGCCACCGCCCCTGACCTTGGATGCAGGGTAGCTCCTCTTGGCCGTTCCTGCACCATCGCAGCCTGGCACTCTAGTCCACTGCCCCTGACTTCGGGCGTGGGGTAGCTCCTCTCTGCCGACTGCGCTTAGTGCGCCGGCCGCTGCTTTTTAACATGCTGTCGAGGTTGGTCATAACTTTCCTTACAAGGAGCAAGCGTCTTTTAATTTCATGGCTGCAGTCACCATCTGCAGTGATTTTGGAGCCCAAAGAAATAAAGTCTGTCACTGTTTCCACTGTTTCCTCATCTATTTGCCAGGAAGTGATGGGACCGGATCCCATGATCTTAGTTTTCTGAATGTTGAGCTTTAAGCCAACTTTTTCACTCTCCTCTTTCACTTTCAGCAAGAGCCTCTTTAGTTCTTGTTCACTTTCTGCCATAAGGGTGGTGTCATCTGCATATCTAAGGTTATGCAAGGACTGCCCTTGGTGCTTGTATATAAACAACCTGCGATGCAAAACATTCATGCCCCAGGGAGTAAACCTCTGACCAGTGAGGGATGAAGCCTGTGGGTGCACTGTTCACTGTTTCACCTGTGGATGATCTGGAGATGCAATTTAGAAGGATTATGTAACACTCACCCTTGCTTATTCTCACAGCTACAACTGCCTCCCTGCTCTTTTTAGAAGTCTTGATTTTTTTTTACAACATTGCTTATGCTTTATGTTTTGTTTTTTGGCCAGGAGGTAAATGGGATCTTAGCTTCTTGACCAGGGATCAAACCTGTGTTCCCTGTATTGGAGGGGGAGGTCTTAACCACTGGACCACTGGGGAAGGCCCTTGCCTGTTGGTATTTGAATAATTCAGAGGTGATTTCTCCCCAAGACAGTTGGTATGACTGGTCTTTCTTCCCGAAACTATGTTTCCCTGGACCGACTTGGCTGTGTCTCTCTCTTCCCTCTAGTCTTACCTTAAATCTCATATTCTCAGAATATTGACTCTGACCCTTATTTAATACCCTCAATCTTTTTACCCTCTACATTTTTCTATTTCCATAGCTCTTATTGTCTTCTAACACTTGACACAAGTTGCTTATTTTTGTATTTATTGTTTATTGTCTCTTTCCCCTCTCAACATGATAAACATCACAAAGTCAGAATTTTTTTTCAAAATGCCCTGTTTCCACGGATACCTCCCAAATGCCTAGAACAGTGTTTTGATCATAGCATGGGCTAAATTAATTTTTGTCAAATGAATCACATTTGTAAAGTGATTAGAATAGTTGCTGATAGAAATCAAATAGTTTCTTTAACAAACTCAATGTATACTGTAAGAAAACTGTGTGACCTCAAAGCTGTCTCTCAAGCTCTCTGCAGGCATGTCTATGTAAGTCACTGTTATAAAAGCTCAGTGAATGTCACTTAGGAACTGTATCCATCTCATGTGGTGAAACAACCTCCTATTTGTTGAAAGATCATGTCGGTGGCACAAATTTCAGTTCAGTGAAGGGCTCCTTTCATCTCCCCCTCAAGGCCTCTCTCACTGATAACTTTTGCAGCCCCATGATGCCCGCCCCCCCCACCCCAATAGAATTGACCAATCACCAAAAAGTCCTCTAGTCCCAGAAGGGAGGTGGTGGTGGGGTGTGATCTTCAAAGGATTGTTCATGAGAGCACCCTGAAGAGGGGGAAAATTAGAAAGAACAGACCATGCTTGGAGAACACATTATTTGGACTCACCAAATCACAGGTCCTGGTGCATGTGGAGCCCTTCCCAGTATCTGGAGTGCTCTCATTCCCTTCAGGGGCCCCAGAGGGAGACCAACACACAGCTCCCATATTTATTCCTTTTAAGCTTCTCTCTTTCAAGGCACCAAATGGATGCTGAAAAACTGATGAGCCCCAAACACTCATCTTTGGTTAAAAATTCAATTCAAGATGGAGAATACAAAATAAAATAACATTTTATGAAAAGCATGAAAAGGAGAGTTAGTAACATAAGCAGATCTGAAATTCAGTCCTCTGGGAAAAGTTATCCTATGTTGTGGCAGAGAGTTACAGGTTATTTAAAGTCATAAAAACAGCTATGGGCTTCCTTGGTGGCTCAGTGATAAAGAATCTGATTGTAATGTGGGAGCCATAGGAGACTCATACTCAACCCCTGAGTCGGCAAGATCCCATGGAGGAGGGCATGACAACCCACTCCAGGATTCTTGCCTAGAGAATCCCATGGACCGAGGAGCCTGTTGAGCTACAGTTCAAGGGGCCTGCAAAGGAGTCAGACATGACTTAGCAACTAAACAACAACAACATATACATCCTTTTTTTTTTTTTTAATGTTCTCTTCCTTTATAGGTGATTACAAGATATTGAGTATATTTTCCTGTGCTATATAGTAGGTCCTTATTGATTATCTGTTTTATATATAGCACTGTGTATATTTTAACCCCAAACTTCTCATTTATCCATTCCCCCCTTTGTAATCATGTTTGTTTTCTATGTCTGTGAATCTATGTCAGTTTTTCAAACAAATTTATTTGTATTCCTTTTTTAGATTCCGTATATAAGCAGTATTATGTGATATTTGTCTTTGACTTACTTCACTTATAATCTCTAGGTCCATTCATGTTGTTGCAAATGGCATTATTTCATCTTTTGATGTCTGAGTAATATTCCTCGGTATATATGTCCCACATCTTCTTTATCCAGTCCTCTGTTGATGGACATTTAGGTTGCTTCCATGTCTTGACTATTGTAAACAGTACTGCAATAAACACTGGGGTGCATGTATCTTTTCAGATTGTGGTATTCTCTGGATATATGCACAGGAGTGGGGTGGCTGGATCATGTGGTATCTCTAGTCTTAGTTTCTTTAGGAATCTCCATACTGTTCTCCATAGTGGCTATACCAATTTACATTCCTGCCAACAGTGTAGGAGGGTTCCCTTTTCTCCACACTCTTTCCAGCATTTACTGTTTGTAGACTTTTTTAGGAAGGTCATTCTGACTGATGTAAGGTGATACCTCACTGTAGTTTTGATTTACATTTCTCTAATAATCAGCAGTATTGCACATCTTTTCATGTGCTTTGGGGTCATCTGTATATCTTCTTTGTAGAAATGATTATTTAGATCTTTTGCCCATTTTTTGATTTTTTTTTTCATATTGAGCTGTATGAGCTGTTTTTATGTTTTAGAGGTTAATCCCTTGTGGTTAACTTCATTTGCAAATATTTTCTCCCATTGTGTGGGTTGTCTTTTTGTTTTATTTATGGTTTATTTTGCTGTGAAGAAGGTTTTGAGCTTAGTTAGGTCCCATTTATTTATTTTTGTTTTCATTTTCATTACTCTAGGAGATGGATTCAAAAAGATATTGCTATGATTTATGTCACAGAGTCTTCTGCTTATGTTTATCCCTGGGATAAGTTCTACTTGATAATGGTGTATGATCCTTTTAATGTTTTGCTGGATTGACTGATTTGATAGTGTTTTGCTGAGAATTTTTGCATTTATGTTCATCAGTGATATTAGCCTGTAATTTTCTTTGTTTTTATGAATCTTTGTCTGGTTTTGGCATCGGGGTGATGGTGGCCTTGTAGACTGAGTTTGGAAGTGTTTCTTCCTCTGCAATTTTTTGGAATAGTTTAAGAAGAATAGGTGCTAACTCTTATTTAAATGTTTGATAGAATTTGCCTGTGAATCCTTCTGGTCCTGGACTTCTGTTTGTTGGGAATTTTTAAATTGCAGACTCAGTTGTAGTACTTATAATTGGTCTGTTCACATACTCTATTTCTTCCTGGTTCAGTCTTGGGAGAGTGTACCTTTTTAAGAATGTGTCCATTTCTTCTAGGTTGTCCATTTTATTGGCATTTAGTGGTTTGTATTAGTCTCTTATGGTTCTTTGTATTTCTGTGATGTCAATTGTAACTTCCTCATTTTTATTTTTCACTCTTATTGATTTGAGCCCTCTCCCCCTTTTTCTCTTGATGGATCTGGCTAAAGATTTATCAGTTTTATTTATTTTCTCAAAGAACCATCTTTAAGTTTATTGATTTTTTCTATTGTTTCTTTTACATTTCTATTTCTTGTATTTTCCTTCTATCTTTATGATTTCTTTACTTCTGATAACTGTAGGCTTTATTTGTTATTGTTCCCTACTTGAATTAGATGTATTATTAGGTTATTTGTTTGAGACTTTTCCATAGCCATTTTAAATAGAAATAGAAAAATAATCCTAAAATTCATATGAAACCTGAAAAAACCCTGAATAGTCAAACAATACTGAGTGAGAAGAACACAACCGGAGACATAACACTTCCTGATTTCAAAATATATAGCAAAGCTACAGTATATGGCCCTGGAAGGTACTCATCTTTAACAAGCGTGCCAAGAACACACAATGGGGAAAGGATAGTCTCTCTTCAATAGATTTGGGAAGACTGGATATCAACATCCAAAAAAAGAAAATTGGACCCTTTTCTTGAGTCAGCTATTAACTGTGAAAAGTCAAACAACTGCACCACAAAACTTTCTGTAAGAAATTCAAAGAATTCACATAAACAAGTTTAGCTTTAAAAAATTTCAATTCACTGATGTCCCAAAGTACATGAGGCATAAACTGTGGTCTGCATTCTTGAAGTAATTTGGACATAAACTACTTGGCCACAGAAATACTAATACAAGAAAGTGTCCACTGACTTTACGTTAAAAAAGTGTCTGGAGAATATGGATTTTTTTTGTAGGGGTAATTACAGAAAGACATAAGAACTTTGAGGGCAATGTACTCTTTCCAGAATAGACTTTAAAAAATGGAAAAAAAAGAAGTAATAATAAAGACACTTATAACATTCAAAACTTACTGGCTATAGGAAAAAACAGCTTTTAAAAAAAAGGAGGGATGGTACGGGGAGGGAGGTGGGAGCGGGGTTCAGGATGGGGAACACATGTACACCCATGGCAGATTCATGTTGATGTGTGGCAAAACCAATACAATATTATAAAGTAATTAGCCTCCAATTAAAATAAATAAATTTAAATTAAAAAATTAAAAAAATAATAAAATGCAAGTTTATTCCTAAAAAAGAAAAAACAAAACCCCTCCCGAAGTCTGGTTGATTTACAATATTGTGTAAGTTTTCAGGTGTACAGCAAAGTGATGCAGTTGTATACATACATATACATGTTTCCAGATTATTTTCTGTTTTGGGTTATTTCAAGTTATTGAATATGGTTCCCTCTGGCATATAGTACATTTTTGTTGCTTATGTATTTTCTGTATAGTAGTTTGTATCTGTTAATCCCATACTCCTAATATATACTCCCCCCACCCCCTTTCCCTTTGGGAAACATAAATTCAGGTAGAGGAAACCCAAGCCTTTTCATGCCCAAAGACATTGTTTTCTCAGGTGGCCACTTATCATTCAGATCTGAGGGACCATGGATAGTAACATACAGTGGCTACTGTTCCTCATTCTTTTACCCCAAGACTGTCTTCCAGCTAGATCTGGGTTTATTTCTGAGGTTAAAATCTGAACTACGGGCTAGAACCCACTTCAGTGTCTTAAGGATCTTTTAAGGGATAAGAGTATTTGGAACTCAGGAAGCTGAGGAGAAAGCTGACAGAAAAAAATAATTCTGAATACTTGTGGTCAATTTAGATTAATTCCTTGTACAAAATGACAGTGTTTAATGTGGAAGGCAAAATTAGAAAAAAAAAGTTATATGTTGGTATGCTGGTGTATTCATTGGTATATCTATGTTGTTTCAGAAATTCTTCATTTGGGGCCTCAAACAAGTAGGGAAATGTTTTTACTGCATGCAAATATTGACTTTGTTGTATTTCTACTCACTGCAGTATTCCAACTCTATACTGGGTGACATCTTAACATGAGAGCTTCTCTTTCAACTCTCTGACTGTCCTTCAACTTAGGAGGTTGAACAAGAAATTACTGTTAAAGTTGAAAACCTGGGCTTTCAAAGCTTTGAAGTAGATTTTTCAGAGCTCCAAAGGAAGATATATATCATGAATTCCTGTGTATTTTCTCAAAGTTCAGTTCAGTTCAGTTGCTCAGTTGTGTCCGACTCTTTGCGGCCCCATGAACCGCAGCACACCAGGCCTCCCTGCCTATCACCAACTCCTGGAGTCCACCCAAACCCACGTTCATTGAGTTGGTGATGCCATCCAACCATCTCATCCTCTGTTGTCCCCTTCTTCTCCTGCCCTCGATCTTTCCCAGCATCAGGGTCTTTTCAGATGAGTCAGTCTTCACATCAGGTGGCCAAAGTATTGGAGTTTCAGCTTCAGCATCAGTCCTGAATATTCAGGACTCATTTCCTTTAGAATGGACTGGTTGTACCTCCTTGCAGTCCAAGGGACTCTCAACAGTCTTCTTCAACACCACAGTTCAAAAGCATCACTTTGTTGGTGCTCAGATTTCTTTATAGTTCAACTCTCACATCCATACATGACTATTGAAAAAACCATAACTTTGAGTAGACGACATTTGTTGGCAAAGTAATGTCTCTGCTTTTTGATATGCTGTCTAGGTTGGTCATAACTTTTCTTCCAAAGAGTAAGCATCTTTTAATTTCATGGCTGCAGTCACCATCTGCAGTGATTTTGGAGTCCAAGAAAATAAAGGCTCTCTCTGTTTCCATTGTTTCCCCATCTGTTTGACATGGAGTGATGGAACTGGATGCCATGATCATAGTTTTTTGAATATTGAATTTTAAGCCAGCTTTTTCTCTCTCCTCTTTCACCTTCATCGAAAGGCTCTTTAATTCCTCTTTGCTTTCTGCCGTAAGGGTGGTGTCATCAGCATATCTGAGGGTATTGATATTTCTCCAGGCAATCTTGATTCCAGCTTGTGTTTCATCTAGTTTGGCATTTTGCATGATGTACTCTTCATAGAAGCTAAATAAGCAGGGTGACAATACACAGGCTTGACATACTCCTTTCCCAACTTGGAACCAGACTGTTGTTCCATGTCTGGCTCTAACTGTTGCTTCTTGACCTGCATACAGGTTTCTCAGGAGGCAGCAGGTGGTCTGGTATTGCCATCTCTTTAGGAATTTTCCACAGTTTGTTGTGATCCACACAGTCAAAGGCTTTACTGTAGTTAATGAAGCAGAAGTAGATGTTTTGATACTTAGTGATTCAACTGTTATTATTTAGTCTTGTTAGATGGACTGTTCTCCTTTATATCTGCATTCTCTTGCTTCACTGATTAAGCTTATTCTTTAGCTAAATTTTTTCACAGACAAAGGCAGGCAAAAGACATAGTGGGGAAAGATCATAGGATCCTGTTCTGTTTCACTTTGAGCCCAAGATCTTGCTGTACAATGTTTGTTAGACCCCTTCAGGTTTGGGTCACTACTCTAATAAAATTTCATGCTGTATGTGGCTTCTAACTACCTTTTCATTTATGCCTGGTGTTTCTTTGACAAGATTTTTCTCTTTTGAATGTCCTGCTTCCCTTGTATTCTCGATGCCCTGCTTTGAACAAATTCTCCCAGCTTCCAAGTTCCAATCGAGGCTCAGAAACCCCTGCTTTGAGTCAGTTGCTCTCAAACCGTGGTGTACATTTCAATAATCTGAAGGGCTTTGTATATCCCAGATCTCTGGTCTTCACTCCCAGATTTCCAATTTGGTGGCCTGGGGTCCAAAGTTACCTTACCCCACATTCTGGGTCAATGTTAATGTCCTGGCTTTGGGACTCATACTTGGAGAAGATCAGTGTGTTCACTGAGGTAGGACTCCATCAATGTGACAATCACTACAATTGACAGAGGCACAGAGCCATAAAGGCTGTGAGTTTCTAAATGGATGCTTCTCCTGAAACATTTTGAAGGAATAAGACTGATTCTCCTTATTGTTTCATGTATGGTTCCTAATCTTTAGGTCTATAACCTTGGTATGTCAACTCTGCAAATAGACAAAAGAAATGGAATCTAAAATGACTATATTTCAATATAGAGTGTTTGGACAGAGCTGTACTTGGAAACATGGGAAAGCCATGACGGTGCCTTGAGTCCTTGGAGAAGCATCGTGAATACAAGAAAATCAAATGCAGGATGTGTGTGTTCTTTTTTTTTTAATTTTTATTTTTACTTTATTTTACTTTACAATACTGTATTGGTTTTGCCATACATTGACATGAATCCACCACGGGTGTACATGCATTCCCAAACATGAACCCCCCTCCCACCTCCCTCCCCATAACATCTCTCTGGGTCATCACCGTGCACCAGCCCCAAGCATGCTGTATCCTGCGTTGGACATAGACTGGCGATTCGATTCTTACATGATAGTATACATGCTACAATGCCATTCTCCCAAATCATCCCACCCTCTCCCTCCCTCTGAGTCCAAAAGTCCATTATACACATCTGTGTCTCTTTCCCTGTCTTGCATACAGGGTCGTCATTGCCATCTTCCTAAATTCCATATATATGTGTTAGTATACTGTATTGGTGTTTTTCTTTCTGGCTTACTTCACTTTGTATAATCGGCTCCAGTTTCGTCCATCTCATCAGAACTGATTCAAATGAATTCTTTTTTACGGCTGAGTAATACTCCATTGTGTATATGTACCACAGCTTTCTTATCCATTCATCTGCTGATGGACATCTAGGTTGTTTCCATGTCCTAGCTATTATAAACAGTGCTGCGATGAACATTGGGGTACATGTGTCTCTTTCAATTCTGGTTTCCTCGGTGTGTATGCCCAGAAGTGGGATTGCTGGGTCATAAGGTAGTTCTATTTGCAATTTTTAAAGGAATCTCCACACTGTTCTCCATAGTGGCTGTACTAGTTTGCATTCCCACCAACAGTGTAGGAGGGTTCCCTTTTCTCCACACCCTCTCCAGCATTTATTGCTTGCAGATTTTTGGATCGCAGCCATTCTGACTGGTGTGAAGTGGTACCTCATTGTGGTTTTGATTTGCATTTCTCTAATAATGAGTGATGTTGAGCATCTTTTCATGTGTTTGTTAGCCATCCGTATGTCTTCTTTGGAGAAATGTCTATTTAGTTCTTTGGCCCATTTTTTGATTGGGTCGTTTATTTTTCTGGAATTGAGCTACAGAAGTTGTTTGTATATTTTTGAGATTAGTTGTTTGTCAGTTGCTTCATTTGCTATTATTTCCTCCCATTCAGAAGGCTGTCTTTTCACCTTGCTTATATTTTCCTTTGTTGTGCAGAAGCTTTTAATTTTAATTAGATCCCATTTGTTTATTTTTGCTTTTATTTCCAGAATTCTGGGAGGTGGATCATAGAGGATCCTGCTGTGATTTATGTCTGAGAGTGTTTTGCCTATGTTCTCCTCTAGGAGTTTTATAGTTTCTGGTCTTACATTTAGATCTTTAATCCATTTTGAGTTTATTTTTGTGTGGGGTGTTAGAAAGTGATCTAGTTTCATTCTTTTACAAGTGGTTGACCAGTTTTCCCAGCACCACTTGTTAAAGAGATTGTCTTTACTCCATTGTATATTCTTGCCTCCTTTGTCAAAGATAAGGTGTCCATATGTGTGTGGATTTATCTCTGGGCTTTCTATTTTGTTCCATTGATCTATATGTCTGTCTTTGTGCCAGTACCATACTGTCTTGATGACTGTGGCTTTGTAGTAGAGCCTGAAGTCAGGCAAGTTGATTCCTCCAGTTCCATTCTTCTTTCTCAAGATTGCTTTGGCTATTCGAGGTTTTTTGTATTTCCATACAAATCTTGAAATTATTTGTTCTAGTTCTGTGAAAAATGTGGCTGGTAGCTTGATAGGGATTGCATTGAATTTGTAAATTGCTTTGGGTAGTATACTCATTTTCACTATATTGATTCTTCCAATCCATGAACATGGTATATTTCTCCATCTATTAGTGTCCTCTTTGATTTCTTTCATCAGTGTTTTATAGTTTTCTATATATAGGTCTTTTGTTTCTTTAGGTAGATATATTCCTAAGTATTTTATTCTTTTCATTGCAATGGTGAATGGAATTGTTTCCTTAATTTCTTTTTCTACTTTCTCATTATTCATGTATAGGAATGCAAGGGATTTCTGTGTGTTGATTTTATATCCTGCAACTTTACTATATTCATTGATTAGCTCTAGTAATTTTCTGGTGGAGTCTTTAGGGTTTTCCATGTAGAGGATCATGTCATCTGCAAACAGTGAGAGTTTTACTTCTTCTTTTCCAATTTGGATTCCTTTTATTTCTTTTTCTGCTCTAATTGCTGTGGCCAAAACTTCCAGAACTATGTTGAATAGTAGTGGTGAAAGTGGACACCCTTGTCTTGTTCCTGACTTTAGCGGAAATGCTTTCAATTTTTCACCATTGAGGATAATGTTTGCTGTGGGTTTGTCATAGATAGCTTTTATTATGTTGAGGTATGTTCCTTCTATTCCTGCTTTCTGGAGGGTTTTTATCATAAATGGATGTTGAACTTTGTCAAAGGCCTTCTCTGCATCTATTGAGATAATCATATGTTTTTTATTTTTCAATTTGTTAATGTGGTGAATTACATTGATTGATTTGCGGATATTGAAGAATCCTTGCATCCCTGGGATAAAGCCCACTTGGTCATGGTGTATGATCTTTTTAATGTGTTGTTGGATTCTGATTGCTAGAATTTTGTTGAGGATTTTTGCATCTATGTTCATCAGTGATATTGGCCTGTAGTTTTCTTTTTTTTGTGACATCTTTGTCAGGTTTTGGTATTAGGGTGATGGTGGCCTCATAGAATGAGTTTGGAAGTTTACCTTCCTCTGCAATTTTCTGGAAGAGTTTGAGGAGGATAGGTGTTAGCTCTTCTCGAAATTTTTGGTAGAATTCAGCTGTGAAGCCGTCTGGACCTGGGCTTTTGTTTGCTGGAAGATTTCTGATTACAGTTTCAATTTCTTTGCTTGTGATGGGTCTGTTAAGATTTTCTATTTCTTCCTGGTTCAGTTTTGGAAAATTGTACTTTTCTAAGAATTTGTCCATTTCTTCCACGTTGTCCATTTTATTGGCATACAACTGCTGATAGTAGTCTCTTATGATCCTTTGTATTTCTGTGTTGTCTGCTGTGATCTCTCCATTTTCATTTCTAATTTTATTGATTTGATTTTTCTCTCTTTGCTTCTTGACGAGTCTGGCTAATGGTTTGTCAATTTTATTGATCCTTTCAAAGAACCAGCTTTTGACTTTGTTGATTTTTGCTATGGTCTCTTTTGTTTCTTTTGCATTTATTTCTGCCCTAATTTTTAAGATTTCTTTCCTTCTACTAACTCTGGGGTTCTCCAACTCTTCCTTTTCTAGTTGCTTTAGTTGTAGAGTTAGGTTATTTATTTGACTTTTTTCTTGTTTCTTGAGGTATGCCTGTATTGCTATGAACTTTCCTCTTAGCACTGCTTTTATAGTGTCCCACAGGTTTTGGGTTGTTGTGTTTTCATTTTCATTAGTTTCTATGCATATTTTGATTTCTTTTTTGATTTCTTCTGTGATTTGTTGGTTATTCAGAAGTGTGTTGTTCAACCTCCATATGTTGGAATTTTTAATAGTTTTTCTCCTGTAATTGAGATCTAATCTTAATGCATTATGGTCAGAAAAGATGCTTGGAATGATTTCAATTTTTTTGAATTTATCAAGTTTAGATTTATGGCCCAGGATGTGATCTATCCTGGAGAAGGTTCCATGAGCACTTGAAAAAAAGGTGAAATTCATTGTTTTGGGGTGAAATGTCCTATAGATATCAATTAGGTCTAACTGATCTAATGTATCATTTAAAGTTTGCATTTCTTTGTTAATTTTCTGTTTAGTTGATCTGTCCATAGGTGTGAGTGGGGTATTAAAGTCTCCCATTATTATTGTGTTATTGTTGATTTCCCCTTTCATACTTGTTAGCATTTGTCTTACATATTGTGGTGCTCCTATATTGGGTGCATATATATTTATAATTGTTATATCTTCTTCTTGAATTGTTCCTTTGATCATTATGTAGTGGCCTTCTTTGTCTCTTTTCACAGCCTTTGTTTTAAAGTCTATTTTATCGGATATGAGTATTGCCACTCCTGCTTTCTTTTGGTCTCTGTTTGCGTGGTATATCTTTTTCCAGCCCTTCACTTTCAGTCTGTATGTGTCCCTTGTTTTGAGGTGGGTCTCTTGTAAGCAGCATATAGAGGGGTCTTGTTTTTGTATCCATTCGGCCAGTCTTTGTCTTTTGGTTGGGGCGTTCAACCCATTTACGTTTAAGGTGATTATTGATAAGTATGATCCCGTTACCATTTACTTTATTGTTTTGGGTTCGGGTTTATACACCCTTTTCGTGTTTCCTGTCTAGAGGATATCCTTTAGAATTTGTTGGAGAGCTGGTTTGGTGGTGCTGAATTCTCTCAGCTTTTGCTTGTCTGTAAAGCTTTTGATTTCTCCTTCGTATTTGAATGAGATCCTTGCTGGGTACAGTAATCTGGGCTGTAGGTTATTGTCTTTCATCACTTTAAGTATGTCTTGCCATTCCCTCCTGGCCTGAAGAGTTTCTATTGAAAGATCAGCTGTTATCCTTATGGGAATCCCCTTGTGTTATTTGTTGTTTTTCCCTTGCTGCTTTCAATATTTGTTCTTTGTGCTTGATCTTTGTTAATTTGATTAATATGTGTCTTGGGGTGTTTCGCCTTGGGTTTATCCTATTTGGAACTCTCTGTGTTTCTTGGACTTGGGTGATTATTTCCTTCCCCATTTTAGGGAAGTTTTCAACTATTATCTCCTCAAGGATTTTCTCATGATCTTTCTTTCTGTCTTCTTCTTCTGGGACTCCTATAATTCGAATGTTGGAGCATTTCATATTGTCCTGGAGGTCTCTGAGATTGTCCTCGTTTCTTTTAATTCGTTTTTCTTGTTTCCTCTCTGATTCATTTATTTCTACCATTCTATCTTCTATTTCACTAATCCTATCTTCTGCCTCCGTTATTCTACTATTTGTTGCCTCCAGAGTGTTTCTGATCTCATTTATTGCATTATTCATTATATTTTGACTCTTTTTTATTTCTTCTAGGTCCTTGTTAAACCTTTCTTGCATCTTCTCAACCTTGTCTCTAGGCTATTTATGTGTTTCCATTTTGATTTCAAGATTTTGGATCATTTTCACTATCAATATTCGGAATTCCTTCTCCGGTAGATTCCCTACTTCTTCCTCTTTTGTTTGGTTTGGTGGGCAACTCTCCTGTTCCTTTACCTGCTGAGTATTCCTCTGTCTCTTCATCTTGGTTATATTGCTGCATTTGGGGTGGCCTTTTTATATTCTGGTAATTTGTGGAGTTCTCTTTATTATGGAGCTTCCTCACTTTGGGTGGGGTTCTGTCAGTGGCTTGTCAAGGTTTCCTGGTTAGGGAGGCTTGTGTTGGAGTTTTGGTGGGTGGAGCTGGGTTTCTTCTCTCTGGAGTGCAGTGGAGTGACCCGTAATGGGTTATGAGACATCAAAGGTTTTGGGATAATTTTGAGCTGCCTGTATATTGAAGCTCAGGGGAGTGTTCCTGTGTTGCTGGAGAATTTGTGTGGTATGTCTTGTTTTGGAACTTGTTGGCCCTTGGGTGGAGCTTGGTTTCAGTGTAGGTATGAAGGCATTTGATGAGCTCCTATTGCTTAATGTTCCCTGAATTCAAGAGTTCTCTAATGTTTTCAGGCTTTGGATTTAAGCTTCCTGCTTCTGGTTTTCAGTTTTATTTTTACAGTAGCCTCTAGACTTCTCCATCTAAACAGCACCGATGATAAAACATCTAGGTTAAAGATGAAAAGTTTCTCCACATTGAGGGACACTCAGAGAGGTTCACTGAGTTACAAGGAGAAGAGAAGATGGAGGGGGTAGTTAGAGGTAACTGGAATGAGATGCGGTGAGATCAAGAGAGGAGAGAGCAAGCTAGTCAGTAGTCACTTCCTTATGTGCGCTCTATAGTCTGGACCACTCAGAGGTATTTACAGAGTTATACGGGGAAGAGGAGAGGGAGGAAGTAGACAGAGGTGACCAGGAGGATAAGAGAGAGGAATGAGTAGGAGAGAGACAAATCCTGCCAGTAACCAGTTCCTTAGGTGTTCTCTACCGTCTGGAACACACAGAGATTCACAGAGTTGGATCGAGAAGAGATGGGGGAGAAAAGAGACAGAGGCCACCTGGTGGAGAAAAAGGAGAGTCCAGAGGAGGAGAGAATGGTCAAGCCAGTAATCTTGCTCTCAGGTAAACTTGGGTAGTGAAGTTTGGGTTTTTAAATGTACAAAATTGACAACAAAAACCTAAGAGCAAAGATTAAAAATCTAGAGTAGAGGTTGGATTTTCAAAGATACAATATTAAAGAAAAGCAGAAGGAAAAAGGAAGAAAGGAAAAAAATTATTAAAAAACAAACAAACAAAAGAAAAAAAAACACACCAACAACCCTCCAAAGAGTATATATGGTGTTTGCCTTAAAAAAAAAATAATAGTAATAATAGGTTATAGAAATAAAAATTAGAGGAGAAATAGAAGACTTAACAATTAAAAAAAAGCTAGAAAAAAAAGAAAAAAAAAACCAAAAAAGCAAAAAGCAAAAAAAAAAAAAAAAAAAAAAGGAATGATTTTAAAAATATTAAAAATATATCTAGCCCTTCTCTGATGTTATGGGCCGTGTGGGCTCACTTCCAAGGTGGTTCCCTCTGTTTAACTTCTTCTGTTTGCAGGTTTTTTAGGCTCACTAGTTCAGTCACGCTGTGGGGAGGGGGGATGCTGCAAACAAACAGCACTGTCGTGTGCACACCGCATCTCAGCCCCACTTGACCTGTCCTTTCTCGCGGCGCACAAACCGCTCCGGCTCTACGATGCTCAGCCGGGAACCGTCTGGGGCCGGCCCTAGGCTGCGTGCACTTCCCCGGTCCAAGCTGCTCAGGTTCGGCGCTCAGGCAGCCCTCAGAGGCACAGATTCGGCTGGGACTGCGCTTTGTGCCCTTCCCAGGTCCGAGTAGCTCAGGAGTTTGGTGAGCGCGATCGCCGCGGCTTGTCACCTTTTCTGCCGCTGCTGCTCAGCTCTCTGGGTGGACCGCTGGCGCCCCTGTGAGGCAGATTGTGACTGTCCAGCACCCCCAGAAGTCTTAGCAAAGGAGCCTGCTTGCAGTTAGGTAAGTAAAGTCTCCCCGGGTCTGCAATTGCCCCTTTCCAGTTCTTACTGCTCTGGCTGCCTGTCCCCGGCGGGGAATGGTCTGCAGCCGGCTTTTCCGTTCCGTCCTTTGTTCTGTGCTCGGTCCTGGCGGTGTCTTATGTTCGAGCTTTTCGGTGGTAGCTATCCCACAGTCTGGTTTGCTAGCCCAAGTTAGATCGTTCTGGTTGCGCGTGGGGCGTTCATGCCCGATTCTTACAAAGCTCTGCAGCCCCAGCCTCCCGCGCGTCTTTGCCCTGCCCCCACTTCCCAATGGCGGATGCAGGCGTCTGTGCTGCTTTTCCGCTGGGGGAGTTACTGTTGGGCTTGTAATCTGTTGGTTTTAATTATTTATCTATTTTTCCTTCCTGTTATGTTGCCCTCTGTGTTTCCAAGGCTCGCCGCAGACTCAGCAGGGAGAGTGTTTCCTGGTATTTGGAAACCTCTCTTCTTAAAATTCCCTTCCCAGGACGGGCTTCCCTTCCCGGGACAGAGCTCCCTCCCCACCTCCTTTGTCTCCTTTTTCGTCTTTTATATTTTTCCCTACCTGTTTTTGAAGACAGTGGTCTGCTTTTCTGGTTGCCTGATGTCCTCTGCCAGCCTACAGAAGTTGCTTTGTGGAGTTTGCTCGGCGTTGAAATGTTCTTTTGAGGAATTTGTGAGGGAGAAAGTGATCTTCCCGTCCTATTCCTCCGCCATCTTTCCCTCTCTCCCATTGCCATCTTTCTAAATTCCATATATATGTGTTAGTATACTGTATTGGTGTTTTTCTTCCTGGCTTACTTCACTCTGTATAATCGGCTCCAGTTTCATCGATCTCATCAGAAATGATTCAAATGTAGATGTGTGTGTTCTTGAAACTCCTGCAACACTAACAGGAGGGATGTTTTCCAAACAGTTGCTTTGTAAACTGCTGAGTCTTGTCACTATTAACGCTCAAAATGATGTGTTTCCCCTATAATTGACCAAATTACATTCTAGAATATCAACCGAGGGATATAAATATGAAAAAATATTGCAATTATATGTATAATGAATGAAATGTAAGTTTGAAAATTTCAAACATATATTTTACACATGCATGTTCTCAGGTCACTACAGAGAATGATGACAAAGTTGAAAGTAGTCGGGAAATGCCTAATATGCTTAGTAGCCCCTTGCAAATGTGACCCAGAGGACGAAGTGGAGACTACGTAACGAGGAGCCGGACCAGGGTGGAAAAGAGACATTCAGGAAATTGAATTACTAACCTAAGCCTCAAACACACAGGAACGCACAGGGATAGCTGTCCCTGGCAAAGGACTCTGGGGTGGCAAGGGAGCCGGATGGGCACCTCCTGGCGGTCGAGTTGGGCGACTGGATCACCGGGTTGTCCTGATCACCCCACTGAGTCCGCTGTCTACATCCAGTCTCTCAAGAGTTAAGCCAATATCCAATCAAGAGGTCTCCGCCCACCTTGGGCCCATGCCTCCATGTGAAGGCCTTCTCTCTTCTCTGATTCAAATGCTCACTAGAAAAGTGGACGCAGCCGGTCATCTGCCTGGCCTTCAGAGTCCCCCTCGGACCCTGAAGTCCTCCTGTCCCAGCTGGAGTCCCAAGAGGCTGCCGCCATGCCCTCCTCCCCGCTCAGGGTGGCCGTGGTCTGCATGAGCAATGTCAACAGGAGCATGGAAGCCCACCGCGTCCTCAGGAAGAACGGGTTCCATGTCAGGTCTTTTGGAGCCGGATCCCACGTGAGGCTCCCAGGAGGGCCACGCAAGCCACCCGTGCTCTACGACTTCTCCACGCCCTATAAGAGGATGCACAGCGACCTCTCCTCTAAAGACCAAAAGCACTACCAAAGGAATGGAGTCCTACGCATCCTGAGAAGAAATGAGAGAATCAAGCCTGGCCCAGAAAGGTTTCAAGAGTGCCCAGATCCCTTTGACATCATCTTCACCTGTGGGCAGAGGGCCTATAACCGGGTGGTGGCCGACCTGTGCGCCAGGGACCAGGAGACCTGGCAGCCTGTGCCGGTCGTCAACGTGGACATAGACGACACCCTGGAGGCAGCCAGCCTTGGAGCCTCGATCATCTGTGAGCTCTGCCAGGGTCTCCAGCAGGCAGACGACACGCAAAGTCGTCTGGCCGAACTGCTCCAGGCGGCCGAGGAGAAAACAGGAAGGAGCTTTCTGCACACGGTCTGCTTCTACTGAGGGAGCACCTTGGCTGGTTTCAGCTCCTTGGTCGGTAAGAACTCGTGCCCGGACCCTTGAGCCGCTGGGCATTTTCTGGGAGAGGCTTCTTCAAAGCCGTTTCTGCTACAGGCCGACTCTGTATGATTTGTTGTCAGGTACACCGCACCCAGTGAAGGAGGTGGAGGAGGAGAGCAAGGCATCGCACCGCTCGGGGAACGTGGAACACCGGTGGACAGGCCGGCCCCTCCGATGCGGGGCACGATGGTGCGGGACTGGACCTGGAAGGGAGGACTCAGTGCTCACAGGGTTCTGCAAGGAGGTTAATCTCGAGGACTCTCTTTTCCCGATGGACATGCAAGGCTGATCACAGAGCCCGGGACAAGCCAATGCATTGAAGGATATGCGGAGAAAAAGGAACAGTGTCTCTTTGATTGATCTATATGGATACTAATTTCCTTTTGTCCTTTTGGCGTGGTGCGTCGATACGACGGCTCGTTTTTTCTTAAGTGGGATGGGAGTACGTTGAGTGTAAGCCATATGGAATTGGAAATGGTTTTGCTTTTAGATTGCATGCCTTTGACGAACGCCTGCTTTATCAGAAACTCAGGGTGGATCATGTGTGGCTAACATGCCAGCATGATCTGTTCAGTCAAATAGCCTATGTATTTGAAATAAAGAACAATTATTTAACTTAAAGAAAGGGTGTCTTCTCATTTGTGGTAGGGGAGGCATCGAAGCGACTGAGCCCTAGGTGTCTTATCGTTCGAGACAAAGGAATGCCATGGACAAGAGCATTCCAGAAGTCTGCGCTCCACTCTGAGGGATTCGGTGGTTGGGGGCCCACTTCTCGAGCTAAAGAAGCTGACATCCTGTCCATGCTCACACTTGGGGAGGTGGGCGGGTTACACTCTGGGTACACTTCGGGTGTTTACTGATGTAGGACTCTTTGCAATGTTAGAATCACTGCACTCCAATGGACAGGCTGATTGGAACATTCAGTCCATGGCCCTATGAAGAGACCGTTGCCCCCATGTCCCCTGACATTTTGAAGTGACAGCATTCAGTCTCGTTAGCGGTCAGTGTCCCGATCCCAGCTTTGAAGTGTGTGTCAGTTGCTTTGGCAATGAGGCAAGTGGGGAAAGGTAGGGAGAAGCCTTCTGTTCTGACGGTGGGATGCTCAGACCCAGCCGCTTTTGGAGACAAGGGAGGCAGGGTCGGCCTGGATCCCTGGAGCTTCCTGATGAGATGAAGAAAAGGCCATGGAGGAAATGCGGTGTTCCTTCAACCTGTGAAACCCGATGGAAGCGGCAGGCATTATTTCCAGAGGTTGCTTTTGCCACTGGTGGATCCTTTTGCCCATTGACTGGGAGAATCGTGAATGTCTTCCTAGGATTTGACAGAAGTGCACTCCTGGAGTCTCAGTTCTAATGTGAAAATCTTTGGAGCAACCAGTGTGATTGATTGTACCATTGGATTAGAAGGCCTGGGAATTTCACAGACCTTTCCCCTCTGCGTGTCTTCAGGACACGGGAGGGGAAAGTGAGAAGCTGGAGAGTCGTCTAGTTGTTTGGTCTAGTACCAGTCTTAGCCTCTGGAGAAGGAAATGGCAACCCGCTTCAGCATTCCCGCCTGGAGAATCCCGTGGACAGAGGAGCCAGGTGGGCTGCTGTCCATGGGGTCGCACAGAGTCAGACAGGACGGAAGCCACTTAGCAATCTCAGCCTCAAACACACAGGCACACACAGGGATAGCTGTCCCTGGCAAAGGACTCTGGGGTGGCAAGGGAGCCGGACGGGCACCTCCTGGCGGTCGAGTTGGGTGACTGGATCACCGGGTTGTCCTGGTCACCCCACTGGGTCCGCTGTCTACATCCAGTCTCTCAAGAGTTAAGCCAATATCCAATCAAGAGGTCTCCGCCCACCTTGGGCCCATGCCTCCATGTGAAGGCCTTCTCTCTTCTCTGATTCAAATGCTCACTAGAAAAGTGGACGCAGCCGGTCATCTGCCTGGCCTTCAGAGTCCCCCTCGGACCCTGAAGTCCTCCTGTCCCAGCTGGAGTCCCAAGAGGCTGCCGCCATGCCCTCCTCCCCGC
Source organism: Capra hircus (assembly GCF_001704415.2). Lineage (NCBI taxonomy): Eukaryota > Metazoa > Chordata > Mammalia > Artiodactyla > Bovidae > Capra > Capra hircus. The sequence goes on from NC_030822.1 coordinate 32,436,640, forward strand.
TCAGGGTGGCCGTGGTCTGCATGAGCAATGTCAACAGGAGCATGGAAGCCCACCGCGTCCTCAGGAAGAACGGGTTCCATGTCAGGTCTTTTGGAGCCGGATCCCACGTGAGGCTCCCAGGAGGGCCACGCAAGCCACCCGTGCTCTACGACTTCTCCACGCCCTATAAGAAGATGCACAGCGACCTCTCCTCTAAAGACCAAAAGCACTACCAAAGGAATGGAGTCCTACGCATCCTGAGAAGAAATGAGAGAATCAAGCCTGGCCCAGAAAGGTTTCAAGAGTGCCCAGATCCCTTTGACGTCATCTTCACCTGTGGGCAGAGGGCCTATAACCGGGTGGTGGCCGACCTGTGCGCCAGGGACCAGGAGACCTGGCAGCCTGTGCCGGTCGTCAACGTGGACATAGACGACACCCTGGAGGCAGCCAGCCTTGGAGCCTCGATCATCTGTGAGCTCTGCCAGGGTCTCCAGCAGGCAGACGACACGCAAAGTCGTCTGGCCGAACTGCTCCAGGCGGCCGAGGAGAAAACAGGAAGGAGCTTTCTGCACACGGTCTGCTTCTACTGAGGGAGCACCTTGGCTGGTTTCAGCTCCTTGGTCGGTAAGAACTCGTGCCCGGACCCTTGAGCCGCTGGGCATTTTCTGGGAGAGGCTTCTTCAAAGCCGTTTCTGCTACAGGCCGACTCCGTATGATTTGTTGTCAGGTACACCGCACCCAGTGAAGGAGGTGGAGGAGGAGAGCAAGGCATCGCACCGCTCGGGGAACGTGGAACACCGGTGGACAGGCCGGCCCCTCCGATGCGGGGCACGATGGTGCGGGACTGGACCTGGAAGGGAGGACTCAGTGCTCACAGGGTTCTGCAAGGAGGTTAATCTCGAGGACTCTCTTTTCCCGATGGACATGCAAGGCTGATCACAGAGCCCGGGACAAGCCAATGCATTGAAGGATATGCGGAGAAAAAGGAACAGTGTCTCTTTGATTGATCTATATGGATACTAATTTCCTTTTGTCCTTTTGGCGTGGTGCGTCGATACGACGGCTCGTTTTTTCTTAAGTGGGATGGGAGTACGTTGAGTGTAAGCCATATGGAATTGGAAATGGTTTTGCTTTTAGATTGCATGCCTTTGACGAACGCCTGCTTTATCAGAAACTCAGGGAGGATCATGTGTGGCTAACATGCCAGCATGATCTGTTCAGTCAAATAGCCTATGTATTTGAAATAAAGAACAATTATTTAACTTAAAGAAAGGGTGTCTTCTCATTTGTGGTAGGGGAGGCATCGAAGCGACTGAGCCCTAGGTGTCTTATCGTTCGAGACAAAGGAATGCCATGGACAAGAGCATTCCAGAAGTCTGCGCTCCACTCTGAGGGATTCGGTGGTTGGGGGCCCACTTCTCGAGCTAAAGAAGCTGACATCCTGTCCATGCTCACACTTGGGGAGGTGGGCGGGTTACACTCTGGGTACACTTCGGGTGTTTACTGATGTAGGACTCTTTGCAATGTTAGAATCACTGCACTCCAATGGACAGGCTGATTGGAACATTCAGTCCATGGCCCTATGAAGAGACCGTTGCCCCCATGTCCCCTGACATTTTGAAGTGACAGCATTCAGTCTCGTTAGCGGTCAGTGTCCCGATCCCAGCTTTGAAGTGTGTGTCAGTTGCTTTGGCAATGAGGCAAGTGGGGAAAGGTAGGGAGAAGCCTTCTGTTCTGACGGTGGGATGCTCAGACCCAGCCGCTTTTGGAGACAAGGGAGGCAGGGTCGGCCTGGATCCCTGGAGCTTCCTGATGAGATGAAGAAAAGGCCATGGAGGAAATGCGGTGTTCCTTCAACCTGTGAAACCCGATGGAAGCGGCAGGCATTATTTCCAGAGGTTGCTTTTGCCACTGGTGGATCCTTTTGCCCATTGACTGGGAGAATCGTGAATGTCTTCCTAGGATTTGACAGAAGTGCACTCCTGGAGTCTCAGTTCTAATGTGAAAATCTTTGGAGCAACCAGTGTGATTGATTGTACCATTGGATTAGAAGGCCTGGGAATTTCACAGACCTTTCCCCTCTGCGTGTCTTCAGGACACGGGAGGGGAAAGTGAGAAGCTGGAGAGTCGTCTAGTTGTTTGGTCTAGTACCAGTCTTAGCCTCTGGAGAAGGAAATGGCAACCCGCTTCAGCATTCCCGCCTGGAGAATCCCGTGGACAGAGGAGCCAGGTGGGCTGCTGTCCATGGGGTCGCACAGAGTCAGACAGGACGGAAGCCACTTAGCAATCTCAGCCTCAAACACACAGGCACACACAGGGATAGCTGTCCCTGGCAAAGGACTCTGGGGTGGCAAGGGAGCCGGACGGGCACCTCCTGGCGGTCGAGTTGGGTGACTGGATCACCGGGTTGTCCTGGTCACCCCACTGGGTCCGCTGTCTACATCCAGTCTCTCAAGAGTTAAGCCAATATCCAATCAAGAGGTCTCCGCCCACCTTGGGCCCATGCCTCCATGTGAAGGCCTTCTCTCTTCTCTGATTCAAATGCTCACTAGAAAAGTGGACGCAGCCGGTCATCTGCCTGGCCTTCAGAGTCCCCCTCGGACCCTGAAGTCCTCCTGTCCCAGCTGGAGTCCCAAGAGGCTGCCGCCATGCCCTCCTCCCCGCTCAGGGTGGCCGTGGTCTGCATGAGCAATGTCAACAGGAGCATGGAAGCCCACCGCGTCCTCAGGAAGAACGGGTTCCATGTCAGGTCTTTTGGAGCCGGATCCCACGTGAGGCTCCCAGGAGGGCCACGCAAGCCACCCGTGCTCTACGACTTCTCCACGCCCTATAAGAAGATGCACAGCGACCTCTCCTCTAAAGACCAAAAGCACTACCAAAGGAATGGAGTCCTACGCATCCTGAGAAGAAATGAGAGAATCAAGCCTGGCCCAGAAAGGTTTCAAGAGTGCCCAGATCCCTTTGACGTCATCTTCACCTGTGGGCAGAGGGCCTATAACCGGGTGGTGGCCGACCTGTGCGCCAGGGACCAGGAGACCTGGCAGCCTGTGCCGGTCGTCAACGTGGACATAGACGACACCCTGGAGGCAGCCAGCCTTGGAGCCTCGATCATCTGTGAGCTCTGCCAGGGTCTCCAGCAGGCAGACGACACGCAAAGTCGTCTGGCCGAACTGCTCCAGGCGGCCGAGGAGAAAACAGGAAGGAGCTTTCTGCACACGGTCTGCTTCTACTGAGGGAGCACCTTGGCTGGTTTCAGCTCCTTGGTCGGTAAGAACTCGTGCCCGGACCCTTGAGCCGCTGGGCATTTTCTGGGAGAGGCTTCTTCAAAGCCGTTTCTGCTACAGGCCGACTCTGTATGATTTGTTGTCAGGTACACCGCACCCAGTGAAGGAGGTGGAGGAGGAGAGCAAGGCATCGCACCGCTCGGGGAACGTGGAACACCGGTGGACAGGCCGGCCCCTCCGATGCGGGGCACGATGGTGCGGGACTGGACCTGGAAGGGAGGACTCAGTGCTCACAGGGTTCTGCAAGGAGGTTAATCTCGAGGACTCTCTTTTCCCGATGGACATGCAAGGCTGATCACAGAGCCCGGGACAAGCCAATGCATTGAAGGATATGCGGAGAAAAAGGAACAGTGTCTCTTTGATTGATCTATATGGATACTAATTTCCTTTTGTCCTTTTGGCGTGGTGCGTCGATACGACGGCTCGTTTTTTCTTAAGTGGGATGGGAGTACGTTGAGTGTAAGCCATATGGAATTGGAAATGGTTTTGCTTTTAGATTGCATGCCTTTGACGAACGCCTGCTTTATCAGAAACTCAGGGAGGATCATGTGTGGCTAACATGCCAGCATGATCTGTTCAGTCAAATAGCCTATGTATTTGAAATAAAGAACAATTATTTAACTTAAAGAAAGGGTGTCTTCTCATTTGTGGTAGGGGAGGCATCGAAGCGACTGAGCCCTAGGTGTCTTATCGTTCGAGACAAAGGAATGCCATGGACAAGAGCATTCCAGAAGTCTGCGCTCCACTCTGAGGGATTCGGTGGTTGGGGGCCCACTTCTCGAGCTAAAGAAGCTGACATCCTGTCCATGCTCACACTTGGGGAGGTGGGCGGGTTACACTCTGGGTACACTTCGGGTGTTTACTGATGTAGGACTCTTTGCAATGTTAGAATCACTGCACTCCAATGGACAGGCTGATTGGAACATTCAGTCCATGGCCCTATGAAGAGACCGTTGCCCCCATGTCCCCTGACATTTTGAAGTGACAGCATTCAGTCTCGTTAGCGGTCAGTGTCCCGATCCCAGCTTTGAAGTGTGTATCAGTTGCTTTGGCAATGAGGCAAGTGGGGAAAGGTAGGGAGAAGCCTTCTGTTCTGACGGTGGGATGCTCAGACCCAGCCGCTTTTGGAGACAAGGGAGGCAGGGTCGGCCTGGATCCCTGGAGCTTCCTGATGAGATGAAGAAAAGGCCATGGAGGAAATGCGGTGTTCCTTCAACCTGTGAAACCCGATGGAAGCGGCAGGCATTATTTCCAGAGGTTGCTTTTGCCACTGGTGGATCCTTTTGCCCATTGACTGGGAGAATCGTGAATGTCTTCCTAGGATTTGACAGAAGTGCACTCCTGGAGTCTCAGTTCTAATGTGAAAATCTTTGGAGCAACCAGTGTGATTGATTGTACCATTGGATTAGAAGGCCTGGGAATTTCACAGACCTTTCCCCTCTGCGTGTCTTCAGGACACGGGAGGGGAAAGTGAGAAGCTGGAGAGTCGTCTAGTTGTTTGGTCTAGTACCAGTCTTAGCCTCTGGAGAAGGAAATGGCAACCCGCTTCAGCATTCCCGCCTGGAGAATCCCGTGGACAGAGGAGCCAGGTGGGCTGCTGTCCATGGGGTCGCACAGAGTCAGACAGGACGGAAGCCACTTAGCAATCTCAGCCTCAAACACACAGGCACACACAGGGATAGCTGTCCCTGGCAAAGGACTCTGGGGTGGCAAGGGAGCCGGACGGGCACCTCCTGGCGGTCGAGTTGGGTGACTGGATCACCGGGTTGTCCTGGTCACCCCACTGGGTCCGCTGTCTACATCCAGTCTCTCAAGAGTTAAGCCAATATCCAATCAAGAGGTCTCCGCCCACCTTGGGCCCATGCCTCCATGTGAAGGCCTTCTCTCTTCTCTGATTCAAATGCTCACTAGAAAAGTGGACGCAGCCGGTCATCTGCCTGGCCTTCAGAGTCCCCCTCGGACCCTGAAGTCCTCCTGTCCCAGCTGGAGTCCCAAGAGGCTGCCGCCATGCCCTCCTCCCCGCTCAGGGTGGCCGTGGTCTGCATGAGCAATGTCAACAGGAGCATGGAAGCCCACCGCGTCCTCAGGAAGAACGGGTTCCATGTCAGGTCTTTTGGAGCCGGATCCCACGTGAGGCTCCCAGGAGGGCCACGCAAGCCACCCGTGCTCTACGACTTCTCCACGCCCTATAAGAAGATGCACAGCGACCTCTCCTCTAAAGACCAAAAGCACTACCAAAGGAATGGAGTCCTACGCATCCTGAGAAGAAATGAGAGAATCAAGCCTGGCCCAGAAAGGTTTCAAGAGTGCCCAGATCCCTTTGACGTCATCTTCACCTGTGGGCAGAGGGCCTATAACCGGGTGGTGGCCGACCTGTGCGCCAGGGACCAGGAGACCTGGCAGCCTGTGCCGGTCGTCAACGTGGACATAGACGACACCCTGGAGGCAGCCAGCCTTGGAGCCTCGATCATCTGTGAGCTCTGCCAGGGTCTCCAGCAGGCAGACGACACGCAAAGTCGTCTGGCCGAACTGCTCCAGGCGGCCGAGGAGAAAACAGGAAGGAGCTTTCTGCACACGGTCTGCTTCTACTGAGGGAGCACCTTGGCTGGTTTCAGCTCCTTGGTCGGTAAGAACTCGTGCCCGGACCCTTGAGCCGCTGGGCATTTTCTGGGAGAGGCTTCTTCAAAGCCGTTTCTGCTACAGGCCGACTCTGTATGATTTGTTGTCAGGTACACCGCACCCAGTGAAGGAGGTGGAGGAGGAGAGCAAGGCATCGCACCGCTCGGGGAACGTGGAACACCGGTGGACAGGCCGGCCCCTCCGATGCGGGGCACGATGGTGCGGGACTGGACCTGGAAGGGAGGACTCAGTGCTCACAGGGTTCTGCAAGGAGGTTAATCTCGAGGACTCTCTTTTCCCGATGGACATGCAAGGCTGATCACAGAGCCCGGGACAAGCCAATGCATTGAAGGATATGCGGAGAAAAAGGAACAGTGTCTCTTTGATTGATCTATATGGATACTAATTTCCTTTTGTCCTTTTGGCGTGGTGCGTCGATACGACGGCTCGTTTTTTCTTAAGTGGGATGGGAGTACGTTGAGTGTAAGCCATATGGAATTGGAAATGGTTTTGCTTTTAGATTGCATGCCTTTGACGAACGCCTGCTTTATCAGAAACTCAGGGAGGATCATGTGTGGCTAACATGCCAGCATGATCTGTTCAGTCAAATAGCCTATGTATTTGAAATAAAGAACAATTATTTAACTTAAAGAAAGGGTGTCTTCTCATTTGTGGTAGGGGAGGCATCGAAGCGACTGAGCCCTAGGTGTCTTATCGTTCGAGACAAAGGAATGCCATGGACAAGAGCATTCCAGAAGTCTGCGCTCCACTCTGAGGGATTCGGTGGTTGGGGGCCCACTTCTCGAGCTAAAGAAGCTGACATCCTGTCCATGCTCACACTTGGGGAGGTGGGCGGGTTACACTCTGGGTACACTTCGGGTGTTTACTGATGTAGGACTCTTTGCAATGTTAGAATCACTGCACTCCAATGGACAGGCTGATTGGAACATTCAGTCCATGGCCCTATGAAGAGACCGTTGCCCCCATGTCCCCTGACATTTTGAAGTGACAGCATTCAGTCTCGTTAGCGGTCAGTGTCCCGATCCCAGCTTTGAAGTGTGTATCAGTTGCTTTGGCAATGAGGCAAGTGGGGAAAGGTAGGGAGAAGCCTTCTGTTCTGACGGTGGGATGCTCAGACCCAGCCGCTTTTGGAGACAAGGGAGGCAGGGTCGGCCTGGATCCCTGGAGCTTCCTGATGAGATGAAGAAAAGGCCATGGAGGAAATGCGGTGTTCCTTCAACCTGTGAAACCCGATGGAAGCGGCAGGCATTATTTCCAGAGGTTGCTTTTGCCACTGGTGGATCCTTTTGCCCATTGACTGGGAGAATCGTGAATGTCTTCCTAGGATTTGACAGAAGTGCACTCCTGGAGTCTCAGTTCTAATGTGAAAATCTTTGGAGCAACCAGTGTGATTGATTGTACCATTGGATTAGAAGGCCTGGGAATTTCACAGACCTTTCCCCTCTGCGTGTCTTCAGGACACGGGAGGGGAAAGTGAGAAGCTGGAGAGTCGTCTAGTTGTTTGGTCTAGTACCAGTCTTAGCCTCTGGAGAAGGAAATGGCAACCCGCTTCAGCATTCCCGCCTGGAGAATCCCGTGGACAGAGGAGCCAGGTGGGCTGCTGTCCATGGGGTCGCACAGAGTCAGACAGGACGGAAGCCACTTAGCAATCTCAGCCTCAAACACACAGGCACACACAGGGATAGCTGTCCCTGGCAAAGGACTCTGGGGTGGCAAGGGAGCCGGACGGGCACCTCCTGGCGGTCGAGTTGGGTGACTGGATCACCGGGTTGTCCTGGTCACCCCACTGGGTCCGCTGTCTACATCCAGTCTCTCAAGAGTTAAGCCAATATCCAATCAAGAGGTCTCCGCCCACCTTGGGCCCATGCCTCCATGTGAAGGCCTTCTCTCTTCTCTGATTCAAATGCTCACTAGAAAAGTGGACGCAGCCGGTCATCTGCCTGGCCTTCAGAGTCCCCCTCGGACCCTGAAGTCCTCCTGTCCCAGCTGGAGTCCCAAGAGGCTGCCGCCATGCCCTCCTCCCCGCTCAGGGTGGCCGTGGTCTGCATGAGCAATGTCAACAGGAGCATGGAAGCCCACCGCGTCCTCAGGAAGAACGGGTTCCATGTCAGGTCTTTTGGAGCCGGATCCCACGTGAGGCTCCCAGGAGGGCCACGCAAGCCACCCGTGCTCTACGACTTCTCCACGCCCTATAAGAAGATGCACAGCGACCTCTCCTCTAAAGACCAAAAGCACTACCAAAGGAATGGAGTCCTACGCATCCTGAGAAGAAATGAGAGAATCAAGCCTGGCCCAGAAAGGTTTCAAGAGTGCCCAGATCCCTTTGACGTCATCTTCACCTGTGGGCAGAGGGCCTATAACCGGGTGGTGGCCGACCTGTGCGCCAGGGACCAGGAGACCTGGCAGCCTGTGCCGGTCGTCAACGTGGACATAGACGACACCCTGGAGGCAGCCAGCCTTGGAGCCTCGATCATCTGTGAGCTCTGCCAGGGTCTCCAGCAGGCAGACGACACGCAAAGTCGTCTGGCCGAACTGCTCCAGGCGGCCGAGGAGAAAACAGGAAGGAGCTTTCTGCACACGGTCTGCTTCTACTGAGGGAGCACCTTGGCTGGTTTCAGCTCCTTGGTCGGTAAGAACTCGTGCCCGGACCCTTGAGCCGCTGGGCATTTTCTGGGAGAGGCTTCTTCAAAGCCGTTTCTGCTACAGGCCGACTCTGTATGATTTGTTGTCAGGTACACCGCACCCAGTGAAGGAGGTGGAGGAGGAGAGCAAGGCATCGCACCGCTCGGGGAACGTGGAACACCGGTGGACAGGCCGGCCCCTCCGATGCGGGGCACGATGGTGCGGGACTGGACCTGGAAGGGAGGACTCAGTGCTCACAGGGTTCTGCAAGGAGGTTAATCTCGAGGACTCTCTTTTCCCGATGGACATGCAAGGCTGATCACAGAGCCCGGGACAAGCCAATGCATTGAAGGATATGCGGAGAAAAAGGAACAGTGTCTCTTTGATTGATCTATATGGATACTAATTTCCTTTTGTCCTTTTGGCGTGGTGCGTCGATACGACGGCTCGTTTTTTCTTAAGTGGGATGGGAGTACGTTGAGTGTAAGCCATATGGAATTGGAAATGGTTTTGCTTTTAGATTGCATGCCTTTGACGAACGCCTGCTTTATCAGAAACTCAGGGAGGATCATGTGTGGCTAACATGCCAGCATGATCTGTTCAGTCAAATAGCCTATGTATTTGAAATAAAGAACAATTATTTAACTTAAAGAAAGGGTGTCTTCTCATTTGTGGTAGGGGAGGCATCGAAGCGACTGAGCCCTAGGTGTCTTATCGTTCGAGACAAAGGAATGCCATGGACAAGAGCATTCCAGAAGTCTGCGCTCCACTCTGAGGGATTCGGTGGTTGGGGGCCCACTTCTCGAGCTAAAGAAGCTGACATCCTGTCCATGCTCACACTTGGGGAGGTGGGCGGGTTACACTCTGGGTACACTTCGGGTGTTTACTGATGTAGGACTCTTTGCAATGTTAGAATCACTGCACTCCAATGGACAGGCTGATTGGAACATTCAGTCCATGGCCCTATGAAGAGACCGTTGCCCCCATGTCCCCTGACATTTTGAAGTGACAGCATTCAGTCTCGTTAGCGGTCAGTGTCCCGATCCCAGCTTTGAAGTGTGTATCAGTTGCTTTGGCAATGAGGCAAGTGGGGAAAGGTAGGGAGAAGCCTTCTGTTCTGACGGTGGGATGCTCAGACCCAGCCGCTTTTGGAGACAAGGGAGGCAGGGTCGGCCTGGATCCCTGGAGCTTCCTGATGAGATGAAGAAAAGGCCATGGAGGAAATGCGGTGTTCCTTCAACCTGTGAAACCCGATGGAAGCGGCAGGCATTATTTCCAGAGGTTGCTTTTGCCACTGGTGGATCCTTTTGCCCATTGACTGGGAGAATCGTGAATGTCTTCCTAGGATTTGACAGAAGTGCACTCCTGGAGTCTCAGTTCTAATGTGAAAATCTTTGGAGCAACCAGTGTGATTGATTGTACCATTGGATTAGAAGGCCTGGGAATTTCACAGACCTTTCCCCTCTGCGTGTCTTCAGGACACGGGAGGGGAAAGTGAGAAGCTGGAGAGTCGTCTAGTTGTTTGGTCTAGTACCAGTCTTAGCCTCTGGAGAAGGAAATGGCAACCCGCTTCAGCATTCCCGCCTGGAGAATCCCGTGGACAGAGGAGCCAGGTGGGCTGCTGTCCATGGGGTCGCACAGAGTCAGACAGGACGGAAGCCACTTAGCAATCTCAGCCTCAAACACACAGGCACACACAGGGATAGCTGTCCCTGGCAAAGGACTCTGGGGTGGCAAGGGAGCCGGACGGGCACCTCCTGGCGGTCGAGTTGGGTGACTGGATCACCGGGTTGTCCTGGTCACCCCACTGGGTCCGCTGTCTACATCCAGTCTCTCAAGAGTTAAGCCAATATCCAATCAAGAGGTCTCCGCCCACCTTGGGCCCATGCCTCCATGTGAAGGCCTTCTCTCTTCTCTGATTCAAATGCTCACTAGAAAAGTGGACGCAGCCGGTCATCTGCCTGGCCTTCAGAGTCCCCCTCGGACCCTGAAGTCCTCCTGTCCCAGCTGGAGTCCCAAGAGGCTGCCGCCATGCCCTCCTCCCCGCTCAGGGTGGCCGTGGTCTGCATGAGCAATGTCAACAGGAGCATGGAAGCCCACCGCGTCCTCAGGAAGAACGGGTTCCATGTCAGGTCTTTTGGAGCCGGATCCCACGTGAGGCTCCCAGGAGGGCCACGCAAGCCACCCGTGCTCTACGACTTCTCCACGCCCTATAAGAAGATGCACAGCGACCTCTCCTCTAAAGACCAAAAGCACTACCAAAGGAATGGAGTCCTACGCATCCTGAGAAGAAATGAGAGAATCAAGCCTGGCCCAGAAAGGTTTCAAGAGTGCCCAGATCCCTTTGACGTCATCTTCACCTGTGGGCAGAGGGCCTATAACCGGGTGGTGGCCGACCTGTGCGCCAGGGACCAGGAGACCTGGCAGCCTGTGCCGGTCGTCAACGTGGACATAGACGACACCCTGGAGGCAGCCAGCCTTGGAGCCTCGATCATCTGTGAGCTCTGCCAGGGTCTCCAGCAGGCAGACGACACGCAAAGTCGTCTGGCCGAACTGCTCCAGGCGGCCGAGGAGAAAACAGGAAGGAGCTTTCTGCACACGGTCTGCTTCTACTGAGGGAGCACCTTGGCTGGTTTCAGCTCCTTGGTCGGTAAGAACTCGTGCCCGGACCCTTGAGCCGCTGGGCATTTTCTGGGAGAGGCTTCTTCAAAGCCGTTTCTGCTACAGGCCGACTCTGTATGATTTGTTGTCAGGTACACCGCACCCAGTGAAGGAGGTGGAGGAGGAGAGCAAGGCATCGCACCGCTCGGGGAACGTGGAACACCGGTGGACAGGCCGGCCCCTCCGATGCGGGGCACGATGGTGCGGGACTGGACCTGGAAGGGAGGACTCAGTGCTCACAGGGTTCTGCAAGGAGGTTAATCTCGAGGACTCTCTTTTCCCGATGGACATGCAAGGCTGATCACAGAGCCCGGGACAAGCCAATGCATTGAAGGATATGCGGAGAAAAAGGAACAGTGTCTCTTTGATTGATCTATATGGATACTAATTTCCTTTTGTCCTTTTGGCGTGGTGCGTCGATACGACGGCTCGTTTTTTCTTAAGTGGGATGGGAGTACGTTGAGTGTAAGCCATATGGAATTGGAAATGGTTTTGCTTTTAGATTGCATGCCTTTGACGAACGCCTGCTTTATCAGAAACTCAGGGAGGATCATGTGTGGCTAACATGCCAGCATGATCTGTTCAGTCAAATAGCCTATGTATTTGAAATAAAGAACAATTATTTAACTTAAAGAAAGGGTGTCTTCTCATTTGTGGTAGGGGAGGCATCGAAGCGACTGAGCCCTAGGTGTCTTATCGTTCGAGACAAAGGAATGCCATGGACAAGAGCATTCCAGAAGTCTGCGCTCCACTCTGAGGGATTCGGTGGTTGGGGGCCCACTTCTCGAGCTAAAGAAGCTGACATCCTGTCCATGCTCACACTTGGGGAGGTGGGCGGGTTACACTCTGGGTACACTTCGGGTGTTTACTGATGTAGGACTCTTTGCAATGTTAGAATCACTGCACTCCAATGGACAGGCTGATTGGAACATTCAGTCCATGGCCCTATGAAGAGACCGTTGCCCCCATGTCCCCTGACATTTTGAAGTGACAGCATTCAGTCTCGTTAGCGGTCAGTGTCCCGATCCCAGCTTTGAAGTGTGTATCAGTTGCTTTGGCAATGAGGCAAGTGGGGAAAGGTAGGGAGAAGCCTTCTGTTCTGACGGTGGGATGCTCAGACCCAGCCGCTTTTGGAGACAAGGGAGGCAGGGTCGGCCTGGATCCCTGGAGCTTCCTGATGAGATGAAGAAAAGGCCATGGAGGAAATGCGGTGTTCCTTCAACCTGTGAAACCCGATGGAAGCGGCAGGCATTATTTCCAGAGGTTGCTTTTGCCACTGGTGGATCCTTTTGCCCATTGACTGGGAGAATCGTGAATGTCTTCCTAGGATTTGACAGAAGTGCACTCCTGGAGTCTCAGTTCTAATGTGAAAATCTTTGGAGCAACCAGTGTGATTGATTGTACCATTGGATTAGAAGGCCTGGGAATTTCACAGACCTTTCCCCTCTGCGTGTCTTCAGGACACGGGAGGGGAAAGTGAGAAGCTGGAGAGTCGTCTAGTTGTTTGGTCTAGTACCAGTCTTAGCCTCTGGAGAAGGAAATGGCAACCCGCTTCAGCATTCCCGCCTGGAGAATCCCGTGGACAGAGGAGCCAGGTGGGCTGCTGTCCATGGGGTCGCACAGAGTCAGACAGGACGGAAGCCACTTAGCAATCTCAGCCTCAAACACACAGGCACACACAGGGATAGCTGTCCCTGGCAAAGGACTCTGGGGTGGCAAGGGAGCCGGACGGGCACCTCCTGGCGGTCGAGTTGGGTGACTGGATCACCGGGTTGTCCTGGTCACCCCACTGGGTCCGCTGTCTACATCCAGTCTCTCAAGAGTTAAGCCAATATCCAATCAAGAGGTCTCCGCCCACCTTGGGCCCATGCCTCCATGTGAAGGCCTTCTCTCTTCTCTGATTCAAATGCTCACTAGAAAAGTGGACGCAGCCGGTCATCTGCCTGGCCTTCAGAGTCCCCCTCGGACCCTGAAGTCCTCCTGTCCCAGCTGGAGTCCCAAGAGGCTGCCGCCATGCCCTCCTCCCCGCTCAGGGTGGCCGTGGTCTGCATGAGCAATGTCAACAGGAGCATGGAAGCCCACCGCGTCCTCAGGAAGAACGGGTTCCATGTCAGGTCTTTTGGAGCCGGATCCCACGTGAGGCTCCCAGGAGGGCCACGCAAGCCACCCGTGCTCTACGACTTCTCCACGCCCTATAAGAAGATGCACAGCGACCTCTCCTCTAAAGACCAAAAGCACTACCAAAGGAATGGAGTCCTACGCATCCTGAGAAGAAATGAGAGAATCAAGCCTGGCCCAGAAAGGTTTCAAGAGTGCCCAGATCCCTTTGACGTCATCTTCACCTGTGGGCAGAGGGCCTATAACCGGGTGGTGGCCGACCTGTGCGCCAGGGACCAGGAGACCTGGCAGCCTGTGCCGGTCGTCAACGTGGACATAGACGACACCCTGGAGGCAGCCAGCCTTGGAGCCTCGATCATCTGTGAGCTCTGCCAGGGTCTCCAGCAGGCAGACGACACGCAAAGTCGTCTGGCCGAACTGCTCCAGGCGGCCGAGGAGAAAACAGGAAGGAGCTTTCTGCACACGGTCTGCTTCTACTGAGGGAGCACCTTGGCTGGTTTCAGCTCCTTGGTCGGTAAGAACTCGTGCCCGGACCCTTGAGCCGCTGGGCATTTTCTGGGAGAGGCTTCTTCAAAGCCGTTTCTGCTACAGGCCGACTCTGTATGATTTGTTGTCAGGTACACCGCACCCAGTGAAGGAGGTGGAGGAGGAGAGCAAGGCATCGCACCGCTCGGGGAACGTGGAACACCGGTGGACAGGCCGGCCCCTCCGATGCGGGGCACGATGGTGCGGGACTGGACCTGGAAGGGAGGACTCAGTGCTCACAGGGTTCTGCAAGGAGGTTAATCTCGAGGACTCTCTTTTCCGGATGGACATGCAAGGCTGATCACAGAGCCCGGGACAAGCCAATGCATTGAAGGATATGCGGAGAAAAAGGAACAGTGTCTCTTTGATTGATCTATATGGATACTAATTTCCTTTTGTCCTTTTGGCGTGGTGCGTCGATACGACGGCTCGTTTTTTCTTAAGTGTGTTGGGAATACATTGAATGGGAGCAATATTGAATTGGAAACAGTTTTCCTTTTAGTTTTTATTGCATTGTTGAATGCAAATGCGTTTTTTATTAAAAACTCAGGGTAGATCATCTGTAGCATATTTTTGGAAATCCAACCATGATTTGTTTAATCCACTAGCTTAACAATGAAATGAAATTATAAATCGGTATTGTCTGTGGTGTCATTTATTACTAAAATCTAAGCCCTATTTGTTGAAGTATGTATCTTGTTTAAATAAAACAAAAGGAAATAAATCAAAATAAAACTCATTAAGTTAAAAAAATGTGTCTTCTCTTTTGTGGTAGGGGATTGATCTTACCAATTGGGTGTCTTGATTTCCTTTCTTCAAAGCCTTTAAATCCCTTGTAGAAAAGCATTCTTTTCTCTTGAGCATTTACTTCTTGCTTCAAACATTCGTTGTTTTGTGTTTTGTGCTCCTCCCAATATGGCTCCTCATTGCACGGCAGTGAAACATTCTTGGGTCTGACCAGCTGTGCCCGCAAGTCCTGTGTGACTCACGGGAGAAATTAAAGGAGAGGTAGTTGAGATGGTGAAGTAGTTTACTCACTATCAGAAAGTAAGTGTGGACTTTGTTATCCGTGCAGGTGGGATGGAGTGCCATGGATCTGGAGGGATCAGGGAGTACAGGACGTCCTGAGGACAGGAGTGCACTGAGGAGTAGGGAGGTGGCTCTGCATAGGGGGAGAAGCTGTGGGAACTGAGGGAGGTGTTGGAATTGAAAAGACAAGACTTGATGAGAAGAGAGAGGGATGGGTATAGAAGCACTCTCAATTTCCGTCTTTCTGTACATGTGAGCAGGTGCATCTATATCAGAAGGGGCAGTGGTAGGGAGATGACGGGTTTCTTTCCTGGTAGAGTCAGTGGTATTCAAGATCAGTCTCTCACCTGAGGGTGGACAGTCATGGTCAGGAATGGAGAGGGAGTAGGAGAGTAGGTTGAGATGATCTTTTCCAATGATGGGACCACAAAACTGAAGTAGGGAGATTTAGGAGCCCTTTAAAAGAAAGAGGAATGATTTGTCCAGGTGAACTTATTTTGCCAGAAAATCCACATGCAGAAAAAGCTGTTGGTTGAATTCCTGTCCGTAGGGATATTCAGGAGGCAAATATGAGAGAGTGCAACTGGTTCAAAGTGCTGTAGATGTTACACAGGAGCGACTATAGTGATGCCACTTAACATAATAGGCATCCACGGAAAAATAAAGGGGATGGAACTGGATGGAATGGATGCTGAAGCATAGTTTGTCTAAGAGCTATCAGAGTTGAAAAAAATAAAAGATTGGAAGGTGGGTGGTTGAAGGTTGGTGAGTATTCTGCTTCAGATATTGATGTAGTGGCAGAGATCTGGGTGGAAGTGTGGAAGTTGCTGTCACAGGGGAGTGTGCAAACCAAGGCAGTTGGGGAAGAAGTGACCATACCAAATTTTGTGGGTGTTGAATGGGTGACATGTGCACTTGTAGGGTTTGTTAAGTATTTTACCTGTATCTAGTGATTTTACATCCAAAATTGACAGAATACGGGCTTCCTCAGAGTGGTAAGTCCAGAAAGACAGAAGATAACTTTGAGAAGAGATTTTGTCTACAGGATTGATTTAAAAAAAATAAGAAAGAAAAGAGGTAGTAATCATAAAAAAGATGTTGACATCATCCAAAAGAGGACTGGCTCTAAAGGAAGTCAATCTTCATATAAATGAAAACATGTTCAAGGTTATCTCAAGGTGAGAAAACAAGGACGGTGTCCAGTTAAATAGGGCTCAGAATTGCCAAAAGTGAAGGAAACCCTGCCCTGTAAGGTCTCCTCTACCAGCACTGCAGACAACAGGAAGGGTTATGGAGTGACACAGGAGCCCTGCTCTAGCACTAAGAGCTCAATGGTCGGCTGCCATAGTGCTGGCATGCTGAGCGAGAATCCCCTGTCCTCACCCTGAGTCTCAGAGATAAATTCAGGAGCACACAAAGCAGATCAGAAGTAGAGCTTTTCGCCACTGTGTGACCCTAGAGCCATCCTAGGAAGACAAAGAACCATGATGAAATCACTTCCTCCTGTAGTATCATGATTGCAGTTTGGGCTCTGAGATCTTTTTTTTTTCTCTCTCTCTCTCCCTGTTTTTCCAGGCAGGATGATTTAGGCTCAGGCAGTGACTATTAAAAAACATTTTCACATCATATTTGAGAGCTGACTACCTTTTCAGGTGTGGCTGTCCTTTTCTCTAATCTGGCTTTTCTCTTCAGAATATTCAACCTCCCATCTAGAGGCAGTGCTTCTCAGGGACTTCCGAGGTCCAGTCAAGTTTCTGAAATCTCTGCTATTAGTCAACTTGCTCCCAATCTTTAGTGCACATCCCTGCGATCCAATTCAGTGGTCTGGGAGTCCAATTCCCAGGTTAAACAAGCTCTTCTTCAGTTCATGCGCATGCTCTGGGGGTCACACTTTGAGTAGACTTGGGCTGTTTACTACATATGACTCTTTGCACTCAGAGAATCACTGCAATGGATAGAACATTCAGTCTGTGGCTCTATGAAGAGATCTTTGCCCTCGCCATTTCGAAGTGACAGCATTAAGTCTCCTTAGTGGTCAATGTCCTGACCCCAAGTTTAATATCTGTACGGTTGCTTCATCAGCTATGCAAATGGAGAAAAGCAATGAAAAGGCTTCTATTTTGAGTATGTAGTGTTCACACTGAGCCTCTTTTGGAGACAAGATAAGGGAGGAGGATCTGCTTGGTTCACTCCAGAATTCTGATGAATTGAAGAAAAGAGAAAGGAGAAAATGTCATGTTCTTGCAACTTGTGAAACCCTATCAAATAGCAGTCATATTTTCCAGAAATTTCTTTTGACACTGGTGCATGCTTTTCTTGACTGATAGGAAGAACCATGAATGCCTTCCTAGGATTTAGCACAACTGCTCTACTGGAGTATCAACTCTAACATGAAAATCTGGGGAACAACCACTGTGATTCTTGCATCATTGGATTCGGAGGCTCAGGAATTTCAAAGACCTTTTCCACATGCATGTCTTTACCTCTTTGGAAGGCTGGTGAGAAGCCAGTGAGTAGTCTAGTTGTTTTGCCTGATACCAATTCTAGCCCCATACACACCAGCACAGATGGAGTTAACTGGAGACGGCAAAATGCTCAGGAGGAGGGTGGGGATAGGGTGGGCACATCGTGGCATTGAGGTTGGGTGATTGCATCACTGGGATTGTTCTGAAAACAGCACTGGGTTCTCTGCTCCCAGGCCACCATTCAAATCCAATCAGTCAAGAGTTAAGCCAATCATCAATCAAGATTTCTCCTCCCACTGAGGACAAGTGCCTCCATATAAATGCCTTCTTTCTTCTTTGACTCTAACAGTCCTTGGAAGAGCTGGACCCAGTCGGTCATCGCCTGGCCTTCAGAGTTCCCTCAGCCCCTGAAGTCCACGCGTCTGGCTGGAGCCCCAAGTGGCCGCCACCATGCCCTCGTATCCGCTCAGTGTGGCTGTGGTGTGCATGAGCAACATGAACAGGAGCATGGAGGCCCACCGCATCCTCAGGAGGAAAGGATTCCAAGTCAGGTCCTTCGGAGCTGGATCTCGAGTCAAGCTCCCAGGAAGCGCACGCAGCCTCCCGGTGGTTTACGATTTCTCCACCACCTATGAGGAGAGGCGCAAGGACCTTCTGCGCAAAGATCGACAACGCTATAACAGCAACGGCATCTTACACATCTTGGGAAGAAACGAGAGAATCAAGCCTCGCCCGGAAAGATTTCAGGAGTGCAGAGATCACTTTGACCTCATCTTCACCTGTGAGGAGAGCGTCTACGACAGGGTGGTGGAGGAGCTGTGGGTCCGAGAGCAGGAGACCTGCCAGCCTGTGCACGTGATCAACGTGGACATGGCCGACAATGCAGAGGACGCCACGCTTGGGTCTTTTATCATCTGTGAGCTCTGCGAACGCCTCCAACAGGCAGACAACCTGGAGGACTCTCTGGTCGAGGTGCTCCTGGCAGCCGAGCAGAAAATGGGCAAGAGCTTTCTGCACACGGTCTGCTTCTACTGAGGATCTTGTCTGGTTTCATCTCCTCTTGCTCAGCACCTGTGTCTCGACATTGGGCTAGGTGGTGTTTTCTGTCAGAAGCGGCTTCCAAGGCCTTTCTGCTAAAAGCCATCTACATGATTTTTCCCAGGTACACTCCAGTCTGGGAAGGAAGTGGAGAAGGAAATTTCTTTCTGCCAAAGTAACACGAACGCCCTGGAGGCATCCAAACCCTTCCACGCTGGGGGACGATGGTATGGATTCTTGACCTGGAAGGAACCCTTCAGGGCTCACAGGGCTCTGCCAGGAAGTTAACCTCCAGGACTCCATTATCCATATCAAGAGACCGAGATTTACAATGGACAAGTGGTGCGCTGAAGGACATGCAGGGAAGAAGAACAAACAAGCCCCACACCATTTCCATTCCATCATTGGTTTTTACTTCAGCATTTTAATACAATCTCTTTTGTCATTTTTGTAGTGTGCATCAGTATAAGTGAGTTATTCTTTCTAGTGAGCTAGGATTATATTTAATGTTTCAACTTTAGAAATCTATTTTTAGATTGTATGTATTTTGGTAACTGCAACTTTCATAGAAACTCAGGTTCGATAATAGTATGCATTGATTGCTAAAATTTGAGCATGATCTGTTCAATTCAATATTCATGAAATGAAATAAAAGCTTCTAGTTTATAGAAAATGGATCTCCTAATTTTTGGTAGGGGTTGGGTCTTGCAAAAGGAACACCTTGGTTTCCTACTGTTCAATCTGAATGAATTCCTCAGGGTAAAGTGCTCTTTCCTCAAGCGGATTTTCTTCATGCGTAAAAGGTTCACTGAGTATTGAACTCCTCTAAAAGTGCATTCTATCTATAGGGAAGTGAATCATCTTGGGTCCGACCAGCAATGACACTGAGGCTTGTGTAACTCACAGGAGAAAATAAAGGAAGGGGGAGTTGGCCTGGTCGAATGAGGTATCTTGCTATGTCAGAAGGTTGATGTGGACTTTATTGACAGAGCAAAGGCAGGATGGAGCAACGGTGGACCTGGGGGCATGGGATGAGCTAGTAGAGGATTTCCCGAGGAGAAGTGTGGATTGAGCAGTAAGGTGGAAGCTCTGGACAGGGGGAGAAGCTGTGGGATCGTAAGAAGATGGTGGAGTTGAAAGGACAGAACATGCTGAAGAGGAGAGAGAGGGAAGAATTTAGAAGCAATGTCAATTTTCTGTCTTTCCACACTGGTGACGGGGTGTACTTATCCAAATGGGGCAGTGTTGGCGGTAGGGAGGTGAGGGTTTCTTTCCGGGTACATTCAATGAGCTTCAAGGTCAGTCTTCCATCTGATGTTGAGGCAGTCAGGGCCAGAATGGGAAAGGGAGCAGATAGCGTGTTGAGATGATCATCTCCAATGATGGGAACACAAAATAGAAATAGGAAATGTTGGGGACCCTTTATAAGAGAGAGAAACGATCTGTCCAGGAGATCTTACTTTTGTCAGAACATTCACTGGAAGGAATTGAGAAAATATTTCTGGTTGGTTTCCTGTCTGTAGAGGCATGGAGGAGGCAAATATGATAAAGCATGTAAAAGTGCGGCTGGTGTTCCAAAGGAGTGACTCCAGTGATGCAACGCAACATAGAAAATGTCCATGGAAAAGTTAAAGGGAAAGGGTTGGATGAAATGGATGGTGGGACACGGTTTGTCTAAGAGTCCTTAGACCTGAAAAAATCATTTATATGGAGCGGTGGATGTTACCTACAGAATTTGGCCAAAACTATGAACTGCTGGCTGGATAAGGGCATAGCAACCCTCTCCACTGTTCTTGCCTGGAGAATCCCATGGACAGAGGAGCCTGGAAGGCTACAGACTGTAGTGTCGCACAGAGTCAGATGTGACTGAAGTGACATAGCATGCACGCAGTCATGAACTGCCGGCAGCATTCCAAAGGTATTTTCCAGGCTTCCTCAAGGTGATTGCAGTCCCAGGATGCAGAGTCCTGTTCTTCGTCATTGGATGGTCCTTTTACCAGCCTCTTAGGATGCTCCTCACTGTGGCAAGGTCTTTTCAGCTTCAAATCCACCAAAATCAGCCACAGTTTCGACCAGAGTGCTGCTAAATTCTCTGCAGGACTTCTGACACTCTGTTAAAAAAAAAAAGAAAAAAGAAAAAAACAACCTGGAATTGGGTGGATGGGACTAGAACAGGTGTTGTTAAACACGGTGAGAGAATAATTTCCAGGCCGGATTAACACCACTGGTGTTGGTGGTTTTGCTAAAGGGAGGGGAAATTTGTTATTTTTAATGCTAACTAACAATGATGTGTTTCTAAGTGTGAAGAATGGAAAAATAAAGATTTAGATGTGCTCCTGGACATACAGTGGTTTCTTGACTAGACAAACATAATTCCAGTTAAGACACAGAGGAAAATGAAATATTCAGACGGTTGTTGTAGGTGAAATGGCAGCATTTGAATGCAAATTGTTGAAAGACATGCATGTACATGTAATTAGATATGTTAAGTATGCCAGTGATAGCTCTGGGACTCTTTGACGGGGCATGTGGACATGGCTGTGGGTATGTCAGAGCAAACTGTAGTTTGTGACCTGGGTGATATTGGACTTTATAGTCCAAGAGACAGCAGCCAAACAATATATGTGTCAGTAGCTTCATTCATCATTATTTAAAATCCCTCATTTCAGTTGTTTCTTGATTTTATATCCCCCTTCTGACTGTTGTTCTTGCTTCACTTCACTCTAAATCCACAGGGCAGAGGATATAATACTTCTACATTATTCCACTGGCCAAAGCAAGTCGTGAGGCCATCACAGATTCAAGGGAGTGGGGAACAGACTGACCTCATGGAGGAGAAATTGGCATGTGTGGACAGTGGAGGGGTTGGGTAGGGAACGCTTATTGGCATGCATTTGTGCAGATAGTCAGCCTTATTGGAAACACTATCCCATTGGAAATGTCTGAAAGCTTGACAATATAGTCTTAAGGACTAAGTTACTCTCAAATATTGCTGGGAGTCATGAAAAATAGTATAGCCTTTACAAAGGGAATCTTTCCACACAGGACAAAAGTACAAATGCATTTACCCCTGGACCAAGGTACCTCCACTTGCAGAAATAGACCATAGATCTTTCAATAGAGTTATCCAACTGGAGAAGAGAGAGAAAATACAGAAAAATAGAGAGATCTTTTATAAAAAAATATATTTTAATTGGAGGACAATTGCTTTACAGTGTTTTGTTGGTTTCTGCCATACGATGTGAATCAGCCATAAGCATACATATATCTCTTCCCTCTTAAGCCTCCCTCCCACCGCCTCCCCGTTCCACTCCTCTAGGCTATCACAGAGCAGCACACTGAACTCCCTGTGTTATACAGCAGCATTCCGCAAGCCATCTATTTTATAAATGGAGGTGCATATATGTCAACGCTACTCTCTCAATTTGTCCTGCCCTCTCCTTCTCCTGAGCTTTTCTGGTTGCTCAGTGGTAAAGAATCCGCCTGCCAAGCAGGAGACACAGGACACCACTACGCATCTTGTTGTGGTTTTTTCATTACATCTTTAGTTGTGGAGATGCTTTCCTGCTAGTCTTAGTGTCATTTTCACTGATAGCTGTTCTGTAAATGGTTGCAGTTTTGGACTGCCCATGGAAGCAGGTGAGCTTAGGGTCTTCCGACTCTGCCACGATGGCTACACCTCTACATATATGAGTGTGTTTTTTACGTATGCTTGCTCAGTGTACTCTTACATGTTTGTACTGTATTTGCTCTCATGTTGAATATTTTCTTCCAAACAGCTGATAATATAAATAAAAGGAAAGAATTAGTAAACATTTGCTATGTTTAATGTTTTAAAACAATAAAGATTTACTGATACATATGCTCATTATTTATGGTAACATTATGTTAATGGTGAATACATATGAATTTTAAGATATATGTGAATTTTATACTTCTCGAAAACACAAAAGTATGATGAAAGCAATCACATAGGGGCAAATGGCAGGAAAATGTCTGAATGAGAGGAATAAAACAAGTGTAGCCATTCAAAGCATAGCATACCCTAGTAAATAAGAGTTTAACAATTACCCAGGAAAGTTTCCAAGTCATTACATTCTAACCTCCAGCCTAGGAGTAGGGAGGTGAGCTAATCTAGTTATGAATTCTATGTATAAGAAAGTGAACTAAGACCTCAAAGGCACTGATATCTTATGAGTTATTAAAGACTTTGCAAGAAACATTTACAAACCCATTCCTGATAAAAATGCTCTATGACAACAAGATACATAGTTATTTGATTAGTATTTCCACTGTACCCTTCCACGTCTTGATGCAAAAGCTAACCTAAAACGTGATGAGCATTACTGAGGAGAGCACAAGGGTAATTTCCATTATGATAGTCGTATCTGCATGGGAAACAGCAAATGAACTACCAGGTCCTGAATCTGCTTGGTCTTAATGCCATAAACCGTGGGATTTAATGTAGGTGGAATGAGAATATAGACATTGGCCAGGAGAATGTAAATATGGAGTGGAATGTGGTATCCAAACCACTGAGTGAGAACTGGGAAGATCCCAGGTCCATGAAAGAGGATGATGACACAGATATGGGAGCCACATGTGTTGAGAGTTTTGTGAGGAGCATCTTGGGAAGGGATGTGGAAGACAGCACGGAGAACAGGCGTATATGAAACAAAGATTAGCACAACATCTAAGACCAAGGTCGACATTAGGACAAAACAAATCAAACCAGATGTTCTGTGTGAAAGTCGCTCAGTTGTGTCCGACTCTTTGTGACCCCATGGACTATACATACAGTCCATGGAATTCTCCAGGCCAGAATACTGCAGTGGATAGCCATTTCCTTTTCCAGCGTTCCGTTGGATATCATTGCAGGAAATTTTTGCCAGGACAACGTGTTTACAAGCAGTGTTTGGGAGGATGTTACTCTTATAAAAAGTCAGTCTTTTCAGAAGAAATATTACAGGAAAAACTGTACAATAACTTCTTAGGAAGATGGATATACGAATTTTCCCTATCAGTGTATGTGTCAGAACAGTGGTGTATCACAGCGGGTAGCATACGGCAATGTAGCAGTCAAATGCCATCACCAGCAAGATCCCAGACGCGTAAATGAAAGTGGAAGAGAGGAAGAATACCTGAGAAATGCAGCGATCCAGGGAGAGCTCTCCAGCATGGAACCAGAGGATCGCCAAGGCCTGAGGCACTATGCGCTTGGAGAGGACAAGGTCTGCTCCGGACAGCACGCAGAGGAAGGGGTCCGTGGGTTCATGGAGGCTGCGCTTGGTGAGGATATTGAAGAGGAGCAGGCTGTTCCCAAGCAAGGCAGCTGTATAGGAAATAACAAAGGGGATGGAAATCCGCATGTAGTGGTCTTCAAGGCCAGGGATGCCCAGCAAGCAGAAGACCGTGTGGGTAGCACCAGTGTGGTGTAAGGTCCTCATACTTGGGAAGTTCTTCCAGCATCTCGTGGCTTTTCATGGAGACAGAGGAAACCCCAAAATACATGCAAACATTTCTTTTGAATTATCATTTGATTCTGGTTCCTACTTCATCCCATTCCATTCTGATGATGTCAGGAATTTTGGATATATATATAAATAAAGATAAGTAAGGTATGACTTGCTTTCTGAATGAAGCCTTAATTTCACAAGCAAGACGGATCCATAGCGCAGTAGAGAAAATTAAATGAGTATGGTAATAATTAACATCTTGTTGTCCAAAATTAAGCAAATACACAAACAGCATGGAAAGAATAATTTACTCTGTATTTGTGTTGGTTTTGAGAATGAGTTCTTTTTGAACTCACCTTAGAAAATGGTTTTGTGACTCTGGGTAGGGAATCGGGAGGAGCAGAACAAAGGCCTTCCCTGAGCAGGTAGCTGTGTCCTGTTGTTTTGCCTACAGAATAAGGAGTAGGATAGTATAACATGAGTTTTGAAGTCGTTTTTGAAACCTCATCAGTATTTAATGTGTCCCTTGTCCATTTCTTTCTAAGAAACAGTGATAAAATTCTGGTAAAGACCCAAAACACTTGTGCACCATGTATCCAGGCCAGTTCATCATATAGTCCTGTTATCTATTGTACTACATAAGAATGAGGAGTTGGCAGGTCACATGGAAGGAGGAGCAGTGGGCCCAAATTCTTCACCTCTTGGAGATGAAGAAAGAAAGGTTCAAATGTTTCAGTTTCTAGAAGAAACACAGGTGGTTTAGTGGACAGAGGTCTCTTTTCCCCCGAATCAATATCCAAAATTGCTATTTGTAAAAGGAGTGTTTTTATACTATGAAGGCCAAACTCAAGGGCTTACCCTTTCCATGCCCTCTCTCACTATGACTGAAGTTGACTCCCATGTGCATCTGCATTCTCAAGAGAGGAGCTTGGTGCAAAACTCAGGTAGTTGCAAATTCAGGAATCCATGAAATAATGAAGTATACTGATCCACAGCTTTCAAGATCTGCATTTTTAACAGGGCATAATTGAAGATCCAGCACAAAGTAAGTCACAATGAGTGTTCTCTGCCCTTCCAGAATGGATACTTCTCACCTCTGAATTTATTTAACAGAGTGGGAAAATCCTCTCCTATTTTTATTCCTGTACCTTCTAAGTAATGACTAAAATTGTCCTAAAAATATAATCGTGCAACAGAAACCCAGTAGAGCTGTGTGAGTGAAGATGTTCCTGCTGTGGGCAGCTACGAAAGCCAGGTCAGTCTGTGACCAGGCAGCCATTTTGAGGATCGATAGTGCCCTGAGGAAGGCCATCCTCCTGAAGGAGATGGAAGACACCAAAATAGACATGAAAATGCCATTGGGGGGCGGGGGGATAATGTCTGTGCCGTATGCTGAGAAGCTTGTAGCGAGACAAGGTTATACAAATGAAGCAACATGAATGTTAAGTGATTATAAAGAGGAGGCCGATGAGGACCAGCTTAGAGATGATGACGGACACTGGATATTTGGGAGTAAGAGGAATTTTTCTTCTAGGAGCCAGAGGAGAGATGCTGAGGAGCTCAATGTTTGTGATGTGGTCTATGGGTACATTGTGAGTGCTTGATAGCTATTTGTTTACTGAATCAAATCTAAAGCAACTTCTCCAAACCGGCCTCATGCCGGTTCCCCCAGGCTGGGTCCAGAGAGCTTCAGTATCATGGAGAATTTACTTGCTTCTCCCTGCTGTGTTCCCGAGAGAGCTGACCCTATTCAGGATACTGTTCACCATCTGCCCACTATGTCAGCCATGTGCTTGTGAAGTAATTTCCTCACATGCCATTTATTTCCTCTGATTTCACACGGGATCTAATCATCAAAACACATATCTCAAGAATGGAAGAAAATTTGATTCCCTGACCGTTATTCTCCTGTTGATTTTAAACTTTCTGTGGTCTGGAAATTGTCTTTTTCCTTTGTGCAGTTCTAGACCTCAGCATATCAAGGCAAAGTGCAACTACTCAAAATGTTTAACAAAGCAAACAAATGACAAATATCAGGTAGGTGTGCTGAAGGATCAGTTCGGGGTAGCCGTGAATAATCCTCTTTAATGCCTCAGATATTTGCACCAGTGAGGATCTGGGGCCATCATAGAACCTCCTCTGGAAGGTCTTAGGGATCCTTGGCACAGTGAGAGCTAATGATGGGTCCCACTTCTTTACACTCTCCTTTCCCAGACAGCACTTTCCATCCTACTGGGACAGCTCATATGTATGACAGTGGTTCAGTGGTGTGCTGGTAACCCAGCTCAGATGCACATATATATACCTAATATGTAGATAAATAAGTAAATAAATAAATAGTCCTGATTTGCAGTGCTTGCCAAATTCTGTGTATGCACTCCTCCAAGGTGTATTTCATGCTACAAGGTGATATCACTGAGTGTGGAGTTTGCATGGAATGGGCAAAGGGGCAGGTACAAGTGGATCTGGCACACAGCTGCTTTTGTCTCTCTGAATCTGCTTCCTTTACTCTACACAATGGTCCTAATATTTTCAACCACTTTCTTTAGGCTGCATAACATCTCATCTAGTAATGGTCTTATTGCCTGAAATATCACTCCACGGCAACAATAAATGTCACCTGCTTCAATGGAATTCACATGGGTTAGAATGGGTTAAGTCACAACCGGGTTCTCAGAGTGATGGTGCCAGGATCTTAGCTTTTATGCATTTGCCTGAAAGCCTCGGTGGCAGCTATCACCCTAGGGAGACCAGATTTCGAGTTACCTTTTCAACAACGTCTCCTTATCCCACATATGTGGATCATGTCTTTAGGTCTCTTTAAGCCTTCATTTTCCACTATTTTTCTCTATACATCCCTTGATCAGATGTGCTCACATACTTATTTCTAATAAATCAATTCTTAGTATTACTACTCCAAATATTTGTGTTTCTTTTTCTTTATGGAAATTAATAAAATCAATCCTGTTTTCAATCAGCACAATTTAAAGATTTATATGTGAATTATTTTAAAGACACATTACACAAAAGCATTTCTTTGTAATTTAAACAGACTTGAATTAAATTTGTACTGTGTTTCGTGGCCAAGATGATGGAATAGGAAGATCCATAGCTCGCCACCTGATGGACATGGGTTTGGGTGGACTCTGGAGTTGGTGATAGACAGGGAGGCCTGGTGTGCTGCAGTTTATGGCATCTCAAAGAGTCAGACATGACTGATCGACTGAACTGAACTGAAAAAAGGAAGTAATCAGTGAACTGGAAGACACAGTAGTGGAAAGCACTTAAGATGAAATTTAAAAAAGCATTAACTAAAATGAAGTTTTAAGTGACCTCTAGGACAATCTCAAGTACACTTTTGCATTATAGGAGTCTCAGAATCAGGAGAGAGATAAGGATGGGAAAGAACTTATCTGAAGATATAATAGCTGAAAATTTTCCTAACCTAGGGAAGGAAACAAACATCCAGGTCCCTGAAGCGCAGAGTCCCAAACAAGATACACCCAAAGATGTCCACATCCATGCACACTTTAATTAGAATGGAAAAAATTAAAGATAAAGAGAGAGTCTTAAAAGCAGCAAGATAAAGACAGCTATTCATAGCTACATACAAGGAACTCCCATGAAACTGTCAGGTGACTCTTCAGCAGAACTTTTGCAGGTCAGAAGAGAGTGTGGCATAAGAATATTCAAAGTAATGAATGGAAAAAACCAAAATACTGTACCTGGCAAGGCTATTTTCAGATTTGAAGATGAGATAAAGAGTTTTACAAACAAGCAAATACTAAAGAGGTTCAGCTCCAGCAAACCAGCTTTATAATAAAAGTTAAAAGGACTTCCTTAAGTAGAAAGGAAAATATTGCAATTAGAAATGTGAAAATTACAAAAGAAAAAATCTCAGTGGGACATCAAATACAAAGGTAAAGAAGTATATCAACAATTTATAAAGCTAACAGGTACACCCATGGCGGATTCATGTTGATGTACGGCAAAACCAATAAAATATTGTAAATTAGCCTCCAATTAAAATAAATAAATTTATATTGAAAACAAACAAACAAAAAAGCTAACAGGAAGGTTACAAAGAGAAAAGGAGAGACTTCCTGCTGGTCCAGTGGTTGTGAATCTGCCCACCAATGCAGGGACAGAGAGTGGATCCTTGGTCTGGGTAAATACCTCATGTTGCAGGGCAATTAAACCTGTGAGCCACTAACTACTGGAGCCACCGTGCCCTAGAGCGCATGCTCTATAGCAAGAGAAGCCACAACAATGAGAAGCCCTAATACTAAAATGAAGAGTAGCCCCTGCTCTCCACAACTAGGGAAAGTCCATGAGCAGCAACTAAGACCCAGTGCAACCAAGGAGAATAAAAGACTAGAGGAGTAAAATTTTGTATATCCAAATAACTTGTTAGGGAATAAATAAAACAAAAAGATGTAACATATGATGCCAAATAGTAAATGAATGTGTGTGTGTGTGTGTGGGGGGATGCAGAGTTATTAAAATAGACTTGAATTTAAGATTGTTGTTATTCAATTGCTAAGTCATGTCCAACTCTTTGTGGCCCATGGACCACACCATTGCAGGCTTCCCTATCCTTCACTATTTCCCGGAGTTTGCTTAAACTCGTGTCCATTGTGTTGGTGATGCCATCCAACCATCTCATCTTCCGTCATCCCCTTCTCCTCCTGCCCTCCATTCTCCCAGCATCAGAGTCTTTGCCAATGAGTCGGCTCTTCAGATCAAGTGGCCAAAGTATTGGAGCTTCAGCTTCAACATCAGTCCTTCCACGAATAATCAGGGTTGATTTCTTTTAGGATTGACTGATTTCCTTGCTGTCCAAGGGACACTCACGTGTCTTCTCTGGCACCACACTTCAAAAGCACCACTTCTTCGAAGCTCAGCCTTTTTTATGGTCCCACTCTGCCATCCGTACATGACTACCGGAAAAACCATAGAACTCAGTAGGTTTTGTAAACATTCTGTTAGCAATCCCTGAGACTCATTATCAGGTTGCAGAAGTACCCCATGTCTGTTAACACTTCCCAGTGCTTTTCAGGGTCATTAGACTTTTTGCTCTTTCAAACCTGCTTTCTGTTCAGTTGACCACCCTTCCAACTGGACCATGTCCCTTTTCTTGACCACATACAGCTATTAACTTGTATAAGTTTTGGGGTAATTTATCATGTCTACCTTTTAAAATGACTTTACTACAATATATTTGTTTTAAATTTTTTTAAATTATGAAAGTATGATAACACATTTACAGGAGACTTGTGAAATACATGTAGTTCCTCTATATATTGTACTTATTTTTTTAAGTAGGTAAATTAAGATTTTAGTTGGAGTTTCAATATCAAACTCTCAAAAATTAATAGAATGAATATTCAGAGAAGGAGAAGGATATAGTAGAGCTGAAAGGCACTGTTAACCAATTCAACATATTTTAAATTTATACAATTTTCACACATCAGTAGCATACAAATTCTATTCAAGTCCCTATAGACTGTAAATTAGGAGGCCCTGGAATATATCTAGGGACATAAAGCAAGGTGCAAAACTTTTATGTTCTAAAGGTATTGAAATCATATAGAATCTGTTCTCTTATCATTGTGAAATTATGTTAGAAATAAATATTAAAATATATTTGAAAATAACCCACATATTTTCAAGTGCAATGTGACATTTACCAAGAGAGATTTTGAACTTAGCCTTCAAAAGCCTCGATAAGTTAGACTGAGAAAAGCACCAAGGGTGATTGCAAGGAAGAAAGCATTTAAATGAGAAATTAGAATCAAAATGAGAAATTAATATTAAAGATACCTTAAATAAAATCCCTTGTATTTAGAAATTAGATGTCTACTTTTAAATGATGGGTGTATCTAAGAGGGCCATAACTAGGAAAATTAGAAATTATTTGTAATAGAATAAAAGTGAAAACAGAATTTGACAGAATTTGTTTCATGAGGCTGAAGCTTCTCAGTGCAATTCAATACAATATGGGGTCTTGAATAAGGTATGAAAACAAATAATGGACAGTATCATAAAATTTTGTGAAATTTGAACCAAATCTGTGGTGGTGGTGGTGGTTTAGTCACTAAGTCATGTCCGACTCTTGCCACCCCGTGGACTGTAGCCTGCCAGGCTCCTCTGTCAATGGGATTTTCCAGGCAAGAACACTGGAGTGGGTTGCCATTTCCTTCTCCAGAGGATCTTCTCAATCCAGAAATTGAACCCAGGTTTCCTACATTGCAGGCAGAATCTTTACCGACCAAGCTATGAGGGAAGAGGTACAAAATTTGATGAACAAAATCTGTACTTCAGTTAATAATACTGTATCACTTGTGAATTTCCTGTTTTTTTTTTAATAGCAAAGTATTTCTTTATGTTCTCAAAATTGGATTAGAAGTTTGAAGCCTCATTCAAGTTTTCTTTTTTTAATCACTAAGATAATAAATTTCCTAGAATGTTAACAGTATGCTGCTGCTGCTGTTGCTACTAAGTTGCTTCTGTCATGTCCGACTCTGTGCCACCCCATAGACAGCAGACCACCAGGCTTCCTCATCCCTGGGATTCTCCAGGCAAGAATACTGGAGTGGGTTGCCATTTCTTTCTCCAATGCATGAAAGTGAAACGTGAAAGTGAAGTCTCTCAGTCGTATCCAACTCCTAGCGACCCCATGGACTGCAGCCTACCAAGCTCCTCCGTTCATGGGATTTTCCAGGCTGGAAAGAGTACTGGAGTGGGTTGCCATTGCCCTCTCCAGTTAACAGTAATACTAGATGCCAAAATACATGGAACTATAAAGGTTTGAACAAATATAAATTAGAAATCTAACATTCTATTCATACTAAGTCAAACAAGTAGAATCGAAATGTCATAGATTTTTTAGCTAGGCAAAATTCATAAATTTTCTAAAATATATATATTATATATGCTATATATATGGATATATGTATGTATATAAAAGCTTCCTTACTATGCTTGATAAAGGCTTAAGACAGAACAATAACATCAAAACGAGACAGAGAAATTGGAAAACAAACTGGGAGCACTGAAAACAAACAAAATGGGAGCATTGAATATGAAATTTAAAAAGTGGAACAAACTGGATAAAAGTAAAAGATCATCATACAGTCCACTTGTTTTTAAACATGCTTGCTTATGGGAAACACATCTGGTGTTTTGTAGAAGAGTAGCAGTACCTGGACATTTGTATTTTTCAAAATATTTCAAGATAATCCTGATATGCATCTAGACGTCAAAAAGTGATTACAAGTTTTTCTATTAAATGGTAGTTTTAGTGAAATAGAATTGTATTATCTTCTGTTGACCAATCATGATACAATGATATTAAGTGAAAAATAGTTGAATAATCACAATAGTAAAGATGTTTATCAGTTTTCACAATAGCCAGACCAAAACAAAAAAATAGAAGATAATTACAATTGAAAGGCATAATGGAAACATGATTAATCTAACAATATAAAATAATTACATACAGTTTGGGGAGTGAAATAGAGTGATGTGGTATGTGGAAGTGCGTACATGCACATGTTTTCATCTGCCCAGTCAATCTGTCTTTTGGTTGGTGCATTTAATCCATTTACAACTAAGGTGATTATCAATATGTATGGGATTCCTTGGTGGCTCAGATGGTAAAGGGTCTGCCTGCAATGGGAGAGACGCGGGTTCGATCCCCGGGTCAGGAAGATCCCCTGGAGAAAGAAATGGCAACGCACTCCAGTACTCTTGCCTAGAAAATTCCATGGATGGAGGAGCCTAGTGGGCTACAGTCTGTGGGGCTGCAAAGAGCTGGGCACGACTGAGCGACTTCACTCACTTCAATATGTATAATCCCACTACCATTTTCTTAGTTGCTTTGGGTTTATTTTGTGTAGGTCTTTTCCTTCTCTTGTGTTTCCTGCCTAGAGAAGTTCCTTTAGTATTTGTTGTAAAGCTGGTTAGGTGGTGCTGAATTCTCTTAAGTTTTGCTTGTCTGGAAAGATTTTAATTTCTCTACCAAACCTGAACATGAGTCTTGCCGGGTAGAGTAGTCTTGGTTGTAGTTCTTCCCTTTCTTCATTTTAAATATATTGTGCCATTTTCTCCTGGCTTGTAGTTTCTGTTGGAAATCATATTTACTTTTCATGCTATAACAAATGAAATGGTTTATAATTTTGCTTTAAACTATTTGCTGCTGCTGCTAAGTCGCTTCAGTCGTGTCAGACCCTGTGCAACCCCATAGACGGCAGCTCACCAGGCTCTCCCAGCCCTGGGATTCTCCAGGCAAGAACACTGGAGTGGATTGACATTTCCTTCTGCAATGCATGAAAGTGAAAAGTGAAAGTGAAGTTGCTCAGTCAGGTCCAACTCTTAGCAACCCCTTGGATTGCAGCCTACTAGGCTCCTACGTCCATGGGATTTTTCAGGTAAGAGTACTGGAGTGGGTTGCCATTGCCTTCTCTGAAACTATTTGCTACTAGTATTTAAAAATATAGTTTGTTTTTTAAACTTTTATCCTAAAACCTTGCTAAATCTGTTTCAGTGTTGTATGGATTGTTAGCATTTTCTATATACTCAATCATTCCATCTGTTAATAATCTATTAACAAATAGTGGCTTATTAATAGTGAGAGCCAACGAAGTGATGCTTTTGAACTGTGGTGTTGGAGAAGACTCTTGAGAGTCCTTTAAATTGCAAGGAGATCCAACCAGTCCATCCTAAAAGGAATTAATCCTGAATTTTCATGGGAGGACTGATGCTGAAGCTGAAACTCCAATACTTTGGCCACCAGATGGGAAGAACTGACTCATTTGAAAAGACCCCGATGTTGGGAAAGATTGAAGGCAGGAGGAGAAGGGGATGACAGAGGATGAGATGGCTGGATGGCATCACTGACTCAATGGACATGAGTTTGAGTAAACTCCAGGGGTTGGTGATGGACAGTGAGGCCTGGCGTGCTGCAGTCATTGGGGTCGCAAAGAATCAGACTTGACTGAGCGACTGAACTGAAATAGTGGTTTAAGTGTCCTTCTCCAACCTGAATATCTTTTATTTCATTTTTAATAGTGCATTTTCCATTCACTCAGTGAAGGACACCTTGATTGCTTCCAGGTTTTGGCAGTTATAACTAAAGCTGCTATAAATGACCATGTACCAGTTTTTGTGTGGATGTACATTTTTAGTTCATGTGCAACTTCTGGACTGTATGGTAAGAGTATGCTTAGTTTTGTAAGAAGCTGTTGTCTTCCTAAGTGGCTGTGCCATTTTGAATTCCCACCAGCAATGAATGAGAATTCCTGTCACTACACATCCATGCTGGCATTTGCTGCTGTCAACGTTTTGGATTTTCTCCATCCCATTAGGTGTGCAATGGCATCTCATTGTTGTTTTAATTTTCAGTTCTTCAGTGATTATGATATTGTCTTATCACAAAAGTTACTACCAAATCCAACGTCATCTGGATTTTCTCTTCTGTTGTCATTTAGGAGTTTTAGAATATTGCATTTTCTGTTTAATTGTCATTATCTGGGTTGTGAAGATCTTTTTTGTTTAGTTCTCACCAAGAGAACACACTTGTATTATTGCCAAGTCTTCTTAATATCTTCTGCTTCTGTTAGGTTCGTACCATTTCTGTCCTTTATTGTGCCCATCTTTGCATGAAATGTTCCCTTGGTATCTTTAGTTTTCCTGAAGAAATCTCTAATCTTTCCCATTTTATTGTTTTCCTCTATTCTTTGCATTGATCACCGAGGAAGGCTTTCTTATCTCTCCTTGCTATTTTTTGGAACTCTGCATTCAAATGGGTATATCTTTCCTTTTCTCCTTTGCCTTTAGCTTCTCTTCTCAGTTATTTGTAAGGCTTCCTCAGAACACCATTTTGCCCTTTTGCATTTCTTTTTCCTGGCAATGGTCTTGATCACTGCCTCCTGTACAATGTCACAAACCTCTGTCTCTAATTCTTCAGGCGCTCTGTCTATCAGATCCAATCCCTTGAATCTACTTGTCACTTCCACTGTATAATCATAAGGGATTTGATTCAGGTCATACCAGAATGGTCTATTGGTTTTCCCTACTTTCTTCAATTTAAGTCTGAATTTGACAATAAGGAGTTCATGATCTGAGCCACAGTCCACTCCCACTCTTGTTTTTGCTGACTGTATAGAGCTTCCCCATAATTGGCTGTGAAGAATACAATCAATCTGATTTCAGTATTGACCATCTGGCAATGTCCATGTGTAGAGTGTTCTCTGGTGTTGTTGGAAGAGGGTGTTTGCTATGATCAGTGTGTTTTCTTGGCAAAACTATATTAACCTTTGCCCTGCTTTGTTTTGTACTCCAAGGCCAAATTTGCCTGTTACTCCAGGTATCTCTTGACTACCTACTTTTGCATTCCAGTCCCCTATAATGAAAAAGACATCTTTTGGGGGTGTTAGTTCTAGAAGGTCTTGTAGGTCTTCATAGAATCGTTCAACTTCAGCTTCTTCAGCATTACTGGTTGAGGCATAGACTTAGATCACTGTGATTTTGAATGGTTTGCCTTGGAAACAAACAGAAATCACACTGTCATTTTTGAGATTGCATCCAAGTCCTACATTTCAGACTCTTTTGTGGACTATGAGCTTTTGGGCTCACTTGTGCTCATCTTCTCCTGTGAGAACTTGAAAACTACAACTCACTGCTGAATAACTACTTACAGGAGAATGTTGGATCCCACCAGAAAAAGATACCTCATATCCAAGGGCAAGGGAGAAGCCCCAACAAGACAGTAGGAGGGGCAAAATCGCATTTAGACTCAAATTCCATACCCACCAGAGATGCTTGGAGGGCTCAAACAAAACCTTGTGCAACCAGGAGTACCCACAGAGGCTGAGCCAGACCTGCCTTTGAGTGTTTGTCTCCTGCAGTGGCCTGCCACAGGGGCAGGGGCTCTGGGTGTAGCAGACCTGGGTATGGCATAAGCTCTCTTGGAGGAGGTGGCCATTAACCCCAACATAGAGCCCCCAGAACTTACACAGGACTGGGGAAACAGACTCTTGGAGGGCACAAACAAAGCCTTGTGTGCACCAGGACCCAGAAGAAAGGAGCTGTGGCCCCACAGAGACTGACCCTGACTTGCCTGTGAGTGTCCAAGAGTCTCTGCTGGAGGTGTGGATCAGTTGTGGCCCTCTGCAGAGCTGGGAGCCCTGAGTGTGGCAGTGTGTGCATGGGACCTTTGGAAGGAGGTTGCCATTGTGGTGGTTACCTCCACCATAGTTTGATCTCAGGTCAAACAATAGGGAGGGAAAAGAGCTCCACCCATCAACAGAAAATTGGATTAAAGATTTACTGAGCATGGCCTCACCCAACAGAACAAGACCCAGTTTCCTCCACAGTCAGTCTCTCCCAACAGGAAGCTTCCATAAGCCTCTTATACTTCTCCATCAAAGGGCAGATAGAATGGAAACCACAGTCATGGAAAACTAATCAAACTGATCACATGGACCCCAGCCTTGGCTAACTCAATGAAACTACGAGCCCTGCCATATAGGGCCACCCAAGATGGACAGGTCATGGTGGAGAACTCTGACAAAACGTGGTCCACTGGAGAAGGGAATGGAAAACCACTTCAGTATTCTTGCCTTGAGAACCCCATGAACAGTATGAAAAGGCAGAAAGATAGGACACTGAAAGATGAACTCCCCAGGTCGGTAGGTACCCAATATGCTACTGGAGATCAGTGGAGAACTAACTCCAGA
Organism: Capra hircus; assembly: GCF_001704415.2. Classification (NCBI taxonomy): domain Eukaryota; kingdom Metazoa; phylum Chordata; class Mammalia; order Artiodactyla; family Bovidae; genus Capra; species Capra hircus. The sequence goes on from NC_030822.1 coordinate 32,472,198, forward strand.
AAGAATGAAGCTGCCGCTGCTGCTAAGTCACTTCAGTCGTGTCTGACTCTGTGTGACCCTATGGACAGCTGCCCACCAGGCTTCTCTGTCCACGGGATTCTCTAGGCAAGAATACTGGAGTGGGTTGCCATTTTCTTCTCCAAAAGAATGAAGAGATGGAGCCAAAGCGAAAACAATGCACAGCTGTGGATGTGACTGGTGATGGAAGTAAAGTCCGATGCTATAAAGAACAATGTTGCATAGGAACCTAGAATGTTAGGTCCACGAATCAAGGTAAATTAGAAGTGGTCAAACAGGAGATGGCAACAGTGAATATCGACATTTTAGGAATCAAAGAACTAAAATGGACTGGAATTGCTGAATTTAACTCAGATGACCATTATATCTGGTGGAATATATGTATTATATGTGGTGGAATATACACTGTGGAATTTATATAGCTTGAACAATAAGAAACCAAAGGGCTCAGTTGGTAAGATCCATCCCCTATCACAAATGAGAAGACACATTTTCTTTAAATTAGAGGTTTTATTTCATTTTATTTCACTTAGTGAACTATTTAACTGAACAGATCATGCCAGGATTTTAGTAATAAAAGCCACCAATTATCTATCCTGAGTTTCTATGGAAGTCAGCATTAGTGAAAGAAGATACAAACTAAAAACAACATATTTCTAAGTTCAAACATTGAATACAACCCTATCTCACTAAAAACAAAAAAAACAAAAAAAACAGAAAGAAAGAAAGAACTCACATTTGTGTACCACTCCAAAAGAGCAAAAGGAAAATTTTATCACTATAAATAAATAGAGCAGAAAATGTTTTTTGTTTGTTTTGTATTGCTGGAATATCCAACACATCACTTGTCTGGCACTCCGTGATCAGCCTTGGCTTGTCCATTGGGAAAAGGGAGTCCTCATGTTAAATTCCTTGCAGAGCCATGTGAGCTTCCAGATTAAGAACTCACACCATCATCTGTCCAGTTGAAAGCATTCAGCTGTCTGCTGGTAGTCTATGTTTCCAGCCATGCAATGATGTTCTCTTCCACTTCTTTCCCTGGGTGGGGTATCCCTGAAAAAAAATTATGGCGATGGTTTTGAGTTAAAAGGGCTTTGAAGACTCTTCTCACAGAAAATACTAGCTAGCCCAAAAGTCCAGGCACAAGTTCTTACCAACAAAGGAACTGAATCCAGCCAAGATCCTCAGTAGAAGCAGATAGTGTGCAGAAAGCTCTTGCCTGTTTTCTTCTTCGCTGCCTGGAGCAGCTTAGGCAGACTGCTTTGCATATTGTCTTCCTGCTGGAGACCCTGGCAGAGCTCACAGATGATCAGAGCTCCAAGTGCGGCTGCCTCCAGGGTGTCCTCTATTTCCACGTTGATCACATGCACAGGCTGCCAGGTCTTCTGTTCTCTAGCACACAGATCTTTCACCACCACTTTATACACTCTCTCAGCACAGGTGAAGATGACATCAAAGGGATCTATGCGCTCTTGAAATCGTTCAGGGCCAGGTTGGATTCTCTCATTTCTTCCCAAGATCTGTAACAACCCATTGTTCCTGTAGTGCATTCTGTTTTTGCAGAGAAGGTCCTTGTGCATCTGCTCATATGTGGTGGAGAAATCCTATACAACAGGGAGGTTGGGTGCCAGTCCTGGCAGAGTCACACAGGATCCCACTCCAAAAGACCTGACCTTGCATCCTTTCTTCTTGAGGATGCTGTGGGCTTCCATGTTCCTGTTCATGTTGCTCTTACAGACCACAGCCACCCTGAGTGTGGAGGATGATATTATGATGGCCACTTTGAACTCCAGGCTGATGGGTGTGGGCTTACAGTCTCTTAAGGGCAGAAGTCAGGGAGAAGTCAGCCTAGTTCAAGTTCTTCAGACTAATCTAGTGTCAAAGAACAGATTGTCACCTATCCCATGTGGGAGGGGAATTTTTGATTGATAATTGGGTTAACTCTTGAGTAATTGGATTTGAACAATTGGTCAGTAATTGGACTGACCAGAGGATCAGTCCAGGCATCAGAACAATCTGGTGATTGTCACCTAAAAATCTAATTTTCCAAAAGGGTGTGGCTACCCTATGGGTGTGTTTTGAAATCTCCACTTGGCCCTTGGGTTCAATTGTGGGTGGGGCTACTATTGATATTAGGCAAAATACATAGACTACTCCCAAGCTTGTCACCAGTCCCCTCCAATGACCTGAGAACATGCGTGTGAAAAACATGTTTGAAATGTCCAAGCTTACACTTAATTCAATTATACATAAAATTACAAGTGTTGTTTTCTATTTCTTTCTTATAATTGATACTCTAGAACTGTAACTGTCGATCATGACAGGATACAGATAGTTTTACCCGTAAGTAATAAAATGATTCACCAGTGTAAAAAGTGATTCCTAGAAAACATCCCTCCTGATAGTGTTTGCAGGAGTTACAACATTACACATCCTCCATTTGATTTTCTTGAATTCATGATGATTCTCCAAGACAGTCCCTGGGATGTCACTTGACTGGACTCTCCTTCTGCAGGAAGGAAAGTAAATATGTGATAATTTGATATGATATGTAAATCTGATAAAAAATAATAATCACTCTGAAGAAGAATTTGTGGACAGTTGGTGAATTTTGACTATGTTCTATATTTTGGATTATAGTGTAGTATCAATACTATAAATATTGTGAAATATTGTGATTTGGTCATTGCACTGCTATATATGTAAGAGATTATCCTTAAGAAGTTACAGCTAAATATAGAGTCACGACACTGAATATTTTGCTAAATGGCACAACAAAAAAATTGGACTATGAATGAGAGAGACAGGGCCAGGAGCGGATGGGGCGGAGACATGGGGAGGAGGCAAAGAGGTAGGAAAATGTGGCCAAATACTAATAGTGGCTGAATCTAAATGAAAGTTTTACTGGCATTTATAATTTATTAATGTAGCTTTTATGTGTTTTAATAATTTTGACCATAAATAAGGCTGATCACCGAAGGACTGATGCTTTCAAACTGTGGTGCTGGAGAAGACTCTAGAGAGTCCCTTGGACAGCAGGAGGTCAAAGCAGTCAATCCTGAAGGAAATCAACTCTGAATATTCACAGGAAGGACTGGTGCTGAAGCTGAAGCTTCAATACTTTGGCCACCTGATGTGAAGATCCAACACACTGTGATGCTGGGAAAGACTGAGGGCAGGAGAAGGGGGCAACAGAGGACAAGATGGTTGGATGGTGTCATCAACTCAAAGAACATGAGTTTGAGCAAATTCCGGGAGATAGTGAAGGACAGGAAAGCCTGGCGTGCTGCAATCCATGGGATTGCAGAATCACACAAGATTGAGCAACTGAAAAACAAAAACAATTAATGTAGCTTTTATGTGTTTTAATAATATCTAAAAAACACTTCATAAATACTTATATTTTATCAACTATTTCTGTAAGTTAAGTAGGCATGGAGTCTTCCTGTATAAGCTCAATCCACCATGTTAAATTGAAATCTACGAATTTATAATCCTATAGATGCACATACACAGTAGTCTCTTCGTTACAAATATAAACGTAACTACTTACTTGGGATAATTAATAAAGATAAAACAGAGAATATTTTGAAGGTTGAGATATATTACCAGAAAAAAAAGATACAGGAAAATGCGGTAACTGAGTCTTCATTATAGATTTGAAGGCAACCAAAAAAGAGGAGGGTGAAGATTATTTCTTCATTATAGCCTAACACTTAAGGACATAAAGGGCTTCCCTGGTGGCTCAGAGGTTAAAGCGTCTGCCTGCAATGTAGGAGACCTGGGTTTGATCCCTGGGTCGGGAAGATCCCCTGGAGAAGGAAATGGCAACCCACTCCAGTATTCTTGCCTGGAGAATCCCATGGACGGAGGAGCCTGGTGGGCTACAAAGAGTTGGACACGACTGAGCAACTTCACTTACTCACTCACTAAGTACGTAAAAGACATGAAAATTTTAATAAGGCCATTAAATTATCTCACATTAACAATTGAAATTCATTATTTCAGTTTCTAGAATAGTAAATGACATGAAAGTAAGGTACATGTTTTATATTAATTTTGTCAAAATTACAAAGAAAAACTCTTAGGAATAAGTGAACTTAAAATAATCTGAATATTTGATAGTCTTTTTGTGATGATTAAGTTAGGATTAATATTTAGTAATTCTCATTAAAATAGAAACAGGAATAGTTAGAGTTAATTGTTACCAAAAGGAGTGTATGGTGTGTGGGGTCTGGCTGCTCGCTGCTCAAAAGCCAGTAAACAGGCCAGGTTGATGGAAAGGAAAGTTGCTTTATTTCAGATGCCTGCAACTGGGGAAGAGGGGTGGCAGATATCTGTCCAAAGGCCAACTCCCCACACTGACAAACAAGGGCTGAGAGAACATATAGACAGGCAGGCACAGGGGATGGGGGTGTGGGGGTGTGGTGCTCCATGCAAAAACAGCATAGTCACAATGGTCTGACCAGGATCATCTTGAATGTTTTTAGTGTGTGAAGGTGTGAAGTCGTTCAGTCGTGTCCGACTCTTTGCGACCCCATGGACTGTAGCCTATCAGGCTCCTCCCTCCATGGGATTCTCCAGGCAAGAGTACTGGAGTGGGTTACCATTTCCTTCTCTAGGGGGTCTTCCTTATCCAGGGATCGAACCCAGGTCTCCCACATTCCAGGCAGATGTTTTAACCTCTGGGCCACCAGGGAAGCCGCCCTTGAATGTTTTAGGTACAGTTAATCTTCAGTTCCAGGGTCCATTTGTTCCAATTTCTTTGTGGTCAGTTCTCAGAATTGTGGAATCTCATGTCCTGGGTACAGTCTGCTCATTTATGTAGGTAATTGCTCCACCTTGGGTTTTAGTATCTATAATATTGTCACCCTGCTTATTTAACTTATATGCAGAGTACATCATGAAAAACGCTGGACTAGAAGAAACACAAGCTGGAATCAAGATTGTCGGGAGAAATATCAATAACCTCAGATATGCAGATGACACCACCCTTATGGCAGAAAGTGAAGAGGCACTCAAAAGCCTCTTGATGAAAGTGAAAGAGGAGAGTGAAAAAGTTGGCTTAAAGCTCAACATTCAGAAAACGAAGATCATGGCATCTGGTCCTATCACTTCATGGGAGATAGATGGGGAAACAGTGGAAACAGTGTCAGACTTTATTTTTTGGGGCTCGAAAATCACTGCAGATGGTGACTGCAGCCATGAAATTAAAAGACGCTTACTCCTTGGAAGAAAAATTATGACCAACCTAGACAGTATATTCAAAAGCAGAGACATTACTTTGCCGACTAAGGTCCGTCTAGTCAAGGCTATGGTTTTTCCTGTGGTCATGTATGGATGTGAGAGTTGGACTGTGAAGAAGGCTGAGCACCTAAGAATTGATGCTTTTGAACTGTGGTGTTGGAGAAGACTCTTGAGAGTCCCTTGGACTGCAAGGAGATCCAACCAGTCCTTTCTGAAGGAGATCAACCCTGAGATTTCTTTGGAAAGAATGATGCTAAAGCTGAAACTCCAGTACTTTGGCCACCTCATGTAGAGAGTTGACTCATTGGAAAAGACTCTGATGCTGGGAGGGACTGGGGGCAGGAGGAGAAGGGGACGACAGAGGATGAGATGGCTGGATGGTGTCATGGACTCGATGGACGTGAATCTGAGTGGACTCCGGGAGATGCTGATGGACAGGGAGGCCTGGCGTGCTGTGATTCATGGGTTCGCAGAGTCGGACACGACTGAGTGACTGAACTGAACTGAACTGAAGACAGCTCACAGGATATGGCTCAGATTATCTACAGCCCTTGGAGAAAGAACAGAAGGTCCTTGACTGTGCTTGATGACTACATTATTATTAGTCTCCTTAGACAGTTTTCCTTTGTTTTAGCATTTCTTTGATTAAATTTATTCTTTGATCAAGGTTTCCCTCAGGCAAAAGGCAGGCAGAGGACATGGGAGGGGGCAAGGACCATATGATCCTGCTCCATTTCATAATGACATAAACATCTCATTTATTGAAAATAATGTATGTACACACCCAATTCAAGGGTGAAAAGCTGAGGAGAAGGGGTTGGTTTTGACAGATACAGAGAACCATAATAACTTTACTCATGTGGAAACAATGGAAAGGGTGTTGTTAGAAATGCAGCTCTAAATCTGGGTTCCTTGGGGCAACAGCCTTCCCCGGAGTCTCCAGGCAAATGCATAAAAATCTCTGCTCCCTGATGCCCAACTCTCAGAGTCCTCCTTGATTCATCACATTGTATTCTATGAAGACTGCATTTGAAGCACGTAAGTAAGTTATTTACTGATACGGTATAAACCTTGGGGAAGGGAAGAAAATTACAGCATCAAGACTAAACTGTTTAGGGGAACAAAAGCAGACATTTGAAAATATTAAGACTTTCGTCTGGTGTTAAGTAAGAGAGTGATATCTAATTTTCTCCAATTAAAAAACTCATAATAATTAACTCTTCCCAGGATAGCATCCAAGCTCCTTAACTTGTAATCACAGCCAAAATACTTTTGCTTCTATCTTTTTACCATTGCATATACATGTGATCACACAATCATACAGGTCACAATCATACAGGGTGGCAAACTGTTTAAAATATTTAATGCTTTTAAAAATATTTAAATGCATTAAATATTTCTATGACAGAAGTTTATCCTTAAACTCCCAAAAGACTTCATGTCATTCCCCACCTGATTGACCTGCATCCAATGAAGAACATCCCATAGCCAAATAGACTGAATTATTCATTCCATCTGGTTCCCATAGTTTTTTTTCTTGATACTACTATTATCTTTCTTTTTATTTTTTAAATTTTTTTTAATTTTTATTTTTACTTTATTTTGCTTTACAATAATGTATTGGTTTGGCCATACATTGACACGAATCAGCCACGGGTGTACCTGAGTTCCCAATCCTGAACCCCCCTCCCACCTCCCATCCCATATCATCTCTCTGGATTTCTTTACCATATAATTTTCTTTAACTATATAAACATTCATTTTCTCTGTGAGATGATTACCTCCTTTTACAGATAATATCTTGTTCATCTTCCCATCCTATATTGTTCCTGGCTCACTCACTGTGGAAAAGAATCAGACAGATGCCGTGAACTCTGAGTACAGTCTGAAATTTTGATTGTGTCTGTTAACAGGGGATGAGGTCCCAGTCATCTGCTCCAGGTATGACTGTCTTTAACCATACTAGTGTTAGCCACACAGTCTTCTACCTTATGGGCATCCCTGGCCTTGAGGACCAGCATGTGTGGATCTCTATCCCCTTCTTCATTTCCTATGTCATCGCCCTGCTTGGGAACAGCCTGCTCGTCTTCATTATCCTCACCAAGCGCAGCCTGCATGAACCCATGGACCTCTTCCTCTGCATGCTGTCCGGAGCAGACCTTGTCCTCTCCACGTGCACAGTCCCTCAGGCTTTGGCCATCTTCTGGTTCAATGCGAGGGAGATCTCCCTGGATTGCTGCATCACTCAACTCTTCTTCATCCATTCCACCTTCATCTCTGAGTCAGGGATCTTGCTGGTGATGGCATTTAACCACTACATAGCCATATTCTACCCACTGAGATACACCACTATTCTTACGCATACACTGATAGGGAAAATCGGTGTGACTATCTTTTTGAGAAGTTATGGTACAATTTCCCCAATAATATTTCTTCTGAAAAGGCTAACTTTTTGTAAAAGTAACATTTTTCCAACCACTGTTTGTGAGCACATCGCCGTGGCCAAATTTTCCTGTGATGACATACAAGTAAACTTCTGGTATGGATTTTTTGTCCTATTGTCAACAGTGACCTTAGATGTTGTGCTAATATTTGTGTCATATATGCTTATTCTCAGTGCTGTCTTCCGCATCCCTTCTCGAGATGCTCGCCACAAGACTCTCAATACATGTGGCTCTCATGTCTGTGTCATCATACTCTTTTATGGACGTGGGATCTTCTCAGCTTTCACTCCTCGCTTTGCACATCATATCTTACCCCATGTCATATCTTACTGGCCAGTGTTTGCATTCTGGCTCCTACTATGCTGAATCCCATCATTTATGGGATCAAAACTAAACAGATCCGGGACCAGGTATCTCAGGTTTTGTGTCAAAAAAAGATATGACTTTGGAAATGGAAGCAAAACTGCTGTTTTCTCAACATTTCTCACTCACAGTCTGAAAAATAAACCAGCTCACCTTCTTAATTCATTCTTACTCTAGATAGGTATTTGGAAAAAGACAAATTATGGATAATCGCTAGAGTACACTTTCCTGGTTTGTTGCATGCCTTGACATAATGATGCAGTTCTTATTCCTCTTATCTACTTTGGGGCATGGCTGTGTATATTCTTCCCTTTGTCTGCTCTATCACAAAGTTTTGATTTTCACAGGCTCACCTCTACCCACAGTCATTCTGTTACTTGTTCTATCAGAAGGAAGGGAGGGAGGAAGTGAGGTTCAGAGGAGGGAGGGAAAAAGGACAGAGAAGGAAGAGAGAAAGGAAAGGAGAGTTTCAGAGGGAGGCAGGGAGGGAAACAAGCACGCAAAAGCCTCTGGCACCCGTATATTTCCCCACTGCTCCTCCTCTGTATCCCTTCTTTTCCTCCTCTTGCTCCCCCTCCTCTTTCTTGTCTCCTTTTCCTCCTCCTCTGTTCCTTCTCCTTCTTCTTTCTCCGTTTCCATCACAGAAGAACACCTGAAAGAGCTCTCTATATATTCAGGTTTCGATACTTTTCTATTTTTTCAATCTCATACCAATCATTTTCCCTTCATGTTGCACGCATGTTACAGTGACCTCTACCCTGCCGAATTCAATGGTCAATATTCATGCTACACGACACATGAGAAATAGTTCACACAGCCAAACAGCTCTCATTCTTGAAAATTCTCCCTCATCCGACATCAGACAATATATTAGAAATAAACGCTGTATAAAATTACTTATTTCTTATAAAATGGAGATAGTAACTGCTAATATCTTACAATAGATTGCTATATGTTTTCTATGGTGTATTTGTGTGCAGGTAAATAATTTTCTTTAATTTGGACTACATTCCACCTACTATTCCAGAAAGTACCTTTCTCACTTAGCAAAGAAATGTAGACATATGCCTGTGCTAAAATTGTACACCTCTAGTCATTAGCAATTGCAGCCACCAAGGATGGTGAGCTGATGAGCCCTGAGAAAACTCAGGATATGAAAACACAGGATAGTGGCTGCAGATAACTGAGCTGCATATCAAAGTAATGATTTCAGTGAGCCCAGATTCTTGCATCTTCCCATACATAGACAAGCACTGAATTCCTTAACTTGGTATATATGGGTTTTTTTAATTAACAATAATCTTTTGTCATTCAGACCACTGGCCCTTGGTTGCAAAACTTCTATATAACCTGGCTTCCTCCTACCTTGCCTCCTCAGAGCAGTTCTCTCAGGGTTATTTGAGACACTCCCTCCTCAGGCTTGAAGTCCTAAAAATTCCTGCCAAATAAATATAACTCTCAAAAAAATTCTTTAAAAACCAACTATTAAAAAAAAAAAACCAACTGTACACTTCTGCAGGCATTTTTATCATCTTTCCATTGTTATTATACAAAGATGTACTATAATTTAGCCAGGAGTCTTGTCAAAAAGCATTTTAAAAAGCCATACTCTTTTCAAAAAGCATTTCTCATATGTAATTTTTTAATTTACTGTTCATTTCCCAATCAAGAGCAGGCTCAGCATTCTCTAAATATTACTTCCTAAGTGTCCGTTATATCGTCTGAGATAGATAAATGGTCATAGATAATGAAATGCATAAAGAAGTTACACATATTGCATTTGCCACTGTGGTTCACCTTTTTGTCTTTGATTTTTATATGTATTTTTACACGTCTAACTCAATGAAATTATGAGCCATGCCGTGTACGGCCACCCAAGCTGGACAGGTCATGGTGGAGAGTTCTGATGAAATACTGGAGAAGGGAATGGCAAACAACTTCAGTATTATTGCCTTGAGAATCCCAGGAACAGCATGAAAAAGCAAAAAGATATGATGGACAGGGAAGCCTGGTGTGCTGTAGTCCATGGGATAATAAAGAGTCAGACAAGACTGAATGACTGAACTGAACTTACATATCTGAAACTATATTTCATACAGACTACAAACATAATCTATGTGAAATCTATTTATATTTTACATACATTTTACATACATATATTTATAATTATTTATAATATAGTTTTAACATAATTTTAGCTGGTTATAAAATCAGTTCATGGAAGAACCATAATTCACCTAGCCATTTAACTATTATTAACATGAAGTATATTTCAAAATTTTCAGTTATCTGAGAAAGTAATGGTTATTAAAACATTTCCTCATTTTTCCTATCCATTATTTTTAGTTTACACATACTTCCTTAACTGGTTGAAATATGACTCTTTTCCTTTGATTTTTCTTATCCCGCTTTTTTCCTAGTGTGCTTCAGAAGTGTTTAAAAATCAAACAAAACTAACATATTTTAATGTTTGGTTTCTACTTAATTTAGCATTTGAATAATTATGGTCAGTGTTTTTAAAATGTCTGCTGATTTTAAAAGACAAAATAACAAAGAACCACTTTCAGTTCAGTTCAGTTCAGTTGCTCAGTCATGTCTGACTCTTTGCGACCCCATGAATCACAGCACGCCAGGCCTCCCTCTCTATCACCAACTCCTGGAGTCCATTCAAACCCATGTCCATTGAGATGCCATCCAACCATCTCATCCAACCCCTTCTCAATCTTTCCCAACATCAGGGTCTTTTCAGATGAGTCAGCTCTTTGCATCAGGTGGCCAAAGTATTGGAGTTTCAGCTTCAACATCAGTCCTTCCAAAGAACACCCAGGACTGATCTCCTTTAGGATGGACTGGTTGGATCTCTTTGCAGTCCAAGGGACTCTCAAGAGTCTTCTCTAACACCACAGTTCAAAAGCATCAATTCTTAGGTGCTCACCTTTCTTTATAGTCCAACTCTCACATCCATACATGACTACTGGAAAAACCATAGTCTCGACTGGACGGACCTTTGTTGACAAAGTAATGTCTCTGCTTTTTAATATGCTGTCTAGTTTGGTCATAACTTTCCTTCCAAGGAGTAAGTGTCTTTTAATTTCATAGCTGCAATCACCATCTGTAGCGATTTTGGAGACCAGAAAAACAAAGTCTGACACTGTTTCCACTGTTTCCCCATCTATTTCCCATGAAATGATGGGACCAGATGCCATGATCTTTGTTTTCTGAATGTTGAGCTGTAAGCCAGCTTTTTCACTCTCCCTTTTCACTTTCATCAAGAGGCTTTTGAGTTCCTCTTCACTTTCTGCCATAAGGGTGGTGTCATCAAAGTATCTGAGGTTATGATATTTCTCCCGGCAATCTTGATTCCAGCTTGTGATTCTTCCAGCCCAGTGTTTCTCATGATGTACTCTGCATAAAAGTTAAATAAACAGGGTGACAATATACAGCCTTGATGTACTCCTTTTCTTATTTGGAACCAGTCTGTTGTTCCATGTCCAGTTCTAACTGTTGCTTCCTGTCCTGCATATAGGTTTCTCAAGAGGCAGGTCAGGTGGTCTGGTATTCCCTTCTCTCTCAGAATTGTCCACAGTTGATTGTGATCCACACAGTCAAAGGCTTTGGCATAGTCAATAAAGCAGAAATAGATGTTTTTCTGGAACTCTCTTGCTGTTTCTATGATCCAGCAGATGTTGGCAATTTGATCTCTGGTTCCTCTGCCTTTTCTAAAACCAGCTTGAACATCTGGAAGTTCATGGTTCACGTATTGTTGAAGCCTGGCTTGGAGAATTTTGAGCATTACTGTACTAGCATGTGAGATGAATGCAATTGTGCGGTAGTTTGAGCATTGTTTGGCATTACCTTTCTTTGGGATTGGAATGAAAACCGACTTTTCCCATCCTGTGGCCACTGCTGAGTTTTCCAAATTTGCTGGCATATTGAGTGCAGCACTTTCACAGTGTCATCTTTGAGGATTTGAAATAGCTCAACTGAAATTCCATCACCTCCACTAGCTCTGTTCATAGTGATGCTTTCTAAGGCCCACTTGACGTTGCATTTCAGGATGTCTGGCTCTAGGTGAGTGATCACACCATCGTGATTATCTTGGTCGTGAAGATAATTTTTGTACAGTTCTGTGTATTCTTGCCACCTCTTCTTAACGTCTTCTGCTTTTGTTAGGTCCCTACTATTTCTGTCCTTTATTGCACCCATCTTTGCATGAAATGTTCCCTTGGTATCTCTAATGTTCTTGAAGAGATCTCTAGTCTTTCCCATTCTATTTTTCCCCTCTATTTCTTTTCATTGATCACTGAGGAAGGCTTTCTTATCTCTCCTTGCTACTCTTTGGAACTCTGCATTTAAATGTGTATATTTTCCCTTTTCTCCTTTGCTTTTCAATTCCCTTCTTTTCACAGCTATTTGTAATGCCTCCTCAGACAGCCATTTTGCTTGTTTGCATTTCTTTTTCTTGGGGATGGTCTTGATACCTGTCTCCTGTACAATGTCATGAACCTCCATAGTTCATCAGGCTCCCTGTCTGTGATCACTAATTATACCCACTAAACAAAATAGTTAATAACTACAGAATATTTTGTCATTTAAGCATATTTTCACATATGATTTTTGTGAATACTCTATGCCTTACTTTTTTATTCAATGTTATATAACAAGTGTGTTCCTTTGACATCAAGGACATTATATAAATGTGAGTTCAGTTCATTTGCTCAGTCATATCCAACTCTGCAACCCCATGGACTGCAGCACACCAGGCCTCCCTGTCCATCACTAAGTCTCAGAGCTTGCTCAAACTCATGTCCATTGAGTCGGTGATGCCATCCAACCACCTCATCCTCCTTTGTCCCCATCTCATCCTGCCTTCTTTCTAACCAGGATCAGGTTCTTTTCCAAGGAGTCAGATCTTTGCATCAGGTGGCCAAAGTACTGGGGTTTCAGCTTCAGCATCAGCCCTTCCAATGAATATTCAGGACTGATTTCCTTTAGGATGGACTGGTTGGATCTCCTTGCAGTCCAAGGGACTCTCAAGAGTCTTCTCCAACATCATAGTTCAAAAGCACCATTTCTTTGGTGCTCAGCTTTCTATATAGCCAGCTCTCACATCCATACATGACTAGTGGAAAAACCAGAGCCTTGACGAGAGAGACCTTTGTTGGCAAAGTAATGTCTCTGTTTTTTAATATGCTATCTAGGTTGGTTATAACTTTTCTTCCAAAGAGCAAGTATCTTTTAATTTCATGACTGCAGTCACCATCTGCAGTGATTTTGGAGCCCAAAAATTTTTGAATGTTTTGAATGTTGAATGTTAAGGTTTCTATGAATCTTTGTATAATATACTACCACATGGCATACTGTGTTCTAGTAAACTAGTGGATTCTTTTTGAATATTTACATCTGTGTAACTGACAGTATAAATAAAATTGTTATGAAATTAAGCATTAATAAACATCTGCTATATTTTGTGTCCTTAGTGTACACTGTAAAAACAGATTCTGAAATATTTTTACTGCATATATGAGCAACTGGATCGCAGTCAGTTTGAATATGTTTTTTATGCACAAAAAATTTTATTTTATTTTTAAAAAATTTTTATTTACTTACTCTTTTATTTATTTTAAAATATCATTTCTTTTTTTAAAATTTATTTTACTTTACAATACTGTATTGGTTTTGCCATACATTGATATGAATCCACCACAGGTGTACATGCGTTCCCAAACAGGAACCCCCCTCTCACCTCCCTCCGCATAACATCTCTCTGGGTCATCCCCGTGCACCAGCCCCAAGCATGCTGTATCCTGCATTGGACATAAATTGGAGATTCTTTTCTTCCATGATGGTTTACATGTTTCAATGCCATTCTCCTAGATCATCCCACCCTCTCCCTTTCCCTCTGAGTCCAAAAGTCTGCTCTACACATCTGTGTCTCTTTTGCTGTCTTGTTACAGGGTCATTACCATCTTTCTAAATTCCATATATATGTGTTAGTATACTGTATTGGTGTTTTTCTTTCTGGCTTCCTTCACTCTGTATAATTGGCTCCAGTTTCATCCATCTCATTAGAACTGATTCAAATGTATTCTTTTTAATGGCTGAGTAATACTCCATTGTGTATATGTACCACAGCTTTCTTATCCATTCATCTGCTAATGGACATCTAGGTTGTTTCCATGTCCTGACTATTATAAACAGTGCTGTGATGAAAAATGCTGGAGAGGCTGTGGAGAAAAGGGAACCCTCTTATACTGTTGGTGGGTATGCAAACAAGTACAGCCACTATGGAGAACAGTATGGAGATTCCTTAAAAATTGCAAATAGAACTGCCTTATGACCCAGCAATCCCATTCCTGGGCATACACATCGAGGAAACCAGAATAGAAAGAGACACATGTACCCCCCAAAATTTTAAATATGCATGTTATAAATTGTAAGATAATCCATCATTTCCAAAAATTGAATAAAATACAATAGCAATATGTAAAGGTAAGATACCATTTTCAACTAAATTATATTTTTATTGGCTTTAAATGTTGAAAAATACTTGTACGACATTTGAAGTTAAGCTTTATTTGAGACAAAATGAGGACTGCAACCCAGGAGGCAGGTTTCCAGATAGTTCTGAGACACTCCTCCAAGGAAGCGAGTGGAGGAGCCAGGGTATATAGAAGTTTTGCAACTAAGGGTAGGTAGTCAGGAACCTCAAAGATTACTGTTGATTAAAAAACAAAACTAACAGGTACCTTGAGGTAAGGAATTTAGTTCTTTTCTATGTAAGGGAAGATGCAAAAGTCTGGGCTCATTGAAATCATTCCTTTGATATGCACCTCAGCTGTGTGAGGGGCTTCCCAGGTGGCGCTAGTGGTCAAGAACCTGCCTGCCAATGCAGGAGATTTAAGAGACCAGGTTTGATTCCTGGGTCGGGAGGATCTCCTGGAGGATGGCACAGCAGCCTACTACAGTATTCTTGCCTGGAGAATCCCATGGACAGAGGAGCCTGGTGGGCTATGGCCCATAGGATTACAAAGAGTCGCACACAACTGAAGCGACATAGCAGTTAAGATATTCAGTTGCATCATCCTACCAACACACACCCAGGTTCCCCTTCCTAATCAACTATTCCCACTAACCCTGGGAGCCTTTTATCTGTTTTCTATGCTTACATTTTGCCTTTTCCAAAATGCCCCACAAATGGAATCATATAGTTTTTAACTGAGCTATTTGTTTTAGTTGTTGAATCATAATGGTTATTAATATATTCTAGATACTAGACCTTTAGCAGATAGGTAATTTGAAAATATTTTCTCCTATTCAAGGGACTGTCTCTTCACTTTCTTGATAATGTGCTTTTAAGTAGAAAATTTTCACTTTTAATAAAGTCGAATTTATCTAATTTTATGTTGTGTTGTTTGTGCTTTGGTATCATACCTAATTTTTTTACTTTTCTTCCCATTGCTTTTGTTTACTAAACGGATATTGTCTACACATAATGGCCTGCCTCAAGGAACCCTGCCCCTCTGCCTGAACACCATCCCTTCCTGGAGGCTGACCATTCCAGGAGACAGTTGCAAGAAAAATGGTGTTTTTTCTTTACTTCCACAGCTCCTCCCCTGCTCCATTTTATAAAAGAACCTGGCATCCAGACCCCAAATAAAATGATTATTTTGAGATATTAGTCTGCCATCTTCTCAGTCTTCTGGCTTTTTGAATAAAGTTGTTATTCCTCGCCTCAACAAATTTCTTAGATTTATTGGCTTGTCGTGCAGCAAGCAGAGTGAGCTAAGACTCGATAACAGATTTATAACTGCTTTCTTGTAAGATTTTTATAGGTTTAACTCTTATATTTACATTTTTGATCCATTGTGACCAAACTTTTATATATAGCGAAAAGTAGGGGTTTCTCTTCTTTTGTCTGTGGCTATCTAGTTTTCCCAGGATGGTTCTGAAAAAGGGCTATTGTTTCCTCCATTGAATTGACTTGCCACAATTATTTGTCTTTTTTTCCCCCTCAGGAGTGCTATGGGTAGTCAGCATCCTTTTTTTCCTGATATTATCTTTCTGTAAGCTTATTTTTTAAATTGGTTAATAACTGTTTCACAATGTTGTCTTTTGTTGTTTACTTGTTTTATACAAATTCAAGGGCTTTTTTCTGTTTCCATGGAAAATGTGACTGGAATATTTCAATGCATTGAAAAGAATCTGTGGATGGCATTATGTAGTATGGACATTTTAACTATATCAGTTCTTCTGGTCCATGAACAAGGATAGCTTTCCATTTGTTTGTCTCCTTCAATTAATTTTACCACAGTTTTGGAGTTTTCAGTGTAGAAATATTCACATCCTTGGAGAGATCTATTCCTAATTATTTTACTGTTTTTCTATTGCAAGCATAATTGTTTTATTTCTTATTCAAGTAGTTCATTGTTAGTGTATAAAAATGAAACTGTCTTATATAAGTTGACTTTGTATCCTGCAACTTTACTAAATTCATTGATCAGTTCTAATAGTTTTTTAGTGGAGCCTTTAGGATTTTCTATATGAAAACTACATAGAAAATGCAAAATTCTAAAACTCCTAAAGGCCAACAGAAGAGAAAATCCAGATGACGTTGGATTTGGGTGGCTCAGATGGTAAAGCATCTGTTTACAATGCAGGAGACCCAGGTTTGATCCCTGGGTTGGGAAGATCCTCTGGAGAAGGAAATGGCAACCCATACCAGTACTCTTGCCTGGAAAATCCCATGGATGGAGGAGCATTGTAGGCTACAGTCCATGGGGTCACAAAGATTTGGACATGACTGAACGACTTCACTTCCACTTTCTTTTGGGATAAAATGATATCATAGTCACTGCAGAAATGAAAATTAAAACAACAATGAGATGTCATTGCACACCTAATGAGATGGAGAAAATCCAAATCGTTGACCACAGCAAATGTTGGCATGGATGTATAGTAATAGGAATTCTCATTCATTGCTGGTGGGAATTCAAAATGGTACAGCCACTTAGGAAGACAAGCAGCTTCTTACAAAACTAAGCATACTCTTACCATACAGGTGTTTATCCACACGAACTAAAAATGTATATCCACAAAAAACTGGTGCATGGTCATTGATAGCAGCTTGTTATAACTGCCAAAACCTGGAAGCAATCAAGGTGTCGTTCACTGAGTGAACGGAAAATGCACTATTAAAAATGAAATAAACAAAAGATATTTGGGTTGGCAAGGGACAATTAAACCACTATTTCAGTTCAGTCGCTCAGTCATGTCCAACTCTTTGCGACCCCAATGACTGCAGCACGCCAGGCCTCCCTGTCCATCACCAATTCCCAGAGTTTACTCAAACTCATGTCCATTGAGTCAGTGATGCCATTCAACCATCTCATCCTCTATCGTCCCCTTCTCCTCCTGCCTTCAGTCTTTCCCATCATCAGGGTCTTTTCCAATGAGTCAGTTCTTCGTGTCAGGTGGCCAAAGTATTGGAGTTTCAGCTTCAGCATCAGTCTTTCCAATGAATATTCAGGATTGACTTCTTTTAGGATGGACTGGTTGGATGTCCTTGCAGTCCAAAGGACTCTCAAGAGTCTTTTCCAACACCACAGTTCAAAAGCATCACTTCTTTGGTGCTCACTATTAATAAGCCACTATTTATTAATAGATTATTAACAGATGAAATGATTGAGCATATAGAACATGCTAACAATCCATACAACACTGAAACAGATTTAGCAAAGTTTTAGGATAAAAGTTTAAAAAACAAACAATATTTTTAAATACTAGTAGCAAATAGTTTAAAGCAAAATTATAAACCATTTCATTTATTATAGCATGAAAATAAATATGATTTCCAACAGAAACTCTACAAGCCAGAAGAAAATGGCACGATATATTTAAAATGAAGAAAGGGAAGAACTACAACCAAGACTACTCTACCCGGCAAGACTCGTGTTTAGGTTTGGTGGAGAAATTAAAATCTTTCCAGACAAGCAAAACTTAAGAGAATTCAGCACCACCCAACCAGCTTTACAACAAATCCTGAAGGAACTTCTCTAGGCAGGAAACACAAGAGAAGGAAAAGAACTACACAAAATAAACCCGAAGCAATTAAGAAAATGGTAGTGGGATTATACATATTGATAATCACCTTAATTGTAAATGGATTAAATGTACCAACCAAAAGACAGATTGGCTGGGCAGATGAAAACATGTGCATGTATGCACTTCCACATACCACATCACTCTATTTCACTCCCTAAACTGTATGTAATTATTTTATATTGTTAGATTAATCATGTTTCCATTATGCCTTTCAACTGTAATTATCTTCTATGTTTTTGTTTTGGTCTGGCTATTGATTGTGAAAACTGATTAAAATCTTTACTATTGTGATTATGCAACTATTATTCACTTAATATCGTCGTATCATGATTGGTCAACAGAAAATAATGCAATTCTATTTCACTAAAACTACCATTTAGTAGAAAAACTTGCAATCACTTTTTGACATCTAGATGCATATCAGGATTACCTTGAAATATTTTGAAAAATACAAATGTCCAGGTACTGCTACTCTTCTACAAAACACCAGATGTGTTTCCCATAAGCAAGCATGTTTAAAAACAAGTGGACTGTATGATGATCTTTTACTTTTATCTAGTTTGTTTCACTATTTCTATTTCATATTCAGTGCTCCCATTTCATTTAGGTTTTTTTCCAATTTCTCTGTCTCTTTTTGATGTTGTTGTTCTTTCTCAAGCCTTTATCAAGTGTAGTAGGAAAGCTTTTATATGCATGCATATATCCATATATATAGCATGTATAATATATATATTTTAGAAAATTTATTAATTTTGCCTAGCTAAAAAAATTATGACATTTTGATTCCACTTGTTCGACTTAGTATGTATAGAATGTTAGATTTCTAATTTATATTCTTTCAAAGATTTATAGTTCCATGTATTTTAACATCTGTCATTACTGTCAACATTCTAGAAAATTTATTATCTTAGTGATTTAAAAAAAACTTAAATGAGACTTGAAAATTCTAATTTTGAGAATATAAAGAAATACTTTGCTGTTTAAAAAATGGGAAATTAACAAATGATACAGTATTGTTAACTGAAGTAGAGATTTTGTTTGAATTTCACAAAATTTTATGATACTGTCCATTATTTGTTTTCATACCTTATTCAAGACCCCATATTATATTGAATTGCACTGAGCAGCTTCAGCCTCATGAAACAAATTCTGTCAAATTCCGTTTTCACTTTTATTCTTTTACAAATAATTTTTAATTTTCCTTGTTATGGCCTCCTAGATACACCTGTCATTTAAGAGCAGACATTTAATTTCTAAATACAAGGGATTTTATTTAAAGTATCTTTACATTAATTTCTCATTTGGATTATAATTTCTCATTTAAATGCTTTCTTCGTTGCAATCACCCTGGGTGCTTTTTTCACTCCAACTTATTGAGGCTTTCGATGGCTAAGTAGAATATCTCTCCTGGTAAATGTCACATTGTACTTGAAAATATGTGGGTTATTTTCAAATATCTTTTAATATTGATTTCTAACATAATTTCCCAGTGATAAGAGAATAGACTCTGTACGATTTCAATACCTTTAGACTATGAAAATTTTCACCTTGCTTTATGTCCCAAGAAATATTCCAGGGTCTCCTAGTTTACAATCTATAGGGACTTGAATAGAATTTGTATGCTACTGTGAAAATTGTGGGTGAAAATTGTATAAATTTCAACTATGTTGAATTGGTTCACAGTGCCTTTCAGGTCTACTATATCCTTTTCCTTCTCTGTATATTCATTCTATTAATTTTTTTGAGAGTTTGATATTGAAACTCCAACTAAAATCTTAATTTACCTATTTAAAAAATAATTAAAATATAGGAATATATTCTTTGCAGCCAGAGATGGAGAAGCTCTATACAGTCAACAAAAACAAGACCAGGAGCTGACTGTGGCTCAGATCATGAACTCCTTCTTGCTAAATTCAGACTTAAATTGAAGAAAGTAGGGAAAACCACTAGACCATTAAGGTATGACCTAAATCAAACCACTTATGATTATACAGTGGAAGTGAGAAATAGATTTCAGGGGCTAGATCTGTAGATAGAGTGCCTGATGAACTATGGACGGAGGTTTGTGACATTGTACAGGAGACAGGGATCAAGACCATCGCCATGGACAAGAAATGCAAAAAAGCAAAACGGCTGTCTGGGGAGGCCTTCAAATAGCTGTGAAAAGCAGAGAAGCAAAAAGCAAAGGAGAAAAGGAAAGATATAAGCATCTGAATGCAGAATTCCAAAGAATAGCAAGGAGAGATAAGAAAGCCTTCCTCAGTGATCAATTCAAAGAAATAGAGGAAAACAACAGAATGGGAAAGACTAGAGATCTCTTCAAGAAAATTAGAGATACCAAGGGAACACTTCATGCAAAGATGGGCTCGATAAAGGACAGAAATGGTATGGACCTAATAGAAGCAGAAGATATAAAGAAGAGGTGGCAAGAATACACAGAAGAACTGAACAAAAAAGATCTTCACGACCAAGATAATCACGATGGTGTGATCACTCACCTAGAGCCAGACTTCCTGAAATGTGAAGTCAAGTGGGCCTTAGAAAGCATCACTATGAACAGAGCTAGTGGAGGTGATGGAATTTCAGTTGAGCTATTTCAAATCCTCAAAGATGATGCTGTGAAAGTGCTACACTCAATATGCCCGCAAATTTGGAAAACTCAGCAGTGGCCACAGGATGGGAAAAGTCGGTTTTCATTCCAATCCCAAAGAAAGGCAATGCCAAACAATGCTCAAACTACCGCACAATTGCATTCATCTCACATGCTAGTAAAGTAATGCTCAAAATTCTCCAAGCCAGGCTTCAACAATACGTGAACCATGAACTTCCAGATGTTCAAGCTGGTTTTAGAAAAGGCAGAGGAACCAGAGATCAAATTGCCAGCATCTGCTGGATCATGGGAAAAGCAAGAGAGTTCCAGAAAGACATCTATTTCTGCTTTATTGACTATGCCAAAGCCTTTGACTGTGTGGATCACAATAAACTGTGGAAAATTCTGAAAGAGATGGGAATACCAGACCATCTGACCTGCCTCTGGAGAAACCTATATGCAGGTCAGGGAGCAACAGTTAGAACTGGACATGGAACAACAGACTGGTTCCAAATAGGAAAAGGAGTACGCCAAGGCTGTATATTGTCACCCTGCTTATTTAACGTATATGCAGAGTACATCATGAGAAATGCTGGGCTGGAAGAAGCACAAGCTGGAATCAAGATTGCTGGGAGAAATATCAATAACCTCAGATATGCAGATGACATCACCTTTATGGCAGAAAGTGAAGAGGAACTCAAAAGCCTCTTGATGAAAGTGAAAGAAGAGAGTGAAAAAGTTGGCTTAAAGCTCAACATTCAGAAAACGAAGATCATGGCATCCGGTCCCATCACTTCATGGGAAATAGATGGGGAAACAGTGGAAACAGTGTCAGACTTTATTTTTTGGGGCACCAAAATCACTGTAGATGGTAATTGGAGCCATGAAATTAAAAGATGCTTACTCCTTGGAAGGAAAGTTATGACCAACCTAGATAGCATATTGAAAAGCAGAGACATTACTTTGCCAACAAAGATCTGTCTAGTCAAGGCTATGGTTTTTCTAGTGGTCATGTATGGATGTGAGAGTTGGACTGTGAAGAAGGTTGAGCACTGAAGAATTGATGCTTTTGAACTGTGGTGTTGGAGAAGATTCTTGTAGAGTCCCTTAGACTGCAAGGATATCCAACTAGTCCATTCTGAAGGAGATCAGTCCTGGGTGTTCTTTGGAAGGACTGATGCTAAAGCTGAAACTCCAATACTTTGGCCACCTCATGCGAAGAGTTGACTCATTGGAAAGGATTCTGATGCTGGGAAAGATTGAGGGCAGGAGGAGAAAGGGGCGACAGAAGATGAGACCGTTAAATGGCTTCACCGACACAAGGGACACGAGTTTGAGCAAACTCCGGGAAACAGTGAAGGATAGGGAAGCCCGTAATGGTGCAGTCCATGAGGCCACAAAGAGTTGGACATGACTTAGCAACTGAATATCAACAACAATCTTAAATTCAAGTCCATTTTAATAACTCTGCATCCCCCTCTCCCACACACACACATTCATATTATTTGACATCATATTTTGCATCTTTTGTTTTATTTATTCCCTAACAACTTATTTGGATACACATAATTTTACTCCTTTTGCCTCCACCCTCCCACCTTTGGTTGCACTGGGTCTTTGTTGCTGCTCATGGACTTTCCCTAATTGTGGAGAGCAGGGGCTACTCTTCATGTTAGTATTAGGGCTTCAGGTTGCCGCGGCTTCTCTTGCAGAGCATGCACTGTAGCCATGGGGGCTTCAGTAGTGGCTCACAGGCTTAGTTGCCCTGCGATGTGTGGTATCTTCCCAGACCAGAGATCCACTCTGTGTCCCTTCTTGGTGGGCGGATTCACAACCGCTGACCACCAGGCAAGTCTCTCCTTTTCTCTTTTTAATCTTCCTGTTAGCTTTATAAATTGCTGATAAACTACCTTACCTCTGTGTTTGAGGTACCATTGAGATTTTCCTTTGTAATTTTCACATTTATAATTGCAATATTTTCTTTTCTACTTAAAGAATTCCTTTTAACTTTTATTATAAAGCTGGTTTCATGGTGCTGAACTCCTTTAGTTTTTGCTTGTTTGTAAAACTCTTTATTTCATCTTCAAATCTGAAAGTAGCCTTGCCAGGTAGAGTATTTTAGTTTTTTCCATTCATTATTTTGAATATTCTTATGCCACACTCTCTTCTAACCTGCAACGGTTCTGCTGAAGAGTCACCTGATGGTTTCATGGGAGTTCCTTTGTATGTAGTTATGAATAGTTGCCTTTATCGTGCTGATTTTAAGACTCTCTCTCTTTAATTTTTTCCATTTTAATTGAAATGTGCCTGGATGTGGATGTCTTTGGGTACATCTTGTTTGGGACTCTGTGCTTCAGGGACCTGGATGTTTGTTTCCTTCCCCAGGTTAGGAAAGTTTTCAGCTATTATATCTTCAGATAAGTTCTTTCCCCTCATTATCCCTCTTCTGCTCCTGAGACTCCTATAATGCAAATGTTAGTGTACTTGAGATTGTCGTACAAGTCATGTAAAACTTTTTCATTTTGTTTAATGCATTATTTTCTTCATCTGAAGTGCTTTCCACTACTGTCTTCCAGTTCACTGATTACTTTCTACGTATCATCTAATTTACTGTTTAGTCTTCTAGTAAATTTTTAATTTCAGTTATTATATTCTTTAGCTCTCTTTGCTTCCTCTTTATATATTCTCTTTGTTAAACTTCTCACTGTGTTCATCCATTCTTCCTTTGAACATCTTTAGATCATTACTTTGAACTCTTGATTGTGTAAATGTCTTATCTCCACTTGGCTTATTCTTCTTCCAGAGCTTTTCTTGTTCCTTTGTCAGTAACATTCTTTTCTCTTCTCCTTTTGCCTAATTCGTTTTGTTTATTTCTATATAGTAGGTAGGTCAGCTGTGTTTCCTGATATTGGAGAAGTAGCATTATGAAGATGTTCCTAATGGACCTAGCAGCACACCACCCTCCAGTCACCAGAGCTATTACTATGTGTTCTGTGGGTGTCCCGCATGTGAACTGCTTGGGCCCTTTGATTGTGGCAGGGTTAAATATTGTGGGTGTGTTCATAGGCAGGTCTGGCCCCCAGCATGATTGGCTTCTAGGCCCTGCCTCATGTGATGGCTACCAGTCCATTGGAATGTGGAACAAAGTTCTGTTGCTGCTGGCTGCAGGGCCTGAGGGGTCCTGCGGTTGGAGCTGGCTCACTGGTGGGCGAGGTCATATTTCATGGCTGTTGGCTGTATGGGCTGGCTGTGGGGAGCTGAAAGGGGTGCCATCCTGCTGGTGCATGGGGCTGGGTCCCAGGATTGCTGGTATGGGGACCAGGGAGGCCCAAACCTTGTGCCAGATCACTGGTGGGCAGGTATGCCCTCGATGATAATAGACTAGAGTGAGGACGCTAAAATGATATTTGCCAGAAGCAGTGTCCTCATGGTAGAATGAGCTCTCCAAAATGACTGCCATCAGCATCTATGTCTCCAGGGAAATTCCCAGGTGCCTTCTGCTTCTCTAGGAGGTTTTCCAAGATCAGCAAATGGGACTGATTAAGGCTTCTTTCCAGAGAAGGCAATGGCAACCCACTCCAGTACTCTTGCCTGGAAAACCCCATGGGCGGAGGAGCCTGGTGGGCTGCAGTCCATGGGGTCGCTAAGAGTCGGACACGACTGAGCGACTTCTCTTTCACTTTTCACTTTCATGCATTGGAGAAGGAAATGGCAACCCACTCCAGTGTTCTTGCCTGGAGAATCCCAGGGACGGGGGAGCCCGGTGGGCTGCTGTCTATGGGGTCGCACAGAGTCGGACACGACTGAAGCGACTTAGCAGCAGCAGCAGCAAGGCTTCTTTCACATTACTGCCTCTGTGCTTGAGATTTCACACACAAGCTTTAAGAGTAAGGTTTCTGTTTTTTACAGCCCTCTGGCTTTCCTGTGTGCGAGCCCTGCTGGCCTTCAGGCCAGACAGTCTAAGGACTTATCTTCCCAATGCAGGACCCCCAGGCTAGGAAGCCCAATGCAGGATTCAAACAACTTTCTCCTTGGGGAGAACTTCTGCAATTGTCATTATCTTCTCAATTTAAGGCACCTACCTGGTGTCGTGATCTTGACTATGCATTTCTGCCACTCCTCTTGGTCATTTTACAATTAGTTGTGGAAAAATCTTTTCTACTAGTCTTTGGATCTTTCCCATTGATATTTTCTCAGTAAAGAGTTGTAATTTTGATGTGGTCACGGAGGAGGGTCCGTGAGCTCAGGGTCTTCCTATTCCATCATCATGGCCACCAAACACAGTACAAATTTAATTCAAGTCTGTTTAAAATGCAAAGAAATGCTTTTGTGTAATGTGTTTAGATAGCATATTCAAAAGCAGAGACATTACTTTGCCAACAAAGGTCCGTCTAGTCAAGGCTATGGTTTTTCCAGTGGTCATGTATGGATGTGAGAGTTGGACTGTGAAGAAAGCGGAGCACTGAAGAATTGATGCTTTTGAACTGTGGTGTTGGAGAAGACTGTTGAGAGTCCCTTGGACTGCAAGGAGATCCAACCAGTCCATTCTGAAGGAGATCAGCCCTGGGTGTTCTTTGGAAGGACTGATGCTAAAGCTGAAACGCCAATACTTGGGCCACCTCATGCGAAGAGCTGACTCATTGGAAAAGACTCTGATGCTGGGAGGGATTGGGGGTAGGAGGAGAAGGGGACGACAGAGGATGAGATGGCTGGATGGCATCATCGGCTCGACGGACGTGAGTTTGAGTGAACTCCGGGAGTTGGTGATGGACAGGGAGGCCTGCCTGGCGTGCTGCAATTCATGGGGTCGCAAAGAGTCAGACATGACTGAGCGACTGAACTGAATTGAACTGAATGTGTCTTAAAAATAATTAATATGTAAATCTTTAAGTTGTTCTGATTGAAAACAGGATTGATATTTATTAATTGCCATAAAAATAGAAACAGGAATATTTGGAGTAGTAATACTAACAATTGATTTATTGAAATAAGAATGTGAGCACATCAGATCAAGGGATGTATAGAGAAAAATAGTGGAAAACAAAGGCTTAAAGAGGCCTAAAGACATGATCCATACATGTGGATAAGGAGATGTTGTTGAAATATAAGGTGATAGCTGCCTCTGAGGCTTTCAGGCAAATGCATAAAAGCTCAGTTCCTGGCACCCATCACTCTGAGAACCCTGTTGTGACTTAACCCATTCTAACCCGGATGAATTCCACCGAAGCAGGGGACATTTACTATTGCTGTGGAGTGATATTTCAGGCAATAAGACCATTACAAGACGAGATGTTATGCAGCCTAAAGAAAGTGGTTGAAAATATTAGGACCATTGTGTAGAGTAAAGGAAGCAGATTCAGAGAGACAAAAGCAGCTGTGTGCCAGATCCACTTGTACCTGCCCCTTTGCTCATTCCATGCAAATTCCACACTCAGTGATATCACCTTGTAGCATGAAATACACCTTGGAGGAGTGCATACACAGAATTTGGCAAGCACTGCAAATCAGGACTATTTATTTATTTACTTATTTATCTACATATTAGGTATATATATGTGCATCTGAGCTGGGTTACCAGCACACCACTGAACCACTGTCATACATATGAGCTGTCCCAGTAGGATGGAAAGTGCTGTCTGGGAAAGGAGAGTGTAAAGAAGTGGGACCCATCAATTAGCTCTCACTGTGCCAAGGATCCCTAAGACCTTCCAGAGGAGGTTCTATGATGGCCCCAGATCCTCACTGGTGCAAATATCTGAGGCATTAAAGAGGATTATTCACAGCTACCCCGAACTGATCCTTCAGCACACCTACCTGATATTTGTCATTTGTTTGCTTTGTTAAACATTTTGAGAAGTTGCACTTTGCCTTGATATGCTGAGGTCTAGAACTGCACAAAGGAAAAAGACAATTTCCAGACCACAGAAAGTTTAAAATCAACAGGAGAATAACGGTCAGGGAATCAAATTTTCTCCTATTCTTGAGATATGTGTTTTGATGATTAGATCCCGTGTGAAATCAGAGGAAATAAATGGCATACGGGGAGAAGACTTTCACAAGCACATGGCTGACATAGTGGGCAGATGGTGAACAGTATCCTGAATAGGGTCAGCTCTCTCGGGAACACAGCAGGGAGAAGCAAGTAAATTCTCCATGATACTGAAGCTCTCTGGACCCAGCCTCGGGGAACCGGCATGAGGCCGGTTTGGAGAAGTTGCTTTAGATTTGATTCAGTAAACAAATAGCTATTAAGCACTCACAATGTACCCATAGACCACACCACAAACATTGAGCTCCTCAGCATCTCTCCTCTGGCTCCTAGAAGAAAAATTCTTCTTTACTCCCAAATATCCAGTGTCCGTCATCATCTCTAAGCTGGTCCTCATCGGCCTCCTCTTTATAATCACTTAACATTCATGTTGCTTCATTTGTATAACCTTGTCTCGCTACAAGCTTCTCAGCATACGGCACAGACATTATCCCCCCGCCCCCCAATGGCATTTTCATGTCTATTTTGGTGTCTTCCATCTCCTTCAGGAGGATGGCCTTCCTCAGGGCACTATCAATCCTCAAAATGGCTGCCTGGTCACAGACTGACCTGGCTTTCGTAGCTGCCCACAGCAGGAACATCTTCACTCACACAGCTCTACTGGGTTTCTGTTGCACGATTATATTTTTAGGACAATTTTAGTCATTACTTAGAAGGTACAGGAATAAAAATACGAGAGGATTTTCCCACTCTGTTAAATAAATTCAGAGGTGAGAAGTATCCATTCTGGAAGGGCAGAGAACACTCATTGTGACTTACTTTGTGCTGGATCTTCAATTATGCCCTGTTAAAAATGCAGATCTTGAAAGCTGTGGATCAGTATACTTCATTATTTCATGGATTCCTGAATTTGCAACTACCTGAGTTTTGCACCAAGCTCATCTCTTGACAATGCAGATGGATGTGGGAGCCAACTTCAGTCATAGTGAGAGAGGGCATGGAAAGGGTAAGCCCTTGAGTTTGGCCTTCATAGTATAAAAATACTCCTTTTACAAATAGCAATTTTGGATATTGATTCGGGGGAAAAGAGACCTCTGTCCACTAAACCACCTGTGTTTCTTCTAGAAACTGACACAATTGAACCTTTCTTTCTTCATCTCCAAGAGGTGAAGAATTTGGGCCCACTGCTCCTCCTTCCATGTGACCTGCCAACTCCTCGTTCTTATGTAGTACAATAGATAACAGGACTATATGATGAACTTCTCAGCCTTCAGCTGGCCTGGATACATGGTGCACAAGTGTTTTAGGTCTTTACCAGAATTTTATCACTGTTGCCTAGAAAGAAATGGACAAGGGACACATTAAATACTGATGAGGTTTCAAAAACGACTTCAAAACTCACGTTATACTATCCTACTCCTTATTCTGTAGGCAGAACAACAGGACACAGCTACCTGCTCAGGGAAGGCCTTTGTTCTGCTCCTCCCGATTCCCTACCCAGAGTCACAAAACCATTTTCTAAGGTGAGTTCAAAAAGAACTCATTCTCAAAACCAACACAAATACAGAGTAAATTATTCTTTCCATGCTGTTTGTGTATTTGCTTAATTTTGGACAACAAGATGTTAATTATTACCATACTCATTTAATTTTCTCTACTGTGCTATGGGTCCGTCTTACCTATGAAATTAAGGCTTCATTCAGAAAGCAAGTCATACCTTACTTATCTTTATTTATATATATATCCAAAATTCCTGACATCATCAGAATGGAATGGGATGAAGTAGGAACCAAAATCAAATAATAATTCGAAAGAAATGTTTGCATATATTTTTGATTTTCCTCTGTCTCCATGAATAGGCGTGAGATTCTGGAAGAACTTCCCAAGTATGAGGACCTCACACCACACTGGTGCTACCCACACGGTCTTCTGCTTGCTGGGCATCCCTGGCCTTGAAGACAACTACATGCGGATTTCCATCCCCTTTGTTATTTCCTATGCCGCTGCCTTGTTTGGGAACAGCCTGCTCCTCTTCAATATCCTCACCAAGCGCAGCCTCCATGAACCCACGGACCCCTTCCTCTGCGTGCTGTCCGGAGCAGACCTTGTCCTCTCCAAGTGCATAGTGCCTCAGGCCTTGGCGATCCTCTGGTTCCATGCTGGAGAGCTCTCCCTGGATCGCTGCATTTCTCAGGTATTCTTCCTCTCTTCCACTTTCATTTACGCATCTGGGATCTTGCTGGTGATGGCATTTGACTGCTACATTGCCGTATGCTACCCGCTGTGATACACCACTGTTCTGACACATACACTGATAGGGAAAATTCGTATATCCATCTTCCTAAGAAGTTATCGTACAGTTTTTCCTGTAATATTTCTTCTGAAAAGACTGACTTTTTATAAGAGTAACATCCTCCCAAACACTGCTTGTAAACGTGTTGTCCTGGCAAAAATTTCCTGCAATGATATCCAACGGAACGCTGGAAAAGGAAATGGCTATCCACTGCAGTATTCTGGCCTGGAGAATTCCATGGACTGTATGTATAGTCCATGGGGTCACAAAGAGTCGGACACAACTGAGCGACTTTCACACAGAACATCTGGTTTGATTTGTTTTGTCCTAATGTCGACCTTGGTCTTAGATGTTGTGCTAATCTTTGTTTCATATACGCCTGTTCTCCGTGCTGTCTTCCACATCCCTTCCCAAGATGCTCCTCACAAAACTCTCACCACATGTGGCTCCCATATCTGTGTCATCATCCTCTTTCATGGACCTGGGATCTTCTCAGTTCTCACTCAGTGGTTTGGATACCACATTCCACTCCATATTTACATTCTCCTGGCCAATGTCTATATTCTCATTCCACCTACATTAAATCCCACGGTTTATGGCATTAAGACCAAGCAGATTCAGGACCTGGTAGTTCATTTGCTGTTTCCCATGCAGATACGACTATCATAATGGAAATTACCCTTGTGCTCTCCTCAGTAATGCTCATCACGTTTTAGGTTAGCTTTTGCATCAAGATGTGGAAGGGTACAGTGGAAATACTAATCAAATAACTATGTATCTTGTTGTCATAGAGCATTTTTATCAGGAATGGGTTTGTAAATGTTTCTTGCAAAGTCTTTAATAACTCATAAGATATCAGTGCCTTTGAGGTCTTAGTTCACTTTCTTATACATAGAATTCATAACTAGATTAGCTCACCTCCCTACTCCTAGGCTGGAGGTTAGAATGTAATGACTTGGAAACTTTCCTGGGTAATTGTTAAACTCTTATTTACTAGGGTATGCTATGCTTTGAATGGCTACACTTGTTTTATTCCTCTCATTCAGACATTTTCCTGCCATTTGCCCCTATGTGATTGCTTTCATCATACTTTTGTGTTTTCGAGAAGTATAAAATTCACATATATCTTAAAATTCATATGTATTCACCATTAACATAATGTTACCATAAATAATGAGCATATGTATCAGTAAATCTTTATTGTTTTAAAACATTAAACATAGCAAATGTTTACTAATTCTTTCCTTTTATTTATATTACCAGCTGTTTGGAAGAAAATATTCAACATGAGAGCAAATACAGTACAAACGTGTAAGAGTACACTGAGCAAGCATACGTAAAAAACACACTCATATATGTAGAGGTGTAGCCATCGTGGCAGAGTCGGAAGACCCTAAGCTCACCTGCTTCCATGGGCAGTCCAAAACTGCAACCATTTACAGAATAGCTATCAGTGAAAATGACCCTAAGACTAGCAGGAAAGCATCTCCACAACTAAAGATGTAATGAAAAAACCACAACAAGATGCGTAGTGGTGTCCTGTGTCTCCTGCTTGGCAGGCGGATTCTTTACCACTGAGCAACCAGAAAAGCTCAGGAGAAGGAGAGGGCAGGACAAATTGAGAGAGTAGCGTTGACATATATGCACCTCCATTTATAAAATAGATGGCTTGCGGAATGCTGCTGTATAACACAGGGAGTTCAGTGTGCTGCTCTGTGATAGCCTAGAGGAGTGGAACAGGGAGGCGGTGGGAGGGAGGCTTAAGAGGGAAGAGATATATGTATGCTTATGGCTGATTCACATCGTATGGCAGAAACCAACAAAACACTGTAAAGCAATTGTCCTCTAGTTAAAAATATATTTTTTAGTAAAATGTCTTTCTATTTTTCTGTATTTTCTCTCTCTTCTCCAGTCTACTTCTGCAAGTGGAGGTACCTTGGTCCAGGGGTAAATGCATTTGCAGTTTTGTCCTATGTGGAAAGATTCCCTTTGTAAAGGCTATACTATTTTTCATGACTCCCAGCAATATTTGAGAGTAACTTAGTCCTCACACGATGCCTTCAGACTATATTGTCAAGCTTTCAGACATTTCCAATGGGATAGTGTTTCCAATAAGGCTGACTATCTGCACAAATGCATGCCAATAAGCATTCCCTACCCAACCCCTCCACTGTCCACACAAGCCAATTTCTCCTCCATGAGATCAGTCTGTTCCCCACTCCCTTGAATCTGTGATGGCCTCACGACTTGCTTTGGCCAGTGGAATAATGTAGAAGTATTATATCCTCTGCCCTGTGGATTTAGAGTGAAGTGAAGCAAGAACAACAGTCAGAAGGGGGATATAAAATCAAGAAACAACTGAAATGAGGGATTTTAAATAATGATGAATGAAGCTACTGACACATATATTGTTTGGCTGCTGTCTCTTGGACTATAAAGTCCAATATCACCCAGGTCACAAACTACAGTTTGCTCTGACATACCCACAGCCATGTCCACATGCCCCGTCAAAGAGTCCCAGAGCTATCACTGGCATACTTAACATATCTAATTACATGTACATGCATGTCTTTCAACAATTTGCATTCAAATGCTGCCATTTCACCTACAACAACCGTCTGAATATTTCATTTTCCTCTGTGTCTTAACTGGAATTATGTTTGTCTAGTCAAGAAACCACTGTATGTCCAGGAGCACATCTAAATCTTTATTTTTCCATTCTTCACACTTAGAAACACATTATTGTTAGTTAGCATTAAAAATAACAAATTTCCCCTCCCTTTAGCAAAACCACCAACACCAGTGGTGTTAATCCGGCCTGGAAATTATTCTCTCACCGTGTTTAACAACACCTGTTCTAGTCCCATCCACCCAATTCCAGGTTGTTTTATTCTTTTTTCTTTTTTTTTTTAACAGAGTGTCAGAAGTCCTGCAGAGAATTTAGCAGCACTCTGGTAGAAACTGTGGCTGATTTTGGTGGATTTGAAGCTGAAAAGACCTTGCCACAGTGAGGAGCATCCTAAGAGGCTGGTAAAAGGACCATCCAATGACGAAGAACAGGACTCTGCATCCTGGGACTGCAATCACCTTGAGGAAGTCTGGAAAATACCTTTGGAATGCTGCCGGCAGTTCATGACTGCGTGCATGCTATGTCACTTCAGTCACATCTGACTCTGTGCGACACTACAGTCTGTAGCCTTCCAGGCTCCTCTGTCCATGGGATTCTCCAGGCAAGAACAGTGGAGAGGGTTGCTATGCCCTTATCCAGCCAGCAGTTCATAGTTTTGGCCAAATTCTGTAGGTAACATCCACCGCTCCATATAAATGATTTTTTCAGGTCTAAGGACTCTTAGACAAACCGTGTCCCACCATCCATTTCATCCAACCCTTTCCCTTTAACTTTTCCATGGACATTTTCTATGTTGCGTTGCATCACTGGAGTCACTCCTTTGGAACACCAGCCGCACTTTTACATGCTTTATCATATTTGCCTCCTCCATGCCTCTACAGACAGGAAACCAACCAGAAATATTTTCTCAATTCCTTCCAGTGAATGTTCTGACAAAAGTAAGATCTCCTGGACAGATCGTTTCTCTCTCTTATAAAGGGTCCCCAACATTTCCTATTTCTATTTTGTGTTCCCATCATTGGAGATGATCATCTCAACACACTATCTGCTCCCTTTCCCATTCTGGCCCTGACTGCCTCAACATCAGATGGAAGACTGACCTTGAAGCTCATTGAATGTACCCGGAAAGAAACCCTCACCTCCCTACCGCCAACACTGCCCCATTTGGATAAGTACACCCCGTCACCAGTGTGGAAAGACAGAAAATTGACATTGCTTCTAAATTCTTCCCTCTCTCTCCTCTTCAGCATGTTCTGTCCTTTCAACTCCACCATCTTCTTACGATCCCACAGCTTCTCCCCCTGTCCAGAGCTTCCACCTTACTGCTCAATCCACACTTCTCCTCGGGAAATCCTCTACTAGCTCATCCCATGCCCCCAGGTCCACCGTTGCTCCATCCTGCCTTTGCTCTGTCAATAAAGTCCACATCAACCTTCTGACATAGCAAGATACCTCATTCGACCAGGCCAACTCCCCCTTCCTTTATTTTCTCCTGTGAGTTACACAAGCCTCAGTGTCATTGCTGGTCGGACCCAAGATGATTCACTTCCCTATAGATAGAATGCACTTTTAGAGGAGTTCAATACTCAGTGAACCTTTTACGCATGAAGAAAATCCGCTTGAGGAAAGAGCACTTTACCCTGAGGAATTCATTCAGATTGAACAGTAGGAAACCAAGGTGTTCCTTTTGCAAGACCCAACCCCTACCAAAAATTAGGAGATCCATTTTCTATAAACTAGAAGCTTTTATTTCATTTCATGAATATTGAATTGAACAGATCATGCTCAAATTTTAGCAATCAATGCATACTATTATCGAACCTGAGTTTCTATGAAAGTTGCAGTTACCAAAATACATACAATCTAAAAATAGATTTCTAAAGTTGAAACATTAAATATAATCCTAGCTCACTAGAAAGAATAACTCACTTATACTGATGCACACTACAAAAATGACAAAAGAGATTGTATTAAAATGCTGAAGTAAAAACCAATGATGGAATGGAAATGGTGTGGGGCTTGTTTGTTCTTCTTCCCTGAATGTCCTTCAGCGCACCACTTGTCCATTGTAAATCTTGGTCTCTTGATATGGATAATGGAGTCCTCGAGGTTAACTTCCTGGCAGAGCCCTGTGAGCCCTGAAGGGTTCCTTCCAGGTCAAGAATCCATACCATCATGTCCTACCGTGGAAGGGTTTGGATGCCTCCAGGGCGTTCGTGTTACTTTGGCAGAAAAAAATTTCCTTCTCCACTTCCTTCCCAGACTGGAGTGTACCTGGAAAAAATCATGTAGATGGCTTTTAGCAGAAAGGCCTTGGAAGCCGCTTCTGACAGAAAACACCACCTAGCCCAATGTCGAGACACAGGTACTGAGCAAGAGGAGATGAAACCAGACAAGATCCTCAGTAGAAGCAGACCGTGTGCAGAAAGCTCTTGCCCGTTTTCTGCTCGGCTGCCAGGAGCACCTCGACCAGAGAGTCCTCCAGGTTGTCTGCCTGTTGGAGGCGTTCACAGAGCTCACAGATGATAAAAGACCCAAGCGTGGCGTCCTCTGCGTTGTCGGCCATGTCCACGTTGATCACGTGCACAGGCTGGCAGGTCTCCTGCTCTCGAACCCACAGCTCCTCCACCACCCTGTCGTAGACGCTCTCCTCACAGGTGAAGATGAGGTCAAAGTGATCTCTGCACTCCTGAAATCGTTCCGGGCGAGGCTTGATTCTCTCGTTTCTTCCCAAGATGTGTAAGATGCCGTTGCTGTTATAGCGTTGTCGATCTTTGCGCAGAAGGTCCTTGCGCCTCTCCTCATAGGTGGTGGAGAAATCGTAAACCACCAGGAGGTTGTGTGCGCTTCCTGGGAGCTTGACTCGAGATCCAGCTCTGAAGGACCTGACTTGGAATCCTTTCCTCCTGAGGATGCGGTGGGCCTCCATGCTCCTGTTCATGTTGCTCATGCACACCACAGCCACACTGAGCGGATACGAGGGCATGGTGGCGGCCACTTGGGGCTCCAGCCAGACGCGTGGACTTCAGGGGCTGAGGGAACTCTGAAGGCCAGGCGATGACCGACTGGGTCCAGCTCTTCCAAGGACTGTTAGAGTCAAAGAAGAAAGAAGGCGTTTATATGGAGGCACTTGTCCTCAGTGGGAGGTGAAATCTTGATTGATGATTGGCTTAATTCTTGACTGATTGGATTTGAATGGTGGCCTGGGAGCAGAGAACCCAGTGCTGTTTTCAGAACAATCCCAGTGATGCAATCACCCAACCTCAATGCCACGATGTGCCCACCCTATCCCCACCCTCCTCCTGAGCATTTTGCCGTCTCCAGTTAACTCCATCTGTGCTGGTGTGTATGGGGCTAGAATTGGTATCAGGCAAAACAACTAGACTACTCACTGGCTTCTCACCAGCCTTCCAAAGAGCTGAAGACATACATGTGAAAAGGTCTTTGAAATTCCCGAGCCTCCTAAGCCAATGATGCAAGAATCACAGTGGTTGTTCCCCAGATTTTCATGTTAGAGTTGATACTCCAGCAGAGCAATTGAGAACCGTGAACTTCCAGATGTTCAAGCTGGTTTTAGAAAAGGAAGAGGAACCAGAGATCAAATTGCCAACATCCGCTGGATCATCAAAAAAGCAAGAGAGTTCCAGAAAAACATCTATTTTGCTTTATTGACTACGCCAAAGCCTTTGACTGTGTGGATCACAATAAAGTGCGGAAATTTCTGAAAGAGTTGGGAATACCAGACCACCTGACCTGCCTCTTGAGAAGCCTATATGCAGGTCAGGGAGCAACAGTTAGAACTGGACATGGAACAACAGACTGGTTCCAAATAGGAAAAGCAGTGTGGCAAGGCTGTATATGGTCACCTTGCTGATTTAACTTCTATGCAGAGTACATCATGAGAAATGCTGGGCTGGAAGAAGCACAAGCTGGAATCAAGATTGCTGGGAGAAATATCAATAACCTCAGATATGCAGATGACATGACCCTTTTGGCAGAAAGTGAAGAGGAACTAAAAACTTCTTGCTGAAAGTGAAAAAGGAGAGTGAAAAAGTTGGCTTAAAACTCAACATTCAGAAAACGAAGATCATGGCATCTGGTCCCATCGATTCATGGGAAATAGATGGGGAAACAGTGGAAACAGTATCAGACTTTATCTTTTTGGGCTCCAAAATCACTGCAGATGCAGATGCCTTGAAATTAAAAGACACTTACTCCTTGGAAGGAAAGTCATGACCAATCTAGATAGCATATTCAAAAGCAGAGACATTACTTTGCCAACAAAGGTCTGTCTAGTCAAGGCTATGGTTTTTCCAGTGATCATGCATGGATGTGAGAGTTGGACTGTGAAGAAAGCTGAGCGCTGAAGAATTGATGCTTTTGAACTGTGGTGTTGGAGAAGACTCTTATGAGTCCCCTGCACTGCAAGGAGATCCAGCCAGTCCATTCCACAAATCAGTCCTGGGTGTTCTTTGGAAGGCATGATGCTGAAGGTGAAACTCCAGTACTTTGGCCACCTCATGCAAAGAGTGACTCATTGGAAAAGACTCTGATGCTGGGAGGGATTGGGGGCAGGAGGAGAAGGGGATGACAGAGGATGAGATGGCTGGATGGCATCACCGACTTGATGGACATGAGTTTGAGTGAACTCCGGGAGTTGGTGATGGACAGGGAGGCCTGGTGTGCTGCATTTCATGGGGTCCCAAAGAGTTGGACACGACTGAGCGACTGAACTGAACTGAGAGCGGTTGTCTTATCCTAGGAAGGCATTCATGGTTCTTCCTATCAGTCAAGAAAAGCATGCACCAGTGTCAAAAGCAATCTCTGGCAAATATGACTGCCATTTGATAGGGTTTCACAAGTTGCAAGAACAGGACATTTTCTCCTTTCTCTTTTCTTCAATTCATCAGAATTCTGGAGCGAACCGAGCAGATCCTCCTCCCTTATCTTGTCTCCAAAAGCAGCTCAGTCTGAGCACTCCATACTCAAAAATAGAAGCCTTTCATTGCTTTTTTCCATTTGCATAGCTGATGAAGCAATCGTACAGATATTATTGGAGTCGGGACATTGACCACTAAGGAGACTTAATGCTGTCACTTCAAAATGGCGAGGGCAAAGATCTCTTCATAGAGCCACAGACTGAATGTTCTGTCCATTGCAGTGATTCTCGGAGTGCAAAGAGTCTATGTCAGTAAACAGACCAAGTCTACTCAAAGTGTGACCCCCAGAGCATCGGCATGAACTGAAGGGGAGCTTGTTTAACCTGGGAATTGGACTCCCAGACCACTGAATTGGATCGCAGGGATGTGCACTAAAGATCGAGAGCAAGTTGAGTAATAGCAGGGATTTCAGAAACTTGACTGGACCTCGGAAGTCCCTGAGAAGCACTGCCTCTAGATGGGAGGTTGAATATTCTGAAGAGAAAAGCCAGATTAGAGAAAAGGACAGGCATACCTGAAAAGGTAGTCAGCTCTCAAATATGATGTGAAAATGTTTTTTAATAGTCACTGCCTGAGACCTAACTCATCCTGCCTGGAAAAACAGAGAGAGAGAGAAGAAAGATTTCAGAGCCCAAACTGCAATCATGATACTACAGGAGGAAGTGATTTCATCATGGTTCTTTGTCTTCCTAGGATGGCTCTAGGGTCACACAGTGGCGAAAAGCTCTACTTCTGATCTGCTTTGTGTGCTCCTGAATTTATCTCTGAGACTCAGGGTGAGGACAGGGGGTTCTCGCTCAGCATGCCAGCACTATGGCAGCCGACCATTGAGCTCTTAGTGCTAGAGCAGGGCTCCTGTGTCACTCCATAAGCCTTCTTGATGTCTGCAGTGCTGGTAGAGGAGACCTTACAGGGCAGGGTTTCCTCCACTTTCTGCCAATTCTGAGCCCTATTTAACTGGACACTGTCCCTGTTTTTTCACCTTGAGATAAACTTGAACATGTTTTCATTTATATGAATGTTGATTTCTTTTAGAGTCGGTCCTCTTTTGGATGATGTCAACATCTTTTTTATGATTACTACCTCTTTTCTTCTTGAAAAAAAAAAAAAAAAAAAGATCAATCCTGTAGACACAATCTCTTCTCCTCAAAGTTATTTTCTGTCTTTCTGGACTTACCACTCTGAGGAAGCCCATATTCTGTCAATTCTGGATGTAAAATCACTAGATACAGGTCAAATACTTAACAAACCCTACAAGTGCACATATCACCCATTCAACACCCACAAAATTTGGTATGGTCACTTCTTCCCCAACTGCCTTGGTTTGCACACTCCCCTGTGACAGCAACTTCCACACTTCCACCCAGATCTCTGCCACTACATCAACATCTAAAGCAGAATACTCACCAACCTTCAACCACCCACCTTCCAATCTTTTATTTTTTTCAACTCTGATAGCTCTTAGACAAACTATGCTTCAGCATCCATTCCATCCAGTTCCATTCCCTTTTTTTTCCCCATGGATACCTACTATGTTAAGTGGCATTACTATAGTCGCTCCTGTGTAACATCTACAGCACTTTGAACCAGTTGCACTCTCTCATATTTGCCTCCTGAATATCCCTACGGACAGGAATTCAACCAACAGCTTTTTCTGCATGTGGATTTTCTGGCAAAATAAGTTCACCTGGACAAATCATTCCTCTTTCTTTCAAAGGGCTCCTAAATCTCCCTGCTTCAGTTCTGTGGTCCCATCATTGGAAAAGATCATCTCGACCTAGTCTCCTACCCCCTCTCCATTCCTGACCGTGACTGTCCACCCTCAGGTGAGAGACTGATCTTGAATACCACTGACTCTACCAGGAAAGAAACCCGTCATCTCCCTACCACTGCCCCTTCTGATATAGATGCACCTGCTCACATGTACAGAAAGACGGAAATTGAGAGTGCTTCTATACCCATCCCTCTCTCTTCTCTTCATCAAGTCTTGTCTTTTCAATTCCAACACCTCCCTCAGTTCCCACAGCTTCTCCCCCTATGCAGAGCCACCTCCCTACTCCTCAGTGCACTCCTGTCCTCAGGACGTCCTGTACTCCCTGATCCCTCCAGATCCATGGCACTCCATCCCACCTGCACGGATAACAAAGTCCACACTTACTTTCTGATAGTGAGTAAACTACTTCACCATCTCAACTACCTCTCCTTTATTTTCTCCCATGAGTCACACAGGACTTGGTGGCACAGCTGGTCAGACCCAAGAATGTTTCACTGCCGTGCAATGAGGAGCCATATTCGGAGGAGCACAAAACAAAAACACAACGAATGTTTGAAGTCCAAGTAAATTCTCAAGAGAAAAGAATGCTCTTCTACATGGGCTTTGTAGGCTTTGAAAAAAGGAAATCAAGACGCCAAGCTGGATAGAACCATCCCCTACAAAAAATGAGAAGACACCTTTTTTTAAATTCAAGATTTTTTTTTTTAATTTAAATAAGCTATATAGTTCAACAGATAGGGCTTGGATTTAGTAATAAATGTGACCATGGACTACACCGAATTATAATTTTATTTCATAAATACACTATTGGATTAAACAAATCATGCTTGGATTTTCCCCCCAAAGAGCTACACATGATCTACCCTGAGTTTCTAATAAAGCAGGCATTCGTCAAAGGCATACAATCTCAAAGCAAAAATATTTCCCATTCCATGTCATTTCCACTCAACATATTCCCACCCCACTTAAGAAAAAACAAGCCGTCGTATCGACACACCACGCCAAAAGGACAAAAGGAAATTAGTATCCATATAGATCAATCAAAGAGACACTGTTCCTTTTTCTCCGCATATCCTTCAATGCATTGCTTGTCCCGGGCTCTGTGATCAGCCTTGCATGTCCATCCAGAAAAGAGAGTCCTCGAGATTAACCTCCTTGCAGAACCCTGTGAGCACTGAGTTCTCCCTTCCAGGTCCAGTCCCGCACCATCGTGCCCCGCATCGGAGGGGCCGGCCTGTCCACCGGTGTTCCACGTTCCCCGAGCGGTGCGATGCCTTGCTCTCCTCCTCCACCTCCTTCACTGGGTGCGGTGTACCTGACAACAAATCATACAGAGACGGCCTTTAGCAGAAACGGCTCTGTAGAAGCCGCTCCCAGAAAATGCCCAGCAGCTCAAGGGTCCGGGCACGAGTTCTTACCGACCAAGGAGCTGAAACCAGCCAAGGTGCTTCCTCAGTAGAAGCAGACCGTGTGCAGAAAGCTCCTTCCTGTTTTCTCCTCGGCCACCTGGAGCAGTTCGGCCAGATGACTTTGCGTGTCGTCTGCCTGCTGGAGACCCTGGCAGAGCTCACAGATGATCGAGGCTCCAAGGCTGGCTGCCTCCAGGGTGTCGTCTATGTCCACGTTGACGACCGGCACAGGCTGCCAGGTCTCCTGGTCCCTGGCGCACAGGTCGGCCACCACCCGGTTATAGGCCCTCTGCCCACAGGTGAAGATGACGTCAAAGGGATCTGGGCACTCTTGAAACCTTTCTGGGCCAGGCTTGATTCTCTCATTTCTTCTCAGGATGCGTAAGACTCCATTCCTTTGGTAGTGCTTTTGGTCTTTAGAGGAGAGGTCGCTGTGCATCCTCTTATAGGGCGTGGAGAAGTCGTAGAGCACGGGTGGCTTGCGTGGCCCTCCTGGGAGCCTCACGTGGGATCCGGCTCCAAAAGACCTGACATGGAACCCGTTCTTCCTGAGGACGCGGTGGGCTTCCATGCTCCTGTTGACATTGCTCATGCAGACCACGGCCACCCTGAGTGGGGAGGAGGGCATGGCAGCAGCCTCTTGGGACTCCAGCTGGACAGAAGGGCTTCAGGGTCCGAGGGGGACTCTGAAGGCCAGGCAGA
This sequence comes from Capra hircus, assembly GCF_001704415.2. NCBI lineage: Eukaryota > Metazoa > Chordata > Mammalia > Artiodactyla > Bovidae > Capra > Capra hircus. The sequence continues at coordinate 32,512,700 of NC_030822.1, forward strand.
TGACCGGCTGTGTCCACTTTTGTAATGAGCATTTGAATCAGAGAAGAGAGAAAGCCTTCCCATGGAGGCATGGGCCCAAGGTGGGCGGAGACCTCTTGATTGGATATCAGCTTAACGCTTGAGTGATTGGATGTAGACAGTAGACCCAACGGGGTGACCAGAACAACCTGGTGATCCAATCACCCAATTCGAGTGCCAGGAGGTGCCCATCCAGCTCCCTTGCCACCCCGGAGTCCTTTGCCAGGTACAGTTAACTCTGTTTGTGCCTGTGTGTATGAGGCGAAGATTGCCAAGTTGCTTCATTCCTGTCCAACTCTGTGCGACCCCATGAACAGCAGCCCACCTGGCTCCTCTGTCCATGGGATTCTCCAGGAAAGAATACTGAAGTGAAGCTAAGTTTGTTAATTCAATTATATGCACGTCTAGTCTCTACCCTGGTCTGGCTCCCTGGTGGGAGTGTTTTGTAGTCTCCACTTCATCCTCTGGGCCACATTTAGAAGATTCTACTTTACATATAAGACAATGTGCCAGGCTATTTCCAAGCTTGTCATCATTCTCTCTACTGATTTGAGAACATGCATGTGAAAAGTGTGTTTGAAGTTTTCAAAGTTACAATTAATTCATTATATGTATAACTGCAAAATAGTTGTTTCATATTTATTTCCTACAATTGATAATCTAGAATTATAATTTTGTTAAATTATCGGGGAAGCACATAATTTTGCCCATAAATAATAGCACGATTCACAAATACAAGCACAAATACAAGCAATTGTTTGGAAAACATTCCTCCTGTTAATGTTGCCAGAGTTTAAAAACAGGCACATCCTCCATTTGATTTTCTTGATTTCATGATGTTTCTCCAGGGACTGGAGCCACCTCCATGGCTTCCCCATGCTTTCAAGTACAGCTCTCTCTGAACAGTATATACTGAAATATAGTAGTTTTAAATTCCTTTTCTTTTGTCAGTTTGCAGAGGTGACCTACCAAGGTTATAGAACTAAAAATTATGAACCGTACCCCAAACAGTAAGGAGACACAGTCTTGTCTCTTCAAAATTGTTCAGAAGAAGTATGCATTTAGAAACTCACAGATTTTATGGCTCTGTGTCTCTGTCAATTGTAGTGATTGTCACATTGAAGGAATCCTACCTCAGTGAACATATTTGATCTTCTCCAAATATGAGTCCCAAAGCCAGGACATTAACATTGACCCAGAATGTGGGGTAAGGTAACTTTAGATCCCAGGCCACCAAATTGGAAAATCTGGGAGTGGAGCCCAGAGATCTGGGATGTACAAAGTTCTTCAGATAATTGCAATGTACAGCAAGGTTTGAGAGCAACTGACTCAAAGCAGGAGTTTCTGAGCCTCGATCGATTCTTGGAAGCTGTGAGAATTTGTTCAAAATGGGGCATCAAGAATACAAGGGAAGCAGGATATTCAAAAGATAAAGATCTTGTCAAAGAAACACCAGGCATAAATGAAAAGGTAGTCAGAAGCTACATACAGCATGAAATTTTATTAGAGTAGTGACCCAAACCTGAAGGGGTCTAACAAACATTGTACAGCAAGATCTTGGGCTCAAAGTGAAACAGAACAGGACCCTATGGTCTTTCCCAACTATGTCCTCTGCCTACTTTTGTCTGTGAAAAAAATTAGCTAAAGGATGAGCTTAATCAGTGAAGTGAGAGAATGTAGAAATAAAGGAGAGCAGTCCGTCTAACAAGACTAAATAATAATAGTTTAATAATTAAGTACCAAACATCTACTTCTGCTTCATTGACTACAATACAGTAAAGCCTTTGACTGTGTGGATCACAACAAACTCTGGAAAATTCTTCAAGAGATGGGAATATCAGACACCATTACTGCCTCCAGAGAAACCTGTATGCAGGTCAAGAATCAACAGTTAGAATCAGATGTGGGACAACAGACTGGTTCCAAATTAGGAAAGGAGTATGTCAAGGCTATATATTGTCACCCTGCTTATTTAGCTTCTATGAAGAGTACATCATGCGAAATGCCAACCTGGATGAAACACAAGCTGGAATCAAGATTGCATTGAGAAATATCAATAACCTCAGATAGGCTAATGACACCATCCTTATGGCAGAAAGCAAAGAGGAATTGACGAGCCTCTTGATGAAGGTGAAAGAGGAGCGTGAGAAAGCTGGCTTACTATTCAGCATTCCAAAAACTATGATTATGGCATCTGGTTCCATCACTCCATGGCAAACAGATGGGGAAACAATGGAAACAGTGAGAGACTTTCTTTTCTTGGTCTCCAAATTCACTGCAGATGGTGACTGCAGCCATGAAATTAAAAGATGCTTGCTCCTTGGGAAAAAAAATTGAAAAACTTAGACAGCATATCAAAAAAGCAGAGACATTACTTTGCCAACAAAGGTCCATCTACTCAAAGCTATGGTTTTTCCAGTAGTCATGTATGGATGTGAGAGTTGGACCATAAAGATGGCTGAGTGCTGAAGAATTGATTCTTTTGAACTGTGGTGTTGGAGAAGACTCTTGAGAGTCCCTTGGACTGCAAGGAGATACAACCAGCCAATTCTGAAGGAAATAAGTCCTGGATAGTCATTGGAAGGAGTGATGCTAAAGATGAAACTCCAATTCTTTGGCCTTCTGATGCAAAGAACTGAATCATTTGAAAAGATCCTGATGCTGGGAAAGATTGAAGGTGGGAGGAGATGGGGACGACAGAGGATTGAGATGGTTGGATGGCATCACCAACTCAATGGACATGATTTTGAGTAAGCTCCAGGAGTTGGTGATGGACAAGGAAGTCCTGCACAAGGTGTGTTGCACACCATGGGGTTGCAAAAAGTCGGATATGACTGTGTTACTGAACTAAACTGAACTGATATAAATTCCAGGGAGAAAAGAATTCTTTCCTCAAGAGAATTTTGTTCATGCTTAACATTCATTGTTTTTAGTATTATGCTCCTCTGAAAGTGCATCCTCACTATTGGGAAATGATTTATTCTTGGTTGTGATCAGCAGTAACACCAAGACCTGTGTATCTTAAAGGAGAAAATAAAGGAGAGGGAGTTGGCATGGTTGAATTAGGTTATTTGCTGTGTCACCAAGTAGATGACTTTCTCTACACATTGTGGGCATATTGGAGTGAAGGGTGGACCTGGAGATATACCAGCTAGTACAGTAATTCCTGAGGTAAAGAGTGGACCCAGGAGTAGGGTTGTGGCTCTGGACAGGTGGAGTAGATGTGGAATCAAGAGAGATGTTGAAGTGAAATAAGAGGACTTGCTGAAGAAGAGAGAGGGTAGTAATTTAGAAACACTCAATTTTCTTTCACCACAGGTGATTATGTGCATATATCTGCATGTGGCAGTGCTGGTGGTCGGAACGTGAGGGTTTCTTTCCTGGTAGATTCCTTGGGCTTTATCATTAGTCTTTCTGCTGCTGCTGGGTACTCAGTGTCAGGATTGGTGACTGGAGGGGACAATCTGTTGAGGCTATCATTTCATGTGATGGGAACACCAAATTAAGGTAGGTTTTTAGGTAGTGTTGGATGTTCTTTGGAGAAGGCAGCAGCAACCGACTCCAGTACTCTTGCCTGGAAAACCCCATGGGCAGAGGAGCCTGGTAGGCTGCAGTCCATGGGGTTGCGAAGAGTCAGACATGACTGAGCGACTTCACTTTCACTTTTCACTTTCCTGCATTGGAGAAGGAAATGGCAACCCACTCCAGTGTTCTTGCCTGGAGAATCCCAGGGACAGAGGAGCCTGGTGGACTGCTGTCTCTGGGGTCGCACAGAGTAGGACACGACTGAAGTGACTTAGCAGCAGCAGCAGCAGGATGTTCTTCTGAAGATAGAAATGTGTTATCCAGCTGATACTATTTTCACCAGAATACCCATTTTGAGGAAAATGTAATATGTTTCTGAGTTCCTCTTTGTTCAGACAGGCAAGGCAAATGTGACAGAGGATTAAAATGCTGCAGGTACTTAGATGGAGAGATTATAGTGATGAATTACAAAATATAAAGTGCATGAAATAGTTAACTAATAAGGACTTACTCTAGCACAAGGAACTCTCTGAAAGTCTCTAATGACCTATATGGGAAAAGAATCCTAAAAATGTATATATATAAATATATATGTATAACTGATTTAGTTTGTCATACAGTAGGAGCTAATACAACATTGTATTCTTTTGTAGTGTAAAATAAATTAAAAATAGACTTTATTTACTTAAAAATATAAAATGTACTTGAATAAATTAAAAAGAATGGTACTGAATTAAAAAGGTTTTGGAACATCGTTTAAGAGTCCTCTCTGTTGTTTAGTCACTAAGTTGTTTGTTACTCTTTTGCAACCCTGTGTACTATAGTTGGCCAGGCTCCTCTCTCCACGGGATTTCCCAGGCAAGAATACTGGAGTGGGTTGCCATTCCTTCTCCAGGGAATCTTCCCAATCCAGGTGTCGAACCCACATCTCCTGCATTGGCAGGTGGATCTTTTACTGCTGAGCCACCACGGAAGCCCTATAGGTTATAAAAATATAAAAAAGATTGGCATGCATCAACATGAATAAATTTAAATTAAAAAAAGATTGGAAAGTTAGAACTTTAATGGTGGTGAATTTATTGTTTATATTTTGATCTAGTGGCATATTTCTTAATGGAACTGTAGAAGTTGATGTCTATTGTAGAGTTAGAAAAAAGCAAATGAGGGACTTCCCTTGCTGTCCAGTGGTTGGGACTTCACCTTCCAATGTAAGGGGTACAGGGTTCAGCCCTGCTTAAGGAGCTAAGATCCCACATCCCTCAAAGCCAAAAAGCCAAAAAAAAAAAAAAAGAAAAAAAGAAGAAGCAATATTGAAACAAATTCAGTAGACTTAAAAAAAATGTTCCACATCAAAAAAATCTTAGGAAGACATCAAACCCTGAACATTGTGGACACTGAGCGGGAAATGTGTTGGTTGCTGGAGTTGCTAAGAATGAAAATAGTACATGAGTAAAACCTGATGCAAAAAACTGATGCATTTGAAAAGACCCTGATTCTGGTAAAGATTGAGGGCAGGGGGAGAAGGGGATGACAGAGGATGAAATGGTTGGATGGCATCACCAACTCAATGGACATGAGTTTGAGTGAACTCTGGGAGTTGGTGATGGCAGGGAGGCCTGGCGTGCTGCGATTCATGGGGTCGCAAAGAGTCGGACATGACTGAGCGACTGAACTGAACTGAACTGAACTTATGAAAAACTATCAGCAGAAATGTTTCCAGAGGTTGATTTGACTCTGGTGAATAATCTTATAAATTTAGGAGCAGAAATATGGATATCCTCCTACAACTTAACACAGTTACACTTCCGAAGTTATCAACAATATGAGAAAAAGATACAGAATAGCCATAGTGATGTTTTGTGTCTTTAAATTAGGTATAGGCTTGAAAATTTCAAGTCTGTGAGTAGCGTACTGACTTTGCCTAAGTACAAAACTAGAACTATCTGCATAAGCAATGAAGGGGTTAACTGGAGATTGCAAAATGCTCTGTGATGGCTGTTGGGGGTAGGCACAAGTCTGAAGTAGAAGTTGGGTGATTTAATCATTGGATTGTTCTGGTGATTGGATTGCGTTCTCTGTTCAGCATCCACTATCCAAACCCAATCACTCAAGCTAAAAGGTGGCCTGAGGGGGCTCTTGAGTTTCTGTGGATGTGTTCCTTATGGATATGTGTACATATGTAAGTATAATTCAGTAGACTTTATACCAGAAAAAGAAAACAAAACCCCAGTCACTCAAGATTTAACCCAGTCACCAATGAAGAGATCTCCACTCATCTAGGGCTGGTGCCTCCCTATAAAAACGTTCTCTGTTTTTTGACGCGAATACTCTGGAAGAGCTGGGCCCAGGCCATCCTCTCCCAAGTTTCAGAGTCCCTTCAGCCTCTGAATTCCACTTATCTGCTTGGAGTCCCAGGTGGCCCCCGCCATGTCCTTGTCCTCCCTCAAGGTGGCTGTGGTCTGCATGAGCAACATGAACAGGAGCATGGAGGCCCACAGCATTCTCAGGAAGAAAGGTTTCAGTGTCAGGTCTTTTGGAGCTGGATCCCGAGTCAGGCTCCCAGGAACTGCGCGCAACCTCCCTGTGGTTTATGATTTCTCCACCACTTATGAACAGATGCGCAAGGACCTTGTGCGCATAGACCGAGAACGCTATACCAGCAACGGCATCTTGCACATCTTGGGAAGAAACGAGAGAATCAAGCCTCGCCCGGAAAGATTTCAAGAGTGCAGAGATCGCTTTGATGTCATCTTCACCTGCGAGGAGAGCGTCTATGACCGGGTGATAGAAGAGCTGTGGGTCCGGGAGCAGGAGACCTGCCAGCCTGTGCACGTGATCAACGTGGACATGGACGACAACACGGAGGACGCCACGCTTGGGTCTCTGATCATCTGTGAGGTCTGCGAACGCCTCCAGCAGGCAGAAGACATGGAAGGCAGTCTGGCTGAGCTGCTCCTGGCAGTGGAGAGGAAAACAGGAAGGAGCTTTCTGCACACGGTCTGCTTCTACTGAAGAAGAGAGCAAGCCATGGCCGACTCTCGGACTCCTTCCTTTACTTTGGTCACATTATATGGCACCAATTTGTGCGCTAGTCTTCAAGGTTGGTTTAAAGTATTTCCTAACTCCTTTAGAAACATACTCCTCCCCTCTGATTTTGATTAGAGTTTTCTAACTGAAAGTGGGTTCTGGATTCTCACTGCTCAAAAGCCAATAAAGAGGCAAGTTTAGTGGAAAGGAAAGTTTATTTTGCATCCTGGCAATCAGGTGGAGAGGGCAGGGGAGTGGTAGTTCAGGGAGAAGGACAGACTCCTCTCCAAAGACTGACTCTGCCCCTCTGACAATCAGTGGGCAAGCATTTTTATAGACAGAGGGAGGGGGCTACATGCAGAAACAGCTATGATAGTCATCTTGATGTTGGTCATGAGCTGATTTGATCTGTGTCATCTTGATTTTTTAAGTCCAGTTACTCTTCAGTTCTATGGTTGGTTTGTTCCTCTTTCCTTACGAGCAATTTCAAAATTGTGGAAGCTTATATCATGGACGGGGCCAGTCTGGTGGCTCAGTGGTAAAGAATCTGCCTGCAATGCAAGAGACACAGGTTCATTCCCTGGGTCAGGCAGATTCCCTGGAGAAGGAAATGGCAACCCATTCCAGTACTCTTGCCTGAAAAATCTCATGGACAGAGAAGCCTGGCAGCTACTGTCCACAAAGTCGCAAAAGAGTCTTAGTGACTTAGCGACTAAACAACAAAAACAGCAAATGTCATGGCAAATGCATAGTCATTGTGTAGTTAACCCACAGGGTAGGTGTTTCAGTATCTACAAGATAGCTCACAGGATATGTCTCAAAATATTATCTACAGCACTTAAGGGAGAACTAAAGATACTTAACTATCCTTAGTGACTAAACTATTATTTAGTTTTGTTAGACTGGTTTCCTTTGTTTCTGCCTTTTCTCACTTCTGTGATTAAGCTTATTCTTTTTCTTTATTTTTGAATGTGCTGGGTTTTCCATGCTCTGTGTGGATTTTCTTCATTGCAGTGTGCAGGTTTCTCTTGGTTTGAGGCACCAGCTCTAGGTGGGCAGGCTTCAGTAGTTGCAGTGGGCCAGCTTAGTAGTTGTGGCCAATGGGTTATATTGTCCTATGGCATGTTGAATCTTCCTGGACCAGGGATCAAACCTGTGCCCCCTGCACAGGCAGAGAGACTCTTAACCACTGAACTACCAGGGAAGTTCCTAAGGTTATTTTTTGACTGAAGTTGTTTTCACAGACAAAGGCTGACTGAGGACCTGGCGGGGAAGGCCCATAAGGCCCTGATCCATTTCCATTCACTCTATTCAGTTCACACCCAAGATCTCGTTCTTCATGACTTATAGGATCCCTTCAAGTCTGGGTCACTGACTGTAATAACATTTCACGCTATATTTAAGTTGTGACTACTTTTCCATTTATGCCTGGTGTTTGTAAGACTTTTCTCTTACAAATGTTCTGTTTCCCTTGTGTTCTTGAAGCCATTCTTTGTACAAATTCCCAGGGACTTCCAAGTTCCAGTCAAGGCTCAGAAACTCCTGCTTTGAGGCAGTTGCTCTCAAGTCATGGTGTACATCGCAATCATCCGAAGGGCTTTGTACATGACAGACCTCTGGTCTCCACTCCGAGTTTCTGATTTGGTGGTCTGGGATCCAAAGTTGCCTTTCTCAGACATTCCAGGTTGATGTTAATCCCCTGGGTCTGAGATTCACACTTTGAGAAGACCAAGTGTGTTTTCTAAGGTAGGACTATGAATATGACAATCACTCTAACTGTTGGAGGCACAGGGACATAAAATCTGTGATGTACTAAGTGAATGTTTCTCTTGCACCATTTTGAAGGAACAGGACTGTCCTTATTTTATGTCTTGTTCATAATTTTTAGATCAATATCCTTTGCTCTGTTAATTCTGCAAACTAACAAAGGAATGAAACTAAAAATGACTATATTTTAGTATAGAATAGTCAGACAACTGTCTACTTGAAGACATGAGACAGTTAGTGGTGGCTGTTCCTGTCCCTGGAGAATCATCATGAATTCAAGAAAATCAAATGGAGGGTAGGTGGTATTCTTGGAACTCCTGAAATATTATCTGCAGGGATGTTTTTCCAGGAGTTCCCTTTTTACACAGGTGAATAATTTTATTACTTTATGGGCAAAACTATGTGTATCTTCCTGTGATTTAACACAATTACAATTCTAAAGCAACAACTGTAGGAAAAAAAATATGGAACAATTCTTGTAACTGAATGAAGTGTAAGCTTGGAAATTTCAAACATGTTCTTCATACGCATGTTCTCAGGTCACTGGAAGGGCTGATGACAAGCTTGGGAATAGTCTGGGCATTTTGCCTAATATCATAAGTTCAGTTCAGTTCAGTCACTCAGTCATGTCTAACTCTTTGCAATCCCATGGACTGCAGCACCCCAGGCCTCCCTGTCCATTACCAACTCCTGGAGTTTACTCAAACTCATGTCCATTGAGTTGGTGATGCCATCCAACCATCTCAACCTCTGTCATCCCCTTCTCCACCCACCTTCAATCTTTCCCAGCAACAGGGTCTTTTCCAATGGGTCAGTTTTTTGCATCAGATGGTCAAAATATTGGAGTTTCAGCTTCAGCCTCAGTCCTTCCAATGAATATTCAGGACTGATTTCCTTTAGGATGGACTGGTTGGATCTCCTTGCTGTCCAAGGGATTCTCAAAAGTCTTCTCCAATACTACAGTTCAAAAGCATCAATTCTTTGGTGCTCAGCTTTCTTTATAGTCCCACTCTCACATCCATACATGAATACTGGATAAACCATAGCTTTGACTAGACCTTTGTTGGCAAAGTAACGTCTATATATTTAAATATGCTGTCTAGATTGGTAATAACTTTTCTTACAAGGAGCAAGTGTCTTAATTTCATGACTGCAGTCACCATCTGCAGTGATTTTGGAGCCCCCCAAAATAAAGTATTCACTGTTTCCATTGTTTCCCCATCTGTTTGCCATGAAGTGATGGGACCAGATCCTCTGATCTTAGTTTTTTGAATGTTGAGCTTTAAGCCAACTTTTTCACTCTCCTCTTTCACTTTCATCAAGAGGCTCTTAGTTCTTTGCTTTCTGCCAGAAGCATGGTGTCACCTGCATATCTGAGGTTATTGATATTTCTCTGAGCAATCTTGATTCCAGCTTGTGCTTCATCCAGTCCAGCATTTCTCATGATGTACTCTGCATATAAGTTAAATAAGCAGGGTGACAATATACAGCCTTGATGTACTCCTTTCCTGATTTGGAACCAGATTATTGTTCCATGTCCAGTTCTAACTGTTGCTTCCTGACCTGCGTATAGGTTTCTCAGGAGGCAGGTCAGGTGGTCTGGTATTCCCTTCTCTTTCAGAATTTTCCACAGTTTATTGTGATCCACACAGTCAAAGGCTTTGGCATAGTCAATAAAGCAGAAATAGATGTTTTTCTGGAACTCTCTTGCTTTTTCCATGATCCAATGGATGTTGGCAATCTGATCTCTGGTTCCTCTGCCTTTTCTAAATCCGGCTTGAACATCTGCAAGTTCACAATTCATGTATTGCTGAAGCCTGGCTTGGAGAATTTTGAGCATTACTTTGCTAGTGTGTGAAATGAGTGCAATTGTGCGGTAGTTTGAGCATTGTTTGGCATTGCCTTTCTTTGGGATTGGAATGAAAACCGACCTTTTCCTGTCCTGTGGCCACTGATGTGTTTTCCAAATTTGCTGGCATAGTGAGTGTAGCACATTCACAGCATCATCTTTTAGGATTTGAAATAGTGCAACTGAAATTCCATCACCTCCACTAGCTCTGTTTGTAGTGATGCTTCCTAAGGCCCACATTCCAGGATGACTTCACATTCCAGGATGTTTGGCTCTACGTGAGTGATCACACCATTGTGATTATCTGGGTCATGAAGATCTTTATTTGTATAGCTCTTCTGTGTATTCTCGCCACCTCTTCTTTATATCTTCTGCTTCTGTTAGGTCCATACCGTTTCTGTCCTTTATTGTGCCCATCTTTGCACGAAATGTTCCTTTGGTATCTCTAATTTTCTTGAAGAGATCTCTAGTCTTTCTCATTCTATTGTTTTCCTCTATTTCTTTGCATTGATCACTGAGGAAGGCTTTCTTATCTCTCCTTGCTATTCTTTGGAACTCTGCACTCAAATGGGTATATCTTTCCTTTTCTCCTTTGCCTTTTGCTTCTCTTCTTCTCACAGCTATTTGTAAGGCCTCCTCAGACAGCCATTTTGCCTTTTTTCATTTCTATCATAAGTGGAGATTTCAAAACAGCCACAGGGTAGTGACACCTTTGCCCAGAATTAGTTGTTAAAGATAATTTAATACCAGATTGTTCAGATGACTGAATCTAGTTCTCTAGTCCAAATCCACTATCCAAACCCAATCATTCAAGAGTTAATGCACTCATAAATCAAGAGTTCTCTACCCATTTCAGAGTGATGACTGCATATAAACCTGGTCTCTGTTCTTTGACACTATACTAGTTACAAGAGCTGGACCAGGTGCTCATCTCCCTGGTTTCAGAGTTCCCTTGGACCCTGAAGCCCACCCATGCAGCTGGAGTCTCAAATGGCCACCATCATGCCCTCCTCCCCAGTCAGCATGGCTATGGTCTATATGAGCAACATGAACAGAAGCATGAAAGCCCACAATATCCTCAAGAAGAAAGGATTCAATGTCAGGTCTTTTGGAGTGGGATCCTGTATGACTCTCCCAGGACTGGCACCCTCCCCGTAGTCTATGATTTCTCCACCACATATGAGTAGATGCGCCAAGACCTTCTCCTCAAAGACCAGGTATGCTATAGCAGCAGTGGGGTGTTTCACACACTGGGGACAAATGAGATAATTAAGCCTTGTCCAGAACGATTTCAAGAGTGCACAGATCCCTTTGATGTCATCTTCACCTGTGCTGAGAGGGTGTATAAAATGGTGGTGAAAGATCTGTGTGCTAGAGAACAGAAGACCTGGCAGCCTGTGCATGTGATCAGCTTGGATATAAAGGACACACTGAAGGCAGACAGCCTTGGTGCTTCGATCATCTGTGAGCTCTGCCAGGGTTTCCAGCAGGCTGATGACATGCAAAGCAGTCTGGCTGAGCTGCTCCAGGCAGCAAAGCAGAAAACATTAAGGAGCTTTCTGCATACAATCTGCTTCTACTGAAGATCTTAGGTGGCTTTTAGCTCCCTTGTCAGTAAGAATTTTAGTATAGACTTTTGGGCTAGTGGATATTTTCTCTGAGAAGGGTCTTCAAAGTTTTTTTATATTAAAAACTGTCTGTATGATTTTTTTTTCCAGGTGCATCCCACTCAGGCAAGAAGTGGAGGATAAAAAGGTTTCATGGCAAACAGAACACAAACTGTAAGTAGGCATCAAAGTCTTTTCAATTTGAGTTTGAATAGTGTGGAGACTTGCCTTCAAAGGAATAATTCAGTGTTCACACATCTCTGCAAAGAAGTCAACCTCAATGACTCCATTTTAATGATCAACAAACCAAGGCTCATAATGGGTTGCTGGACAAGTGAAGTGTTGAAGGATATTTGAGAAGATGAAAAACAATGTCTGTTTTATCCATTTATAGTGATAACAATCCTTTTACTTTTCTGGCGTGTGTATAAATGTGATTTTTTTTTTTAGTGAACTAGGTTTGTATTGAATGTTTGAACTTCAAAATATTTTTATTTTTAGATCAGATATCCTTTCCTAATGCAAGCTTTAATAGAAACTCAGGGTGCATAATGAATTGTATTTATTACTAAAATTCTGGCATGATTTGTTCAATCAAATAGCTCATTAAATGCAATAAAATGAAATAAACCTTCAAATTTAAAGAAAAGTGTCATCTCATTTGTGGTAAGGAATGCATATTACAAAGTAAAAGTGAAAGTTGCTAGGTCGTGTCTGGCTCTTTGCTACCCCATGGAAGTTGGCTTGTCAGGCTCCTCTGTCCATGGAATTCCCCAGGCTAGAATACTGGAGTGGGCTGCTATTTCCTCCTCCAGGGGATCTTACAGACCCAGGGATCAAATATGGGTTTCTTGCATTGCAGGCAGATTCTTTACTGTCTGAGCCACCAGGGAAACCTATTACAAAGTGAGTGCCTTGGCTTCTTATTGTTGAATACAAATTACTTCCATGGAGAAAAGCATTTTTTCCTAATGAGAACTTTCTTCATGCTAAAAACATTCATTTGTTGAGTACTGTGCTTCTGTAAAAAGTAGTTCCTTACTACTGTGTAGTGAAATATTCTTGGTTCTGATGAACAATGGCACCAAGTCCTGGGTGACTTTGCTGTTGTTGTTGTTCAGTCACTGAATCATGTCCAACCCTTTGTGACTCCAGGGACTGTAACACACCGGGCCTCCCTGTCCCTCACCATCTCCCAGAGTTTGCCCAAGTTCATGTTCATTGAATTGGTGATGCCATCCAACCATCTCATCCTCTGTCACCCTCTTCCCCTTCTACTGAGGGAAAAATGTCAAAATATCTAATGTGGAGCTGGGGTTTCAAATAAAATAAGAGAAACAATGGGACTGAAAATAATTTTTGGAGAAAAAATTGTGAACATTTCCAAACTCATTAAAAAATATTTACAGATCCGAAGATTCAGCCAACCTCAAGGAGCATAAAAACAAGAAGCTATGCCTAGGCCCATGAATATTGATCTAAAAAGCAAGATTGAGGGGGGCGGTCCTAAGATGGTGGAGGAATAGGATGGGGAGACCACTTTCTCCCCCACAAATTCATCAAAAGAACATTTAAACCCTGAGTAAATTCCACAAAACAACTTCTGAATGCCAACAGAGGACATCAGGCACCCAGAAAAGCAGCCCATTGTCTTCGAAAGGAGGTAGGAAAAAATATAAAAGACAAAAAAAGAGACAAAAGAGGTAGGGACGAAGCTCCATCCCAGGAAGGGAGTCTTAAAAAGAGAGAAGTTTCCAATCACCAGGAAACACTCTCACTGCCGAGTCTGTGGCAAGCCTTGGAAGCACAGAGGGCAACATAACAGGGAGCAAAAATAAATAAATAATTAAACCCCACAGATTACAAGCCCAACGATACAACCTCAGGGGAGAAGCAGTGCAGACGCCTCCACCCGCCACTAGCAAGTGGGGGCTGGGCAGGGAGGCAAGGGCTACATTGCTTAGAGTAAGGACCGGGCCTGAATTCTCCAAGGGCAATCTGAGTGAACTAGCTTGGGCTAGCAAACCAGACTGTGGGATAGCTACCACGCGAAAATCCTAACCTAAGACACCACCAGGCCTGCTCACAAAACAAAGGACTGAACAGAACTAGCCGGCTGCAGACCATCCCCCTCTGGTGACAGGCAGCCAGAGCTGGAAGGGGGCAATCACAGCCCCAGAGAGACATTATCTACTAAACTGCAAGCAGGCTTCTTTGCTAACTAAGACCTCTTGGGGTTCTGGATGGCTAACATTCACTTGAGTGTGCCTGTTGTACACTCAGAAAACCTAGCAGCAGGGATGGGGGAGGTGATAAGTCGCAGTGACCACGTTCGCCAAACACCTCACCACCTGAGCTCCTCAGACCTGGGAAGGGCACAAAACAGGCCAACTGAGTCTGTGCCTCTGAGAACTACCCGAGTGCCTGAACCTGAGCTGCTTAGACCTGGGAGGTGCATGCAGCCCAGGGTGGGCCTTGGACGGTTCCCAGCGGAGCAACCTAGAGCCTGAGCAGTGTAGGCAGGGAGGGCACATGCGCTGTAAGTGGGGGTAGGCCCAGTGTGGCTGAGACACTGTGAGCACATGCCAGTGTTATTTGTTTGTAGGGTTCCTCCCTCCCCACAGCGTGACTGAACAAGTGAGCCTAAAAAAAGTGTCCACCACTGCCCGCCTCGTGTCAGGGTGGAAATCAGACACTGAAGAGACCAGCAAACAGAAGAAGCTAAAACAGGGGGAACTGCCTTAGAAGTGACAGGTGCAATAGATTAAAACCCTGTAGTAAGTACAGACTACATAGGAAGGGGCCTATAGATCTTGAGAAATATAAGCTGGACCAAGGAACTATCTGAAAATGAACTGATCCCACACTGCCCACAACAACACCAGAGAAAGTCCTAGATATATTTTTACTATTTTTATGATCATTCTTAAAAAAATTTTTTTTAAATGTTAAGTGCTCTATTACTCCTTTAATTCTCATTTTTATAACCTAATTTGCAAAAAAAGACCCTATTTTTTAAAGCAAATTTCATATATATATATATTATATTTTTTGTGACTTTGTTTTTTTCTTCTTCTTTTCTTTAATATTGTATTTTTGAAAATCCAACCTCTACTCTAGATTTTAAATCTTTGCTTTTTGGTATTTGTTATCAATTTTGTGTCTTTAAGAACCCAATATTCAGTATCCACTTTTACTTGTGAGCGAGATTACTGGCCTGACGGCTCTCTTCCCTTTTGGACTCTCCTTTTTCTCCACCAGGTGCCTCTGTCTCCTCCCTCCCCCTTCTCTTCTCTACCCAAATCTGTGAATTTCTTTGTGTGTTCCAGGCTGTGGAGAACACTTAGGGAACTGATTACTGGCTGGATCTCTCTCTCTCCATTTGATTCCCCCCTTTTATCCTCCTGGCCACCTCTGTCTCCTTCTTTCCTCTTCTCTTCTCTGTATAACTCTGAGAACATCTCTGAGTGGTCCAGACTGTGGAGCACACATAAGGAAGTGATTACTGGCTAACTTGCTCTCTCCTCTTTTGATTCCACTTCATCTCATTAGGGTCACCTGTTACTCCCTCTTCCTTCTTCTCTTCTCCATGTAACTCTGTGAACCTCTCTGGATGTCCCTCACTGTGGAGAAACTTTTCATCTTTAACCTAGATGTTTTATCAATGGTGCTGTATAGAAGGAGAAGTCTTGAGGCTACTGTAAAAATAAGTCTGGAAACCAGAAGCAGGAGGCTTAAGTCCAAATCCTGAGAACACCAGGGAACTCCTGACTCCAGGGAACATTAATCTGACAGGAGCTCATCGAATGCCTCCATACCTACACTGAAACCAAGCACCACCCAAGGGCCAACAAATTCCAGAGCAAGATATACCATGCAAATTCTCCAGCAACACAGGAACACAGCCCTGAGCTTCAATATACAGGCTGCCCAAAGTCACTCCAAACCCATTGACATCTCATAACTCATCATTGGACCCTTCACTGGACTCCAGAGAGAAGAAATCCAGCTCCACCCACCAGAACACCGACACAAGCTTCCCTAACCAAGAAACCTTGACAAGCCACCCATACAACCCGACCCGCAGTGAGGAAACTCCACAATAAAGAGAACTCCACAAACTGCCAGAATACAGAAAGGCCACCCAAAAACTCAGCAATATAAACAAGATGAAGAGACAGAGGAATATCCAGCAGGTAAAGGAACAGGATAAATGCCCACCAAACCAAACAAAAGAGGAAGAGACAGGGAATCTACCTGATAAAGAATTCCAAATAATGATAGTGAAAATGATCCAAAATCTTGAAATCAAAATGGAATCAGATAAATAGCCTGCAGACAAGGATTGAGAAGATGTAAGAAAGGTTTAACAAGGACTTAGAAGAAATAAAAAAGAGTCAATATATAATGAATAATGCAATAAGTGAGATTAAAAACACTCTGGAGGGAACAAATAGTAGAATAATGGAGGCAGAATATAGGATTAGTGAAGTAGAAGATAAAATGGTAGAAATAAATGAATCAGAGAGGAAAAAAGAAAAATGAATTAAAAGAAATGAGGACAATCTCAGAGACCTCCAGGACAATATTAAAAACCCCAACATTCGAATCATAGGAGTCCCAGAAGAAGAAGACAAAAAGAAAGACCACAAGAAAATACTTGAGGAGATAATAGTTGAAAAATTCCCTAAAATGGGGAAGGAAATAATCACCCAAGTCCAAGAAACACAGAGAGTCCCAAACAGGATAATCCCAAGGCAAAACACCCCAAGACACATATTAATCAAATTAACAAAGATCAAACACAAAGAACAAATATTAAAAGCAGCAAGGGAAAAACAACAAATAACGCACATGGGGATTCCCATAAGGATAACAGCTGATCTTTCAATAGAAACTCTTCAGGCGAGGAGGGAATGGCAAGACATACTTAAAATGATGAAAGAAAATAACCTACAGCCCAGATTCCTGTACCCAGCAAGGATCTCATTCAAATATGAAGGAGAAATCAAAAGCTTTACAGACAAGCAAAAGCTGAGAGAATTCAGCACCACCAATTCAGCTCTCCAACAAATGCTAAAGGATCTTCTCTAGACAGGAAACACAAAAAGGGTGTATAAACCCGAACCCAAAACAATAAAGTAAATGGCAACGGGATCATACTTATCAATAATTACCTTAAACGTAAATGGGTTGAATGCTCCAACCAAAAGACAAAGGCTGGCTGAATGGATACAAAAACAAGACCCCTATATATGTTGTCTACAAGAGATCCACCTCAAAACAGGGGACACATACAGACTGAAAGTGAAGGGCTGGAAAAAGATATTCCATGCAAATGGAGACCAAAGGAAAGCAGGGGTAGCAATACTCATATCAGATAACATAGACTTTAAAACAAAGGCTGCAAAAAGAGACAAAGAAGGCCACTACATAATGATCAAAGGCTCAATCCAAGAAGAAGATATAACAATTAAAATATATATGCACCCAACATAGGAGCACCACAATATGTAAGACAAATCCTAACAAGTATGAAAGGGGGATTAACAATAACACAACAATAGTGGGAGAATTTAATACTCCACTCACATCTATGGATAGATCAACTAAACAGAAAATTAACAAGGAAACACAAACTTTAAATGATACAATAGATCAGTTAGACCTAATTGATACCTATAGGACATTTTACCCCATAACAATGAATTTCACCATTTTCTCAAGTGCACACGGAACCTTCTCCAGGATAGATCACATCTTGGGCCATCAGTCTAGCCTTGGAAAATTCAAAAAAAAAATTAAAATAATTCCAAGCATCTTTTCTGACCACAATGCAGTAAGATTAGATCTCAATTACAGGAGAAAAAGTATTAAAAATTCCAACATAAGGAGGCTGAATAATATGCTGCTGAATAACCAATAAATCACAGAAGAAATAAAAAAAGAAATCAAAATATGCATAGAAACGAAAGAAAATGTAAAAACAACAACCCAAAACTGTGGGACACTGTCAAAGCAGTGCTAAGGGGAAAGTTCATAGCAATACAGGCATACCTCAAGAAACAAGAAAAAAGTCAAATAAATAACCTAACTCTACACCTCAAGCAACTAGAAAAGGAAGAAATGAAGAACCCAAGGGTTAGTAGAAGGAAAGAAATCTTAAAAATTAGGGCAGAAATAAATACAAAAGAAACAAAAGAGACCATAGCAAAAATCAAGAGAGCCAAAAGCTGGTTCTTTGAAAGGATCAATAAAATTGACAAACCATTAGCCAGACTCATCAAGAAACAGAGGGAGAAAAATCAAATCAATAAAATTAGAGATGAAAATGGAGATATTGCAACAGACAATACAGAAATACAAAGGATCATAAGAGACTACTATCAGCAATTACATGCCAATAAAATGGACAACTTGGAAGAAATGGACACATTTTTAGAAAAGTACAACTTTCCAAAACTGAACCAGGAAGAAATAGAAAATCTTAACAGACCCATCACAAGCATGGAAATTGAAACTGTAATCAGAAATCTTCCAGCAAACAAAAGCCCAGGTCCAGACGGCTTAACAGCTGAATTCTACCAAAATTTAGAGAAGAGCTAACACCTATCCTACTCAAACTCTTCCAGAAAATTGCAGAGGAAGGTAAACTTCCAAATTCATTCTATGAGGCCACCATCACCCTAATACCAAAACCTGACAAAGATGCCACAAATAAAGAAAATTACAGGCGAATATCACTGATGAACATAGATGCAAAAGTCCTTAACAAAATTCTAGCAAACAGAATACAACAGTATATTACAAAGATCATACATCATGACCAAGTGGGCTTTATCCCAGGGATGCAAGGATTCTTCAATATCCACAAATCAATGAATGTAATACACCACATCAACAAATTGAAAAATAAAAGCCATATAATTATCTCAATAGATGCAGAGAAAGCCTTTGACAAAATTCAACATCCATTTATGATAAAAACTCTCCAGAAAGCAGGAGTAGAAGGAACATACCTCAACATAATAAAAGCTATATATGACAAACCCACAGCAAACATTATCCTCAATGGTGAAAAATTGAAAGCATTTCCCCTAAAGTCAGGAACAAGACAAGGCACTTTCACAACTACTATTCAAAATAGTTTTGGAAGTTTTGGCCACAGCAATCAGAGCAGAAAAAGAAATAAAAGGAATCCAAGTTGGAAAAGAAGAAGTAAAACTCTCACTGTTGGCAGATGACATGATCCTCTACATAGAAAACCCTAAAGACTCTGCCAGAAAATTACTAGAGCTAATTAAAGAATATCGTAAAGTTGCAGGATATAAAATCAACACACAGAATCCCTTGCATTCTTATACACTAATAATGAGAAAATTGAAAGAGAAATTAAGGAAACAATTCCATTCACCATTGCAATGAAAAGAATAAAATACTTAGGAATATATCTACCTAAAGAAACTAAAGACCTATATATAGAGAACTATAAAACACTGGTGAAAGAAATCAAAGAGGACACTAATAGATGGAGAAATAGACCATGTTCATGGATTGGAAGAATCAATATAGTGAAAATGTGTATACTACCCAAAGCAATTTATAGATTCAATGCAATCCTTATCAAGCTACCATCGGAATTTTTCACAGAGCTAGAACAAATAATTTCACAATTTGTATGGAAATACAAAAAAACCTCAAATAGCAAAAGCAATCTTGAGAAAGAAGAATGGAACTGGAGAAATCAACCTGCCTGACTTCAGGCTTTACTACAAAGCCACAGTCATCAAGAGAGTATGGTACTGGCACACAGACAGAAATATAGATCAATGAAACAAAATAGAAAGCCCAGAGATAAATCCACGCACCTATGGACACCATATCTTTGACAAAGGAGGCACAAATATACAATGGATTAAAGACAGTCTCTTTAACAAGTGGTGCTGGGAAAACTGGTCAACCACTTGTAAAAGAATGAAACTAGAACAGTTTCTAACACCACACACAAAAATAAACTCAAAATGGATTAAAGATCTAAATGTAAGACCAGAAACTATAAAACTCCTAGAGGAGAACATAGGCAAAACACTCTCCAACATAAATCACAGCAGGATCCTCTGTGACCCACCTCCCATTTCAGTTCAGTTGAGTTCAGTCACTCAGTCATGTTCGACTCTTTGCGACTCCATGAATCACAGCACTCCAGGCCTCCCTGTCCATCACCAACCCCCGGAGTTCACTCAGACTCATGTCCATCGAGTCAGTGATGCCATCCAGCCATCTCATCCTCTGTCGTCCCCTTCTCCTCCTGCCCCCAATCCCTCCCAGCATCAGAGTCTTTTCCAATGAGTCAACTCTTCACATGAGGTGGCCAAAGTACTGGAGTTTCAGCTTTAGCATTATTTCCTCCAAAGAAATCCCAGGGCTGATCTCCTTTAGGATGGACTGGTTGGATCTCCTTGCAGTCCAAGGGACTCTCAAGAGTCTTCTCCAACACCACAGTTCAAAAGCATCAATTCTTCGGTGCTCAGCCTTCTTCACAGTCCAACTCTCATCCATACATGACTACTGGAAAAACCCATCTCCCAGAATACTGGAAATAAAAGCAAAAATAAACAAATTGGACCTAATTAAACTTAAAAGCTTCTGCACAACATAGGTGAAAAGCAAGGTGAAAAGACAGCCTTCAGAATGGGAGAAAATAATAGCAAATGAAGCAACTGACAAACAACTAGTCTAAAAAATATACAAGCAACACCTGCAGCTCAATTCCAGAAAAATGAATGACCCAATCAAAAAATGGGCCAAAGAACTAAATAGACATTTCTCCAAAGAAGACATACAGATGGCTAACAAACACATGAAAAGATGCTCAACATCATTCATTATCAGAGAAATGCAAATCAAAACTACAATGAGGTACCATTTCATGCCAGTCAGAATGGCTGCTATCCAAAAGTCTACAAGCAATAAATGCTGAAGAGGGTGCAGAGAAAAGGGAACCCTCTTCCACTGTTGGTGGGAATGCAAACTAGTACAGCCACTATGGAGAACAGTGAGGCACTATGGAGAACAGTGTGGAGATTCCTTAAAAAACTGGAAATAGAACTGCCTTATGACCCAGCAATCCCACTGCTGGGCATACACACAGAATTGAAAGAGACACATGTACCTCAATGTTCATCACAGCACTGTTTATAATAGCCAGGACATGGAAGCAACCTAGATGTCCATCAGCAGACGAATGGATAAGAAAGCTGTGGTACATATACACAATGGAGTATTACTCAGCCATTAAAAAGAATACATTTGAATCAGCTCTAGTGAGGTGGATGAAACTGGAGCCGATTATACAGAGTGAAGTAAGCCAGAAAGAAAAACACCAATACAGTATACTAACATATATATATGGAATATAGAAAGATGGTAATGATAACCCTGTATGTGAGACAGCAAAGGAGACACAGATGTGTATAACAGACTTTTGGACTCTGTGGGAGAGGGAGAGGTTGGGATGATTTGGGAGAATGGCATTGAAACATGTATACTATCATGTAAGAAACGAATCGCCAGTCTATGTTCGATACAGGATACAGGATGCTTGGGGCTGGTGCACTGGGATGACCCAGAGAGATGATATGAGGAGGGTGGTGGGAGGGGGGTTCAGGATGGGGAACATGTGTACACCCGTGGTGGATTCATGTTGATGTATGGCAAAATCAATACAATATTTTAACGTAATTCAGTTCAGTTCAGTTGCTCAGTCGTGTCCGACTCTTTGCGACCCCATGAATTGCAGCATGCAATTAGCCTCCAATTAAATTAAATAAATTTAAATAAAAAAAATAAAAAGCAAGACAGAGAGGAAAATCTTGAGTGTAGCCAAAGGAGGCAGGCAAATATGAGCATGTCAAAATTACTTTGATTTACATGTGGTCTGTTAAGCACTAAGTACATATAATTATATATCCTTAGGCAAAATCATCATTATTCATGTTTCTGAAATTTGAAACTTATGGAAAAACTGAGGATGTGTATAACTTTAGTGTTAACTATTTCTTGGGCTTCCCTGGTGGCTCAAGTGGTAAATACTAAATCTGCCTGCATGCAGGAGACCTAGGTTCAATTCCTGAGTTGGGAAGACCCCCTAGAGAGGGGAAGGGCTAGCTTCTCCAGTATTCTTGCCTGGAGAATTCCACGGACAGTGGAGCCTGGCGAGCTATAGTTGATGGGGTTGGAATGAGCCCAACATGACTGAGCAACTAACATTTTCAATTTCAAGCTATTTCATGAAGAAGAAATGTCAAAAATTGTTGGTACATATTAATTGTAAGCTTCATATTTTTACTGAAAATAGATTTAACACAATCCCTTCACTGTTCACCTGAAACTATCACAAAACTGTTAATCCACTATACCCCAATACAAAATAAAAAGTTTATATTGTTTTTAAAAAATGCACCAAATAAAGATAAGCTTAAGGGTAATTTTCATTAGTAGGCAAACTCAGGGTTATCATTTGTGTTTATGAACACTGTTGAGCCAAGTAGCAATTATTAATTTACTTGAAATTTTCAAAGGAGAAGAGAATACAGGAAGAATTCACATGTAAATGATGTCCAATGTAAGATAAAGGACAAAATGACATCCTACTTTTACAGTAATAAGAATATAGAAAAGTGGTGATGAGTTACCGTAGGGGACAGAGTTGATGATACTTGCTAAACTCAAAAGAATCTGAGCTACAGGGTTTAGCACTAGACTCACAGAGACAGTCTCATTTCAGTTCATCAAAACAGCATTTATTACATTAAATTTATATGCCCTTGATATTTTTTAAAAAACTAGCTTAGGTGATAAACCATTTTTTAAAAATCAGAGCATCTGAAAGAAGTAAGAGAGAAAAGGAGCAGGAGGAAGTGAAGAAGATGTGAAGGTGTCTTAGAGACAGCACATTTGGGAAAAGGGTGAGGCTGGTGGAAACAGTTCTGTCCCTGGAGTCCTGGGATAAGTGCTGATCTCAAGGGCTCACATCAAGGAGAATAAACAGCCCAAATCCTGCCATGCAACTAGCTGACTTATATATCCAACTGAAGTTCTGTTTCTGAGGACTCATTCTAAGGCTAGGGAGTGATTAGACATCTACAGGTAGAGACGGTTTAAGGATCAAGGTAAGGACTGGGCAGGTGTTATGTCCTAAACAGGCTAGAGGGGCAGGACCCTTGGAGGATATTAATATGTATGGAATGACACTAAACAGAGGTACTTCTAGCAGAAGTGAAGGGTGAGGTCTGGAAAGGGAAGTTGAGAGTATATGAACCAGGTGAAGTTACTGAAAGTTAGCAAATTAGCAGATCAGTTCAGTTCAGTCGCTCAGTCATGTCTGACTCTTTGTAATCCGATGGACTGCAGCATGCCAGGCTTCCCTGTCCATCACTAACTCCTGGAGCTTTCTCAAACTCATGTCCATCGTGTTGGTAATGGTAAAACCATCTCCTCCTCTGTCACCCCCTTCTCCTCTTGCCCTCAGTCTTTCCCAGCATCAGGGTCTTTTCCAAATGAGTCAGTTCTTCACATCAGGTGGCCAAAGTACTGGAGCTTCAGCTTCAGCATCAGTTCTCCCAATGAATATTCAGGTTTGATTTCCTTTAGAATTGATTGGTTTGATCTTGCAGTCCAAGGGACTCTCAAGAATCTTCTCCAACACCACAGTTCAAAGCATAAATTCTTTGGTGCTCAGCTTTCTTTATAGTCCAACTCTCACATCCAAACATGACTACTGGAAAAACCATAGCTTTGACTAGACAGACTTTTGTCTGCAAAGTAATGCCTCTGCTTTTTAATATGCTGTCTAGGTTGGTCATGCCTTTTCTTCTATGGAGCAAGCATTTTTTAATTTCATGGCTGCAGTCACCAATTGCAGTGATTTTGGAGCCCCCAAATAAAGTCTGTTACTGTTTACATTGTTTCCCATCTATTTGCCATGAAGTGACGGGACCAGATGCCACGATCTTAGTTTTTGAATGTTGAGTTTTAAGCCAGCTTTTTGACTCTGCTCTTCACTTTCATCAACTTCAGTTCTTTGCTTTCTGCCATGTGTGGTGTCATCTGTGTATCTGAGGTTATTGATATTTCTCCTGGGAACCTTGATTCCAGCTTGTGCTTCATCCAGCCCAGCATTCCTCATGATGTACTCTGCATATAAGTTAAATAAACAGGGTGACAATATACAGCCTTGATGCACTCCTTTCCCTATTTGGAACCAGACTATTGTTCCCTGCCTGATTCTAACTGTTGTTTCTTGACCTGCATACAGGTTTATCAGGAGACAGGTGAGGTGGTCTGGTATTCTCATCTCTTTAAGAATTTTCCACAGTTTGTTGTGATCCACACAGTCAAAGGTTTTGGTGTAGTCAATAAAGCAGAAGTATATGTTTTTCTGGAACTCCCCTGCTTTTTTGATGATCCAGTAGATGTTGGCAATTTGATCTCTGGCTCCTCTGCCTTTTCTCTGCCTCAGAAAGGGAGATATCATTCATTAAATAACAGGTGCCATAGAATTAGGCTTGGCATGAGAAATAGAAAACAAATGGACTTACTGTAGATCACTTGGCAAAATATGAGAAAGATGTTGAAAATGACAAGGATCTGTGTGGGATTTCCCCAGACGGGGTGTGGGGAGGGGCTTTGGGGAGCTACCAGCGAGACTTGCCTGTGTGTGAGAAGTAGGAGGAGGCATTTGAGTAGGGTGTCAAGAATTAACTTGTTTCAGACTGAAGTTACTTCATCGGGACACCAGTCCCATAGGGAAATTCCCTAACCCTAGCTTTCTGGCTTCTTTCTATGGCTATGATTTTAAATATTTCCCTCTTAGTCCCTGTCTCCACTTCCTGGCTTTGGTGAACTTTTGTAATACTCTAGGGCTTCCCTGATAACTCGGTAAAGAATCTGCCTGCAATGCAGGAGAGCCCGGTTCAATCCCTAGGTCAGGAAGATCTGCTGGAGAAGGGAAAGGCTACCCACTCTAATATTCTGGCCTGGAGAATTCCATGGACTATATAGTCCATGGGGTCACAAAGAGTTGGACACAACTGAGCGCCCTTCACTTTCCGCTGAAGCCCTACCTTGTTGATTTGTCTTTCCTGGCTTCTTCCTTCTTGCCTTTATCTATTTTCCTTAAAAAAAAAAAAAAATCAGGCTGTGGGACTCACAAGTTTCTATTTGGTGCTCTCCCCTTGCCTTCTGATTTTCCACTTCCTGCAAGAGACAGGCTGCCCTCACTGGAGAGAATTCTCAGAGGGGAGCATGTGCTCAATGGGAAACAGTTTCAGTGTACATGCCAAGCTGCCTCACTCATGTCTGACTCTTTGTGACTCTATGGACTCTAGCCTGCTGGATTCTCTGTCCATGGGGATTCTCCAGACAAGAATACTGAAGTAACCATGCCCTCCTCCAGGATATCTTCCTGACTGAGGGATTGAACCCCACATATCTTACATCTCCCACATTAGCAAGCAGATTCTTTACCACTAGAGCCACCTGGGAAGCCCAACAGTTTTAGACCCAAGGCCAACTGATGAGTGATCAGTCTAATGACAGAACGTTTTCGCTCAGCACCCACCCATGATTATAGGAGTTGATTTTCCTCCCCAAATAGGAAAATTAGAAGCATCAAGGGTAACTGGAGTAGAAAATATAGTGTTTATAGTGAGTATAAGATCAATCTTAAGAGACAAATATTTTAAGGTACTCATTCAATAGAAGGAATTCACATCTGTCTCCAATTCTTAAAACCTGTCTATTTACAATTTGCCCCTCTTTAAACTGTAAGTATATATTATAAGACTCTAAAAATTTCCATTTCTCCTCTCTATCCCTGGTTAGTGATATGGTGCCTGAAAATATTTTTTGCTCAAAATATATTACCTGAATAACTGAGTTAATTAATAAATCAAAGCGTACTAAGAAACAAATGTTCAATTTCTGCATGCAAAAAGACTTTAAATATCATGCAGCCCTCCCTCCTCATTCTGAGAAGAGATAGCTTTCTTTTTTCAATTTCAGTCATTTCTACACTTAGTTTTCTAAGATGTAAGCTGGAGGAGTGCCTCACCTCAGGCACATAGGCCTTGTCAATGGCACCTCTTAAGGCCTTTTGACCCTCTTCACAAGTGAGGTTTCTATATGTGGTAAACACACAATTTTCAAATCTCATACCTATTAATTATTTCCTTGGGGTATTTGGCAAATAATTCACATTTGATGAGTCTCATATTCTTTAAGAGTGAAATGGAGATAATATCCAGTTCCTTGAATGGATAGTCAACATGGTAGTGCAAAAATATATAAAGTACCATATACCAAATGATGACTCCAGCTGCTGGCATAAAGCAGTTGCATAATAGATATTAGTTTAATTCCTCCTTGAGCATTAGGTTCAGATCCATTTTACTCCAGGAACACCATTGGCCATTTAGAATCCTGTCTCATCAACTACTGTTTCAGTAAACCTCCACAGATAATTTTAAAAACTAGATCAACTGTTCTAAATGGATAACTTCATGACCTCTAATGGCTGGTCCCCATGTAAATGGTTGAGTCTAAGTGTAAAGTTGTGATCAATGTCCTTCACAATCAGGAAAAATCTGCCTGTACAAATCCTCCCATACCTTCTCCAGTATTCTCTATGCCTAAGCCACCCTGACTGAAAATGTTTCAAGAATACATCTTTTTCTTTTCTTTCTTTGCTATATGATAAACTCCTCAATGTCAAGTTCAATTACAATCTTGCTACTGCCTTCCCAGAGATGTACCATGGTCCCTTCTTATATTGATACCCATCTGTTGGTAGGAAAAGACATACAGCAGTATCTTTTTATTTGACTAGTTGGAAACCTGTATCTCCTTTAACTAGAGTAGCATTCGAGGCTACAGAACATATTCTATTCACCTTTATATATGTCTTATTATTTACGTGTTCAAAGAAGGCAGAAGTATGGAATATGCCAAAATCTCCTGCTGCTTTCACCAAGATTAGGAAAACCTGTGTTTTCGTCTCTGTATGTGAATAAGAAGTGATGTATTTAGTGGCATTTCTAGACATGATGACTTTAAATCACACTGGTGTTAGGCACACAGTCTTCCGCTTGCTGGGCATCCCTGGCCTTGAGGACCAGCACATATGGATCTCCATCCCCTTCTTCATTTCCTATGCTATTGCCCTCTTTGGAAACAGTCTGGTCATCTGCATTATCCTCACAAAGTGCAACCTTCATGAACCCATGTACCTCTTCCTCTGCATGCTGGCTGGAGCAGACATTGTCCTCTCTACGTGCACAGTCCCTCAGGCCTTGGCCATCTTCTGGTTCCATGCTGGGGAGATCTCCCTGGATCGCTGCATCACTCAGTTCTTCATCACACACAGCACTTTCATGTCTGAGTCAGGGATCTTGCTGGTGATGGCATTTGACCGCTACATTGCCATATGCTTTCCACTGAGATATAGCACTATTCTTACACACACACTGATTGGGAAAATAGGAGTTACCATCTTTCTGAGAAGTTATTGTACAATTTTTCCCATAATATTCCTTTTGAAAAGGTTGAATTTCTGCCAAAATAATATCATACCCCGCACCTTTTGTGAACACATTGGCTTGGCCAAATATGCTTGTAATGACATTCGAGTGAACATCTGGTATGGACTCTTTGTCCTAATGTCAACAGTGGTTTTAGATGCCCTGCTAATTTTTGTTTCCTATGTGCTGATTCTCCATGCTGTCTTCCACATGTCTTCCCAAGACGCTCGCCACAAGGCTCTCAACACATGTGGCTCTCATGTCTGCATTATCATTCTCTTCTATGGACCTGCCATCTTCACGATCCTGACTCAGAGGTTTGGTCGTCACATTCCACCTCATATTCACATCTTGTTGGCTAATGTCTGCGTTCTGGCTCCACCTATGCTGAACCCTATCATTTATGGGATCAAGACCAAGCAAATCCGGGAGCAGGCGGCTCACATATTTTTTCCAAAGCAGAAATAACTCCGAAGGAGGAACAGACTTTTCATCGTCTCTAGCTGTTCATGATGTGGACTGCAGATGTTGTGAGTGGAAACACTGTTGATAAACTGAAACATAAATGTCTCAATGAATTCTGTTTCCAGGGGAGGTCACAAGGTAGATTTCAGAGTTTACATCTTCTGCTGTCAAAGCAACAGAAAGTAGTACCATGTTTGACTGAGCATGGTGTGTCCTACATAGAGCCTGTGAACTTCTAAATCATGTATCCTTCATGTCATTAGCTTGATTTGGTAAAAGATGAAATGAGTACTGATTTCTGGTTTTGAATTTCTTCAACCATTCTTGACTGAGTTTCCCACTGTTTGAGACATCTTGTGACATCCTTGGACAATCATATAAAAAGGGTACAATTTGTCAGTTGGGCAGGGTGTATAACTTCTGGAGCCTAATGGATAGCATTGTTTCTAATAATCCTATATTGTATATTTGAAAATTGTTAACTTGAGAGTTGATATTATGTTTTCTCACCACACACACTCATACACATATACATACACAAGTTCCACCTATGACAAGGGTGATGAATATGTTCATTAACTTGATTGTATTATTTTGCTATATATATATGTATATTTGATATATTTATATATCAAATCATCTGATTGTATACTTTATAAATATACAATTTACATTTGACAAATATTTGAAAAAATTTTCTGGAAAGAAAAACATTTTATTCTAAATGTAGCATCAGAAAAGCATGTTTAAGAGACCACAAAGATCTGAGTAGCCCCAAACTCAATACCATCTCAATGAACTTCCATAGAATGAGAAAACCCTCTTCCTCAGCAATCCTGAGGAAGCACCAAAGTTATTAGTGATTGAGGAGAGGTTTACCTGGTGGTTTCACACTTTAAATCTTCACCATCAATTATATTTGTAATGTTAAACCAATGTGGGCAAGAGAGATGATTTTCCACATTTTTGATTGGAACTTCTTGATTAAGCTAACCCATTCACCAATGTTTCACAAGGTTCTAGCACCTTGTGAAACCCTCACAAAGCTTAAGGTCACCCTGATTCTGAGCACACTCAAAAAACTTTTCCACCTCAAAGGAACATGAGACTTGCTGTTGCTGCTGTGTATGGCATAAAATGTATAACACATGAAAAGATGCTCAATATTACTAATTACTAGAGAAATGCAAATCAAAACTAAGATGAGATATTACCTCATACCAGTCAGAATGGCTATCATGAGAAAACTCTACAAATAATAAATGCTAGAGAGGGTGTGGAAAGAAAGGAACCCATGTAAACTATTGGTGGGAATGTAAATTGGTATAGTCACTATAAAGAATAGTATGGAAGTTCCTTAAAAAACTAAAAATACAGTGACCATATGACCCTGCAATCCCACTGCTGGGTGTATATCTGGAGAAAAACATCCGAAAGAAAGCATGCACCCCAATGTTCATTGCAGCACTGTTTACAATAGCCAAGACATGGATGAAACCTAAATGTCCATCAACAGAGGAATGGATAAAGAAAATGTGATATGTACATATTACTCAGCCATTACAAGGAATGAAAAATGCCATTTGCAGCAATGTGGATGGACCTAGAGATTGTCATAGTGAGTGAGGTAATTTCAGAGAGGGAGAAATATCATCTGACATTCTTTATATGTGAAATCTAAAAAGAAATGACACAAATGAACTTATATACAAAACAGAGACTCACAGACTTAGAGAACAAATTTATGATTTCTGGGGGGATGGATGGGGAGAAGGGATAGTTAGGGAGTTTGGGATCGACTTGTAGACACTTATATATTTACAGTGGATAACTAACAAGGACCTACTGTATAACTCATGGAAGTCTGTTCAGTGTTATGTGGCAGCCTGGATGGGAGGAGAATTTGGGGGATAATGGATACATGTATATGTATGACTGAGTCCCTTCACTGTTCACTTGAAACTATCACAGCATTATTAATCGGCTATACCTCAGCACAAAATAAAAAGTTAAAACAAATGTATGGCCTCTAAAGTGTTTGCTCATTAACATATGTCTCGGCCTCACACATTCTGATTAGTTTCCCCCCAACGTGAATGAGTGGGTGAATATAACAGAGGTTTAGCACAGATGAACATGATCTGAACCTGGTGTAGCAGTCAGCACCCCAGCATCTCTGAATTAATATTCTGATCAGAAGTGTTTTCTATTGGAAGGTTTTTAGTCAAAAGGGGGAATGGTGGAAACCTCTGCCCTACTGAGGTCTGGGAGAGTCATTCTGGCTTCTGTATAGTTTAACTTAAATTTTGCTGACCAGAGCATCCTGTTTTGTGGCCTTTCAGACATGCATTGTACAGCTGGTTTGGTCACTGAGGAAGGGAACTCATTTGAAATTCAGAACGGAGTAGCTGTGGTTCAGAGGTGGCTCTTATAAAACATGATTTTGTAAATGTTCCTGTTTTACTGAAAACTTGAATTTTCTATTACTGCAGACCAGGACAAAAAAACCATATGTGAGTGTAGTATTATCTCAGATGTGATTACTGCTTGTATTTTGCTTGTCATGCTGTCTCCTGTATTGTGACTGTTAGATGCCTTACATTTCCTCCCCAGTCCTAGTAAACGGAAATTTTTTCGAGGGCTGAGCCACAACACTGACCTCACTGGGAAATGAGTCTAACTTCTGGGTCTCCAGCAAGATGCCATGTCAGTCTCCTCCATTCTCTGTACATCCCCTGCCCAACCAGTGCCTCTTTACCTACACCCTACTCATATAACTGACCTTCCTACGTACTTTCCCCAGACCCCAGATAGTTGTTGTTCTTATCAAAGGGACAGTGAGGGGACATGCCCCATTTACTGGTTTCCTGGTAACTAATGAGCCCACCTGATGTCAATTCCCCTCTAACTAGTAATCTCCCCTTCTCCAGGGAGCAAAGTTTGCCACCATGTTCTTCCTGTCACCCCCACTTACCGTGCGTGTCATGCAAGGAACTTGCCTCAGACATTTAAGTCCCCCATCCATTATACCACTGACATCTCTGTTGCTGACTCTGGACTCTTTCTTCCATCTTTGTGTGTGTGTGTGTGTGTGTGTGTGTGTGTGTGTGTGTGTGTGAAAGTCACTCAGTCATGTCTGACTCTTTGGGACACCATGGACTATACAGTCCATGGAATTCTCCAGGCCAGAATACTGGAGTGGGTAGCTTTTCCCTTCTCTAGGGGATCTTCCCAGCCCAGGGATCAAACCCAGGTCTCCCACATTGCAGACAGATTCTTTACCAGCTAAGTCACAAGGGAAGTCCAAGAATACTGGAGTGGGTAGCCTAACCCTTCTCCAGCAGATCTTCCCAATCCAGGAATGGAACCAGGTCTCCTGCATTGCAGGTGGATTCCTCACCAACTGAGCTATCAGGGAAGTCCTCTTTTTTTCCATCTTAAATCTGGGCAAGCACAGGTCTCAAAAGCTGTGGAGCCCAACAGGAACACTCTGTTGATTGTGCTGATGCTTATGAAAACCTATACATGTGATAAAATTGTCTAGAACCACTCCCTTGAAATAAGTGCATGTAAAATTTTTAACATCTAAATAAAATATGTGGATTTTATTAATGTCATTTTTTGTTTAGATATTCTACTATAGTTATGCAAGATGTTACTCTTGGGTAAAATTAGGTGAATTGTATGAGGGGCTACTCTTTATATTATTTTTTACAACTACCTATAATTCTGTAGTTATTTTAAACACTGTTACCAAGCTGTATTGATCAGAACAGTATGGGATTGGCATCAGTTCAGTTCAGTTCAGTTCACTTCAGTCATTCAGTCATGTCCGACTCTTTGTGACCCCATGAATCACAGCATGCCAGGCCTCCCTGTCCATCACCAACTCCCGGAGTTCACTCAGACTCACGTCCATCAAGTCAGTGACGCCATCTAGCCATCTCATCCTCTGTCGTCTGCTTCTCCTCCTGCCCCCAATCCTTCCCAGCATCAGAGTCTTTTCCAATGAGTCAACTCTTCGCGTGAGGTGTCATAAAAACAGACAAACCAGTGGAGCAGAATGGAGCCCAGAAATAAGCTTTTACATATCTGGTTAACTATGGTCAAGAATGCTCAACAGAGAAAGATAGTCTGTTTAACAAATAATATTAGGAAAACTGGGTAATCAGGAAAAAAATGAAATTGGATGCCCATCATACATCACACACACGCACACATACAAGCCTCTCAAAATGGATTAAAGACCTAAACTCAGACTCCAAGCCATTAAACTCCTAAAGGAAAAAATTTCTTGAGTTTATCTTGGCCATAATTTTTTATGTATGACACGAAAGCACAAACAACAAAAACAAAAATCAACAAGTGAGACTACATCTAACTCAAATGTTTTGCACAGCAAAAGGAACAATTTATGAAATAAACATGCAAAGTATGGAATGAGAATATATTTGCAGAACACATATCTTGTAAGGGTTATTATCCAAAATATGTATGTAGTGAACTCATACAGCTCCATAGCAAAAATATCCAAACTGCCTGCATGATACAGGATGCTTGGGGCTGGTATGGGGAGGGAGGTGGGAGGGAGGTGCAGGATGGGGAACACGTATATACCCGTGGTGGATTCATGTTGATGTATGGCAAAACCAATACAATATTGTAAATAAATAAATTTATATTAAAAAAATAAACATATACGTGGGGTCAGAGTCAGAAAAAAAAAGACTTACAAAGAATCAAAAAGAACATGAGAATTTCTCAATATCACAAATCATCAGGGAATGAAAATCAAGACCAAAATTATTAATCATTTCACACTTGTTTTTTTAAAAAAGAGAGAGCTGTGTTATAGAAATAGGCTATTTTAATAAAAAAGAGAAAGCAAGCTTGTGGAGGATGTGGAAAAAAGGGAAACCTTGTGCACTGTTTGTTGGTAGAAATGTAAATTGGTTCAGCTACTGTGAAAAGCAGTACTAAATTTCCTCAAAAATTAAAAATTAAAAATAGAACTATTACAAGATCCAGCAAATCCACTTCTGGATGTCTATTAAAAGTAATTGTAATCAGGATCTTGAAGAGACATATGGCAACAACATAATTATTCAGGTACCAATGAATAGATAAAAAGATGTAGTATCACACACACACATCTAGGTGGAATATTTATCCATGAGAAAGAGTAAAATTTTACCATTTGCCAACACATAAATAGACCTCAAGGACACCATGCTAAGTGGAATAAGCTAGTCATGGGAGGACTAATACTGCAGGATTCCACTTACATGAGGTGTCTAAATAGTCAAACTCATAGAAGCAGAGAGTAGAATGGTGGTTGCTAGGCACTGGGGAGAGAGGGAAAGAGGGAATTGCTGTTCAGTGGGCTATAGACTCAGTCACAAGATGAAAAGGTTCTGAGAGATCTCTTGAACAACATTGTGCTTAGAGTTAATGATGCTGTACTGTGTATTTAAAATTCTAAGATAGTAGATTTCATGTTTTGTGTATGTGTGTTTTACCACAATAAAGAAAAATTCAACTATATGTTGTCTACAAGAAATTTATCTTCACTGTAAAGAATCAGATGGGTTAAAAATAATATGATGGAGTAAGACATACCTTGCAAGCACTAACTTGAGATAAAGCGTATCTCAGAACAGTGAAAATTTTCAGGGGGAAAGAAGTGCATTATGAAGGATAGAATTATTGATTCTCCAAGAAGACACAACAATTGAAGTGTGTATGTGCCTGACAGTAGAAGTCAAATTATGTGAGCCAAAACCAAATAGAACTGCATGGAGATAGAGACAAATCCATTATGTAGTTGGAAACTTTATCACCCTTCTTTCAGTATTGATAGATCTGGCAGGCAGAACATCCATAAAGATATAGTTAATATAACAAAACTATGAACTAACATGTTCTAATAGACATTTGTAGAGTACTATCTTCAATCACAGCAGAACAAAGATCTTTTTCAAGTTCACCTAGAATATTCACGGGACTAGACTTCATTCTACAGGATGTATTTAGAAGAGGTAGAGGAACCAGAGATGAAATTGCCAACATTCACTAGATCATAGAAAAAGCAAGGAAATTAAAAAAACAACAACAACTGTACTTCTGCTTCATTGACTATGCTAAAGCCTTTGACTGTGTGGATCACAATAAACTGAGGAATATTCTTGAAGAGATGAGAATACCATACCACCTTGCTTGCCTCCTGAGAAACCAACTGGACATGGAACAACAGACTGGTTCAAAATTGGGAAAAGTATAATTGTACACTGTATACTGTATATTGCCACCCTGCTTATTTAACTTATATGCAGAGTACATCATACAGAACGCTGGGCTGGATCACAAGCTGAAATCAAGATTGCTTGGAGAAATACCAAGAACCTCAAATATTCAGATGATATCACTTTAATGGCAGAAAGTAAAGAAGAAAGTGAAGAAGAGCCTCTTGATGAGGGTGGAAGTGGAGAGTGAAAGAGCTGGCTTAAAACTCAGCATTCAAAAAACTAAGATCATGGCATCTGGTCCCATCACTTCATGGCAAATAGATGGGGAAAAAGTGGAAACAATGTCAGATTTCATTTTCTTGGGCTCCAAAATCACTGCAGACAGTGACTGCAGCCATGAAATTAGAAGATGCTTGCTTCTTGGAAAAAAAGCTATGACAACCTGGACAGTGTTTTAAAAAGCAGAGATATCACTTTGCCAATAAAGGTCTGTGTAATCAAAGCTATGGCTTTTCCAGTAGTCATGCATGGATGTGAGAGTTGGACTATAAAGAAGGCTGAGTGCTGTAAAATTGATGCTTTTGAACTGTGGTGTTGGAGAAGACTCTTGAGAGTCGCTTGGACTGCAAGGAGATCAAGCCAGTCCATCCTAAAGGAAATCAACCCTGAATATTCATTGGAATGACTAATGCTGAAGCTGAAGCTCCAGTACTTTGGCCACCTGATGGGAAGAACCGACTCATTTGGAAAAGACCCTGATGCTAGGAAAGAATGAGGGCAAGAGGAGAAGGGGGTGACAGAGGAGGAGATGGTTGGATGACATCACCGACTCAATGGACATAAGTTTGAGCAAGCTGAGGGAGATAGAAAAGGATAGGGAAGCCTGATATGCTGCAGTTCATGGGGTCACAGTCTTGGATGTGACATAGTGACTGAACAACAAACAAGAAGACCTCATTCTGGGCTGTAAAGCACACCTTAACATATTTAAAAAATATCAGTCTTATAAAGTATATTCTCAGACCAGAAATCAATGACAGAAAGCTTGAAAATATCCAAATATTTACAGGTTAAACAACATACTTCTAAAAAACACATGCATGAAGAAGGCTGAGTGCCGAAGAATTGATGATTTGAGTTGTGGTGTTGGAGAAGACCCTTGAGAGTCCCTTGGACTGCAAGGAGATCCAACCAGTCCATTCTGAAGGAGATCAGCCCTGGGATTTCTTTGGAAGGAATGATGCTAAAGCTGAAGCTCCAGTACTTTGGCCACCTCATGCTAAGAGTTGACTCATTAGAAAAGACTCTGATGCTGGGAGGGATTGGGGGCAGGAGGAGAAGAGGATGACTGAGGATGAGATGGCTGGATGGCAACACGGACTCGATGGACGTGAGTCTGAGTGAACTCCAGGAGTTGGTGATGGGCAGGGAGGCCTGGCGTTCTGCGATTCATGGGGTCACAAAGAGTCGGACACGACTGAGCGACTGAACTGAACTGAAAAAATTTTCAAGAGAATATTTTTCATATAGGAGAGATTCTTGAGAGTAAAAAGAATTTATACTTAAGTTGTTTCTGACCAGGTTGAATATCTATGAAGTAATAAGAAAATATGACTTATTATTACCAGGATCATTTATGTCTTTTATTACACTGGAAACAACTAAATGAAAATTTGTTAAATTAACATACCAGTGTGATTCAAATTTAACAGAAATTTTTATCTAGCAGAGCTTGTTTTAAAGTCTATTTCATCAAAAAATAATGATTTTCTGCCCCCTCGTATGGCTTAAAGTATTGTACAAGACCATAGTGCCCATGGCAATGCGTAGCCATCAAAAACAACTAGAATTCTGACTGCTCTGGGAGTTGGGAGTTTAGTGACTCTGTGCTTTCCTATCAGTGTAAGATTCAGAAATAAATCTGCAGCTCAACAAAGTCAGGTTTCTTTATTTATTCATCTCGGTGAGGGACACTGCACACTAGAGAAACAGAGGGAGTATCTGACCAAACAAATAAAAGGTAGAGTTATAGGACTTAGAAGTGGTTTATGAAAAATTGTGTGTATTTATATCAAAACAGTTTGTTTTTAAAAGGTGAGATAACTGTCTTTCTGTGCCTTGGAAAAAGTAATGTACGAAAGTGGGGGTGGTGGTTTAGTGGCTAAACTGAGTCTGACACTTGTGGCCCCATGAACTGTAGCCTGTCAGTCTCTGTCCATGGAATCTCCCAGGCAAGAATACTGGAGTGGGTTGCCCTTTCCTCCTTCAGGGGATCTTTCTGATCCAGGGATCAAACCCTTGTCTCCTGCTTTACAGGTGGATTCTTTACTGCGAAGCCACCAGGTAAGCCCATTGACAATAGTACTTAGATAACTTGTGGAACATAAAGTTATTTCTAAGTTTAAAAATTTCATGTGTGCATTCAGGATGTGTAAGTTGCTCAGTCGTGTCCAACTCTTTGTGACCCCATGGACAGTAGCCCAACAGGCTCCTCTGTGCTTGGAATTCTCCAGTTTTATTTTTTAAATATAATATACAATCAACTCCTGCAGCTCAGTTTGAGAAAAATAAATGACTCAATCAAAAAATAGGCCAAAGAACTAAATAGACATTTCTCCAAAGAAGACATACATATGGCTAACAAACGCATGAAAAGATGCTCAACATCACTCATTATCAGAGAAATGCAAATCAAAACCACAATGAGGTACCATTTCACGCCAGTCAGAATGGCTGCGATCCAAAAGTCTATAAGCAATAAATGCTGGAGAGGGTGTGGAGAAAAGGGAACCCTCTTCCACTGTTGGTGGGAATGCAAACTAGTACAGCCACTATGGAGAACAGTGTGGAGATTCCTTAAACAACTGGAAATAGAACTGCCTTATGCCCAGCAATCCCACCAGGCTCTGCCATCTCAGGGATTCTCCAGGCAAGAACATTGGAGTGGGTTGCCATTTCCTTCTCCAATGCATGAAAGTGAAAAGTGAAAGTGAAGTTGCTCAGTCTTGTCTGACTCTTAGTGACCCCATGGACTGCAGTCCACCAGGCTCCTCCATCCATGGGATTTTCCAGGCAAGAGTACTCGAGTGGGTTGCCATTGCCTTCTCCTCAATGGAGTATTACTCAGCCATTAAAAAGAATACATTTGAATCAGTTCTAATGAGGTGGATGAAACTGGAGCCTATTATACAGAGTG
Organism: Capra hircus; assembly: GCF_001704415.2. NCBI lineage: Eukaryota > Metazoa > Chordata > Mammalia > Artiodactyla > Bovidae > Capra > Capra hircus. Next base: position 32,549,977 of record NC_030822.1, read on the forward strand.
AAGTAAGCCAGAAAGAAAAACACCAATACAGTATACTAACGCATATATTTGGAATTTAGAAAGATGGTAACGATAACCCTGTATATGAGACAGCAAAAGAGACACAGATGTATAGAAGAGTATTTTGGACTCTGTGGGAGAGGGCAAGGGTGGGATGATTTGGGAGAATGGCATTGAAACATGTAAAATATCATATATGAAATGAATCGCCAGTCCAGGTTCAATGCATGATACTGGATGCTTGGGGCTGGTGCACTGGGACGACTCAGAGGGATGGTACAGGGAGGGAGTAGGGAGGTGGGTTCAGGATGGGGGACCCGTATATACTTGTGGCAGACTCATGTTGATGTATGCCAAAACCAATACAGTATTGTAAAGGAATTAACCTCCAATTAAATTAAATAAATACTGCTGGAGTGGGTTGCCATTCTCTTCTCCAGGAAATCTTCCCAATCCAGGGATCAAACCTGGGTCTCCTGCATTGCTGGAAGATTTTTTAACCATCTGAGCCACTGGGAAGCCCACAAGATTTCAGGATGAGTAAATAAAATTACTTTAGAAGAATATACAAAAACATTAGCACCTTTTCACATTTATTTTCTCACCAAAAATAAATATGTATTTTTGGTGACTAAGCAGTAAATGGAATGATACTCTAGGTCAGTGAATGAAACAAAGTGTGACACAAATATCAAGAATCATAGGTGATCTACCAACTGTACATGGATATTTTTGTACCCTTAGAAAAAAGTGGAGATATTATCAATGACCCCAAAATATGACTGGTACAACTAGTCCAAATATAAATCAACTCATCCTCACAAGAAAAACAAAAATTTGTAAATCATGTTTATGTAAAAATTTATGCATTGATACAGAAGATTGAACAACACATTAATATCTATTAGCTCAATATTTAATGGCAGTGTAGGTATTAAAACAGGACTGTGGAAAAGCTGGTTTTACTGGGAGAGACTTTTGTTGTAAAACATCCTAAAAATGAACACTCAGTGTGAAGTGAAGATCTGAGCATGTGAGGAGAGCAGGAGAGGAAACAGGGAAGAAAGGCTGAGGGGAGGCGTGGTGCATGGATGAACTTGAGGACTGGATCTTGGCCATTTGGGAGGAGGCACGGCTGGTGGAGACAGCTGTCCCTGGGGCTCTGATGTAAGTGTTTCCCCTAAGGGCTCTCCTGTCAGCGGATAAACAGCCAAGCGTCCAGATCCCAACAAACTGACTTTCATCACCAATCTTAATGTCTGTACCTGAAGACTCAGGAAAGGCTGGTGAGTGAATAGATGCCCAAGGGTAGGGTGGTTACAGGGTGAAGATAAAGACTGGGCTGGTCTTATGTCTTAGACAGGCCAAAGGTGACAAGCCTCTTGGAGGCTATTGACATATGTGCAGAATGCCTGGCAAAAATCAGAGGCATCAAACTAGTTGGTTACAGCCCATGTGGAGGGTGAGGTTTGGGAAGGGAAGTGGAGAGTCTATAGGCAGCTGAGATTAATGCAGTTTTTTTAAAAAATTTTTTAATTTTTACTTTATTTTGCTTTACAATACTGTATTGGTTTTGCCATACATTGACATGAATCAGCCACGGGTGTACATGAGTTCTCAATCCTGAACCCCCTTCCCACCTCCCACCCCATAATCATCTCTGGATCATTCCCGTGCACCAGCCCCAAGCATCCTGTATCCTACATCAAACCTGGACTGGTGATTCGTTTCACATATGATATTATACATGTTTCAATGCCAGTTTTATAAAGAATGTAAAGTGATCCAATATACGACAAGGGTCCTAATAATTCAACCAGACATCAGAAAACAGAAGAGATATTGACTTAGACTAAACACCTTTCTTCAAATATGTTAAAAGCCCTGACAATGACAGAGATCTGTCCTAGACTCCTAAAACAGGACACAGGAAGTAGACCAGGAACCTCTCAGGCAGGTGTGACAAGAGATCTATGGGGCAGGAGCCTCCTGGACTTGTGTCAGACCAAGGTACTCTAATTTGGTCAGAGAACCAATGTCACAGGGAAATTCACCACTGAGTGAATTCTATTTCCAGTGGAAGTTCACCAGGAAGTTTTCAGAATTTATATTTTCTGCTGTCAAAGCAACAGAGAATGTGTGTCATGTTTGACTGAGCAAACTTCATCTAGAACTTGTGAGTTTCCAAACTCATGTATCTTTCACATCACTAGATTGATTAGATGATGGATGAGTACTGTGTTTTGCCTTTTAATTTCTTCAACTATTTTTCTTGAGGTTATCATCCTTTGAGATATCTTGTGTCATCCCTGAACATTCACATACAAAGAGTACAATTTTCCAGTTATGTAGGATGAATAACTTCTAGAGATCTAATAGATATCATTTTAACTATAGTTACTAATATTCTTGGGTTGGCCAAGAAGTTCATTTGGATTTCCCTATATGATATTGGGCTTCGCAGATGGTGCTAGAGGTAAATAACCTTCCTAACAGTGCCAGAGACATAAGAGATGTGGGTTCGACCCCTAGGTTGGGAAGATCCCCTCCCTGGAGGAAGACATGGAAACCCACTCCAGCATTCTTGCCTGGAGTATCCCATAGGAAGAGGAGATGGAAGGCTATAGTTCACAGAGTTGCAAAGAGTCAGACATGACTGAAGTGACTTAGCATGATCACCCACCTAGAGCCAGACACCCTGGAATGTGAAGTCAAGTGGGCCTTAGAAAGCATCACTATGAACAAAGCTAGTGGAGGTGATGGAATTTCAGTTGAGCTATTTCAAATCCTCAAAGATGATGCTGTGAAAGTGCTGTACTCAATATGCCAGCAAATCTGGAAAACTCAGCAGTGGCCACAGGACTGGAAAAAGTTGGTTTTCATTCCAATCCCAAAGAAAGGCAATGCCAAAGATGTTCAAACTACCGCACAATTGCAGTCATCTCACACGCTAGTAAAATAAGCTAAAAATTCTCCAAGGCAGGCTTCAACAGTATGTGAACTGTGAACTTCCAGATGTTCAAGCTGGATTTAGAAAAGGCAGAGGAACCAGAGATCAAATTGCCAACATCTGCTGGATCATGGAAAAAGCAAGAGAGTTCCAGAAAAACATCTATTTCTGCTATATTGATTATGCCAAAAGGCTTTGACTGTGTGGATCACAATAAACTGTGGAAAATTCTGAAAGAGATGGGAATACCAGACGACCTGATTTGCCTCTTGAGAAACCTATATACAGGTCAAGAAGCAACAGTTAGAACTGGACAGGGAACAACACACTGATATTGGGCTTCTCAGGTGGTGCTAGAGGTAATGAACATTCCTAACAGTGCCAGAGACATAAGAGATGTGGGTTCGACCCCTAGGAAATAGGAAATAGGAAAAGGAGTACGTCAAGGCTGTATATTGTCACCCTGCTTATTTAACTTATATGCAGAGCACATCATGAGAAATGCTGGGCTGGAAGAAACACAAGCTGGAATCAAGATTGCTGGGAGAAATATCAATAACCTCAGATATGCAGATGACACCACCCTTATGGCAGAAAGTGAAGAGGGACTCAAAAGCCTCTTGATGAAAGTGAAAGAGGAGAGTGAAAAAGTAGGCTTAAAGCTCAACATTCAGAAAACGAAGATCATGGCATCCGGTCCCATCACTTCATGGGGAATAGATGGGGAAACAGTGGAAACAGTGTCAGACTTGATTTTAGGGGGTTCCAAAATCACTGCAGATGGTGACTGCACCCATGAAATTAAAAGACGCTTACTCCTTGGAAGAAAAGTTATGACCAACCTAGGTAGCATATTCAAAAGCAGAGACATTACTTTACCAAGAAAGGTCCATCTAGTCAAGGCTATGGTTTTTCCTGTGGTCATGTATGGATGTGAAATTTGGACTGTGAAGAAAGCTGAGCGCTGAAGAATTGATGCTTTTGAACTGTGGTGTTGGAGAAGACTCTTGAGAGTCCCTTGGACTGCAAGGAGATCCAACCAGTCCATCCTAAAGGCGATCAGTCCTGGGTGTTCTTTGGAAGTAGTGATGCTAAAGCTGAAACTCCAATACTTTGGCCACCTGATGTGAAGAGTTGACTCACTGGAAAAGACTCTGATAGTGGGAGGGATTGGGGGCAGGAGGAGAAGGGGAGGACAGAGGATGAGATGGCTGGATGGCATCACTGACCCGATGGACAAGAGTTTGTGTGAACTTCGGGAGTTGGTGATGGACAAGGAAGCCTGGCGTGCTGCAATTCATGGGGTTGCGAAGAGTCGGACATGACTGAGTGACTGAACTGAGCTGAATTTGATATAATTAAGCAGAAAACCTAGAAAAACATATATAACTTGTATTTCTCTTTGTCTCTATTAGGAGAAATTCAGGATAAGTCCACATTAACCTGTCTTAGGACTGGGTGGCTTCAACCACACTGATGTTAAACATATAGTCTTCTATCTGCTGGGCATTCCAGGCCAAGAAGACCTACACATGTAGATTTCCATCCCCTTCTTCGTCTCCTATCTTTGCCCTCCTTGGAAGTGATCCACTCATCTTCATCGTCCTCATCAAGCGCAGCCTCCATGAACCTATGTATCTTTTCCTCTGCTGGCTGCAGTTGACATTGTCTTTGCCTCCACCACAGAACGCAAGGCATTGGCCATTTTCTGGTACAACAGTTGGGAAATCTCTCTTAATAGCTTCATTGCCCAACTCTACTTTCAGCATTCCTCCTTCATTTCTGAGTTAGGCATCTTGCTAATTATGGCATTTGATCGCTACATTGCAATATGTTACCCACTGAGATATACCACAATACTCACTGACTCTGTGATAGGGAAAATTGGTGTGGCTGTTTTCTTGAGAGCACATTGTATAATTTTACCCATGGTATTTCTTCTGAAGAGGCTGCATTTTTGCAGAAATAACATCCTCCCACATACATTCTGTGAACACATTGGCTTGGCCAAGTATGCCTGTGATGCCATTCAAGTAAACATCTGGTATGGGTTTTTTGTCTTGATGTCAACAGTGATCCTGGTGATTTGGGAGTGGACAGGTTGTTCTCTGGCAGTCATGTCTAACTCATTAATATTCAGTTCAACTTTGGGAATAGTCAAATGTTATATTAAGTCCCAATCAGATTAAAAAAAAGTAGGCTTTCTGTCTTGGGCTGTTAAGTCTCAAGACATCTCACACATCTCTGGACACTCATGTAAAACCTTCATTTCTTCATATGCTTACTCAAAGTATGATGAGCCTGAAGAGGTGCTTACTTCTAACTTTTGGCTTTTGGGGATTGTTTCTCAAAGATCATTCCCCTCAAAATGGTACAGAATAAATGCAGGCTTCCTTACCAGCAACTATTTCCACGTCACTTTCATGCAATCTATGATTCTGTCTCAAGGAACTGCATATCTCTAACTTCTCCATGTTCAGTCATGTTTTCAGGTGTCTTGGTACATTTTTCCTAAATGATCCATTTGCCTGGAATGTCCTCTACTTTTCTTGACGTTTTAATGAATTCACACCGTTTATCTTTCAAGGCTGAGCTTGGTGTCACCTACCCAGTGAGGTCATTACAACCACTTCATCTCAAGGTGAAGTACTACTTTCTCTACAACATGAACCATATTGTTTACACTTCTTTTGAAAACATTTTCTTTTATATAAATATTCTATAGAAAAGTAATAAGATGAAGATTAAAGTTGCACTTGATTCTACTACCCAGAGAAATTTGTTGTTCATTTTGGTGTATAATCACCCAGAATTTATGTGTGTATATATATATATATAAAATTGTAACAACTATAACTACATACATATTCATATCTTAGTTGTGACATATGGCATCTAGTTCCTTGACCAGGGAGCGAACTCAGGCCCCCTGCATTAGGGGTGTGGAGTCTTAGCCACTGGACCACCAGGGAAGTCCCAAGCTTTGCATGATTTTAGCCTTAAGGAAGGATATCAAGATTTTAGACTCATCTGGCACATTGGAAAATTCCTTCTAGAGAAGTTACTATTAATTTTTACTCTTGTCAGAAATGCATGTCAAAATTTATTGCACCCTTACTAGCTTCCCTAGTTGCTCAGATGTTAAAGAATCTGCCTGAAATGCAGGAGACCTGGGTTTGATTCCTGGGTTGGGAAGATCTCCTGGAGAAGGGAATGGCAACTCACTCCTGTATTCTTGCCTGGAAAATTCCATGGACAGAGGAAACTGGTGGAAACTTAATCTAAAATTAAGTTTAGATTCCATGCTCTTCATTACATTAATAATAAATTTCTTCTTCTTCTGCTGCTGCTAAGTTGCTTCAGTCGTGTTTTGACTCTGGGAACCTATGGACTGTAAACTGCCAGGCTCCTGTGTCCATGGGATTCTCCAGGCAAGAATATTGGAGTGGGTTGCCATGCCCTCCTCCAGGGGATCTTCCTGACTCAGGATCGAACCTGTGTTTCATATGTCTCCTGCATTGGCAAGCAGGTTCTTTACTGCTTGTGCCACCTGGGAAGCCCCAAATTTCTTCTAAGTATTCTCAAATCCTTTAAATCTTTTCCTCCATTCTTTCTGATCCATCCCCACATTATTATAAACCAAATTAACAACTAGATTTAGGTACTCACCAGGGGAGAAGAGTGGTGCCATTAAATGACTATCAACCTAGACTACGAACAGAGCCCAGCAAATTTACACATCTGCTCAAGTCAGCTTATTTTCCCATTCCACCTAATTAATGCTTCATGTACACAGCCTATTCGAACCTTCAACCTTGATTCAAGAACCTACCTATTTAACTTTGACAGAAAATCTTGCCTGCTAAATCAGAACTAATCAGTAAGAAACTCACAGAAATTCAAGACACTAAAATTTAAAACACATCTATATCCAGCACATACATGCACATATCTGCTCCCACCATCCTTTTCTTCCATCTTGCTGGAGGAACTGTCTCTCTTATCAAGGAATAATTCCTCTGTTTGTTCTCTGGACACTAATAAGAAATGTTAGGTTGAGCATTCAAAGCCATGAACATGCAAAGCATTATTTGTGCAAAAAATTGCAGTAATTGTGTTGTATGGTGGGGCGGGGGGGGGGGGGGTGGGACACTGAGAAATTAACCAGTAGCTGTCCTGGTGAGGAGAATCCCTTGAGATGTCACCTGGAGATATGAAAAATATCCAATAGCAGCATACTTCATTAAGGAAATGCAAATTAAAACAACAATGAAATACCACTATATACCCATTAGAATGGCTAAAACCGAACACCCTGACAGTAAATGTTGTTAAGAATATGGATCAATAGGACTCTTACTCATTGCTGGCAGAAATGAAAAGTGAAAAAAAAAAAAAAAGGTAAAGCCACTTTGGAAATCGCTTCTTCAGTTCTTCAGTTTATTACAAAGCTAAACATACTCTTACCACATGGTCTAGCAACCACGCTTAGTATTTACCCAAAGAGTTGACAACTTATGCCTACAGAAAAGCCTACACACAGATATTTACAGAAACTTTATGCATAATTGCCAAATTTTGGAAGCAACCAAACTATCTTTGAACAGGTAAATTGATAAAAAAAACTCTGGTACATACAAACAATGGAATATTATTAAACAATCGAAAGAAGTGAGATCAGTTCAGTTAAGTTCATTTCAGTCGCTCAGTCATGTCCGACTCTTTGCGACCCCATGAGTCGCAGCACGTCAGGCCTCCCTGTCCATCACCAACTCCCGGAGTTCACTCAGACTCATGTCCATCAAGTCAGTGATGCCATCCAGCCATCTCATCCTCTGTCATCGCCTTCTCCTCCTGCCCCCAATCCCTCCCACCATCAGAGTCTTTCCCAATGAGTCAACTCTTCGCATGAGGTGGCCAAAGTACTGGAGTTTCAGCTTTAGCATCATTCTTCCAAAGAAATCCCAGGGCTGATCTCCTTCAGAATGGACTGGTTGGATCTCCTTGCAGTCCAAGGGACTCTCAAGAGTCTTCTCCAACACCACAGTTCAAAAGCATCAATTCTTCAGCGCTCAGCCTTCTTCACAGTCCAACTCTCACATCCGTACATGACCACAGGAAAAACCATAGCCTTGACTAGAGGGATCTTAGTCGGCAAAGTAATGTCTCTGCTTTTGAATATGCTACCTAGGTTGGTCATAACTTTTCTTCCAAAGAGTAAGCGTCTTTTAATTTCATGGGTGCAATGACTATCTGCAGTGATTTTGGAACCCCCTAAAATCAAGTCTGACACTGTTTCCACTGTTTCCCCGTCTATTTCCCATGAAGTGATGGGACCGGATGCCATGATCTTCATTTTCTAAATGTTGAGCTTTAAGCCAACTTTTTCACTCTCCTCTTTCACTTTCATCAAGAGGCTTTTTAGGTCCTCTTCACTTTCTGCCATAAGGGTGGTGTCATCTGCATATCTGAGGTTATTGATATTTCTCCTGACAATCTTGATTCCAGCTTGTGTTTCTTCCAGTCCAGCGTTTCTCATGATGTACTCTGCATAGAAGTTAAATAAGCAGGGTGACAATATACAGCCTTGATGTACTCCTTTTCCTATATGGAACCAGTCTGTTGTTCCATGTCCAGTTCTAACTGTTGCTTCCTGACCTGCATACAGATTTCTCAAGAGGCAGGTCAGGTGGTCTGGTGTTCCCATCTCTTTCAGAATTTTCCACAGTTTATTGTGATCCACACAGTCAAAGGCTTTGGCATAGTCAATAAAGCAGAAATAGATGTTTTTCTGGAACTCTCTTGCTTTTTCCATGATCCAGCAGATGTTGGCCATTTGATCTCTGGTTCCTCTGCCTTTTCTAAAACCAGCTTGAACATCAGGGAGTTCGTGGTTCACGTATTGCTGAAGCCTGGCTTGGAGAATTTTGAGCATTACTTCACTAGCATATGAGATGAGTGTAATTGTGCAGTAGTTTGAACATTCTTTGGCATTGCCTTTCTTTGGAATTGGAATGAAAACTGACCTTTTTCAGTCCTGTGGCAGCTGCTGAATTTTCCAAATTTGCTGGCATATTGAGTGCAGCACTTTCCCAGCATCATCTTTCAGGATTTGAAATAGCTCAACTGGAATTCCATCACCTCCACTAGCTTTGTTCGTAGCGATGCTTTCTAAGGCCCACTTGACTTCACATTCCAAGATGTCTGGCTCTAGATTAGTGATCACACCATCATGATTATCTGAGTCATGAAGATCTTTTTTGTACAGTTCTTCTGTGTATTCTTGCCACCTCTTCTTAATATCTTCTGCTTCTGTTAGGTCCATACCATTTCTGTCCTTTATTGAGCCCATCTTTGCATGAAATGTTCCCTTGGTATCTCTAATTTTCTTGAAGAGATCTCTAGTCTTTCCTATTCTGTTCTTTTCCTCTATTTCTTTGCATTAATCGCTGAAGAAGGCTTTCATATCTCTTCTTGCTATTCTCTGGAACTCTGCATTCAGATGCTTATATCTTTTCTTTTCTCCTTTGCTTTTTGCCTATCTTCTTTTCACAGGTATTTGTAAGGCCTCCTCAGGCAGCCATTTTGCCTTTTTGCATTTCTTTTCTATGGAGATGGTCTTGATCTCTGTCTCCTGTACAATGGCACAAACCTCATTCCATAGTTCATCAGGCACTCTGTCTATCAGATCTAGGCCCTTAAATCTATTTCTCACTTCCACTGTATAATCATAAGGGATTTGATTTAGGTCATACCTGAATGGTCTAGCGGTTTCCCCTGTTTTATTCAATTTGAGTCTGAATTTGGTAATAAGGAGTTCATGATCTGAGCCACAGTCAGCTCCTGGTCTTGTTTTTGGTGACTGTATAGAGCTTCTCCATCTTTGGCTGCAAAGAATATAATCCATCTGATTTCGGTGTTGACCATCTGGTGATGTCCATGTGTAGAGTCTTCTCTTGTGTTGTTGGAAGAGGGTGTTTGCTATGACTAGTGCGTTTTCTTGGCAAAACTCTATTAGTCTTTGCCCTGTTTCATTCTGCATTCCAAGGCCAAATTTGCCTGTTACTCTAGGTGTTTCTTGACTTCCTACTTTTGCATTCCAGTCCTCTATAATGAAAAGGACATCTTTTTGGGGTGTTAGTTCTAAAAGGTCTTGTAGGTCTTCATAGAACCATTCAACTTCAGCTTCTTCAGCATTATTGGTTGGGGCATAGACTTGCATAATTTTGTTTTTGAATGGTTTGCCTTGGAGACGAACAGAGATCATTCTGTTGTTTTTGAGATTGCATCCAAGTACTGCATTTTAGACTCTTTTGTTGACTGTGATGGCTACTCCATTTCTTCTGAGGGATTCCTGCCTGCAGTAGTAGATATAATGGTCATCTGAGTTAAAATCACCCATTTCAGTCCATTTTAGTTCGCTGATTCCTAGAATGCCGATGTTCACTCTTGCCATCTCTTGTTTGACCACTTCCAATTTGCCTTGATTCATGGACCTTACATTCCAGGTTCCTATGTAATACTGCTCTTTACAGCATCAGATCTTGCTTCTAACACCAGTCACATCCACAACTGGGTATTGTTTTTGCTTTGGCTCCTTCCCTTCAATCTTTCTGGAGTTATTTCTCCACTGATCTCCAGTAGCATATTGGGCACCTAATGACCTGGGGAGTTCCTCTTTCAGCATCCTATCATTTTGCCTTTTCATACTGTTCATGGGGTTCTCAAGGCAAGAATACTGAAGTGGTTTGCCATTCCCTTCTCCAGTGGAGCACATTCTGTCAGACCTCTCCACCATGACCTGCCTGTCTTGTGTTGCCCAGCGGGCATGGTTGGTTTCATTGAGTTAGACAAGGCTGTGGTCCTAGTGTGATTAGATTGACTAGTTTTCTGTGATTATGGTTTCAGTGTGTCTGCCCTCTGATGCCCTCTTGCAACACCTACCATCTTACTTGGGTTTCTCTTACCATGGGCGTGGGATATCTCTTCATGGCTGCTCCAGCAAAGCACAGCTGCTGCTCCTTACCTTGGATGAGGGGTATCTCCTTACCACTGCCTTTCCTGACCTTCAACTTGGGATAGCTCCTCTAGGCCCTCCTGCGCCCACACAGCCACTGGTCCTCGGGTTTCTCTTCCCGGCCACTGCCCCTGGCCTCCAGGCCCGGTGGCTCCTCCAGGCTGTTGCCCCTGGCCTCGGGCACGAGGTGGCTTCTCCCAGCTGCCCCTGGCCTCAGACGCAGGGTAGCTCCTCTTTGCCGCCGCCCATGACCTCGGATGCGGGGTGTCTCCTCCCCTCTGCCACTAAGTGTGGGCGGCTGCGACCTGGCGCAGGATGGAGACCCAGAATCAGAGTCACCAAGAAGGGGTCATCCAGGTAGGGAGGAGAGATTAGGACTACTCGAAGCCACAAAAAGATGTGGGGGAAATTTAAAAGCATTATGCTAAGCAAAATAAGGTGATCTGTAAAGGTACATACTGTATGATACAAATCTTATGGAATTCTGGAAAAAGGCAAAATTACAGAGACAGTAAAAAAAAATCCTTGGCTTTGAGGGATTCTGAGGAAACAGAAGAGGAATAAATAGGAGGCCTGCAAGTATTTTTAAGCTTTTGAAAATGTTCTGAAAGGCACTATAATGGTGTACACCTGTCACTATACATTTTTTAAAACCCATAAACTATACAACAGAGAGTGTACCCTGATATAAGCTATAGACTTTCATTGATAATAATGCATCCATATTGGTTCATTAGGGCTTCCCAGGTGATTCAGTGGTAAAGAATCTGCCTGCCAAGCAGGAGACACAGAAGACATAGGTTCAATCCCTGGTTAGGATTGGAGAAGGAAATGGCAACCCACTCCAATATTCTTGCCTGGGAAATCTCATGGACAGAGGAGCTTGGCAGGCTACAGTCCATGAGTTTGCAAAGAGTCAGACACTCACTCCAAATCTTCTCTCACAACTCCTTTCCTAAGCTCATATAACCTATCAGGCACACTTTCCACATGAGGCTTCCAGCACTCAGACAAGAAGGGTTAAGGGCTTTCTGGTTATGTCACTGAGGAGATCGCAATAGAGGAGGTCCTGGGGGAAAAGAAAGACAACATAAATAAGACCATGGTCCCCAAAGATACTCAGAGAACAAATAACTTGCCCTGCAGTTTCTCTTCCAGCTTGATCCCCTGGCTACTGTACACAGTCTGCAGGTTATGAGAATACCCTGCTATTTAGGCAGGGGCATGGCTCCAGAGGTGGTTCCAAATGGCTCTGATGACAGTTTGGAGTGAGGAGAGATGTAGGTTGGTACTGACCAGGGTAGTCTGGTGCCTCTTCGGGTCCTTCTCCCTGTGGGCAGGAATGGTGGGGATAAAGGAGGTGGGACATGATGAGTTTATTAATGAGAGACATGGGAAACGATAATGGATTGCCTTCACCATTTGGTCACCCAATAGAGGCTCTCTTTGGAATTCTCCATCCCTTGAGAGCAGAGTCAGGGCAGACCAAAATGTGTCTGCAGAAGCTTTGTGGCATGGTGGAAACAATGGAATGAGAGGCAAGAAATCTTAACTCAGTTCCTCTGTGACCTTGGGAAAATTGCCTTTCCTTCATAAATAATAAATCATACAAGATTATTTTAAAATGGGGATGACCGAAAAGTTTTTGTAGAGTAACAGCAAATATTTTAAGTTTTGAACATTGTCTCTTTTGCAACTACTCAATCTGTCCCATGAAAGCAGTCATGACAATATGTAAATAACTGGGCATGGCTGTGTTTCAATAACATTTTATATATAAAAGAAGGTGGTGGGCAGGATTTGGCCCACAGGCTGCAGTTTGATGATTGCTGATATAGAGTGACAACCTGTGCTGATATTTACATCTCTGACTCATGTATGGGCAATTCCAGAGGGAACTGGTGTAGCAGGAGGTTATCTTGTGAATCGCATTCCCAGAGGGAGTTCTTCCTTCTGGCGTAGATTAGAGGACTGTCAGGCTGGAAGCAGGGGCAAGGGCTGAATAAACTTTGGAATATCTATCTCCTTGAGGAAACTGATTTAATGAGAGGAGAGCCAGTATACTGAATGGAAATAGCCGAAGTTATGACTTAGATGAGTGAGAGTGAATTTGAAGTGTTAATGACTGTGAGTTTGAGTGGGTATATATATGAAGGAAAATTTAAAAGTGTGTGTGTGTGTGTGTGTGTGTGCTTATGGTGAAGGGCTGTTTTGTGTGAACAGGGAAAATGTGTGCTAGTATGTAAATCATCAAAATTTGTATGGGTAAATAATGTATGTTGTGACTGTATAAATGAATGTGTCTGATAATATGGTAATACGAATGGAAGATTGTGTGTGTGTATGTGGATTTGTAGCAAGCAGAGCTGGAATTGAACTCAGGTAGGTCTAAAGTCCATATAAATTTTCCCATATTACATTGTTTACATGTCTTAGACATTCTGGTGAAATAAGAGAATGAGAAGGGAGTGGAGAGGACGCCAAAGACAAATGGTTAGGTAATCAGCAAACAAAAATGTCTGTTTCTAAAACTAATGGAAGGTTTGACTCTAATAATCTGGGACTCAAATATCAGCTTAGCCACTAACAGGTTGTTTGACTTTGGGCTGTTGCTTATCTGAGATTAGTTTCTTTTTGCATGAACTAGTGATACTTTCAATTCCATAGGTTTTGTACAATAATTAGAAATAATAAATATATCTAACAGTAGTCATGGTTGCTATCATCAAAGAAGTATTAATGATAGAAATTGGATATTACTAGCAATAATAAATGAAAAGTAATATTAGATTTGGCAACCATGATATGATAGATTATTTTAGAAAAGGAAGATTTATACATAGTAGTGTATATATGTCAATCCCAATCTCCCAATTTATCCCACCCATCCTTTTTTCATATGCTTGTTCTCTACATCTGTGTCTCTATTTCTGATTTGCAGATAGGTTCATCTGTACCATTTTTCTAGATTCCACATATATGCATTAATATACAATATTGTTTTTCTCTTTCTGACTTACTTCATTCTGTACGAGACTGGAATTGACATATACACACCACTATGCACAAAACAGACAATGAGAACCTGTACAGCAGAGGAGGAAAAAAAGAAGATGCAATCTGTTTGTAGGACATATATTTAAGTGCAAATCGCTCAGTCATGTCTGACTCTTTGCAACCCCAAGAACTATACAGTTCATGGAATTCTCCAGGCCAGAATACTGGAGTGGGTAGCCTTTCCCTTCTCCAGGGGATCTTCCCAACCTAGGGATCAAACCCAGGTCTCCAACATTGCAGGCAGATTCTTTACCAGCTGAGTCACAAGGGAAGCCTAAGAATACTGGAGTGGGTAGACTATCCCTTCTCCAGGGGATCTTTCTGACCCGGAATTGAACTGGGGTCTCCTGCATTGCAGGCGGATTCTTTACCAACTGAGCTGACAGGGAATATTAAGTTAACCTTAAAAAAATGCATTCCAGTATACATTAGATGCAGACAAATACTGTTTGATTCTACTTATACAAGGTACCTAGATAATCAAATTCTTAGGGTCAGAAAGTACATTGGCAGATGCCATGGGCTGGAGGTAAGAGTGGCGGGGGAGGGAGTGGGGAGTTAGTGTTTAATAGGGACAGAGTTTCAGTTTAGAAAGATAAAATATTTGGAGATGGATGATGATGAGAGTTGAACAACAATGTGGATGCACTTAGTGCCACTGAAATGTGCAGTCAGATATGGCTAAAATAGTATGATTTATAATATGTGACTTACAATGAGAAGCACTGAAAAAGGAAAAGGAAGTTTTAGGTGTTATAAGTAAAATGGCATGGGGTAAAGATTGGGAGGGTGGTAAGGGGATAAATGAAGAGAGAGTGCACCCCTACTTTTGTGAAACCGAGATGAATGGGGGAAGAGACACAGTAAGGAGAAGGAGTCAGCCTAGAGGCGGAGTTTGAAATGACCGGAGTGACAGATTGATGGAGAGAAGGTTGGTGTCTAGTGCACAGATAGAGAGCTGAGCCTTGAGTGGGAGAAAGAGGGAGAAGACAATTCAAATATAAATTTGTAGCTGGCAGAATGAGGATGGTTGAGGGAAGTAACAGATTTTTTTTTCCTTGAACCAGGAACCAGGAAATCGCAATCACCTGATGAAGGGGACCCAGGTGGAGTGAGGTGGACATGGTGTGATTTTCAAAGCATCTCGTGGGTAGCCAAATCCTAGCTTCCCCATTTACTAGCCAGGTGACCTTGGGTGGGGGGTGGGGGATGAAAAACTCTCTAAGCTCTATTTGCTCTCCATCAGTAAAATGGGAAAATGACTACAGTCATTTCCTGCTATGTTGATTGAGAAAATGCAAGTGCAGCCCTTAGAGCAGAGATACTCTCAGTTGACCTTGTCCTTGGTCCCTGTTTTCCAACCTGCCTCCTCCCTTCCACATCTTTCCTACACAGCAGAGCCAGAGAGAGAGTGACCTCAAATGCAAACTTCATCATGCCCCCATGTCACGGCAAACCCTTCAGTGGTTCTTCCTGCTTCAACATAAAGCCGAAACTCCTTACATCAATACCCAGAACCCTCAGTGAGTTGACCCCTACTTCACTGCCTCACATTATTTCCTATCATTTCCTGCCATGTCCTCCAGTCTATAGTAACCCTGAATCATTATAATTTCCCTACAAACTCCTTTTTCTTTCAGATCTTTGTGACTTTGTTCATGTTCTTCCTCTTCACGTGACTTTACTTGGCAAACTCTTGTTTATTTTTCAAGGTTCAACTCAGATTGGCACCTTTAGAAATCCTTTTCTGAACTTCTAGGAAGCTTTCCATGTTTCCACAGCTCCTGTGTTTAACTTTTCCTCTATACTATCTGTATTGTATAGATATTTTGTTTAATTGCTGACTCTTCTCAGGGAGGTCCTCCAGGAGCCATGGTATGTGTTCAGTAAGGTTTATTAAATTGATAATGAACTCAGTTACCATTTTCCTTTTGAGATGTATATCACATTTTGATAAGGTGGAAAATGCAGGGTTATTCACAGCTCTCAACTGTTTATAACAACCTGATGCTAAGGTCTATGGCATTCTAGAGCTGGGAGAACTCACTTACAAATATCTAATCTAGATTCTCTCTGACTTTAGTTTATTTATTTATTTATTATTATTTCGGGATTGGGAACACGTGTACACCCATGGCGGATTCAAGTTGATGTCTGATTTTAGTTTTAAAGTGACAAATAAAAGAGAGACCCAGAGCAGGGAAGTAATGTTACCAAGATAACATAGCTGTTGAATAGAATGGCAAGGACTTTTAACCCATGTTTCCTGGTTTCTAAACAGGACCATTTCCACTTCTTACCCAGAGAAAAGTGATCTGTTTCCATTTCCCCCACTCCAGGTCCAGTCACCTTTTTGGAAAGAGAAAAGAGATGACTGCCAAATCCCATACACCAACATCCAGATGACTCATTCTGGGCATGGCAACCCCCAACCACACTAGTCCCAGCCATTCACTCTTCATTCTGCTGGGGATCCCTGGCCTGGAAGACCAGCACACATGGATCTCCCTCCCGTTTTTTCTTTCCTACCTTGTTGCTGTCCTAGGGAATATCCTTCTTGTCTTCATCATCATGACTGAACGCAGCCTCCATGAGCCCATGTACTTCTTCCTCTGCATGCTGGGTGTGGCGGACCTCATCCTGTCCACTACCACTGTGCCCAAAGCCCTGGCCATATTCTGGTTCCATGCTGGAGAGATTTCCCTTGATGGTTGTGTCACCCAAATCTTCTTTATCCATGCCACCTTCATTGCTGAATCAGGAATTCTGTTGGCCATGGCATTTGACCGCTATGTAGCCATCTGTGACCCATTGCGCTATACCACAGTGCTCAGTCATGCAGTAATCATAAGGGTTGGTCTGGCTGTGGTCCTGAGGAGTTTCTCTGTGATCCTTCCAGATGTGTTC
Source organism: Capra hircus (assembly GCF_001704415.2). Lineage (NCBI taxonomy): Eukaryota > Metazoa > Chordata > Mammalia > Artiodactyla > Bovidae > Capra > Capra hircus. Next base: position 32,566,908 of record NC_030822.1, read on the forward strand.
CTGGTGAAAAGACTGCCTTTCTGTCATAGCAACGTGCTACCACATACCTACTGTGAGCACATGGCTGTTGCCAAATTTGCTTGTGCTGATATTCGTGTCAATGTCTGGTATGGCTTGTCTGTCCTTCTCTCTACTGTAGTGGTAGATGCCTTGCTCATCTTAGTTTCCTACATCTTCATCCTTAATGCAGTCTTCCGTCTTCCCTCCCGAGGAGCTCGGCAAAAGGCCCTAGGCACATGTGGCTCCCACCTTGGTGTCATTTCCATGTTTTACTTGCCTGGCATTTTTACCATAATTGCCCAGCGGTTTGGGCATCATGTTCCTCCTTATATCCACATTCTGCTGGCAAATGTCTGCATGTTAGCTCCTCCTATGTTAAACCCCATCATTTATGGTGTTAAGACCAGGCAGATTCGAGAATGTGTGGTTAGTACTTTGTCTTCACAGTGGAAACTCTGCTGAGTTTGTATGACAGGTGATATGATTATCAACATAGGATATTGCAATTCCTTTGCTTACTTTGTAGAGATTTATGAAGTAAGGGTTGTGTTGACTGTGAGCAAAATTATTTGTTGTGATTTTGAAAGATAGAATGCTATGTTACCTTAGTATTTAGGAAAGAGCATGAGCTGTTGGATCAAAATTAGATTGAGTACTGGATTTTCCAAAAGTGATGTGTTTGACCTTAGGGAAGTTGGCTTATTCTCTTAGAGACTTCTCAGTGCATGCATAGGGCCCCAGAAAAACAGAAATATAAAAACCAAACTAAGTTATGTTAAACAATGAGAATTATTTCCTATAATAAACTTATCTACTAAAACATCTAGACAGAATATGTATTCATTTAATAATATATACATTTGAGGTATAATAAACTTTTATTCTGAATTAGAAATGGGACCAGTGGAACAGAATAAAAAGCCCAGAAATAAACCCTTGTATATTGGTCAGTTAATCTTTGACAAGGATGTCAAGAATTCTCAAAGAGGAAAGGACAATCTCTTAATAAATGGTGTTAGGAAAATTGGATATTCATATACAAAAGATTGAAATTAGGCCCTTACCTTACACCATAAACAAAAGTTAACTTGAAGTGAATTAAAGACTTAACTCTAAGTCCCAAAACTGTAAAAATCTTAGAAGAAAATGTGGAGAAAAAATTCTTGGCATCGGTCTTGGCAATGATTTTCTTGATATCACACAAAAACAAAATAAGAAGTCAGACTACACCAAACTGAAAAGCTCCTGTGTGTGCACTCAGTCGTGTCTGACTCTGTGACCCCATGGACTGTAGTGCACCACATTCCTCTGTCAATGGGATTTTTCAGGCAAAAATACTGGAATGGGTTGCCATTTCCTCCTCCAGGGGATAGTCCTGACCCAGGGATCAAACCCATGTCTCCTGTGTCTCCTGCATTGACAGGCAAATTCTTTACTACTGAGCCACCTGGGAAGACCCCATAAGCTCCTGCACAGCAAAGGAAGCAATCAGTAAAATGAAAAGGTAACTATGAAATAGGGGAAAATATTTGCAAACCATATATCTGCTAAGGGACTGATATCCAAATATATAAGGAACCAATGAAACTCAGTTAGCAAAACTCAATAGCAAAATAACACACACACACACACACACACACACACACACTCAAAAAGAAATAACCTTACTAAAAAATAGGCAAAGACCTGATTAGACATTTTTTGAAGAAGACATACAAACTGTCAATAGGAACATGTAGAGATTCTCAACATCACCAGGGAACTGTGAGTTAAAACCACAGTGAGGTATCACCCCAAACCTGTTAGAATGGATATTATCAAAAAGATAAGAGATGAAAAATGCTGGCAAGGATATGGAGAAAGGGGAACCATTATGTGGTATTGATGGGGATGTAAATTTGTGGAGCCAATATGGAAACAGTATGGATGTTCCTTAAAAAATTAAAAGTCTAACTATCATGTGATTCAGAAATTGCACTTCTGTGTATTTGAAAACAAAATCGGTATCTCAAAGAGATATATACATCCCCATGTTCACTGAAGCATTATTTACAATAGCTAAGGCACAGAGACAACCTAAATGTCCATTGAAAAATGAATCGATAGAGAAAATATTACACACACACACACACACACACACACACACACACTTATGTTATCCAGCCATAAAAAGAAAGAAACCTTGCTATCTGTTACAACACGGGTGAACCTTGAAAATATTGAACTAAATGAAATAAGCTAAATACTGTATGATCTCATTTATAAGTGGAATTAAAAAGAAACTCATAGAAACAGGGAAAAGATTGGGAGTTGCCTGAGGTGAGGGTCTAGGGGTAGGGTAAACAGGTAAAAGTGGTCAAGGGTACAAACTTTCAGTATTAAGATGAGTATTTTATGAGGATGTAACATATAGCATGATGACTATAGTTAATAATACTTCATTGTATATTTGAAAGGTGCTAAGAGAATAGACTTTAAAAGTTCTCACGACAAACATATATTAATACAAATGCAACTATGTGAGGTGATAGATGTGTTAACAAAGTTTATTGTAAAAATTTTGCTATGTGTATTAAATCATTACATTGTGCACCTTAAACTTACAAAATGTTATATTTTAATAAAGCTGGGAGAAAAAAGAAAAAAATGTGGTACATACACACAATGGAATATTAGTCAATCATAAAAATAAGGAAATCTTGCTACTTTTGACAACATGAATAAACCTGGAGTCCCTTATACTAGGGCTTCCCTTGTGGCTCAGATGGTAAAGGATCTGCATGCAATGCTAAATGAAATAAGCCAGAAACAGAAAGACAAAAACAGTATGATTTCTCTTATATGGATAATCCAAAAAAGAATTGAACTCACAGAAGTAGAGAGTAGAATGGTGGTTTCAAGAGGCATAGAGGTAGGGGAAATGGAGATATTGTTTGAAGGGTACAAACTTTCAGTTTGGGCATCTAATGTACAGTATGGTGACTATAGTTTAAAACATGGTATTATATACTTCAAATTTGCTGATTTGATCTTAAAAAATGTTTCAATATAAAATATTTTCATAAATAAGTCAGGGGCACCATAATCTTTAAATTTCTTGAGCATGGTTTTATCATATGGCTGTAATAGAACCAAAAATTTAAAGTATAAATAGGATCTTGAATATTGACAAAGAGTAAGCACTGGAAAGATTTTTAACGTTTTCCTGTCTTAGCTTGTTTGTCTTTAAAACTTTGCTATAATTTCTGCTTCTTCTATCAATATTTCAAAAGGAAGTTGTGGTATCAAAGGAGATCAAAAAGCCAAGAGACCTTATTTGAATTGTAAAGGATATTATTAATCAAAGTTAGAAACTGGTGCTGGTAAACCTCTCATTTCTCAAGAGAATAAAAAAAAAAGTTTTTTGAAGCATAGTTGATTTACAGTGCTGTGTTAGTTTCAGGTGAATGGCAAAGTGATTCAATTATACATGCACATGTATCTATTCTTTTTCGTATTCTTTTCCCTTATAAGTTAGTACAAAATATTGAGTATAGTTTTCTGTGCTATACAGTAGGTTCTCGGTTATATATTCTATATAAAGTAGTGCATATATGTTAATCCTAAACTCCTAATTTATCTCTTCCAACCCCCTTTTCTTCTTTAATAACCATGTTTGTTTTCTACATCTGTTTCATATACGAGGTCATTTATATCATTTTTTAAAGATTTCACATATAAGTGTTATCATATGATACTTGTCTTTTTCTGGTTTACTTCACTTAGTATGATAATCTTATGTGTGATTACATAATCTTCTGTGTGATTACATACACTCTTCTGGAGTGTACCTGGATCACTTATTAGTAATTATTGGTGGGGATAAAAGCTGAGATACCATGAACCCTCTGCTATTTAATTCTTTTTGGTGGAGATGCAGGGGATGGCAGTATCTCATCTGTGTAATATATCTGCAAACATCAGGGTAACCCAACATGCCAAGGCATTCAGATTTTGAGAAATAAAAATTTATTTAAGTTTATATCATTTTGGCAGTGTCCTCATATCAGCATATCAACTGAACGGGAAAAAAACACACCATCAATTACAGTGGCCACCCCCAAAGCAGAGAAGCAGAAAAGCTGATTTCATAATCTACCCTTCTAATAAAAAATATTTCTTTTTGAGCCATGTTGGATATACAGAAATCCAACCCTTCCCCAGCACATCCCATTCATGATGAATTGAATTCTCCATATTCTCTCTCGTGTATCAACCAAAGCACTGGTCACCTTTGGCAACTTACATTGAGTTAGCTCTGTGATGTTGTCTCTTGCCTGAGGATTCTGTTGTTGCTATCTTTCCATCAAAGTACCTTCTTTCTGTCCAATGTTAAGAGAGACCTAAAAACAACAGCTTTTTTTGAGGTCACTGACATCTTTGTGTAGTATCTAAGTTTTTCATGAAATATTTAGCATATGTGCTAAGGGCAATCTGAGATTCTATTTTAGATAAGGAATCACATTTCCTGGAAGGACAGTGGCTCTCAGGCAGCCTGCTGATGTTCACATGTAGAACTTAATTGTGTCAACTTAAAAAGTTTAAATTCAAGAAAAGTGTGTGCTGAAATCAGGTGATGCTGTTACCCTCTTCCTGGCCTTCACACCAGTTAGGATTCAACTGGTAGAGAACAGGAAATAAATATTACGAGATTTGCTTATGGTAAGAAATTCACTTATACATCTGGGAGGGCTGGCAAGACAAGTCATAAAATCCACAGGGCAGATTATCCAGGAAGGTGAAGTTCAGACTCTTGGGCATGAGTTGAAGCTGCTATTCACAAGTGGACTATCTTCTTCACAGGAGTCTCAGATCCACCCTTAGACTTCCACCTGATTGAACATTAGGCCCACCCACCTTATCTAGGACAACCTCCCTTATTTAAAGTCAAATCATTATGGACTTTGATGACATCTACAAAAATACCTTCATAGCAACAATCTAGATTAGTGTTTGATTGAAAACCTGGGGGCTTATAGCCTAGGCAAGTTGGTCTATCAAAAAACTATCACACTGGCCATTTATGTTGATACATTCTTTAACCAACACCACTATCAACAAGATGTGGTTGGGAGATAACAGTGGAAATGATGGATCACAGCTGGTTAGATATTTAACACAGCAACCTAAGGTCTGCTTAATTCAGCCTTTATTTTAAAAGTTAATGCCTGTTTTCCTATAGGCACTGTGAAGCCACTCTTGATCAGATGCATGTTGGGAAGATAAACCTTGAGGTATACAAGATAGGAATGATGGGATAGATTGAGACCAATTTATTTAGGAAGTCCTGTGCAAGATACATGGGACTTCCCTGGTGGCTCAGATGGTAAAGCATCTGCCTACAATGCGGGAGACCCAGGTTCAATCCCTGGGTTGGGAAGATCCTCTGCAGAAGGAAATGGCAACCCACTCCAGTACTCTTGCCTAGAAAATCCCATGGACAGAGGAGCCTGGTAGGTTACAGTCCATGGGGTTGTAAAGAGTTGGACATGACTGAGTGACTTCACTTTCACTTTGCAAGATACATAGTAGAGACTGGACCAAAAGCCTAGAGATGGAGAGGAAAAAGCAAAACTTGAGTCACATGAAGAAGGCAGAAACATGCTTTAGTTGATCCAGATGAGTTTGGGGGCCAAATGCAAGTAGTTTGTTTCATGGAGGAAATCATAAAGCAACATAGGGCAGGAATCCTGGTGCTGTAGGTCATTTGACATAGACCGTGGGTGACCTTGGTGCCAGTTTGCCTGTGGCATCCTGATACATCTGCAGAGACGAAGGTGGTTTGCAGTTCATGGGCACATGAGACAGGGCCACTGGCTGAGGAGTGGAACCAACAGAGGGGTTGCTTGTGTCCAGAGAGAATCATCTAGATCCCTACCAGCAGGTCTTAAAGTGGACAGAGGATCAGAGGGGCTGAGTTTTTTCCTCTATCATTGAAACCAGGATTGAAGAAGGGCCGCAGAGGTCCAGCAAAGGCACATTCAGAGAAGGTGTAGATGAGGGAGGCATGGTCAGTGATGTTGTAGAAAGAGACAGTGCTGGCCTCATAATCTAGGAAGATCCCAATTCGGCTTGGAGGCACCTGAAGGTGGAGGGGAGTCTGGGGGCAGGTGCCAGCCTCATATTTTTGTTTGTTCCACAGCCAGATCATCCAGAAGCCATTGTCAGAGTTGAGCAAAAACTGCCCCTTCCTCCTCACATTGTCTCTACAAACACCCAGGTCCCAGGCTTCCTTTCCCGTCACATCTACTTCCCAGTAAACTTTTCCGGAGTCAAAGCGCTGGGCACCCAGTACCATGGGGTAAGTATCAAATCTCTCCTCATTTTCAGGCACGTCCTGCCGGGTGTTTGCAAGCCTCACTTGTCTCCGATTCTCTGAAAGGATGAGCCATGGATTGGCTGTCTGTGGATCCAGGGTGATGTATACTGCAGAGAGAGGGCCACATTCAGGCTGGGAGAGTGTGCAGAGTCAGCAACCCTGTGCCAGTGGTGGGGGGATGAGGATGAAGGGGTGACCCTGAGCCTCACTGTGTGAGGAGATGACTCCTAGCCAACTCTGACCCCTGCCATGACCTTTGAGGGAACCACCTTCCCTATTTCTGCACCTGCCCCACCTACTCTAACCGGCCATCTCTCTCCAACCCAGGGATGCACTGGGCACCCTCCTTATCCCCTTCACTCCCTTGGCAAGCCAGTCCCATACCCCTGGTGCTGGCCCCACCTCCACATGTCCTCAGCATCTTCTTAATCCCGGGCACATAGAATACATTCCTCAGGTCTGTGGACGCGACATCCACCTCCTTCAGGTTCCATGATTCACTCCTGGGGGAAAAAGAATTAGAGACCCTGTCTCCAACTCCTACCTCATCCTGCCCAAATCCGATGGTTATACCACCCTTGTGGATGACTGATAATGTAATCTGATGCAAATTTGCAAACAGCTCCTGTGTTAGGGGGGCTTCCCAGGTGATGCACTGGTAAAGAATCCACCTCCCAGTGCAGGAGACATGGGTTCAATCCCTTGGGTCAGAAAGATCCCCTGGAGAAGGAAATGGTAACCCATTCCAGTATTCTTGTGTGGGAAATCCCATGGGCAGAAGAGCCTGGGGCTACAGTCCATGGGGTTGCAAAAGTTGGACACAGTGAAGTGAAAGCTGCCCAGTCATGTCCGACTCTTTGCGACCCCATGGACTGTAGCCTGCCAGGCTCCTCTGTCCTTGGAATTCTCCAGGCAAGATTACTGGGGTGGGTAGCTGTTCCCTTCTCCAGGGGATCTTCCCAACCCAGGGATAGAACCCAGGTCTCCCGCATTGCAGACGGATTCTTTACTATCTGAGCCACCAGGGAAGCCTGGACACAACTCAGCAATTAAACAACCACAACAACCACAACAATCTGTGTTAGGATCCCTGGGGACGGAGGACAAAAGTAGGTAGGATTTTGTCTCTATCTAAGCCTTGATGGCTACATGAGCATCTGCATCATATGGCCAGCCTGTATGTCTCTCCGGGTCTTAGGTCATTACACAAGTACCTTCTGTTTCACTTCATAACTCAAGGTATCCGATACAAGCTGAATCACCTCCATGAGGAACCTCAAGGAGCTTCGCCCATGCGGTGGGTCTTACCCATGGCTCTTTTGGAGAGGTTTGAAACCAGTTAGATACTTTTTAAAAGAGTCCCAGCAGGCTGTAAACTCAACTTCCCTGTCTGTTGTAAGTTCACTTTGTGAAGATATGACATGCCAGTTACTTTGGGCACCTTGCCAACTGTGTGTGTTCAGTTGCTCAGTCGTGTCCAACTCTTCGTGACCCCAGGGACTGTCGCCTGCCAGCCTCCTCTGTCCGTGGGACTCTTCAGGCAAGAATACTGGAGTGGGTTGACATTCACCAACTGAGATGTCCATTAATTAGCTTTCTGAGACCAGAACATATTTTAAGGAGAACTGGGTCTTTGAGAACAGGAAGGAGGATGGGGATGACTTCAATTCATGTTTTTTAACTAAAACTCTTTTTTAAGGTATATACTGCCCCCTCCTCTAATGAAGAAAACCTTTCCTTACCTTTCCAGGACACTTTTCACCTCCTGAGGAGACAAGAAACAGACAGTAAGTTCTGGAGTCACAAGTTTACAACAGATTTCAGTTGTGTGGGTAAAGCGATGTCACCCTGAGGTCTACAGAACACTGCTCTACCCCAAGCCTCTGGACCAAGGCCTGAAAAACGCCTCTGACCACCTTGAAATGGATGAGGAAGCAGAAACCCAGCATGGGTGTGACCCGTAATCAGGGGAAGGAAGCTGCTGCTGTTGCTGCTAAGTCTCTTCAGTCGTGTCCGACTCTGTGCGACCCCATAGACGGCAGCCCACCAGGCTCCCCTGTCCCTGGGATTCTCCAGGCAAGAACACTGGAGTGGGTTGCCATTTCCTTCTCCAATGCATGAAAGAGAAAATTGAACGTGAAGTCACTCAGTCATGTCCAACTCTTAGCGACCCCATGGACTGCAGCCTACCAGGCTCCTCCGCCTATGGGATTTTCCAGGCAAGAGTACTGGAGTGGGGTGCCAATGCCTTCTCCGAGAGGGGAAGGAAGAGTAGCTTACAAAAATCTGATTCAGAAAACAAATTTACAAGATCAGATTCTTGGTGGGGGAGGGTGGGGGAGAAGAAAGGAGCAAATAGCTCTGCCTGGCTGAGGCCCAGACCCAGTCACAGAGAAAGAATGGCCCAGCCAGGACACACGGAATTCACAGAAACTGCTCTCATTTGTGGACTTGCAGTGCTGGGAAGGAAGGGCTTAAAGTGCCATCCTATGCTATGGTTAATGTTGTCCCTGTCACGTATGTGAAACCAAAGCATCTGAGAATGTTCTGTAGCAGGGCCTAGGGTCCTTATCCAGGCACTGGCAGGCTCCTAGGCCCTGTCAAAAGTGCCTCAGAGAGCTCTACTCAGAGAAGGGTAGAAGATTTGGATCATGGGAAGAAGAGAGCTGCCAAGTCAAATCAATCTTATTGGCTTTTATGCACAAACAAATTTTTTCATGACTGTATCTGACCAAGAGACAATGAAAAGGTATGGGGAAAAGAGGAACCACAGAATGTTATAGCAGAGGGACTTTTGAGACCATGTAGCCCAAAGTTTCCCAAAGTGAGGCAAGCTCATCATTGCTGGGTGTGAGATGATTTTTAAGTAGAACACACATCAGTGAATTTATTAAAAAAAACCTAAACTATTTAAAAAATAAATTCATTGATGTATGTTCTACTTAATACCTCTTACTCAGGTGATAATACCTCTTATTCAGGTGAACTTGGTTAAGTTTCTTAGCTTCAGTCTATCACTAAATCTCTTAACTTCTTTGCACCTTAAGTTCTCTCATCTATGAAACAGGGGTAATAATAGTAGCATCCACCTCATTGCATTGTCATGAGGGACTGAATGCTAACAATTATATGTGCTATTTAAGAATTTTCAGTTATTTATAGTATTATGAAATAAATTAGAATTGTGTTGCTGAAGAAGACTTCAGAGTCCCTTGGACTGCAAGGAGATCAAATCAGTCAATCCGAAAGGAAATCAGTCTTGAATATTCATTGGAAAAGACCCTGATGCTAGGAAAGATTGGAGGCAAAAGGAGAAGAGGGATGCAGGGGATGAGATGGTTAGATAGTATTGCTGACTCAATGGATATGAATTTGAGCAAACTTTGGGAAGCCTGGTGTGCTGCAGTCCATGGAACTGTTAAGAATCGGATACAACTTAGTGACTGAACAACAAAAAACAAAAATTAGGAAAAGTAGCAGTAAAAACACATGGCTACTATTGCTTAGAATGATTTTTTTTTTTTTTTGGTATAACTTGTTTAATTATTTATAAACTCCTATTAGGTAAGTACTGTTATTTATATTCCATTTAAAGATTAGTAAACAGGCATAGAAAAACCAAAGTGGCAAGGATGGCTATATAACTCAATAACCTGTGCAATGACCATATACATCAAAGCTGTATTACCAAATGAGAACACTGGCTGAGGCCAAATAAGGGAGAAACAAAGTCATATTTTAATATTTCTCTAAAATTCTCATTTCTTTGTCCTTATTTTCCTGGGAGAGCAAAATAACATGCACAAGGTTTAATTTTATTTTCTCAGTTATTTTACTTTTAGCTTTATTTTGTCATTTCCAATCTACTGTTTTTATGTTCAGTAGGTCAGTCAGTCAGTCACTCAGTTCAGTCACTCAGTCGTGTCTGACTCTTTAGGAGCCCATGGACTGCAGCATGCCAGGCTTTCCTGTCCACCATCAACTCCCAGAGATTTCTCAAACTCAGGTCCATTGAGTCAGTGATGCCATCCAACCATATTATCCTCTGTCGTCCCCTTCTCCTCCTGCCTTCAGTCTTTCCCAGCATCAGGGTCTTTTCAAATGAGTCAGTTCTTCGCATCAGATGGTGAAAGTATTGGGGTTTCAGCTTCAGCATCAGTCCTTCCAATGAATATTCAGGATTGATTTCCTTTAGGATTGGCTGGTTGGATCTCCTTGCACTCCAAGGGACTCTCAAGAGTGTTCTTCAACACCGCAGTTCAAAAGCATCAATTCTTCGGCACTCAGCTTTCTTTATAGTCCAGCTCTCACATCCATACATGACTACTGGAAAAACCATAGCTTTGACTAGACAGACCTTTGTTGGCAAAGTAATGTCTCTGCTTTTTAATACGCTGCCTAGGTTGGTCATAACTTTTCTTTCAAGGGGCAAGCATCTTTTAATTTCATGGCTGCAGTCACTATCTGCAGTGATTTTGGAGCCCCCCAAAATAAAGTCAGCCACTGTTTCCACTGTTTCCCCATCTATTTGCCATGAAGTGTTGGGACCGGATGCCATGATCTTAGTTTTCTGAATGTTGAGCTTGAAATCTACTTTTTCACTCTCCTCTTTCACTTTCATCAAGAGGCTTTTGAGTTCTTCTTCACATTCTGCTATAAGGGTAAGGTATCATCTATGGATCTGAGGTTATTGATATTTTTTCCTGGCAATCTTGATTCCAGCTTGTGCTACATCCAGCCCAGCATTTTGAATGTTGTACTCTGCATATAAGTTAAATAAGCAGGGTGACAATATACAGCCTTGACGTACTCCTTTCCTGATTTGGAACCAGTTTGTGGTCCCATGTCCAGTTCTACCTGTTGCTTCTTGACCTGCATACACATTTCTCAGGAGGCAGGTCAAGTGGTCTGGTATTCCCATCTCTTTCAGAATTTTCCACAGTTTGTTGTGATTTACACAGTCAAAGGCTTTGCCGTAGTCAATACAGCAGAGGTAGATGTTTTTCTGGAACTCTCTTGCTTTTTTGATGATCCAATGGATGATGGCAATTTGACCTCTGGTTCCTATGCCTTTTCTAAATCCAGCTTGAACATCTGGAAGTTCATAGTTCATGTACTGTTGAAGCCTGGCTTGGAGAATTTTAAGCATTACTTTGCTAGTGTGTGAGATGCGTGCAATTGTGTGGTAGTTTTAGCATTCTTTGGCATTGCCTTTCTCAGGGACTGGAACGAAAACTGACCTTTTGCAGTCCTGTGGCCACTGCTGAGTTTTCCAAATTTGCTGGCATATTGAGTAAACCATTTTCACAGCATCATCTTTTAGGATTTGAAATAGCTCAACTGGAATGCCATCACCTCCATTAGCTTTGTTCATAGTGATGCTTCGTAAGGCCCACTTGACTTCACATTCCAGGGTGTCTGGCTCTAGGTGAGTGATCACACTGTTGTGGTTATCAGGGTCATAAAGATCTTTTTTGCATAGTTCTGTGTATTGTTGCCACCTCTTTTTACTATCTTCTGCTTCTGTTAGGTCCATACTGTTTCTGTTCTTTATTGTGCCCATCTTGGGCTTCCCTTGTAGCTCAGCTGGTAAAGAATCCACCTGCAATGTGGGAGACCTGGGTTCTATCCCTGGGTTGGGAAGATCCCCTGGAGAAATGAAAGGCTACCCACTCCAGTATTCTGGCCTGGAGAATTCCACGGACTGAATAGTCCACGGGGTTGCAAAGAGTTGGGCACGACTGAGCGACTTTCACTTTCACTTACTTTCACTTTGCATGAAATGTTCCCTTGGTATCTCTAATTTTCTCGAAGAGATCTCTAGTCTTTCCAGTTTTATTGTTTTCCTCCATTTCTTTGCATTGATCACTGAGGAAAGCTTTCTTATCTCTTATTTCTTACCTCTCTTCCCTTGCTATTCTTTGGAACTTCGTTCCTTTTCTCCTTTGCCTTTCGCTTCTTTTCTTTTCTCAGCTATTTGTAAGGCCTCCTCAGAGGCAGGTATTCAGTAGGTTTTTTATAACATAAATGACAATAAAATTAAATAATATTTATGCAACCATATACTGTGTGCCAGGCACTGTTCTAAGCATTTTATATTTATGTACTGAAATCAAGTAGACCCCATGTGGTTCTCCCAAGAACAGATCCCTTGTGTTCTCTGTCTCTTTTTTTTTTTCTTTTTATAAAATTGAAATACAATTGATTGACAACGTTTTAGGTATATGGCAGAGTGATACAGCTATACATATATAGCTCATAGAAGTGTAAACATGTTACATTTCTAACTAAAGCCTGGGAAACTCCTTGTCATTTAGCTTATTCCCTGCTGCCTTGTTTACAAATGGAGAAATTAGGTCTAGGAAAAGAAAATGACTTAATTTAGAGTTATGGAAGGGATTGGTGGCAAGGTTGGGGCCCTGAGATATGTAATATTATAATATCCATTTAACATAGGAGAAACCTGATCCTCAGTAAGATTAGGGTATGTTCTCAAGATTACGAATCTGATTGTGTGTTAGAACAGACACTTACTAGAGATGTCCATTTCTTTTCATTGCTGCATGGAATTTTCCTTTCTAATTTGTACCTTTCCGGGCCTTGAATGCAAACCACTCATAGGTCTGAATTCCAGTTTATTTAAGAAAATGCCAGGGACCAAGGTTCTGTATTCCCTGAAGGTAGCCCCGAGGCGCTCTGGGTTTTTTCAGTTACTCCCTGAATCTCAGAGGCGAGCTGTCAGGCCTTACCTGTAGCAGCTCCAGCGCTGAGCCCCGCCTCCTCCTCTCTACCTCTGCGATCAGTTCCTGCAGGGCCTGGATCTGCTGTGCCAGCCTGGCCTCTGTGTCCCCCAGTGTTCTCAGCTGTTGCCTCTCCTCCTCCTCTAGTTTCTGCAGTTGCTTCTGCTCCTCTTCGGCCAGGAAGTTTTTCTGCCTTATAAACTCTTCATGAATTCTTAATTTCTGCGCCTCTACCTTCCCCTTTGGTGTCAATGGAAAGAAAGAAGTGGTTTTTAATCATAATTCCCTAAGATTTGGGAATGGAAGTATCCATGTCTACTCCTACTCCACTCTGGCTCTGTCTGGGAATACACACATACCCAATTTTGCTGGGAAGGAAGGTGGGTGAGGCTTCTGGGCCTGAGGGGAATGGGACTGGTGGGGTGCGGTGGGGAGGTGCACCTATCACAGCTGCATCAGCCTGTGGTATCAGCGATTTCCTCAACCTCCTTCAAGTCACCCCTGCTCCCCCAATGTGTCCCTTTGTCTTCATATCTTAGTAACTGAATGAGTAACACCTGGCCCTACTCCAACAAACCTGCAAAGCCAGGCTCATAACCTGGTTCCTAAGTTTGGGAAAAAGGAGTCTTTGAGATAGTCTATGGTTGCCCTCTTCTGCTTCTAACTGGAGGGTCACTCAATACCACCACAGCCTGCCTTACCCTTCCTGGGTCTCAAGTCTACCTCTTCTGGGATCTCTTGGCCATGAGCTCCTTCTGCTCCTTTCTAGTCCCTGACCCACCCCACCTGCTAATCCCTGGGGTGGAACAAGCTGTAGCTCTCCATTACATTTTGGACCAGTGAGCTGGACATGGTCAAGTAACTACCCGGTCAGACTGGCTTTCCTGTCCTAGGCCTTTGAAAGTGAAAGCGTTAGTTGCTCAGTCATGTCCGACTCTTTGTGAATCTATGGGCTGTAGCCCGCCAGGCTCCTTTGTCCATGGGATTCTCCAGGCAAGAATACTGGAGTGGGTAGCCATTCCCTTCTTCAGGGGATCTTCCCAATCCAGGGATTGAACCCAGGTCTCCGATACTGCAGGCACATTCTTTACCATCTGAGCCACTAGGGAAGCCCATCTTAGGCCTTAATGGTTCACTTAAATCTGGTTCTCATAGTCACTGTCATTTCTTGACAACTTGTCATTTCTTGACATTGGGCATCTCTCCTGGCATTCCCCTGTCCCAAACTCTGAGGCCATCTCCAGAGACTGGGCTGTCATCTCCAGAGACTGGGCTCAAGAAGCAGGAGCATTAGAATATATCTTGTCCCTCAGCACCTTTTCCTAAGACTCTCTCTCCATCTGACTGGGAGCTCTTTTTGATCTCCACACTCTTTTAATCCCCTCCATCAAGAGACCTATGGGGCAGCTGGTTCTTGGGGAGTGAGATATAGGGACTGGCATAGCTGGACCCTCCCCAGGCTTCAGATCTAAGATTCCCTTCAGGATATGACTCTTGCCTTAAAGGATGCTTTCTTCATTGCAATGTCCAATTCCAGCTTCTCAGCCATCTCCTGCTTATCTCTTAGTTTCTTTAGTGCCACCTGAAGCTTCTCCTGCAGAGAACGAAAGCAAGATGATACCCAGTCAGGTCAAGAAGTAGGGTGCAGCGGTGTGAAGCGGGGGGATGATCATACTGGTTCTTAGAAGAGGCTGAGTGCAGAGGACAAGGAAGGACTAGAGTCTGTTTGGGGTAGGAACTCTGTGGATGGGAAGGTTTTGGAAAAAGCCTGATATTTCTTACAAAATAGGGCCACATGGTTGGTGTACAAAGGGTGGGGACACTGCTTGTTCCTAATTAAGCAGGAGGCCACAAGGGAAGAAGATTCTTGAAGCATTTTCCCATAGCACATCCCTGCTCTGTGAGAATGAGAAAACTGTGCTGAGCTTGCCATTTCCCCCTTAAATAAGACATAGAAGGCAGGAGACCCCTATTCTTTCCCCAGCCCCACAGGTAACTCTCTCCCATTCCCAGCTCTGGGGAACAAAGCCATCAACAGGGCCCCATCTCCTTTTTACCTGTTCCTGCCTCTGTGCTGAGGACTCACCTGGTACTCCTGAGCAGCCTCCTCAATAGGGACCATGGGATGATCACGGTGTTTCTGGGACTGGGAACACACCCAGCAAAGGGCCTTCCCATCTTTCTCACAGAAGAGGTGAATTTTCTCTCTGTGCACCACACACAGCTCCCCGTGTGGGTCCTCCTTGGCACCCTGGCTGATTTTTCTAAGGTTGTCCACCATGTTGGCTACCTGTCGATTGGGCCGGAGATTCTGGAGCAGGAAGCGGCGCCGGCACACAGGGCAGACGCTACCTCCTTCTTTCCCGACCTCAGAGATGCACCCCTGGCAGAAGCTATGACCACATTCAATGCTCATAGGCTCCACCATGGGATCCAGGCAGATAGAGCACGTGACCTCCTCCCACATCATTGTCAAGGGTACGGCTGAAGCCATTGGGGTGATGCTCCTCTTCGGTAGTGCTGGGGAGATCTTGCGGTGAGGGGAGAAGAGGAAAGGGAGGGAAGAGAAGAGCCAGGTAAGAAAAGGGAACCACAAGAGAGGGTGAACTGGAGGGAGTGAAAACAAGACAAGACAAGGACCTCAACCTGAATAGCACTCTTCTTCCATAGTCTGGGTCACTGATCCAGTCAGACAGAAGGGGACACTGAGTCCCCAAGAGATAGCAAAAATTGTTGAGAACCTGAGAGACAGCTGCTTACAATTCGACTTTCATCATGTTCATCTCTGCTTAACCGCTCAGAGTCCAGGCTTTACCTATTGATCTTCTGCCTCAGGCCACTGGTTTTCTACTCTGTTGAGAAGCTAATCTTAACAGTAGCGACCATTGACTGTGCTCCTTCCATGTGCCAGGTGCTACATGCTTCACATACATTCTCATTAATCTTTGCAATAGGCAGGAGTTATTGGTATCTATCTAATTATCGGTAACATGAATATATATAAGAATATTTATATTTATGCTTACATATTTTCATAAGGATACATGTATATCCGTAAGTACATGGGCTTCCTAGGTGGTGCAAGTGGCAAAGACTCCACTTGCTAATGCAGGAGACACAGGAGACAGCAGGTTTGATCCCTGAGTTGGGAAGATCCCCTGGGGAAGGAAATGGCAACCCACTTCAGTATCTTACCTGGGAAATCCCGTGGACAGAGGAGCGTGGCGGCCTACATACAGTCCATGGGGTCGCAAAGAGTCAGACACGACTGAGCAAACACACATACGCATATATATGTGTGTGTATATATGTATGTGCATACACACAGAAGCGTGTGGTTTATTAAGAACTTCCTGGGCTCTTCTCTCAGCTACCCGGAACCTGGCCCCCCCTTTGTTTCTTTTAGGGCGCAGACCCATAGTTTTCTAATATCCTAAGCAACCCTGTCTCTCTCACCTCCAGAGGGAGCCTTTTGGGGACAGCAGTCTCAGGGATCGCGGACCTACCCCCACACCGGGCTCCCGGACCACCCCCGAGCTAGGTTGCCATCCTAGTTCTCCCAGTTTCCCTGGTTTTTCTTCCCAGCTCAGGTGCCGGCGGAAGCAGAGCAATCCGAGCTCCTTCCAGGGGACATCCCAGTCAGGTTTACAGCCCAGCCTCCTCCCAGGCTGCAGGGGAAGAACTGCTGGGTTAGGGTTGAGGGAGACCTGTTGCGAAAGAAAACCTGAGATCGAAATCTCTAGGGGTGGGGACGGCTTGGATGAGGCTCTTCAGACCTGGGGCAGGGGAGAGAGGTCCCCCAGGGAGAGCTGGGGTACCTCGGTCTAGCCAAGTTCACTCACCTTTTCAAGAGACGCAGTGGATGGCAGCCGCTTCCTTATTTCACTTTCGATTCCTCGTCCACCGCAAATCTGAAAGGGAGGCGGGCAGAGCGGGAGGAGAGTGGGCGGGGCCAAGGGAGGAGGAAGGCGGAGGGGTTGAGGTGCCGCCAGAGTCTGGAGCTTCTGGGCGGCTGGGGCGAGTGAGAGCTCCGCAGCCTTTAGTCCTTGCTTTGCGTTCCCTCCCATGTCCTCATTGTGTAATAGAGCGAAGCATCGTATCTGCTGCGTGGAGGAGCCATGCAGGCCTACGTGCTGTGCCCTCGTGTGGGAGCTGCTTTAAAGGAGGTTTGGATGGACAGGGGTGCCTGGAGGTCTCCTCTAAAGGCCATCTTCTGTTCCCTATTTCCAAAAACAATTCCTTTTCAGGAGACTTGATATTCTTTTAACATCAGGGGGAGAGCGATTTATTCCACAGTACCTCAGCGCATTATCACACCAGTGAGTGGTAAGGAGGGACTTGACATTTATTGAGGCAACAGCTGTGTACTTATCCTTGAGCCAGGGACTTTCTCAGGTTGTTTTATTATTATTTTAAATTATGGTGAAGTACGTATAACATTTACCATCTTAACCGTTTTCAAGTGTGTAGTTCAGTGGCATTAAATACGTTCACAGTTGTATACTTCACCACAGTCCATGGAGTCTCAAAGGGTCGGACACAACTGAGCGACTAAGCACAAGAACGGAGAAGGCAATGGCACCCAACTCCAGGACTCTTGCCTGGAAAATATCAGGGACAGAGGAATCTGGAAGGCTGTAGTCCATGGGGTCGCTGAGGGTCGGACACGACTGAGCGACTTCTTTCACTTTTCACTTTCATGCGTCAGAGAAGGAAATGGCAACCCACTCCAGTGTTCTTGCCTGGAGAATCCCAGGGACGGGGCAGCTTGGTGGGCTGCTGTCTATGGGGTCGCACAGAGTCGGACACGAGTGAAGCGACTTAGCAGCAGCAGCAGCAGCAAGCACAAGAAACCTCAAAGAACCAGGGAGTAGTGGCAAATTCCTATTTATAAGAATCAGAGTTTTTACTCTGGTGGAAGAACTTCTTTCTTTACTAGACCCTTAGAACAAGGCTGAGCCCTGTGTTGGGGGATGGAAAGAAAATGATCTGTAAATGAGTTACTAGTTTGAGGGAAATAGGAGCTGCAACCACCTCCCTTCTTTATTCTCTGAAGAGTGTGTTTATAATGGCTATAAAAAATGCCATCACCTATTAGTTGTTGATCTTAGATGTGCACCAGAATTTATGGTACAACATTCTTATATCATAGAGTGGGGTTTCCAAACTGCTGCCATACCTGAGCCTTCAGCAGTGCATCTCATATTTTTATTGGACCATCTTTTTCTGGTTGATGATGTACATTGTAAGACCACTGCATTCCATAGTGCAACCCCATTATCAGAATTTTTTGACTGTAAAATCAGTTTCTTGGTTGTAAGTGATGTTGTTGGAGACCTTGATGTTGTAAATTGAAAAACAGTGGTGCTGGTAGAAGCAATATAAGATGGCAAATGAATCTGTCTCTGGTATAGTAGCTATTTTGTGAGGATAAATTGCTGTTGGTTCAATGTCATTATCATGCCACTAAAAGACTGCCTAGATTCTCTTAGACATAGGGAAAAATCAGGCTCAGAGTTGGTCTTATATGTGCAGGTTTCTATAGCAGTAGGAATACAAATGCTGCTTGAGTATGGATTCCTCGGGTTTATCCATTTACCACTACTGATACGGACACTTGTACAAGAGTCCATTGAATAAGCACCAGGTGACTGAGAAGAGGCTGATCAACATCCACAAGATGGGTCATCTTATTTACCTGATTGTTGTTGTCTAGTCTCCCAGTTATGTCTGTCTCTTTGCAGCTCCCCTGGACTGTGCATGACAGGCCTCCCTGTCCCTCATCATCTCCTGAAGTTTGCCCATGTTCATGGTCTTTGCATTGGTGATGCCATCCAGCCATCTCATCCTCTGATGCCCTCTTCTTTGCCCTCAAATCTTTCCCTGCATCAGGGACCTTTCCAGTGAGTCATCTGCTTGCATCAGATGACCAAAATACTGGAGCTTCAGCTTTAGCATCAGTCCTTCCAGTGACTATTCAGACAGGATGGGTCATCTTATTCACCTGATTATTGGGTGCCTTCTCTGCATTATATGTCCTTTGGTGGGAATTCACATAGGACAAAAACATTTTCACTCTGGGCCCTATCTTAGATGTTCAGTGTATACTTCTACCCATAACTTGTTGTCATCAATCTTTCAATCTTTTTTTATCTGTAAGATAAAATCAGGTGATACATATACATCATATATATCAATTCTTCGTTGTTTTCAAGCAAATGGACAAGTTATTGCTTCAAGTTCTGTACACTGGGAAGAGTTTCCATCACCATTGTCTTTCAGGGTGATTTGTATTGGATACTAATCTTGTGCACCATCTCCGATTCTCATGAACCCCTCTTATTCTCTTAGTCAGCACCCTACCAGTGCTGGTTACTGTTCTGTACCCACACTTTTGAATTTGATGAGACATCACATACAGGGCATGGGATTCAGATTTCTGAGCAGCTGTTGTAAGCAAATGGCACAAGTGCAAAAAGAGAGTGGGAAAGATAAATTTCCTTCATTTTTCTCCCATGGACTGTTTCAAGGTGAAGTTCCTCCTTGTAGTTCTGATGAGCAAACCCGCTGACTGAGGGGCCTGTCATATATTTTTGAAACTTGTTATGAATGTCACCCAGTGTGATGATGTGTTGCATTGTCTTGTCTTTTTTCTTGCTTCACTTCCCTTTTCTCCAAGGCTGATTGTCTTGCTTCTTTTTTTCTTACTCTCATTGCCTGCTGAGTAAAGATCACTAATTTAATCAAACCTCAGCTCATCTAGAGGATCTGGTCAATCTGCCTTCAGTATTTGCAGTGCCTAAACTTTGGCCACCTCATGCGAAGAGTTGACTCATTGGGACAGACTCTGATGCTGGGAGGGATTGGGGGCAGTAGGAGAAGAGGATGACAGAGGATGAGATGGCTGGATGGCATCACTGACTCAATGGATGTGAGTTTGATTGAACTCCGGGTGTTGGTGATGGACAGGGAGGCCTGGCATGTTGTGATTCATGGGGTCGCAAAGAGTCGGACGCAACTGAGGGACTGAACTGAGCTGAAACCCAGTAAGAAACCAGGTCACAAGGGAGCCTTGGAAACCCAGCATTCAGGAATTAACCTCTTGCAATGAAGAGGGAGAAGGGATATATTTGAGAGCAAATGACTGGCTTAGTGTTTTATACATGTCTCATTTATACCTCTCTAGATAGTCTTGTCATTTCAATTTTATAGAGTGGATGCTGATGCATTTAGAGTCCAGGTACCTGGCACAAGGTACCTAGTTTAAAAGTAAGGAGTTTAACTAAGTTCTGCTTGATTCCATATACAATGATCTTAACTATAATCCAGGCAGGCTTTTAAAATATATATATATATTTAAGGCCAACTTATCCTTAAAGTCTTGACTCAAACGCCATCCTCTTTTATGTAAAACATTTCCTCTTTTTCTTTGTCCGCTAAAGTAGAGAATACTATACCACTTTAGTTTTTAGGCACTTTTACTAAAGAATACACTTGTCAATGGAAGAGCCTCAGGAGATACAGTTTCAATCTCTGGGCCGATAAGATCCCCTGGATCTTACTGGAAGTGGCAACCCACTCCAGTATTCTTGCCAGGATAATCCCATGGACAGAGGAGTCTGGTGGGCTACAGTCCATGGAGTGGCAAAGAGCCACTTCATGTTTAGAGGCATAAACTACTAGAAGATAGGATTGGTGCCTAATTAATCCCTAGGTAAAACACAGTGAGTAAATGAACCCCAATTTTGTGAGCTGATATGATTTTGGGTGGCCTCGGCCTGCAAAGGTTTAGAGTGGGGCTTGGGTTCCCAGTCAGAGATTGGGACCCGGTTGAGGCAGTGAAAGCACCAGATCCTAGCCACTAGACCAGTGGTCAGTGACAAGGCCCTGGCCCTTTGGCTTTGTAGGAAAGAATTTCCACAAAGATGGAAAGTAGTGAAGCAAGTAAAGTATTTACTAAGAGGAAAAAGAGTATAGTACATGTGGATAGACACACAGGGGCAGGCTCAGACGGAGAGCCCCTGAGTTGCACCCTCATGGCAGTTTGAATTACTTTTATGGGATATTTCTTTTCATTTTTCTTTGGCAAATCATTATAATTTGCCTGGTTCACAGTCTATATTTGGTATATCTCAGGATCCTTCCACGTGTGCACATGGATCTCTTAGCCAAGATGGGCCCTTCCAAAGAGGTGTCTTGTTAGAGCATCCCTTGACATTGCTACCCCTTTGGCCTGCAAGGAGCCTTTTCTGTGCATGTGTCATTGGGGAAGTCTCTTGACTTTGGGTTGAGAAATATGTAGTCTAAGCAGAGCCCAGCCTCTTCCTGTAACTTTCCTGCTATTCTTGTCTTGGAGTTTTGGTCAGTATAGAATGAATCTCCAATTGCTTTACTATGGGGGTGGTGTGGGGGCCATCTGCCTCCTGCCTCAAAGACTCTTGGATAATTTAGATTTTAGAATGAGTTGAATGGGGAGCAATCTCTCCTAAGCATATAGAATGAAGTTTTACCTGCTTACTTCCATTTATCATTTTCTATCCCATCCCTGATTTGAGAGATGGTCTGGCATTAGCCATATTTATTACTTTTAAGGCAAAGAAAGCGTTTTAGAATTAGGTGCTAGAAAAGCTAAAGAAAGCATTTCATCAGAGAAATGTCAATATTTCAACAAACAGTTAAAAATCCATTAAAAAGTGATCTCTTTACCCCTAGAAACTGAAATATGACAAGAACCTTCCAGAATTTTAAAATCTCAATGAATAAAAAAAGGGTTATGGGAAAGCTTATATTAGGCTGCAACCCATTGAGGACAGAAACTGGTGTCCTGGTTGAAAGAACCACCTGGAAAACCCCAGGAACTGCTAACTGCCTCAAGCAGGCAGAATCTGGAAATATCCTGTTCTCTGATCTGCAGGAAACACTGGAAACTGGCGTGGAATGAGTCAGGACTCACAGATGTAGAGAATTAGTGATTGTGGGGGGCAGTATAGGGGTGGGAGAATTATTACAGGGAAGAACTGATCCCATGTTGGATCTGCTGTTTCTTTAACCTTTGCTTCTCATTATTATTTTTCACTAAAGGATACTGTTTATACATAATGGCCTGCCTTGGGGAAACCTGACCCTCTCTCTAAGTATTAACCCAAAGCGCCTTTGTTCAGGATCCTGTCCACTTGTGGATGGCAGGAAGGAAGAAATGAACACATCCTCTCCCCAAGGCTTGCCATTCTAGGGAACCTTATGCAAGATAAATACCCTTAAAAAAAAATTTCCTCACCTTCCCCCATCTCTGTTCTACTAAAGAAGCTGGCATCCAGACCAGATAAGATGATTGTTTTGAGACATTAGTCTGCCATCTTCTGGGTCAGTCATATTCCTTGCCTCAACACTTCATCTCTCGGATTTACCGGCCTGTTGTGTGGCGAGCAGAGCAAGCTTGGACTCAGTAAGAGAATGGGGGAGTACAAACTATTGGGTAAATGTAGCCTCAAGAGTGTATTGTATGACATGGGGAATAGAGATAATATTTTGCAGTAACAGTAAATGAAAACTAACCTTTAAAAATTGTATAAAAAATAAAACATTTAAATAAAAAAGGAATCAGCGCATCCTGCAGTGTAGTCTGTCGCCTCTACACTATCTTCTCTCCACACTGGAGGGAAAGGAAGAGGGAACGGCTGAAGCTAGTTCTACAAAATAACTATCCAACATGCTCAAGACTCATGGTCGTGAAAACCAAGGAAAAACTGAGAAACCATCACAGACCAGAAGAGACTAAGGAGACAGGATGACTAATTGCAGTATGGTACCTACATTGAGTCCTGAAACAGAAAACAGACACTAGTGAGAAAACTAGTGAGATCCAAATAAAATCTGTGGGCTTTCGTTAATAGTAATGTACCAATATCGGCCCCTTAGCTTTGATAAATGTACCGTGTTTATGTATTATGTTAACATTAAGGAGACTGGGTGAAGGGTATATGGAAATTCTCTACGCTATCTTTGTAACTTTTCTGTAAATCTAAATGTATCCCCAAATAAGAATGTTTATTTTAAAAGATGCCAAACTCTGACTCTGAGTGGTGGAGGAAGTGTGGCATGTGGAAGGACAATGAAGAGGAGTCCAGACAGATGACTGAAGCTTGTTCTCAATATCCTATTGGAAAGGAAAGGAAGTACGTACGGAGCTTATAAAGTGAAAAAGTTGGCTTAAAGCTCAACATTCAGAAAACTAAGATGATGGCATCCAGTCCCATCACTTCATGGCAAATAGATAGGGAAACAGTGGCTGACTTTATTTTTCTGGGCTCCAAAATCACTGCAGATGGTGACTGCAGCCATGAAATTAAAAGATGCTTATTCCTTGGCAGTAAAGTTATGACCAACTTAGACAGCATATTAAAAGGCAGAGACATTACTTTGCCAACAAATGTCTGTCTAGTCAAGGCTATGGTTTTTCCAGTGGTCATGGATGGATGTGCGAGTTGGACTATAAAGAATGCTGGGCACAAAAGAATTGATGCTTTTGAACTGTGGTGTTGGAGAAGACTGTTGAGAGTCCCTTGGACTGCAAGGAGATCCAACCAGTCCATCCTAAAGGAGATCAGTCCTGGGTGTTCATTGAAAGGACTGATGTTGAAGCTGAAACTCCAATACTTTGGCCACCTGATGTGAAGAGCCGACTTATTGGAAAAGATCCTGATGCTGGCAAAGATTGAAGGCAGGAGGAGAAAGGGATGACAGAGGATGAGATGGTTGGATGGCATCACTGACTCAATGGACATGGGTTTTGGTGGACTTCAGGAGTTGGTGATGGACAGGGAGGCCTAGCGTTCTGCGGTTCATGGGGTTGCAAAGAGTCAGACATGACTGAGTGACTGAATTGAACTGAACTATGAGTGTCCTCCCATTCTAATATAATTCTAACAACCATCCCATGAAATAGCAAATGTTCCCAGTTTACAAGTGAAGCATGAAAGTTTCAAGGAGTTAAAGTCATTTGCTCATTATCACACCTGATGTGTGACAGATCCTGAAATAAATCACTGCTTTTCTGCCACATTATGCTTGATCCCTGAGTGTATTAACAGGTGAGAGCTGTTCCTTCATCATTACCACTTTATTTTCAACCACCTTCATTCCCCAGGTACAGACATAAATTTAGATAGAAAACTTTTCTCCTCTCCAACAGAATCTCGATGTTTAAAGCACTCATGCACGTGTCTTTGGCTACATGCCTAATTTCTCATTCTCTCCAGATATGGAAATTCCTGGCAGCCTCTGTTGCCCCAGAGGAACAGACTATGGCTCAAACTCTATTACCAACCGGGGTTCTTGGCCTTCCCCAATCAACAGAAATGGACTAATTGACTAGAGGGGAGACAAGAACGTCAGGCAAGGCTTTACTGTGGCCCTGCTATAGAAGGGGTTAAGTGACAACCAGCAACATGTTCCCTTCCTTGCTTGCTCCCTGAGGGGCACAAGCTTGAGGGTAGAGGTGTGCCTATTTGTTGAGCCAAAGGGGTGGCTTAGGTGCTTTGCTCACCTC
Source organism: Capra hircus (assembly GCF_001704415.2). Taxonomy (NCBI): domain Eukaryota; kingdom Metazoa; phylum Chordata; class Mammalia; order Artiodactyla; family Bovidae; genus Capra; species Capra hircus. The sequence goes on from NC_030822.1 coordinate 32,591,554, forward strand.
TGAGGTGATGTCTGCAAGGAGGGCTTGTGCAATACCCTGCTTTTGATCCCAACACCGTGTTTTTCCTTCAGGCTCTTCCAAAGTGGCAGGTTTTTTTTTTCAGTCTCTTTTGTATCTTTTGGGGCCAGAATTTGCCTCAACTGCGATATGAATACAGTTATTTTTAGTCCTATACAGTTTCTTTGTATTTTGTTGCTCCAGGAGAGGTGTGTACAAGTGCAAGTTTTGCGACACTGCAGCAAAGGGTCCCAGGTCCCAGCCTTCTCATAACCATCCTCTTAGTCCCCACCTACCTCAATTTATAGCCAGGCTGTTTGGGGGGTTGGCTCTTTGGGAAGGAGCAGGCGCACTTTATCCTCCTTCTGGTGCCTCCTATGGAAAGTCATCAGGATGGACTGCTTTTTTTTTTCTTTAAATGTTTATTTGGCTGCACCCTGTCTTAGTTGTGGTGCATGGGATCTTTGTTGCCTCATGCAGGATCTTCCCTGTGGCACCTGGGCTCTCTAGTTGTGGCAAGTAGAATCTAGTTTCCTGACCAGGGATTGAATCCAGGCCCCCTGCACTGGAAGCATGGAGTCTTAGCCACTGGACTACCAAGTCCTAGCATGTACTGCTTGATACTTTCTTTCAAGTCCCCGGGCTGCCTGGCCCAGCACTCAAGGGGTTCAGAAAGTTCAACTTCAAAAATCTCTTGGATTTGCATACAGATCCCAGCAGACCTGTTATTTCCCTAACTTCATCAGGAGAATTATAAAGTACTGGTCTTCAATGACAGCAGAAAATGCTTTTCACAAACACTGGTTCAGATGAGAGGAGATACAAGCTCTGGAGCCACGGTGAGTTGTGGGCCTGGGGAGTTGGAGCCGGGGCCTGGGGCCAGGAGACTGAGCCTGGAGGTCTTGCACCACCGCCCTACACCAGCAGCGTTTCAGCCCTACATGTGCTGCCTCAGGGCAGCACTGAGTGGTCTCTGCTTAGGGCAGGCAACTATCCTTCAGGTATTTCCATAACCTGAGAGGAGAGAGTTACCTCAAGGCCTTTGCTGATCCTCCTTATTATAACATACTGGGCTTGGGTGGGCATTAGGAATGAGTTCTTAATCACATTAGTGTCCTTTCTGAGCTTGATGGTTCCTTGTTGAGAAACACGGTGACCTCATGATAAAAGGAAACACTGCTCCTTCTCAGTCCTCAGCCAACTAGCCAAACCAACAGAACAAGCCCCAGATAACTCCCACAGGGCCTGCTCTTTGCACAGGCTGAAACTGACAGCTTCCCTGCATCCTACTGTGGGGCTTTTGATTATGGGACAAAGATAGTTAGAGGATGGATTCTGCCTTAATCTGGGGTCAAAGTGAATGAGCAAACCTCCCCTTAGACTGTATATTCTGACTAGTTTGAGCAGGCATAGAGGGGTTTCTAACCCTTAGCTAACCCAAGTCAAGAAGGCTGACAGCTATGTAATAGCTGATCAGAGTTAACATTTGTTCACTAAGGGATTATGATTTCTTGATAACCTCACCGTAACTCAAGAGAGAACTTCCCTTTTACAGGTGAAAGCATTAGGAGGTAATGTTAGGAAATCTGCCCATGATCATGTAATTAATCATTAGTGGAGGATTTAAACTTAGGCAATCTGGGTCTGGAACATATACTTCTACTCTGTGCTGCCTAGCCTGGATAATATATGTGTAAGATGCCAACTCTGAACATTCTAACCTCTGAAATGCTAGTGTGAGGAGACTCATGATTTTAATAGAACAGCCATTAATCATAGTTTTTAAGGCCTTCAAGGAAATTAAAGAGATATCACATTTGCAGACATATGCTGCTAAGTCACTTCAGTTGTGTCAGACTCTGTGCGACCCTATAGACAGCAGCCCACCAGGCTCCCCCGTCCCTGGGATTCTCCAGGCAAGAACACTGGAGTGGGTTGCCATTTCCTTCTCCAATGCATGAAAGTGAAAAGTCAAAGTGAAGTCGTTCAGTCGTGTCCGACCCTCAACGACCCCATGGACTGCAGCCTACCAGGCTTCTCCATCCATGGGATTTTCCAGGCAAGAGTACTGGAGTGGGGTGCCATTGCCTTCTCCGTGCAGACATATGAGACCTGCTAAAACCATTTGAGACCATAGAAGGCTGGGTTACAATATATTCACAGGTACCAGTGATTTACACAAACAAGCCTCTAAACCAGACTGATTCTACCTACCTATCATTTTAACTTAAATGTTCAACACTAGAGACATTCTGGATTCATTCCAGACCATGGGATCTCTTCCTAAACAACCAGCCTTCACCAGTTAAATCTAATCAAAGGTTTTGGTTGCCAGCTTTTGAAATGAGACAACACATATACAGTAGCCAGATTTGAAGGGGATCTACTGTTTAAAAACATTTAAAGAGAGAAAAAATTTTTAGATGATGGATAGTATCAGATTTATTTAATAATGATTTTTTTTCTATATGGATCCCATGTCTATAAACAAACTAAAACCTTTAGAGGAATTACAATTTTCTTCCTATACTCAGATTTCACTGCAGTTTCATTGGTGTGTGTGCCTAGCCGCTCAGTCATGTCCAACTCTTTGCAACCCCATGGACTGTAGCCTCTCAGGCTCCTTTGTCAGTGGGATTCTCCGGGCAAGAATACTGGAGTGGGTAGCCATTCCCTTCTCCAGGGGATCTTCCTAACCTAAGGATCAAACTTGTATCTCCTGTAGTGCAGGCAGATTCTTTACCATCAGAGCCACCAGGGAAGCCCCATTTCACTGATAGCGTTCAGGATTTAAGTCTTGTATGAAAGCAGTGGCCTTTCAGTTTATATGCAGTGTGGGCTGAATATCTCTTACTCAGCCCTAGAACATAAGAAGGCTTCGAGCTGGTAGAAAGCCGCAGAAGGTAGAGGGGTCTGAGTTGTTTTTGGGCAGCCAGAGCCCCTGCAGATAGGTAGTGGCTGCCCAGTTACAGGTGCCCAGCCTAGATAGGTTTATGCTAACCTTATTTCTGAGCAGAGCAGTATTAGAGCTATTCTAGGCTAAAGCACAACAGCTTCATGGTCTTGGGGAAAACTTGGCTCCCCAGTTCCCCATAGTCCTTGCTAAGCCAGAGCTGCAGTGCCAGAGCCTGTTTTTCTGTAACCTCCCTTTTAGCCCCATGCCTGGGGCTTCTTCAGTCTCAGGACTCGGCTGGAAAATCCAGAGGCTTAAAGCTTTGTATCCCCTTGAGCATTGGTTGCCATGAAATCATCTTATGGAAAGAAGGTCTCTAATCTTCTCCAAGCTGAGTCATTTCTTTTTGGTGGCTCACAGTTTGGCCTTGAACCAAACTGGGGGTAGACTTCTCTGGTTAGAGAAATATAGTTATTGTACTATTCATAGTCTTCTGGAACCTGGATGAATAAGATGGTAGAGGGGCAGAGAGCATAATTCAGTTTTTTTTTTTTTTAACTCATCCTTGAAAGGGCCTGCTATGCATTGATTCTCTGTCACTTTCACCATCTCTTTCTCATTGCTTTTCTTTCCACATATAGTTTTACCATGTTTTTCTTTTGCTCTCTCAGGAGAGTTCTTTTTTAAAAAATTAATTAATTAATTTATTATTATTATTATTTTTACTTTACAATATTGTATTGGTTTTGCCACACCTCAACATGAATCCGCCATGGGTGTACACGTGTTCCCAATCCTGAACCCCCCTCCCACCTCCCCGCCCCCCCACACCATCAGGAGAGTTCTTATTTGAGGAGAAAGTTCTTCTTCCTAAGCCATGAACCTATAACTAAACTCAGGTAGTGTGCAATACAAAAATTGTAAATAAGCATGTGGGCCCCTTATAATCTTAAAACTTGAGGGATTGGTGCATATAAGCAGTCAGAGAGGAGGGCGGGGTGGTAAATGGGATCTCATAAATTTGAAATCCTATTTCATCTTTGGGGATGAGAATTTGCAGCTTTAATAATATTAATAACCATCATAGCTAGCAGACAGAGGCAGCATAACACAGTGCTTAAGAGTGTGCACTCTGGAGTATAGCACAAGAAGCTTGACTCAGCATTCTATAATAACCTAAATGGGAAAAGAATTTGAAAGAGAAGAGATGTATGCATATGTATAACTGAATCACCCTGCTGTACACCTGAAACTAATACAGCCATACTCCAACATAAAATACAGATTAAAATAAAATTAGAGGAAAAAAAGAATGTGGGCTCTGGAGTCCAACTGCTTACATTTAAACCCTTGGTCATCCACTTTCTTAATTTATGAGCTTAGGCAAGTTATTTGACCACTTAGTGCCCAGTTTTCCAATGTGCAAAATGGGAATGAAAATTATCCCTATCATAAGGCAGTAAATACTTGCTTGATTAATATCAAGCATTATTATAAGTGCTTAGTATGTGCAACACACTATCTGAAGGGCTTTTCATGTATTTTCAGTCTCTATATTCTCAAGAGACACATTATTTTCAAAGATTTTAGAGATGAGAGCGCTGAGAAATGGATAGATGCATGAGGCTTGGAGTCCGATGGACTGTGCGTGAAGCCAGTGTCTTCTCCTTCCTCTTAATGGGGTCACTGACAGGTTTCCTCACTTCTCAGGCTCTAGTTCCTCATTTGCAGAAGGGGAATGGAACCACTTACAGGTTTTGGAAGGAAGGAGACTTACTGAGATAATGGGTGTGAAAATAGTAGGTGTCTGCTTATTGTTACATTTTAATAAATGCCTTCTCTGTGGTCAACAGGGCTTCCCTGGTGGCTCAGTGGTAAAGAATCTGCCTGCCAATGTAGGAGACGTGGCTTTGACCCCTTGGGTTGGAAATATCCCTTAAAAAGGGTATGGCTACCCACTCCACTATTCTTGCCTGAGAAATCCCATGGACAGAGGAGCCTTGTGGGCTTTGGTCCATGGGGTCGAAAAGAGTCTGATACGACTTAGCGACAAAACAACAACGATGGTGTGCTCAAGAAGTTTATAGACTTTTTTTCCATGTTCACAACCACTCTATGAAGCTAGAGTTATTGTTCTTTTTTCTTTTTAAAAATGATAAGGGTACAGCCTTTTGGTGAGCTTCTTGTAACACCTGCAGCATTAGAATGGAGGGAAGAGGCGGCAGCCTCCCTGGTATCACACACTGCTGAAATCTTGGGTCTTGGGTGCAGGCAGGCTGTACATGGTAATTTGGCTATTGCATCCTGATGATGAGCCACAACCTGTGTGGAAAGGCTGGGAAAATCTGGGAGTGATGGAAGCAGAGAGGCCTGGCTGGATTGGTTTGAAGACTACATCTCTTAGGTGATTTCACTCTGGTCTCAGACGTCCCCATCTGCTTTAAAGGGAGATGAGGGTGGAGGGAGGGGACAGAAAAGCTGACCTTTAAATTATCTTGAGGACAAAACTAATAATCACAAAGTATCAGAATTACCTTTTCTTATATGAAGCACTTAAGGGAATAGCCTTTCACTTTAGGGCAGCTGGGATTTAAATCCTGATCTATCACCTAACATCATGAACTTGGGAAAGTTATTTAAGCCTCCCTGAGCCCCAATTTCTTCATCAGAAAATAAAAAAATATCTCACAGGGTCAGAGGATTAAGTAAGCATGTGTGTAGTGAAAGTGAAAGTGTTAGTTGCTCTGTAGGCAACTCACTCCAGTACTCTTGCCTGGAAAGTCCCATGGATGGAGGAGCCTGGCGCGCTGCCATCTATGGGGTCGCACAGAGTTGGGCATGACTGAAGTGACTTACCAGCACCAGCAGCAGTGTCTCTTTGCGACCTCCTGGACTGTAGCCCTCCAGGCTCCTCTGTGCTTGGGATTCTCCAGGCAAGAACACTAGAATGGGTTGCCATGCCCTCCTCCAGGGGAATCTTCCTGACCCAGGCATCGTACCTGAGTCTCTTGCACTGTAGGCAGATTCTTTACCATCTGAACTACAAGCGAAGCCCAGGCATATGTGTAGAGAGCATTTATAAAGGACAAATAATGTAATTTACTGTCCTTTACTATTAATTCAGTTCATTTTAGTCACTCAGTAGTGTCTGACTCTTTGCGACCCCAGGAATCGCAGCACGCCAGGCCTCCCTGTCCATCACCAACTCCCGGAGTTTACCCAAACTCATGTCCATTGAGTTGGTAATGCCATCCAGCCATCTCATCCTCTGTCATCCCCTTCTCCTCCTGCCCCCAATCCCTCCCAGTATCAGGGTCTTTTCCAATGACTCAACTCTTCACATGAGGTGGCCAAAGTATTGGAGTTTCAGCTTCAGCATCAGTCCTTCCATTGAACACCTAGGACTGATCTCCTTTAGGATGGACTGGTTGGATCTCCTTGCAGTCCAAGGGACTCTCAAGAGTCTTCTCCAATGCCACAGTTCAAAAGCATCAATTCTTTGGCACTCAGCTTTCTTCACAGTCCAACTCTTATATCCATACATGACCACTGGAAAAACCATAGCCCTGACTAGACAGACCTTTGTTGGCAAAGTAATGTCTCTGCTTTTTAATATGCTATCTAGGTTGGTCATAACTATTATTTAGTAAAAAATAAATAAATAAACTTAGAATCCTGAAGAAATGTCAGAAAGCAAGGGACGTGGCAAAAAGGGGAAAAATTAGGGTAAGGCAAGATGGATATAACTCCAGCACAGTGACACAGGGTTCTCTAGGGAACAAAGAGAAGGGGGATGTCCTAGTTGCTTGAGAAAGTCCAAATATTTGAGAAGGCTGTTCTCTTTTTTAGGTGGGATTGTGGACCCATGGTTGTCATTTGACTATGCTGTGGACAGAAGCTTTATGCAAAACTATATGATGCCATATGGAATGATAGTCCACAAAAACGTTGCACACAGGTGGGCCTCAAGCTGCTATTTTGTGTATAGGCTAAGTTGTATTTAGAGAAAAGTCTTTCTACTTGGGCTCTGGCCTATCAGATAATGTATGTCTTGCCTGACAGTTTGGGAAATATTTCATAAGCTTTCTGCTTGAGTATCAGGGCTGAGCTGAGATCAGGATCACCCACTTTGGCTTATAGCAAATTATTCAACCTGAGAAGATGGCAGGAACATCCTCACTCAGTGTCTGACACATAGTCAGTAAATTATAGCAGTCACTCTTACTATTGTAATCACTATCAGAAACTGATTGGTGGAAGCTCATAGGCCCATATTGGAACAAATAAGCATGTTCTTTTAGGGCGGGGGTCCCCAGCCCATAGGATCTATGGCCTGATAATCTGAGGTGGAGCTGATGTAATAAGAGAAATCAAGTGCACAATATGTGTAACGTGCTTGAATCACGCCTTTCTCACTGGCCCACAGAAAAATGATCTCCCATGAAACTGGTCCCTGTTGCCACAAAGGTTGGGGACCACTGGTTTAGGGGACTCCTGTCTTACATGAGCTTTCATTGCTATATGCTGTTTCTTAGTGTAACACTTCACACATAATGGAAAGTCAGTTTAGTAAGACAATGAGTAGAACAAATCAAACCATCTGTTCACTCTTTCGATTCACTCTTTGGATGAAGAGAGCCAGATAGAAAAGAGTATATGCTGCATGATTCTTACAGGTGAAATTAATCTGTGGTATTAGAAGCTGGGATAATGGTTATCACTGAGAGGATGGAGTGACTGGAAGGAGTCACGAGGGGTTCCTGAGCAGCTGACAAAATTCTGTTTCTTGATCTGGGTGCTTGTCACATGAGTGTGTTCACTTGGAGGAAATTCATCAAGGAGAATTCATTTAGGAGATATCAACTTTTCTATGTGTATTTTATATTTCAACTAAAAAGAAATTTTTAAAAATTAATTTTTGTTGGAATATAGTTGCTTGACAATTTTTTATTAGTTTCTACTATGCAGCAAAATGAATCAGTTATATGTATACATATAAAGACATTTTAAGTATTATCAAATATGGTCAATTTGCTGAGTAGAAAGATACCTTATGAATAGTGTTTATAATGCTTAGGGGAGAGGTGACTGAGTAGGCTACAGATGTCAGAAGAACAGAGTCCTTCGTCTCCTGGACCCAGTATAAAGATCTTGCTTAGACCTGACCTTGCAGCATCAGGGACCTGTGAGGATCATTAAACAAGGTGACGATAGGAGATCTCTTCCTGAAACAGATCTGATCATCGTTTTTCCTCCCCAAGCATATGCTCATTTAAATGTCCATGATTTCCTTTCCTTTTCTTCAGTATTCTGATCATGATTTGAATGAAAATTTGGAAGGTGGATCAGAATACAGGAATACTGAAGAAAGTGGAACAGTTAGGAGGCTATAATATTATCTGGGGAAATGATTATTTTGGCTAGATTATTTTCTTTGGGATCTGAAAGGAGGAGATAGTTCAAAGATAATTGGTTTGGGGAGTATATTATATAGTGAAAACAGATACTCAGTTTTTTTTTTTTTTTTCCTCCCTCAAGATTTCTAGGATACCAGGAGAGGGAGGAAGGCCCAATAGGTTTTGGAAGGTGAGTTCCGGGTGGAAAGAGGAATTATAGTTTGTGGTTCTGCAGGGCATTCAATTCACAGGCATACCAATGTGAAAATACTTACTAGATAAATGGAGATACAGTCCTGTTGCAAAGGAAAGAAACGGGAAGCTTTGTAGTCCAAAAGTATTATGTGAAGTAATGGGAAAAGATGGGCTTACACACCACACTCCGAGCTCCTTGCTTAACATTATCAACCTTCTCTGCCTGGCTCTGTAGGTGGTGCCCCTCAAGACCTGCCAGGTTCACCCTTCAGTGCCCACCTCTGGAGAACAAAGCACTTGGTGCTGTCATAACAGCTTTTATGGTAAGAGGGGATTTTAAAAAAAGATATTTAAGGTAAAATGCCTGCTAATTAAGCTCATGGCCACAGGACTGTCTCCAAGGGTCAGAATAAAATGTGCAAGTTTAAGCAGCCCATGAGGTGGAAGTGAGACTGGGGAAGGAGTTTAACAAAGGTGAATCCATCTCATCTCTCATCTTGTTTACCAGATTTAGCTTTAAAGAACATTTGAATACTCCTTCTAGGTCAACCCATCTTCACAGAGAAGACATTTGTCACCAGTGAACACACTGGAAAGAACCTTTGGACCTCAAAGTCTTTTCCAGAAAAGAAACACAGAAAATGTTGGTTCCAGAACAGAATTAGAGGAAAAAACAAACAGCTTTCTTAGAGGATGGTTTTGAAAATATTTCATGGGTTTGAATATGTCCCTTTTGGTGTATTTGTATCTGTTAAGATAGAGACAGGTTTTCCATAGTGTGACCTAAGAAATAGAAATGGAATCTAAACTGCTTGTTTCTAACAGCATACTAAATTCAAATACAAAATTATTCTCCTTTCTATATTATTTAGTCTGAGAAGACACTTGAGATAGCTTTTGAGTATAGCTTAAGTGAAATAGGAGGGTGTTTAGGCCAAAAAGATGGTAGATATCCAGTGGCTAAAGCAATATGCAGAAATTAGCTCACAAAATTCATTCAGTATGAATTTATTCAAGGAGAAGATTAAATGATCCAGGAAACAGAGGGGAATGGAGTTCCTCAGAAGAATGAGGCTCCTTTCATGGCCTGAGAAACAGTGATGGGGCAACTCTTCTTTTCTGGCCCTTAGCCCTTGGTAGGGACTTTTTAAGTGATAATCACAGGAATGAATGCTTCTTCCTTGTAGGGTGGGCCACTGCCTCCTGGAATCACGATGTTCTCCTGTAACACCAGCGCTTCTGGTCATTCTACCTTCCTCCTCACTGGCTTCCCAGGTCTGGAAGCTTCTCACCATTGGGTTTCCATCCCCATCAACCTCATCTGTGTGGTTTCCATCCTGGGGAACAGTATCATCCTCTTCCTGATCAGCACAGATCCAGCCTTACGGGAACCCATGTACAGCTTCCTATCCATGCTGGCAGCCTCTGATCTGGGCCTCTGTTCCTCCACCTTCCCCACCATGGTGCGGCTCTTCTGGCTGGGTGTTCGTGAGCTGCCCTTCGATCTCTGTGCAGCGCAGATGTTCTTCATCCATGCCTTCACCTATGTGGAATCTGGGGTGCTGCTGGCCATGGCCTTTGATCGCTTTGTTGCCATCAAGGACCCTCTGCACTATGCCTCCATTCTTACCCACTCAGCCATGGCCAAAGTGGGGGCCGCCATCCTGGTGAGGGCCGTCCTGCTCAATCTCCCAGGACCCATCCTCCTGCGGCGTCTGCTCTTTCCCCAGGTCAATGAACTCTCTCACTGCTACTGCCTGCACTGTGACCTTGTGGGACTGGCCTGCTCAGACACTCAGGTCAACAGCCTGGTTGGCCTGGTCTCCATCCTCCTCTCTTTGGGCTTTGACTCCTCCCTCATCATGCTCTCCTACGCCCTGATCCTACAGACCGTGCTGAGCATCGCCTCCCCTGGGGAACGATTAAAGGCACTCAACACCTGTGTCTCACACCTCTGCATTGTTCTCATCTTTTACTTGCCCAAACTGGGGCTGTCAGTTTTGCACCGAGTAGAAAAACACAGCTACCCTGCTCTGGCAGTGCTCATGGCCAACCTGCACTTCTTGGTGCCACCCTTCATGAACCCCATTGTCTACTGCGTCAAGTCTAAGCAGATCCGTCAGGGCCTCTTAAAGCGCTTCCAGCAGAAAAGGGTTGATGTCTCTTAGAGCAGCAGAAGGATCTCGTGGTATGCAACCCATGTGGGTCAACCTGGATCTTGGGGGAGGATCAGTGGTGTAGTTAATTTTTGAGGTTTCTGGATGGTTCAGATCTTACCACTGAGCCTTTTTGGGGGCACCATCTGCTTCTATAATGATAGTTTTGGGGGACTGAGATCATTGGAAAGCATATAGAAGTATCTTGATAATCCTCTTGTTGCTCTGATCAGAGTTGAAGTATTTCAGATTCATGTATACTGTAACATTTCCTGGCCTGGGGGACTTAACCCCCCCCCCCCCCCCGGCCGCCACAACGGAGATGATGTGTATGCATATCTGTTTGTATAGGCACTTCTGTTCTTTTCCCCACCAGATTCCACCCTCCTCCCCAATTCATTTCAAAACTTGGGAAAAGCTGTATTCCTATTGTTTATAGTAAGAATTTTATATATAAGTATATTCTTTACCATCTGAGCCACCAGGGAAGCCGAAACTATATTCATCTGAATACTGATCTCCCACATTTAATATTAACCAACTCATACACCAAGAAACAGAAAAGGGGAGTGGTTGGTAGGAAATGCATAGGATAAACTGTACATGCTAAGTCGATCTATACCTATTCATACCTTAGGGAATGTTAGTTTTCTCTTGGTTCTCTTCATGTATGCCTCTGCTTTGAGCTAGAGAGAAGGTTTGGCAGTGTCAAGCCCTAGAAGGCTGCTCACTGTCTGTTTAGATTTTATGATTAAGTATTTGAAATCATGGTTAGATCTACTTTCTGAGCTTGCATTAGAGCCCACATGAGGGTAGGGTCCAGGTTTGGTGCTAGATTCCATGGTTTTAAGAAAACATTTCACCCAGGATTTACAAAATCTCTAAATTGCTAAAATTGCCAACCCTATTGAATATGATTTGTAAGGATGTAAGTGTTAGTTTCCACATTCATTCTGTTGTCACTCTTGGTGACTGCGTGATAGGTGAGCCATTACCATGCATGAGACAATGAAAGGAATTCCTGTAGCATTAACAGTGCCTATCTTTCAAGTCTTAATACTTTTTCCCTTCCTTCCTGAGGGTATTTTTCCCTTCCTTCCTTTTATTGATTCGTTTTTAAAAAACCCACTTTATTGAGGTATGATTGACATATAAAAAGTTGTGCATATTTAGTGTAGACAACTTGAGTTTGGAGATAAGAGATCTAATCTGCTGTACAGCATAGTGCCTAGAGTTAACAATATTGTATTTAAAAATTTTTCTAAGAAGATCTTGTGTTCTGGGCAAATAAAAATGGTAATAAATAAAAAAGGCAAGAGGAAACTTTTGGAGGTGATGGATATGCATATACTTAGATTGTGGTGATAGTTTCACAGAGCCCTTAATTTTATTGGTGTCTTCTACTTGATATTTTTATATGTGAACCATATCAGTCTGATTGAGTGCTTGTATCATAGGAGCCTGGGTAAGTTTGTGGCAATGCCCACTTTAGCCATTTGCCTTTATTTATTGTTTTGTTAAATTGAAGTATAGTTGATTTACAATGTTATGTTAATTTCTGATGTACAGCAAAGTGATTCAGTTTTTTGCTGTTGTTCAGTCACTCAGTCATGTCTGACTCTTTGTGACTCCATGGAATGCAGCATGCCAGGCTTCTGTATCACCGACTTCTGGAGCTTGCTCAAACTCATGCTCATCGAGTTGGTGATGCCATCCAACCATCTCATCCTCTGTCATCCCCTTCTCCTCCTGTCTCCAACCATCTCATCCTCTGTCATCCCCTTCTCCTCCTGTCTTCAATCTTTCCCAGCATCAGGGTCTTTTCCAATGAGTCAGCTCTTTGCATTAGGTGGCCAAAGTATTGGAGCTTTAGCATCAGTCCTTCTAACGACTATTCAGGATTGATTTCCTTTAGGATCAACTGGTTTGATCTCCTTGCTGTCCAAGGGACTCTCAAGAGTCTTCTCCAGCACCAAAATTTGAAGGCATCAATTCTTTGACACAGCCTTTTTTATTGTCCAGCTCTCACATCTATACATTATTACTGGAAAAAAACCATAGTTTGATTATATGGACCTTTGCTGACAAAGTAATGTCTCTGCTTTTTCACATGCTGTCTAGGTTTGTCATAACTTTTCTCTAAGGAGCAAGTGTCTTTTAATTTCATGGCTGCAAGTCACCACCTGTGGTGATTTTGGAGCCCAAGAAAATAGTCTGTCATTGTTTTCAATGTTTCCCATCTATTTGACATGAAGCGATGGGATCAGATGCCATGATCTTAATTTTTTGTATGTTGAGTTTTAAGTTAGATTTTTCACTCTCCTCTTTCATTTTCATGAAAGTGAAAGTTGCTCAGTGATGTCTGACTCTTTGCGACCCCATGGACTACAGCACGCCAGGCCTCTCTGTCCATCACCAACTCCCAGAGTTTACTCAGACTCATGTCTATTGAATCAGTGATCCAACCCAACCATCTCATCCTCTGTTGTCCCTTTCTCCTCCTGCCTTCAATCTTTCCCAGTCTTTTCAAATGAATCAGTTCTTTGAATCAGGTGGTGAAAGTATTGGCGTTTCAGCTTCAGCATCAGTCCTTCCAATGAATATTCAAGGTTGATTTCCTTTAGGATGGACTGGTTGGATCCCCTTGCAGTCCAAGAGACTGTCAAGAGTCTTCTCCAACACCACAGTTCAAAAGCATCAGTTCTTCGTTGCTCAGCTTTCTTTGTAATCCAACTCTCATATCCATACATGGCTACTGGAAAAACCATAGCTTTGACCAGATGGACCTTTGTTAGCAAAGTAATGTCTCTGCTTTTTAATATGCTGTCTAGGTTGGTCATAGCTTTTCTTCCAAGGAGCAAGCGTCTTTTAATTTCATGGCTGCGCTCACCATCTGCAGTGACTTTGGAGCTCCCCCAAATAAAGTCTCTCACTGTTTCCATTGTTTCCCCATCTATCTGCCATGAAGTGATGATCTTAGTTTTCTGAATGTTGAGTTTTAAGCCAACTTTTTCACTCTCCTCTTTTACTTTCATCAAGAAGCTCTTTAGTTCTTCTTGATTTCTGCCATAAAAGGTGATGTGAGCCATTAAGCAAAGACTTTAGCATAGTCAGTGAAGCAGAAGTAGATGTTTTCTCGGAATTCTCTTGCTTTTCCTATGATCCAACTGAGGCTGACAATTTGATCTCTGGTTCTTCTGCCTATTCTAAATCCAGCTTGTACATCTGAAGTTCTCAGTTCACATACTGTTGAAGCCTAGCTTGAAGGATTTTGAGCATTACTTTGCTAGCATGTGAAATGAGTGTAATTCTGTGGTAGTTTGAACATTCTTTGGCATTGCCCTTCTTTCGGATTGGTTGTACACACATACATTTAATTTCATATTCTTTTCCAGTGGAATTTGTTACCCAGAGGGATGGTATGGGGAGGGAGGTGGGAGGGGGGTTCAGGATTGGGAGCACATGTACACCCGTGGCAGGTTCATGTTGATGTATGGCAAAACTAATACAATATTGTAAATTAATTAGCCTCCAATTAAAATAAATAAGTTTAAATTAAAAAAATAAATTAAAAAGATATTAATATAGTTCTGTATGCTGTATAGTAGGACCTTGTTGTTTATCTAGTTTGAAACTCATACTTTATCCTCTGAATTTATCCCTCCACCCCATCCCCCTTTGGCAACCATGTTTATTTACCATGTCTTTGAGTCTCTTTCTATTTTATAAATAAATTCACTTGTATCGCATTTTTATATTCAACATATAAGTTACATCATATGTTATTTTTCTTCATCTGAATTACTGCATTAGTATGATAATCTCTAGGTCCATTCATGTTGCTGCAAATGGCATTATTTCATTACTTTTAATGGCTGAAAAGTATTCCTCTGTGTGTGTGTGTGTGTACCACATCTTTATCCATTCATATGTTGATGAACATTTAGGTTGCTTCCATATCTTGGCTATTTTAAATAGTGCTGCAATAAACATTATGGTGCATGTATCTTTATGAATTAGACTTTTTTTCTGGATGTATGCCCATGGATGGAATTGTTTGATCATATGGCAACTGTATCTGTAGTTTTTTAAGAAACATTCATAACTTCTCTATTGTTGCCTCATCAATTTACATGCCACCAGCAGTGTAGGAGGCTTCCCTTTTCTCCATACCTTCTCCAGCATTTATTGTTTGTAGATTTTTTGATGGCAGTCACTCTAACCTGTATGAGGTTAGACTTCATTGCATGATCTTGCTGGTGAGAATACCCTAGATTGCAGGTTATTTCCTTTCAGGACTTGAATATGTTTTGTCACTCACTCTGGCCTGCAGTGTTTCTGTAGAGAAAATTAGTTGAACTAAGTCTTTTTCTCTTGCTGCCTTTAGAATCTTCTCTTTGTCTTTCACTTTTGCCATTTTAATTATAATATGTCTTGGTGTAGTTTTGTTTGGGTTCGTCTTATTTGGGACCCTCTGTCCTTCCTGTACTTATATATCTGCTTCCTTCCTTAGTTTGGGGAATTTTTCAGATATATTTTCAATCCTTCTTTTCTCTTTCCTCTCTTGGGATTCCTATTATGAGTATATTGCCTCAGTTTATATTGTGCCATAGAGCTCATATATTGCTTTCATTAGCTTTTCTGTCTGCTCTTCTTATTGGATGATTTCCATATTCTGTCTTTCAGATCACTTACTCATTCTTCTGCATTATTTAGTTTGTTATATATTGCTTTTAACTTGACTTTTGTCTTGGCAAATGAACCTTCTAATTGGCTCCTCTTTATAGTTTCTAGTTCCTTGTTACAGTGATCCACGTTTCTATCAAAAGTCTTTCTTAATTCCTTCAGTATTTTAATTATCTCCTTTTTGAACTCAGAATCTGGTAGACTGGAGAGATCTGTTTCAATGTTCTTTCAGGGAATGCCACTTATTCTTTTAGTTGGGAGTGGTTCCTCTTCCTCATTTTAGTTTTATTTCTCTTACTATGAATTTGGGAGAAACAATTATCTACTGTGGTCTTGAAGGGCTGTTTTTATATGAGAGTGTCCCTGTGTAGCCTCTGTGAGCCTGATACTTTTGTTATAAGGGCTGTTTTTAGTATGGTTGTCTGCCATATCTTTCCTCAGTGTGTGCTGGTCATTATCCCCATGATGGGGGTTCCAGTTGGTGTTGTGGTGACAAAAGACTGCTCTGGAGGTTGGGTGGGGCCTCCTCTTTGCTCTGTGGTTGTAACAGCCTGTGGGGAGCCCTGCTCCCATTGTTGGAGGAGAAGCCCCCAGATCCATTTCTGAACTGCAGTGTAATGCTGGCTGGACTGGAATACTTTTGCTGGGAGAGGAGCGCCTAAGTACCTCTTCACAGGAGCTGTCCACCTGGAAGTGCTGTCTTTGGTGAGCTCACAAAACAGGTAACAAGCATTACTCTCATATCTGCCTCAACCTGTCTCATATCTGCCTCAACCCGACAGCACAATCAATTACCCTGGACATCCCTCAGGAGTAGTGCTCACAAAGCCACTGGTGCATATCTGCCAGTGCACATCTGTTGAACTCAGGCATTGGGACCTGACGTATTCTGGGACCTGACGTATTCATGCACCTGGAGCTACAGAACCAGCCCAGACCCAGCCCTGTCTCTGCATGTGCGTGCCTGTAAAGCCTGCAGCTGCTCACGCCATACCCACCCCAGTCTCAGGAGCCTCAGTGATCTGCTTGGATGTCCCATAGGCACTGAGCTCACAAAGACCCCTGTGGTATAAACCTGCCAAACAACACAGCTGTGTAGACACACACAACTTCAGGAGTGGACATCCCTGGGTCTCTCCACTGAAGTCTCAGTTTCAGCACCCAGCCCCTTTGTGCATCAGCAGATCTATGTATCAGACTGGGGAGTGCAGTGAGGTACCTACGACCATCTATGCTGGTCTCTCTCTGTTCTGCCTGCCTCAAGCCAGTTGCTACACTCTCCTCTGAATCTCCAAAGCATTCTCTTTATCCCAGCTGATCTGGCCAGTGAAGGCAGTTTCTAGGAGACATTCCTCTTTCACAGCTCCCTCACAGGGGTGCAGGTCCTGTCACCATTTCTTTTTCTTTCTTTTGTTCTGCTTGGTTATGTGTGATCCTTCCTGCAGCTTCAATTGTATGAGATCTGCTGGTGTTCAGTAGGTATTCTTTGAGAGCTGTTCCACGTGTAGATGTATTTTTGATGTATCTATGGGAAGAGGTGAGCTCTATGTTTTGTTCATCACTTTCATCTGTCTCCCCTATACAAACTTTTATTTCATCAATTTCTTTTTTTCTTTACTGTCTTTTCCTCTTCTGACTTTGTACCCTGGGTGTCTCAGGCTCTGTACACCAATCTTATAACTTTGCAAGCTATCCTCATTCTTGGAAAAGCTCAATGGAAGTTGTTTCAACCCAGTTCACAAGGACATTCTTTTGATTCCAGTCACCAAGATATCTAGTGTCTTCTGACATGAGATGGCTGAGGCAGTCATCTTACAGTCATTCCTTGCTTCAAAGTATATATTAATGTCAGTCACTTGTTCAAGCCTGTCTAATCACTCATTTCATGAAGAAGGCAATGGTAACCCACTCCAGTATTCTTGCCTGGAAAATCCCTTGGATGGAGGAGCCTGGTAGGCTGCAGTCCATGGGGTTGCTAAGAGTCGGACACGGCTGAACGACTTCACTTTGACTTTTTACTTTCATGCATTGGAGAAGGAAATGGCAACCCACTCCAGTGTTCTTGCCTGGAGAATCCCAGGGATGGGGGAGCCTGGTGGGCTGCCGTCTATGCGGTCGCACAGAGTCAGATACAACTGAAGCGACTTAGCAGCAGCAATCACTCATTTAAATAAGATGTGATGTTAGCTCCTGGCCTATTGGATTTACAAAATAGAGAAAAGTTGTATAGTGAGAAAGAGTGGTGCTGGGAGAATGCTTAAAAAGTGGGTGTCAGAAAGGATAAAGGGACCAAAAGGGCCAGAAAACTGACTCTCAGATGAAGGAAAGTGGTGGGCCTGAGAAGAAGACGAGACAATAGAGCAGTACATGTGGTGAGGGATCAGCTGGAGAAGAGGAAAGGAGAGAGTGCAATGATCCTGGCCACTGAAAGAGAGGAGCAGACTAAACCCAGAGTAAACAGAAGAATGGAAATAAAAAAGAGCAAAAATCAATGAAGGAAAAAGCAAACAATAAAGAAAACTAAAAAAATCTACAAACTGGTTCT
This sequence comes from Capra hircus, assembly GCF_001704415.2. Classification (NCBI taxonomy): domain Eukaryota; kingdom Metazoa; phylum Chordata; class Mammalia; order Artiodactyla; family Bovidae; genus Capra; species Capra hircus. The sequence goes on from NC_030822.1 coordinate 32,609,422, forward strand.
AAAAATTAATAAAATTGATACATTTCTCTCCCTTCCTCCCCACCCCCACTGGCATGATAGCACAGGGCAAACTCACGCAAATAACCTATATCAGAAATAAAAGAATTGACAGGTCCTACAGACCTGAGAGAATAAGAGGAAGTTATAAACAATTTTGTAATATATTGGTATATTATTTTGACAATTATATCATTTTGGTAATTTAGGGAAAATTGGAGCACTTGTGAAAATAGAAAATCTGAACATACCTATATTTATGAAAAATTGAATGTATAATAACAAAACAAAAAAAGAAATGCCAGATCCAGATATTTCCTGTAGAAGTCGATCAAATATTTTAGGAATAATTAAAATTAATATTCAGCTCAGTTCAGTTCAGTTGCTCAGTCACTTCTGACTCTTTGCGACCCCGTGAATTGCAGCACACCATGCCTCCCTGTCCATCACTAACTCCCGGAGTTCACTCAGACTCATGTCCTTTGAGTTGGTGATGCCATCCAGCCATCTCATCCTCTGTCGTCCCCTTCTCCTCCTGCCCCCAATCCCTCCCAGCATCAGAGTCTTTTCCAATGAGTCAACTCTTCGCATCAGGTAGCCAAAGTATTCGAGTTTCAGCTTTAGCATCATTCCTTCCAAAGAACACCCAGGACTGATATCCTTTAGAATGGACTGGTTGGATCTCCTTGCAGTCCAAGGGACTCTCAAGAGTCTTCTCCAACACCACAGTTCAAAAGCATCAATTCTTTGACGCTCAGCTTTCTTCACAGTCCAACTCTCACATCCATACATGACCACAGGAAAAACCATAGCCTTGACTAGATGGACCTACATTTTCCAAAAATAAAGCAGTAAGGAATACTTTCTAATATGTTTATGAGGCAAGCAAAACCTTGATATAAAAAGCTGATAAGGAAATTATAAGAAAGATAATTATAAGATACATATCTATTATGAACATTGATACAATATTCTTATCAAAATATTAGCTCTAGTAATATACAAATATGATAATACATCATGACCAAGTGGGGTGTATTCCAGGAATGCAAGGTAGTTTGACTTTTAAAGAGAAGTCAATATAGTATACCCCATTAACAGAATGAAAGGGAAAAACTAAACGATTACCTAATTGTTTAAAGAAAAGTTAATTTACTAAATTCAGTACCATTTGGGTAAAAACTTTCAACAATTGGTAAAAGGTACACTATAAAAAGCCTATAGTTAACATGATACTTAATGATGAAAGATTGATTGCTTCCTGAGATTAGAGACAAGACAAGGATGCTTGCCTTACTAATTCTATTGAACATTATGTTGGAGGTTCTAATCAGGACATTAAGATCAGAGAAAGAAATAAGATTCGTATAATCAAAACCATAGCAATAATCTTTACAGAAATTAAAACATGGACTCTAAAATATAGGCATGCAAAGGACTTAGAATAATAAGAACCAGTGCAGAGGTACATTGTTGGATGACCTACACTACTTCATTTTGAGACTCATTATAAAGTTATCATTAATAAAGCAGTATAGTATTGATGGAGAAGGAAATGGCAACCCACTCCAGTATTCTTGCCTGGAGAATCCTGTGGACAGAGGAGCCTGGTGGGCTGCTGTCCATAGGGTCACACAGAGTCGGACACGACTGAAGTGACTTAGCACGCATGAATGCATAGTATTGATGTATTTGATATATTTGATTATGTAATAAAAAATTATGGAGGTCTTCACTTACTTGGTGTGGATTGGAACTACCAGAGCTGTAACTCTAGAGCTGCAGTTTTATAGAGCAAACACTAACCATGCCAGAACTATACAGTATCTCATTGAAAGCGATGAGCATCATGAACTCTTTTGTCAGTGATATCTTTGACAGTATCGCAGGGAGGCATTGCACTTGGCCCATTACAATAAGGGTTCAATAATTACTTCTAGGGAGATCCAGGTGGCCATGTGCCCCTTGCTCCTGGGGAGGTGGCCAAGAACACTATGTTCAACGGCACCAAGGCCATCAACAAGTTCACTAGCTCCAACTAAATATCTTTCTACTTAACCCAAATGCTCTTTTCAGGGCCCTAAAAAATTAATTAAAGAAAAAAAATCTAGAAGTACATCCATATATAAAGAGCTGCCTGATTTTTGATATAGTTGCCTCGGAAATTCAATTTGCAAAAAATGCCTTTTAGACAAATAATGCTGGAACAGCAGGATATCCATATGTGAAAAAATAAATCTTGATTTCTACTTCACATCATGCACAATTATTATTTGTGTTGGAAGACAAACCTAAAATTAAAAGCAACAGAGAATAAAAATGGATTGTTTTGACTTTACTGCAACTAAAAAGTTTTTTTCATCAAAACAGACCAATAAGAAAATCAAATGGCAAGACACAAAGTTGGAAAAAATATTTTCATTGTGTAAGACAACGTATTAAGAATACATAAATAACTAGTATAAATCAATTACAAAGCAAAAAATTTGATTAAAATGGACAAAAGATTTTAACAAACATTTCATAGAAGGTGTGTGCATGAACAGTAAACGTACAAAAAGTTGCTCAACTCATTAGGCATCAGAAAAATGCAAATTAAAACCACAACTTTCTACCATACATGTATTCAGTTCAGTTCAGTTCATTTCAGACGCTCAGTCATGTCCAACTCTTTGTGACCCCATGAATCACAGCACGCCAGGCCTCCCTGTCCATCACCAACCCCCAGAGTTCACTTAGACTCACGTCCATCGAGTCAGTGATGCCATCCAGCCATCTCATCCTCTGTCATCCCCTTTTCCTCCTGCCCCAAATCCCTCCCGGCATCAGAGTCTTTTCCAATGAGTCAACTTTTTGCATGAGTTGGCCAAAGTACTGGAGTTTCAGCTTTAGCATCATTCCTTCCAAAGAAATCCCAGGGTTGATATCCTTCAGAATGGACTAGTTGGATCTCCTTGCAGTCCAAGGGACTCTCAGGAGTCTTCTCCAACACCACAATATAAAAGCATCAATTCTTTGGCACTCAGTCTTCTTCACAGTCCAACTCTCGCATACATGACCACAGGAAAAACCATAGCCTTGACTAGACAGACCTTAGTCGGCAAAGTATGTCTCTGCTTTTGAATATGCTATGTAGGTTGGTCATAACTTTTCTTCCAAGGAGTAAGCGTCTTTTAATTAGAATGGATAAAATTAAAAAAAAGGATGACAGTATCAGGAGTTGATTAGGATGTGTAGCAACTAGGAACTGTCACACATGACTAGTGAGAGTGTAAAATGCTACAATTACTTTGGAAAACTATACACCAACCTTTATTGTTTATTGACATATAGTATATTAACTTCAGGTGTACAATGAAGTAATTTAGTATTTTCATAGACTATACTCCATTGAAAGTTATTACAAAATAATCACTATATCTCCTTGTGCTGTATAATAGATCCTTGTTGCTTGTTTATTTTGTACATCATAGTTTGTATCTCTTAATTCCAAACTGTTATTTTGCCCCTCCCATATAACCTAGAATTTCCTCTCCTAAGTTAAGAAATATTCATAGCTGCTTTATTCATCATAGCCAAAAATAGGATATAACCCAACATCTAAAAACAAATGCTAAACTTTGGTGTATTCAGACAATGGAATGTTTCTTAGCAGTAAAAAAGAATTCACAATAACACAAATGAATCTCGAAAACATAATGCTGAGCCAAGAATACACACTGTGTCAGTTTAATCCAAGGTAATAAAAATCAAACAGTTGTCTCAGTGGGAGAGCAGGGATATGGCCTGGAAGGAGCACAGAGGAACTTTCTGGGGTTATGAAAATCTTCTGTATCTCTATTAAGGTGATGGTTATCCTGATGGTTATCCATTTGTCAGAAATCATCAGACTATACACTTAATATGTTTACTTCAGCCATTTCCTTCTCCAATGCATCAAAGTGAAAAGTGAAAGTGAAGTCTCTCAGTCGTGTCTGACTCTTTGCGACCCCATGGACTGCAGCCTACCAGGCTTCTCCACCCATGGGATTTTCCAGCCAAGAGTACTGGAGTGGGTTGCCATTGCCTTCTCCATTAGGTAAATTATACCGCAAAAAAAAAAAAAAGAATGTTTTGGGAAAAATAAATCTAACCATAACCAGTGTAGTCCCAAATAAGATGGAATTGATTCTCTTGACATCTTTTATAGTTTGAATGAAATATTCTGGAGATTAGAATTTATTGGTCAGTTTGAAGTCTCTGATTGTCTGGCAATCTGACTTGACTGTGGGCAAATTAAAACTATCAGTTTCATGTGTGCTGAGCCCTGGAGTGAAGGAAGAATTATGGTAACATGAAAGTCGCTGGGAGTATAGAGGGGGATTTTGCTGAGGTCTCATAATCAAGTTGTCAGAGATTTTATCTTCCTGAATCATTATTACATATCAAAGCCTCTGGAATACTGTTTGGCATGTTGCATGTTCTCAGAAATGTCAGTGATTTAGAGAAGGAATTACCCCCTCACTCCTAGATTAAGCCTTATTAGATTCTTGGTCATTGGGCCTATATTTATAAGAGCTCACCTGGTAAAGAGTAAAGAGCAAGGGATTTGGAATTAGAAAGATCTGAGTTTGATTTCTGGCTCTAATATTTACTTGCTTCTTGGATAATCACAATGGTGTGATCACTCATCTAGAGCCAGACATCCTGGAATGTGAAGTCAAGTGGGCCTTAGAAAGCATCACTACGAACAAAGCTAGTGGAGGTGATGGCATTCCAGTTGAGCTATTTCAAATCCTGAAAGATGATGCTGTGAAAGTGCTACACTCAATATGCCAGCAAATTTGGAAAATTCAGCAGTCTCCACAGGACTGGAAAAGGTCCATTTTCATTCCAATCCAAAAGAAAGGCAATGCCAAAGAATGCTCCAACTACTGCACAATTGCATTCATCTCACATGCTAGTAAAGTAATGCTCAAAATTCTCCAAGCCAGGCTTCAGCAATATGTGAACCATGAACTTCCTGATGTTCAAGCTGGTTTTAGAAAAGGCAGAGGAACCAGAGATCAAATTGCCAACATCTGCTGGATCATGGAAAAAGCAAGAGAGTTCCAGAAAAACATCTATTTCTGCTGTATTGATGATGCCAAAGCCTTTGACTGTGTGGATCACAATAAACTGTGGAAAATTCTGAAAGAGATGGGAATACCAGACCACCTGACCTGCCTCTTGAGAAATCTGTATGCAGGTCAGGAAGCAACAGTTAGAACTGGACATGGAACAACAGACTGGTTCATATAGGAAAAGGAGTACGTCAAGGCTGTATATTGTCACCCTGCTTATTTAACTTCTATGCAGAGTACATCATGAGAAACGCTGGACTGGAAGAAACACAAGCTGGAATCAAGATTGCTGGGAGAAATATCAATAACCTCAGATATGCAGATGACACCACCCTTATGGCAGAAAGTGAAGAGGACCTAAAAAGCCTCTTGATGAAAGTGAAAGAGGAGAGTGAAAAAGTTGGCTTAAAGCTCAACATTCAGAAAATGAAGATCATGGCATCTGGTCCTATCGCTTCATGGGAAATAGATGGGGAAACAGTGGAAACAGTGTCAGACTTGATTTTTCTGGGCTCCAAAATCACTGCAGATGGTGACTGCAGCCATGAAATTAAAAGACGCTTACTCCTTGGAAGAAAAGTTATGACCAATCTAGACAGTATATTCAAAAGCAGAGACATTACTTTGCTGACTAAGGTCCGTCTGGTCAAGGCTATTGTTTTTCCTGTGGTCATGTATGGATGTGAGAGTTGGACTGTGAAGAAAGCTGAGCACCAAAGAATTGATGTGTTTGAACTGTGGTGTTGGAGAAGGCTCTTGAGAGTCCCTTGGACTGCAAGGAGATCCAACCAGTCCATTCTGAAGGAGATCAGCCCTAGGATTTCTTTGGAAGGAATGATGCTAAAGCTGAAGCTCCAGTACTTTGGCCACCTCATGCGAAAAGTTGACTCATTGGAAAAGACTCTGATGCTGGGAGGGATTGGGGGCAGGAGGAGAAGGGGACGACAGAGGATGAGATGGCTGGATGGCATAACTGACTCAATGGACGTGAATCTGAGTGAACTCTGGGAGTTAATGATGGACAGGGAGCCCTGGCGTGCTGTGATTCATGGGGTCACAAAGAGTCGGACATGACTAAGCGATTGAACTGAACTGAACTGGATAAGTTACTGCCTTCCTTACCTTCTACCTCTGTCTCCATAACGTGTGGGTAGTTAATCACATGTTCCCATCAAGTGGTTCTGAGACTACAGTAAATTGATGTACATCCTCTTGGTGCACTGCAGTGTTAAGCTAATCTGTTGCTGCTTCTGGATGTAGTTCTGGGGATGTAGGTCACCCTGCACCTGCTAGAGAAGCTTTCCGGTGTAAATTCTTTCCTAGCTTATTAATACGCTTTACTGGGGCATATTATCAATCTGCCTGCTGATTCTGAGCAGGGGGGCAGAACCAGAGCCCCTGAGAACTTTGGACCCTAAGGGGCCTTCTAGTTACAACCATCACTATCATTTTTGTAAACCTGCTTGGGAGGTCCCATTGGATTGCTTTTCCAAACAAAATGCGTGATTTCCTCCTTAAACATTTGCGATTTAGTGACAGCTCCATGGGGATACTCCCAGGGAACAGAAAGAAAGACTAAGGATGTTCAGACTTGACATTATCCAACCCGAGACTTTGTTCCCACACCTTACATCTGGATGGGCCTTTCCTATCCATGCAGAGATCAGTTGGGCCCAGAGAATTAATTTCCCCTGATTAAGTTAGGTGTCCTTACTTAGTACCCACAGTCCCTCTGGGTAATAGTCATAATCATATTAGTGTAACTTGGTTTAGCTGTTCTCTCCTCATAGGTATGTTTCTTCTAATAGAAAGCAGTCATCATGAGAAGACTTTTGACCTAATCAAGGCCGTACCCCTAGATCTTAGCAATATATTTGGCTCATAGCATGCTCAGTGACAAAATAAAAGCTCTTATCTTCCAGAGAACCTTCCTAGATTGGCAGTAATATTGTTGCTTAGTCCTGTCTTCAATGGATGGTTTGCCCTTGATTCTTTTTTTTTAAAATATAAATTTATTTATGTTAATTGGAGGCTAATTACTTTACAGTATTGTATTGGTTTTGCCATACATCAACATGAATCCGCCATGGGTGTACACGTGTTTCCCCATCCTGAACCCCCCTCCCACCTTCCTCCCCATGCCATCCCTCTGGGTCATCCCAGTGCACCAGCCCCGAGCATCTTGTATCATGCATCGAACCTGGACTGGTGATTCATTTCACATATGATATTATACATGTTTCAGTGCCATTCTCCCAAATCATTCCACCCTCGCCCTCTCCCACAGAGTTCAAAAGACTGTTCTATAGATCTGTGTCTCTTTTGCTGTCTCGCATACAGGGTTATTGTTACCATCTTTCTAAATTCCATATATATGCTTTAGTATACTGTATTGGTATTTTTCTTTCTGGCTTACTTCACTCTGTATAATAGGCTCCAGTTTCACCTCATTAGAACTGATTCAAATGCATTCTTTTTAATGGCTGAGTAATACTCCATTGTGTATATGTATCACAGCTTTCTTATCCATTCGTCTGCTGATGGACATCTAGGTTGCTTCCATGTCCTGGCTATTATAAACAGTGCTGTGCTGAACATTGGTGTCTCTTTCAATTCTGGTTTCCTCAGTGTTTATGCCCAGCAGTGGGATTGCTGGGTCATAAGGCAGTTCTATTTCCAGTTTTTTAAGGAATCTCCACACTGTTCTCCATAGTGGCTGTACTAGTTTGCATTCCTACCAACAGTGTAAGAAAGTTCACTTTTCTCCACACCCTCTCCAAATTTTATTGCTTGTGGACTTTTGGATCGCAATCATTCTGACTGGCGTGAAATCGTACCTCATTGTGGTTTTGATTTGCATTTCTCTGATAATGAGTGATGTTGAGCATCTTTTCATGTGTTTGTTGGCCATCTGTATGTCTTCTTTGGAGAAATGTCTGTTTAGTTCTTTGGCCTATTTTTTGATTGGGTCGTTTATTTTTCTGGAGATGAGGTACAGGAGTTGCTTGTATATTTTTGAGATTAGTTGTTTGTCAGTTGCTTCATTTGCTATTATTTTCTCCCATTCTGAAGGCTGTCTTTTCATCTTGCTTATAGTTTCCTTTGTTGTGCAGAAGCTTTTAATTTTAATTAGGTCCTATTTGTTTATTTTTTCTTTTATTTCCAATATTCTGGGAGGTGGGTCATATAGGATCCTGCTGTGATTTATGTCGGAGAGTGTTTTGCCTATAGTTTCTGGTCTTACATTTAGATCTTTAATCCATTTTGAGTTTATTTTTGCGTATGGTGTTAGAAAGTGTTCTAGTTTCATTCTTTTACAAGTGGTTGACCAGTTTTCCCAGAACCAGTTGTTAAAAAGAGATTGTCTTTTCTCCATTGTATATTCTTGCCTCCGTTGTCAAAGATAAGGTGTCCATAGGTGTGTGGATTTATCTCTGGGCTTTCTATTTTGTTCCATTGATCTATATTTCTGCCTTTTTGCCAGTACCATACTTTCTTGATGACTGTGGCTTTGTAGTAGAGCCTGAAGTCAGGCAGGTTGATTCCTCCTGTTCAATTCTTCTTTCTCAAGGCTGCTTTGGCTATTCGAGGTTTTTTGTATTTCCATACAAATTGTGAAATTATTTGTTCTAGCTCTGTGAAAAATACCGTTGGTAGCTTGATAGGGATTGCATTGAATCTGTAGATTGCTTTGGGTTGTATACTCATTTTCACTATGTGATTTTTCCAATCCATGAAGACAGTCTATTTCTCCATCTATTTGTGTCCTCTTTGATTTCTTTCACCAGTGTTTTGTAGTTTTCTATATATAGGTCTTTAGTTTCTTTAGGTAGATGTATTTTATTCTTTTCGTTGCAATGGTGAATGGAATTGTTTCCTTAATTTGTCTTTCTATTTTCTCATTGTTAGTGTATAGGAATGCAAGGGATTCTGTGTGTTGATTTTATATCCTGCAACTTTACTATATTCTTTGATTAGCTCTAGTAATTTTCTGGTGGAGTCTTTAGGGTTTTCTGTGTAGAGGATCATGTCATCTGCATACAGTGAGAGTTTTACTTCTTCTTTTCCAATTTGGATTCCTTTAATTTCTTTTTCTGCTCTGATTGCTGTGGCCAAAACTTCCAAAACTATGTTGAATAGTAGTGAAGGTGGGCACCCTTGTCTTGTTCCTGATTTTAGGGGAAATGCTTTCAACTTTTCACCATTGAGGATAATGTTTGCTGTGGGTTTGTCATATATAGCTTTTATTATGTTGAGGTATGTTCCTTCTATTCCTGCTTTCTGGAGAGTTTTATCATAAATGGATGTTGAATTTTGTCAAAGGCTTCTCTGCATCTATTAAGATAATCATATGGCTTTTATTTTTCAGTTTGCTAATGTGGTGAATTACATTCATTGATTTGTGGATATTGAAGAATCCTTGCATCCCTGAGATAAAGCCCACTTGGTCACGATGTATGATCTTTTTAATGTGCTGTTGGATTCTGATTGCTAGAGTTTTGTTAAGGACTCTTGCATCTAGGTTCATCAGTGATATTGGCCTGTAGTTTTCTTTCTTTGTGGCATCTTTGTCAGGTTTTGGTATTAGGGTGATGGTGGCCTCATAGAATGAGTTTGGAAGTTTACCTTCCTCTGCAATTTTCTGGAGAGTTTGAGTAGGATAGGTGTTAGCTCTTCTCTAAATATTTGGTAGAATTCAGCTGTGAAGCCGTCTGGACCTGGGCTTTTGTTTGCTGGAAGATTTCTGATTACAGTTTCAATTTCCGTGCTTGTGATAGGTCTGTTAAGATTTTCTATTTCTTCCTGGTTCAGTTTTGGAAAGTTGTACTTTTCTAAGAATTTGTCCATTTCTTCCAAGTTGTCCATTTTATTGGCATATAATTGCTGATAGTAGTCTCATGATCCTTTGTATTTCTGTGTTGTCTGTTGCGATCTCTCCATATTCATTTCTAACTTTATTGATTTGATTTTTCTCCCTTTGTTTCTTGATGAGTCTGGCTAATGGTTTGTCAATTTTATTCATCCTCTCAAAGAACCAGCTTTTGGCCTTGTTTATTTTTGCTCTGGTCTCTTTTGTTTCTTTTGCATTTATTTCTGCCCTAATTTTTAAGATTTCTTTCCTTCTGCTATCCCTGGGGTTCTTCATTACTTCCTTTTCTAGTTGCTTGAGGTGTGCTGCTGCTGCTGCTGCTAACTCGCTTCAGTCGCGTCTGACTCTGTGTGACCCCAGAGACGGCAGCCCACCAGGCTCCCCTGTCCCTGGGATTCTCCAGGCAAGAACACTGGAGTGGGTTGCCATTTCCTTCTCCAATGCATGAAAGTGAAAAGTGAAAGTGAAGTCACTCAGTCGTGTCTGACTCTTAGTGACCCCATGGACTGTGGCCCACCAGGCTCCTCCATCCATGGGATTTTCCAGGCAAGCGTGCTGGAGTGGGGTGCCATTGCCTTCTCCGTGCTTGAGGTGTAGAGTTAGGTTATTTATTTGACTTTTTTCTTGTTTCTTGTGGTATGCCTATATTGCTATGAACCTTCCCCTTAGCACTGCTTTTACAGTGTCCCACAGGTTTTGCGTTGTTGTGTTTTCATTTTCATTTGTTTCTATGCATATTTTGATTTCTTCTGTGATTTGTTATCCAGCAGCGTGTTGTTCAGCCTCCATATGCTGCAATTTTTAATAGTCTTTCTCCTGTAATTGAGATCTAATCTTACTGCAGTGTGGTCAGAAAAGATGCTTGGAATGATTTCAATTTTTTTGAATTTACCAAGGCTAGATAGATGGCCCAGGATGTGCTCTATCCTGGAGAATGTTCCGTGTGCACTTGAGAAAAAGGTGAAATTCATTGTTTTGGGGTGAAATGTCCTATAGATATCAATTAGTTCTAACTGGTCTATTGTATCACTTAAAGTTTGTGTTTCCTTGTTAATTTTCTGTTTAGTTGATCTATCCATAGATGTGAGTGGGGTATTAAAGTCTCCCACTATTACTGTGTAATTGTTAATTTCCTCTTTCATACTTGTTATCATTTCTCTTACATATTGTGGTGCTCCTATGTTGGGTGCATATATATTTATAATTGTTATATCTTCTTCTTGGATTGAGCCTTTGATCATTATGTAGTGTCTTTCTTTGTCTCTTTTCACAGCCTTTGTTTAAAAGTCCATTTTATCTGATATGAGTATTGCTACCCCTGCTTTCTTTTGGTCTCTATTTGCATGGAATATCTTTTTCCAACCCTTCACTTTCAGTCTGTATGTGTCCCTTGTTTTGAGGAGGGTCTCTTGTAGACAACATATATAGGGGTCTTGTTTTTGTACGCATTCAGCCAGCCTTTGTCTTTTGGTTGGGGCATTCAACCCATTTATGTTAAGGTAACTATTGATAAGTATGATCCCGTTGCCATCTACTTTATTGTTTTGGGTTCAAGTTTATACACCCTTTTTGTGTTTCCTGTCTAGAGCATATCCTTTAGCATTTGTTGGAGAGCTGGTTTGGTGGTGCTGAATTCTCTCAGCTTTTGCTTGTCTGTAAAGCTTTTGATTTCTCCTTCGTATTTGAATGAGATCCTTGCTGGGTACAGTAATCTGGGCTGTAGGTTATTTTCTTTCACCACTTTAAGTATGTTCTGCCCCCTCCTGGCCTGAAGAATTTCTATTGAAAGATCAGCTGTTATCCTTATGGGAATCCCTTTGCGTGTTATTTGTTGTTTTTCCCTTGCTGCTTTTAATATTTGTTCTTTGTGTTTGATCTTTGTTAATTTGATTAATATGTGTCTTGGGGTGTTTCGCCTTGGGTTTATCCTGTGTGGGACTCTCTGGGTTTCTTGGACTTGGGTGATTATTTCCTTCCCCATTTTAGGGAAGTTTTCAACTATTATCTCCTCAAGTATTTTCTCATGGTCTTTCTTTTTGTCTTCTTCTTCTGGGACTCCTATGGTTCGAATGTTGGGGCGTTTAATATTGTCCTGGAGGTCTCTGAGATTGTCCTCATTTCTTTTAATTCGTTTTTCTTTCTTCCTCTCTGATTCATTCATTTCTACCATTCTATCTTCTACCTCACTAATCCTATGTTCTGCCTCCATTATCTTACTATTTGTTCCCTCCAGAGTGTTTTTGATCTCACTTATTGCATTATTCATTATATATTGACTCTTTTTTATTTCTTCTAGGTCCTTATTAAACCTTTCTTGCATCTTCTCAATCCTTGCCTCTAGGCTATTTATCTGTGATTCCTTTTTGTTTTCGAGATTTTGGATCATTTTCACTATCATTATTTGGAATTTTTTATCAGGTAGATTCGCTATCTCTTCCTCTTTGGTTTGGTGGGCATTAATCCTATTCCTTTACCTTCTGAGTATTTCTCTGCCTCTTCATCGTGTTTATATTGCTGTGTTTGGGGTGGCCTTTCCGTATTCTGGCAGTTTGTGGAATTCTCTTTATTGTGGAGTTTCCTCACTGTGGGTGGGGTTGCATGGGTGGCTTGTCTAGGTTTCCTGGTTGGGGAAGCTTGTGTAGGTGTTCTGGTGGGTGGAGCTGGATTTCTTCTCTCTGGAGTGCAATGAAGTGTTCAATAATGAGTTATGAGATGTCAGTGGGTTTGGAGTGACTTTGGGCAGCCTGTATATTGAAGCTCAGGGCTATCTTCCTATGTTGCTGGAGAATTTGCATGGTATGTCTTTCTCTGAAACTTTTTGGCCCATGGGTGGTGTTTGGTTTCACTGTAGGTATGCAGGTGTTTGATGAGCTCCTGTCAGATTAATGTTCCCTGGAGTCAGGAATTCTCTGGTGTTCTCAGGATTTGGACTTAAGCCTCCTGCTTCTGGTTTTCAGTCTTATTTTTACAGTAGCCTCAAGACTTCTCCTTCTATACAGCACCATTGATAAAACATCTAGGTTAAAGATGAAAAGTTTCTCCACAGTGAGGGACACCCAGTGAGGTTCACAGAGTTACGTGGAGAAGAGAAGAGGGAGGAAAGGAGATAGAGATGACCTGAATGAGATGAGGTGGAATTGAAAGAGGAGAGAGCAAGCTAGCCAGTTGTCAGGGAATGTTTAACAGGAGGATTCCTACGTGCTGTTTCTCACAAGTCCTTTATTTCTTTTTAAGCGGAACAGCACACTGCTCCCAGGAACTGGGGTCATTGTATGACAGGCTTGAATCTCCTTTAGTAAACATTCTCTTTATGACAAAACTACTTAGTCTCAATCCCCTTTCTTGAGATATGGATTGTCTCCTGACCTTGTGACCATCATCATCCCTGTTCCCTTGGTAATGGTTTCTTTTCCAAGGACAAGGTCAAATATATTTGGGTATGAGCAACATTTCATTTATCAAGTTGTCCTGCATCAGCTTTTCAATAATTTCACTTAAGAAAAAATATTTGAATGTTTACTCCTAATCCTTTGCCCTAAATAACACAAACCACTTAAAACACAGTCAAATCTCATTTCTTTTTATATCAGAAAAAACATATATGTTGAATGAGAAAGCAATCAACCCATTATTTCAAAACCACAGCCAAATTTTCATGGTTAGTTAATGATGACAAGACTATAGTACCTCATGGAAATTAAGGCAAACTTACTTACTGACTGACACATTGCTTAGTTGGAACTGATAAACTCTACATTAGACAGACTATGCCACCAATACCTGGGCCTAATGAAAAAATATTTTTTAAATGGGTACATATATCTACAAAAGCTTGTTTTAAGCTACTGACTATCCCATCTGTTAAACATGAGGCATAAACTGTATCAACCAGAAAAACCTACCTCTAACATCAATGTTGTCAATTCCAAAATACCCAAAGACCAAGGAGTAAAATCAAAATTGGGTCTATTTGATTTACATATATGAAAAAGAAGAACAATAGCATTGGCTGAACAAGATGATGACTCATACCTTTGACATAGAAATAAACAAATTCACGGAAACAACATTCAAGAAGAAAGATTTAAGTAGTCAAGGGTCAAGGTCAATATAAATTAAAAGCTTCTCAGTGTCCTCTTGGTGGACATTATCTACCAATCTCCAAACAGATGATTATTTTTGGGCGGAAATTTTCCTAGAAATGTTTTCATCATTATCGCTTTCCTTTCTTTCTATAACTATTGTTAATATAGCTTTATTTGTTTTAAATTTCTTAAAGTTACTGCAAGAAGATATTTTGACATAGCAGAAAAACACTTTGAAACATTAAAGGACACCTCCCTTCCTTTGCCCATTTGATATCAAGACGGGTTAAACTAATCTATGGAAATCTAAGAAACTAATCTTACAGGGAAAGGGATATGCTTCTATTTCTCCAGATGGAGCCAACGAACTCATATGACTTCCTCTTCAGAAGATTCAACCTAAGGGGCCCCCCAGCATTCAGACTAGAGACAATACAACAAAAACCTCAGGAAGAAGGAATTCCAATACAAGCCATGGCGACTATAAAAATTTCCAAAAAACACTGCACTCGATGTCACCGACCTTATGATCTCCCTACTTGGGGACAGATAAGTACTCTTACTAATCAAGGTGAAAATATGATTTCTCAACAGGGAATGCCTCGGAACCCTGAAAATATCTTTCTTTGCTATGCTTGCTTTGCTTGCTTTTGCTTTCCCTGCTCAGGCTGACTTGATTGATCACACTTAATGGGCTTATATACCTAACCCGTCTTTTTTATTGTAGGTTATAAAATGGACAGAAATAAGACCAATCATATCCACTAATGACTCAACACATATGGCCCCTCCTTGGAACTTGGAGGGGTCCTCTCATCCTGAAGAAGAAGAAAAACTAATTAATATCTCTCTAGGTTATGAAGTCCTTTCTTTGTATATGGGCCCAACAGAATTATGCATAAATGTTAGCCCACAAACTTGGGCTTTCACCCTGCCTCTAAAAGAGGACTTTCGGACACTGCTTGGATTATTTACTACTCTTTCTTTGTCCATGAACATGTTTATACTACTAAAACTTTAGTGAAAGAATTAGGGAAAGAACAATGAACACTAGGCAAAGGGTTTACTAATAAGAACTTTAAATATATTCCTGTTCATTGGGACAAATGTCAGGCCAAATCAGGAAAATTAATGTTTATGGCTAATCATACAATTGTTGATTGGGGACCCCATGGTATACGGTTATCTAACTGCTCAGATGATATTACAACACTACATATGATTATATTACTCAAATAACATAAAAGTAAAGTCACTCAGTTGTGTCCGACTCTTTGGGACCCCATGAACGGTAGCCTACCAGGCTCCTCCCTCCATGGGATTCTCCAGGCAAGAGTACTGGAGTGGGTTGCCATTTCCTTCTCCAGGGGATCTTCCCGACCCAGGGATCAAACCCAGGTCTCCCGCATTCCAGACAGACGCTTTAACCTCTGAGCCACCACATAGAAGGTTACTAATAATACAATGGAGCATTACCATGACAGAGGACTTCTTGGATGGCTTGGCGGTGGAGTGGCCCCCCCTCGTCCTCGAATCGTTCTTGATAAACAGATTGGCCCTGAACAATGGGACAGCTGGAAACTTGCTGCAAGCATCGAGGAATGTGGGACTTGGACTGGACATTTCACAAGAACTAATTGTAGCCATAGCAATAATTTCTTTCGCTATAATCAATCATATTTTATACAAGCCTGTGTTCCACTTCCCTTTGTTGTAGCTATAGGAAAAATAAGACTTTATGTTCTGTAACTTGCATAAATTATAAATTATATACTTGTCTTAACTCCTCTATTTTCTTGAGAAATGACTCCCTTTTGATTCTTTGATTTCAACACAATCTTTGGTTACCAATAAGTCTCCAGCAGCCCTAGGAAGAAGGTCCTATGGCTGGACTTGCTTCCCAGTTACTTACTAAATTGCTCCAATGATCTAAACGATTCATTGGATAATAGCTAATTTTTGGCATTTTGAGATTAATAGCTATTTGCACCACTGCTGCTGTCACTGGTGTTGCTTTACAAACCTCAATTCAAACATGTAATTTTATTCAAAATTGGGCTAAAGATGCCCATACTATGTGGGCCACTCAGTCTCAGATAGATGAGGATATTCAAGAAGAAATACAGGAACTAAAAACAGCCATCAAATGGGTTGCAGATCAATTTACAGATGTACAAAAACAGGTAGTGTTAAAATGTGATTGGAATTCTACTCAATTTTGTGTTACTCCTGTTCATTTCAATAATAATGCCTACAACTGGGAACAAATCAAATTTCATTTATAAAACATACATGATAATGTCTCTCTGAATGTACAATTATTACAAAAAGAAATATTTGAAACCTTTTCTAATAATCTGCCCTCTTCTACTAATTTGAAAACTTTAGCTGAACAACTAGCTAATCAATTATCTGGGCTAGAACCACGTGGATGGTTTTGAAGCATTACTCACAACACTGAGTCTGGAACTGTAATGTTAACGATTGTCTTGATAATTATATTTGTCATCTACCATTGCCTTCATGCAAAGATTGTTAAACAAACTCTAATGATCAGAACTCTTTTTACAAATATTATAAATAAATAATGGAGAATTGTTGTTTAACAGGAGGATTCCTACATGCTGTTTCACAAGTCCTTTGTTTCTTTTTAAGTGGAACAGCACGCTGCTCCCAGGATCTGGGGTCATTGTGTGAGACAGGCTTGAATCTCCTTTAGTAAACATTCTCTTTACGACAAAACTGCTTAGTCTCGATCCCCTTTCTTGAGATATGTATTGTCTCCTGACCTTGTGACCGTCATCATCCCTGTTCCCTTGGTAACAGTTACTGTACATTTGGTTTTCTGATCTTTATCATTGACGAAAGAAACTTCTTGTACTACAGCCTATATATACTCACAGAAAAATCATTAAAGCAGCTTTGCTCCATCAGAGCTTGGGTCCCCGTGTCTGTCTGTCTTTCTTTCTTTCTTTCTTCTTTCTCCCTCTCTTCGGCTGATTCCTTGGAGTGCAGAGACCCCTCTTGCTCACTCTCCTGCCCGGGCTTCTAAGACTCTCTCGAGAAGCCACCCTGTGCTTTCACCCCACCTTTAGAAGGCACCCGGTGCCTTTGTGAGAGATGCAAGTCCTGTGTCAAGGACTTTATTGGTTTTCTGTGTAAACCAGGGAGTATCAGCCTCTTTCTCTCTTTCACTTTCTTATCGTCACCTTTGGACTGCCAGATCCCTGTCCATTAAAGGACCCCAACAGCCAGTAATCACTTCCTTATATGTGCTCCACAGTCTGGACTGGTTAGAGATGTTCACAGAGCTATAGAGAGAAGAGAAGAGGGAGGAAGGAGATAGAGGTGGCTAGGAGGATAAAAGGGGGTAATCAAAAGGAGAGAGTCAGATCCAGCCAGTAATCAGTTCCCTAAGTGTTCTCCACTGTCCGGAACACACAAAGAGATTCATAGAGTTGGGTAGAGAAGAGGAGGGGGAGGGAGGAGATAGAGGCAACCTGGTGGAGAAAAAGGAGAGTCCAAAGGGGGAGAGAGCAGTCAAGCCAGTAATCTCACTCCCAAGTAAAAATGGGTACTGAAGAGTGGGTTCTTAAAGGTACAAAATTGATAACAAATACCAAAAAGCAAAGATTAAAAATCTAGAGTAAAGGTTGGATTTTCAAAAATATTAAAAAAAAGTCACAAATATTACAATATATATATATATTTAAAAAATAGGGTCTCTCTTTTTTTTTGAAAAGTAATAGTACATTATAAAAGAGAAAGTTAGAGGAGTAATAGAGGACTTAAAAATTTAAAAACATTAAAAAAATTAATGATAGTAAAAATAGTAAAAATATATCTAGGACTTTCTCTGGTGTTGTTGTGGACAGTGTGGGGTCAGTTCATTTTTGGATAGTCCCTTGATCTGGCTTATATTTCTCAAGATCTATAGGCCCCTTCCTATGTAGTTGGTACTAAATACAGGGTTTTAATCTATTGCACCTGTCACTTCCAAGGCGGTTCCCTCTGTTTTAGCTTCTTCTGTTTGCTGGTCTCTTCAGTGTCTAATTTCTGCCCTGACAGAAGGGGGCGGGGTGGACACTTTTTAGGCTCACTTGTTCAGTTGTGCTGTGGGGAGGGAGGGATGCTGCAAACAAATAACACTGGCGTGTGCTTGCAGTGTCTCGACCGCAGTGGGTTTGCCCCCGCTCACGGCATGTGTGCTTTCCCTGTCAACACTGCTTAGGCTCTAGGTTGCTCTACTGGGACCTGTCTGAGTCTGGCCCTGGGTTGTAGGCACTTTCCAGGTCTAAGCCCCTCAGGTTCAGGTACTCGGATACTCCTCAAAGGTGCAGACTCGGCTGGGCCTGCATTTTGTGCCCTTCCCAGGTCTGAGCCGCTCAGGTGACCAGGCGTTTGGCGAGCGCGGTCGCTGTGGCTTATCGCCTCCCCCCGTCCCTGCCGCTTGGTTTTCTGGGTGTACAGCTGGCGCACCTTCTCAGGCGGATGTCGACCGTCCAGAACCCCAAGAAGTCTTAGTTAGCAACGAAGCCTGCTTGCAGTTTGGTAGATAATGCCTCTCTGGGGCCATGATTGCCCCCTTCCAGCTCTGTCTGCCTGTCACTGGAGGGGGATGGCCTGCAGCCGGCTAGCTCTGCTCAGTCCTTTGTTCTGTGAGTGGGCCTGGTGGTGTCTTAGGTTAGGGCTTTTTGTGTAGCTCTAGTCAGTCCTTAGTTCTGTGCGTGGGCCTGGCGGTGTCTTAGGTTAGGGCTTTTCGCATGGTAGTTATCCCACAGTCTGGTTTGCTAGCCCAAGTTAGTGTCTTCAGATTGCCCTTGGGGCATTCAGCCCTGGTCCTTACTCTAAGCAATGCAGCCCACGCTTCCCTGACCAGTACCCGCTTGCTAGTGGTGGATGCAGACGTCTGTGCTGCTTCTCTCCTGGGGGAGTTACCGTTGGGCACATAATCTATGGGTTTTAATTATTTATTTATTTTTCCACCTGGTTATGTTGCCCTCTGTGCTTCCAAGGCACACAGACTCAGCAGTGAGAGTGTTTCCTGGTGTTTGGAAACCTCTTGTTTAAGACTCCCTTTCTGGGACAGAGCTCCGTCCCTAGCTCTTTTGTCTCTGTTTTTATCTTTTGTATTTTTTCCTACCTCTTTTCCTTTCAAAGACAATGAGCTGCTTTTCTGGGTGCCTGACATCCTCTGCTGGCATTCAGAAGTTGTTTTGTGAAATTTACTCAGCATTCAAATGTTCTTTCGATAAATTTGTGGGGGAGAAAGTGATCTCCCCGTCCTATTCCTCCGCCATCTTAGGACCGCCTCTGCCCTTGATTCTTATTTGTTGTTGTCCCTTTGACCCACTGCTGACTGGTCTGCCTCTGTGTCTTTCTGCCCCTTTGAATTCTGTGTGTTTCTCCCATCAAATTTAGTGCTCACTGAGGGAGGTATCCAGGTATTCCCATCAGAGTAGGAACACCTGACTATGGATGAAGGTTGTTTCTCCTTGTCAGACCTCTAGTCATATCTTTCTCACTTTATCAAGGTCTCCTGGAAGGCAGGAACCATGTCAGAACAGCAGAATGGGATTCCCTGGGAAGCCGTCTTCTGCTTGGTAACCATGTTTCCCATTGCACAGAGGCTCCCAGGGCATTGTAACCACACCCACATCACAAGTGGGAAACACCTGATGGTTCTTCTCCCATCCCACCTGTGCTGTGCCTCCTTATCAAAGGAAGGATACCTTTGAAGGTGGGTTTCTGTCTCTCCATCATGCTGGGAGCCACTGATCTCTTAGACATTGCCCAAAGGCTAAGGGAAGAGTAGGGTGGGGTCTCCAGGTGAGGTTGAAGACTTTATGACTGGACAATGCCCTGCTTCAGCAGTCGGAGGGCCCTATCCCGGATCTGCTTGGTCTTCATGCCATAGATGAGGGGATTGAGCATGGGCGGCATGACAAGGTAGAGGTCAGCCAAGAGAATGTGGATGTGCCGGGGCACATGCAGGCCAAAGCGCTGAGTGTAGAACGAGAAGAGTCCCGGTGTATAGAACAGAAGAATGACGCCCAGGTGGGAGCCACAAGTGCCAAAGGTCTTAGCCCTTGCCTCCTTGGAGGACAGGCCGAGCACAGCCCGGAGGATGAGTGCATAGGATATAGCAATGCAGATGGAGTCAGTGCCCACCACCAATGTGGCAGCGGTGATGCCATAGATGTTGTTTGGCTGTGTGCCCCCACATGCCAGCTTCACCACAGCCATGTGCTCACAGTAGGAGTGGGCCACCACTCGGCCACAGTAGCTCAGTCTTGCCAGTAAGCAGGTGAGTGGAGTCATGAGTCCCAAGCCACGAAACACAGCAGCAGCCCCCAACTTGCCCACAGCCTCTGGGGGCAGCAATGACCCATAATGCAGGGGCCGGCAGATGGCCAAGTAGCGGTCAAAGGCCATTGCTAGCAGGATGCCAGATTCTACAGCTGAGAAGCCATGGATGAAGAACATCTGGGTGGCACAGGCCCCAAAGGTGATCTCAGCAGTGTTTGCCCAAAACAGCGCAAGGAGCTTGGGCACAGTGGAGGTGCAGAGCACCAGATCAGTGATGGACAGCATGCATAGGAACAGATACATGGGCTGGTGCAGCTCAGGCTCCGAGTACACCACCAGCAGCACTGCCATGTTGCTGAGTACTGCCAGGGTGTACATGGAGCAGAATGGAAATGCAATCCAAAAGTGGGAGGCCTCCAGGCCAGGAATTCCCATAAGCAGGAAGGAGGTTGGATTCTCCTGGCTGTGGTTTGTGAATTTCATGGCTAAGTCAAATTAGGGTAGGTAGAGAAATTATTGCCTTGATTTGAACTCTAGGAAGTGCTGAGAGATGAAGCATTTGGGATGCATCCTTATGCTGTGGCTGAAACAGAAATGGCAGCAGGAAATATTTGAGTTATATATCATGAAAAATATTCAGTGTGAGAAGATTATAGAGTGCTTGGAAATGATGCAAGGCAAGAGGTGAAGTTATCATGATCAGGATTCATTCAAAGGAGCCCTTTCCTCTTCTGTCTGATTTGATAATGTCTATCTTCGAGGGTGAAGGGTGAGTGGAGGGTGAAGAGGGTGCAAAACCCTCTTCATGGTGAAGATGAGCAGCTAGAAACTCTTACAGCTTTCTTTCTTTTCCTGCTTGTGAATCGTCTTCTACCTATACTCTGTCTATATCCATCTACTTACTCTGAGTCATCTGCCTGGGTGACAATATAAGGGTAATGTCATGGTCAAATGAATCAGATGTGGTTACTTTTCAAGATGGGACAATCAGGACTGAAGGGAAGAGAAGGGAAAGCAAGGAAATATTGGGTGGATTTTTCCATCCATCGAGCCTATGATTACTCACAGTTAAGGCTCAGAATCTGGGTCGAGGGGACTTCCCTGGAAGCCAAATGGTTAAGACTCCATGCTCCCATGTTCTGTGTGGCACCACCAAAACTTTTTTAAAAATTAAAAAAAAAAATCTGGGTTCAGATCAGGCACAGTGAAACACATGTTGAGGGGCTGGTTCTCTTGTACACTGTTACAGCCACAACACTGCCTGAGTAATGCTAGTACTGGGATCCTGTGCTTGCCTTATGTGTCCTGTATGGATGCTGCTAGAAAACAGGTGAAATCATGCAGAATTTGTCAATGGTAGATGTCAGGTGATTCAGCCATAATGGGTGATCTGATATAGTTACTGAGAGACAATTGCAGACCAAGTATAGTCTCTCATAAAAATAAAAATTACATGGGAAAAAAAGGGGATGAGTAGAGAATTTTAATCATTAGAATAATAGACTCACTCACCGTAAGCAGATAGAGAGACTAAGGTTGGTCTAATGATAGTACTGACCTCCTACATATCTCCTCCCCATCTCTGTCCACTATTCACACTCTCTGTATCCCCTGATCTTCTCTCTCTTACAAGTGCCTTCTCATTTCTCTCTTAACCACTAGCCAGCCAGTAATTGAGAATCTGAGAAAGAGGGGAGATTAAATTTAAAAATTCAAGAAGGAGAGACACTAGATGGAGAGGAGACAAGGGTGAAAAGGAGAGAAGACTGAGAATAAGAACCAGAAACAGACACAGGAGAGAGTAGAAAAGAGTGGAGAGAGACAAAGCTACCTGTCATACCCTGGTTTCTAAGATAACAGGATGTGACTACGTTCTGGTTGCTAGTTGGGACAGAGAGTGTGAAACTGATTGGATCCTCTGGAGATAGCCCATGTGTATCCCTGACCTTAAATGGCAATATTCCTTGTAAACTCTTGCATCAGCTGTCCAAACCCAGAGACAAAACTGCAAGAAGAGAAAGGGCGAGGTCTTCCAGTGTGATCTGGGGGAAGGAACCCTGGGCCAGGATGCTTGGTGTTTCATACCTGTGCCAACTGTGGCTGTTACTGTGATAATGAATGAACCACACTGTCTCCTTCTGCCTCTTCCTCCTTGCCTCCATGTATTCCCTACTTTCTCTTCTGTACTATCTTCTTCCCCAAGTTTTCACCATCCATCTTGGTCCAAAGCAGATCTAGAAGGGGTTTAATTTGGGTGGTGGCTGAAGGGTCAGGGACAGAGAAATATCCGGGTGGGGGGATTTCATGAAATGGTATATGTAAAACTGTCCCATGCTATGAATGGGAATACTGTTGTTTGGCTGAGTGTGTGATTGTGTCTGTATATGTTGTGGAAAGCACATGTACAAGGCTGTATTCAGAAGACACAGATCCATATAGCTAGGTAAGACTTTGTTTTTGGAGTGTGCTTGCTTCAGTGTCTTTTCTTTGGTGTGGAGGCAATTGAGAGTTGAAAAATCCAGGTTTAAGTGAAGCAATCTTATTTTCTTTCCTTTCCATGTTTTCCTTCCCCCTCACTCAGTCTTTTAATAATTGAATCAAATTTCCTTAGTTCCTAAGCTGCCACTGAAATGTGTGCCACTTTTACTGTTTACTAAGACCAGGAGACGACTGTGACTCAGATCATGAACTTCTTATTGCCAAATTCAGAATGAAATTGAAGAAAGTGGAGAAAACCACTAGACCACTCAGGTATGACCTAAATCAAATCCCTTATGACTATATAGTAGAAGTGAGAAATAGATTTAAGTGACTAGATATGATTGCCAGAGTGCCTGATGAACTATGGACAGAGGTTCGTGACATTGTACATGAGAGAGGAATCAAGACCATCCCCAAGAAAAAGAAATGCAAAAAGGAAATGGCTGTCTGAGGAGGCCTTAAAAATAGCTGTGAAAAGAAGGGAAGTGAAAAGCAAAGGAGAAAAGGAAAGATATACCCATTTGAATGCAGAGTTCCAAAGAATAGCAAGAAGAGATAAGAAAGCCTTCCTCAGTGATCAATGCAAAGAAATAGAGGAAAATAATAGAATGGGAAAGATTAGAGATCTCTTCAAGAAAATTAGAGATACCAAGGGAACATTTCATGCAAAGATGGGCTCAATTAAGGACAGAAATGTTAGGGACCTAACAGAAGCAGAAGATATTAAGAACAGATGGCAAGAATACACAGAAGAACTGTACAAAAAAGATCTTCATGACTCAGATAATCACGATGGTGTGATCACTAATCTAGAGACAGATATCCTGGAATGTGAAGTCAGGTGGGCCTTAGAAAGCATTACTACTAACAAAGCTAGTGGAGGTGATGGAATTCCAGTGGAGCTGTTTCAAATCCTGAAAGATGATGCTGGGAAAGTGCTGCACTTAATATGCCAGCAAGTTTGGAAAACTCAGCAGTGGCCACAGGACTGGAAAAGGTCAGTTTTCATTCCAATTCCAAAGACAGGCAATGCCAAAGAATGCTCAAACTACCGCACAATTGCACTCATCTCACATGCTAGTAAAGTGATGCTTAAAATTCTGCAAGCCAGGCTTCAGCAATACATGAACTGTGAACTTCCAGATGTTCAAGCTGGTTTTAGAAAAGGCAGAGGAACTAGAGATCAAATCGCCAACATCTGCTAGATCATAGAAAAAAGCAAGAAATTTCCAGAAAAATATCTATTTTTGCTTTTTTGAGTATGCCAAAGCCTTTGGCTGTGTGGATCACAATAAACTGTGGAAAATTCTGAAAGAGATGGGAATACCAGACCACCTGACCTGCCTCTTGAGAAACCTGTATGCAAGTCAGGAAACAACAGTTAGAACTGGACATGGAACAACAAACTGGTTCCAAATAGGAAAAGGAGTACATCAAGGCTGTATACTGTCACCCTGCTTATTTAACTTATATGCAGAGTACATCATGAGAAACACTGGGCTGGAAGAAGCACAAGCTGGAATCAAGATTGCTGGGAGAAATATCATAACCTCAGATATGCAGATGACACCACCCTTATGGCAGAAAGTGAAGAGCGACTCAAAAGCCTCTTGATGAAAGTGAAAGAGGAGAGTGAAAAAGTTGGCTTAAAGCTCAACATTCAGAAAACAAAGATCATGGCATCTGGTCCCATCATTTCATGGCAAATAGATGGGGAAACAGTGGAAACAGTGTCAGACTTGATTTTTCTGGGCTCCAAAGTCACTTCAGGTGGTGATTGCAGCCATGAAATTAAAAGATGCTTACTGCTTGGAAGGAAAGTTATGAACAACCTAGACAGCATATTAAAAAGCAGAGACATTACTTTGTCAACAAGTTCCGTCTAGTCAAGGTTATGGTTTTTCGAGTAGTCATGTATGGATGTGAGAGTTGGACTGTGAAGAAAGCTGAGCACCGAAGAATTGATGCTTTTGAAATGTAGTGTTGGAGAAAACTCTTGAGAGTCCCTTGGACTGCAAGGAGATCCAACCAGTCAATCCTAAAGGAGATCAGTCCTGGGTGTTCATTGGAAGGACTGATGTTGAAGCTTAAACTCCAATACTTTGGCCACCTGATGCGAAGAGCTGACTTGTTTGTAAAGACCCTGATGCTGGGAAAGATTGAGGGCAGGAGAAGAAGGGGACAACAGAGGATGAGATGGTTGGATGGCATCACAGATTCAATGGACATGAGTTTGGGTAGACTCTGGGAGTTGGTGATGGATAGGGAGGCCTGGCATGCTGCAGTTCATGGGCTTGGAAAGAGTCGGACATAACTGAGTGACTGAACTGAACCGAAAGCAGCAAGAGTTCATCTGAATGCTGGTGATGGTAACCCACTTCCTGCCTTGCATCATTTCCCAAATTCCTGCAATATTCCCCTCCTGGTTTTCATGGGCTCTAACTCAAATATTAATGAGAAGGCCAGAAAGTGAGGATCCAAACGCCCTTACCTTCACCTTGACCTGTTTCTTGGAATCTGAGCATTTATTTTGCTTAACAAAAAATATTCCAACTTCATTTTTCCCACTATGCAAATGGCGACTCAACAACAACAGAATGCCCCTCACCTCTCTTTATTCCTAATTATCTTTGTATTTGGGATGCCTTTACTTAAAAATATACAAGAATAGAAGGTAAAGTTTCAGTAACAAGGCTGTCTTAGAAGGAAAAGAGCAAGTTCTCTGTCACTAGAGGTGCTCATAAGCACCTGGAAGTTCCCTGCCAAGCTGTGTGATCTCAGTTGTCACCTAACCTCTCTCCACCTGCTTTCTCATCTGTGACCTGGAGGGGATGATTCCTATGTCAGGGACTACTAGGAGGAATCATTATGGGTGACACATATCTGAAGAGCAATAAGACCACGTGGCACAGAGCGATGATCAAAAGGTGTGATGCATTTCTAAGCTCTTTCTGTATGAAGTGGAGAATACCTCAGGAGAAAAATTATCTTAGTAGCTGTCTGGTCTTTGATCTGCTGAGTACTGTGCCTATTGTAGGAATGAACAC
Organism: Capra hircus; assembly: GCF_001704415.2. Taxonomy (NCBI): domain Eukaryota; kingdom Metazoa; phylum Chordata; class Mammalia; order Artiodactyla; family Bovidae; genus Capra; species Capra hircus. The sequence goes on from NC_030822.1 coordinate 32,635,313, forward strand.
ACAGGCTTACCGAGTCTGGGGTAGAGAGTGGTAATGGAGCCTCAGGTCCTGCAGGGCTTGGAGTGTGGGGAGCAAAAGAACTGGAGTATTTATCTTGTTATTAGGGCCTTAGCTGAGAGTGAAAAATTCCCTAGGGATGAAGGCACTAAAAAGACCTCTGGGATGCTGCAAAGAGTCAGAAAATTGAAGTTTGGAAATGTAGATTTTGATGGAGTAGGAGGGAAGGATAGGACACCAAAGAAGATCTACCCTGCAAGTTCAGTGTGGGTAGGAGAGGGTTAGGTGGAGAGACCCCTGAGCACAAGTAATCCTAAAGGTTTTTCGCACAGGAATGCATTTAAGGATATATATATATATAAATAACTAATATTGCTTTACCTCCTGGTCCCTTCCATCTGTTCCAAATCCAATTTGTTTATCAGTGTTTTTTCTTTTTTCTTTTTTTTTTTTTTTTTGCGGGGGGAGCAGGGTGGTGGAGCAAGCTACTTCTCTGAATGTCATTTCTTTATAAAATGAGGAGGCAATGAATATTAAATGAGATGATATATTCAGGGCATAGAACATTTTGCTTGGTTTATGCCAAACTCTCAATAAAAAGTAAGAGTTTTTATTATTTTATCCAAGTCAGTGATCATTGCTTGAGAATCTATTATATGCAAAGAACTATGCAAGACGTAAGGGCACAGAGTTGAAAGAGTATGCCCCTGTACTCAAGGAGGTCTTACCCTGGTTTGGAGAATGGGTAAGACATACAAAAATTAATTAATTCAATAAGATATGTATAGACATAATAAAAGACACAGAGGCTCATGTAGCAGGGAATTAGCGTCAAGGATTTTGGGTTTAGAAGTACAAGGTGGGCTTGGAGAAAGGGGCACATGAGGGAGAGAAGACAGCATGTGTAAAACATGACAGATAAGGTATAATGAGCATTTCCTGGAAACCACTGAAGCCTAAATCAAAGTTTCTATTTTTATGAATCGTCTCTGATCCTCAGAGCCACAATGAGTGTCCACACGATATCTTATTAAATGCTTGTGTGATACTGACTACTTTAAATCTCTTTGGTGATACCTTGTGTTGTTCAGTTGCTCAGTTGTGTCCAACTCTTTGCAACTCCATGGACTGCAGCACTCCAGGCTTCCCTGTCCTCCGCCATCTCACAGAGTTTGCTCAAACTCATATCCATTGAGTCGGTGATGCAATCCAACCATCTCATCCTCTGTCGTCCGCTTCTCTTCCTGCCTTCAGTCTTTCCCAGCATCAGGTCTTTTTCAATGTGTCAGCTCTTCACATCAGCTGGTCAAAGTGTTGGACCTCCAGCATCAATATTCAGCATCAGTCCCTCCAATGAATATTCAGGATTGATTTCCTTTAGGATTGATTGGTTTGATCTCCTTGCAGTCCAAGGGACTCTCAAGAGTCTTCTCCAACACCACAGTTCAAAAGCATCAGTTCTTCGGTGCTCAACCTTCTTTATGGCTCAACACTCACATTCATACATGACTACTGGAAAAACCATAGCTTTGACTACACAAACCTTTGTTGGCAAAGTAATGTCTCCGCTTTTTAACAAGTTGTCTAAGTTTGTCATAGCTTTTCTTCCAAGGAGCAAGCATCTTTTAATTTTATCACTACAGTCACCATCCACAATGATTTTGGAGCCCCCCAAAATAAAGTCTCCCACTGTTTCCATTGTTTCCCCATCTATTTGCCATGACATCATGGGACCAGATGCCATGATCTTAGTTTTCTGAATGTTGACTTTTAAGCCAGCTTTTTTACTCTTTTATTTCACCATCAAGAGGTTCTTTAGTTCCTCTTTGCTTTCTGCCATAATGGTGATGTCATCTGCATATCTGAGGTTATTGATATTACTTCTGGCAGTCTTGATTCCAGCTTGTGCTTCATCCAGCCTTGTATTTCACATAATGTGCTCTGCATATGAGTTAAATAAGCAGGGTGACAATGTACAGCTTTGACGTACTCCTTTTCCAATTTGGAACCAGTCCATTGTTCCATGTCTGGTTCTCACTGTTGCTTCTTGACCTGCATACAGATCTCTCAGGAGGCAGGTGAGGTGGTCTGGTATTCCCATATATTTAAGAATTTTCCAGTTTGTTGTGACTCACACAGTCAAAGACTTTTAGCCTCATCAATGAAGCAGAAGTAGATGTTTTTCTGGAATTCTCTTGCTTTTTCTATGATCCAACAGATGTTGACAATTTGACATCCGTTCCCCTGGCTTTTCTAAATCCAGCTTGAACATCTGGAAGTTCTTGCTTCACATATTATTGAAGCCTACCTTGGTGAATTTTGAGCATTATTTTTCTAGCATGGGAAATGAGTGCAATTGTGTGGTAATTTGAACATTCTTTGTCATTGCCTTTCTTTGGGACTGGAATGAAAACTGACATTTTCCAGTCCTGTGGCCACTGCTGAGTTTTCCAAAATTGCTGGCATATTGAGTGCAGCACATTAACAGCATCATCTTTTAGGGTTTGAAATAGCTCAGCTGGAATTTCATCACTCCCACTAGCTTCGTTTGTAGTGATGCTTCCCAAGGCCCACTTGACTTTTCACTCCAAGATACCTGGCTCTAGGTGAGTGATCCACCATTATGGTTATCTGAGTCATTAAGACCTTTTTTTGTATAGTTCTTTTGTGTATTCTTGCCGTCTCTTCTTAATATCTTCTGCTTCTGTTAGGTCCATGCCATTTCTCTCCTTTATTGAGCCCATCTTTGCATGAAATATTCCCTTGGTATCTCTAATTTTCTTGAAGAGATCTCTAGTCTTTCCCATTCTATTGTTTTCCTCTATTTCTTTGCATTGATCACTGAGGAAGGCTTTCTTATCTCTCTTTGATATTCTTTGGAACTCTTTGGCATTCAGATGGGTATATCTTTCCTTTCCTCCTTTGCCTTTCACTTCGCTTCTTTTCTCAGCTATTTGCAAGACCTCCTCAGGCAAACATTTTGCTTTTTGCATTTCTTTCTCTTGGGGATGGCTTTGATCACTACCCTTGTACGCTATTATGAACCTCCTCCATAGTTCTTAAAGCACTCTGTCTATCAGATCTAATCTCTTGAATCTATTTCTCACTTCCACTGTATAATCATAAGGGATTTCATTTAAGTCATACCTGAATGGCCTAGTGTTACCTTAGATAAATTAAATAACCACTTCTTCGCCTCTATAAATATGGGAAGAATTGTCATATTACATATTAAATGTTTAACACAGTGCCTGGGTCAAACTAAGTTCTTAATAGATTATTGTTGCTATTTCTACATTATTCTTTTTCAGTCACCTTCCTACTTCACACAATGGGTTTTGTGAAGTCAAATACCATGGTGAATCCATCTTTTTCTCTGATAGTGCTTAAAATGAGATTATGTGATTTTAGGTTTGGGGAGAAAGCTGTTAAATGAGAAGCTTGTCCAGTGGTATTCCAATCAAATGTAGGCCAGGCAGAGATGAAACTTATTTTAGACAACCAGTAAGTCAACAAATGTATGTTCTTTACTTAGTATGTATCTGACCTTGTCTTGGAGATACAAAGAACTGAAAAGAATCCCACTTTAAGTAGCTTTAAATGCAGATAGTGGAGGGATGAAGTAGTGGGAGATGGCATGGCCCAGATGACAGAGAGAAAGGTGGTGTAGGCTTTATTCTCAGTGCATAGATTCCCAGAGGAGCTCATAGGAGCCTCATACTTCAAGATTAAGTTTCGAGATCCTGAGTTTTGGCTATTCTCTTATTTAGTTCTTCCAGAGACACATTTGATTCTAATAAAGAGAATAAGTGGCAATAGCAGATTCATGAGCTGACTCTTAGATTTTATTCCAGAATCACAGTGCTCAGAGCTAAGTTTCAGTTCGGTTCAGTTCAGTCACTCAGTCGTGTTCAACTCTTTGCAACCCTATGAATCGCAGCAAGCCAGACCTCCCTGTCCATCACCACTCCCAGAGTTCACTCAGATTCATGTCCATCTAGTCAGCGATGCCATCCAGCCATCTCATCCTTTGTTGTCCCCTTCCCCTCCTGCCCCCAATCCCTCCCAGCATCAGAGTCTTTTCCAATGAGTCAACACTTCGCATGAGGTGGCCAAAGTACTGGAGTTTCAGCTTTAGCATCATTCCTTCCAAAGAAATCCCAGGGCTGATATCCTTCAGAATGGACTGGTTGGATCTCCTTGCAGTCCAAGGGACTCTCAAGAGTCTTCTCCAACACCACAGTTCAAAAGCATCAATTCTTCTGCGCTCAGCTTTCTTCACAGTCCAACTTTCACATCCATACATGACCACTGGAAAAAACATAGCCTTGACTAGATGGATCTTTGTTGGCAAAGTAATGTCTCTGCTCTTCAATATGTTATCTAGGTTGTTCATAACTTTTCTTCCAAGGAGTAAGCGTCTTTTAATTTCATGGCTGCAGTCACCATCTGCAGTGATTTTGGAGCCCCCCAAAAATAAAGTCAGCCACTGTTTCCAATGTTTCCCCATCTATTTCCCATGAAGTGATGGGACCAGATGCCATGATCTTCGTTTTCTGAATGTGGAGCTTTAAGCCAACTTTTTCACTCTCCTCTTTCACTTTCATCAAGAGGCTTTTTAGTTCCTCTTCCCTTTCTGCCTAAGGGTGGTGTCATCTGCATATTTGAGGTTATTGATATTTCTTCTGGCAATCTTGATTCCAGCTTGTGTTTCTTCCAGCCCAGGGTTTCTCATGATGTACTCTGCATAGAAGTTAAATAAGCAGGGTGACAATATACAGCCTTGACGTACTCCTTTTCCTGTTTGGAAACTCCTTGACGTTTCCAACAACATCTGTTGTTCCATGTCTAGTTCTAACTGTTGCTTCCTGACCTGCATACAGGTTTCTCAAGAGGCAGGTCAGGTGGTCTGGTATTCCCATCTCTCAGAATTGTCCACAGTTTATTGTGATCCACAGAGTCAAAGGCTTTGGCATAGCCAATAAAGCAGAAATAGATGTTTTTCTGGAACTCTCTTGCTTTTTCAATGATCCAGCTAAGCTTAGGATCTCCCTTATCTTTATGTGCCTCAGGGATAGGCATGGCTACTCATTATTAACTTGGGATATCATTGGGCAGACCTTTATTCAACTAAGAATATTTGTTGTACAGAGCGTTGTTGAGCACCTACTATGTGTCAGCATTTTTCTAAGTACTAGGAATATAGTAGTGAACAAAGAAGACAAAATCCTTGTTCTCTTGGAACTTCTAGGTTAGTAAGAGAGAATTTATTTAGTTTTTGCTTTGCTTTTTAATCTAATTTTTAATTAAATTTTTATTGGTGTATAGTTGCTTTGCAATGTTGTATTAGTTGCATTAGTTTCTGTTGTACAGCAAAGTGAATCAGGTATGCATAACACCTCTCTTTTGGATTTCCTTCTCATTTAGCTCACCATTTCTGAGAAAGAAATGGCAACCCACTCCAGTATTTTTGCCTGGAGAATTTCACAGACAGAGGAGCCTGACAGGCTACAGTCCATGGGATCGCAAAGAGTTGGACATGACTGAGCAACTAACACTAGGTCACCAGAGAGAATTGGGTAGAGTTCCCTGAGCTATACAGTAGTTTCTCAGTTGTGTATTTTATATGCAGTATCAATAGAGCATATATGTCAATCCCAATCTCCTAATTTATCCCACCTCTACCCCTTACTTCCTCAGTGTCCATATGTTTGTTCTTTACATCTATGGAGAGACTTTATTTTTTTTTTTAAATAATACATGACACAAATAGTACTCATAAGTGTTAAGAAGAAAATAATAGGATAAGAAGATAGAAAATGACAGGGAGCACAATTTTGGATAGATTGGTCATGGTTGGTCTTTCTGCAGAGGTAATATTTAAGTAGAGATCTGGATGAGACATGTGAACAAGACATACAGCTGTATGAAGGACAGTATGCTAGGCAGAGGGACCAGTAGATGGACAGGTCTTGAGGTCTGAAATGTGATTGGTGAATCTGAGGGACAGAATCAGGACAGTTGCTGGAGTGAAGTGATTAAGAGGAGAAGGTAGGAATTGGGAAGGGTAGCCAGGGACCAGATAATAGGGGGTAAGCCATGATGAAAACTAGAATTCATTTGAAATGAGGTGGAAATATATTGGATGACATTGAAAAGGATTCTGTTATGCTGTGAATTATGTTTTAAAAGTTCTACTATGAGTTCTACATATAGGGGGACAAAGATATAAGAGAGAAGCTAATTTGAAAGTTATTGTTACACTCAAAGAGTGAAATGATGGTTTGAGTCAGAGGATTCATTGTAGAGGCAATGAAAAGTGATTATGTTTGGAATATGCTTTGAAGATGAAACAGGTAGGATTTATTCATGGATGGACTGGATGTAGGGTTATGAGAATATGATGAACTTGAGGTTGGAGACTTCCAGCCTGAGGAATTGGGTGAATTAGAAGGGTTTTAGTGCAATGGGAAATACTGAGATTAAAGTAGGTTTATAAGGGTGGAGGAAGAAAGGAACCAAATCAGAGTTCTGTTTTGGATGTGTGAGCTTGGAAATATATGTTTATATTAGATATTCAAGCATAGATATCAGGTGAAGTGAAAGTCACTCATTTGTGTCCAGCTCTTTGTGACCCCATGGACTGTAGTCCATGGAATTCTCTAGGCCGAATACTGGAGTGGGTAGCCTTTCCCTTTTCCAGATATCCAGTTAATAAGTTATATTTACCAATTTGAAGTTCAGGAAAGATATCTGAGTTGAAGACTGACATTTGGGATTCATCACAGAATAGTTAGAGCCATGAGAAATGAGTAAATCACCTAAAGAACAAGTACAGCTAGAGAAGAGACTCCACCACAAGAGGCTAGGAAGAGGTGAACTAGACACTAAAGTGTACTCAGAAGAAGACCTAATAAGACTGGGAGAAATCTTTCAGAGAGTGTTATTTAGGAAACCAGGAAGTAGGGCATGTTTGATGTCACCAGAGAACTGAGTAAGATGGTGTTTAAGAGTTATTGATAGTTAATGGTCATAAACTTGACATCTGCTAAGAAGACAGATCTTAAGGGGTTCTTGATGGGAAAAAGAAAAAGAAAAAAAGAAAATGGTAATAGATATATTACTCAACTTGATTGCGGGTACTATTTCACAATGTAGACGTACACCAAAACATCAAGCTGTAGACCTTAAATATATACAATTTTAAGTTATTAATTATACTTCAGTTAAAAATGGAAAGACTGGTTATTGATGCTTCAGTAAACTGCACTGGAGAAGCTAGATACGCACATGCAAAATAAATATATTCTCTTATACCATATACAAAAGTTACCTCAAATGGCCCAAAGACCTAAACAGAAGATCTGAAATTATAAAATTCAGAAGAAAAGATAGATGAAAAGCTTCACGACATGGGGTGTCATGCCAAGAAATCATTGCAAAATCTAAAATGCGGGCACCAAAAGAAAACATAGATAAATAAACTTAACATCATGAAAATAAAAATCTTTTGTTCATCAAAGGACACTGTTAAGAGGATGAAAAGGTAACTTACAGTATGGGGAAAGCATTTGAAACTCATTTGCTGATAAGAGATTAATATCTAGAAAACATAAAGGACTACAACAGCAAAACAAAAATAATGCAATTCACAATGGACGAAAGATTTGAATTTAAATCGCCAATAAGCACAAGACACTCAACCTCACTAACCATTCAGTTCAGTTCGGTTCAGTTGCTCAGTCATGTCAAACTCTTTGCTACCCCATGAATCTCAGTACGCCAGGCCTCCCTATCCATCACCAACTCCTGGCTGCTGCTGCTGCTGCTGAGTCACTTCAGTCGTGTCCGACTCTGTGTGGCCCCATAGACGGCAGCCCATCAGGCTCCCCCGTCCCTGGGATTCTCCAGGCAAGAACACTGGAGTGGGTTGCCATTTCCTTCTCCAATGCATGAAAGTGAAAAGTGAAAGGGAAGTGGCTCAGTCGTGTCTGACTCTTCGCGACCCCATGGACTGCAGCCTACCAGGCTCCTCTGTCCATGGGACTTTCCAGGCAAGAGTACTGGAGTGGGGTGCCATTGCCTTCTCTGACCAACTCCCGGAGTTCACTCAAACTCACGTCCATTGAGTCGGTGATGCCATCCAGCCATATCATCCTCTGTCGTCCCCTTTTCCTCCTGCCCCCAATCCCTCCCAGCATCAGAGTCTTTTCCAATGAGTCAGCTCTCCTCATGAGGTGGCCAAAGTACTGGAGTTTCAGCTTTAGCATCATTCCTTCCAAAGAAATCCCAGGGCTGATCTCCTTCAGAATGGACTGGTTGGATCTCCCTGCAGTCCAAGGGACTCTCAAGAGTCTTCTCCAACACCACAGTTCAAAAGCATCACTTCTTCGATGCTCAGCTTTCTTCACAGTCCAACTCTCACATCTATACATGACCACTGGAAAAACCATAGCCTTGGCTAGATGGACCTTTGTTGGCCAAGTAATGTCTCTGCTTTTGAATATGCTATCTAGGTTGGTCATAACTTTTCTTCGAAGGAGTAAGCGTCTTTTAATTTCATGGCTGCAGTCACCATCTGCAGTGATTTTGGAGCCCCCCAAAATAAAGTCAGCCACTGTTACCACTGTTTCCCCATCTATTTCCCATGAAGTGATGGGACCAGATGCCATGATCTTCATTTTCTGAATCATTAGGGAAAAGCAAATCATAACATAATGGGCTACCATTTCATATCTGTTAGGATGACTTTTATAAAAAAAACAGATAATAACAAGTGTCAGTGGAAGTGCTAAAATTGGAACTTTGCCCATTGTTGGTGGGAGTACAAAATGATACAGCCACTGTGGAAAATGGCTCGGTAGTTCCTTTAAAAAGTAATCATAGAATTACCATGATCTTTTTCTAACTCAACCTGGGTATCTTCCAGACTGCTCTCAGCGTCAGCATGTGAACCTTAAGTCTGGATCATGGAGACTTTGTCTCCTCAGACTAACTCAGACTCTACTGACACAGGCTCTGGGTAGAAGCTCTGCCTCATTCTAGTGTGTTCTGAAGACTCCAGGAGAGAGAGGTGAGTCCTTTTCCCTTAGGGACAAATGTTCGGACATCTGAGCAGGATCCTGCTGTCTTTGTGGGAAGAGAGGGGTGGCCTGCAGGATACAATAGGAGATGTCGGGATGGCTCATTAGGAGATGTCGGGATGGTTCATAGAGTGAGTTCACGTTAAAAGACAGAGCTTGCCATTGGGAAAACAAGCTTCCCCTCTGGGACCATGGCAGAACAGCGGATGCTGAGAACAGTCACAGGAGGATAGTGTCCCCTTTAGTGTTGTTATTAATGGTTACTTAAGCAATAATAGTGACATTGATAGTTATTCTCTAGGGATCACATTGGATCTTCCCTAAATCACGAGAGGTAGGCAGGACTGGGATGAAGGTCTCCAAATGATAGATAAGGAGACAATCCAAGAAGCAGAGAGGATAATAGCCTCATCAAAGTCACAGACTGGGACTCAAACCTAATTTCTCACTCATAACCTTAGCTCACAGTTCTGTCCACAATAGAGCATAAAATCAAAACTCAAGATTAAGTCAAACACAAAATGAATAGCAAACCTTGACCCATTTGTGGCTGATTCCTACTTAAATAAGTCACACTCAGAAAGCACACATGTCAGGCAGCTGTTTGCATATTCAGGGGAGGCTGTGTCCTCAGCAGGCCCTGCAGGAAGGAGGGTGAGGGTGGAGAGAGGCACTATGGTCACTGAGACCAGAGAATGCTCTGCCTCCAGGGAGAATGCTTGATGTCATAGGATGTGAGAGGAGCCAAGGGAGGGACCTCAGAGGACTGGAGACAGGAACAGAATGTCCCCAGAGTCACCCCAGAGAAGACAGCAGGTCCATCTTGGGTCCCCTTTGGCTGTACCTCAGGGACAGGGCCTGCTATTTCCTTTTTCTTTTGGAAGTAGAGTAATTGATCATGAAGATTAGCCAGACCTCCTTATAACCCTCTTTCCCACCCTTCCCTCACTAACAGAGGAAAATGGTACCATTTGTCCTGAAGCCTCCAAAAAAATGAATCAAGCCTCATGCTGGGGGGTGAGAGCACATGACCTGTGGTGGATGGTGGGCATGAGGACACAGGGCACGGTAAGGGAGCTGCACAACCGGGATGAGAGGCATGTATACCTGGGAGGGGGACTTCTGCTGGGATCAGCTGGCTCCTGGAGGGCTGGAGCAGAGGCCTGGAACAGATCTAAGAAAGAGGCCAAGTGAGTTGGGGCTGGCAGAGAAAACCAGAGTGACCGGCATAACAGCAGAAATCTGACTCTATAGTGATCACTAGAGCGATGACACAAAGTTTGAGTAAAGAGCCCGTAGAATCAGAGTCAATAGAATCAGTCAATAGGTCAGGGATATGAGCCTAGGGGCCACAGTGCAGATCCATCTCTCATGGACTCTCATACCCAGATAGAAAATATACCTTCTCTGTGGCATGACCTCATCTCCTGACTTGAGGTCATGACTTCTCATCTTCTGTCATTCTCATCCTTGTATGTCTGTCCTTGTCTAAGAGGAGAACTTCTCTCACCCCTCCCCCAATGCTTGATCTTCTACAAGCCTCAGGTCCTGCCATTACTATTAGGAGAAACCCTCTGCTGCCTCCAAGGCCTGTGCTCCTGTGTTGTGTGTTAGGGACCACCTCGTGCAGATTTTAGCTATGTAACCCAGACCAGGTTATACCTCCCTCCTGTGAGTGCTACTTGCTCTCTTCCTGCCTCAGTCTGGCCCCGCTTCAGTCCCAGCTGCTGAAACAGTCTAGAGAAAAAAGGAGAAATCAAAAATAAGGAGATGGAAGGACAGATCAGTTAAACTTGCTTATTAAAAGTTCAGCATCAATAAGCGCTATCTTTTCAGTGTGGTCCTGTAGATTGAATCTTGGCATTAAAGTTCAAAGATGTGAAATTGATTCCTTCATTTGCCTCTTATTTCCTCCATGATCACTTGGGGACTCTGCTTCCCAAATACATCATTCTGAGATGCTCTTGGATTAAAAAGGTAGCCTACTTACAGTTTACTACACTGACTGAATGCTCTCTAGATATGGAGCCACATACAATTTGGGGGAGACACTGAAATAGATGACACAGGCTTTCTTTAGTCATTTGCTCACATTTTGGCTGTGGAGGCGAGAAACAAGACAATGACAGGTAAAGACTTGGCAGAACACGCCTGCCAAGTGTGTGGAAGGGTGATGGGAAAGAGAAGAAACCAGATAAGCAGAGTTGGATTGTGAATGGCATTAGACGTATATTTTTGTTGAATCTGGAAAGGGGGAAGATGGTGGATTATTAGGCATTTTCAACAAGACTAGTCAAGCAGTAAGACTGAGGTTGTGTGGGCAAAGAAACTGGAGGGCCTGTGATGGAGCTCTTAGGAAGTGGGCCCTCAGGGAGGAAGAGAGACCTGTTTGCAACTGGAGAAGCATATTCACTTAGGATAAGGGTGACACCATGGAGAAGAGGATATTCTTTCATTCATTTAAGAATTATTAGCACATTTCTCTCCCATGGATATACTGGCAGTAAATGTAAAAACACAGCCCCAGTGTCATGGGGCTTCCCATGCTGTCGGTTCCAGTGCTGTCTGAGAGAAAATGTAGATATACGTTAGATGTGGAGACGTTTCTAACTAAAAACAAACAAACAAACAACAACAAAAACACTTCTTATTCTGACCTAGTTAGTCAAAGCTGATGGAAGGTTTTAGAGAATTTCCATTTGTGGAGGCACTTAAGAGATAGCCGGTAAGCCTCACTTTGCCTCGGAGTTATATTATCCAGCAGCAGAAAGGAGGAAGATTCTCCAGGAATGGAGTCCTTCGTGCATATATTTAAAAACCACCTACTGAGCACCAAACAGGTTCAATAGAGTCCATGAATACAGAAATGAAGAAAGCACTATCCTTTTACTAAAAGCACTAACAGTCCAGTGAATGGACAAATGGGTGCATTAGCAACACACATCACACTCTCCCCGTGTTATTTAATTCAGCCCATTAATAAGTCTTCCTTCAAAACACTGAGAAAATCTACCTGGAGGAGTCTGCAAAGGCTTCACCAAGAAGGTGCCAGGATCTTGGCCAGGTGTGGAAATAGGCAGGGGAAAGTATTCCCAATAAATAGTTGGAGCTGCAAGCATGACTATTTCAGGTAGTGGCAGATTCTCCAGTGTGGCTGAACCTAGGATGAATATATAGAGGAATGGTAAGAAGTGAGGCTAATAATATAGGCAAGACCAAGTTTGTATCCATGTTGAGTAGTTTTAAATTTTTCTTGTAGTCATGAGATCTCCAGTGGTTTTCAGGAGGTCTGTCACACCATGGTAGATAGATGGATTGGTAGTGGAAAACTATAGGGAGAGATTTCTAGTGACACAAGCAATTGATGATATACTTCAGGAAGACAAAAAGGGCAGAAAGAGGAGACAAGCAGCATGAAAGAATTCAGGGGAGGGGTCCTGGGGTACATTATTGAGAAAGATCTGACAGAAGCTATATGACTGAAACATAATGGAGAAGGGAGATGTAGAAAGGTAAGAGGCTGAAAAATGAGCAGAGGCTGAAAAATGAACAGAGACTAGAGACTCTGCTGCTGCTGCTGCTAAGTCGCTTCAGTCGTGTCCGACTCTGTGCGACCCCATAGACGGCAGCCCATCAGGCTCCCTCATCCCTGGGATTCTCCAGGCAAGAACACTGGAGTGGGTTATTATTTCCTTCTCCAATTCATGAAAGTGAAAAGTGAAAGTGAAGTCACTCTGTCATGTCTGACTCTTAGCGACCCCATGGACTGCAGTCTACCAGGCTCCTCCATCCATGGGATTTTCCAGGCAAGAATCCTGGAGTGGGGCGCCATTGCTTTCTCCACTAGACCCTGAAGGAACCTGTAAACCAGGGTGAGGAGTGTGGATTCCATCGTTAGTATGGTGATATTAGTAATTCCAAGAAGGTCTTAGGCAAAGCCTGGCAAATTATAAATTTGTCTTTTTAATAGTCTCTTCAGCTGTAGTATGGAGAATGGATTATAGAGTGTCCAAGATACAGACCACAGAGGTCAGTTAGGAGGCTTTCGAAGTCTGGGTGAAAGATGACGGTGGTTTAAATGAATGTTAGCAGGAGAAAAGAAAAAGGGTAAGGAGTGAAATACATTTTGCAGATGGATAGGATTTGCTAAGGAACCAGATATAAAGGAAGAGGTGAGGAATTAAACTAAGGATTATCCCTGGGTTTCTGATCTCACTACTGGATGTGTTCAGTCATATCTGACTCTTTGCAGCCCCATGGGCTGTAGCCTGCCAGGCTGCTCTGTCCACGGAATTTTCCAGGCAAGAATACTGGAGTAGGGTGCCATTTCCTTCTCCAGGGGATCTTCCTGACCCAGGGATGGAAATGGTATCTTGAGTCTCTTGCACTGGCAGGCAGATTCTTTACCACTAGCACCAGTGGGGAGCCCTCACTACCAGATGGACAACAGTAATATGTACTACGATGGACAAGTCATAGGGAAGAAATAGTCTGTGAGGAGATGAAAAGACGTGTTTTCACTGTATTTTGTTTGAGATGACTGTGAAATATCTAAGAGGAGATATCCAACAGGTAGTAGGATATACTAGTCTGGACCTGAGAGTAGAAGGTATGCGTTTGAAAATTCTCTGAACAGAGATAGTTTAAAAAATCATCACAGGAACAACACAGGAATGGCAGGAATTTATCCCTTTTTATGGCTGAATAGTATTTCATTATGTATATATGCCACATTTTCTTTATCCATTGCTTCACTGTGCAAAGTGTTTAAAAAAAATTATCTCAGCTAACCTTCAGAAGAAAATTTTTATGTAGGAGAATAAAAGAGATGGGACACAGTTCAAAATTTTAGAAACAAATGATCATGCACTTTCACAGTAAATGATGATCAAAGAAGGAAAAAGGAGATAAAAGATCACAGAAGGAAGAAGAATGGTGTAAAATTTCAGGAAATTCAGAGGTTAGTCTTATAGAAAGGTGAGAGTGGAGCATCTCTTCTGAATGTCATGACTTCTAGAAAGAAAGCAGGTGAAGGCAGAAGTAGGTAGAAATGAAATCTAAAGTTCAGAGAAGGAGAACAATAGGGCTTTTCACATTCTCAAGTCAACTGGAGGTGGGGCTTTATGGTAAGGTTCCTGAATGTCAAGTAAGGACCTATAGAACCTTTTTTATATTCAGTTCAGTCACTCAGTCGTGTTGACTCTTTGCGACCCCATGGACTGCAGCACGCCAGGCCTCCCTGTCTAGCACCAACTCCTGGAGATTTCTCAAACACATGTCCATTGAGTTGGTGATGCCATCCAACCATCTCATCCTCTGTTGTCCCCTTCTCCTCCTGCATTCAGTCTTTCCCAGTATCAGTGTCTTTTCCAGTGAGTCAGTTCTTTGCATCAGGTGGCCAAAGAATTGGAATTTCAGCTTCAGCATCAGTCCTTCCAATGAATATTTAGGACAGATTTCCTTTAGGATGGACTGGTTGGATCTCCTTGCAGTCCAAGGGACTCTCAAGAGTCTTCTCCAACACCACAGTTCAAAAGCATCAATTCTTCAGTGCTCAGCTTACTTTATAGTCCAACTCTCACATGCATACATGACTACTGGAAAAACCACAGCTTTGACTAGACAGACCTTTGTTGGCCAAGTAATGTCTCTGCTTTTTAATATGTTACCTAGGTTGGTCATAGCTTTTCTTCTAAGGGGCAAGCATCTTTTATTTGTGTGGCTGTAGTTACCATCTGAAGTGATTTTGGAGCCCCCCAAATAAAGTCTGCCACTGTTTCCACTGTTTCCCCATCTATTTGCCATAAAGTGCTGGGACCGGATGCCATGATCTTAGTTTTCTGAATGTTGACTTTTAAGCCAACTTTTTCACTTTCCTCTTTCACTTTCGTCAAGAGGCTCTTTAGTTCTTCTTCACTTTCTGCCATAAAGGTGGTGTCATCTGCATATCTGAGGTTATTGATATTTCTCCCAGAAATCTTGATTCCAGTTTGTGCTTCATCCAGCCCAAGGTTTCTCATGATGTACTCTGCATATAAGTTAAATAAGCAGGGTGACAATATACAGCCTTGATTCCTTCCCCTATTTTGAACCAGTCTGTTGTTCCATGTCCACTTCTAACTGTTGCTTCTTGACCTGCATACAGATTTCTCAGGAAGCGGGTCAGGTGGTCTGGTATTCCCATCTCTTTCAGAATTTTCCAGTTTGTTGTGATACACATAGTCAAAGGCTTTGACATAGTCAGTAAAGCAGAAGAAGATATTTTTCTGGAACTCTCTTGCTTTTTCAGGGATCCAGCGGATGTTGGCAATTTGATCTCTGGTTCCTGTGCCTTTTCTAAACCCAGCTTGAACATCTGGAAGTTCATGGTTCATGTACTGTTGAAGCCTGTCTTGGAGAATTTTGAGCATGACTTTACTAGCATGTGAGATGAGTGCAATCGTTCGGTAGTTTGAGCATTCTTTGGCATTACCTTTCTTTGGGATTGGAATGAAACTGACCTTTTCCAGTCCTCTGACCACTGCTGAGTTTTCCAAATTTGCTGGCATATTGACGTTCAAAGAAAATATTTAGAACTTGGAGGGGAGTGAATTATCATAGGAAGTGAATAATCAGGCTTAATTGTTTATTATGTATTCAGGCTTTACATTTCAGAAGAGAAATGCCCCTTTATAATTAGCAGTATAGGTTGAGTTGGGAGGCAAAGGAAGACAGTGAATGGTTTTTGGGTA